>NC_136398.1:2452857-3674285 GCF_965140285.1 Lepidochelys kempii | reverse complement strand
CACTTCGCCCGATTGATTGGCTAAGTGAAATCGTTGCGAATTCCCGAAGCTGGCGGGGGGGAGGGGGCGGGGAGTGTCTCTTCGGCCCCCTCCCCAGGAGAGTAAATATAATTAGGAAAATATTTTTAAAAATAGAATCTGACTTTGGTTGGGATCCCATCCGGGCTCGCTGATCAGCATTGGAAAGACCTTGGGTTCACGGCGGGGCTGGGGCTCTTACAGTCTGTGCTCATCGCAGACAAAGTTACAGTTGCCTTTTTGTTTTTTTAAAAAAGTCACCCATTAGAATCAAAATGTCCCGTTTGAGGTGGGTCAGTAAAATAACATTAGCAAAGTCAAATATAGTTTTTAAAAAACGAGACCTGCTGGGTTGAAAGCGCCTGGGGAAAAAGGAGAGCGGAATAAGAAATAAAAGGCCCCGCAGTTGTGGCGGAGCCATTCAGCCAGCTCCATATGAAACCGGCCCGTGGGCATCTCGGCGGATGTGGCCAAGGCAACCATCCTACAGGGTGACACGCCGGGAATGGCCCGGGAGCCAGAGCAGTCAAACTCCAGGGAAAGCCCAGCAAAACGCGCACAAACAGTCGGAAGAAGGAGAAACGCGTCTCCGGGGGCCAGAGGGCTTTGACCAGCGACGTTATGTCTAATTGTCCGTCTCGTGCCCCAAACCTTCTTCCATAATGATGAATAACACCCAGCGCCCCCCTCCGCCCCCCCCGGTGAATAGTATCCCTGCCTTACAGGGGCCGATGGAAAGAATCTAGCTGCTGGCCCCTGTGCGCTTTGGATCTGGGTCTTACCCTAGGCCAAGTAGCCCGTCATTGGCACAGCCAGGATGGGACCCAGACACCGGAGCAAGTCACTGCACTCCCGCCTCCCCCAGTAAATTCCCCCCCCATACAACTCCCCAGCTAACTCTCTGCACAGGAATCCGGGCAGGCTCCGGCCCATCGAAACTTGTCTGTTCAGATTTAGGGCAACACTCCCGGGCCAATCCGAGCGGGATGCTGCGGGTGGCAGGTCGGCTGCCGCTCAGCCACGCTCGGGCTCAGGGATTCTGGGCAAGGTATGGCCCCATCCAAGTCGCCCACAGGGGTTGAGGGCGGTACGGCCAAAGTTACTACATCCCCCTCCCTGAGCTGGCTGGGGACCGAGGGGAACCAGCCCTGAGCCTGGAATTCCAGCCCGGGGGTGGGTGGCAAAACCTCCTGGTTATACGAGACAGAAAATCAAAGCGGAGCCGTTTTCTCCAGGGGCCTGCAGGCTGGCTGGCTCTGCTATTGAACCGGCAGACCTGGGGCTCTCAATTAGACAATTTAAAAACAAAGCCCGGCCTAGGAGAGCCTGCCTCAGGAGCCACCTGTGCAAAGGTGCTAGCCAATCCCGCCTCGCTCCGGCACCCCCGGGTTTGGGTGGCCGGGGAATGCAGGCTCAGGCCGGCCCGGTACAGACTTGCTCGCTTGGGTAAAGATATGCAGGACGGGGCGCGTAGTTTGCAAACTCTTCCAGGAACTTGTCCCGCCTCTTGAGCCCCGACACGCGGCTGGTGCTGCCGAGAGCAGCCGAGCGGTGATCTCACAGGTTATTTATCCCTGGACTAGAATATCTCCAGAGCAGCATTTCTAAATAGGAGAGCTCGGAATGTGTTCCCGGTTTGGAAACTGCATTTACCCAACGGACCGTAACAGCTCCCAGGGGTTATGGAGAAATGGGCAAACCTGGTTAGCACTTTTAAAAATAAATTTCCGCGTCCACATCCCTCGCTCTCCCCCAAACAGCGACAACCCCCCCAAAAGTCACTGCGCAGTAATAGGCAGAAAAATGCTGGTTCCTTCCAGCAGCGACTCGGGGACCTTCAGGGGTTGGCTTCATAATCGCTGGGCAGGTTCCTAAAAAGTCCGTGCAAAGGTTCAAGCATTCACTGCGCGCTGATGGCGCTGCGCCGCCAGGGCGAAGTTTGCTGTCAAAAGTTACCCCCGAACGCAGAGCAATTGGTTTCGAGACCACAGCATCTGGGTCACACTCCACACAGCCCCCCTCTCCCCCCGCGCACCCCCATCAAGCCGGATTAAAGTCGGGACAAAAGCGGGAGGAATTCCCGGGAAGCCATTTGAATACAAAACAAACAAAGACCAGGGACAATTAATTACCGCGCTGTATTTTGGAACGAGACTTTCTCGACTAACGCAACATAAAAGGCATCTGCAACCGTGACTGCAAACTGCCCTGCCTTGCGTTTGGCCTGCAGACTTCTTCGGTCGGCGCCGAAACCTTGGATCCCTTCTGAGCAAGCCAGTGAATTGGCTTCCTTCTTTTGTTTGTTGTTGTTGTTGTTGTAAATCTACTTTTTAAAAATCGGACCTCGGTATGCCAAGTCTCAGTCTGGGCCAAAACAATGGTACGGGCGAGTTTATATTGATTTCGGACTAAACTAGGGGTTTAGACTAGAGAGGCGTCTGGGGTCGCATTAATGCAGAGAGAGAAAGTGGCCCCTGGCCCCGGAGAGTGAAGGTGTCACAGGAAGACCCGCATGCGGTTTTCTTTTCTTTTTCAAGACTAGTTTCTCTTGTTCATGAAATGGTCCGTGCTTTGCACCAGAGCAAGGCACCACAAAGAGAGAGGGTCTTTGGGCTCTTGGCAGCAACATTGCTTTGGATGAGACTGGGTCATTTTTAAAAAATAAAGAGATAAGAAAGCGAGAGAAACCCAAACAGGGTAACAGGCTGAGAATGCCACAGCAAAAAGGGCTCCTCGGGAAATGAGACGAATATCAGGGGGCAGGAGAGGATGAGATTTCATCTCGGTGTGAAGGATCAGCCCTCCCAGCTGCGTTGGAGTCGCTGTCAGTCCTCCCTCTCCATGAGCCCCTGCTGACTGAGGGGGCGCGCGGGGGGCAGCCTCTGCCGGTCTGCGGGGGGGGGGTGTAAAACCCGGGGAGTTCCCGCTAGTTCACCCCCTTGAACTCGAACCGGGGGCGCAGCCAGTCGCAGGGACTTGATCAGCCATAAGCCAAGCCCGTCCCGCGGCCGGCGCAGGTCTCCCCGGGCCCGGGAGCCGAGCCGAGAAGGTTCCCGAGGAAGTTCCCCGGGCGGGCAGGAGCCGCCGGTCCCACTCGGCCGGGCCGGCTGTTTTGAGGAGTCCCGGGCCGTTGCATGGTGCGCCTCAAAGGGCTCGGGTCACGCTTTGCTTTGCGGCCCCCCGCCCCCCACAACGCTCAGCAGAAGAAGATAGCGAGGAAGAAACGTGTCGACGGGATGTTCTTCTCCCAGGGCGCTGGGGCGGGCAGCGGACGGAGGGGAGGGATGCCCCCCGTAAAGGGCTCTAATGAAATGCAGCTTCGAGACTATTTTCTCATCTTGTTTTGCAAAACAACAAAGCCCAAGAGGCCGCGCAAGGCCGTTGTGCCTCTGGCCGGCCGGGGAAGAGCTCGCCAGGCGAGTTACAATCCCCGGGAACAGTTCAAAGGAAAAACAAACCCTTCCTAATGGGGTGACTGGTGTCGTTTAGCTCATCTGCGAATTAACTGCACTTCCGTACATCTAGCCGGACTGCCAAAGCGGGGGGGGGGGAAGGTTTCAAATAGAAAGCCCACGGATCTCGATGGGCCCAGAGATATTTATCCATTGACACTCTTACGTTAGACTCGATGTTTAAACGATTTCAAGGCGCTTTGTAAACCCCGGGTTATTTCCAGAGCCTGGGATTAAAGACCAGGTCGGGGAAACTGAGTCTTGTAGGCATGTCACTGCTGCTCCCCTCGGCGGGGGACTCCTAGGCGCTTACAACCCATTCCCGCTGCTTTATCGCAGGGGCTCTCGTTTCTGATCTCAGCCATTTCGCAGCTTCTCTCACCCCCTTGATTCGGATCCTGACCTCGTTTCCCCGCCATCGGTTCTCACTGAGTCTGATGCTGCTGTCCCATGACAGAGTCCATTTATTTCTAACCTTACAAAAGCCAAGGGCCAGATCCTGCCCTGATTTCAATTTTGTTTTGTTTTTAATTCGACAAAGGGTTGAGGATCGGACCCGCCATCCGAATGAATACTAGTCAAAGCAAATGCAGAATTTGCCTCCCTGTCCCAGACTCCAGTCGCTCCCTGACCGTGTAAAACAAAATCCTTGTTGGGGAGAAATTGGAAAAGCGAAGCGAGCTGATGTCAGGGAAATGGAGTTGACTTCAGCTGAGCGCAGTTGATCCTAACGCCAACTGAAGATAATTTGGGAGCCCCACCTGAGCGGATTATTTGGGATTAATTTGGGAGCCCCACTTGAGCGGATTATTTTTAACCTTCCCAAATTAAATTCGACTCCAAATCAAACAGGCCGAGCATTCAGCGGGAGGTTAATAGTGGGTTGTTTCAAACGTTAAACAGTCACTTTGTGAAGTATGCCCCGAGACCCGGGAGATAAAACAGCGTCTGAACGCTCTGGAGGTTTTGCTGAGAACTCGGTGTATTTACTGATCGTCCCGGGGTCTCTTTCTCGCTCTCTCTGAAAACACTTTTTTATGAAACAGGGGAAGTCGCATTCATCTCATTCTGTGCAAAATATTTCTACTTTGCACCTATTCAGCCCGCTTCTACTCAAGAGCCCTCTATTTCCCTAAATTTCTAAAGATAAGCCTTGACTACCTTCCCCCAGTTAAAGCAAAGAATCGAAACCAGCCTCCCACCTGAACCCCAAACACTTCCTCCCTGTCCAAAGATGCAGCCAAATTACTCTTCCTTGCACCAGCGCAAATCAAGGCCACTGATTTTCAACACTATTTCACCAGCGTAAACCCTAATGACCGACAGCAGAATGTAACCCGCACATTAATAACGCCTGCCATGGTAACGCGATATTTTTTCTTTAGTTTATTCCCTATTTCTGATGGTCAGGAAAACGGATTGCAATAATAAGAAGAGGAGGACTTGTGGCCCCTTAGAGACTAACCCATTTATTTGAGCCTAAGCTTTCCTGACCTACAGCTCACTTCATCGGATGCATTCATCTCCCCACTGTATTTTCCACTGAATGCATCCGATGAAGTGGGCTGTAGCTCACGAAAGCTTAGGCTCAATTAAAGGGGTTAGTCTCTAAGGTGCCACACGTCCTCCTTTTCTTTTTGGGGATACAGACTAACACGGCTGTTACTCTGAAACCGGATTGCAATAATGACAGTCAGAGAAACTTGAGCCATAAATACAGCCCCGCACAAAGTGTACACACACGTAGCTGACGGTCTCTGGTGTCACTGAGAGTGTCTTTCCTAATTTACGACTGATTCGCCTCTACCTGTTAAACGCCCCCATCTGCTTGAAAACAAAGACCCGTGGTTAAAATAGCTCTGTGAAACTCTGTGAAATATTTTTCTAATAAAAACTTCATCGGAGTATTGTCGAGAGCGTTAAGACCATGATCGATTTATGCGGCTCCCTGGGATAATAACTTGTATGAAATAGTCAAACCCTGCTCTTGGCTTCCCTTCACATTTTGAAGAGAGCAAACATGTAGATAGAAAGCGCTGTTTAACCACTGATACGTGTAGCCATTAAACACAAGCACAGGGACAAAACCACAGCCCTCTTTAAAGGTTTAGTGGTGACAGTTAATATGGGCAGTTTCAGGTTTCTGAAGTTCAGAGGGATGCAAAGGTTCCTGAGATAACTATATCTGATAATATCTGAGTGACACCTGAACTGGGTTAATAATGAGAGACCTGGGGCTGCAGTCCTCCTGCTCAAGCAAAACACCAGTAAAGTCAATGGGAGTTTTGCCTGAGTAAAGATTGTAGAATTGGGGCCTGCTTCACTATTGCCCTCCAATTTGTACAATCATTTGCACTAGTGCAAAGTGGGTGTGTAAACCCCTATGAAATCAGAGTGGTAGTATCTTACACTAACTTTGCACTGGTGTAAATGATTATATTCTACAAAGTATAGAGCAATAGAGAAATCAGGCCTCTCTATTATTTATACTGTGTTTTAAGAAGAAAGGGTGTGAGGGGTGGGGGTAAACCTTTTGAACCCAACTTCTGATCTTAATTTCACCAGTTGGAACCTAGAGTAAATCACTGAGATTAGCAGAGATCAGAATCCTTTCTTACTGGGTCTAATCTTGCAAATCTTTATTCAGGCAAAGCTCCAATCGACATTAATGGTGCACTGATGGTAGTCATTACATAGTAAAAAAAAAGAAAAGAAAAAACCATCGTACATTACAGTACCCTTTACAGGAAAATTGTTATTCCAAGAATAAAATTTCATTACAGAAGGCATTTCAGTGAAGCATTAACAACCATAATTATTTTAGCTTTAATTAGAACATATAAGAGGCATTTCATTAAATACCATTGCATGAGAAATCATTACAACAGGCTCCAGTGTGTGTTTGCGCTCTCATTACACATAAGTGTTTGCTGTACATTTGCTTTTTTGTGTGTGCCAAAAGCATCAGAGATAACAGTTTTAAAATATGCTTCAATGCGAATACAAGTCTGGAAAGTTTGGGTGTAATTACAGTGGGTGAAGGGAGGGTGTTCCCCTCTTCACTTGTCAAAATTTATGATTATTTAGAAAATCTCTGTCTCCCAAATTGGAATTATCATTATTGTTACAAAGCCAGGCCTGCATCCTGAAGATTTTGCAGTGTCTCAAGGGGGGAAAAAAAGTCTGAAAAGAAAAGGCAAGTAGATACAAGTCTTCTGCAACTTCAGTGCCCATGAATAATTTCCAATCAGGTTTCTTTTCGAGCAAACTGCTACGTTTAGAATAAAGACGGACAATATGTTTTGGAGAGTAATCAGATTTTTGTTTTTGTTTTCCCCAGTATAGTGTCTTTAAAGCCTTGCACACAATTTCCAGATCTCTCTGTATGTACATGCAGAAACTGATTGTGAAGTTCGTAAATGAGAGTGCAGAGTGTGCAAACTAAACAGATAATCTCTAATCATGTATTCCAAAACATTTTGGTGGCTCAGCAATAACACAGTCCGAATTGTTGTGTTATGATGCAAGGAGGCAGTTAGGGAAACTTTTACATGAGCAATAGCTGCAAATGTGTATCTGAAAAAGATCTACTTTGCAAAAAACCAAAAGAATCCCCAGCTCTCCTCCATGTCCCTAATGTAACAGGGAGCTTTACTTCTGCCCAGGAACCATATCTTTCCACGGAGAAAGAAAGACAACCAGCCTTCTAAACCTGGGGCCCAATCCTGCCTTCCTTAGCAAAACAGAGTTCTGCCAGAATAAGAGCCCCAGGATTGGGCCCATGGCATGTTTCATGGGCAAGTTTTTAAACCACAGAAAGGTGTCCCTCATTTTTAAGGTAGTGAGAGTGGAATTCCCTCTGGTACAGGTGGCCAGCAAGAGGCCTATGGGCCTTAAACAGTGCCCGTGCATCCTGCTCTGGGGTGGAGGTGACCGTGTGGGCCAGATCTTGAAAACCCTCACTAGAGGGTGCAGTACTTTACCATGCCTAGCCAGTGGGGTTTCTGACAGCACTACATATTCTGCTCCCTAGTTAATGCTTGCAGGATCAGACCCTGTACTTTTCTCTTGGTACTCAGTCCCGTTACACTCGGCAGTTTGGGCTCAGTAACTCCTGTCTGTTTCCCCTTTTTGATTAACAACTCCGCAACACCTACAAGAGTGGGCATATTTTGACTCAAAAAGAAACGGGGGCCTGATCCTTCTCTGACTGAAGTCAGTGGCCAAGATCTCATTCACATCAGTGGGAGCCGATCAGGCCCTTAACATTGTCCAGAGTTTATATCTATAGCCATGGTTAATGGTATGTTAATCCTCAAATAACTGCCCATTCTGCTTTGCATGTCTGAAGGGAAGATATGTTTTTGCATTGTAAGCCAGGAGTTGCTAGTCAATAGTAAATAAACAGTGGAGCTGTTAACTGGAAGTAGGCAGAACTAATTACCTTGCAGCCTTATTTATTTTGAGGTGATATTGCATCATTCTTTCTTCACTCACCTCTGCTTACTTCAGGGTCAAATCTGGAAGCCCTTGCTCCAGGTAACTGGGAATTTTACCTGCGTAAACACTAAGGGAGAAGCGAATAAGGACCCTCAGGATTTGCTCCAGTCTGGGGTTGCTATTTTTATTCGCTAGACACCAAAGCACATATTGTTGCATTTTCTCTGCGGGATCCACCCTTCCCTGCCCTGGCAGCACTGAAAGAATGAATTTCAATTTTTTTTAATTTTAAAAAACCTGCATAGACAAATTCTAAGCAATTTACAGTCAGGGAATAAAAGTTATGAGATGAACACATTTATAGTGGGGATTTCTGAGTATATTTCTCTCTTCTAGATGTTATGGATAAATGTAAAGAGCACCCAGTATTGCAAGAATTGCACTTTAATCTTACTGCATCAGGCAAGTTTAATCCATAACTTCCCCACAATGGATCTCCCTGACACAAATCTAATATAAATCGTTGCAGGGGAAAAGGGGAAAAAACTCCTTTCTAAGTGCTGAGATAAGGCTAACTCACTTGGTCAACAAAACTTCCATCATCCACTCCATAAACTTTAAACTGACCTTTTCCCATCTTTATCTGAAAGATTCTCATGTCCCAAGCTATGAAATCATTTTACAGAAAACTTGAGCCGAAAAATGGCAGCAAAATATTAAGAGACCGCTCTAACTTTCCCAACAAAGATCTCTGATGCCTGTAAACAGTAGCTCTGCCTGTATAGTCTGTCACCTTGGGAGTCCCTAGGGTGCATTATGCCTCATCTCTTTAGTACAGCGACCATAATTATAGATCTGGCTGGAGCAGATCCATATTCCCTTTGCACAAATTGATACTAACCTTGAGTGACTGAGATTTAATGCAATCTGTTTGGCAATGGAGTAAAGCTGCAGCAGAGGGCGGTTATTCAATATTGCAGACATCTCATTCAGATACTTGCAACAGCAGGTAGGGTCACAACTGAGGAGATTTCATTTAGTTTGAGGGTTTATTGCCAAAATATTTGGTTGGGTTTTTTTAACGTCAGTAGTTTTGGTAGCTAGTGTCATCATAGACCATTTCTATGTAGCTTTAAGAGATGAAGTAAGTGGTTTGATATGGATCTGTTGTGTTTTCTCAGACTCGCAGAGCTAAACATGGCTCCTTCTGTCTAAGTTGCTTTTATTTAAGATTGAGAAAAGCAGCAAAGAACGAACAAATATTAAGTATCAGGGGGGAGGAAGGGAATGTGAGCCTGAGTCCCAATAGCCCTGCACCTTGTGTAGTCATTTACCCCTGTGCATGGCAGGTATAAAACACTGCTGGTTGATTTGCTGGCATTTCCTACACCCAACTGCACACACTTTGCACAGATTCAGTGGATTGCACAGAGTGGAAGGTAGGGGGGATCAGTCCAGAGTGTGTGACTCACTCCCAACATTCTGCATCTGAAAGGAAAGACAAAATGACAGCTCCCAAGCAGCAGACAGGGAGACTCCTCGACATTTAAAGGTGAGGTACGCATAAAGCATAACAACACTATTTCTCTCAATGATATAGCCATGCGCACCACAGTTTGTAGCACGGACAGTTAGGGCTAGAGAATTTAGGGCCAGATTTTGTTCTTATCCAGCTCCTTAAGCATGGCAGCAGGCTGGGGATTTGCGCCTGCAAGAAGGTTCCATGGTTTGTGGAGATATCATTGCAGACTGAACAATTTATTCAGGGAATGGAGGAGCCTCTTTGTTTTTCACAAATCATCTCTGAGCAAATTTACAATGTTCTCAGATTTATCCTTTATTTGTTATTATTTCCTGGGTAATTTCTATGGATAATTCTTGGTCTGTAGATTGTTCAAGAGCACTTTGTTGTTGTGACTATTCAGAAGTTGCTGTGTAGGTTAGTTTTGATGGGTCCTATACGATCATATAGGATTGTTTCTATTCCCTGATTGGATGTGCAGACCTTTTAGCCAGATTTTGGTTGCAAATATGCATTCATAATTCACTTTCCACAAATATTCTTATAATTGTCTTAAATTCACTGTTTCCATGAACATTTATCCCAGTAAACACATTTGCTAGAATCTTTGTGGGATGGAGGATGAACATAGGCTAACAAAACCCTGTGTTTCAGTCAAGTGAATATCCAGAGAACATTGTGAGGCATTTGCTGAATCCTAATATAGGTGCTGGCATAGCCTGACTTCAATGGGCTTTAGCTCAGACACAGAGAGATTAGAGGTACATCAACACTGCAGACGAAGGGGTCATTGCAGCATACCCATTTAGCTAGCATGGGTAACAATACCAATGAGGATACAGCAGCACAGACCCCGATGTGGGCCAGCAACCTGGGTACATATGCACAGTCCCCAGCAGGCTTGTACTATGGTGGCTAGCTTGTGCCAAAGCTGCATCCACCACTGTTCCGTACACCAGCTAGATTGAAGTATGCTGTAGTCACACCTTGAGTTGCAGTGTAGACATAACCTAAGTGACTTGCCCAAGGTCACACAGGGAGCCTGTGACGGGAATTAAAGCTGGATCTTTTGAGTCGCAGGCTAGTGACCTAACCACTGGACCATCCGTCCCCCCATTACTAACAATGGTAAGTGATAAGAAATTTTTAGTTTCAGAAGAAAATATGTAAAATCTTAAATAGCTAAAGCAGGGTGATACAGATATTGTGACTATCCCACACGTGCACACACCCACTCACCCGCCACACAAACCTGTTTATTCATTCTCTTGTTGGAAAGTGGTTTAGAAATGCCTCTTTTCCATAACCATTTTTCAGATCAAGCCTTAACTGAGAAGGGGAATATATTTTTCTCAACACCATAATTTAACCAGAACAATCAAACAATGCCTCTGAGCTCACAGTGCAAATTCAGTGCAGGCCTTGGCTGTCCTGATAGATTCAGCTAAATGGCATTTTCTGCTCTCTTTCACCTGCTGTCGTAGTGTCTTTGAGGCGTGAGACAGCTGCTCACACTCTGACATTAAAAAGCATCTTCAGACAAACAGCAACACATGTCCAAAAACAATCAGCTGGAGCTCAAAATGGGGTAGCTTAAAGAGTCCTCACTTTGCTGGCTTTTAGAAGGTGGAGGGAAGTTTTCTTCCGTATGTCAAATTGAGCACGGTGCCATTGAGTTTTACACTGAACGGCTGCAGTTTGATCTCAGAAATAAGGAGGTTTATTTGGTTGTCACATTCACGCCCTTTCTGGAATGTTTGAAACTTTCTGATAAAGTCTTTTTGTTCAAAAGAAAACAAAAATCTCTTAGGTACCTTTGTGCCTTTAAGACACATATTCATTGTGAGAGCAGCAGAGGGCATGTCTGCCCAAAAAGCTCTTGCATCGTCATGATGGTATGGCAATGGGTGCTTAGATGCAACAGTCAGGAGGATCAGATGAGTACCTAGAAAGAGAGTGATGGATTAGATGTCTACAATGAAGCCCTATAAATAAATAAATGGCTTTGATGTGTCATAATTCTTAAGTATCAGCAAAATAAAACATGCACCAAACGTAAATATCTATTTGCATCCAATGCACTTGCAGGTTTAGGGCCCAATCCTGCTTGCTCTGAAGGAAGTGGCAAATCTTCCTTTGATTTCAGAGGCAGCAGTATCAGGGTCTTGCTGTCTTTATTTTGATTTGTTTGATTTGTCAGCTGAGGATATTTTGCTGTTGATAGTGGAAGTGTCATAGCTCCAATCAGGATCAGGACCCCATTGTGCTGTGCAGACCCATAGTAACAAAGAGTTCCTACCCCAGAGAGCTTAGCGTCTAAATGCAACAAGTGATGTAACAAACTAATGGATGGAATGAAGGAGGGAGAATGAGAAATAGGTAGTTACACAGACTAATCCTGCGCACAATTTTCAGGTTTCAAGATAAAAAATAATCCTCCTGCAAAATTAAAAGCCCTGATTCACACGTAGAATTTTCAGGGGGAGCTTCCTGTGTAGGCCAGTGGTAGGATGGGCCTTGGTAGAGTTTGATGGTGGTGGTGGTAGGGGAGTGATTTTATTTTTTGTTAATTTCAGTATGTGTTGTAGAATTCAGATTAATTAATACAACATGAAGCCTGATATGGCAAGGGTAAAAAACAGTTAATGAATTAAGTATATTCATAAGAGATTAGTGTAACGTCATATCCTGCCATGAGAAAGGGAAGATGTGGTGTCATTCTGTAAAATACAAGGCCACAAAGACCTGTAGTTGTAAGACTGTATCCAGTATTTGGGTGAGGTGTTGTTTCCCTCCAGTGTATACACCCCCTACCCCCCAATAATCACAGACAAAAAGATTAAAAGAAAGTTTTTTACTCTGACCCGTGCCTGCATAAGCACCCCTTCATTAAAATGATATTTTAATGTCTTATAACTGCAGCAGGATACAACAAGGTGTGTGTTAATGTGAGATAACATACGGCAAGCACAGTGGAAGGCCTTGTTTTTTGTCTCAGCCTTCAGAATGCCTCCCAGGCATGTGTTATCTCTGAGTTTCACGAACCTTGTCATGACTTACTGCTTAATTAGATGTTTTTAAATGAATTCTTTCCCCTTTGTTGGAAGTGGAAAAGCCTTTTTTAAAAGCCAGGTTCAGAGAAGGTGGCTGGGCTGCTCCTTGGGTGCGTTCTTTAAAAGTTACACTGACATGGCCTTTCCTTTGGGGAGATGT
This sequence comes from Lepidochelys kempii, assembly GCF_965140285.1. NCBI lineage: Eukaryota > Metazoa > Chordata > Testudines > Cheloniidae > Lepidochelys > Lepidochelys kempii. Next base: position 3,661,640 of record NC_136398.1, on the reverse strand, counting down.
GAATTTGGAACGTGGATTGTTCCTCATGAGTTGATGCCTCGAGGGTGTGTGCGTGACCCACTGGCAGTGTATGTTAGATGTGCCCCCCTGAGCCCAACCGGCTTTTTACTTCAAGCTGTTGGGATTCATGCTTTTAGCTCAGGAAGTCTCCAGTTCTGTCTCTGGTATTGGCCAAGACAGCGGCCATCACACATGATCTCAGGATTAGAGTAGATTTGGCATCAGGTCCCCTGGGTTTTTGGTTCAGGTTCCGTCACTGTCTACTGCCTTGGTCAAGTCACTGCACTTTCTGGAGCTGTCACTCAAGCTACTACATAACAGATCACATACAAATGCTCTTTAAAGGAGAGGAGATGTGTGTGGGAGACTCTATGGGACAGGAGTGTGAAACAGGGCTTGAGAGGAGGATGGGAGGCTGTTTCAAGGATGACAGAAGGCACCAACCCAGGAATGGGAGATGGAGAGAGGATAAGGTGGTAGATCAGATCTGGGGCAGGGGAGGTCAGGCCCCATTCATAGATTCTAAAGGAACCTCCAATTTCCCTTCTTTTGCTCTGAGTTGTCCCATTGCACACAGCTTAGCCAGAGCACCAGCCGACAGAGCCCAGGGTGCCACTCTCCTGCATATCTCGATAGACGCCCTTTTTTTCTACACTGGTTTGTTGCAAAGCTGGGTGATTTGAGCTTTTGCATGGCCTAGCTGGCTACTGCTGAATTCTATTGAATTGTGCTGTTGCCCCGGCGTTCTGTTTGGGCATTTGTGATGTCGGATTGGAGTTATACCTAGAGCTGGTCCAAAAAGACTAATTATGCTTTGCAAATATTTAAAAAAAGTCATTTTCTTGAAGATTCTTATGACTACGTTCAGATTTTAACACCCCTGTCAACTCCGAAAACCTGAAAATGTTTGGATTTTGGTTTTCCTTCCCCCCTTCTCCTTTTTATCATTTTGTCCCTGAAGAGGAGTATGTGTGTGTGGGGGGTGGGGGGCAGCGAGACTGGAAATTGGAGCAAAAGGAGGGACAATTGAAAACTCAAAAGTTTTCTGATTTAGTTTTTTCCATCCAAAAATTGGAAAAAAAATTAAAAAAAAACCCAAACAATTTTTCGGGTTTTTTTTTAAACAAAGGCCATTTTTCATCAAAAACAATTTTTGACTGAAAGATTGCAGTTCTAGTTACGTCAAGGGGCTCCCACAGCCCATGGAGCGGGGACTGTGTGTGTGCGTGTGTGTGAATAAATCTAAACAAACCAATAAAGCCACCAGGCAAACTCAGTTCACAGCAGCAACATGAACCTGACACCAGCTTTTAAAAAAATTAATTAACACATTTATGCTGTTAATTGACTATTCTTACTAATGAAAAACTCTTCTTTAAGTGCCTTGCATGGAGCTAACAAGCTTAGTGGGCAAAACTTCATTGCTTGCGGGGCACAGATCCTCCTTCTGAGTAACTGAGCTTGGTAGGGATAAGATAGGGTACAGAATGTCCCTGATGAGGTCAGTGGGGGCTACTGCCACCTTATTCTTACACTATCCTCCAGCACAGATGCACATCCCTTTGTCAAGGGAGAATGATTGACAGATCTTTATAGCCAAGAGCCCACAAGCTTTTCCTCTGACCACAAGATCCCCGCTATGGTCCCGCAGTGCTGGTTAGGAAGGTGCCCCAAGGAACTGAGTTTGGTGGCATGCAGGAGCTCCCTGCCTCCCCCCGGTCCTGCCTCTGCTCCTGGTGCAGTTCAGCCATACAAGTCCTACAGTGTCCAAGACCCGCTCTTGTCATGGAGGAGAGGGCAGGATTTGAGGTTAGTTTATTAGAGTTGCCTGAACATGCTGCCAGTCTGCACCCAGCCCATCTGTTGACTCCACTGTGAATTCTGCCTGTGAAGTGCTGGCAGCAGTGGGATCTGCTTAGACGGGTTTAAATTAAGTGCAGTTTTAGTAACAGACTCATTGATAAACTGCATCAGCCCTCCACAAACATATCCACATGCCAACGGGACAAGAGCACGAACAAAACCTGAAATTACTAGAGTGGTGTCCTGGGCAACTCCATGGAAACCTCTATGAACATGACAGCAGCAGCCCCCAAAGAAGCCAACTATTTTGATGCACGAGGAATGGGGTGGAGCATAGAGCTGAGAATATTCTAACACCTTTCTGGGACTCAGCTGGATGTTTTCACCTGGAGTCCAGGCCTGGTCGCTCCATCTCCAAAAAAGGATACAGCCAAAATAGAGGTGGTGCAGAGATGGGTTGGGAAAATTATTAGAGACATGGAAAGACTCCCTTACGAGGAGAGAGTGAAGAGACTGGGACTGGTCAGAGAGGAGACAAATAAGAGCAGATGTGAGAGAACTTTACAAACTAATGGATGGTATAGAGAACATAAATCAGGCTGTATTTACCCTTTCTCAAGGGGACTAATAGTTAGCAAATTTTAAACCAGTTAAAAGCTTTTTTATTTTAAACATAGCACACAATCAACCTGTGGATTTCATTGCTATTAGATAGCTTTGATTCCAAGAGTTTATCAGGATTCAAAAAAGGAATAGATGCTTACATGGCTAATGAGAGCAACCAGGGAGTTACATTAGACAGGATAGAAACAGGTTATAAACACTCTTACACTTCAGGGCATAAACCAACTGTTACCTGCCTGGGTTGAGGAGGAAACTTCCCCTATAGGCAACTTATTTTATTGTGAGGTGTCTTGCACTTTCCTCTGAAGTAACCAGTTTTGGTCACTGCTGGAGACAGGATACTGGACTACCAAGAGCACTGATCTGATCCAGTCTGGCAATTCCTATATTCCTATTAATGAGTAAGACACCCAAAATAAACATAAGCAGGGGACTCTCAAGTAGGAGCAAGGAGGTTATTTTCCCTCTATATTTAGCACTGGTGCAACCACTGCTGGAATCCTGTGTCCAGTTCTGGTGCCCACAATTCAAGAAGGATGTTGATAAATTGGAGAAGGTTCAGAGAAGAGTCACAGAATGATTACAGGATTAGAAAACCTGCTTTATAGTGATAGACTCAAGGAGCTCAATCTATTTACCTTAATAAAGAGAAGGTTAAGGGATGATATGAGTACAATGTATAAGTATCTACATGGAGAACAAATACAGTATTTAATAAAGGGCTCTTCAGTCTAGCAGAGAAAGGCACAACAGGATCCAATGGCTTCAAGTTGAAGCTAGACAAATTCAGAGTGGAAATAAGGCACACATTTTTAACAGAGAGAGTAATTACCAATTGGAACAATTTACCAAAGGTCCTAGTGGATTCTCCATCACTGACCATTTTTAAATCAATATTGGCTGTTTTTCTAAAAGATCTGCTCTGGGAAATAATTTGGGAAGTTCTCTGGCCTGTGTGGTACAGGAGAGCTAACTAGATGATCACAGTGGTCCCTTGGAATCTATGAAAATACTTAAGTACAGCCATTCAAACCCACACGCTCTGCAGAACCAACTTCTGCATCACAGTTTTCTGTATATATGTCTCACCCTCCATACACGCCCAGAGGCTAAATGCAGGAGAGCTCCCCATGCTGCTGGCTTGGAAAGTACTTGGAGTGCCCATGAACCCAGCCCAGCGCTTGCAACCTATTCCCAGCAGAGCTCAGACTCCAGCAGCCAGGAACTGGCAGAGCGTGCTGAGTACTGAAATGCCGTTTAACAAACCCCAGCATCCCATGTCGCGCCGGAATTTTGCTGCATGGTGTTGTAGGCAGCAGGCTGGGTGCTCTCAGGTCCAGCATGGCCTCACTGCCAGGAGCACTTGTTTCACTTAGCAAACGCTCTCGCCACGGTATATTTCTGGTGTAATATCCCCTTGCTATGTGCTCTAAGAAGCTGCCGCCCCAACTGGAACATAATGAGATTAGCCGCATATCGGCAAAGTCATAAACCTGGGGAGCTCAGCAGCGTCCTTGTGCTGTGAACCCAGGATGCTGGCACTCAGCTCAGAAATGATATTCATCTGGAAATACACATGCCTGGGACACTTCCTCAGCTGCAACAGGCTGCATTTGCCTCCTCCAAGCGTCACCTTGCTCTGCATGTTTGGCTTTGATTCACAACGAGTCATTTAACCTCCCCAAACCGCCCAGCTCTACTGACATTAGCACTCAGAGCCGGGAAGCAAAATATTGCTCTTTGTTCTGCCTCAGCGGACAGGCAGCTACGTCTCACAGAGGGAGCCAGGAAATCCCAGGTTCTATTCCTGGCTCAGCTACTGGCTCGCTTTCGATCTAGGTACTGAGCTGGCCCGCTTGCTGTAGTATCTGAGCGCCTCATGATATTTAATGTCTTCTCTTCATACTGTCCAGGTATTGCTGTTATCCTCATTGTACAGATGGAGAACTGAGGCACAGTGAGGCTATGTGACTTACCTAAGGTCACACAGGACGTCTTTGGCAGAGCTGGGAATCAAACCCAGGTCTTCACAGCCCAAATCTCCGTAATCACTAGACCGTCCTTCCTCCTTCATCGCTTGCTTGCTAACTGATAATCCAAGATCCCTAGTCTCAGATGAAAATGTACAAAGCCTTAATTACCTAAAGATCCCAGGTCTCTGAGTCAGAGATTGTTCCCTAACCGCTGGCCCATCCCTCCTCTTCCTCTGTGACCTTTGGCAGGTCACTTAGGCCCAGATCCTCAAAGGTATTTAGACTCCTAACTCCCACTGAAATCAATGGACATCAGTGGAAGTTAGGAGCCTAAATGCCATTGAGGACATGGGCCTTGATCTCTCTGTGCCTCAGGGGTTTTTTTCTCTTTAAAATAGGGATTCATTAGCCAAAGTGGGTAAAATGCTTTGGAGATGCTCTGTGCTAAATTCTACTCTAGTCAGATTATTTTACCACCCCAATCCCTGCAGCATCTGGTTACCATTGTTGGCTCAAATGGATCAAATAAAGGCTCTGAGTCACAGAGAGAGTTCCTGCTGGAAAAAGAATCCACATGCTTGAGTAGATTTGCAAAGGTTCTTTCCTCTCAACATCCGGCTTCATGCCCTACTGCGCAGAGCGGACCAAACCAATGCCTTGATGCCAGACACTCTTGATCTTTGGGGACAGGAAGCCATCTCTAATACCTAATGATTTGAATAGGACCAGGTCTACATTTACCCAGAAGGTTCAGTTCAGTGAAACTCCCAAAAGTCAGGATACCCCTCTGCATTGCCAGGACCTGCACAGCTGGGCTGGAGGGCTCTTGAGAAAACATCTGGGCTCAGCTGGTCATATTTTAAAGAGCCTCTCCCAGGCTTTTTGGGCTTTGCAGCCCCAAGACAAAACCAGCACACGTAGGCAGAGCTGACACTTGCAGGGTCCTGGACTCAGGCAGAGGCTTGGGAACCGGCAGAGCAAGGGAGAAGTTGGCAGCTGGGCAGGTTTAGGGGTGTGTGGGGAGGGGGATCAGTCACTGGAGGTCTGGGTTGGTTTGAGCCCTAGGTTCACTCTCCATGGTGGACGTCTGAGGGGGTCACACATGCCCACTGGAAAGAGGCTTTGACCAAGCAGCTGCCAGTTGACATGTCCCTGTTGCTAGAGATGAACCCAAATGAAATCCCTGTAACTGACGGCAAGTTTAGAGCAGGATGTCAGAGTTCCTGGGGGGTCAGGTCTCTTGCTGGATGGCGGGGTGCCTGGGGAGTCAGCCCTGGAGCTGAACTCCGCAGCTTCAGTTCATTGGCAGAAGTATCCAACATGCTTGAAATTTTGGCTTAGGTTGAATCCTCCCTGCTCTGTCTCAGCTATTTATCTAGCCTGAGTCACCAAAGTACTTCGGGGCTGGGTTATGAAGGATCCGGTCAGTCCTTGTTCCATCTGGACCGGCTGGACGAGTCCTGAGCTGCATGAGCTCCGTCTCTACATGGGAGATGACTAGATGAAGACACAACCTCCCAGACAATTCTCATCTCTCCGGTGCTTCCTGTTCCACAGTCTCCACTGGCTGTGATCAGACACTCCCCCACAACTCCGATACATTTTCTCTTGGCTTGTGCTGGACCCCTTCAGTATTGGACTGAACTGATTTCCTTTCTGAGCATTGACCAGAGGGATCTTTTCATGTCTGGCTAAAAGCTCACACTGGCTTTATTTAGCACAATGTCCTCTAAAAACAAAAGCAAAAATTGCTTATGATGAACTGCGTATAACTGAGAACAACACATGACAGCCAAAGATCTTGTCTCATCCAGTGAGCTCCATCAGGTTGGCAAAAGATCAGAAAGTCCCACCTTTACTGATGGGAAAACAGAGGCACAGAGAGGACAGGTTAGGGACTAGCCTGGGACTTGGGAGGTGTGCATTTAATTCACAGTTCTGCCACATATTTACTCTCTGACCTTGAGCAAGTCACTTAGGGCCAGATCTTCAAGGGTATTTAGGTCTCTAACTCCCACTGAAATCAATGGAAACTAGGGGCCTAAATACCTTTGTGGATCTGGCCCCTAGTCTCTCTGTGCCTCAGTTTCCCATCTGTGCAATGGGAATAATAACACTTCCCAGCCTTAGAGGAATGTTGTGAGGATAAATCCATTAAAGACTGGGAGGCTCTCAGATACTGTATTGATGGGGCCACATAAGTAGCATAGATGGAGAGTAAAGTAGCTGGTTAAGAGAATTGCTCAAAACTGTTCAGTGAGCCAATGACAGCTGGCAACAGAACCCAGGCCTCCTGATATGCAGTCCCCTCCTCTAACCACGAGACATCATTGACTCCATGCAGACTCATTACAGATAGACAGTAATCAGATGCTGCAAGCAACAGGTGAGAGAAAGTGGAACTTTGTTTGTTGTATTTGATGTGGTATTAGCAGGAGACACTTCCTGACTTTTCCCGAAAATATTCAGGAGCACACAACTTGTCGCCACAAACAGGAAGGGCCGTTCAAATCAAGAAGTGATCAGAACAATTATAAAAGTAACAAGAATGTATAGATACATTAACAGCTGCAATTAAAATAATTCTTTCATAATGATTACTCCCCGTTCCATGCAGATTATTGGACTCAATTTGACACTTATTATTAGAGCTGGTTGGGATTTTGTTTCTCCTGTAAAAAATGTTGATGAAAATGAATTTTTTCTATGAACATTCCTGTTTTGCTCAAAAGCCATTTTATATTGAAAAAACACGTGGAGGACCATTTTTCGACCAGCTCTAACTGATTAATAATTTCCACCAAAAATACCAGGAGGAATCAATTTCTTGAGATTGGTTGTTTGGCAAAACAATTTATCTTAACTCATGTCGGTATTACACCCAGATCTGCCAACTCCCCCCTTGTCTGGAGCAAGACCCCAGTTCAACAAGGACCCATGTGGGCAAATCCCCTGCGTCTGTGCAGAGCCCCACTGATGTTAACGGGGAGTTCTGCATGGGCGCAGAGTTCCAGAATCAGAATCTTATAAGGGATTCATCTTAAAGCAGTTTCTAAAGCATGGTGGGCCTGTGATGAAAGATTTTTGCAGTGTGTACATTTCCATGAGATGTCTAGAATCCCACCCATGAACACGGCGGCAGCTTCACAGACCTGTAGAGAATGCTCCCATTGCTCTTTTAAGTAAGGTTTCAATTATACTGAAAAATGCCTGGCATCCCATGTGATTTTGCCCGTGTGCAGGCTTTTGAACTAGAAAAAAAAAAACAGGGCTCTTTCCACTGTGACACTGGTGTCTGATGGAGATCAGTGGTACTGGTGTCTTTTCCCTAGAGCAATCTCCAAGCTACCCACCAACTCCAAAATGGCAGGTGGACTGGCATATCTACATGACTGTGGTTTGAAGCTCAAATTAAAGCCCTCCCCAAATGTTCTGTGGATTGGCAGCAAGTTCTACATGAAGAGAAGTCTTTTTTTGTATGACTATTCCAGTCTAATCTTTGCTGAAGGGTCTTTCACCCTTCTATACTCTAAATACATTTTAACAAATTGATAGCAACATTAACATGGCTTGTATAGGATCCATAGCCATTTTCTAAAAGACACTGCATCTTTGTTCTCTCCTTTTAGATTATGTAGATCCAAGCCACACAAATTCAGGCGCTTCTGTAGGAAATTACAGTGAAAACCTCTCAAGCATATTACTGTAAAATGGATTATACTGTTTAAACACATAAAGATCCCATATACCCGTTGCCAAAAAGTAATGGGAGTTTGTGCTGCTAAATGAATAAACCTGTGATGCTTAATGCTACAGGGCAGAATGGTGTGTGTGCGCGCATGTGTGTGAAAGACTTTGCTACTGTGTTACACATCTGAAGCTGGGCTGATCTAGTTTGACATTAAGAAAATTCCTTTGTCATCGGCACCAAACTCCAGTATCAAATTCCTTTCATTTAAACTTTAGGAAACTCTCAAACCTTCATTTATCTTTTCATTCTTTTCTACTCTCCATTTTATTTTCCTTTGCACACCCTTCCAAATATCTATATATTTTTCTAAATTAATGTGAAGCAAAAACATTATTTATGAAAAGGGGCAGTAGCTATTGAATTATAGCGAGCTGGTAATCATTGAATTAAGGATTTCATTTATTGTTATATTTTATTTTATTTTTGCTAATATAGGCATGAAGAAGGGGTTCAGTTTCATGACTTAAAGGAAGATTATATTTAATTAGGAAGGAAAAATTGAAGGAGCTAAATTGTAATAAACCCTACCTTTTCAACAGAGATATAAAGGTGAAAATAAAAATTGCAACATTGTTCACTATAGACAGCAGACAGCATTGTGGAGAGCATTACTTGGATAGTTATTTCTAGAGCTGAGTGAATGGTGGAAAAAATTATCGGAAATATTAATTGAAATTCAAAAGCACATTTCTAAGGGACTGTGTCTGTGACCCTTTTGTATTCACTTTCTGTGATCATTTGAGTTTCAGTAGCAAAGAGTGAATTTTAACCTTGAATATTTGCTAATTTTGAATTGCAAAATTTGCAGTTCAGGCTGTTACCTAAGTCATCCAATCAGAGAACTGAAACAATTCCATGTGACTTATGAAATTAACCATGACGGTGCATACTGTGAATATTCACAATGAATTGTTTGTGAATTAGCTGCAGAAATGCATGAATGATTCTGAATAACAAATACATTTGAGCATTTTGTGATCCTTTTGTAGACAATTCATGAACACTAAAGAAGGCAAAAATAATTAAATACAATTATTAGTTGCCAATTACTTGCTCACCTCTATTTCCCAAACCTGAAGATGAAAGGACTTTATGCTCATATGTTTGAATAGTTTTTGTTATCCGATTGATTGTCTGTTTCCTTAAGGAGATAATACAGTGTTCAGGTTTCATCTTTAACTTAACTAGCACCTTTCAGTCCAAAGAATACTTAGCTGCTCTCATAAATGTTACAAGCTGATCATGAAACCCACCACAGACATTCAGCTACCTCTGGGATTAAACACAGGATATGTTTAACAGGGCACAGCAACAGTAGACAACAGTTTGAGCGGGAAGTAAAAAAGAATCTGTATTCTACTGAAATCACAGGGGAAATTTAAGCAGGTAGAATGTAGAATTGCATAGAAATATAGGGCTGGCAGGGTCTTTGCAAGGTCATGTAGTCCAGCCCCTTGGGCTGAGGTAAGACTAAGTGTACCTACACCATCCCTAACAGGTGTTGTCTAACCCCTTCTTAAAAATCTCCAGTGAGAGGGATTCCACAACTCCCTTCAGACTACTCCAATATGACTTTGGTCAAACATATTTACCTGGTCAGCTTTGGGGGCATAATCTACTGTATTGATTTGCATTTGGAAAGAAAATTTTAGTATAAAGATCTTGGCTAAGCACTGGGTCTCTTCGTGTTAGCGATCTCGTGGGAACAGTTTGGAGGCTTCTGCCCTGTACTCCATTTTCCCTTTGAGATTCTAAGTTCCATTTACCGATCATCACCCAGGAATCTTGAAAGCTGAAAGATAAAAAACAAGATTCTTTCGATCCTTCCATTTGAAAAGGCCTGCAAGCAGAGTGTGGCATTTCCTAGAGAGGGTCTTTGACATGGGGACTTGGTTCAGGTCGTGCATTCAAGATAAAGAAAATACCTGTATAATCCCCTCTGGGAAGAAAGGATAATTACAGACTGCAGGTTTGAAATATAGCTGATGGCACTGACCTCCTTCTCAGGACCATCAATAAATACCTCCCTGCTGAAACACCAGGAAATTGAACAATCTGAACTCTGAAGTACCGTCTGATTGAAAATAAGAGCTTTCAACAGTACAATAGGAGCTACTCTCACTCACACCCACATGCAGACACTTCTTGTATATCTGTGTATCTACAGTATGTAATTTACAACTGGAGACATTCAAACTGAGGTTAGATTAGTCCTCCTTGATGGATGCTGATAATCCTTTGCCCTTCTTAATGTTTACAAACATTAATTAACTAAAGCCTCTCAACCCTGTCTACATAAATACATCTTACCAGTGGGCAAAATGAGGCAGAGAGAGCTTAAGTGACATAGACAACGTCCCACTTTGTGCCAAGGAATGGAATCCAGGAATCTTGATTCCCTGTCTGCTGCTCTAATCGCTAGCCATTGTTGTTTCTAATGCAAGGGGCTGGACTAGCTTACACAGAAGGTTCCTTTGTGCTAGCATCTAGAATTCTATCACACACAGTGAAACTTCTCTTAAGCAACCTCTCAAAGGACTGATAAAAATAGATTACTCAGTGCAGGTGTCCTTTTAAAGGTGGAGCAGAACTTTACTCTCACGGTTGTAAATCTATAGTAACTCCATTAAACTCAGTGTAGTTGACACCAGTGAGAGGAGAAAGAACCAGGACCAATGTGTCTAAGGATATTTCTGGGGGCTGAGTCTTAAGACTAGAGGCTGTTTTGTAGGGTTGGTCTCCTGTACAGGTTTCACTGAATACCTCTTTAAAACACCCATCCAAGTGTTAACATTCTGAGTTTCTGAAGAGATGTGGCTATAACAGCTGCATTACACAGAGGTTTGATGTAGCTGGGGTCTAGGGTTCGATAGGCATGTGCCAGAGAGAAGGGGAAAACAGGCTGGTAGGAAGGGTGATGTTTATTGATCTACGTACTCCCTGTTTCCTCTTCACCGTGCCCAGTGACTGAGTTGGAAATCAAGCTGAGCAAGTAATTTGCAGTAAACAATTTAGTTGTCAAATGTTGCCACTTTTTCTGCCCACAAATTGTTTTCAAGAAGGACAAACATTTCTCAAATGAAAAAGCACGTGCCCGCTTTGTTGTAAAATATTTTCTCCTGTAAGAACAATTCGCTGTGAAGACCCAATATCTGAACCTCAAACTGTGTCCATCATTCTCCTCATCCTGGTGTCTGAGTGGCTGGTGGCTAGCTAGAGAAATCATGTGGTACTTTCCCTGTAATTTGATTGGATGCCATATGTACACTACCTGACCACCACTGTGCATACTACTAATTTGTCAATTAAATAGAAGCTTCAAAATTTGCTTGTGGTGAATATTCCTGGTTAAACATTGCTGTTTACAAGTTGCCTACTGAAGCTTGAAGGCTCAGATGTTTGTGGGAAGCAAACGTGAGCGTACTGCAGACACAGCAGAATTGAAATTCACTTTTGAATTCAAATGAAGATTTGCAGAAGGCTCTTTCCTGATTTACACCCAGATCTTGTTTGAAACTTCTTTGAGCAAAATTCAGTGATTCATAACCCCTCCTCATCAGGATGGCATGTCAGTGGGAATAAAGCCAGCTATAGGGAACAAGATGAAAAATTTAAACCTAAGAAATACCAAAGCCAAGGCTGCAAGACTCCCTCCATCCAGTCCAATTTCCTTGTAAAGCTCTCTTTGCTACATACTGGTGTGTGCCAGGGGCTAAGAATGCAATTTTCTAATGAAAGAACAGGGAAGAGAGCCATTTTCAAATGTACATCAGGAGTTTAACTGACTAGTCTCTAAGGACAGTATCTGGTTCGACAATAGGGTTTTGAGATCCAAGCACTGCAAGGAGTTTTTATATATTCACAAGCTCAAATATCCACTTGTTGCAAAGACAGACAGCACCATGGATGCCTGGAGGTGGAATGTCATTGCCACCAAAGCACCATGCACTCAGAAAAAGGATGGAGGTTATCTCCAGAGGCAACAGCACCACAGGGTTACAGATCTGTCAGTGCTGCAATCCTAACCCATCCCTGACAGATGAAAGCTTATTCTGCTTGATGTACATTGGGAGCTGGGGATAGAGAGATGTCTGCTTTCTAACAGACACTGAGGTTGGTGTGGGATGGGACAAACCAGAAAGGGAAAAATAAGAAACTTTCCAAGCCCTCACTTTTCTCACTTTTTGAGAGGAACCTCTTGGATACATTTCCTCTTTCCTTTCTGGTTTCTCTCTGCACCTGGAACCTGAATCCAAAACAAAGGCTTCTGTACGTAGGGGACTCTTAGCTGGGACCAGGAGCAAACATGCTAGAAACCTCATGCTTACGCTTCCTAGCCTTGGAAGCTCTCCAGCCCAATTCTACAGAAACAAGCCTTACTCTGTTCTCCCTGGCACTGGTTTCACACCCATCTAGTTCCATTGGCTCAGTGGAGTGACTCCTGATTTACACTGGTGTCAATTGTCAGTGAGAACCAGTCCCAAGACATTCAGATAAATGACCAGGAGTTTGGATGCTTCCCCAAACCAGAACCAAACCCAAACTCCAAGCTTCCTTTCTTTCTGCTACATTTTGTAAACACCAATCTGTACATTTTACAAACCTTGGCCCTGCTCTCATGCACTCTGAGCACATCAGAGGGGACTGCAGTGAAGCCCATGAAGTTCCCTAGATAAGCGAGATCAGAATCAGGGCCAATTGTTAGCGGCCAACACATTATTCTTCCAATGGAGCAGAAGAGAAACCCTCCTCTAGCCATGCTCCTGGTGCTGCAGGGAATGATCAGTTTACAGATTGTAAAGTGACAATTAAAGCTCTCAGTTGCAGGGAGTGTGATGTACCATTTATTGCGGGGGGCTGAGGCAGCTGCTTAGGGAAAGTGAAGTGCTGGGTCCAGATGCTTTGCAAGGAAGGATTCTGATACCGGAGTAAATGTGTAAAGATTTTTTTTCCCCCAGCAAACTGTAGGCAAAAGTGGATCTAGTGTAGCTCTCATTTCCCTCTGCTCTTGCTGGGGCTGTGTTTGTAATATGAGCCCTGTGTCCCTCACATCCCCTGGCCCATCTTCACCCTGCAGTGGGCCCAGCCAGGCACAGGTCACAAAGAGACCCTCACCTGAGTCTCCATTACAATCCACTCAGCAATAGAAGGGGGTAGGTAGCAGGCAAAGATGGCCTTGGGTGAATGCCCTCAGAGCAGGGGGCCTCCTCAGCCAGCGCAGAGCTGGCAAAAGGACTCTGTGCAGTCTCCCTGCACAGCCCCTGGCACCAGGGCATCCTGATGGGAGGAGAGGATGTGGCCAGGGAGCTCTGCACTCCAGTTATTCTGGGCTGTAGAATGGCCACAAGTTAGAACAGCCCCTCGGACCTAACTTCAACAGGAGGCTATGCAGCCCCCGCTGAACCCAGAATCCAGGAGGTACAGAGATGGCTTAAAGCCACCTTTCCCTTCACCACCCTGGGCTATATTGCCTGAGGCACAGCACAGAACCCAGGCTCCTGGCCTCCCATTACATTTTGAGAAAACTGCAGCATCCCACTGGAGATGCCAGGTCCTTCACAGGTTGGTCTTTCAGCTCCCTTCTGTCTATCTACAAAGCATCAACCAGTCTCATATCTTGGCACTGTATCTACTCCCCCTGGCTACATCTACCATCCCAGAACTTTCACCTACAGGATCTTTCATCCAAGGATCTCAAAGCACCTGACAAGCTTTAATTAAACAGCACAACATTCCTCCAAGGTATCTTTATCCCCATTCTGCAGACAGTGAAACCCAGGCACACAGAGAAGAAATGACACAATGCATGTCCAGGGCAGAGCTGGAATAGCACCCAGAGTCCTGACTTCCAGTCTCTCAGCTCTTACCACCAGGCCACTCTGCAGCATTTGTGGGTTTATAGCAGCTCCACGGCATGGTGCAGCATGATGAGCATGGGGTGATAAAACCCTGTTGAAAGCAGTGAGGGAAGGTACACAGAACAGCCACGTGGCTGTCTGTTCTTAGAAACTGGGACACATTTTGAAATCTCTCTCGGCCCTTGTTATGAAAGTCCCTGTCTCAGATTAATTGAGTTCTGCCTCAGCGTGTGAGTTTCACCATCTCAGAAAGCTATGCCCAAGGTGTGTGCAGAGGACAAAAGAGAGGCAAATCAGCATGCACACACGCACGCACACACACACACGACATTTCTGGTTGGAAATCACAAGTTTCTCTCATTCTAAGGGAAGACAAAACAGCATGTACCCTCTAGAACCATGGCTGGACGCTCACATAGGATTTTAGGTCACCATTTACCCTGCTGTTCAGCACACACAAAATGTGTAATGTGTAGCAACCAGTGCCTCCCCTGGGAGAGTAAACCAGACAGTCAGATCCTGAGCTCTGCCTGATGGAAATGCACCTGGCAACACGAACAAGAAACACAGAGGCAAATTTCCTTCCAATATCTGCCCACTGCTTGCACATTTATTACTGACACTGCAGTATTTTTAATGGCTAAATTTATTATACGAGAGAGAATAATAGATCAGAGACTATGTGAGAAAATCCCCCCGATATTTCAGGACAACGTCATTTCAAAGCAAGTTCAAAGCTTTTCAAACCTTGGGCAAGTCTGTAGGGCTAGATTCACCTAACTCCCATTTATTTCAGTAGGAGCTAGATGTCTAAGTACCTTTGTGAATCTGGGCCTCGGTTCTCCATCTATAAAATGGAGATGATAATACTCCTTGTCTTCACCCTTGTCTATTTACGCTGTAAGTTTCTTGGGGCAGGGACTGCTTCTCGCTATGTGTCTGTTCAGCACTCAGTACTATGGGTCCCTTTTCTCAACCGGAGCCTTTTTGCACAAACAGAATACACCAGTTGTGCCAAATAAATGCTATTCATTAATGTCACGCTGCCATTTATAGTCTTAAAGCCCCGGGTTTAACTTGGGATTTCTAAAGGGACACAACTAAAGATAGCAAAAAGAAAAGGAGGACTTGTGGCACCTTAGAGACTAACCAATTTATTAGAGCATAAGCTTTCGTGAGCTACAGCTCACTTCTTCAGATGCACATCTGAAGAAGTGAGCTGTAGCTCACGAAAGCTTATGCTCTAATAAATTGGTTAGTCTCTAAGGTGCCACAAGTCCTCCTTTTCTTTTTGCGAATACAGACTAACACGGCTGTTACTCTGAAACTAAAGATAGGTGGCCCCAAAACACAATCTATCCATCTGCCTAAAACTGTCTGCAGACTCCATGAGTTTTCCCCCCAGAATGGGAACTTAATGTTCCTTGCTTAAAAATAAATCCGTGCTGGTCACCCAGCACACAAGCCACATCTTTTAAATCCCTCCTTAAATCCCACCTTTGCTTTGCAGAACACTGTCTTCTAGCACTGCCTGGGCTGTAGGCTCCCTGCAACTGCGGACCTCTGGGAACACGCCCCCAGCCCCATCTCTAACGCTACCAGGTCCTCCCTTGTCTGAGCGCATTATTTAGCTGTTGCATAGTCTGTAAGCTCACTGGGGCAGGGGCTGTCTTTCAACATTGGAGCTAAATGGGGTACTAATCTGGGTAACTGTTTCTATAGAAATAATTAAGTAATAATAATTGTTGTAGTGAAGCAGAAAGCATCAGGAAAGAAAGAGGTTTCAAGTTTTCCAGGCAATTACTAAAAATACACAATAAAAGTATCACCGGTGAGTCAAGAGGGCAAAGGCTTAAATCCATAGAAGCTAAACTATGCAGACAGTGCCACCTAGCCATATTTTATCAGCTTCCCCATTCTCCCTATCCCATTGATTTCTGTAACTTTGAAAGCTCTGGCAGGTAGAGGTGATGCTCACTAACTTAAATCAGATCCATTGCCAGTCCCCTAGCCCAGCTCAACACACACACTCACACAGAGAAACCCACCACTGCTGCATCCCTTTGTCCTCCTGGAGTAATTCCCTTCAGCTGAGCCCTATCCAATTACCTCTCCTCCCCAGCCTGGCTGTCTGGCAATCCCTGCAGTGAGGAGACAAACACCTGTGGTGAGTTCTGTGTCCAGGAGAGCATTTTAACTCCTTCCTTGCCACCCAGTGGCTGGGTTTATATTCACCCTGTTACACAGATGAGCAGAGCCTTGGGCGTGTCCCTGTAACATTCATGGTGGAAATACAGTCTTTGTATAATACAAGGACAGATGGCTCAGCTCACCAAAGTTCCTAATTTGGGTCCTATATTTCTAGGGTTATCCATCTGCAGTGGGGTCAATTCCTCCCTTGCATAATGACAGGTTTCAGAGTAACAGCCGTGTTAGTCTGTATTCGCAAAAAGAAAAGGAGGACTTGTGGCACCTTAGAGACTAACCAATTTATTTGACCACTGATGTCCATCTGTTTGCATTTGGAGAGGAAGATGATGTCTGTCTGTATCTGCATGAGTTTTTTCATGAAGTTGATAGATACATTTGTTAGTCTCTAAGGTGCCACAAGTACTCCTTTTCTTTTTGCGAATTCCTCCCTTGATATACACACCTATTTCTCATGGAGTCTAATGGAAGAATAAGCCTACTGATGGGAAGGCAATACCCGCAGTGTTCCAAGGTGGATCAAACCCCAGACAGGACATCTCAGGTGGTCTAAACCAAGCAGACTTTAAAGGAGAAAGCCCAGTACAATGCAGCCTGCTTAATTTGTATATCAGAGCCTTAAGGCTGGAGGCAAACACCCCTGAACACTGGGAATGTTCCGATTTAGATTTGTATCCAAACCGTACAACACAGTGCCGCCTCTGCTTAGCACACAGAGTAGCAGAACGCTTCCTGGGGAGAACCATCCAATGGCCCGAAGCCCAGCTAGTTTGCCTTGAAAACCTTGTCCCCGTAATGTAATTTTAAATCTTGCTACAGTGGTTCCTCCTGCTGCACTGGGGCCCAGGTCTAAATCTCAGAAATGTTCTTTGCTTAGTGCAACGCAGCACTTCCCAGATGGTCAGTCATCTGGAAGCACCAACATGGTTTGGAAAGTGAGATTCTGCTTGCATCGGAAACAAAGCAAACCCAGAGCTAGTGCAGGCAGGGCTTCGTGTTGCCTGCTGAGTACTGGGCAAACCTCTGATAGTCTTGTGCTTCCTTCTTGTCTGCAGGCTGACTGGTGTTCCGATCACCTGAGTCTTGAGGCAACAGGAAAGCAGCTTTCTGCAGATCAGGGGGACATTTTGGTTTGCTCATGACAAGAGCCAATTTTGGTTCCAAAAAGGCCAAGGAAACCAAACTCCCAGTCTCTGATGGTAGTTTTGTCTCTCATCTGCAGCAGGTTTATTGGTAAAAAAGCTGGAGATCGGACCAGGCAAACAGAAAGCGACACCAAAACAAAAATATTTCATGTAGTTATGTTTGATTGTCTGATTGGATTAAGGAAGCCTGGTCTAGTGGATAGGGTAGTGATCTTGGAGTCTATTCCCAGCACTAGCAATGGCCTATTCTGTAACCTTGGACAAGTTACTTCCCCTCTCTTTGCCTCTGTTTCCCCTTCCACCTTTTTGTCTGTCTTGTCTATTTAGAGTGCAAACACTTTGGGACGGGACTCTCTCCTTCTGTGTATGTACAGCACCTAGCAAAATGGGGCCCTGGTCTCAGTTGGGGTTTCTAAGCACTACTGAAATACAGATCATTATTCAAATTAATTGTCTGCTATGGGTTCTCCTTGTCACAGCACCTATAACATTCAGAAAGTCATTGCATGTAACAGAGACTGCCTAACTGGTTCTGGACTGTGGCTCTGGGAGTGGCAGGGACTAGCTTAGTCTTCTCTAGGTGGATTGGTTTTCTGCAGTGTGCATATTCCTAAAAAAAAGTCAGCACGTTTTAAAACTGTCATAGTGACACACCATGTGTCAATGCCTCATCATGTTCTGTTCATCCGCCCGTCACCGTGCTGCCATGGACCGTAGTGCCTGGCCTTGCTGCCCTGCACTCTGTCACGGCATGGAATGCCTCCCAAACACATGTCTGCATTTTACCTTTTTGCTCTGCAAGGTGAGCTTTCCAATAGCTTCCAGCATTATACCGCACCAAGTCCAAGATTCGCTTTCTCATCCAGGACCAGGGGAAAACAAATGCTGTGACATGTGGATGAGTCGCGTTGCATGGTTGTACCGTCCTGCATGGATATGTAGCCAGACACACAGATACGTAGGTGCCCAGTGGTGCACGGAAGCATGAATACACATTGATGCATGAATCCACAGGGATGAAGTATGAACCTACAAGTAATGCACAACTCTTCACTGACACATGAATGCATGGAAACACGTGGACACACTGTGATGCACAAAACACATGAAACCACAAGACATACACAGCTCTCCAGGGATGCATGGGGCTGCATGGATGCATGTTGATTCATGTCTCAATGAAGTCCAAAAACTTAGAAATGCATGGACCTGCAGTGAGACACATCTTTGCAGTGATACGTGGACATTTTTAAAACATGCTCTGGCTTTTTATTTTAGGAATGTGCCAAGGGATAAATATTAACCATCCGGGGAATGTGAAAGAAAGCCCTGACGTCGCTGCTGTCTGGAAGCAGCTCTGCTTTCCTAGCCCATACGGTGATGTTCTTGAATCTTTTAGCCTCTGTTCTTCCCTTAGAACCTCTCCATCAGCCACAATCCCAAGTGTCACAACTGTCAGAACTTTACCCTTTGCTAGTCAGTTCCGAAGGGAAACCCATGCAACCTGTCCTTCAGTCCCCCGACGTTGTCAGAGTTTCACACTGAGAGGGAACTTAATAGACCATAGCTTATTTCCATTAATCTTTTAGCCCTAAAACATTAGCCATTTTTATGTAACATGTGCTGCTCTTTTATTGCCATGCTAACAAGTTGTTGAGCTGTATTTACAATATGCTGATTGTAAGGCCCCCTTAATGGGCTCAGTATACTTGCCCTTTCCGATTAAATTTCAGGTTTGCTGTTTCATTTTGGGCATGTGTATTTCCTTTATAAAACCTGGATCTCTCCCTGTTATTTGTTGCTCTAAGTATTAGGCATGTGTACTGTTTGAATGTACATCATGGAGTGACCATTACTCAGTAACCACAAAGAATGCCAGGGTTTAAACAATCTGGAGTGATTGCATTTGCAGTTAGCTATGGCGTCTTTGAAAACCGTGGATTCAGAGTTAAATTGGGTATTAATTTCAAAATATAAAACCCAAAGTCACTTGGCACAAGCCTCTGCCATGGCTCTAATCAAGAAACCTTTATTGTGTCTAAAGAGGTTTCTTACTGAAGTGATGTCTGGGGAAAATAGGCCAGTTTCACTCTCGGTGTAAGGCCATGGGCTCTGTGTGAGCTTGCTGTTCACCATCATCCGTCTGCCTTTCTGCTTTTAATTGGCATTTTCCCCATTAAGTATAAGGCAGTTTGTTCTGGGTTGTTTGGTGAACTGATCTTTTCAGTTAACTTTAGACCAGGGTGACCCAAGTGTGGGGTTCCCGCTTGCTGTGTGCCTGATCCAAAGCCAGATGAAGTCAATATGAGCCTTCCCATGTCCACACACATCTCCCTTAGCTCCCCTGGGGTTTGCTGAGTCTCAGATAACGGAGGCGCTAGGAACAGAGTCCAGGTCTGTTGTTCCTCCCTAATGGTGCTGTGTGACCATGGGCCTCAATGAAAATCCCAAATCCAAAACCCCTCCAAAAATCAGCAGTGCTGGAAATCTTGAAACAGGATCCAGATCTGAGTTTTGCAAATGGCCCCTTTCTCTATGACAGGCCAAACCAAAATCTTGGATCCTAAGCACCCCTAAGACAGACAGGGGAAGGCGGGATTGGGGATCTGGTCAAAATTATGCACCTGGTCCTTTCCTAGAGGCCAAACAAGAACCCCGGGTCCTAGCACCCCTGAATTTGGAGGGATAAGTTACGGATCTGCATTTTGCCTGGTTTTCAAACCCACCCCTCAGGCAGTTTCTCTTTCTCCATTAAGAAACATACAAGACCAAGGAAAACACCTTGGTCATGTCTGTTTACTTCTTACGACGGAAATGCCTGTACATTGAGCTCCTGGAATGCTGCCAGAGTGGCCCCAAGCATCACCAAGTTTCTGTTTCCTCTGCTTTAGATCCTTTCCAGTGACATTCTTTCTCTCTTGCTGCTTTTCCTTCCAGTGCCCATCCCCTCAAAGGCAAACGGCACCACCATCTCTGCCCTATCGATGAACAAAGACAGTTTGATTGGAGGGGTGACAAATCCCAACGAGGTCTTCTGCTCCGTGCCTGGCCGGCTCTCCCTTCTCAGTTCCACCTCTAAGTACAAAGTGACTGTCGGGGAGGTGCAGAGAAGGCTCTCCCCACCAGAGTGTCTCAATGCCTCTCTTCTCGGGGGAGTCCTAAGGAGGTAAGTACCACACCTTACTTATCTTCCTCTGATTTGGTCTCTCCTCTGCTTCCTTCAGGTCAAAGTGTCTGAGCTATTTCCAGTGATGAACCCTTGCCGGTCATTTTTAATTATTTGCATTGCAGTAGAGCCTAGGAGCCTCAGTCAAACACAGAACAAAAAGATAAACCCTGCCCCAAAGAGCTTACAGTCTAGGGAATGCCCTTGAGACTGTCCCACTGACTTCAGATGGCATCTGCGGGTCCTTCCGATTTGGTATGATGTACAGGTCTGGTTACAATTTCAAACCCCGAGATCTGAATCTGGGAAAGTTCACATTCTGATCCAAATTGTGCAGCTGCCCCCTAGGTCTATAAAAGGCCAAGCCAAAGCCCTATCCCAAACACCTTGCCAAACTTCAGGGGTGTTCAATATCTGAACCCAAGTACGAATTTTGCAGCTTGTGCCCTAGTTCTGGGATCCATTGCAAGTGCTTTGTTCAGCTCTACCACGTGGTTATTCTTATATCTTGTCATCGGATAGAGAAGTCCCAGTCCAGGGCTCTTTTTATCTCAGAACAGCAAAGGCTGCAGAGTTGTTGAATTAAATTATTCCAGTAACAGGCCACATGTTTTGCTGCTGCTTTGGGGGATAGTCAATTTTATTGCCTTTTGCGGAGATGCAGCCCCAAACCTGCAATGAGCTCACTGGTTGGCTGTTGCTGTTGTCACTCCAGTAAGACCCACCTTTTGGAACAATATTAAAGCCCAGCAGGTCTCTGTGCACTTCTGGGCACATGGGTATTTTTGAAATACAGCGCATCACCTTGCAAGTTCCTACAAGTTTGCAGCCCAAATGCTTCTTTGTTAATGAATCTGTGAGTCTCCTGCACAAACTTAGATGAGCTGCTGTTTGTTGGAACAAAGGCATCACAGAGGATTGCTATTGTTGAGAATTTGAAACAATAAAACTAGTGATTGGATGAAGGTTCTTTTTAGTCTCATATCTGTTTCATTCTCTCCAGGGCTATAAAAGAATCCAGGACTACTGTGTCATTTGGAATATAGAAACTGATTTTAACAAACTTTATATTCTGTTATCAGTAGTTCTTACAATTGAGATTCATGAAGCTTATTGTATATTTTATGCCAGATCAAGAGACTACTCAGTTACAATAGCAATTTGTGTGTTGCTTTTTCTTTCCTTTCAACTAAAATCTTTTCCCTCCTTGTTTCCCTCTTGCAGGGCAAAATCAAAAAATGGTGGAAGGTGTTTAAGGGAAAGATTAGAGAAAATAGGCTTAAATCTACCTGCAGGAAGGCGTAAAGCTGCCAATGTCACTTTGCTGACGTCGTTGGTGGAAGGTAAGAGTTGTTCTGTGGTTTAACATCAGACTGGGGTGCCCAACCTTTGCCCATTCTAAGTCCTCCATTTGCAATTTGACAGAAGGCCTAAAACAGAACAGATTATGCAGCAGCCATCATTAAGCCAAAGTGGGGTCTGCATGTAATTCTCCATCTTGACCCAAGCACATCTTCTGAACTAACAGATTTCTGCTGGGCTAACAAGAGCACAGTCTGGAGAAAGCACTCACAATCGGAACGAGGTAGGACTCTGCAGACCTGTCAGGGCAAATGTTGCAGCGCTTACACATGGCAACCAATGCTTTTGGGGTCCTTTAGAACATCACGGGATCTAGAATTTAGAACCACTGAAATCTGAAACCCAACCTGTGTTGCTTAGCTATGACTGGTTCACATAAGTCAAATGTTATTCTTTCTGCTCCCTCATTGTATGAGCTTAACTCTTCAAATCAAATTTTCAGCACTAGTTTGAAATGTGCTATAAATGACTATTGGAGCTTAAAATTCACTTTTGTGAATTACTACAAGTAAAACTCAGTTGCATGAAGATTCACAGAAAGCAAACACAAAAGGAGCAGGAACGCGGCCAAAGCAAACTCATTAAGAAATTATCACGAATATTCACCAACCTATTCACAAATATGCACTCACTTCTATTGCAAAGTTACTGCACTACTGAAAATGTTGTGTCCTTGGCCCAAACAGACCTGTTTGTTGGGACTCAGACTTGTGTAGATCTCCACATGTTCCCTTGACTTGCCTTTGAAATAGGTCAAATGCATTTCCAAGCCTAGCTGCCCCTATTTCTGGATTCATGATACACTAGTGCTCCGCACACTCCTTAAAAATATGCTTGAGGTTGGCTCAATGGCTCTGCTGTGTGAGACAGCAGGGTTCAATTCCCAAAAGAGAACAGTGAGGGAACCACAGCCTTCTAGGGTGTGTAGAGGGAGACAGTCTGTAGTGGCTGATCTGTGAGTATGGTGGGTGCTGAGTGAGGCTACGGGAAATATGCTATGTAGGGCCTCCATAGTCAACATATAACTTGCCCTTTAAACATGAAGTCCCCTTGCTTAAAGCTGCACGTTTAGTAGTTCTCCTCCCAGCCTTCACACTATGGAAATGATGATGTTGCTACCGCATCTATGGACCAAAGGACACAGGAAGGAGACAAATGAAATGGTAGCTCCAACTCCCTTCCAGCTTTGGAATCCATTGTATTTGCGCCCAGCGTGTTGGAGGCAGCTGCCTGCAGTTTTTGAATAGAAAATTGTCTCCATTGTTGCCAGCAAATTAAATGACCCGCTTCATTAGGTGGAGGTTGTTACCAAGGGCAGTCGGTGCGCGCTGAGTGACAGGCTGATTTCCATTCAAAGAAAAGAACGAAAAGAACGAAAGAAAGGAAGAAATATACATTTTGATTTCACGAGGCTGCTGGCTTTTTGGTTACTGCTTAACGGCTCATAGTAAATAAAAGAGTGGGGCCATGTGTGCTTGATGGATCTGATTTCCTCTTGCAACTCAGCGTTCTGGTATTGGAAGATGGTTCACCCAGGGGAAGGTGCTAATGCTTTGCCATTTTTCAGCAGATAGAAACTAGGTTGCCCTGCTATGCCCCAGGCCCCTTTTTTCTTGGACATTTGCCGTCTTATTTTAATCTGTTTGCTCCCCTCTGCCTCTTCAACCTCTGTACTTTTTATTTATTCATTTTTTTATTTATTACTGGGTGTTTCTGAGCATTAATTATATTTTTATATCGATGCAGAGCTGTTCATAACTATAGATGGAGGGTTGATGTCATTTATTTGTGCATAAGCTTTCGTGAGCTACAGCTCACTTCATTGGATGCATACTGTGGAAAGTGCAGAAGATCTTTTTATACACACAAAGCATGAAAAAATGGGTGTTTACCACTGCAAAAGTTTACCACTGCAAAAGGGGGGAGAAAAAACCTTTTGCAGTGGTAAACACCCATTTTTTCATGCTTTGTGTGTATAAAAAGATCTTCTACACTTTCCACAGTATGCATCCGATGAAGTGAGCTGTAGCTCACGAAAGCTTATGCTCAGATAAATTGGTTAGTCTCTAAGGTGCCACAAGTACTCCTTTTCTTTTTATAGATGTAGGGAGAATTGGTGGCCGTGGGTAAATGAGACAGGGGAATAAAAATCATCACCTAAAATAGCAAAAGAAGAACATTAGACACATAAGGCTGTACTCGAGGGATGTGCTTAATGGACAGTTTGCTTGCTTCCAGAGCTTTGCTTCAAGTAGAACTCACACGCTGTTTCTCCTGTGCTAAGGTTCAGCCAGTTTGGAGTCTAAGATTTGTCTCTTTTGATTCTCAAGTGCCAATCTCATCATCTTATAAAGAGGAAGCATGGCATGCTAGAACCAGGGGGAAGGGAAGAGCAGAAGCCATCCTGATGTCCTCCATGAATGTACTATGCAAAACTCAAGGACAGTATTTAGCACTTAGATACTGCAATGCTAGACATGTTAGAAATATTTAAGAGAGCCACATGGGCAAATCAGTAGAAATAGAAATGTGTGTTTGGAATTTTTCATGGGATTTTCGGCCGTCTGCTCTCTGGCATTTTGGGTGCAGGCTTCACTGGAGTTACACCAGGGATGAAGTTGGCCTTAATTCTACACAAGATACCAGGTTACGTTCCAACTTTCAAAACACTCTCAAACACTCCAGAAAAGAGTTTGAAAAGAACGTGGCTAACGTAGGCATCTGGCCCGAAAACTTTACTGAGACTGCCCAGGCGCTGAAAGAAACACGTGGGATGAAATGTTGGCTGAATTAGGGCATTACCTGTGTAAAGTCACTTGACAACTCTCCTTCATGGCCATCTCTGCCATGTGCCCTCCTGCGCCACACTGGCCTGAAGGTGTCCCAATCTATTTCATTACAGCAGGTAAGGAAGCCCCTGCTCCACCAGGCCCTGATTCAGCAAAGCACTTTAAGAACATGTACTGACCCTCGGATCAAGCCCCTTTACAGTGTCTCAAGTTGGGCTCCCAAATCACTAGTCACCTTCAAAACACTTAGCTTTAGCCACTAGCACATGCTTCCACCAAGCACCAAGGACAGAGCCAAGAAGTCCCAACTTCCAGTGCTTTGCTTTAACCCCTCTGTTATAGCTTTGGTTCCACAGAAGTGACTGTATTTTCATGCATATTGTGCACACGCACATGCGCCCACACACACAAAATTGCCCCCACTCTGATCTTCTAGTATTTCATGATATAGTGATGGCTGAGGGAGCGAGGAGGGAAAGGAAATTGAGACGCTTCAGATGGGGAAGCGCAAACACTCTGCCCAAACGAGGCTTCACGCACCATTCTCAGAGCTGGGGTGGCAGCGATGGGAACTAGGTTAATGCTATTAGGATGGATGGCCTAATACGTATGAACAGCGGGGGGCAAGTCAAATTAGCTCTGTCTGCCTAACCGGGGGTTTGGGCATGATCAATTGCCATCAGCTCTGATTATTTCCATGGGGATGCCTGAAGATGGATCAATTTCATCAATGAGAGGGCAGTTCCATGGAATGATGGATACCTAGGCTGAGCACTCTCCCCTTAGGCCTTTCTGTTCAGTGAGGAAGGATACAAACAAGAACCTATCTTCCTTCTATTCCTCCTGTGCTTCCCCCCTTCCCCTGTTCTTGAGTAATCACAATATTAGGGTGTCCCCTCCCCCCCAAAAAAGGAGTCAGTCCCCTTTGATAGTCCGGGTTTGTGGTAAGGCAGCATGGTTGCCTAACACAATGGGATCATACTCTGATTCTGAAATAGGAGGGCCAGTATGAAAAGATAGAAGGAGAAAACCGGTGCGAGAAAGAGAGAGATGATGCGGGAGGTGGGAGGGACAGAGTTGTCTCTGTTATGCTTCCTCCTGTAAGAACACAGCACAATGGGCCAAATTCCACCCAGATGTAACTTCAGCCACATTGACTTTGGTGTGTTACTTTATCAGCCAGCAAAGGAGAGAGGGAGGGATTTTGTTCTTAGAGCCGGTGACTGTTAATCAGGACTCCTGGGGCATGATTCTCCCACAGCAGGGCACAAGAAACTCCCATTGCTTTCGGTGGGAGCTTGACATAGTGCAGCACCTCCAGAAGGGCCCCCCTGTGGCAGGTGCAACACAACAGGCCTGTCTGCCTCAGTTTCCCTCCAAAGCATCTTCCCAAGTATAAATATAGCCCTTGTGCATTCCATTTATTACAGAAGTCCCATGCATGTAAATTTTAACAAAGTGCCACAACCTTTGTCTAGAACTTCCCTAGCATAATCCAAAACAGTATGCACAGCATACCGTCCTAGGATCCCTCCTCATGCTCCAGCTATCCAGCCCAGTCCTCTCCTGTCCTTGTACCAAGGCAGCCAGCCCAGCCCTTCCACATCCAGAGAACAGCTCCACTCTTCCCAGCAGGAACCCCACAGCCTCTCTGCTGGGAGATCATAGAATCATAGAATATCAGGGTTGGAAGGAACCTCAGGAGGTCATCTAGTCCAACCCCCTGCTCAAAGCAGGACCAATCCCCAATTTTTGCCCCAGATCCCTAAATGGACCCCTCAAGGACTGAACTCACAACCCTGGGTTTAGCAGGCCATTGCTCAAACCACGGAGCTATCCCTCCCCCCATCCCTTTACCAGGGGAGCATCCCTCACTCCCCTCCCTGCCTCTGATCCTCTCTGGTTCTTTATAGCCCCCACTGGCGCCCTGCCCTCTTAATTGGCCAAATGGGAGCACTTGTCTTTGCACAGGAGAGCTGGACCTACTTCTTCACAGGGGCTAGCCACCCTGTGACGCAGCTAGTCCCAGAATGCTAGAGCCAATCCTGGAGAGTCCAGAGTTTTTCTCCCCTTGGCTAGAGATCTGAGGAAAAGGGCATCCAGCCCCAACAGAAATGAGCAAGGCATCCCAATAAGATATGTGGAGACTTCTGCACAAAATGCTCCCTCGTTGTTACACAAGTACAGACCCAGCTCATTAATTTGTCCTTCTTCTAGGCGAAGCGGTTCACCTCGCCCGGGATTTTGGATACGTGTGTGAAACAGAGTTCCCAGCGAAGGCAGCAGCGGAATACCTGTGCCGTCAGCACTCCGATCCCAGCGAACTCCACACCCGGAAAAACATGCTCCTGGCTACCAAGTGAGTATGCATCCCCAGCAGCATCGAGGCCCCCTTGTGCTAGGCACTGTACATACATATCACGGAAAGACAGTCCTTGCCCCAAGGAGGACACACTCACGGTAATGGGCTGCACACACTCATATCCAACGGATACACAACACAGAAAAATGCATCATTCACTCACATTGGAAGGACGAACATGAACATTCAAAGGACATGCTCATTGACACTGCACGCATTTGGCTTATGTTTGCCTTTTATGACATCTCCCCTGGGGATAACGCATCACTTCACCAAACACTTTCCTCTTATTTTTTGTTGTTGGATTGTTTTAAGCTAACTGTTTTCAAATGGTGTTCTGCTCCAAACAGTGACTCATTAAAATAGCTTCATGGGGTTCCTTGCTTTTTGGGCCTCAGAGACTTTCAGATCATTTCACTTAGTTTACAAGTAAAAGGATTTTATTTAACTGCCAGTCCTGCAAACTCATCCTGGGACCTGAACTTCAAGCCAGGTTCTTTCCTTCTTGGACATCATCACCAATCATAAAGATTCTGCAAGCTAAATCATGCCCTAAGTAATACCTGTGCAACCCCATTGCCTTCAAATCATGCCCTCAGTGACACCTGTGCAAACATGATTCTTACTGGGGCTTCATAATGATGCACAGGGAATTGAATCGGAGACCCATTAAACTCATCTCGTCCAGGCTAGCAAACAGCTAGCCAATGGAAATGACCTTCAATCCCTACCAGCTCAGGGCTGAATTCAGACCAGTGTCCTGGAAGGGAAACACTTGGAGTCTCTTGGCTCAGTCAGTCTCCCCAGTGATAACAGATTAAATGAATTACAGAAACAGAGCACAAACAGAAACTTAAGACCATAGGTTTCCAGCCTCTTTAAAAACGTAATGGCTTCCTTTCTCTTGTAGGCAAATTTGTAAAGAGTTTGCAGACTTGATGGCCCAGGATCGTTCTCCGCTTGGGAACAGCCGCCCGTCTCTCATCTTAGAGCCAGGTGTCCAAAGCTGCTTGACTCACTTCAGCTTGATAACCCACGGCTTCGGGGGTCCAGCTATCTGTGCAGCACTCACAGCCTTCCAGAACTACCTGGTGGAGTCCCTCAAGGGTTTGGATAAAATGTTCATGAACAGCACAGGGAATGGGCATGCAGCTGGAGACTCTAAAGCATCAGAGAAAGAAGTGAAACATCGGAAATAACATGCTGTCTCCCTCCCCCTCCCCACTGGGGGGAGTTCTTCCCAGCTCATGATAGGAGGTCTGATCTTATTGGTGTTAGAAAAAAAATATGTTTTCCGAACTACGATGTTTGAACTTGAGACGCAACTCTTAAAGCAAACAAATAAACAAGAAGATTTAAAGAATTTAAGAAAAAAGAAGAAGAAGAAAAAGAAGAAAAGAACCTTAATGGACATCACTGAGATCAAGAGAATAAGACAGGTTGATGGCTTTTGTTTATTTTAATGGTGGATGCAGGAAGCCAAGTCATGTGCAATTTTATTTTGTTTTGTTTTTTAACCCACAACAAAATACTGAAGTGCCCCAGGAGTCTGTTCAAACTGAAACACCGAAAAATCACCAGAGAGGAAAGGCCTCAGCCACTCAAGATGCTTTTGAAACTGAGGCAGAAGTAAGTCAGGTGGGATTTTTTTGCATTGCAGGCAGATCTGGATGTATAACCTGCCTTCAACAGGCAGACAGGGAATCTTCCAATGATGCCACCTACACAATCGTCCTATGCCCAAGACAAGAGGAAAATCACCAGCGTTGCTGCCTTGATTTTCAAGCGGTTTTAAGACTTTGTTTACAGTTTGCAACAAACTGACACTCACTACAGATTTTCTCCAGGGCCTATGGAACCCTGAACCATGTCAGGAGAACAGTCTTACACTCAGACTTCTTTCCAAGATGGGAATTGATCAACGAGAACCTTCTGGAATGTTACATGCAAGCCAATGGGGTCAAGCAGGTTAAGTTACACCTGGGACTAAATAAAACTCCACAATCTACAAATAACAGCACACAGGTTTCTAAAATTAATAATAATAATAATAATAATTAATAAAGCACAAGGAGCAGAACTTGAACCAGGCCAAATTGAACTGAACTGTTCTAAATCTGTACATATTTATTTATGTGTAATTAAATCTGAAAGTTTTAAAATGTCCAGTGCAAGTTATTTATATCTAATTGAGTTGGGATTTTTTTTTTTTTGAAAGAGGAAAGTCTTTGGATTTTCTGCCATTAGAAATGGGAATGAAGTTTTGGAGTCACAGGCCTGTAGCATGGACAACAGGCTGTGATGATAATGGCTATCGAAGTTCCGCAGGGTTTTGTACTTGCTGTTGTTTCTCTGAGAGCTGCAATCGATGTACAACACACCACAGTGTCATTCTCATTATCTTAATAAACCTCTTTTTATTTGAAGAAAACACCTTCATGTTCTCTGGGACACTTGGTTTCTTCTGTTTCTGTGGCTGCCAGAAGGAAAAGTTCTATAAATCCAAGGGAGGGGAAGTCCCCTTTTGTTTTGTTTGTGTAGCTGACGTTTGACTGAAATAAACTATGGATTAATAGAAATGAGCTGAGAGTTACTGGAGCTAGGATTCGCGCCCTGATCCTGCAAACAGCTGTACTTTGGGCAGGCCCCCTGCAAGAGCACAGAGCCAGTGGCAGGATTGAAGTCTTTGATTTTACTGAAGACAATACAGCAGAGATGGGTTTACAAAATGAGGATCTGGATCCCCACAAAGTTCTGGGGTGTTTGGATCCATGTTTTGGATTCAGGAGACAAAGACCATTGTGAAATTCAGACTGGAATTGGGGTTCAGATTTTACACACACACTTGCCAAGTTCTAGGGTGTTCAGATCTGGAGTTTTGGCTCAGGTGTCTTGGTTCGGGCCTTTGTCTGCTTTATAGATATAGTTTTCCCTTAGGAATATAGCAGAGGCTGATGGAAAGTGTAGAGAAACCCTCAAATGATCGCAACATAAACATC
This sequence comes from Lepidochelys kempii, assembly GCF_965140285.1. Lineage (NCBI taxonomy): Eukaryota > Metazoa > Chordata > Testudines > Cheloniidae > Lepidochelys > Lepidochelys kempii. The sequence goes on along the minus strand of NC_136398.1, from coordinate 3,631,600 downwards.
CTTAAAAGGGAGACGTTTGGCAATTTAAAAGGAAACGTGAATTTTTTTATATTGAAATCCTCTAGGGATGGGCCCAAACTGGAGCCATTTTTCCAAATCATCATCCCTCCAAAACGTTCAGCATTCACATCAAATGGAAACTGGTGGAGAAACAGCACTGAGTTTGTAGTTTGCAAAACTAATCCCTAAACGACAATGCTCTGCAAAACCAAAAGAGTCCTGACTTTGCTACATTGGTGGCATCATCTTGCCCACATTAAGAGAGAGACTTCAGAACAGGGAATATACAAGAACTGGTTGGGGATATGGGAGGCATATCTGCTCCATGGCATCAGAACAATATGACATGGATGCTGATATATAATTATAATCTATAAACATGCAAAGGTGAGTATAGGGGGATTGAGAAGTCATTTCATAGTCATAGTCATACAGATGTTGCTTGCGTGAATAGGCCACTCTGCATATACCAACTAATTCTGGTGAGTGTTCTTGAAATGCAACAGAGAGAGACATGAGACAGCATGAACATCAGGTTATAACGTACAGTAATTATTCAATTTGTCAAGGAGAAAAACTACCTCCTCTACTGTTTTCCCCTTTGGGCTGCTGCTAAGTCCCTTGAAAGTTTCATGAGCCAAAGCCTAGCTCCCTAATGTCTCGGCTGGGAACTGCTTCTTTGTAAAGTGTGTGGGAGGTTGTGGGCTCTGCCCCAGACTTCCTGGCTGCTTTTGCATAAATCACATAAAGTCTGGTTGTCAGAAGCACCCAGACCTACATTTTCAAAAGGGACTAGTGATTTTGGGTGCCCAGCTTGATACCTAAAAAGAGCCTAGTTTATAGAAGGCAGGTGTAGGCACAGTCTTCACATACGGCTCCTAAGATGGCCTCAAGTTGGGCACACAGAAATGGAGGCACCTAAAATCAGTAACCACTTGTGAAAAGTCAGGCCTGAGTCCCGCAACTGCAGCAGAAATCAATGGGAGAGGCAGGCGCTCAACGCCTCTGAAAAATCTGATTTCTAATATTGCTGTGCTTTAGTGGCACAGCAGGAACCTGGGTGTAATAATACCTCTCAGCCTCTTCGGGGGTGAAGATAAGCCCATAAATACTTGGTGATGGGGCCATATAAATATCTAGATATACAGAAAATACTGTTTTAACTCATTGATCTCCACAGAACAGAGAAAGATTAGTCACATGCCTCTCCCTTATGCTATTAAACCTTAAACAAAAATCAAGGTATTCACCCCAAAACATGTGACAGTTAGGTGCTTATTGTTGGCTTCTCTCTTTCTGCTTCACACCATCTGCATGTCTTTCCCAGGCAAGTGCAGCAAATCAGAGCAATCCAAAAGATCAGTGTTGGCCAGGAGGGTGCTTTTTATTCAGTATCTCATTAGTGCTAGAATTCACCTGCCAGGACCCCTGTCCTGTAGGGACCCCCAGTTATTTTCTCCACCTTCCCATCCTCAGAAGCCATGAGGGTCCTTTCCACAATCCAGGACCTCCCCTTGTATAAATTCCCACACTGACTACATATATCATCGTGGGGAAATATGTGACATTACTGTTGGCAAAGTATATTTCAAAACAGATTGTCTCATGATTTCTACCCGTTATGGGACACTGGAATTTCAATCTAAAATGTTGTTTGAATTAATTTTGTACAAACAACAAATCTAGAGAAACCACAAGACAGTCCCTGACATGAAACGCAAAAGTGACCTGTAGACTAAGACTCTAAGTTCCCTAATACTGAGATATCTCACGGGTTAACTATGGTTAACACTGAACTGCAACTCTGTATTTTATCATTAACATAAAGAAGAGGCTGTAGTTATGTGCTGCTATTCTGCATGCCTTTGAACAGAATGAATAATTCACCTTAATAGGATACCTTAAAAATGACAGGATGGTAATCTCTCTCTGTAGTACACCAACACAATAAATAGACTTTTGCAAGTTGCTGACTTGTGTCTGGTGCGTCCTTTCATTTATGACAGAGTCTTTGAAGTTCCAATGTAACAGATAGAGCATAAAGGAGTCAGACAATCAATAATCAATGGGAGTGTTTCTGTTGACTTTAATGGGATTTGAATCAGATGAGGGGGAGGGGAAGGGAATCCATGTAGTGAAATTGCAGGACCAAAATCTCCTTCCAGTGGTAACAAAATAATCAAATATAACCAATATGCTCAGGGGAAAAGTAAGTGGAGGAAGTAGCCTAGACAGCATAATGTCCTAGACAGAGTCCCACCCCAATTTTATTTGTTCCTGACCCAGATTTTCGGAGAACCAAACTTGAAGAATTCATCCTTTACTACACAGGATCAGAACTCTTTGCGGGAGTTTAGTTAGATTTAATAGATTTTAAGGCCAGGATGGACCATTATGATCATCTAGTTTGACTTCCTATATAACACAAACATCATCACTTGGGCCACCAGGGACTCTTGGTGCTGTAACTGAGAATAATATCTTTAAACCAACCGTTAGACTTTATCCCTCACTATTAGGGCATCCCCCACATTTGAACCGACAGCCTCTAGCACAGAAAGAGCCAGTGAGCCACTTAGTGGTACACAGACATCCAACCAGAGTGGAGGTGTTCAATGAAGCTGATAGCTCCTTACCGTAAACTGAGCCTAAGCATATTTATTCTGATGCCTCCAGGATATGTTTCTGTTTGATCTTTTCTTGCAAGCAGGAGTTTGAAGACATATCCTGGAATATAGAAGTGTTCCCTTAAAAATGACGTTCAGTTTAGCAGCATAGGGCATAGCAGACATCATATAAAAAGGCCGGTTTGAATGCAGATAACTATCCACTCCCTTTTGATGGTAGGACTGAGGTCAGATGAGATCAAAGTATTGCTCCAAATCAAACACTGGAGTGTGCCAAGATGTGTTTTGATCTCATGTCCCTCTTACTAAAACCCTATAGGATGGATCTGTGTAGATGGGATTTTCTTGGGTATCTAGTCCTATTTTGTTAGCATACCGTCTACTGCACAGTCTGAAACTGACTTGGGAATCTTCAAGAGGCAAAGTTTTCTTGTCAAGACTCAGTGGTCTAGTGACCCATATTCTGCAAACTAATAGAATGGCTTCTCTCCCAATTTTTTCCCATGTCCAAAATTCCAGCTGCTGTGTGTGCTCCTGCTCATTATTCCATGCATATTAGATTAGACTTCAGCCAATTCTATTGCAGCACCTCCACTTAATTTAAAACTTCCCCTTCTCAAATTTATGCCTTAAAGGGTGAATCACCCCCACTGCTAATGGCTTGCCAATGGCCAAATTCCTCACCTAAGTCCCATGTTATGGACATCATTAAGGTTCAGTGACGCGTTATGCCTTCCGCTGGTTCTCTGCATAGGGGTGAATTTCAACCTAACTCAGGAAGAAGCATTTCTAAAAAGTTGCAGTGGACTTTCATCATGTTGAGAAGTAGTCAGCTTTAGTTTCTTTATGGGCTGCTTTGTGCCAAGTGTCTCAAGCAACTTTGATAAATGTCAATACAGCTATGCTGATTTACACCAGGGGAGAAAATGGCCCACCGTATCTTCATGTTTTCTTGACCAAAATGCAAAAATCATGCATGGATCTCCAAAGGGTCAGGAAGCAAAAGTTTCAACAAGATTCATTAATATTTTTAAATGGCTTTTGTAGGAGATTACACTCAGAGAAGACTGTCAGGTGAAAACTGATGGCTTCCAGTACTTAACTCTCTCTTGGGGGTGTCCAGATAAAATAGTCTTGGTTTATTTGAGGATGCTTTCTCTATTAGCTGGTGCTGGAGACTGAATCTGGGCTCTGAAAAATCCTGTTGTCCCATCTATCTCCATCCTCCAAGGCAAAGAAAATTCTGCAGCCAGAACTCAGCTCGCAACTTGATGATGGACAAGAAGGACCAGGATCCAGCTCACTCTCAAGTAGTCACGTGAATGTTTCCAGGGCTAGCAGTATGACTACTAGGCCAGTCTGAGCTAGAGGCACAGGGAGCAGATTCTGTACGTTGAATAAGAAAATGTCTATTATGGCCATATCAGCCCTTCATAATGCTTAGTGGTCGTGGTGTGGGAGCAGACTAGCCATGGTGTAACCCACACCCTGCTATCCCCTTTAAATACAAGTTTTATGTGAAGTATTCCACAAACACTTTTTTGAGATGCCTAGGACATTTCTGGCTGTACTTTCTTGTTTTCGCATGGTGGAAGGTGCCAGGTTGCTTAACAGGAAGAGCTGCCACTAGAAATCTTGGAGGCCTTATTAATTCTGAAAGCTAAGTGGAACTGCAAACAGAAGTCATTGCTGTATTTCCTGGGCAGATTATATCATCCTCAGATGACTTCTCTCTTTTTATTTATTTGGCTATGTTTGCATCTGAGCATGCAGAAAATATCTAATATAGATATATAAACCACACAAAAGGAGCATTTCCTCTTTGCATTTGAAATATGTTCAGCTAAGCTGTCAATATGGTCAATTTCTCTGCAGAGCAACTTATTTTTTAGTGATTATTTATTCATACTCCAGTAGTACCTAGAGGTCTCAGCTGAGATTGGGGCCCCATTGTGTTAGGTGCTGTACAAGTACACAATAAGAGATAGTCCTTCCCTGAAAACTTGTAGTCTAAATAGACAACACAAAGGAAGGATTATTATCCACATATTACAGCTGGAAGCACTAGTTCCTGTTAAGATAGAATGTTTCAATTCATTGCTGATCCCTAATCATCAAAGAAATATTTATGCTTTTAAACCGTCTAATTCTGATAATCTGTACATGGGCAAATGACGAGTCTGATGAGTTGGCTGACAGCAGAGGCTGTTTCAGGAGAATGAGTTATAGCCCTGTGTAACTGAACTTGGAACCTTTGTGTTCCAATAAAATACTTGCTAACAGATACTATTTATCCACAAGAAATATTTTAATTTAGGCTGATTTTCACCTTCACTGTCAGTATAAAACTCAAAACCCTGCTGTTGTGACAAATAACACTGTAGAGCAGAGATTCTCAAACTGTGATGCATGGATCACTAGTGAAACAGGCTTCAAGCAGGTGATAAATGGGTTGGTTTAAGAATAATATCAAAATAAGAATCTATTGTATTGACACTGGCTCAAATTATGAAGGTGATACACTCAGTCCTTCTGAGCTGCTGGTGTAGTATGCTAGGCCTTAAATATGAGAAATACTGCTATAGCTGATTCAAGTGGAAGGGATAGTTACACAGCTCATTTAATTTTCTTGGCTTTTTTTTGCATTTTGGACAATGAACACAGAATGGGCACTTTTATTTCCCAGTTCTGCTCAGTATCATTGTTTTGGTTCTCCCAGGGCTGCTGCTGTGATGGAGTTTCCAGCAGCAGAAGGGAATGTTTTAATTCAAGCCTACCCCTCCATCCAGGTTTCCATTTCATTCCCCTTCCACACCTCCCCAAAAAACATCCCCATAATGAACACAGACCTCACTGCTTCTTGCGAACTCTTCCATCATAGGTTGCCTTTAGCAGGACATAGGAATTGCCAGAGTAGATCAGACCAGCCATCCATCTAGCTCAGTAAACTCTCTCTGACCAGTGCTGCCAGAGTTTCTTAAGCCAGAAGCCCATCTGAGATTTACAGTACCCTCCCTGACTCCAGGGCAGCCTCTGGACAGTGTGGCTAGCCCCATTATGTTTGAGGCTCGAACCCTCTTATGAGAGCAGGGTGGGTAAGTTCCAAATCACAGAATGAGTAGCCAGCTTCCCCTGCAGGCAGGTAGGGTGGGGGTGGGGGGAGAGGAGGCATGGAAAGGGGAAAATGTCACAGAAATCACAATCCATCTGCTACCCCCACAGCAGGAATCCCATGTATATTACTCATGGTAGATCTTCTATAATGCATTGGGGATGAGAAAAAAAAAGAAAAGAAAATGTTTCCTGCACGGGCATGGAGATGTCCATTCTTATTTAAGAGAAGTCACCAATCACACCCTCTTTGAATCTGCTGAGCTACAGAAGCATTTGAGCTTCAGACCAGCAAGGAAAATAGTGCAGTTTGATTTTGTCCAATTTTTCCCCCTGTTAACACCATGCACCTTGTTTAATAAGCGAGTACTGCTCTGGGATAGAAGAAAGCCATCTTTTTCACAACTTTTGAACATAAAGGGCCTTTTGGTTTCGCTCTCTGAAGTTTTTAGAACCAACCTAGAAACCAAAAAAGAAAACCATATAGCTTTATAGTTCCTAAATACACGAGAAGAGGTTAAACTCAAGTCTTTCACCAGCTTACATAAACATTTCAGAGCTGAAGCCAAGCTGACCCCTGGCAGCGTTCTCACAGCCAGCTTTCTTGGTGTTCCAATGAAGCATGGACAACAAATACAAAGGTAAATACTAATAGAAAAATGTAAGTATCAGATGCACTCAGACCAAAACTCTAAGTGAGATGGTTTGGATAAACTTCTTTATGTTTTTCTTGCATGGAGAGTGTAAAACACATGTGATTTACAAAGAAAACAATTGTAACTGGATTTTTAAAGGGGCAAAATCATATATATATTTTAAAAAGGATGAATTGTAAAGCAAAATTTAAGAAAATAGATTTTGAACTTTATTAATTCTTTATGAGGAACAAATAAATGGATCAGACTCCTGGTCCAACTTGTCCTGTATCCTAACTTTGACTGTGCTCACTACCAGAAGCTTCAGAAAATGGTGCAAGAAACCCCACCATTGACAAGTGTGGAATTATTTACCATATGAGAAGTTTCTTCCTAACATCCATGAGTTAGAGGTTCATTTAAGCTAACTGGGGATAGTCTCATTACACACATAAATGTCCAATCCTTTTTTTTTTGACAAAAACTTTGTTATAATGATTTCTTCTGGAAAGGACCTTCATAGAGGTGCTAGATCTTCTTAATGAAGCAGCTGCAAAACATTTGTTAATAGCAAGACACTGTTTTTCCTAACCAGGTTCTCAGAAAGAGCTGAACCATTTTAGCTGAAAGTTTCCCCCCATCTCCCATTCTCCTTCCCCCAAAATTTAGCCTGAGGCAGATACCCAGGATGGAAAATTTCATCCCAAACCCTTAAAGCCCAGCAACGTTGCAAGCAACTGAAAACAGGGTCTAAGAGCGAAAAGAAGGGGATAGCACTGCCTAGCATTAAGATTACCAGCTCCACCTATAATTAGGACCCTACCAAATTCACGGTCCATTTTGGTCAATTTCACAGTCATAGGATTTTAAAATAATAAATATCATGATTTCAGCTCTTTAAATCTGAAATTGCACGGTGTTGTAATTGTCGCATCCTGCCCCAAAAAACAGTGGTGGGGCGGGGGTGGGGGGTGTCCCCACAAGCTGATTTTAGGAGGGTCGGAGTACTGCTACCCTTTACTTCTGTGCTGCTGCTGGCAGGACACTGCCTTCAGCACTGCGCACCTGCCCAACCTAGCTCTTAAGGCAGCGCAGAAGGATGGCAATACCGCAACCCCCCTAAAATAACCCTGCGACCCCCCTGCAACTCCCTTTTGGATCAGGACCCCCAATTTGAGGAACGCTGGTCTCCCCCGTGAAGTCTGTATCGTACAGGGTAAAAGCACACCAGAAACCAGATTTTACGGTCGGTGACACGTTTTTCACAGCCGTGAATTTGGTAGGGCCCTACCTCTAATCATCACCGACTTGGCTTGGTAATTTTTCACTGTAGCTGAGCTAGCTGGTGCAGAAGCTGCCACTGAGTACATGAGACACATCATGTTGGAATTCTTGATTCAGAAATCCTTTTACCATTCATCTTTACCAGAGTGGTTACATTTGACGCCTGCCAATGCCACCCAGCCTTCTCTGAGATCATTAAGGTTGGCTCCCTTTTTATTGCTTTGCTGCCAACGTTTGTATATTAATTTTGAATTTTCCAATTAGGTCACTAATTCTTCAACAGTTCCTGGGGTTTCTTGCCATATGCTGCTGCTCACTTACCTCCTGTTCAGCACATAGGCCCTGCAACCTTCTCCCTGAAATCCATTGCAAGGGAGTGATTATTGCAGCAAATGACCCAGGCCACAGGGCTACAGCCCAACTCTAGAATCTCTATCCTAGTCAGATCCATAGAGCGATGTCAGCGTTCCCCCATGGCCTTGTCCCTTTGTTTGCAATGTGGAGTATATCCTCAAAAAAACAAACTCTTCTCCTTTCTGTCTTCGTCTCAAACCTTGATGCTGTCATTTCTGAGATGCTTCCAGATACACTGTGTACAATTGTACGAGCAGCCTTACCTGGAAAAACATAAATCACCACATTCCACACTTTCCGTAGCACCAAAAACTCCATCCGCTTGTTTTACATCCACAAGACAAAAAGAAAAGGAGGACTTGTGGCATCTTAGAGACTAACAAATTTATTTGAGCATAAGCTTTCGTGAGCTACAGCTCACTTCATCGGATGCACGCAGTGGAAAATACAGTAGGGGGATTTTATATACACAGAGAACATGAAACAACGGGTGTTACCATACAGACTGTAACGAAAGCACCATTACACATTCACACAGGAGTTCTCTACTTGGTCAAATGAAGGCTTTAATTTGGTTATGAAACAGAGCTGAGGTCCAGTTTACAGCACAAAACTGTAGCTATGGTCCTGCTCCTGCAATGGGACTCCATAAGGTTCTGCTTATGTGGATCCACCAGCATTTGTAACCATGTTGCAATCAGGTTCCCTGATATGGTTGAATTTGCCATGTAGGCAGGGCTACATCAAAGGTTCAGTTCCAGAAGTGACCAAGTTCTAGACGTGTCTTCCTTTCCTCACGCCTCTTTCGACCACCACAATTTAAGTCCAATGTAAATCCCCCCATCCCCAACTCTATTACGCACAAAATCTGTAGGTTTAGCATCATCTGAGATATTTTAGGATTAAGGCCATTCTTCACTGCTGTCTGGCCATTACTTCTATATAATAGCCTGATGCTATTCAGAGGTTCCCTTCCAGTAGCTCTGTAACAGGGTGGGGCATGGATCCTCGATCTCTTCTGGTTGGAATATAGGAGATCTGTTTGGAATCGTGACATCGTACTTAAGATAATTCTACTGACTGTTCCTGCTTTTAGAGGCTTGGGTTAGGGGCTTTGTTTTGAGCCAGTTGCCTCTGTGTAATGAGACGGCCGTTTTGGTCCAGTGGTCTAAGTACAGGCCTGGTAGCCAGGAACTCTTGATCTCAGCTCTGAAAATGACTCCCTTTGTTGAATCACTTAGGGAAACTGAGGCTGAGAAACTCGCTGTAAAATGAGGATAATTCTTACCCACCTCACGGGCCAACTTAATGTTTGCAAAAAATCAAGAGAATTACTTGAGAATTACTGACGAGAAAAAACATTAATTCCCAACTATTATTTGGCAATAGATTATTACAGACAGGGCCTTGGATGTCAGACTGAATTCCTGAGAACCACAGATCATCTGTACAAGGTCTTCTATAGATGGAGAGGCAAGTGCAAGTGGCTAGGTGGGGCATGTGTCTGATATCACCACCTCCTGTGGAACGCAACAGGCTTGCTTGCACACAGGTTCTTCTTGCAGGCTGAGCTAGTGAAGCCAAAGTCAAAAGCTCTGACAGAATGGAAGTGGCATATGTTAAATTTCAAGTGAAACACCTTTAGCAACAGGAGACCAAAGCATCAGTCAAGCCCACCAGTGCTTAATGCTGCTGTGATATCATACTGTCCATATCCCTGTTAAAACCCTAATAAGAGATGGCAGATGACAAACGATAGGGCAGGATTTTTTTTTAAATTTGACTAGTTATAGAAATAATATCCGGATATCTTATATAAATGAGACCATTACATAGTTACAACTGATATTCAACTTGTATGTTAAACATGGACTGCTGATTTTACTTCTGTTTGAAAGTCTCTGCTCTATTTGTCAATCAGAATAGCAAAGTGCACACTGTAAGGGTCCTGATTGTGATCTTCCTTGCACTTGTTTTACAACAGTGTAATGCTACTGCCTGCAACGAGTTACTCCTGTTTGACACCAGAGGGACAGCAGAATCAGGACTTAAATTCCATAACATAAATCAGATCTCACATTTTATTTCCATTTAATAAAGCGTGCCAGCTACAGAGGAAGGTTCTTTGCTCAATATTTATTACCATTGAGGCTGCTTTGGGAAGGGTGCTACAGGATCGCCAATCAGCAATCTGAAACGTTTTATCTCGTTTCACTGACCTTTCTAGAAACATCTCTGCATCCTCCCCCAAAACATCATTTAATTACTGTACTTTTTGCAGCATTAATCCAGTGATATATAGGGAATATCCCACCACCTCCCGCAGCAAACATGCAGTAGGAGAGGAGCTGTTTTTCTTCTCAGACCACCGCGGTCACAAAAGTCTGCGCTACATCAGGATGCCAGCCCTCCCACAGCCAATTACTCGCTGGAGACCTCAAGACCAGTGCAGAACTAGTGCTTCCCCCAAGTGACTCTCCCTGCCTCCCCTAGCAAGAGTCTGGAGATGCCACCTCTGCCATTGGACTCAAGCCTGCCACATGGCAGCCTGTTCTGTGCTCCGGGGCAGGGAGAAATGTGACTGAAAAAAATAACGCAAAGGAAATTTTCAAAGTACAAAACTGCATTTTTCTATTTAAAACCAATTAAGAGGCAAACCTGAATCACTTCCATTTGTAACTTTTCATTTTCCATTCCAATAGGATGGTGCCTGTGCTTTCTCCAGGAACCAATGCTGCCCATGCCTTTCCTTCTTTATCAAAGTGTCCAATCCTGCAAAATGCTACGCATTCCTAACACTGGCTGGGTACTCATCAGAATCAAACCCTAACCTATTCCTAACCATTTAATTATGCACCCACCATTATGGTGTTCATGTGCCAGATTTATAATACAAAACTACATCTGATCAGAGGGAACATTAGGACAGCAGCACAATTTGGCAATGGCCAAACGAGGCCTTTAAAACTATAGATTTTTGCAGATCTGAGTTGTTTAGTTGGGCTGCAAAACAGGAGAAGAGGAAGATACAGGACCCAAACAAATGAACCTACAACAGCCTTCATCCAGAAACTAAGAGGAGTTTCTTCCAGACCACCTCATAGATGGACCCAAGTTGTAATGTTCAGTATGTCCGGACCATCCCATTATAGTTAAGAATCAGCCCAATCTCCCACCACGTTTAGGGTTGCTCAGAGTCAGGGTGTATTTTAGTTCCACCGCTATGCAGAAATAGATTTAGCACAGTGTGCTTTTTAAACTGATGCTAATCTTTAATGGTATAATACTTTACTGAAGGAAAAGTACCTACTCATAATTCCAAAACAGATCCTTCTAAAACACTCCTTTCCCCTCACCCTTCATAAACAGTAAAGGGTTTTCTATGCTACTTCCACAGCTGTCTTGAGTTAGACTACATGAATAAGCTTATTGGATAACTACCTAATGGCACATTAGCACGGAACCAAAACCCTTAAAATGTCACTTTACATTTTCAAGATGACTAACTGTTTTAATTGTTAACACAGTCCACAGAGGGTCATCAGGATGCAGTGATTCAAACCTAAACTAGTCAGGAGAACAGAGCAGAAAGAGGAATAGGATTTTCTTTATTTCATCATTCACTTTTCCATTAAAAAAAAAAAGTCTGCTGAAGTGACTAAAGCCTCAGTTTAGTTTGACTGGTGCTCATATGTGAATTTCCTGAGCTTAGTTACTGTTGATTACACTGACTGATAAGGACACATGGAACCTCAGTGTACGGTTAAACCCTTGTAGAAAGAGGGAATTAAGGATGACATTTTGAAAATTAAACTTATTTTTACGACTATATTGAAATGTACTCCCCAGCCACACACCAGACATCACGTGTAATAATACGACTGCACTGATGTAGCACTTTTCACTCCCTACATCTCAAAACATTTTACAAAGGGGAGTTTTATCTCCATGCTGCAGCTAGGGAAACTGCTGCACAGAGAGCTGGAGCATCTTGCCCCAAGTCACAAAGTCTGTGGCAAAACAAGCAGCAGAACACACCTGCCCTAGCTCCAGATCCTACCTAGCAGCATATTGCACTGCCTTCTGTTAGCACTTTACCGAAAGTAGTCTTCATTTTGTTTTCAAGAAACTGAAGTGACCGAACAAACCTAGCTGTGTGCATTTGAGAGATGCTATTGCCATTCTTTACCCTTGTTTTCTACACCTTTGAAACTAATTGCTGATGGTTCCATTGTGTACCAGACATTCTGGGATCTCTCAGTATACATTCCAGTATTTTACTAGGGATCCAAGTTGGACAGTAATTACCAGGATCACTCTTTTCCTTTCATGAGGACTGGCACCAAAATCCCTTTATTACAATACCTCCCAAATTCTCTTGGACTTTGATCAGATTGTTCCAGATTCCCTTATACAGGTCAGCTGATTTGTATACAGTAAACCTCAGAGTTACTAACAGAGTTACAAGCTGACTGGTCAACCACACACCTCATTTGGAACTGGAAATATACAATCAGGCAGCAGCAGAGACAAAAAAAGCAAATATAGTACAGTGCTGTGTTAAATGTAAACTACTAAAAAATAAAGGGAAAGTTTAAAAAAGAAAATGTGACAAGATCAGGAAACTGTTTCTGTGCTTGTTTCATTTAAATTAAGATGGTTAAAAGCAGCATTTTTCTTCTGCATAGTGAAGCTTCAAAGCTGTATTAAGTCAATGTTCAGTTGTAAACTTTTAAAAAAAAAATTAAAAAAAAAGTTTAGTTCAGAGTTCTGAACATTTCAGAGTTGCAAACAACCTCCTTTCCCGAAGTGTTCGGAACTCTGAGGTCCTATTGTATATGCTGCTGTTGATAGTGGATCCTTGTCTACTCTTAATGTGCAGCTAAAAAGCATGTTCTCACTACCTGCAGGCACGGGTGTTTGAACTGTGAACCCACCGTATTTAACAAGCTAGACGGAGTAAACACTTGGATAGGACAGGCCGACAGAAAACTTGCATGAAGTGCCTTGGTGACGCCTTTAGTGGTGCTCTCGCCTCGGCATCAGTAATCAGCTTGATGGCTGTGCACAGAAGACTGAGCAGCCACATTATTTTCAATGATAATGTACAGCTAGCTCTATTATTTACCCTAGTTTTGCTTAGGTAAGAATCTTCTTTATCGCATGTCCTAAGCTATTGTGTGTTCACTGGGCACTGAGCAACTGCCATACCCCATTCCACATGCACAAATCTATTACCCAGGAAGGGCTCCCAATGATTTTCCAGGCAGTAAAATGGTCCTAAGGCCATATCAACATTACAGACTTCCTCTACATGGGTCAGGGTGTAATCTCTGACTCGCATAACTGTGCTAGAAGCAGCTCCTAGAGTGGATACAGTTTACACTGGCAAAGCTACACTTTTGCAAGCACATCTTATTCCCACCCCCTTGAGTGAAATAAACGATATGATCAAAAGCAGCTTTGGCAGTATAATCTGTATCCACACTAGGAGCGCTCTGCTGGAATAGCGTATCTGTATACATATCCCAAGCACTCAGTGTAGACATGGCCTGAGGCACAGATTCAGTTCCCTTGTAAACTGATCTTAAGGCAAACTCTAGCCCCACAAAGAGATGAGCTGGTGCACTGATCTGTTACATGCACACAGTCCTCAGGAAAAGACCATCTTTAAACAGGAAATCTAAAATGAGAAGAGTGCCTTGTTAACTCTTTAGGCCCTGAGGCTTTGGTAATAAAACATATGGTCAGGATTATTAGCCAAAGCAAAGCAAACAGCTCAATGTAGATGTTCCAATAACTTAGAAATACTTTAACCTGGGTCACAGCATTATAATTTCTCTTTATATCAAACTTTTTGTTTTTAATGGAAACCATTTTATTCTGCAATAGTTTAATTCCTTCAAAGAATATATCTGATGAAAATTAGACCTGTGTTGTTAGATTTAGATCTCTCAGCAGGATTTCTGAAGTTTAGGATCGAGGACATTTTTTATAAATGAAGTTTCATGGGCTTTGGAGTAAAGTTGACACAATATTTATATTCAAAAAGACAAAGTTCTCCCCCACCCCCTTCAGCACACAACTGGGGTGGGAAATCTGACTTCCATCTACTCTGACCAATTTGCAACTCGAAATTTGCTAAGCCCATCAAGAGATTTACAGCTGCAGCATTCATATAAATCTAAAAACAATCCAGCAGATCTTTAAAAAGACCTTTGGATACATTATTTTAATGAAAGAAATTTCAATTTGCTTTAGAAATCGAGTCATACGTATGGAAACTGGAAATAAGTGTAGGTAAAATCAGCTGCTTAAATTTACTTGGTGCAATTCTCCTTGGAACATTGAACACAGGGCTTGTTCAATGAGAGGTTTATTATAATAGGACTTGGTTATCACTTGGTTCTAGGAGATTAAATATTAGGGCTGGCCTTCAGTTAGGTGGCAATGACTTGTTAAATGCTACATCACTGTACGAAAAATATCCAGCAAAAAGTAGGACTCTTCCTCTCCTTCAAAGTACGAGTCCTTAAAAAAAATGTAAAACTAAGATCCCCCCAAGAAGGACAAAATGCTTTATTACAGAGTCGAAGGAGCATTTTAAAAATTTCTGCAGATTCTTTGTTCAATTGCTTTGTGGGTAATGGAAGTCCGTATTTATTCCTGGAGGTTGCTGCTCTGTTGGCTCTTGATGCAACTCCTTGTATCCCTCAGTCAGTGGGGATTCAAAGCTTGGTCCCTGCCCTCAGGCGAAACATATGTTCCACTCTAACCTGACTCCACCAAGGCTGTTTGGAATGGAATAATTGTTTTATGTTTATTAATCACCTGCGTGCAGATGGGTGCCAGTAATAAATAAAAAACAAAAAGAAAAAAACCCCAACAAAACACAAGGCAGATCCTTTGCCAGGACGTAACCGGGGTTTAATGGCACAACCATCACACCCATATGTTGGTGTCTGTTAAAATAGTGAGCCTCCTATCAGGGGATACTTAAACACTTTTTCTATTTGGTATGCAGCGAAGAAAACATCATACCAGCTCAGCCAATCTGTAATGAGCTCTTCTAAAACAAACAGGAAACATGCAAAAACATTCAAGATTGGTGGTAAAATAAATTAGAGATGCTGCTTACAAAAAGCTAAAAAAGACAGTAATGCAACACAGTGAGGGTGAGATTTCAACCACCAAAAAGTCAGGACATTCCAAGTTAAGGATCCTCCTATCACGTTAAATGTGACCTGCCAAGAGAAAATAATTTGGTTGAAATCTTGTTGCTTTACAATGTACAAAGTCTGAAAAGTTTTTTAAAAATCTGAGTTAAGTTCAGCCCAAGATTGTTTCAGAAAGGTTTAAAAATAAAAGCCACTGTTGCCACAACTATAATAAAAACAGCTGATAAATAAAGGCAGACTAGCAAAGCCTGATGGTAACAGAGGTCAAAATTAGATACAACTAAGGATGGCCTAGAAAGGAAGAATTGTTTCCTAGTTAAGGCACTGAACTCGGACCCACGCTCTGCCACAGACTTCCTGTATACCTTGGGCAAGTCTCAAGTTCTCTTTCTGTAAGATGGGGATTTAGTACTCTCTGTTATCTATTTAGACTGAACTCTTTGAAACCCCGCCCCAATGTGAAATCCTAGCCCCACTGAAGTCAATGGGAGTTTTGCCACTGACTTCAATAGAGTCAGAATTTCACCCAAAGCATATGCGGAGCACCCACAATAAGGCCCAATCTCAGGTAGGGCCTCTGGGTCATACTGGAAATACAAATATGTTCATAAAAGGATGTTTGTGTAGGGGATCAAGAATGCTTTGGAGGTTAAGGTTGCCAAGTCTAAGCCACTCATCTTCCTATCTGTCAGAAGGATCAAATATCTGTACTTGGGAACTAGACCATGATGGGTACAGTGCTGAAAATACTATCCACTGTAAATAGTTTTTCACATGGCCACCTTTATTTCTGAGCAAAAAAGCACAAGTCACATGTACCATCTGAAGATTTTAATCAAATGTGTAATTATCCAAGCACAAAACAAGCATCTGAACAGAACATTTGAAATGGTTGAAAACCGCTTCAGCCCCAGATTCAGGTAACTCACATTTCTGTGTGAAGTTTGAGCCTTTATAAATGTTCAATTCTAGGCCAAGATTAAACAAATGTCAGCCACTAGATGGCAATTATTTGAGGAAGTTACATGACAGATAATAGAATGGATAATTTAGAATGGAAGCACCATCTTAACCCTGGACAGGTTAGTGATTGTTCTCATGGAATGAAAAAGGCTCTCTTTATTTAGCGCGGAATAGTTCACAGAAGCTCCATGAGAGGCACAAGTAACATTTAAAAGTTCCCTACTGTGCATATTATAGTTAAGCCCAATTCAAAACAAGTGTTAAAAATGGATTCAGTTTAGCACACATTCTTTTGGACATGCTGACTCGTGGTGCTCTCCTAATTCACATGATTCATACTAAAATAATTATACTGTTAAATTTAGAGTGGCTAAGATCCAACTGGCAAGCAAAACATTACTTTCCAGAAACTGGATTTCTTCCCCAACCACTAAGCCATAAAGGGTACCAGTTTCTCCGGACACTCATTTTCTATCCCTACATATACTCTTTCCCAGAAAAACCTCTTCCCTCAACTTCAAGATGGTCTAAATAACAAAATCTAAGAGACCAAGAGAACTCTATTAAGATGTTCTGATAGTTGACCCCTTTACTATAAAATAAAATTGGATAAATTCTTGTAACTATTCTATAGATCAAGTTAAGCTGTTTAAGACAAGTGGAACGTTATACCAGCTGCTTGCTGGACTGCACCACGTACTGACAGGATGGATGATGGATACTTAACTGCTAAAAGGGAAAATTAATATTTGATCAAGAATTTAAGAGGGAAGACATTTGGAGCAGCAAAACTGGAACAAGCTGAGAAAGCACAGAGACACACTGATAAGGGCGCAGAACAGCAAGGAAGGAAGTTGCTATCTGCACAGTCAAGGATTGGCAATCCCAGAACCCATCTGCAGAGCGATGATGATTTAATTTACTTTGGGAGAAAAGGGTTAATGGAATAAAGTGATAAGATTGATATAGCCAATGTCAATCTTTATTTGAAGTCCCCAAGTGCAGTACATTAATTGTGTAGTACATCAAACAAGTAGAAAAAAACCCCAAAAGTGAACTGAAAGAAAAATCCCAGGAAAGATCCCATGGGTTAGGATGACACTTTCGGAAAGGGTATGTTGTCCACTTCGTGGATGCCGTCTTTGTCAATGAACCGGACGCTGAAAGAAGGCAGGTTCAGGATGAAGCGTTTCTGAAGCTGTTTAACAGACAGAGAGAGGGGAAAGATTTGTTCAATGCTTAAATAAAAAAACATTTCTTTGAGAGAGACATCGTTGCATGTCCTAAAAGCATTAGTTTCTCTCCTCCAATTTCTCCTGCTTCCACTTTGTTTCTGCAACATCTCTGGACACCAAAACTGAGAAGTGCCTTTTATATTCAGAAATCCTGGAGAGCTAGAATTGACTGTGATCTCTGTGGAAGTCAGTTTGGAAATTAAATAGAAATCGGAGGGTTTGCATAGTCACCTTAAAGAATTACATGGATTTTACAAGTAGAAAAAAGCCACTAGCAGCAACGTTTTAAGCCTACGAACTTGCATAAGCAAATAAATATATTTTAATTCTGCTCTTATGTGAGTTTTAGTGTTTACCTAAAATTCCTTTTGAACAAATCTGAAGCAGGACTTGGGATCTGAATAAGGAGCTTGCACACCCAGTAATGTAGTATGTTAGACTTGATAAGAGAATAAACTTGTCATGCCCAAATTTATCTTGATGTACATCTTAAAGAATCTGTCTTAAACTAGTGCCTAACAAGAGAACAACTCTGTTGAAAAAATTCACTTGACTATGTGCCAGGGCTAAGTATTTAACAGGTCCCCACAGTACACACTGCTTGGGATATAAACTTCAGTCAATCGTGCATGAGACGTTGGCAGCATGAGCTCCCTCTCCCACATGCCTGTTATTTCAGCATGAATTATCTCAGTTCTCTAACAAAATTTTTCATTCAAGTGAAAGTGGAGAAGATTACAATCATTTTCTACCATTACACTTAGATACAAACAGGCAAACATTTTAGAGGGGCCTGAGCTCCTCTGCTTGTGATGTATTTACATTTTTAAACTTCTCCACCCAATAACCAACACATATGAGTTAAGGTCAAACCCTTTCTTAGGCAAATGCTGAAGTCACCTTTAGGGTAAGACACTTATGAGCTCATAATAAATGGTCAGTTTGATATATGGAGGATAACGCCACTTCTTACCTTGCTTGAGAGCAGGATGCCTTGATTATATAAAATACAATGTGGTATTGTTTGTTCCTTGTATTAGGATGAACTGCATTGAGTAAAGAGGCTCTGCTGTCACATTATTTTCTTTTGTAGCTTATTTGTACATTCTGAATTTTTGGGTTAGGGTGCATTGATTACTGAGGGTGCACCAATATAGTGAGCATTTGTGACATTCTTGGTTTTAATTTTTTTTAGCAGTAGTGATAATTATCTATCTTAGACACGGTAAGCATAGATATGAACTAGACTGCTGAGGCAAGACATGGAGGGCAAAATGTCAGCAGGTCCTCCATGTAGCACTGTATGGTAATATACTAGTCTTCTTTTAAGATGATTCTTCACATGCTCCAAGTGTGTTCTTGGTTTATACATAGTTACCTAGTAGGCCAACTTCTAGAAGAACTGGTCCCGCAGTTCTTGAGGCATATTCAAGGCAGGATCCCTAGATTTATGCACATTTCTAAAGTACATTTACAGTGGCATCCAAAGTTAAGCAAATTAGTGGAACTTGGTAGTTCTTGCTGTGTCCCAGAAACCATGAGCTCAATAGCATATGACAACAGCAAAGCTGCCATGTACTTATCTAGCTACTGAGTTACCATGCGAGACTATCCTTTCAACTCACTAGCTGTAAGACAGGTAATGGTCAGAGAACTATACAACACAACTTCTTTCAGGATAGGGTTGGGCAGCACCCACCAAAGTAATTTGTAAAGTACTTTGCTAACTATCAGACACCATGATTGACAGGAAAGCTAATCTACTAAAAACCTTACACATCACCAAAATGCTTGTAAGGCCCTTTGCAGAAGACTTCTCCCCAGTAACACCAGTTCACCTCTTTAACCTCCAAGAGACAATGACACCGAATACTGCTCTGATAAAGATTTATGATGTGAAAAGGATATTTTTGCTAAAGCTGCTGATCAACTGCTTCAGTGCCTGAGGTCAAGTCATTATTGGAGTTAGACTTGGTTATTCAACTTATGAACTAAGGGGAGAAAGCAGTTTAAAAATGTCTAGTAGAAAAATAAACTTACCACAAGCACAGGAGGATAAGTATCAGAAGGATAAAAACATTTTAGGCAGAAATAACATAAAAAGACAAAGTCAAGGGCTGTCTACATCAATATTATGTTAAGTATGGAAGGACCAGAAGTAAAGAAAAGCAATTAATCTTAAAGTTTACATTCTGGAGGACATGAACCATACTAAGACAACGTAAGTACGCACAAATCCTTTTCCTCAGTAGCTGGTTCCACATCTGGCCAATGTATATTTATTACCCCTTCTGGCAAAGGCAGGGAAAAAATGTGACAGAGGAACAGGAAAAATATCAGTAAATGAAGGCAAACAAACATTCCTTTCTCAAGATCACACAGGCCCAAGTCTTTGGTGACTCACCTCCTCTAGACATTTCTTTAGGAGCTCCATTGCCTCCTCGCGTGTGATACCTGAAGGAGAAAACACCCACAGATTGCTTTAGTTAGAGGCCATCTCTCTCAAGTCAATCTTTTTATTAAATTTAAACAACTTTTCAGCTGAGCACCAAAAAAAACCCTCCTTCCCAGTTCACAGAAAACACATTCCATATGTACTGAGGATGCCCTGCACTGAAGCACTCGCGCTGCAACAAGCCATTGAGAATCGATTTGTTATACCAATGGGAAGCATGACGGAATTTTGCCTCCCATGGCCAGGGACTGGGCTTCGGAGAAGTCCAGCCGTCTCTCTTTCCTTGAGTTTATTACAGCTTTAAATCAGCTCCATCTGTCCAAAGCCGGCTGCAAGTCAGTGAACGTGGGCGGGGATTGGTTTTAGTGCTACATTCCCTGCTGGGTATGAGCTTTAATAATGGGAAAGGCACGTGTGTGATGCCCCTGCTAGTCTCACACATTAGGATTAAAAAAAAAAAAAAAAATCAGCATTCAGTGGGGATGGCCAACTGTGACAACATATTGTACTTAATTTTTTTCCTTTTGGAAGGGGTGGGGAAAGAGAAGAAAGGCAGCATCGCTTCCAGAAGACGCAAGTAATGAAAAAATTACAGAGATGCATGCTTAGCATGCAGCCTACTTGGTTCAAGGGCTTTTGTTCCCAACTCACACCTGCTGCTCAGGTGGAATAAGCTCCAATTAGAAGAGAACTGCCAGATTCCTGCTGCACTGGTTGCAGGAGGCAGATAGAAATACTGCTAAAGGAAGGTCTCTGCTATGAGTCAGTAAATTAAACCTTGCACGCAAAATATTGCTGCCAATGGGAAAGGTGCTTTTGTGGCTAAAGTACAAGGGAGTCAGAAAAAGCTTAACTCTATTCCCAGCTCTGCAGATTTCCAATGCGGACAAGTCATTTCAGTTGTGTTTCAAGTTTCCTCATCTGTAAAATGGGGATAATGCTGCCCTGTCTTTTGGCAATCAGAGAGGCTAAGTTTGAATGCTTTAAAAACATTGAGAGCTACAGATGTGCAAAGAATTATTCTGATGTAAACATTAAACAGTAGGAAAAGGTTGCAAAGCAGCCAAAACAAAGCATCCCCATACACCAGATCTGCAAAAGGATGAGATAAACATATTAGAAAAGAGTGCAGTTTTATTTTTCTGGTTTTTTAATATGCTATGAACTGAGCGGATGCAGTTATGGAGAAATGGGAAACTAGACTGCACTCTGAAGAGGGACACGTCAGGAGATAATTGTATGCACATCATAGCCAGCAAACTAGGTAACATACAGCAGCAGCAGAGGTATTTGAACTATAGCTTGTAGAGGCAGATGCTAGTTGAAGACATCTTCCTGCCTCACGGTTTAGTTTCGAACAGCATGATTTAACTACCATTTGTTAGTCTCTTGGTACAGGATGATAGAAATGCTAAGTAGTAAATTATCAGTGCAACACCTGGGGCAAAAAGTCAGTAGTACCCAAAATACTACAGTAAAGCCATCAAAACATTATTTATTAGATGAAGATGGCCAGGAACTAACAGGTCAGTTTAAAAAAAAACAACAAAACTTCTTAACTTTACAACAGGAACAGCAAGCACTTGGAAAAAAGTCTAGTTTCACTGCAGCCTCCATTTCTGCTGAAAAGCTAGTCTATAGATTTTTAGATCTTTACTCCTCAATGAATATCTAATCTCTGTGCCTACTACAGCAACAGAACTGGCTAGAGTGACTCAACAGGATTCACAAGCGTGAGATCCCACTTTATTAAGCCTTTGATTTACTAGTCAGTAGAAAGAGAATGGTTTCTTTGCCACAGGCTTCATACTTACTTGGCTTGTAATAGCGGTCAAGAATGCTCAGGGTTAGGAATGCACCATATCCATGTGCTGCAAAGGGAGCTTTAGCCAGGGCTGCAAGGTAATCCATATAATAAAGGGCAGGGCCTTCGTGTTCATCGTAGCCGGCCAAAAGAAGATTGACATGGTAAGGGGTCTGCAAGCAGAAACACAGAATTTTGATTAATGCAGCAATACTAACCACCCTCCCCTCTACTGTCCCCCATAACATGTAGAGACTGGTAATCCAGCCCGTTTCAACATGCTCCTTTGGACACAAAATGTCTCTAGTAACTGTGCAAATTGCTTCTGAGGAACACATTTGAATTCAAAACCCCGGAGTGGCTGAAGTTTTTTGTTGTTGGGAAGCAAACTTCTTTGCCCACTGCATTCCTTTAAAACGTGTAAGACTTTTACTTTCCCTTCAATCTGCTCCTTAGGACCCTTTCACAGTTAGTGTTTCAATCTTATGGGGACAAATCATAATTAAAAATACTTTCCCACCACTGTCCATCTCAGAAAAATGCTTAGATTTTTGACTGTCAGCATGCAAGCAAAATGTGGACTTTTTTGGCAGGTACAAAGTTTCTGTTAATTTAATATGCTGTTTATTTAGTTACACTGAGTTAACCACGCAGCATTTTAAGCCAGTATGAAAACAGAACACAGTGTGAACAGTTTTATATATAATGTTGCATTGTAACATTAATTGCCAATTAGACTTTTATTCCACCTACCAGATTTAACCTAAAAAATCACTAAGCTTATGTGAATAAATTTGCTTCCATCTAAGACTGAAGACTCTGGCCCACTTTCTTGTTATCATAAGATCAAGATAATCCAAGTCCCCCCCGCATCACAAACATTTAAGAATTAAATATTTTCACGTGTGTCTTTTAGGTTTCAGAAATGGTTTGACAGATGCAGAGAATTAAGTGTTAGTCTGCTCCAGTTTAATTCTTTCCTCCCTATTCTTGTTTAAGACTTTAAACACAA
Organism: Lepidochelys kempii; assembly: GCF_965140285.1. Lineage (NCBI taxonomy): Eukaryota > Metazoa > Chordata > Testudines > Cheloniidae > Lepidochelys > Lepidochelys kempii. Next base: position 3,608,942 of record NC_136398.1, on the reverse strand, counting down.
CCCATTAAATAAAGATGTTTTCATGTTTATTCTTTAGCCAAGAGAGACCACCCATTTCCACTAATACAACCATGCCTTTTACTGGGTTATAAATACAGATCTAGTAATTCTGCAAAGCCCCAGGAGTTTGCATCATGTTTTATATGGGTTATCATTTGCTTTAAAAACCCATGTATTCTTATTGCATTTTCCACAGTGGGAAAGTGGTTGTGTAAGCACATAGCTATAGATATTCCAAACACATGTGAACACATTATATGTGATTCCATACCCACCCCCACACACACACGATTACCAATTTGTGAAGCATAGGCTCATACAAGAAGTACATGGAATCACCATATGCCTGCTCAACACTTTTACACTTTTAGTAGTTCCATACTGATTTTAGTACTTGGCATTAATAAGAAACGGTCATTGAAAACAGCATGTTCATTAGATTTTCAGAAAACGTAGATCAACAAACCAGCCAGCCAGAGTAGGGAAGATTTCAGAGTAGCAGCCGTGTTAGTCTGTATTCGCAAAAAGAAAAGGAGGAACTTGTGGCACCTTAGAGACTAACCAATTTATTTGAGCATAAGCTTTCGTGAGCTACAGCTCACTTCATCTGATGCATAAGTCAGGAAGAATGACACCTACTACTAGTGCCAGAGCAGAGAGCAAACTCATTTTGAAAGTCTGGGATATGTGCTGTTGATAGGAGCTTGTTTCTTATATACTTGAGAATGTAAGAAAGTGGTTAAATCCTTAGGAGCAAAACTGATTCCTTCCTTCCCAGAGTGCTATCTGCAGTTATTCTGTCACACTGATTCCTTCAATGAGAAGTTATTAAAAATCTTAAAATAATAGATTGGTATTACATGGTTGGGATAACATTAAGTTGAGACCAAAAAACCATGACAGTAAAGGACATCACTGGATACAAGTGTTACAAAGAACCTTGAGTTGAAAGAGTTTTTAAAATGAAATGACAGTGCTATAGTTTGAATGCCCTCCTCACAAAAGGAACTGAACAGGCTGCTGATCTTTCCCACTTCATGAATCAACATATCCTTATAAAACGGGTTAGCAAATTAATTCACGCAATGGTTTTGGATATTCTATTTCACTACACTGTTTTTATTATATACATTTTAAGGGTCCACCAAACTTTTAAAAAGCGTTATTGAAAGATATTCCATGAAAGATTGTTTCAGTCATTCCAGAATCAAGTTGCTACACAAATGTATTAGTTTAATTAGCCTGTGTATTATCATTTATTTATGCTTAAACATCTCACATGCACACCAAAGTTGTCATTTAAAAGCCATGACGCGCACAGAAGACAACTCACAAATTATTGTGCTACTTCGAATTACCAACTTTTGCATGTGTGAGAAGCTTAAGCATAAATAAGTGGTGTCACAGACTAATTAAATCAATACAGCTGGGTAACAACTTGCAGTTTCCGAAATTCTTCTGCAGAAGCTCCATGAGCTTTTAAAAAAATCTTTTGTTTGTGCTTTTTAAAAAATTTCAAATGTAAATAAATCTTATGCTATTTTACTACTAGAGCAAGGTGAGGCTCAAACATTAGATAATTATTTTCACATTTTATTTACTATTTCTACATCTTTTCTAACTGATTAACACCCTTTGGGATGCACATAGTTCCTGATCTGTTTCAGAGCCTATGCTTACAAAGAAATGCAATATTAAAAGGGCATTTTCATACATCATTTTGGGGAGTAAAATTCATGTCTTCCACGGAAGAGGTTTCTTTTCAAGGTACGTCTTTTCTTGATATCTAAAGTCATCTTCGCTTCCTGCTGCAGCGCCCACAACACTCACCTACTGCTAGAATTTTAAAGTATGCCAAGATTTGTTTCAAATCTAGCAGTTCAGGACTTGAATCCAAGGTCCCACAAGACTACATTTTGGAATGTGGCATTTTAATGGGGAATTGTTTTGGGTTTTGCCATGACATTTTACTGGTTTTAAAAAAATATGTATTTTCATAGGTGAAAGTTAAAATGGTTTAACTTGATTAACCTTAAAACATTTAAACTGCAATGGTATTTGGAGCAAAAGGTAAAACACTAACCCAAGTGTTGTGCCTTTAATGCCAGGTGCTGCAATTTTTCCTGTTGTGAAGGCTTAAGGAACCAACTTCTAAAAGACACTGGACCACAAGGAAATACTAAACTCTACACTTGTTGAATTATGTGCTCCTGACCCATCAACCCCACAATATTAAAATCAAAATTTGTCCTACTCTGCTTTTTTTAGTTTTGCTGCAAATATCATGTGAAATATGAGCCTTCCAGTATCCAACGACCTGACACTCCCATTTACCAGACATGCCAGCCAAACAAATAAAATCAAATCTTGCAAATGAACCACCTCAAATAGCTTTTACCCCCAAAAGGGAGGAGGATCCAGAGACTCTAGAAGTCCACTAGGAACTTTGCACTTTCTCTGTAAAAATTAAGACCACAGATACTATGGTGACTGGCAGCATTACAAAACCCCAAGAAAACCTTCATATGAGCATTAATGTTACGCTTTTTAAAATGCCTGGTTCTAATCTTTCATAGCATGGGTAGGCATGGTGGAAGTTTCCCCTACTATAGATCACTGCACCTTAACATGGACCGACAACAACCTTGCTAGTCTAGTACTGGGGTCCTCTTGCACCCTCAATTCTTCTATGCCTAGTCTTCCAACTCTGAGGTTTTGAGCAGAAAAGCACCAAGTCAGACATTTGTTAAATACTCTCTACACTGAACTTTAGTTTAGTAGCAGGATGTTTATCAATTTCAAACTAGGCATGGAATTTTGTTGCTAATTAACATGAGCAAGAGCTTTGAACTTTTTAGAATGTTACTGTGATTACAAAGGTTTAACATGAGAGATGATGGGCTAACACTTTGGGACGGAGTCAAAACAATCCATTTTTTCGTCTCTCAAGAAATGCAAGCTTTCCCTTCAGTTAAAGGAAGTATTTTCCATCCCCATCTAGCTTTGCACTCTATGCCATTGGATTTAAAATAACTGCAGTGATTAAGAAGAGCGTGAAATTCTTCAGAATTTACAGCTGAAGAGAACAGTTGTGAGAAATACACTGAAACAACAAGATCAGCGATGGGAGGCTGGGCGGTGACAAGCAGCGGTGTGACATCTGGCGGAAGCCAAAGTCACAGCAAGGGGGAGAGAGGTGGGCGTTAGGAAGCATCCTGCCAAGCGTGGACAGCAAGGGAGGAATTGACAGTCTTCCTTTGGACTCAGTCCAGACCCTGTCACCTATAATTAAACAAAACAACACAATAAGAAGCTGCACTTTAGAATTTGGGTTTTTTTTATTTAACAATGTGCTGCAACTTAGTAAATATACAACCTTGGCACTGGCATTCCCAGCAGGTAAGTCACCTGGGAGATTGGGGAAGGCAGTAGGTCGAGAAAGGAAACAGCAATAGTTTCTGCACCAATAAAAAATGGTACCAGAGAAGTATGCATGTAGATTTGTGCTGCAGCAGCCAAATAGGCACTGACAAAAGGTCTTTTCAGAGAGACACACGCTCACACAAATACACTGATTATGGCAAAGTGTGTCCTCATCTGCGAGGGTGTATACCCAGTATGAGGAGCACAGCACATCAGAAGTGATCAGTCAGAATTAAAAACACTTCCTTAACCAGTACAGTGTCAACAGTTTGACCTGGGAGACATTTACAATAAAGCCTTTTGACTCCTCCCTGGGAGTGTAAAGGGGCCTTCAAGTGAGTGAACACTGCCAGAGTAGCGTGAAGAGCCCTTCCCGTAAATAAGAATCAGGTTCTATGATCCCAAAGGAAAGTGTGACTTCTACTCTGAGCTTAGGCAGGGTTCCACCAGAAATAAATCATGGACCCCCTCCCGTAAGCTAAGGGTATGTCTACATGCGGGGGGTGGGGTGGTGAGTGGTGGGGGGAAAAGCTATACAATTCAACTTGAGTTAGTAACCTGACTTGCCATGTCTTCACTGCTATACTAACCTGACTTAAGAACACACTTTCTATTTTTGCAGGGTAGATACACTATATTTGGCTTCATTTTCACAATCCATACAGAAAACTAAGGTCTTGTCTAGACACAGTTTTACACTGTTTAGTTAAACTAGTGTAAACCCAGGTGGAGGTTCTTATTTTGGTTTAAAAATGGCTTACTTTAATTCAGCTGTTTCTAACAGAATTAAGCTAAATCAAAAGAAGCCTGGTTTAAAAACAAAATAAGAGCATCTACACAGCATTAACCCAATTGAAACTGGTTTAAAAAAAAAAAAGAAAATCACACCTGAAACTAAAAGAGCACAAATGCACATGCAGACAAGCCCCAAGTCCAACTGCCAATGAATTAAGTGTCAGAGTGTAAAGTTTAAAGAGTTGGAAAGCTACCAGTTACAGCTATTGCTGTGCATCTTCAGGACTGCAGTGAAACACTACAAACTTGACAAATTAATATTAGCTATTGTCCATCAGCAAAGAGGTGGGCCATTTTCTTGTTGCTACACATGATGTTATACTCCGGCAGCAGCTCCAAATTTGCGTGCTTTCTTGTTAAAGGTGCAGCCATGTTGTAATTAGAGAGGTTTCAAAATTTAATGACTTAAAATGCAACATGGCACAGATGCCTTATTATACCAGCTAGTTAACACAGTATTTGTTTTCTCCATTCATTTCACTTGCTAATCCAAAACGCTGTCTCTACCCAACAAATAAAGCTCACAGATAAAATCACTGACTGTCCAATGGCAAAATGTAACCCCTGTGTTTATTAATCGGTAGTGTTTTTAAGGGGAATTCAGGCAAAATTCAATATTTTGGGGCAGACTCCACATGTTGAAGCAGAATTACATGCTGCAAGGTAAATGTAGCAAGTTATGAATGCTAAACACTCAGCAAGTGCTAGAAATATGAATAACTATGATTGCAAAGCATTACATTAATGCTAGTTCATCCATAGAGATAGACAAATGAATTCAAACTAGCTGAAGTGGTGAGGGACACAGATGGTGGTTAATAGCGTAGAACATGCCTCAGTTTGGGTTGGGCTGTAACACTCTAATACCCTGCAGAATATTGTTTCAATATAACACACAGAGACTCAAAATAATCTATTTCAGTTGGTGACATTTCACTGAAGTAGACCCAGTGCAAAACACCAATGTCCCTGTGTTGCCTTCACTGCATAATGTGGACAGCCATAAAACCAGGAAAAAGCTATGAAGGGAAAAGATTATATAAGATGTCCCCTCTCTCCTCCGCATCTGGCACTTTTGTAAACACACAGTCAGCAAAAAAAGGGGAGGGGCCAATAAGGAGGACAACTACCCAACCAGCAAGCTCCACCCCCTCCATACACTAAAGGACACAAAAACAAAGATTCCTTCATGCAGCTTCTCTGATCTGCAACCCCCACCGAAGAGGTCAGAGCACAAAAGCTGCCCAATGCCAATTGCCATGGGGGAGCGAGTTGGGAACAACAACTGAATGGCGCACACAGGAAGAGTTCCTATGGCCAGGGCACCTTGGGACTGAGGCATTCCGCAGGTGAATGACCTTCTGGAAATTTTCTGGTCTTACCCCTGCTTGCAAAAGAACACTTACGGGTCCCTCAAAGTAAGGAGTAGGAGAGTACAGCCCAGCCACATAGCTAGTCCCATGGTATTATTCTGTCCCTCACTGTGAGTTTTACCCCCCCAACTCCTTTACTTTTCACGTGAAGGAATGTCGATTACTAATTATAAACAGGAAATTCGGAGTTGGACCCCTGGGTTGCATTTCTGACCGACCTTGGGCAAGTTGCTTCACCTCAGTTTGCTCATTTGTAAAATGGAGATATTATTTATTCACCTTCCTAAAGTGATCGGAAACCCCTGAGTGGACGCAAAGCATTGGCATGAAGTTAGACCAAGACGTCAATAACAAAGCAGCACCGAGTGAGTGCAATGCTCAAGCTCAGATTATAGCAAGCTCTTCTACATTTTGTAACCCACTAAAATGATTTAAAGACTCCTGCATGTTAATGACCAAGAGTCCTGCTCATACTCAACTTGCTTCCTGTTCAGACTTGTACCTTGTAACATAATTAGCTAGAATAAACCCAATAATTGGAGGTATCCCAGATACATGTGAATGGGGCCCAAGCACCTTTTGGCATGGAGCCATTTCACAACCTATTTGGAAAGAAGAGGGTAGTGTTGAGAAATGTTCTGGATTTAAGTCACCAATTTCAAATCGTAAGTATTAAGACAAACAGTTTCCAATACCACATTCTCAATAGCTGAAGACAATTTTTATTCTGAAGACAATTTTTCTAATCAGTTTATCTATTGGTTTTAGAGTTAAAAGTTACAGATTTAAGACAGTTGTGTGGGATTAGTGTGCAACTCCTTAACGAGTAGAGATTCAGAAAAATTAGGGTTGGAGTAGACCTACAGAGGCTTTTTACAAAGCCAAAATCTTTGATATAATAATCACTACACTTCCAATGGGACTATTTAGCACAGAAACAGGGATTTCTGATCTCAGCAGGCACCTAACTGGGTAGCACACACACTCTAGGAGTGAGAAAGCAACACCTTCTCACATACAGTCCTCCTGAGAGAGGGGATTTACACCTGAAAACTCATAACTGTATCAGCACTGTGATGGGCAAAACAGCAAGTTAAAAAAAAAATTCTAGTTAATTTAAACCAGTATAGCTCAGAGTATAACCTCCAAAAGCATTACTGAGACAGAACAGTGATTCTATAGCCTGGCTCTTCATAAAGGCCAGCCCAACATAAAAGGTAGGACTTTTGAGGGTACAAGTAAAGGAAAAAACAGAAGGGATCATGGATGAACTACACCCAAAAGCTGGAGAAAGGCAATATCAAAATACAAATTAGGGGATGTTTTCTAACTTGCCTGCTCTCCTGCCCCCAAAATTAGGGAAATAATCACAGTTTGGTAGGGTCATCATCTTTTATAAAACTCCAGTATCAGGTATTCAACCCACTAAGGTAACATTTCCCATTGCCAGACCTAGACAATCCCTGCCAATACATGATCCCACGTTTAAAATGCTCCCTTGTGTCAGCACAGAGCAGAAGACACACGCAACTCAGGTTCAGTCATAAGTGACTTTCCAAAATATTAAGAAATAAACTGGATTTGGGCAAGGCAAATTGTTTTACATAGCCAAGAATGGAATATCTTAAAAAACCTCTTCATATTGGCCTGGCCAAGTATTAGCTGCTATTAGCCAAGGGTCTAGGCTCAACTCAGCTTGCAGGGAACTTTCCACACCTTGCTGTGCATCAAGATGAAAATATATATTTAAACATGTAGGTAAACAACCTAGTCCCCTCCTCTTCCCTTCCCCATAAAGTATAATTTAGCTTGGCACATATATTCTGTTTTATGGCTATAACCAACAGTATTAGATTAATAGACTTCCAGAGTCTTATGTGAATGATTTCTTTGTACAAAGCACTATTGGCTATATTTTTATTGATTCTAACTGGGTCACAACAGGCACAGAAATAACAAATATCTGACAAGTGATTGAGCAAAGAATACAACTTTCTGATGCCAATGTTCGTAACTTCGTGTTGAAAGCTCCGCACTTTCATACGAGCACTAAGTGCAAAGTTTCAAAAGATGATAGTGTTCTCCCTACAGCACAGAGATCCCTGTAGTGTGACAGCGGTGTCAAAGTGCGCCATTTGCTCAGGGGCATTGCCATCTGCAGCAGCACAACATTTTGTCTCCGGTAAATAAACACATCTGCCTTTGCCAGTGTCCTCCCCACTGTGTCGCCCATCTGGAGCAGGTGAGCTGGAAGGCAAGCCTGGGCACAGGGAGGAGGGGGGGGTGCAGAGAGGATCAGGCCTCAAGGGACATGGCACATAGAGGAAGAAGACAGTGCCGCATCATGTCACATCCTGCTAACCGCATTTGCCAAAAAGCATGTTAAATTATTACCCTCGTTAGTGATATTTTTATCATATGTAACAAATGGCTGTCTGTGCTTAAGTAGGCAGGACATTCAAAGACAATTTCACCTATGCCATCTGCTCTGAGGGTCCTGTGACATTGAGACAAATAATCAGCCTCTTATGCAACTGATAGACAAGTCTGTGTATGCACAGCAGAGGGAGGAGAATTACAATACTGTTTCTCATGGCACTCATGGAAACTCAGAACAGCTCCATGCAAACATACAAGCCTTTCAAAATGTGAACACTTGAATGAAAGTTAAAATAAATATAATTTTTATAGGACTAACATCTACAGTCCAATTTGTATCCATTTAATTTGCAAGAGGTATATTACACTGATTTCTAAATAGAATGAGGTGTGGTTTAAACAGAGGACTAGGAGTCAGGACTCCTGTATTTTATTCCCAGCTCTGTATGAACTTGGGCTAGTCAGAGCCTCAGGTCTCCCCTTCTTCCACCCCTTTTTTGTCCTGTTCATTTAGACTGAAAGCTCTTCAGGGCAGGCTCTATGTACATATGAGGCCCAACAATAGGGCTCTGATCTGGGTTGGGGCCCACAGGTACTACTCTACTACAAATAAGAAGACTGACGGCAAGCCTGAAAAAGGTTCCCTGGGAAATTTCTATAAAATGTCCTAGCAATAAACAAATCTCATCCCTGTTCCTCCCCATACTAACATATTTGCTCAACTTAATTCACAGCATCATCAAGTCCTCTTATTTTCCCTGCTCTTCTTTTGTGTGGAGAATATACATGTGCCAGGCAGAGGACTCTTGAAATCCCAAAACTTGTATATTTAGATACCACTTTGCCTTTCTGTAACAACTTCCAGCAAAGAACTTTATAGCACTTTACAAGCAGTGAATTAAGCCTCCTCTCCCTGTGAGGTACCCAAGGATTACGTATTTATATCCAATACCCATTTTACAACTGGGGGAAAGTGAGGCACAGAAGTGGATATTTGACCTTGAACATGTCGCATGGCAAGCCAACAGCAAGTGTAGAACCCTGAAGTCCCGACTTCCTCACTATAATTGCCAAGCATCAAAGGGCACTTATAGGAGGCATCTGAATGATGAATGAGGAGACAGCATTTATTAGCAATGCTTTGAAATATTACCTTAAGTTAGTCCGTCATTACACTCTGCTAATTCGAAAAAAACAGCTTCCACTTGGTTTTGATATTTACTGAAAGCTTCATGTCTGTTTACAAAAGGGGCTTGTTTTGCTAAGTACATCAAATAGTTTCGCTCTATTAAATCATTTTGGGAGAAGATTAAATGGATTCAATGCATTTGCATGAGAAGTGTTGGCCTTATCTCGATTTTAAAGGGGCTTAATTCACTTAGCTGTCTGGTATTTATGGCAAAATGTTTACTGGGCCCAAAGCTGGAATCTTAACACTGTAGTTGTATTAGTTTCTGATAAGTGAGGTGATAGGCAATTTAACGAGAAGAAAAAAAAAAGCAAACCATAGCTTACAATTTCCATAAAACAGACCATTTTGAGGAGGAAAAGCCATAGGTGAAGAAAGAAGAGACCTCTTGATTAGAGTTCATCCATCTGCAAGTGAAAGTTATTCCCTAGTAATTCATAGTGGGTAGTTAGCGGACATTTGGTCTTCACCAAGACCCTGGATTCTGGGCCATATCCCAACTTCTATGCCACACTCTGAAGACAATTAATCAGATCGTGATCAAAACAAAATCTGAAGTTTTTCCACAGGTTGAAAACTTCCCCCCTCTTATATTGCTTCTATCCATTTTTCATTTGGAAATACACAGATATAGATCATTTAAATGAACAGTAGCAGTGCTAACAGGGTAGCCATTTGGGGAAAGATATTAAATGATACTTCAAGTTTTTCGTGTCCTTAACATGAAAACACAAGCAAGCCTATTATAAAAATTGGTAAAAATTCCTTTCACAGGTAACATTTTACAGAAAATAGAATAGTTGTCAATGTCATCTCCTTAAAGCTGAACACAATGTTATTGTAGCTATTTAACTAGTAATACAGGAGAACCTTAATTTGCCAAATGTCTCCAGGGTCCCCGAACCAATAGGGGTTTGTTAAAAAGAGAACATGAAACAACGAACACAAGCAGACAAAGTGGGACAACAGGAGGCACTACTGTGGTACAGTAATACTTTATTCATACCACTGAAATTATTTAGGGCGTAATATAGCACGTAGTATAATTAAGACACAGGAACCACAAGGGTGGATCTTAACACATGTATCTCATAATGGCAGCAGTTTTTAAGGTACTTTGTGAGGTTTATATTTTTCAAATAAGGCATTTCAGAAATGTGGGTTTAGGGAAAAAAAATCACATTTTACTGTACACAAGTTACATCAAACAACTGAAGTAAAAATCTAGTTATGCTAAATGAGAAATTGCTAAAATTATCTGCAGCAAGCGTAAGAAGAGAGCATGGAATTATGAAGTGAAAATGAACTATATAAAACTGGCACAAAAGGGAAATGTCTTCTCCACCCCTTTTGTAGCAACAAAACCTGATCGCTCTCAAGGGTCTCAGTTCCACGCGACTCACTGTGGGGAGCCTATGGCTTCACTAACTCAGACCATACTCAAATCATTTGCTTATTTCAGAAGGAGAGAGAGAAACTTGGCCAGTCACATGTTATTTTCATTTTTATTTTGTGTTTGCTGCCCTGGAGCATTCAGTCATGTGTAAGCAGATGTTTAAATTGTGAGCCTGAGGGAAAAGAATGAAACAAAAACATTGCTGAGAAGAAAAACGCTGTTGCAGCAGGAAGGGATGTAGGGAGGGAAAAGGGCAAACAGTGTTTGATTTTTGCGAGAAGCCCTTAGTAACTTCAGCCATTGCTGGTATGCCTCAGTTATTACTTACCCGACTGCGCAGGTAGTCTGCCAAGTTTCTGCGTGTAAAGTTTGCTGCTGCAGTAGGAGACAATTCATACCCTGATATAAGAAACAAATGCATTGATGAGGAAACTGGAGTGCAAAATGCATTCTTCTTACTGCTTTGCTTTCACTATTTGTTTCATAATAAAACAGAAAGGCAACATGATCGAGGGCAATTCCAAGTTCCTATTCTGACTCTGACAACTCATTTATTATGTTCCCTTTACCTCTGTCTCCATTTTCCCTTTGTTAACTGGGAATAATTATACTGACCTATATCTACAGGGTGCTAAGCATTCAAATTACTCATATCTATACAGGGATTCAAAATACAAAGCCCTAGAAAATTGCAGAATATTACACATCTGTATTCTGAAAATTTTTTCATACAAACTGTAACCCAAAAAATGGCGTGGAGTTAAATAGGAGAGACACGAAGAGGGACAGAGAAGATGTTTTTCACCCAGGATTTGAAGACCAATGGAAAGTTCCTACATTTCTCTAAATCACAGGGTATGCCTACATAGCAATTAAACACTCACAGCTGACCCAGGTCAGCTGACTCGGACTGTGGGGCTATAAAATTGCTGTGTAGATGTTCGGGCTTGAGCTGAAGCCTGAGTTCTGGGATCTCTCAATTTTTAGCCCTGCAGTCCAAGCCCTGCAAGCCCAAGTCAGCTGACCCAGGCCAGCCACAGGTCTTTTATTCCAGTGGAGATATACCTTCAAAGGCCTGGACTGCAGAAACAGAAGGCTGTTGCCCCACAGGCAAGACTGTGGACAGGAGAGAATTCTGAAACTAATGCTGAATCTTTTTTGGGGGGTAAAAACCAATCCTTTAGATGTGTAATTCCATTTTAGTGTGTGTACAGGAAAGAGACTTAGTAAAAAAGCATGTGAAATGTTCTACAACCTGTGACAATGAATAAAGAACCAAACGACTGATGGCTTCTATAAATAATACAAGACACTTGATCAAAAAGCCTAATGCTAAGGAGAGCAGAACAAGTTATTACATGATATCCTACTGTCATTAGAACCTTTACCCTGCCCTAAAGGATAAAAGTTTTTTCTAGTAGTCTTTGCTTTTTTCTTTTTTCTTTTTTTTTAAAGTGATGACATAAGGTGCTCAATCTATTGCTTCATAGAGATATAAACAGTGGATTTCACCAAAATACACAAATACTTTTACAATTCAGTAACGCCTCATCTATATACTGAGTATACGTGAACCAAAGATTATTTAATTAAGAGTTCAAACATTTGCAGTCACTCTAGAAATCCAGAAAGCTGAAAGACCATAAGGCCAAACTGTCTGCTCTTTTCGACTAGGTCAGTACAAATCTGATTAGAGATCTGAACACACCACAGGAGATGATCAGTGCTTGCAAAGGCAGGAGGAAAGATTTTACAATGAATTGTATATAGCATATTTCACTAGATGATCTCAGAAGTGCTCTGCAAACTAATTGCAAGTACTCTCATAAGTGAAGTATTTTCTTCTCCTTTTGCAGATGGAGACACTGAGGCAGAGAGGTCAGATGACTTGCTCAAAAATCAACCCACATCAGAACTAGCAACAGATACAAGAGTCCTGATTTCCTGCCTTCCCCTTTCTAACAGCTAGGCTATCTTCCCTGTTTTGTACAGACCCAAGCGTACCAATTCTGATGTGTAGTTATACTGGGACATATTGTTGATAGGGAAGGGAAAAAACTTTTTTTTAAAACTCATTTAAGAAATGAATTATTGAAATCAAAATGGAGACGTTCATATACATATTACATACACACACACACACAGAGCAGGAATTAACTTTTTATGAATATATAAATCTGGGTGGATTCAATGCCAAGTATTCAAGCCGCTAACTACCTATCCTGCCCTCATCACCATATTTACTTGAGCCCCTAAAAGGCAGAAATCCACAAACTAGACAGACTAAGAAAATGAAGTGTCTCTCCCCTCCCCAACCCCACGACACCAACCTGAAATAATCTAATAGTCATCTTTAAAGGAACAACAACTTTATTAAGAATCACCCCCTATGTCTGAATGTTTTTGAACTACTTGTTAGAAATAACTCCTAACATTACGAAAACTAAAAAAATTAGTACATTTCACAGTACTTTTTATATAAGTTTTATTGTTTCCCTTGTAGAGAATCTGTTTATTATTTTTTCCTGTTTGTGCCAGTTCTTCACTCAGCAACAGGAAAGGTCTTTTTAAAAAAGATTAGCAGTAAACTGTAAATCCACAAAAACTGGCATGGTCACTAAGGGCCACTGTAATACTCACAAATATATTTTATTTTAAAAAAACCCAAAAACTAGATTTCTAGCTGTCCTTTAAACTCTCAGTACCTCTAACAACATGCAGCCATATTAGCTCTCATTCATATAATTATAAAACATGACCTCTTGTTCTGGTGTTGTACTTACCATTTCTCATTTTATAGAGCTGAACATTTTTCTGGATGTACTCTGCAAACTGCACAGTGTCTCCAGCTTCCCCCACACACAACAGCAAGATCTTCTCACTCATTTTAAACATCTTATCATGGTCTAGGCAATGAGACAATTACAAACACAACAGTCATGCTATTTTGCCAATACCATAGCAGTTTCACAATTTATTTAATAAGTACCAAATTAAAGGATTTTAATCACTCAATTATGCTAATCAAAGCATCCCAACTAAATTACAATATTCAGCTTCTCTCAGTCTCCCAAATTAATCTGTTGCATAGTGTTCCTATGTGCCGTTAAAAGCTGTCACACTTCAGAGAGGTGACTGCATTTCAGTGATTAATGTAGCGCCCTACATCTACTCTGTGAATCAGTGTATGATCCCAGTTGTGCAACTGGATCCATGCTGACAGCCTCTGCACCTGCAGGGAGCATTCATGGAGACAACTGAGCTCAACAAAAGGGTCCACATGTGCAGATCCAAGAGCAGAAGCTGGAACTAAATTTTGAAGTGCTTTGATATTCTTCAGGAGGGAAGATGCTACAGAAATGCAAGCTGTTACTCATGTACCAACATTGGTTAAAACTGCACAAATACAGAACAATACATTTTAAAAAATTAAGTATTAGCTCTTTCATTCTATTATTTACTCACCAATAAAATATTCAAGAATTTTGCTTGATAAGCTGTTAGGTTTTGCTTTATATAAATACATGATAGTTTAGGGCAAGTGTAATTCTGGGTAAGTTGAAACATGTGAATACATTAAGCAAAGAGAAATTATGAAAAATGTAGGATCAAAGTGTACGTCAAAGAGACTTCCGTTTCCTAGGATATCCAAATCCACTAGTAGCTGTTTCAGAAGGGAGTAATTTGGATAGACAACCCTTGACAAACAAAACCACTTATTTTAAATACGGGGTAGTCAATAGCATGACTGAACTGTATTAGAACACTGGTAATAGGAAAAAATAATAAATATTGATTACAAATTGCAAAAATAGCCCATTGAAAAGCAACAAAATCATTAAACTCTAAAACAGAATTCTTTCCTTGAAATCAAAACTTTAAAACTGTAATTTTCTGAGGTATTTTTCAAATCTCAGCTATAACAACAAAACTATAGGAACACAATTTTGTACTACTCCTAATACTGTAATCTTATCTGACCACCAGTCTGCTTTAACTAGATAAGATAGATAAATATTCAAGCAGCTGTTAGTGCCTAGGGAAAACTGCTTCTCCACATTCAGGCTAGGTCTACAGAACAACAGTCTAAATCTCCATATCTGAATCTCACTTTCACTTTCAATTTACTAAATACTGCTGAATAATCTTCCCTGGAAGACATTTTTGAAAGCTTCTGAAATGTCACAATCCTTTAATAGGATTTGGAGAGTATTATGCAGTTGTTAAATACTTTAAAAGTTGCTTTTGAGTGTTTAGGGATTGCTATTCAGATTGATAATTCTCTGCAATCTGTTTACAATTTGAAGGAAAAGACTACCAAATACCAATATGACTACTACCTACAGCTTACTATTTTTCAAACTAGGATTAATAAATCCCACATCACTATGTTTGCCTAAATAGATTAAATAAATTCCAACAGGAATTAAACACCATTAGTTTACAAACCAAACTTTTTAAAAAAGTTGACTGTATTTGGTAATATTTAGAGTACAAACTGCAATTTATTACAGAGATTTCTCCCTAACTTGGTGTCCTGCTTATGAAACAAGATCACCACCTCTGTTCATTTCTGTAGCCATGAAGTAAGATATAGTGGTCAGATTCATCTAGCAGCATAGCCAACGTTTGCAATTTTATTGAAATACTCCCAATATTTGCGGGGAAGGCATGGTGTTTAGTTTGCTTTATTTTTGAAGCCCCAACTGCTGCATTCATGTGATTATGTGAGAATATACATTTTTAAAGAAAGGAAGTTTAACTCTCCATGTTGAAGAAAAACACTTGGAAGTGGAACTGCATTAACATAAAGGCTCAAATGTGAACATGAAGGCTGAAACCCAAAGTCAAATTAAAAACTTTTTTTTTAATCTCATGGTTTTGGGGGCCTGACTCATGACTTCTCCATGCTTGTGGCTGACAACACAGATCTAGTACAACTTTTTAAGAGGAAAAAATTATATGTGGAACTTGAACATTTGACTGCACTTGTTTTACTTTGCTAACATAAAACTCAGTCCCACAAACATATGTGTAGCTTTGTGCGTGCGAGCAGTTCCACTGACTACATGTAAGTGCTTGCAGGGTCAGGCCCTGAAACCTGATGTGCAGTGGGGAAATTTTAAAGTGTCTCCACCACCAGCTCTAACACCAGTTCAACCGAACCCCAGTGAAAGTTGGTCGGAACCCTAATGTTGATAAGACTTTTGTGTCTGGACCCATGTTTTCTACCCTTTCAATTAGGCTTACTTTTAAATAGGGTTAACTAAAACAGGTCCAGCCAAGGAAGCCTTGGGTCCCACTAGTTCAAATGAAACTGTGTTAAAATTGCTGGGGGAAATATTTTATATATTTTTCTAGTGAAGACATAGTCAATTGCCTTTGGATGAAGGCTCAGAAAGGATGTAAAACCTGGGAACATGTAGTATCTGTACTCATCTCCAACACTCGAGCAGATAAAAGGTACACATAGATTCATAGAATATCAGGATTGGAAGGGACCTCAGGAGGTCATCTAGTCCAACCCCCTGCTCAAAGCAGGACCAATCCCCAATTTTTGCCCCAGATCCCTAAATGGCTCCCTCAAGGATTGAACTCACAACCCTGGGTTTAGCAGGCCAATGCTCAAACCACTGAGCTATCCCACCCCCCCCCCCCCCCCCCCGCCGTTCATGTTCAGGTAACTGTTATTGTTCAGATGGCTCAGCATTCTAAATTTTTTCATTATTTAAAAACTGTTGCTAGAAGTGAAAAAAACAAATAATGGGTGCTTTATAAATCCTAAAGATCAGCAACAGCTCCCCATAATATCTTTTCATGTTCAGTTGTTACATGTGCACAATCTGAGACACAAAGTTACCTCTTTTGGTCTTGCTCAGCTCTCTCACATGAGCAGTTATGGATATTTTTCTATTTGAAGTAACTTAGAAATGGGTGGACAACTTGGCTCTTACATCTTCCAAAAGCTAACTAACACCGAACACTTTACAGATGTTCATTTGATTAATTTCTGCTGAATAACCCTCAACTACCTTTTCACTTCTATGCCGCTTCTCATGTAAGGGAGAAGAGCCAATAAAAGTCAGAAAAAAACACTACACTGTCAGCCATGAAATCTCTCCTCAAAACTCACCTTTGCTGTGATGCCTACGCATTGCTCAACAATGGTATACTGTGACTACTGCTTATTATACCAACCATAATCATTTCACCGATACCTTGACCTCCCTGCTGATTCTTTTTCTCCACCCGTTGCCTCTCATCTTATATTTAAATACACTATGGGGCTGGGATAGAGTTTTCTTTTATAAAGGTGTGCAGTGCCAAGCACAAGGGAACCCTAACCTGGGCCTCTAAACTCTACCGCAAGAGATTGAGGCGACAAATACATGAATTCACTGTAGAACCAATACAGAATAAATAAAAATATCTAAAGTCACAGCAGAGAGACTAGGAGATCAATTGCTTTTTGAAAACTTTTCCCCTCTGCCAAGTTTGCTACATCGTGAAAATACCTTTCCAGTGGGAAGTTAGCAGCTACACAATACACTCTTTGGGGCAGGGGCCAGGCCTTCCTAGGTGGCTGCACTGCATGCAGCCTAATGGAACCCGGATTCTCAGCAGGGCCCCGGGGTGGTGTCACAACACGCCACCACAGATCTTGGTGAATATCTTGGGTTTTTGTTTGTTTGTTTTTAAATAAGAAAAGCAAGTTCCTTCGGAGTCTTCAAGGTAACCTGCTTCCCAGTGCAAAGGTGCATAAATAGTAAATGGTGACACAGCAGCAGGTGCACCAAGAAAACCGCCATCAAGGGGGCAGGGATCTCCCGGACGTGTACCAGTCCCCTGGGCTCTGCAGCAGGGGGGAGGGTAAAGAGATCTTTACCCCCCCGAGCAGCTGGCCCCCCCCATCACCTCCCCCCCCCCGAGCAGCTGGCCCCCCCCATCACCTCCCCCCCCCCGAGCAGCTGGCCCCCCCCATCACCTCCCCCCCCCCCGAGCAGCTGGCCCCCCCCATCACCTCCCCCCCCCCGAGCAGCTGGCCCCCCCCATCACCTCCCCCCCCCCCGAGCAGCTGGCCCCCCCCATCACCTCCCCCCCCCCGAGCAGCTGGCCCCCCCCATCACCTCCCCCCCCCCCGAGCAGCTGGCCCCCCCCCATCACCTCCCCCCCCCCCGAGCAGCTGGCTCCCCCCCATCACCTCCCCCCCCGAGCAGCTGGCCCCCCCCATCACCGCCCCCCCCCGAGCAGCTGGCCCCCCCCATCACCTCCCCCCCCCCCGAGCAGCTGGCCCCCCCCATCACCTCCCCCCCCCCCGAGCAGCTGGCCCCCCCCATCACCTCCCCCCCCCCATCACCTCCCCCCCCCCGAGCAGCTGGCCCCCCCCATCACCTCCCCCCCCCCGAGCAGCTGGCCCCCCCCATCACCTCCCCCCCCCCCCGAGCAGCTGGCCCCCCCATCACCTCCCCCCCCCCGAGCAGCTGGCCCCCCCCATCACCTCCCCCCCCCCCGAGCAGCTGGCCCCCCCCATCACCTCCCCCCCCCCGAGCAGCTGGCCCCCCCCATCACCTCCCCCCCCCCCGAGCAGCTGGCCCCCCCCATCACCTCCCCCCCCCCGAGCAGCTGGCCCCCCCCATCACCTCCCCCCCCCCGAGCAGCTGGCCCCCCCCATCACCTCCCCCCCCCCCGAGCAGCTGGCCCCCCCCATCACCTCCCCCCCCCCGAGCAGCTGGCCCCCCCATCACCTCCCCCCCCCCGAGCAGCTGGCCCCCCCCATCACCTCCCCCCCCCCGAGCAGCTGGCCCCCCCCATCACCTCCCCCCCCCCGAGCAGCTGGCCCCCCCCATCACCTCCCCCCCCCCGAGCAGCTGGCCCCCCCCATCACCTCCCCCCCCCCGAGCAGCTGGCCCCCCCCATCACCTCCCCCCCCCCGAGCAGCTGGCCCCCCCCATCACCTCCCCCCCCCCGAGCAGCTGGCCCCCCCCCATCACCTCCCCCCCCCCGAGCAGCTGGCCCCCCCCCATCACCTCCCCCCCCCCGAGCAGCTGGCCCCCCCCCATCACCTCCCCCCCCCCGAGCAGCTGGCCCCCCCCATCACCTCCCCCCCCCGAGCAGCTGGCCCCCCCCATCACCTCCCCCCCCCCGAGCAGCTGGCCCCCCCCATCACCTCCCCCCCCCCGAGCAGCTGGCCCCCCCCATCACCTCCCCCCCCCGAGCAGCTGGCCCCCCCCATCACCTCCCCCCCCCGAGCAGCTGGCCCCCCCCATCACCTCCCCCCCCCCGAGCAGCTGGCCCCCCCCATCACCTCCCCCCCCCGAGCAGCTGGCCCCCCCCATCACCTCCCCCCCCCGAGCAGCTGGCCCCCCCCATCACCTCCCCCCCCCGAGCAGCTGGCCCCCCCATCACCTCCCCCCCCCGAGCAGCTGGCCCCCCCATCACCTCCCCCCCCCGAGCAGCTGGCCCCCCCATCACCTCCCCCCCCCGAGCAGCTGGCCCCCCCATCACCCACCACCCCCCTCCCCGAGCAGCTGCCCCGCGACTTTCGTATCCCCCCCGCCCCCGGGCCCCACCGACGCCTCCCACCGTGCTTCATCTGGACGATGCTGGAGGCCGCCACCGTGTCGGACGCCACCAGGATGTAGTCGGGGCCCTGGATGCCGATCAGGTACTCCATGGCGGGGGCGGGGGCGCGCGCGCGGTTCTTCCTCAGGCCCGGGCCGGCGGCAGCTCCCCTCCCCTCCGCGGCGCGACGTGACACAGCGAGGCCGCACGGCGGGCGCAGGGGGGATGACGCGGCCGCCCGCTCTCGCGAGAGCCCCGCCCGCCACGTGACCAGGCCCGCTCCAGCCCAGCGACCTCTGACCTCTGACCCCCGCCCCTTCCCCCGGGTCCGGGGACTCCGCCCGTCTTCCGCCCTCCCCTCCCCTCCCCTCCCCCGCGCTGCGGCCTTGGCTTTTCCGTTACCGTGTCTCCGCCTCCGCCCCTTCCCCTCCCCGCGGGGGAGACTGAGGGCTCTGGGTCCCCTGCCCGGTGGGGCCCCCTGGGCTCCCCGAAGCCCGGGGTTTCCTGCCGTGCCCCCCGCGGTGTCTGAGCACCTGGCCCGGCTGCAGGCTGGCCGCGGAGCGGGAGCGGCCCGGCTCGCCTCCGCTCCCGGCCGCCTCCGGGCGTGCCTTGGCGGCGGGCCCTCGGCGGGTTCCTGGCGGGCCGGGAGGAGCCCGCCCCCGAGCGGGTGTCCCTGGGGCAGCCTCCTGGCTGCGGGACGAGGACGGGCCTCGCCAGGCTGAGCAGCTCACCCACAGAACCATAGACTGTCAGGGCTGGAAGGGACCTCAGGAGGTCATCTCCTCCAACCCCCTGCTCAAAGCAGGACCAATCCCCAATTTTTGCCCCAGATCCCTAAATGGCCCCCTCAAGGATTGAACTCGCAACCCTGGGGTTAGCGGGCCCATGCTCAAACCCCCTGAGCTCTCCGTCCCCCAAACGTGTCGCCGTCCCCCCCGAATCACACCCCGTCACCGCCTCATGCACCGTACCGAGCGGGTCATAGCGTCACCCTCTGTTACAGTCAGCCCCCCGGTCAGCCACTAGACCAGACTGTTGTTGATCTGACAATAAGAAGGTCAGAATGGGTAGACTGGGTCAGGCCAATGGTCCGTCTCGCCCAGTATTCTGTCTTCCTACGGCGGCCAGTGCCAGGTTTTTCATAAGGCGTGTACAGAAGAGGGAATTTATTGCGTTATCCATCCCCTGTTGTCCAGTTCCATTTTCTTGTAAGTTGGAGGTGTAGAGCACCCAGAGCATGTGGTTGTGTCCTTGACCGTCTTGGCTAATAGCCATTGATGGACCTATGCTCCATGAACTTATCCGAACGATACGCTTCCTGCAGTGGTTGTATGCCAGTCAGGAGTACTCCGTGCAGGCCAAGAAAGTATTCAGCAATCACAGCCTGAAGGGACAAATAGCCACTCTATAATCTTTTTCTACATCAAACTAATCTGGTGAGTGTGACACCCTGGCACCCCAGAATTCACCACTGTCATGTAATTAGCATATGTTTTGTACAAAGTATGCCTTGTGAGGTATTGTTCTAAAAGTCTTGATCTGCTAGACATTAATATCTCGTTGGATTGTATGTGCTATCATCATATGTGAAGTTATGAAGTTTAGCTATATATGTGTTACTAAAACATGTTAGGTTGAAAACACCCACAAGCAGCCTTTCAGGTACAACAGTAAAAAGGCCAAACAACATTCATGGTTTATTGAGGAAATGCACACAAGCACAAGGATTACCCCAGAAACTGTGTACAATAGAAACCTCTCAGAGATAGCACTACACAATGGGAACCGTTTGATCCAGGTCACAGCAAAAGAGCTTTCCAGCAAGTGGTAAGAAGATATAAAAGGGGAACAATGACATCATGATGATACCTCACTCCCCCTACAACAACACACCTGGAAACACCTGAGGAACAAAGACAGAACTGGGGGAAGTGATGGTCCCAGGCTAGAGGGATTTCTAGCCTGCGTATGAAAACCTGGGAAACCCAAGCTTGAAAAGCCAAGGCAGCTTGTGCCTTAAGAATCTGCCAGCTTGTTGATCACTCAGGGTGAGAATTTGCTAATCCATATCCTACCTGTCTAGTATGTTAAACTCAGTTTGTGGTTTTATTTACTAAGGTAATCTTTGACCTATTTGCTATCACTTAAAATCACTTAAAATCTATCTTTTGTAGTTAATAAACTTGTTTTTGTTTTGTCTAAAACCAGTGTGTGCAAATCCTAACTGGGGACAGAAAGCTGTTGCATATCTTCCTCCACATTGAGGGAGAGGGCGAATTTCATGATCTTACGCTGTACAGTTCCCTGTGCAGTGCAAGATGGTATAATTTTGGGTTTACCCTTCAAAGGAGGGTGTGCACTTGAGTAACTGGGCAGTTCCTTAGCTGAGCCTTCCCATGCAGAGCTGATCTCAGGATCTGTGTGAAGCTGCAGCTGGGTGTGTCCCTAACTGTATGTGTGCTGGAAGGAGCTTGAGAGCCTGTCACAGCAGTACAGTGAAAAAGTAGCCCAGGTTGGTGGGTTAGGCAGGCTTATTGGTATTCCAGTTCCAGGTGGCACCCCAAAGGGGTGAAGGGCCCATAACCGTGAGGACACTAAATAAAGTTAGACACAACTTCCAAGCGATCCTAAACACCGTTATGTATGCAGGTATGCAACTGTCTTTTCATGCCATCATCAAGTGCTAGTCCCTGATGTGGCAAAATCTATGTCACACTGAGGTGCAGTTATACTCCAAAATGTATAAAATCACACTGTGAGGTTCCCTGTTGATTCCTTTGGTGATTCCAGATCAAATGTGCAATGGTTACAGATCAAAAGGTTTTTCCCACTGGGAAAAAAAACCCAGCAAAAAACTGGGATCTGAGTCGGTCTTTAGTTTGTCTCCTACATCATCCTGAGAAACGAAGACTGCAATTAAAATTTAGCAGGCAATTTTTGTGATGATGTGTGAGACAGGATAGCCCCCAGCTTGTTTTTTGGTCTCTAGCTGTCAGCTCAGTAGGATTGCAGGCAGGAGATAGAATTACTTTGTCAAAAATCAAGATAATCCTGGAAAAAAAATTAGCGATGGTGACCCCAATTATAGAAGAGCTCAGGTCAGGAAAGCATTTTCCACAATAATGACACACATCTTAACTTTAATAAAATATCTTATTTACACAATACTTAGAACTGGTTGGGGGAAAAAGTGATTTTCCCCCCTCCCTCACACCATTTTTCATGGAAATTTTACTTTTTTTATCACTTCTGTTATTATTTGTATCAGTGTAGCAGCTCGAGGCCCCACCATGCTAGGAATTGTACGTATACATAGTGAGAGACAGCCCCTGTCTCAAAGAGTTTACAATCTAGAAAGACAAGGTAGACAAAGGGAGTAGAATTATACCTCTTTTACAGATGGGGAACAGACACAGAGAATAAGTGACTTACCCAAGGTGTCTGTGGCAGAACCAAGAACCGAGCCCAGATCTCTTGAATCACAGTCTAAAGCCACAAGACTTTAGTCATTCCTCACTAATCACACTTTTCACCCCAAAGGCCTGGGATGGGAGGATGGCAACTAATAGGTGCACAGTTTGCTGTAGAGCAAAGAGATTTTGTCCAAGGACCACTTTGGTGAATGTGTTGATCAACATGTGGATTGTGTGATATGTTGACGAGTGTGTCTAAATGCCTGAATAGTAAATTTGCCTCAATATCTCCCTGATCTCTTTTCCTGTCTTTGAGTTCAGGCCCCCAGGCACACTGAAATTCTAAGATGTTCAAAGGTTTTCTTTTAGAGTAGCAGCCGTGTTAGTCTGTATTCGCAAAAAGAAAAGGAGTACTTGTGGCACCCTAGAGACTAACCAATTTATTTGAGCATAAGCTTTCGTGAGCTACAGCTCGCTTCATCGGATGCATTCAGTGGAAAATACAGTGGGGAGATTATAAATCTCCCCTCTGTATTTTCCACTGATAATCTCCCCACTGTATTTTCCACTGAATGCATCCGATGAAGCGAGCTGTAGCTCACGAAAGCTTATGCTCAAATAAATTGGTTAGTCTCTAAGGTGCCACAAGTACTCCTTTTCTTTTTGCAAAGGTTTTCTGAGGGTGGTGTAGTGTAGAAGGAAATGTTTTTGCGTCAGGAGCAGAACTGTGTGAACGAAATAGAAAACCAGTTAATTCCCCTAGTTTCTGGTTTTGTTGTGGACCTGAAACTTGGTCCAGGATAATTGATATATTCCCTGAAGTTGATGCACCTTTCAGGCAAATTTGGGTTTAGTACCAGGAGAATCCCAAGGATTTAATGACAGGTGTAAATCTTGTTGTTTTGGCACCAAGCATTTTGGGATATAAATGTACAAACCTCAAAGCAAAACTCAGAAGGAGAAGGAAGGGTGATTGAATTTGTGCTGTCTAAACATCACCGCTCTCTAAGAATATAGAGTTGCCAGCCCTTCTAGCAACATAAAACTGAAAAGGTTTGGTCAGCTCTACCAGAAACAATTAACGAGAGTGATTAACCTACTTTCTAGTGAAGCTTTTTGACGCTCCAAATAGAAAGGAAAATTATGAACCCTGTTTGTAAGGTAAAAGTTCTTTGGGCATGAATTCTTTCTGAAAGAAATGACTGTTGCTTCCACAGCCTCCAGTCGTTGTAGTCAAAAGGAACTGAACTGAGAAGAGAGCCAGTGAAATCATTCCAGGAGTGAGGGAGTAATTTATCTATTGCCCAACTTTGGGTCTGAAATAGCCAGCAATGCCAGCTGCACTAGAGGTGTCTGCCCATGTCTCTTAGTGACTCTCAGCATACTTAGTAGTGAGAATGCTGAATGAGCTAGAGCAAGCAATTGAAAACGTAGATTCAGACATTCAGCCACTGTCCCCGTCTGACCCCAGTAACACACCTCCCCCCCGCCCCATCTTTCAGAGCAGCCCATATTATACACTTCATATAATAATGATCCTGCTCTCATTTAAGTCAATGATAACATTCCCTTTGGATTGAATGGAGCAGGCCCTAAATTTTGACCCATCTGGTTGTTCATCAAAACTTTGTTTTCCTGCAGAATTAGTCTGTCAGAGTCAGAAACGGGACATCAGGGGAAAGCTCCTGAACTCAAGATGTCAAAAGCAGCGGGTCTTCTACTTGAACAGTTTACTGATGGAGCCAAGGACATTTCCTACTGTGACAGTTATTTGTCGATTTCACTCCATTGGCTTGAGCTTGAGTTTCCGTAAGTAAACACACAGCTGATGTTCAGCAAGTGGTGATTTCCATTGTACCCCGCATAATATTTCCAGCGTTTCTCCCACTCTTCATCTGTTTAAATTGTAAACTCCTCAGGCCAAAAACTGTCTCTTATTATGTGGATGTACAACACCCAGCACGTGGGAGGCTCTAGGTGCTACTGTGATATAAATAATAACAACAACAACCAATGTTCTAACTGTCTGGCCACTGAAAAGCAGTCACTGACTTGAGGTGCAGAATAACCCCAACTGGCACTTAGTTTATTAATTGCACTCCACCATAAGTTAGGACCTCATCTATTATGCTCACTGAGGCTATGGCTACACTACAAGGCTTTAAGCAACACGGCTGTGCCGCAAAAAGGCATGCAGTGTAGCTGCTGTTTGTCGGCAGGAGAGAGCAGTCCTGCCAACAAAAAGCTTCCCCTCGCACAAGCGGCAGCAGCTTTGTCGGCAGGAGAGTGCTTTTTGTCTGGCGCTTTTCGTCTGTAAATCTTTCGTCGTTCAGGGGGGTGTTTTTTTTAATACCCCGAACGACAAAAGTTTTGTCGATGAAGTGCCAGTGTAGACAAAGCCTAAGAGTGGTTCCATAAAGATTTAGCCGTCCGTTAACAAAAGGGCCCATTGAAGCTTTAAAAACCCCATCACTAGTCACCATACCAGTCACCGTAAGGAAAACTGTCCCAGGAAATAATATACTGGACGCTGTGCTGCATGGCATATACCCGACTGCAGCTAGGCCAACACATTCACCATTCAGTGGTGAGAAGTGGACATTGTCCTTGTGGGTTAAAAAAATTCCAACCATGCCAAAAAGCTACAGCAAATTGTCTTTAGGAAACAGTTTCAATGAAAGTAAGCAGCAAATTCACCATTTTGACTGTTTTCCAATTGCCCATAGCTACACTTGTTAAATTGAGTGCTGCGTGCATAAATCAAAACAGGATGTTTTCTTTTACCTAACAATGGCAAAGCTCTGTGCCAGTTTTTAAGTGTGTTTTCCTGTGTGGATCCAATTTGAAGTTTTAAACACATTTTTCCCTATAGGTTTCTGTGCATATTGCACATATACACACAGCCAGCCGGTCTAACTTAGCAGGTTTGGGGGTTTTTTAAGAGAAGGTTAACAAAAAATCAACAACTACCATCCTTGTTGATTTTTATTGTGCCCTTGGGTGCAATTAAATGTTGAGATGGTTATTGAATTTTCATGACAGATTGAATTTTCCTGTTTAGAAAGCACATACATACACTACATACCTACATCCCTTTCTGGGGCTAAGGCAGTTCAGAAACAATTGTACTGTTGTGATAAAGACAATGGTGCATCTGTGCCAAGGAATACTCAGGAAATGGAGACATCCAATAATTAAATGGACACTATCAGGGCAGCTGTGTGTTTTAAGATTCGAATGGCTGGAATTTTTTCCTTATACTTGTTTGCAAATGTTATTTATTTCTAGCCAAATATTTTAGGATTTTTTTTTTTTTTTAAATTTTATTATAGGGGGTGTTGTAAATAGCCCAAAATTTATATGCAACGATCTATTTAGATATCTTAGGTACTTATATGGCTTCCCACTGCTCTAGTATCTGAGCATATCACATTCTTTTAATGTATTTCGCCTCCCAGCATCCCTGTGAGGTAGGGAATAGCTACCTCACAGGGATGAAAAGGGCAGAAAAGGTGGGGGAGTTACACTGTGTATGTAAGGGAGCAGTATGACTGCTCAGAGCTCAAGTATGAAACTGCAGAAAAACCTGAGTGTCTCTGGATTAAGTTGAGAAGTGTGAGCAACAAGGGTGATGTCGTGGTTGGAGTCTGCCATAGACCACCAGACCAGGGGGATGAGGTGGACGAGGCTTTCTTCCTGCAACTCACGGAAGTTACTAGATTGCAGGCCCTGGTTCTCATGGGAGACTTCAATCACCTTGATATCTGCTGGGAGAGCAATACAGCGGTGCATAGACAATCCAGGAAGTTTTTGGAAAGGGTAGGGGACAATTTCCCGGTGCAAGTGCTGGAGGAACCAACTAGGGGCAGAGCTCTTCTTGACCTGCTGCTCACAAACCGGGAAGAATTAGTAGGGGAAGCTAAAGTGGATGGGAACCTGGGAGGCAGTGACCATCAGATGGTTGAGTTCAGGATCCTGACACAGGGAAGAAAGGAGAGCAGAAGAATACGGACCCTGGACTTCAGAAAAGCAGACTTTGACTCCCTCAGGGAACTGATGGGCAGGATCCCCTGGGAGAATAACATGAGGGGGAAAGGAGTCCAGGAGAGCTGGCTGTATTTTAAAGAAACCTTATTGAGGTTACAGGGACAAACCATCCCGATGTGTAGAAAGAATAGTAAATATGGCAGGCGACCAGCTTGGGTTAACAGTGAAATCATTGCTGATCTTGAACACAAAAAAGAAGCTTACAAGAAGTGGAAGATTGGACAAATGACCAGGGAAGAGTATAAAAATATTGCTCAGGGATGCAGGAGTGAAATTAGGAAGGCCAAATCACACCTAGAGTTGCAGCTAGCAAGAGATGTTAAGAGTAACAAGAAGGGTTTCTTCAGGTATGTTAGCAACAAGAAGAAAGTCAAGGAAAGTGTGGGCCCCTTACTGAATGAGGGAGGCAACCTAGTGACAGAGGATGTGGAAAAAGCTAATGTACTCAATGCTTTTTTTGCCTCTGTCTTAACGAACAAGGTCAGCTCCCAGACTACTGCACTGGGCAGCACAGCATGGGGAGGAGGTGACCAGCCCGCTGTGGAGAAAGAAGAGGTTCGGGACTATTTAGAAAAGCTGGACGAGCACAAGTCCATGGGGCCGGATGCGTTGCATCCGAGAGTGCTAAAGGAGTTGGCGGATGTGATTGCAGAGCCATTGGCCATTATCTTTGAAAACTCATGGCGATCCGGAGAAGTCCCGGATGACTGGAAAAAGGCTAATGTAGTGCCCATCTTTAAAAAAGGGAAGAAGGAGGATCCTGGGAACTACACGCCAGTCAGCCTCACCTCAGTCCCTGGAAAAATCATGGAGCAGGCCCTCAAGGAATCAATTCTGAAGCACTTAGAGGAGAGGAAAGTGATCAGGAACAGTCAGCATGGATTCACCAAGGGCAAGTCATGCCTGGCTAATCTAATTGCCTTCTATGACGAGATAACTGGCTCTGTGGATGAGGGGAAGGTGGTGGACGTGTTGTTCCTTGACTTTAGCAAAGCTTTTGACACGGTCTCCCACAGTATTCTTGCCAGCAAGTTAAAGAAGTATGGGCTGGATGAATGGATTATAAGGTGGATAGAAAGTTGACTAGATTGTCGGGCTCAATGGGTAGTGATCAATGGCTCCATGTCTAGTTAGCAGCCGGTATCAAGTGGAGTGCCCCAAGGGTCGGTCCTCGGGCCGGTTTTGTTCAATATCTTCATAAATGATCTGGAGGATGGTGTGGATTGGACCCTCAGCAAGTTTGCAGGTGACACTAAACTGGGAAGAGAGGTAGATACGCTGGAGGGTAGGGATAGGATACAGAGGGACCTAGACAAATTAGAGGATCGGGCCAAAAGAAATCTGATAAGGTTCAACAAGGACAAGTGCAGAGTCCTGCACGTAGGATGGAAGAACCCCATGCACCGCTACAGACTAGGGACCGAATGGCTCGGCAGCAGTTCTGCAGAAAAGGACCTAGGGGTTACAGTGGATGAGAAGCTGGATATGAGTCAACAGTGTGCCCTTGTTGCCAAGAAGGCCAATGGCATTTTGGGCTGTATATGTAGGGGCATTGCCAGCAGATCAAGGGACGTGATCGTTCCCCTCTATTCGACATTGGTGAGGCCTCATCTGGAGTACTGTGTCCAGTTTTGGGCCCCACACTACAAGAAGGATGTGGAAAAATTGGAAAGAGACCAGCGGAGGGCAACAAAAATGATTAGAGGACTGGGACACATGACTTATGAGGAGAGGCTGAGGGAACTGGGATTGTTTAGTCTGCGGAAGAGAAGAATGAGGGGGGATTTGTTAGCTGCTTTCAACTACCTGAAAGGGGGTTCCAAAGAGGATGGCTCTAGACTGTTCTCAGTGGTAGCAGATGACAGAACAAGGAGTAATGGTCTCAAGTTGCAGTGGGGGAGGTTTAGGTTGGATATTAGGAAAAACTTTTTCACTAGGAGGGTGGTGAAACACTGGAATGTGTTACCTAGGGAGGTGGTGGAATCTCCTTCCTTAGAAGTTTTTAAGGTCAGGCTTGACAAAGCCCTGGCTGGGATGATTTAATTGGGGATTGGTCCTGCTTTTGAGGGGTTGGACTAGATGACCTCCTGAGGTTCCTTCCAACCCTGATATTCTATGATTATCTCCATGGTAGAGATGGGGAACTGAGACACAAAGAGGTTAAATGACTTATCCTATGTCACACAGGGAGTCTTTGGCAGAGGAGGGAATTTAATCTTGTCTCTCCCAGGTCCAGGCTAGCACCAATAAGAAGCAGTGCATGTGGCTCTGCTCTTATAAGGAATCCAACAATTAAAAAAACCCCTGTGTGGGTGTGACTGACTTAGCGATCATGAACGACTCAGCAACCCTGTGTGTGTATCCAGCCCTCCCAAGTAATTGCATGATAACAGATCAGCTTGGTCTTATGATCTATCCTGCAATTACAAACCAAGCCCATCTCTCCAGGGCAACCCTACAATAACATTGACAAGGAACTTTACAATAATAAATCAGTGTAATGTGTGAAAAGTGAGTAGAAAGACAGGCTAGGATGAAAAGTTGAAGTGTTGTCTTCTACACCAAGGTGGATAGGATATTTGACAATACTGGAAAAGCTATAAACCAGTAAATGTCAGTAAAAAGAACACTAACACAGGTCCACAATCTCTCCTTTTTATATGAGTAGGGGTCCCGCAGAGCAATGCTGATTTACACCAGCTGAGGATCTGGCCCAGAGAGTGCCCTTTTGTCCTCTTCCACTGACATGGGCAAAACCCCCTATTTACTAATTTAAGATGGCATTTGCAGGGAAAAGGAGAGGAATAAATATCTGTTTACTAGGTGCTGATTGCCCCAGCCGAGAGCCAAAAGTGAACAAGTCATTCCACCAACAATTGGAAAAAGATAGAGTCCATGGAGTCGTACACTGTTTTTTCAAACCTTTCAGCAGCTCTTTTTTTATCCCTTCACAAGTTGTCCACCCAATATTACAGTTGTTATTGTTACACTTACCCAACAAGCAAACAGTTAACCTGATCAGATTGCAGTCTTTCCCAGAGTATCTGTCCATCAGCTGTCTAGCTATCCTGGAAGATGTCTGTGAGCAATAGCGCACATCAGGATGTGTGGTTGTAATAGTAATACTGAATACTTCAAAAGCACTTTTTACATTTGTAGCTCACAAAGCATTTAACAAAGGCCACCCCAAAGGATCCTTCCCAGATTTTACACAGAATCTAGTGCCCACCAGGACAGGCAGTATCGTGTGAAAAGTCATGCAATACAGACATGACCAGTTTTTGTAGTTGTGGAAACTGAGGCTCAGAGCAGTTGTGTGTCACTCAAGGTCACACAGCCAGTCTACATTAGAGCCAGGTATAGAATTCAGGCCTTTACACTCTTGGGTCTGATCAAAAACTCCCCCACAAACATATTAGTTTATCAGGCATAGTATAGGGTTAGAAACAGTGTTATCTCTTGGCTGGAGCAGGGGATTGGGAATTAAAACGTCTGGGTTTGATTCCTGGTTCTGTCACTGATATATCATTTGACCCATGGCTATCAATTAATCTAGCCGTGCTTCAGTTTATTCAGTAGTAAATGGGGTGCCACTGTTTTACCTATCTTACAGCAGTGCTGTGTGGTTTAATCCATGATTATGGAATGCTGTAGGAACACTGAGCAAGGGATGTTTTGGAAGAGCAAAGCACAAGGATTAGAGTTTTTTATTTTCTAGATGATTTAATTAGTATTTCTGTTATGCTGCTGCCCCTCGCTGTTGTATGTTTCAGCATTGCATTTGTAGAGATAGTTTTATAATGGTCATAACTCTTGGCACTTACACCTCATTTTCTAATGAGAATCCCAAAGCCCTTCCCAGAAGTGGGAAAGTATTGTTATCCCCATGTTACAAATGGGTGAAATGAAGGCACAGAGAGGGGAAGTGACTTATCAAAGGTGACACAGTAAATTACGGGCAGAGCTAGGAATAGAACCCAGGTTCACAGGTTCCAGCTGAGCTGCTGGACCAGGCTACCTTCCCATCATGTAACACATGAATGACGCTTTATGAAGCTGAGATGATTCCTTGTTCTTATTTAGCCTGTCAGCCCGAGCTCCACAGATGCAACTTTCAGCCTCACTCCTTCATCTTGCTGTGGGCTTAAATAAAAATAAAATTAAAAATGGAGCTTTTCTCTAATCAAACGGGAAAGGACTCCTGCAGCAAGAAACCTCAGGCTCCTCCTCCACCCAGGGGAGGCGAGGATGGTGAGATCCCTTTGTCATGCAAGTAAACTGATTTTGCCCAAGCTTACTTGAGTCTAGCTCACCTGTGGTGAACTGTGCTTGTCGAGGTTTCAACTGGCAAGGTTTCCATTGCTGAGCATTTGTTTCATGTGTTGTTTGTTTTGACAGATGGGTGTTAAACACTACCGAGGTGAAGGGGTTTTGTCAGTTTATATTTAAATCATGAGTTTGGTTCTCCTGGGATGCAGAGTGAACTATTAGCAGGATGAAAGGCAGCTCACTGCAGTGCTTGCTTTCATGCACACAGCAGCTTTGAATTGGGTGTCCTATGAATATGGAAAATCTCCTGTTCATCTGACCCGCGCATCCTGAAGCAGTGGTGATTATTGTTAATATGGAAAGAATGTGCCTTCCCCATATAGAGACGGTAAAGCTCCTTGCTGAGGGCCCGCTCTCACACTGAAATTGAAGGAGAAGCTAAATGGGAACTGGATGCTCCAATAATGCAAGATGTTGAGCACCCAGAGCTATCACTGACTGGCATGCAGTGGGTTAACTGGCTCCTCTGCTTGGAGCTATAACCGTTTCCTGATCTCCAGTCATCTGTAGAGTGTTTACTCTACACCTGTGATGGCAAGAATGGAGAATCGATTGGAGTTTGCAGGTGAAAATGGATTGTAACCTGCTGTCCATAGTGTCAATGGAGCTGATTAGCACGTGCGTCTATCTCTAATGGATTGTTCTCACAGGTGAGAATCATTCAGAGACCAGCTGGGGCCATGGCTCACCTGTAGGGTGTTCATTCAGTGCAGCACTCACTGTATCATTGTTCACTCTGTGTCGACAAGGGGATGTTCACTGCAACAAAGCAGCAGAATGAGTGTAATTTGGACTTAATATAGCCAACGATCACTGGGACATGGGAAATGTCAGTGCTACTGTACAGGATTACTTTAAAAGACTCCCCAATAGCATAGCAGGATGCATTCCCTTCCTGCTGTATTACAGCTCAAAAAGAGAGCAAACGTTAGGGAGAGTAATAGGATGCCCGTCTCATATTACTGACAGGGGTTAGAATTGTATTTGCTTTTACCTAGGACCTTTCAGGCCCCAGGTGTCTCAAAGCACTATAGAAAGCAATTTATTAGCTAGTGATGCTGTTATTATTTATATTCCATGGAACATGTAGAGGCCCTAATTAAGGTTCAGGGCCCCATTGTGCTAGGCACTGTACAAACATGTAGTAAAGAGTAAAGACTCTCTGCCTTAGAGAGCTGAGAGTCTTGTGCAGTGGCTCTGCTGCAACTTGTGGCTGCCCTTGCATGCTTCTTGGCAAGAGAAGGAATTTAGATGGAGGCACCAGGGGTGATATCTTAGGCCCATTGAAGTCAATGGCAAAACTCCCATTGATTTCAATGGGGCCAAAATTTCAGCTCTAGATTCTGTGTCATGGGATTTTTAACGGCTGCTATGGATAACCCACTGGTGTTGGACAAGAAAGGGCTTTGCTTTAGTGTAATCTCCGTTGACACAATGTAGTAAAATTGGAGCAATATTACATCAATACTTGCATCAGCAAGGTTAGTGATTGTGATTAAGGAATCCCTTCACCCACAAGTGCAATGCAGCCACATCTTGGGTGGAGCCTGTCAGCTATTAAACAGCATTTAGTAACTCTACACAACAGGTAAAGACAGGAATAGACAAAGAATCCCGTATCCAGTTGAAACAGCAAGGAGGATTTAAATGGGCAGAATCAGTGACCCAAAATGGAATTCAGTCAGGAGACTGGGGTTAACATCCTTGCTCTTGGAGAAGTTGCCATGGTGTGATTGTTCAATAGGGACAAGCGCTCAGTGAGACTACAGGATAAATCAGGAATGTCCAGGTACTTTAGTGAGATAGCTGCTCGTAACTAAGGTAACCCCAGGAATGCCTGAAGTACTTGGAGATCAGGAACCACTTCATCCCTGGTATGAATCCACTAAATCAACACCATATTAGTACCTTCACTCAACTGAGGCCCCAGGACTGGAGTAACAAGAGCAGGTGTAGGTCATAACTGGAATGTATCCACAGAGCTGTCTGGGGGCTCAAGTCAACTGGGGGCAGATCAGGACTGCAATGCATTGATAGAGCTGCAGGTGGGCTCAGAACTAGAATGGAGGTGGCAGGAATGCTGTGGGCCAGGAGCAAGGTATTTTAGGAAAGGTTTGGGGGAAAGTCTGCCTGCGCTGTACTTCTTTCTAGCCAATGATCTCAACTGTTCACTTTCCTGAATGCCAAGTACACAGAAATGTTAAAAAGAAAAAAGCCCACATCACAATATGGGTCAAAGGATCCCTTTCTTTTAACAGGAAGAAGCTTTGCAAGTTGGTACATAGACTGCTTACTTTATAATGATATTCAGAAACATAGAAGTCATCTCTACTCTCAAGAATAAGAGCCAAGAATAATCTAGTTTCATTGCACATTGCAGGAGAATTGCCACAGTACAATCCACTCCTATAGATAGATGCTTCTACTGTGGCCGCTTGCTAATTCCAGAAAGACAGCTACTTCCACACATGGATGCTGCAATAGACGAGGTGGTGGGACACACACTCTGGACCATCATGTACCAAGATGTAGCAGGACAATCTCAACACTCAAGAGATAAAACATGCAGTGGGAAAGGTCATTTAAAATGGCCATTTGCTTAGTGCTGCTACAGCCTTGAAAGGAAGAAATCTGCAAATGAGAGTTGGGGAACTGTTGGGGTTCAGAGCTTTGATTTGGTTCATTATATAGACAGGGGAGAACTGTAGCATTCAGATCTGGATTCAGACTTTCCCAGAGTTTTGGGATGTTCCGATCTGGGATTTTGCCACGAAACCGCTTCACACTTTTCTACTGCACTCTCCAGAGAGCTTCCCTCGTAGAACTTTTTTCATGCAGGTCCTAGTCTTATGCCATGTAGGGGCCAGGCAAGGAACTGAAATGTGTTCATTAAATCAAAGAAGTGGTGTGAAGTATATCATCTGGGTTGTCGTGTTTCACTCATTTTCATTGTATCCCCCAGCTTGGTGCTCCTGTTTGATCTTTTTGGGGAGCCTGAGAGGTACAATGCAGAGCACACTTGTACTCCAAGAGCTGCATGAGGTGAAATAGTTCAGTGTGTCCAAAAATGATTTCCAGTTTCGAGCAGCATGAGCCGTAACTGTGGAGGTCTGGGGAGACCAGTGTAATGATCAGATTTCACAATCAGTTGCTAAGCTTGAAATCAAGCCATGAGAGAGAAAAAAAGCTGCTTCCCGTTATTTGATACTTTTTCCCCATTGAGAACAGACCAGACAGGAAATCAAGACTCAATGAGCTTTTAACAAAACAAATGGAGACTTCTTTAATGCTCTGGATGTTTCATAGACAGCAGCATCAATTCAAACCTTCCTCTCCAATTTCTCTCTAACTCTGTCCTTCTGTTTGAATTCCTGCAGGTCACTGAAATGTCTGTCTTCTCACCATTTCCTGTGTTTCAAAATTGGGGAAAGCACAATCAAAACGTCATCATGCTTATTTGGTTAACTACTCGCTTAGTTACTTATTCAGCTAATTAAAAAGACTGGCCACTTCCAATTCTAAGGAAATTCGGAGACGCAGTTCGGAGACAGGATACAGGGTGAAATCCATTACTCCAATCCAACGTGTAGCAATTCTTTATATTCCTTCATTTCCACTGTGTCACTTCTGTACGTAGTTCATTAAGGATTCTGGACAACCACAAGAGAAAAATAAATCTTTGGCTAGAGATTCTTATTATTTGTTAGGATCCATTTAGCATTAATCCAAAGCGGCATAGAAGACCAGACCACATACTTTAGGGTTCCTTTTTTTGCTGAGAGAAATGCACTGCTCCACAGGTCATAAGATGTCTGTAATTATGACCCTGAATAGATAGAAATGTTGTTTCTTGAGACAAATTCTATCTGACAGTTTTTACAGAACGTTCGTTCAGAGCAAAATGCCCTGTCCCCTGTCACCCGGATTGAAATTATTAAGAAAGACAGACATTTCACTGACAACTCTAGCCTCAGGGGGGAAAATATTCCTTCTGTTCCCCTCTGAAGGTCAGAGCTCACATAATGCAAAACACTTACAACACACACACACATACACACACACAAAATAAAACTTTCTCTTCACTGGAGCTCTATAGCAAACAGGAACCCATTTCACACACATTTAATAGGAAATTCAATAAAAAGGGATGATCCTTATAATTTTTTACCATAAAGCTGTTTTTCCAATGTAATTTCTATCTATTTATCTATTATGTATGAACACACATATAAACACACACATAAATATATAGTCATACATGCATACAGACACACACACATATATATACCCATATACACATTACAGAGAGAGAGATTAAGTAGCTGAGCAAATAATTCAATGTGATTGTTTTTCTCTGACAAATTTCACCAGGGAGAAGATCACAATTTCTTTGTATTTCTTTGTTATTTGAAAACAAATTATGATTTTCTTTTTTTTGCCATTTTAAAAAAATATCTGTGATCGAATTATATTCGCCGTTCACTAGCCAAGTTATGATGCTGACTTTTTATTGGCCAGATAAGTCACATGGCATTGTTTCCATGCCAGGATTGGATGAGCACACATGTGCTTTCCATCTGAACACTTACTCATGTGTCTCTATATTTGAGAGGCTGTTTGTGCTGTGGAAGACACAAGGCATGGATGGCTCCTTTCTCTATCCACAGGTCTGATTGCATGTGTTAATATGAAGGTACACGGCAGCATATGAGCTGTCATTCACTAAGACTTGTGTGGGCAGCACTCAGCTCACTTAATTTAGGGCTGAAAATTGGACTTGAGCCAAGGTTGCTAAAGGTGAGAAACTGGAGTTCAGTTCATTAAACTCCTTCCATTGCAACAGTTAAAGCAATATCCCCATCTTCCAGCTCAAACCAGCTCCTCACCACGCTGACCGCAAGTGTGTCCTCTTGGTCTTGTATCATTTGTACTAACTATCTTTGAGCCTGAACAAAACTGGGTGTATGTGTTAGCCCTTCCTTTGTGAATGCTTTCTGGATGAGGGCATAACAGCCTGGCTTTATGTTCAGAATTCTGAAGTCAGTTTTGCTTGGGAGCTTGGGGCCACCCTTTGTGATTTAACCATGCTATGCTATGGTCTTCATGCCCTTTTAGTCAGTAATCCTCTGCTTGTCTCCTGAGCTCTTTTAAATGTTAGTGAATTCAGATGACACCCCTGTGAAGTAGGTCAGTATCATTATCCCCACTTTATCAATGTCAAAAGTGAGGCACAGCAAGGTTTAATGGAATACCCAAAATCAGCAAGCGAGTCAATGGTAGAGATGGAAATAGAACCCAGGATTCTTGGCTCCCAGTTCACATCACTGGACCATACTTGCTCTCAGCCACAGGGGAGTCCTGATCCTTAATCCCCTATTCTAGGCACCACTCCGTACTCCCACCTAGCATTAAAGACAGAAACCAGGAGTCTGGTCTCCCAGTTTCCTGCTGTAACCACCAGATCATGTTTCCTCTCTGAAAGCTGCATATAAATTTTGTTGTGGAGAGCAAAATAATTTCTAGTTGTGCCTCAGTTATTCCACTTCAGACATATCCAGGCCCTCTGTCCTCCTAACATCCTACAATCCCCTCTTAGAGCTGGTGTCTTGACATTTCTTACATTGGTGGATGCTCTTGAAGAGAACAGAGGTGATGTTAAATGGGATTCAAGGTGCCAGATCCAGAGCTTTGGGCCTATGCTGGGGATAAACCTCTCCAGATGCATGGCTTTTGCATTTGTTTACATGCTGTTGTTATTCTTCACTGAGTGCCATATGGACACAGGGTGCTCTGGAAACATGACAAAGGTCCTCCCCTGAAGAACTTACAGTCCCTTAAGTATTCAGTCCTCCAGGCTGCTGAGTGCTTCCTCGAAGGCGCTGCTCCCATTCAGCTTCTTGTGTTGAAGTCAATGGGAGTTGAAGATGCACAGCTCTTCCACAGGTTCAAGCCCTAACTCAGACTGATATAATGCACTGGACGCCAGCTGAGATGCAAGACTATGAGGAACTATTACAGATGAGAGAAGCAAGGGCAAGTTGTAGAGTGGCTTGAAAGAGGAATTGGAAGGTGCTTCTCACATGAGGAATGGGACGTTCTGCCAGGCATGGGGAGGTGGAATGGAAGAAGGAAAGAAGCTAAGAGTGGGAGAAGGGCAGAGAGGGATAAAGGCGGCAGCAGTTACAGAAGAACATCTGGGAGAGCATAAGAGCTCTGGGATCTGACCTTCAACACCAGCGATCTAGCCCTTGTGGCCTGGCTTCCCCTCTCTCAAGGAAACCCCAGCTCCTGGACAGCATCATCTTTTCAAATTTGTAAGAAACTTAAACTTTTCTTTCTTCTTCTTCTCTCTGTTTATTTATTTATTTAAGTTTAATTCTGAACAGCCGGCTGTGTTCAGCCTGACTGGTTTGTTATGGCTTATAATTTGTGTTAGGATTAATTAACTAATTACCGACAAATGTCCGTTGGCAAGATTCTGCTTCTGCTTGTCAACTTGAAGTATTTAATTATTTTAATCATTTACTTTCATCTTCAGAATTTATGCTCTTCCAAGACCGTTTCTAGGCATCTTTTAATTATTATTCTGGGTTTTTTGTTCTGGGGTGGTGTGTGTGTATAGGGCTCGGGGATGGTATAATTTCTCATTAACTATTTCAGCAAGTCAATGTGCACTGCTACATCCTAGAAACTTGTCCCTGATTCTTAAACCGTGGCTCAGAGGGAGACAGGCTGAGATCAGAGTTGTGTGGGTGCATAAGAAGGGATGGGTGTATGTTACATAAGCACTAAGCAGGGGCTAGCTTACCAAACCTGTTTCAAAAGAGTCATCCCTTTCCTGGAAAAAGATTTTTACAGGGATTCTTGGGAACAGACCTTTGTCACACCACTATATTCAGCTTCTTATTCTATGAACCCAGTCCTACATAGATATATGCACATGATTGACTTTATTCACTCTGAGTGGTCACACTGCCTAAAGTTAAGCACATAAGTAAGTCGGTTCCTAATTGTCTTTGGATTCCAAACCAAGACCCTCCTCTCCACTAGTAATAAAGTAATAAAATAAAATAATGGGGAAATATCCATTGATACAGCATCTTTCATCCTTAAAGGATCCCCCCCCCCTTTTTTTTTAATACGGTACAAGCCAAATTGCATGCTCACTTACACTCCATTGACTTTAATGGGGGTGCAGGGGGGCATATCAGTGAAGAATTTAGCAATATAGACATACTCCTATAGCAAATGCTACTCCTCTGAAATGCAGCCAGCTCTGCGGTGGGAGGGAAGCAGACAGCTAGCTGAATGACAGCGCGGCGAGGGGAAATCTCAGCAAAGAGCAGATCCCTCTGTTCTTATTGAAAGCGCTATGGGATCATCAGTGTCATGGGCCCTTCCTAGGAATCCCTGTATTAAAGGGTGATTTGCTATTTTTAATACATCTAGTAGGAGAAGGACATCCATTTAAACATATATGCAATTTACTCAGTGAATTCTGTGTCCTTCAGAACATATTGAACCCTTAATGTTCCTTCCTGTCTTTCGGGTTAAATTCACAACAAGGCACCTGCTTACATCATAGATTTCACTTGCCATTCAGTTTGTACACAAAACACATGCTCATATACAATACACCGATATATACACAATATGTGTACTGGTACCACATATAGACATGCTGGGTGTCCGATCAATATGCATGTATAAGGTACTCATGTATAAGGTGTACACACAATATGCTGGTATACATACAATGCATTTGCAATATACCGTACCCAAGTCTGCATGCACAGATATGTGTACAATATCCCACTATATATACACAAATGCATATGGTCTATGGAAGCATATACACAAGCACAGGTATACATAAGTATATATACACAGGGGCACATAGAGTTTGCAGATACACCTACTGCATAGCAGCAGTGTTGTCCAGTTACTAGTGCTAAGCACTCACAGCTGCCATTCTCTTCAGTGGGTATAATGGATACTCAGCACCTTTAAAAAAATATAGATAGATAGATGATAGATACACCCATACGCACATACACAGTGCCTAGGTATATATAAACAGAAACATAAAATCAAATAAGCATAAACACGTAAAGCTAAACACCAAAAAACATCCGATGAAGTGAGCTGTAGCTCACAAAAGCTTATGCGCAAATAAATTTGTTAGTCTCTAAGGTGCCACAAATCCTCCTTTTCTTTTTACCAAAAAGATCCAATCTCTCTCTGCCTGTCCCTTTCTCTGTCTTTCACATATCAGGCAGAGGGCACTTCTAAAGGGTTAAAAAATGAAAAAGGAAAACAGGATGAGCTGATAAAAGAAATAGAAAGTCACTAATGTTTTCATTATTATGGTTCATCTGATTTTCCCCCCAAAATACTTTATACTGCCGATGCCCCAAATCCTGAGGTCCATTCCGAATTTTTACTCTGTGAGCAGATTGTCAGCTGGTGTAATTCAGCATAGCTCCATTGAAGCTGATTTGCACCTGCTAAGGATCTGGCTCACTGAATTCAGGAGGAGTTTTTCCCAAATAAGGATTGATGAAGGATTTGGCCCCAAGAATTTTTCTTTTAGGAAACAAATGAGTCCCTTGGACCAGAGCGCTGATGAGACCGTGCTATTTAAAAGGTTTCTTCAGGGTACATAATTATATGGAAAATAATTAGGGACAATGCAGCAGTATTATTACTACGTATCATATCACTTGAAAGTTAATCGAGAGTGATCTGCAGAAAGGCCCCAGAAGAACTGAAAATGGAACTTCCTTAACTAAGGTTACTCCATAATGCTGCCAGCTTGCCAGACCGATGTTGGTGACACTGGGCCAAGTTTATCATAGGCATAACTCCACTGAAGTCAATGGGCTTACACCAAGGATGAATTTGCTCCCGTATTTCTAAGGCCCTAATACTAGATTGTGCTCAGCACCCTCACCCCTAACCCCCAGTGGAAATTGAAGATGCTCCATTCCTTGTAGGTGAGACTCTAAGCATTGTTCCATCCTGGGATCAGAAACATGCTAGTTACAATGGTCTTTGAATGTAGTTGGCACTAGATGAGTCCTAGAATAACTTCCCCAAGCAAGGGTTTTACTAGCCATTGTTGTCAGTTGAACGACATGGATTTATACCAATTAAAGAGCTGCAAATGAGGTAGTTACACATCTAATGCTCTCATTTCTACCCACAAAATTGCAGTCACAAAATGAAATGCTGGTTTGAGAACCCTTTAAAATGTGGGACTAATTGTCTCCACCATGACACTCTATTGATGAACGCTTTAGAAATACAGATAAGATAAATAGGTGGTTGACATTTGGCCTGTTCATTTTGTGTTATTTTTTAAATGTGCCCAAATGCCCAAAGACTTAGTCATGAGCTAATTTTGTCAAATTAGTAAATCAGTGCATCAATCTCAGAGCAGGACTTATGCTACAATATAGCTCCATGAAGCCTCCACAAATATACCATGATACACATTGTAATTGACATACCTTTTCCTATACAGTACTATTTCCTTAGATCTGCATTTCAGAAAGAACAACATCCACTACACCAAGAGACTTGCCTATTGACTCACAGCCAGATTCTGTCTGGGAAACTCTCTACAGTCCATCAGTCCTATTGCCCCAGTTTAGTCTAATGCTAAATTTGCATTGAAGCACTTTTTCCAATCCCAGATAAAGGTGTGGACATGGTGCCTGATGGGGCTACCTGTTGAGGAGTTTGTTCGACTAGGAAGCCTATTCTAAATGCCAATGTTATTACAACCCCTTGGCTAGAGCCCCTGATTCCTAGGGACAGTGCAGTGAAAAGCTGAAATGCAATACTGGACATGCTGGGGTATTAGACATACTATGCATTGTTATCCCTTCAGACGAGCATACGTTTGTGGATCTGTCAATCTTTTCAGATGACATTCCAGTGCCTTGACTTGAAACATGACAGATCCTGCAGTGTGTACTTGGAGGGCTAATAAGGGCTCCGTAGCAGCTCACCGAAAGCGACATTGCCCTGGTAAACTGTAAAGGAGAGATCTAAATGAGATTAGAAAGATTGTCTTAATTAACTTCAAAATCCCATTAATTAGAAGCCTCACTGCATTAAAAATTGCTTCAATGACCTGGCCAAACCACAGCTATAAATGAAGGCTGATACAAAAATGGCACTGGGGCACAGGCAGGAGCTGGATTGCATCCAGCTCTGGGGCTTTTTCAGTTTGACTGTTGTATTCCGGACAGTAACTTTGGACTCTTTCATGCAAAGTGATGTCTATAATGCATGTGAGAGAGGGGAATCTGCACACAGACACTATTGTTTTCTCCTCTTTCCCAGCCCAGAAACCCACTCAGTACACCCTTCCCCAAACAGACAAAGAAGCTCAGACATACATACATGCAGAGCTCCCACCTCCTGCGCAAACTCAAACCTGTGAAGACACCCACACACATATACACATACGCAGAGGCATAGAAACACACAGAGAGAAATGCACATTCAGAGACTGACACATAAATGCAAGTCCACACACACAATCCCTTTCCATCGCCCACCATCACACGCATGTGCACAAACACACACAGCACACACACAGGGCCCTGCACACGCACACACACAGAAGAATCACTCCTGCTCACACTTCCACCTGGGCCATCCACCCACACAGACAACCGCGCTCACAGTGTGGGTGTCCTCCACACAAAGGACTCTACACTAATTTTGTCTCTTTGCAGTGTATCTGGAGACCTGGACATTTCGGCACTACCCCTTTAGTTATTTATACATATTGGACCAGATTTTCAAAAGTGCCCAGTACTCCGCAGCTCTCAGTGTGACAGTCATTTAGGTGCCTAAATGGGATATGGGCTTTTATTGAAAATCTGGTCCACTGTTTTATCCCTTACAAAATATTTCCATCCTGGTCTTTCTACCTGCCTATCTGCCTGGTCTTGTGTTATAAGAGAAGATGAATAAAAGGCCCAATTTACCTTCTCTATCCCATTCACTGTATACCTGTACCATGCCCCCTCTTATTTAACTCCTCTCTAAAGTAAAGAGTCCTGAGGAATCAAAGACAAGAGAGAACAAATATGATTTCCCCTGATGGGACAGCAAAATACAGGGTGGCTGTTGCAAACAGCAGCAAGGGAGAAGGCTCTTGAATCCATAATGACGATGGGTGTGAGGGAAGGGGAGGTAGAGAAGTGCCGGATGAGCAATGGGTGGGAGGAACAGAGTGGAGATCATGATATAGGCCTTGAGGTTGCTGGTGGGGATTGTTGGATGCAGGAGACCGAGGCTCAATTTCCACCTCGGCTGCAGATTTGCTGTGTGACCTAGGACAAATCACTCAATCAACCTGGGCCTTGATTCCCCATCTGTAAAGTGAGATAATAATGCTTCTTTTCCCCCATCCTTTGTCTGTCTACACTGTAAGCTCTTCGTGGCAGGGACTGTCTCTCACTAGGTATCTGAAGAGTGCCTGGCACAATGAGGCCCCAGACTCTGTTGAAGGCTGCTACGTGCTACTGTAATGTAAACAGTAACAATAATGGAAAGATTTAAAAAGAAAACAGGATATGCTGCGCTGGGAATAGATGGATGTGAGTTTATGTGACACCCTGTCTGGTTCACTCTCTGGCACTGCTAAATGTCATACCGTTCAAAATCAATTCGAACCACGCCTCCTCCGAAAACAGCGCTCCTGCATGTGAACATGGGCCTGACTCAAACTCCATGGACTCCTGTCCATGTAGTGTGGAAGAGCAGAGCTGAGTTCACAGGGCTGCAGCAGAGTGTAAATACAGCAGAGTGAGCGGAGGTGGAAGGAAGCAGCATGCTTTTGAACATCAAGAGGAAGAAACCACTGCAAAGCACAATGTCAAATGTAGCTAAAGGAGCAGAGAACACCTCATCTGACCTAGTTTTAATGCTGCTGAGGAAGGAATCTTCCAGCCATGCTTCAGCAGAGCTCTGAGTCGCGCCTATGTGCTATCTACCAGGAAGAAAAGAAAAGTGTAGGAAATAAAATAACTGAGTGTGTCAAAGGGGGAAGATAATTCACAAGTCCAATAATTAGCTAGAACAGAATCAAAAAGCTACACCCATCTTCTATATATGCCAACCAAAAGACCTCTTCTTAGGTATTTATCTATTTATAGGCATTTCTGTGGCATTCATCCATATAGGCAAGAATGAATGAATGTAGCCTCCCAGTCCCTCAGTGAGGTAGCTCATCACGATCCCCATTCATCAGATAAGGAAACTGAGGCACAGAGAGAGGAGGAGGTGACCTGGCCAAGGTGACACAGTGTATCAATTGCGGCACTAAGAATAGAATCTTAGTCTCTGGGCTCCCAGTCCTGTATTTTAACTATCCCTCCCTTACACCTGAAACCAGCCGTATAGAGAGCATGATGGGTTTGCAGAAATCGCCATAGGAATCTATTCTCTCTCCCATATAGAACTTGAAAAATCACTGCCGCTCACTGAGGTGCAAGGCTAACATTGGCTCTGAAGGGTATATATGTGATTCCTTATAGGAAGGAATGCCTTGCCCTACTGCAAGCTGACAGAATGAACTTCAGTTTTTGCCCCTGGCATTTTTTTACAGCTCAGCTATTCCATTTAGGACTTCAGAGCCAGTGGAAGGAAGCTCAGATCGCTTCACTGACCAGCCATAACATCTAGCCAGTACATTAACTGCCCTGTTGCCCTGATCTGATGTGGTTTTACAGACAATAGCTACTGGCTATTTAGGCAATGTATAAATTAACATATTCTGCACAAACTAGGAACATATTTAAATTAGGGGAGAGTGCCCTTTATTTGTCAATCACTCAACATCCACATGCAAATGTTCGTTCAAAAAGACAATTCCAGCCTTTTAAATTATATCTCCAACTATTTGTTTTAACAAGGGGAAAACATTGTTTGATTGTTCAACT
Source organism: Lepidochelys kempii (assembly GCF_965140285.1). Taxonomy (NCBI): domain Eukaryota; kingdom Metazoa; phylum Chordata; order Testudines; family Cheloniidae; genus Lepidochelys; species Lepidochelys kempii. Next base: position 3,565,071 of record NC_136398.1, on the reverse strand, counting down.
GTTTCTTCTGCCTCTCCTCCCCATTCCTGCCCCCCCTTTAATTAAAACAATAGCAATCTGCCCCCCTGGAATTTCGTTCCCAGTTTCGCTCAGTAACTTATGACCTTCGAGTCAGAACACGCTTATTTCTGATCGTGCTGAAGTTTGCCTGGCGTTTCAGGGTCACAGATGCAGAGATAAGGAAGTCAGATAACAGATTAGCAGACAGAATATGGATACCCAGTAGAGTCTATGGGACGCTATAGTTGAATGTTATGTAGATGAGATCTCTAAGGCTGTTTCGGTCCCAAACCTTCCCTGTCTTCAGCCATTCTGCTTGTTGCTTGTTGGTGTTATGTAGATGAGATCTCTAAGGCTGTTTCGGTCCCAAACTTTCCCTGTCTTCAGCCATTCTGCTTGTTGCTTGTTGGTGTTATGTAGATGAGATCTCTAAGGCTGTTTCGGTCCCAAACTTTCCCTGTCTTCAGCCATTCTGCTTGTTGCTTGTTGGTGTCTGATGCTGCAGAGAAGCTAGAAATGGGCCAAGACTGAAGTTGTGCATTTGGACAAAATGGAACTCAGTCCTGAAAGCAAAACCCAAACATGACCCACAATATTTTGCAAATCTCAAAACAGGCAGGATTTTGCCCTTCTCTGAAGTGCTATTGCAAATCAGGAAGCTGTTTTAGTTTGGTGCAAAATTCAAAATAGCATCTGTGGGGACAGCCCTGGAGCCCCAGCTCACAGCCAAACTCCTACTGAAATCAAGGGGAAGTTAGCATGAAAAAGGACAAGGTAGTGTGTACTGAAAAACATAAACTATCTGTAATGATGAGGTGCAAGGGAAGGTTCTGAGCTGTCTATCCCTGCCATCTACCCAAATGAACATGGTGTCCAGTGTGATGACTAAAATGAAACCTTTGCTCACCTTTCTCCCAAAATGGAAGTGAACAGCAGAAAGAATTCCATTCAGATGGGAACCTTGCGCCTGCCTGTCCTCATATATCAATCTACCTTCACTTGGACCAGCCAGGCAGGCTACGGACAGGACGCTGTCTCACTGTTCTAAGAACTATATCAAGGTTCTAGAACGCCCAGCCACCCATGTCATTGCAGAACTCACAACACTGCCTCAGGGTTCTGGAGCACAAAATACTGTGCTGCTTTTTAAGGGACAATAGGCATTTTTGAGAACACACCTTGGTTCCAAGGAGCAGCATTCACTCTGTGTTCCGAGTGCCCTCAGCATGCTAGAAACATGTGCCCATGTTTACAGATGCATCAGACTTCAGGAACATAAAGATGCACTGCGTTCAAAGGGGAATGGCTATTCTCGGACAGACATGCAGACAACACATTCTAGGTGTCATCCGCATTCTAGAACACACAGTTACTCTGTGTCCTAGAGAGGACATTGACAGTCTAGACATCACAGGCTCTCAGTGTTCTGGAACACAATTATTCAGAATTCTGCATGTCATTTCCTGGGGTTTCTATCATTTCCCTGAGAACTGTAAATCCAGTAGAAGTAAATTTCTACATCTTAACAAATTATCTAAAGGTCTTTCCTTCCACAGCAGCTGTCATAGGGCACCTGCTCTGTCTGGCTAATCTGACCAATCAACAACAAAATACCTGAGAATGCTCAGTGGGAAAATAACACTAGATACCAGTTTCCCCTGCAATTATTTCTCTTTGTAAAGAAAACACAATTTAGCTGGGAAGATCCAGATCACCCATGTCTCCAAACCTTTACAACTGTCACATCCTGGCTTTTCCAGATCTTTCCCCAGCATCTATGCAGTAATGCTGTTATGGGTGGGTGGGGGGTGGGAAAGGAAAAAATAGCTCTCTGTTGAAGAAAGAGAAAATAAATGTATATTTTGCAAAGCTTGCCCCATCTTGTTCTCTCTAAACCAAATACTGACACCTCGCGCTTCCCCAGGAAACAGAGGCCATTGTGTTTATGTAAGATCAAAATCAGCATCGATCAGGATCTTTCAGTCATTACCCTGGAATAAACTGCTTAGGATGCCAGCAGCAGGTTTTGTAAAACAGGGAGACAGTAATGGACGCACGCTTGAATGAGCTTCCAGCCATTCGACTGATAGCCCCAAGGCTGGGATTTTTATTATTATTATTATTATTATTTAGAAAATAAACTTTTGTTTGTTAAGAAAATAGATTTAAAGGAGCTGAAATGGAGTGTCTCTTTAATACCAAGAGGCCTCTCTCATAAACAGCCTTGGAAAGAGAGACCCTCATCCAGGCATCCTTGGAGGTTATAATGTGAAAAGCACATTAGAGCCACATTGTGAATTACCTTCCCCTTTCATAAAACAGTAACCCTTCCAAACGTGCTTTTAAGCTAATGGTTTGCTTTGTGTAAAGTGATCTCCGTCCCTGATGGGTTCGTGGTACCATAGCCATTTCGGACACACAACACTGATCAGTACAAGAGAGGGGAAGCAAATGCCTTTCTTTTTATTGCATGTGAAAGGCACCAGATTGACACCCCCAGAGATTGAAGTCTGGTGTTTATCCACAGAGCACAGACAGTGTGGACAGTATCAGTACAGGCTTCCTTCTTGTTCTGTCGATGCATCTCAACCCAGACCTAAATGCAGTCACATTGCATGGTCCATTCAGCCTTTTGCCAGGATTGCTGACAAGGGGGTCAATTAATGTCGGCCACAGAGGTATTTTTTTGTAATGTGAGCACTGGGAATGGCCTGAGACCCTGCCAAACTTATTTCACAGGCTGCTTCTTGGTAGCAGCTATGTGGATCTATCAGCTGTTTCCCCACTCATTCACCACAGATATCAAGCAAGATATTGTGGCGATTACCCCAGCCCTGAATTTGGAGTGACCTCTGTGGTAGAATTCCTGGGATCTCCCCAGCACACATAATGACTGCTCAGGCTGTGGGTTCAGAATTTGGCCTGAAGACCATCTATGCTTGCAGATATTTCTCAGTGAATCATATCCTGATAATGTTGGCCAATGCTGGGTGCCAACTCCCAGACTAAAGCATTGCAGGCTAGGTAAGTACCTAGACCAGAAGCTAGAACCGCTGGGATCCAACCACTGAGCAGCTTCAGCAGAGTGGGGAGAGGAGAGCTCTTCCTTTAGAAGGACAGCAAAGATCCCTTAAAGTTTTGCAGGGCTCCCAGATCCCACAGGGATGGGCATGTTTGAAAGGCACAGTAATAATGAATGATCACTCAGGGACAATTACTCGTTAATAACCTGTCCAAGAGGTTTTAACACTGGAGCCTTTGGGAGACAGCAAATTACTAATAAACAAGTAAAAACAACAACAGAAAAAGCCCAACTGATTTCAAAATGGTGCCTTTCTCCTCCCTGCTTCCTCCCACACTCCCCCCCCCACTTCCCCAACACCCACCTGCCTTTCATTTCTCTCATGCATGGAAGGTATTAATTACTAAACTTGCTTTAATAGCTCACAGGAAGTTCCCTGCGGCAATTCCAGTGCAGAGTCAGCTCTGTCCTGCGCTGCTTCCTAGCCTGTACGGCTGGCACAGCTCTTTGTGACTTTTGCTTCCTAGCGGGCAGGGGGAAGGAATAGCCCGGTCTGCCCATTGGCCTGCCCATTGGCCTGCCCTGTTCTGTTGTAGCTTCCAAGTTGCACATGCAGAAGGCTGAGTGAGTTTGGTAGGAATTTTTTTGTGTCTTAAAGAACAGCTCCCTCCATGTCCGGCTCAGTGACTTTTCACAAGAGAGTTTAGCGTGGTCACGGCCTCACTCTTACAACCACTTCTTTAGGCAACAAAACAGTAACTCTTGTGAAACATACTCGAACAATTGGACCAAACACACAGCTGGATCCTAAACAGGAAGAGTGATCTTCTGCTTAAGGCATCAGACTAGGACTCAGAAAATCTGAGTTCCAGCCGTCGCTCCGCCACGGACTCCTTGTGTGTCATTGAGCAAGACAGTTAGACTCTCTGTGCTTCAGTTCCCCATCTGTAAAGGGGAGGTAATAATCCTTGCTTTCTCCCACCTTTTGTCTGTTTTGTCCATTTAGACTGTAAGCTATTTGGGGCAGAGGAGCAGAGTGGTGGCTCCAAATGTCCACCAGAGACAGCATGTTGTGTGCCAAGGAAAAAGGTAGAGAAAACAGAGTAGACAGGCAGCTGTCACCTGCCTGCAGTGTGAGCACTGACATCCTGAGAGGGCCTCTGACAGTCACACCAAGCTGTCTCAAAGTGATCTGGATGCAAATGATCCTCCAGTAGAGGGTGGATGATGCATATTGCTCAGGGTCTGCAGATCGGGAGATCTATACAAGAATGTTCCAGGTACTGTTCTCATTGCCCTGTGCTGGGTGCATGGGAGGGAAGCAGAGAGAAGGAGGGAGGAGAGGTTATTTTGAGGATGGAGATTTCCCTGTGAGCTTATTGAAGATGGTAGAAAAATGAAAACCTATTTGTGCAAAAAAGAAGTGAAATTTCTAAGTTGTCTTCACTTCCAAGTGTTTGTAATGGACCCATTTTTCATACTTTCAAAATAATTTTTGTAGACTCTTTGCAATTTCTTCTATCAAACACATTGAAATCTTTCCTGTATCACAAACCTGGGTTTTGGTCAATAAAAAATATGTTAACATTTTGATTTTTTTTTTTTTTTAAAAAAGCATGAAATTTTTCTTGAAAAATCAATTTTTTGACAATGTTGAGAGAATTTTTTACAAAAAAATTAATTTAAGGAAATGACTCCATGAATGAAAAAAAATTTCCCCCCAAAACTTTCAACTAGCTCAGAGATTATGCCACTTTCTTATATTTATTCTTAATTCCATCCCATTATCAGATCCTACCCTGTCCCATGTTAAATAATTCCTCTCCCTTCTTGATGCTTACTCTTTTACACCCTGTAATGGACATCTAGATACCACAGTGATGGGCTTGCTGGCAATACATGAAAGCAAGCAAGCAAGAAGTTAGCTTGATGCCAGAGATGTATGTCAGGCAAAACTCCTACTGCCTTCAATGGGAGTTTTGGCTGAATAAGGACTGCAGGTTTGGGCCCAATACTGAAATGTTTATTCCCCCAGGAGTAACACTCGCTAATATGCCAACTGATTTTCTCAGTGATATGGTCAACATGCCTGCTCTCATTAAAGAGATCCTAATGTCCAAGGCTTTGTGTGAGTTATTGGTGAGTACAGAGGGGCTAGCTCACACAGGCTCTGCAATAGCAGTATCCAACTCCCTCCCCAGCCAACACATATAGACACACTTTGAGGCCTCTTGTTCTTTGTTTTGTGTTTCTACAGCACCTGGCACAAGAGGGTCCCAATCTATGGCTAGGGCTCCTAGGCACTACGGTAATAAATAACTAATAAAAATCTAATTACATTCTTACGGTCGTCCTTAGTGCGTATGCAGTCATACCGGTATACAGGTGCCTTTTACTGCTATAGTTTATTCCCTTTCCCATACTGGAATAGCTATACCATTATAAGCACCTTTGTAGCCATATATCCGCCCTAGGGAGTCTAACTGATTTATCTGTTCTGTTCAAGTTAAAGTGGTAGAACTTTGGAGTATAGATGAGCCCTAGGGCTCTGTTTTATTCTAGTAGCCTTCTCTGCTACCTAACTTTGTCAGATGTTGATGGCTCTTGTGTGTGGTTAGTTGGTTAACCTTGTTGACATGACAATGCGTTAACCTTTTACCTCCTCAGTAATAAGCATTGCAGCTTGGTCCCATTGACTAATTTATTATTCCCCAGCACTCATCTGTGCCTAACCTTGTTAAGCTTATCAGCTAGAGCAGTGTTTCCCAAACTTGTTCCACCACTTCTGCAGGGAAAGCCCCTGGTGGGCCAGGCCGGTTTGTTTACCTGCCGCGTCCGCAGGTTCGGCCGATTGCGGCTCCCACTGGCCACGGTTCGCCACTGCAGGCCAATGGGGGCTGCGGGAAGGGCGGCCAGCATGTCCCTCGGCCCACACCACTTCCCGCAGCCCCCATTGGCCTGCAGTGGTGAACCGTGGCCAAAGGGAGCCGCAATCGACCGAACGTGCGGACGTGGCAGGTAAACAAACGGGCCCGGCCCGCCAGGGGCTTTCCCTGCACAAGCGGTGGAACAAGTTTGGGAAACACTGGTCTAATCCAAAGTTTGTCCTAACGCTCGGACCCAAAGCAGATTCCAGGCAGATCCAGCGCATGGCAAGCTGGGCTGTCCATTCTGCCTTCCCCCTGCTTCTCCCTTCACAGTCTCTCCATCCCTCTTGCTCTGTCGTCCCCAATGACTCTCGGCTGTCCAATGGCAGCCATATCTGGTCAGTAACTCAGCAAGGCAATCAGAGGGACAGACAGAATGACTATAATAGTACCTAGCTCTTACACAGTGCTTTCAATCTGTAGAGCTCAAAGCACTTTACCAAGAAGGCAAGGATCATTATACCCATTTTTACAGGTGGGGAAACTGAGGCACAGAGGAGTGATATGACTTCCCCAAGGTCGCTAAGAAGGCCAGTGGCAGAGCTGGGAATAGAGCTCTCCTGATTCCAAGTCCAGTGCTCTATCCAGTACGCCAGACACACCAGTGAAGGGGGTGGAAGAGAGTGATGGGAAAACACCTATAAAGTTCCCTGCTTTACACCAGCAATTTTGCAATTTAATAAGAAGGGAGTAAGAGAATAAACAGGCAGAGCAGCAATGAGAGAAAGGGAGGGGGGCAGAGAAAAACAGGTGCTCCATCCCCAGTATCTGCTGTCTGCATAGACACCGCACTTGTTAAATTCTCTGGAGATGTAACTAACCCACAGCCTTTGATCCAGGTGCTCACCGTGCAAGGGCATTTAGAGGAAATTACCACATGTAAAATGATTAAGCAGTGAATGTCCATAAGATAGGCACAAGAGATGCACCATGGGAAAGGCATCATTTCCAACAGTGCAGGTCCCTTGGCACTGTCCTGCATGCGACCATCACTGGCAGTGGGTGTTATTTACTCCTGATTAGTATATCATGCTTTGTCCTGCTCTTTACAGTAGAGAAAGCCAAATGTGGAAGCCATTGTTCCCATTGGCAACATCTGGGTCAGTAACATGGGGCAATGGTGCTGTTGGCAGTTGCTCAGACACCTGGAGGACGGTCGAGTAGTTTGGCTGCCTGTTTGTGTTTGGGCTGCCCCCAGGTGCCACTTTATTTATACCAGCCTACAACAGTGGGTAATGTCTCATTGTATTGACATGTGTCTGTAATATCTAATGAATGTTATGCAAAGCTTCCCACTCCCATGCGACCCTGCAGCTGACTCTTCCGGGGCAAGCAGTGAAATAGTCCCAGATCCCAATAGAAAGCTATGATAGAGGAAGGATTTTTCCAGCCCTTAGAAAAGCTGCAAGTTACAAGTCCTGGAGGGGATGGTTTTGGGTCTAAATTTCAGGTCTGGAACTCGTTGCCTACCTTCAAAACATCCCATACAGCACTAAGTTATTGTAGAAGGTAACGCTGCAGTCTTGTAATCTTGCCTATGCTCTGTGCAAGATACTACTTGGCTAGGAAACTTTCAAGGAGCACTTAGATGCTAGAGGACTTGGTGTTTGTGATTCAGCAGGGGTTGCTCTTCCCTATGAGTCACACTGAACCTGAGCACCCTTTTCCCAAGGGAAGATGTTTTAGTGTGGGAGCCCGTGCCAATTTCTTAGTTAATTACATCCTGCCTCACCATTTGGATACAAGAGTCTCAAAGATTCACTTGATGTCCAAAACCACCCTTACTGATATGGCAGGCTCCATTCCAAGGGGCCTTTATTTCCAGTCCTGGGTAAAGTGTGTTGGGATCCTTCAGGTCTATAAAACATAATAAGAAATCTGCTCTCCCTTGAAAGCCTTTTAATTTGTAGACTCTATTCCATGCTTAGAGGCAAGGCCCTCGGTTTGGGTCCTGACTTGCCTCTCTTTTCCTGCTCAGTCTACTCTGTCCCTGCTCCCTGCACCAGGGAAACTGAGCACTATCAACTGAAAAGCCAATTTGCTTCATGCACACACGTATGGCACCTGCAGAGACAGCATTACAGAATGTTGGGGAGAAAGGCAAAAGAACATAACAGTGAAGCACAGGACCAGAAGGACATTAATCACCTCACCACGATTAGGGGCTCACTGAACACAGGTTGCCTCAGGGCCTTTCTGCTTCTGTACCTCCGAGTGCCCCAGTTTGCAGCACTGTGAAACAAATGCAGCCCAGACGCATGCATGAACTTTAAGTCTTGGAAACACTGGCTGGTTTATAATTCAGCTCTCAGATTCTGGTTGCTTTTTCTTCCTGTGCCTCCTTCTCCCCATCGGTTCCTAAAGGCTGATGTGTCCCCATGGTGTAAATGACCATTTCTTATTGTTTTTGGTGCTTTGCCATGTGACTGATCAGTAAAATAAGGAACATTTCTACAGAGATGGTTATTCCTTGGGCAAGTCTAGACTGGGACCCTACATGGCTCCAGCACCTCTTTCCATTATCCTCCAGTGGCTTGAAGCTTTAGCACAGGCCATGAGATTGGTGTCTTGCTGACAGCCTCAGGACTTGTAGGTTGGGCTTTTCCCCACCCTTACCCGTGTCTGTTTAGCAGAGAGCCAATTCCTGGGGCCCAACGCATCTCCCACTGAAGTCAATACAAGTGTTTCCCTTGACTTGCATGGGAAGTGGTTTGGGCCCTGGGATAGGAAAGCAATTAGGGCCCACTCAAACACAAAACTCCTGTTGATTTCCATGAGAGCAGGAGCAGGTCTTTGCCTGGTGGGGCTAGTGCTTTCAGAACAATAACCTTGTAATTAAAGAACAAGCTCAAAGGGTGAAATCCTGGCTCCCCCTGAAGCCCGCAAGAAAACTTACATTGACTTCAGTGGGCCAGGATTTCACCGTGGGGTTTAGTTTAGTTATGTCAGTGCTGAAATCTCACAAGAACAGGTCTACCAGTTTCAGTGGTGTCACTCCAGCCCTAGTGGCAACGCATCCTTAAGTCTAGAAGCCTAGTCTGAGATTGCATCCCAATGCTTCCGCTTCAGCCCTTGTGTAGGAAGCAGTCTAGGCATGCTAGGAACGATGCATATCTGGACTGCAGTGTTATACAAGGAATAGCCGGGGGTGCAGTTCTGTTTGCTTAATGCTCTGTGTAGGGCTCTGAGGATGGATGGGTTGCTTGAAGGACAATCTAAGGATGTGCCAAGCCATCAGAAGGTTGGAGCATGGGGGGTAGGGACTTGCAGATGGCTCATAGGGAATCTCTCTGGCACTTTTCTCACAATGAAGGCCAAGGACAGCTGGAATAGGGGTTGCTGGAGCAGGAATACTTGAGGCAATCAGCTTGACCATGGCAAAGAGCCAGGAGCCAATACACATTCTAAACCACAAGTTAGAAGAGATGGTCCCCTGTTCCAGGAGTGGACCTGATGAAAGAGAGGGGGTTTGGAAGGAGACAGAATAACAGAGGGAGGGAAAGAGAGACAAAGCTGTAGAAAGCGAAAGGAAGAGGGTTGGGAAAGAGAGACAGGATGCTGGAGACCAAGAGAGAGGGAGACCCAGAAGAAAAAACACCATGACATATATCCCTGGGAGCACATCCAATCCTGCAAGGCCATGTGTCAAAAAATGCATCAATGTTTTTCCATGATGAAAGATGCAAACTCATTTATTTAGTTCCATCCATTTATTGCATGGAAATGGATGTATATGCACATATTATTTTAACTTAATGGTTCTCCCATCTGTACATAAAACAGCCCAGGGAGTTGAGGTTGATTCATCTGTTTGCCACAGAAGATGGATCAGTTAGCAAATTATTTTATTGACCCGCAGCTCTGCTCAAGGTCATTTGTTTCAGCGGACAAGGCAACCTGCCTGGCATGGCAAACAGGGACTGGGGAGGAAACCACCTTATATTAAAACCTCAGCATGGCTAGGTCTGTAGGATTTAAGCAGGAGCCTTGCCTCATTACAAAGCATATCCAGTGTTGTGCTGGACCATTCACAAATCCTGTTTGTTCTTCTCGGTATAAATTCAGTGCTCCGACTTTAATGCTGTGGATATCTAAGATCATCTGGGGCTTGCATTCATTATTGCCTTGCTGGGATATAAAAATCTCTTTTCTTTATAAAAAATATGCTTTCCAATTTTTGGTGTTTTAAAAGCAAAACATAATTTGGATTTGGGAGGGTCAAATAATGAAAGGGACGTAACCCTCCATCCCAAACTCAAACCAGATTCATAGCTCCATAGATGTTGAGGCCAGAAAGGACCATTGTGATCATCTAGTCTTACCTCCTGTATAACATAGGCCACAGAACCTCGCCCAGTGCAATACCAGTCTGAACCCAGAGAAAAATTCAGTTAACAACCTTGAAAATTCCACCCTAAAAAGCAATGCTTCCAACTCCCATTGAATTTCAATGGGCCTAACTCTCTTGGGCACCTTTGAAAACCCGTGCTTTAGATGTCAGTTTTGTAGATGGGCTGATGCACTCAGCCTGAATGGAAGATGTATTCATGAGCTTTGAATAGCTGCTTGGTTTGGGGCTGGCTGATGTCTTTAGTCTGCTGGAAGGTGCATCTTGGTCCTCTCCATCAAAGATGGATATAGTCCCCTATTGATTTTCAGTTTAACATTGCCCTTCATTGTGCAACACAAGGAGTCAATGGTCAGCAAGGCTGGGATAAGGGTGATATTCATTAAAAACAATGTAATGCAAGAGATACACCACAAAACCAAACTTAAAACAAAGCAAAACCTCTCTGTCATCATCTTAACCATACCTCCTGGATCGATCTAGCTATCTATTCCCATACACCCCCTCTATCTATCTATCTATCTATCTATCTATCTCTCTCTCTCTCTCTCCATCCACCCGCTCTATCTATCTAATCTATCCCCATACACCCCATCAATCAATCCCCATACACTCCTCTATCTATCTGTCTATCTATCTAGGCTGATGGCTTAGTGGCCTTTGTGAAATTAACTGCAGGGTCTCAGTTTGCTTCTTAGGGCACGTGTGTCCACATCATCAAATCTCCCCGCCGCCTAAAGGAAGAAATTGGCTGACACAAAAGAAAAACCTGGAACTGAACGGATCATGGACAAAGCCAGCACTGCACCCATTCGTGGACAGGATGAGCACTTCACTCCCCAGGGCTATCAATCTGAATTCACTTCAAATATTATTTACGGACAAAAGCTAAACACTTGTCCTTATGGCCAAGGAGTGATTTTGGAGGTGTCTCTGTTGCAATAGAGCCTCATGTGCTTCTCTCTTGCAGTAGCTGCCTCTCATCCTTTTGAGGTTCCATCCATTCCACCCTCAAGAGAGGAATCCAGTCATTTCAACCGTTCACATTCTGGCTACCCATGTTCCAGCCATAGGCTGCATTGGCCAATGTCTTGTTGCCCAGCAGGTCTATCTCAAGAGTTTCCTGACCACTTCACTGCTTCTTTGCTGTTCATCATTTGAGTTCCTTGTTGAGCTGGATCCTTACTACCTGCATGACTTTTAGCCTCCACATTTATTAGTTGATTGCTGTAGGGTTACCACAGGCTTCTGCAGAAATTAGATGTCCACTGAGTATCCTTGCATGAACTCCTGCCATATTTTCATCAACACTTGTTTGGTTCTGCATCTGTTATTCTTACTGTTGAAGGAGCTTTTAAACAAAGACATATGGGTCCCATTAACACAGCGTTTTGCTCATTTGAAGCGCCTGATCTTAGGAAACCCCAGTTGATTTTCAGTTTACGGTGAAAATTCTTTGGCCTACATCTTCACAACTAGGTGTGAAAGCACACACAGAGAGAGAGAATTTGTGCATGCAGTTACTATAATCATAAAACCTGAGCAGCTGGCCATTTGCACATGCAATTTTGTCAGGATAAGGCTGATTGGTTGGAAAGATTATTGGGATCCTCTCAGATGAAAGTCACTATAGAGCAAAACAGATTAATTATAATGAATGTACAGCTCTTACTTATTTTATTCTCCCTTTTTGCCTTAGCTTATGACAGACCCTTCCTCTGTAAAACATTTTCATTTTGCATACAAAGGATGCTGGATGTAGCTAAATTATAATGTTGATACAAGATGGTAAAAGATTAAACTCTTCCATTTGTCTCTCTTGTCTGACCTTTTAGATAATGGGCTAGACAAATTACACAAAGGAGCCAGATTCTGGCCAGAAGTGATAGCAAAAAATTCCCCTGGTGGTTGGGAACTCCCTGATGATGGGAAGCCAGTATAGCTAGCACCTGTGCCAGCTTTCCCTGCCTACTCCCATATAGAGGGAACATGCTGGGGGGAGGGAAGGGGCATGCTCGAGATGAGGCGGAACTCTGTTCCCCTTTGCCAAATCTCCCCTAGCCTATGGCCCTTGGGACATTATGCCAATGATGTAAGTGAATGTAGCCTTTAGGCTGCTCTCATTGATGCTGGAGCGAGGCGGCACAGAATAAGGGAGTTGAATGTGGCTCCCTGGCAAACCTCCATCCCAGCCACTCCTCACCCCATGTGAGCAGAGCTCAGACACGGTGAAGAGCCAAAACCAATGTTTTCTACTGATGAGAGCACATCTAATCAATACTCTTTGGAATGTTTCAACATTAAACATGGGCAGCCTGTTTGATATTTATGCCCATAAGAGTTCAGATGTTCTGGTGGTTGCTGGGGTTTGGTAATTGTGTGTTGAAATAGCTCCGACTCCGGGGTAAACAGCAGATTGCTCTTACCTTGATGGCTGCCATTTCCCGAGATTTGGAAGTTGGTACTAGTTTGAAATCTGTATCGCCTAAGGGAGATCTTGTCTCACCTGCTGTCTGTTTAAATGATGGGGATTAGAATATTGAGTAACAAAAGGACTACAGGTTTCAGAGTAACATCTGATGCATCCGATGAAGTGAGCTGTAGCTCACGAAAGCTTATGCTCAAATAAATTGGTTAGTCTCTAAGGTGCCAAAAGGACTACAGAGGCTCACCACATTGGTTTGTTTAGAAGAAAATGGTCCTAATTAAAGCTATCTGCCTGGGACTAATAACGAACCCTGGGAATAATCATATTGCATTATTTTTCAGGAGGCCTCTTAATCCCACCTCAGATACTTTTCCAAAGTGTGCTGTGCCTCAGAAGGTGTCTTACGGAGGGACTGGGAAGAACTGGTTGTAAAATGGCAATTATTTTTCATGGAAAATTTGTACAGATTTTCATTTACTTTCATTGTCATCTGAATTTCCCATAAAACATTTTTGGGACAGGGGATTTTTGCAAAAATAAATAAATTGGTTTTTTTGGTACAAATGTTGAGTTTTTTTTATTTTAAAAAGTGTGTTTTGGCTTTCAGTTTCTCATTGAAAAACTAGAAAATTTGCTTTCAAACAAATTTTTGGTGAAAATTTAATTTTCAACTGAAAAGCCATTTTTCCTCAAAATTATCTTTCCATGAAAAAAATTAAACCAGTTTGAGTTTTAGGGTTTTCCCCCCAAAATTTCCAAATGAACTAGGAAGTAAGGCTGAGAGTTGCAAAGCCACCCAGTTCCCATTAATTTTAATGGGAACTGAGCATCTAAATGCCTCTGGTGTCTTTGAAAATCTCATTCTTGTGAATAGAGCTCGAGCATCGGGAGAAGCCCAAACACTCAGGGTCAATTTAAATTGTAAATTGTCGTAGCTCAACTGATGTCAATGGAGCTGGGACATTTAACACCAGCTAAGGAGCTGGCCCTTGGAGTTCAGGGGCAGAAGATATGATGATTATCTGGACAATAGTCCTGATTCTTCATGGCCTTCAGGCTTGTATGATCACCTGTGCTAAGAAGATGTGAAATTGCTCCCACCTGTGGCAGACTGGTGAATTCTTAATTGCGGGGGAGGCATTTTACACCCACTGTGCACAGATGTAGATGATGATCCAAGGTGTAGGGTGATGGAGAGTCAGGCCCTAGCAGTCAGATTCTGGGGTAAATCCAGATGAATGTCTTTTGAGGACCAGAATTTGGTCCCATCTGAATTAGAAATGGAGCAGAACCACAAATCACTTATCATCTGTCAGACCAAATTTATCCTGGGCATAAAGTGGTGCTGCTCCAAGCCAAATGGGTGTGGCACTGGTTTACATCATAACTGAATTTAATTAGATTGTAAACTCATTGGGGCAGCGATGAGCTTTGTTTTATATGTGCATACAACACCTAGCACAAGACCCTGATCCCTGACTGGGTCCTCCAGGCTCCATCACAATACCTAATAATAATAGTAATAATCCCTAGTGTTTGCCTTACTGGGCTGGAATTCTTGCAATTTTTCTGGTCCTTTCAGCATCCACCTGGGCTGGAAATATCATGAAAACAGCCTTTCTCACCGTGCTTCCGAAATTCTGGCCCATACCAGCCAGGAGCAGAAGATGCAATGTGTCTTCAATAATAATGATGTGTCATGGGGTGTAACAGGAGGAGAAGGACTTATGTAAACATTTCAGAACCTTCCAAAGAAGTTTGGTTCCAGAAAATCCAAAAAGTTTGTGAGTTGCAGAGGGATGGGTCTTATTCTTTTGAAACTGGTTAAGCCATTCCTGGTGATTGTGAACTTACTTTTGTTAATTCTCAGTTAGAACCCAGATACCATAGAGATAGATAGATCTTTGGGCTAGGACATGGACAATTTCTGTGTGTCTCTACAGGGCTAAGCACATCACTGGTGCTTAATAAATTCAACGAAATATTGAGGCAGACAGAATAGTGTTCAGCTGGTATAAAGAAAGCTCCCCAAAGAAGCCAATTTTTGCTCAGTATGTCCCTGCCTTACAGGGATGTTATCAGGATGAATTCATGTTTGTGAAACACTTTGAGATCTCAGGGAGAGGTGCTAAGTATTATTATTTGGAAACTATTTCACAGGCCTGTCCTTGGAGCTTTTAGGAAAAGGTTTCTCTTCTCATCAGTCTTGTGTGGCAGCAGAAAGAACAGGGCTAAGCTCTTGACCTGTCACGAACCATCACCTCTCCCTGCAATTGCTACATGACCCTTTTCTCTTTCTCTCTTGCATGAGATAGAACAATAAGTCCTAGTCTGCCCAGAGTCAGAGCTTTCCAGCCTTCTGCCACATACGAGACAAAGATTTTCCCCCTGTGTCATGTGCCAGTGTCATGAGTTACAAAACCAATAAGGAAAAGAAAGTAGACGGAAGCCGCATTGTTAGGGTGACCAGATGCAAGTGTGAAAAATCGGGATACCTTTTTGGAGGGAGGGTGGGTAATAGTTGCCTATATAAGACAAAGCCCATAATGTTGGGACAGGCCCAAAATATCAGGACGTCTGGTCACCCTACACATTGTAGCTGGACCCTCAAGATCCACAGGCAGCATGCTGTGTGTCCAGTGAACTAAAAGGAGCCTCCCCCAGCTGATCTGATGAGAGCTTCTGCTGAGGTTTTCTAATTCAAAGTCACTCTCATGCACAATAATCAGTTGCCATTTCCTGCTCTAGAGGTGGCTGCCTGTCAGTGGTGGGCACTTGGAGATCCTTCAGAACTGAATGAATCTGGGGATAATCATGCACCCTGCTCCCTCAAGCATTTAAGGCCCACTGTGCAGTGGAAATGGTGCATTCTATTGCCTACCTGTGACATGATGCCAAGAGCCTGCACAGGTGTCCCCATTTCCAATCTGCTATAGATCTGAGCTTTGTAAGAGTTTCTTCCCTCCCAGTTCATGGGGAGAGGAGCAAGCAAGGGCCCAGGGAAGAGCAGGGATGTGGCTAGTGGAACCTTGACTACACAATCCCACCAGCCCTCGTCCTCTGCACCAAGCGGAGAGAAACAGTAGCTATCGAACAGCCTGGGGGGGGGGGAAGCGGGGAGTCCATTGCCCTGGCCCCTGAGTGCTACTGAACCAGCAATGACCAGGCCCATTTCCTGGGTCTTGGTGCAGGCTCTGGGGCTTGGTCTGCTGAAAACACAATGCTGCTTAGCAGTAACCATCAATGGAACAGGTGTCAGACTGAACAAGCACCTGGCAAAATTGCTAATCAACCCAGGAGATGCTTCAAAGCCTTAGTGAATAGGCTTAGAGACTGCACAAGTAAAGCAGCCCAAGAGGGGAGGAAAGAGTGGAGGGAACGAAGGGTACAATCCTTCTGTCTCCAGGGCACCAGAAAAATGACTGGCGGAACTCTCCCCTCTGCTCCACAGCATCGCTTCGGGCCCATCGCAGAACAACACAAAGTCAGCTATTCATGGGGGAGGAGGGGAGGCTCTCCCCACTTCTGTCCAGACTCCGTCCTGCAAACTGCTCCCCTGAAACTCAACCAGTGAAAAAACAAGGGACCCCGTTACCCAGCAAAGCGTAACAGAGTATGTGTGGACAAATTAACAAAGTGTGTGGACAAATTACCCTCCTTTCCCCCCCCACTCCAAAATATCATTTGCAGTAAAATAAAAGTGAGAGTTTTTTCATCCACCCGCCCCCCCACAATTTTCATGCTTTAAAAAAAAAAAAGACAAATGCTCCAGATTTAAAAAAAAAAAAAAAAAAGCCAAAGTAGCACATCCCTTTGTGCAATGCTTTTTTAAAAATCCCTGTTAAGTTCCTGTACATGCTGACAGTTTTACAATTTACATGACAGCTGGCTTGCTTGGAGGAGATCTCTGTTAATTAAAATAACACAAAGGGAAAGAAGCGAAATCGTGTCAGCGGATAATTAATTCGGAGCAGGGCACCAGGCTGCGCGCCTATCCCGCGAACAAAACTCTGCAGGAATTCACAGCTTAACGGGGCACAACTCAGCTACACCTCCCAGAGCAGTTCTGCCCTCGGTGTTTAATATCCCGCCCTCCACAACCTTGCTGTCAGCATGGTGTGGCTGTACGGTGGAGAGTCATTTCCATACCAGAGGAGGCCACACCCCTCAGCACCAGCCACGCCACTGAGACCCCGCAGAGGGATATATGTTGCCTGCAGATATTATCGTTAATATCACGCCACTGAGACCCCGCAGAGGGATATATGTTGCCTGCAGATATTATCGTTAATATTTGTATTACAGTCGAACCTAGAGACCTCTTTGTGCTAAGTGCTGTATGTTTCTATAGTTTGAAGGCGTTTGGATCCATTTATTATTATTTATATTACAGTAGTGCCTTGAACTCCAGCAAAGATGGGGGTCTGTTGTGCTGGATGCTGCACAGATGCATAGGAAAAGACAATCCCTGCCCCAAAGAGCTTACAATTTAAGTAGACAAGACAGACAAAGGATGGGAGAAAGGAAGAATCATTATCCCCATTTTACAGATGGGAACTAATGCCCAGAGAGACCCAGAGTCACCCAGGGACTCTGTAGCAGAGCTAGGAACTGAGCCAAGATCTCCTGAGCCCACATTCCCTTAACAAAGCTGATGGGCCAGTCTAGCTCCTATTTAAGTCAATCCCAAGAATCCCACTTTAGAAGCAGGGCCCAGAAAGAATACAGCTTTGGCGGAGTGAAGCATGTGGTTGTTTGCTCAGGAATGGGCTAAACCAGTCAGAATTGACTCCAGCTTTGGGCTGAAACTTGGACTGTTTCAGATCTGAACTTTCTCAAAACTCTACATTCCTCAGCTCCAAGGATCTGGTTCAGGTTCAGCACTACTAATTCCATCATCCCAGCCCTGCCTCGCTCTGCCAAGGCCCCTTGCCATCATTATTATCTCAGATGGGAACAGGTTGAGTTTGTATCAAAAACACAAAGCCAAACAGAAACCAACTAGAGCTCCCTGGCTTTCAGTTGGAAGGCTCAGTGGCCAGAAAGTGTAGGAGCCACTTGCTGTACCTTGCAGCCCATCCAGCTTGACTTGCCATTGGCGTCAGAGAGAGAAAAGCCAGCCAACCACCTCCATTGTTCTACTCACTGGTCTTTTCAGTGCCACCAGCCCTGGGCCAGCTACAGTGGAGGCCAATCGTGTTTCTCACAGCAGGCTGGCTTGGTTATCTCCCTGTTCCAGCACTGATCATCTCAGGGAAGGCTATCAGAAGTGGATCCGGAGACGATGGAGCAGTGCACTCACAGAGATGAGCTATGTCCTTCTTGGCCGAACTGCAAATCTTCCAGGGTCTGCCCTTCCCACTGAGCCATACAGACAGTTCCTGAAGGGGGCAGGAGCTCCCAGGTGGGCATGGATGTTATATGGCACCATGATCCCAGAAATGTTGCTCAGCTTACAAAATGAGTACTATCATGCAGTATCTATCTATCTAATCTATCACCGCACACATCATCATGGTGTTATTTGGCTGGGGCGGTGGAGGAGGCAGGGAAACAGAGCTGTGCTGAGACACACGGTTGCAGAAAGGAGAGCTGATGCATTGACTGGGCATCCCTCCAGGGTGCCTGTGCTGAGCAGATTTCGTTAGGTCTGTCTTGGGAGTGCCAGCAGTGGTATTACAAAGAGGGAAATAGCTCCTTCAGGGAAGGACTCATAACAGGATTTAACTGGGGCCGAACTAAGCTCCCTTAGCCATGACCCTTAGGCTGCCTGCTGAGCACAGGATCGGGGAGCAGGCTGAGTGCATCCCCAAGCTTTGGGTAGGTGTTACTCTGCCAGCTTATCCTTAACCTCGCACACTATCTGCTGTTGCAGCCCTTTCACCTAGTCCATGCCCAGGAAGCTGTCTCCTGATCTAGCAGCAGCTGCTGGGATGGCAGGGGAAGCCAGCTCTGTCATCTCATGGGTGACAGGAGAGGTCCCGGACGACTAGGGAAGGGCTAACCTGGGGCCCATCTTTAAAAAGGGGAGAAAGGAGAAACTGGGGAACGACAGACCACTCAGCCTGACCTCGGTACCTGGGACCTTACTAGAGCAATGTCTAAAACATTCAATTTGCGAATACCTGGAGGACGAAGAGGTGATCGCTAGCAACCCGCCTGGATTTACCAAGAACAAATCTTGCCAAACCAGCCTGATTTCCTTCCTTGACAGGACGACGGGTTTGGTGGAGAGGGGGGATGCGGTGCACATAATGCCGGACACCAGCAAGGCTGTTGACACATCCCACGTGACATCCTGATGGGTCAGCTGGAGAAATGTAGAACTACCACTAAGAACAACCAGTGGTAAAACTGCCATTAAGTGGATCTGTAATTGGCAGCCCCAAACAAAGAGTAACCATTAATGGAATGATGTTGGATTGGAGGGAGATCTCAAGTGGAGTTCCACAGGGATCTGTTCTGGGTCCGGTGCTGTTTAACGTCTTTATTAATGACCCAGATGTAGGAATAGGGAGCATACTGATCAAACCTGCAGATGACACAAAGCTAGCGGGAGTTGCCAATACTTTGGAGGACAGGGCTAAAAAGCAGAGGGATCTTGATAATTTGGAGAACTGGGCTATAGCCAACAAAATGAAATTCAACAGAGACAAATGTCAGGGGCTCCACTTAGGGAAGAAAAACTAAATGCACAAATACAGAATGGGGGAAAACTCACTTGGCAGCAGCACTGCTGAGAAGAATCTGGGAGTTGTGGTGGATCACACCTCAACATGAGTCAGCAATGCGATGCTGTTGCAAAAAAAGCAAATGCAATTTTGGGTTGCATTAACAGAGGCATAGCATGCCAGTCACAGGAGGTGAAAGTACCACTCTACTCAGTGCTGGTTAAGCCTCAGCTGGAGTACTGCGTCCAGTTTTGGTCATCAGTATATAGAAAGGATGTAGAGAAATTGGAAAGGATCCAGAGGCGAGTGACAAAGATGATCAAAGGGGCGGAATGCCGCCATATGAGCAAAGGTTGAAGGAACTGGTACGTTTATTTTGAAAAAAAGGAGATTAAGAAGGGATCTGATAGTGGTCTTCAGACACTTGAAAGGCTGCCATAAAAAAAGATGGAGAAAAGTTGTTGTCTTTTCCACAGAGGGCAGGACAAGGGACAATGGGTTCAAACTACAACATAGCAGATTTAGATTAAATCTCAGGAACTTCCTAAGTGGAAGAACAGGAGGACAATGGAACAGATGCCTAGGGAGGTGGTGGAAGCTCCTTCACTGGGGGTTTTCAAAAAGAGGTTGGAGCCATCTGTCTTGGATAGTTTAAACGCAACAAATCCTTCATCTTGGCAGGGGGTTAGACTAGATGACTGTTGCAGTCCCTTCTAATGCTAGGATTCTATAATTCTATGATCTCAGACAAGGATGCACTCTCCGTGTCGCTGTAAGTGCTGGGGCTGAAAAGAAAAGTCACCATCACACCCTCTAAGGAATGTAACAAGCCCTCTGCAGTTTGATGCTATGGGATTTGCACCCAGTCCTGGCAGCATTTCGGCAGTGGCTTGTCTAATTGGGTGCACTTGGGGTTCTTTCCATGTATTGATTAGGGTGTTGCCAGATAACTGCATTCTCTGCAATGGGACTGAATTGTATGCACTTCAGTCACTTCAAATGTATGCATGTCTCAGACTCAGCATCCTCAGATTTTATTTGTTTTTGAAACTTTGGGGTTTAATTTTGTGTCTCTTAAAATAAAGGTATGGAAACAAGGAAGGTGCAGGGAGGTGCTGGGCAATGTTCCCTGTGAGACTCTGCCAGTGCATCTCAGTCCAGACCCACAGCCACTCATTGCTATGCCAGTCCTGCCAATGAATATCTATATCTCCAGCTGTTTGTCTATGGATTTCTAACCCTGACCTGCAATTCCCCCAATCTGCACTTCCAGGCACAAGCTGAGACAAAAGCTGAGTGAATAGTGGTTTATTTTCCTCCTAAACATTCATCTGGATTCTTCTTTTAAACAAATGTGCTTCCTCTGTGTTTTCAACTCTTGTGTTTGCTTTCCATATTTGTTCTAGCCAAAGAGTTTGCTGGCAAGAAGGTTTGCTGAAAGAACAAATGTTAAGCAAACGTTGCAGAATTTTCATGGTAAGTGAATTTCATATTCATATTCATGTGCATTTCCACCAGAAACAGGATTTGAAGAGGAATGCTTATCCAGTCAGGGAACAGAGATGATACCATGTGACTATACATTCAATCAGAACAGTTCAAACTGTAATTTTGAGTATTAAATATTTATAAGGAGGAAAACTGACAATATAGCAGGAAATTGCAAACACAGAGAGGCAAAATTGGTTGTATAAATCACCTGTTACAAACTATTCCCAGAACTCTATGTCAGACAGTCAGGGTGGGGTTTCAGAAGCTCCTAAGTGATTGAGGAGCAAAAGTCCTGTTGAAAGTCAGTGGCACCCTTTTGCTGGTGTACTGCACTATCCGTGTGTAGAACTGCACCATTTGCCCTCTTACATGCCCATCTATTTCATGTCTGAAATCTGGGGTGGTCAGTTGAAAAAAAAACCTTCTCCAAACTCTTAAAATCAACTCACACCTCTGCAGGCTGGGAGCTCTGGGAATGATCACACCCTTGATAATAACTGCTTTTTCTCTTAAGCTAAAACCTTCAGTGTCTCTACATTTTTCTCTCAGCAAGAAGCTAGAGGGGGAATGATTAACTAACAGTGACAAGGACCCTGCTAATACCATGTGCATATCAAATACTCCCACATCACACCCCTAAACCCATTCATCACAGACACATACCCCTCTCACACACATGCATCTCCTCTTGCACAAACACCTGCCCCCACTCACATTCCCCACACGCTCCTGTCACATTCACATCCAGCACATACGTCCTGTAACAGTAGCTCATAAACCACACTTGCACAAGCTCTCATATCCATCACAGATACCCCCATCACACACACACACACTTTCTGCATAGACTCACACGCATTTCTCAGGGTTCACAGTGCTTGTGGCTGCAGAGTGGGTTTTGCACTGGGGGATTAGTGAGCCCATGCATAAACCCAGCTGTGACTATCTCATTCTCCTGTGGTTTCGTTTTCTATGGTCACAAAGCAAATTCTGACATTACAATCCAGACATCAGCCCTCATGGGTCAAGATCTTATTGTTGTGATTTCACCTAAGAGGGCCCAAACGCTCATAGAGTCCACTGTTCAGCTCCAAACCCAGAACAAGAGGGTCACTTTAAAGTCTGGAGCCAAACTGATTTTTACACGTAAAGGATTTGCAACCACACATGCCACAACAGAGGAACCTGCTGCACTGGCAGGAAAAAAACCTGGCTGCCTTGGCATCTGTTCCAAGGAGAAACTCTGAAAATGCAGGAGGCCTCTCAGCTGGTTCTGGATTCAGGAACCCAGGAGACTGGAAAAGGGAGACATCTCGGCATGAATATCTGAAAGAGAGAAAAACAACGAGGGTAGGGTGACCAAACTGCAAATGTGAAAAATCAGGACAGGGGGTGGGGGTAATAGGAGCCTATATAAGAAAAAGACCCCAAAATTGGGACTGTCCCTATAAAATCAGGACATCTGGTCATCCTAAACGAGGGACAGAGGGAGGAAAAGCAAGCAAGCCAGTACGATGCTTGTCTAGAGCTTGCAGTATACCTGGCTCCAGTCAGTAGTATCACTCAAGATGGGCTGAAGTCACATGATGTGGAGGTTTATAAGCAGAGTGCGTGGGTCTGGGGTTTGAGTCTGATCCATTCTAAAATTCAGACCCAGAACTGGATTTTGAAGGCCTGCAAAGTTCTGAGGGGCTTGGGATGATGATTTCAAGTAATCAGACCTTCACTCTTGTGAGCACTAAACGTAGCCTTTCCCGACCCCCAGACGAACTCCTTACACTAGTGAATCACAGTGAGATACACCCCGCCACTGCCAGAGCAGACCTTACCCCGGATGTGCCCCTAGTGCCCGGATCCCGAATGGGACCTGCACGCGGTTTGCAAACAACTGGGCTTGGAAAATGAAACCCATGTTCCCAGCAAACCAGTCTCCTTCTGTTTACATCAATATATGTAAAACTGACCACTCAGCAAGTTGGAGTTAAAGTTATGCTTAGTTAACTATTCTGCTGCTTTCTCTTGCAGCCTTTTAGTGTGCTGATCAGGCGAGCTTAGAGATGGGGGAAAGGAGAAAAAAATAAGGCAGAAAGGAAAGAGAAAGAGAAGCCCAGGGCTCCAAAGCAGCTGAGGTGTCAAAGACAAAGATTTAATGAATGTGCCTGCGGTTCACCTGAACAGATGAGCACAAGCTAGAAGGAAAGAACGAAGAAAATGGAAAAAAGAAAGGATCATTTTTCAGATTGGCAGCTCCCCTCGCAGACATCTTTTAACAAGAAAAAAACGGACTCCAGCCTTGCTCTTAAAGGGCCAGCGTTGTTATTCTGTTTCACGGCAGCGGGTAGGGTTCTCCGGTCCTACCAAGTGGAATCCGATCTTGTTCTAGTTAGTAGGCAGTGGACGGTGGGGTGCAGCAAGAAGGGTGTTATGGGTCCAGATTTCTCCTCCCGGTCATATTGATTGGTTGGGTAATGATTCCCCTCGACCCTTGGGTGTCCTTATAGAAGAAAAGTAACAGGAATGGACAGTGCATCACTCCAGACCCTCCTTGGCTATGATCAGTCTACACTTCAGCTCCTTCTTCTCACATCTGCACGGCTAGGGCAGTGTTGGCTTGGGAAGGCCAGTGTCCCCACTCATCAGCGTGTACTGGCAATGGCAACGTTTTTCTGTGGTGGCTGCCATCTTGGCCAACGCCCCATGGATTGAACTAGGTACCTCCAGAGCTGAACGCAGCCACCTCTTTAGCTGGGGGCTGAAAGAGACTCAGCCACTGTGTGTCAGGGGGCACGTGCGCACTGACAGAGGGCTACACTTCCGCGGCTGGTGAAAGAGGAAAGGGAGTCCCTGCCCCCCCCCATTACCAGCCCATGAGCTGCTGAGCCAGCAGGCATGGAGAGGTCTCTTAGGCTTTGTCTACACTAGCACTTTTGTCAGCAAAACTTCTGTTGTTGGGGGTGATTTAATTATGCAGGTGGGAAAGCTCTACACAGAGGAGGTACACAGGAGACCACTGTGAGGTCCATGGTGTAGACATAGCCTTAGTGATTGTAACAGGAGGCTGGGGAGGTAGGATTCTCCTGTTAGTGCTGTTGGTTGGAGCCCTGCAGAGAGCTCTAGGTTAATCAACACCTGGTCACTGGGGTCAGGTGTGGTTCATCTGACTCCACCCTGAACAGAAGGGAGGTGGGAGCAGCAGCCCTCTAGCAGAGGGAACTAGGGTCTGGAATAGGATCTCTGGGCTGCTCAGCCTAGAGGAGATGATATGGGTTAGGGGAAGAAGAAGCCCTAGGATCAGCCACGTCTGTGGCTTAGTTGGGATTTCATGCAGTGCTATTTTGGAATGAGTTTTTAGTTAATAATACTAGCCCCCAGCAGAGGGTGACTTTCTTACTCCAGGACAAGTGCATAGGTTTTGTTTGGAGCTGGGCAAGGACTTATTGCCTTAGGAGCATGGCTGTGAGAGATTACATGGTAGCGTTTCAGAGATGGATGGAGAAGCACTCGCAGAAGCTACAGCAAGATCAGGCAAAGCTGTCAACTCATGTATCACAGCACCCACAGATCCCTTTCCAAGGCAAGAGAAATTCAATAAGTAGCCTGCTGGGAACATTAATCTGTATCCTGAGCATTTTACTAAATATGTTTTAGAAAAAGCCAGTGCAGGTCACTGGTTCTTCACATAGCCAGAAAGAGTAACTGTGTGCGCACACAGCCCAATGCATGCACCCGGCGCCCACACACTGTGTGCACACACAGCCCAATACATGCACCCGGCACCCACACACTGTATGCACACACAGCCACGCAATACATGCACCCGGCGCCCACACCTTCGAGCAGGCAGATCCAGTCTCAGTAATGCATCTGCGGCAGGGTACATACAGACATCCTGATTGCCAACTAATCTGCAGACATGTGACACAGACTCTTTCAACTCCAGAACGCTTGTGCTAAAGAAAAATCCTCCATTAATTGCTGTAGTTAAGGCCTTTCTTCTTTTGTAGGCTACAACATGGCATGCGATGACCAGGTCTGACACTCCATCTAGCAGAGGGTAGGGCTGCATGCTCTCTAACCAGAACCTGACATAACATACCTAGCCACATAGCATTCGTACAGACACACATGCAGTTCCAATCATACCTACATGAAGAGGTCTGCACACTCACACAGATAACCCCACCTCCATTTGCTCGTGAACTCACACGCCCGTTCGTGTCTTGATAGGCAGACACTTTCCGCAGACGGACAGCCTCCCGTCACAGATACCTCTGAGATACACATGATTTATTGTTGGGTTTTTTGTTTGTGACTTATTCCTCCAGAAGGAAGTTAAAAGTCAGAACATGAGAGAGATTTGGGTATGAGGTTCCTTTGCAATTCACCAAAATAGAGATTTTTCCCAGTGGCTCTTCACAGATTCTTTTCTGTGTCTCTTCAGAACCATTTCTCATGGATATCTTATTCTTCTCTAATCTGTTCCATATCCAGGTAATTGGCCATGATTTTTATCTGGCTTTTCTCTTTCAAATGTCTAGAGAAAACTATTTTAATGAAACTATATTTAATACAAAGGGTTCCAAGCCTGCACCCTCACTTCCTCTCTGCTCAAATGTCCACCCAGGATCATCTAGCTAAACTGGGGAGAGAGAGATCAGCAAGAATAATCCCTTAGAAAACCCACAGCCACAAGGGTGGCAAATTTACACCTCTCAAGGATCCTCCAGGCACTAGGAGGTTTAAAGAACATCTCAATTCCTCCAGCACTGCCCATTCTAAAAGATCCCAAAGCAAATTTGAACCTATAACTACAGGATTCAATTCACTCAACTACCAAAATACAGCCACATCTGGTGTGCAAGGTGGTAGCTTTCTGCAGCACTACATGTCACACTTTGGAGCAGGAGCTTACGATGAAACCCTCAGACGTTAGCCTGTTCTCACTCAAAAATTGGCCACAATCCAGAAGCTGAAATATGTTCTCTGTACTGGAGATGAAGACTTGAATTCTCAATTACACTAAGGCCCCATTACACTGCTCTGGTAGTATAAAGGTGTTAGTACAAGGGTATGTCCGTGCTTCGAGCTGGGGGGTATAATTCCCAGCTGGAGGAGACATACTCGCACAAGCTTTGATCAGGCTAGTGTGCTAAAAATAGAGTGTAGCTGTAGCAATGTGAGCCAAGGGAGGGGCTAGTCACCCCAAGTATCTACCTGTCCGGGACCATTGGTGTGTACCTGGGGTGGCAAGCACTCTTTCAGCTCGTGCTACATTAGCTACACTCTATGAGAGCTAACACAGGTATGTCTCCTCGAGCTGGGAATCACACCCCCCACTCAAAGTGTAGACATAACCTGTAGGAAAATCAGACCCAAATTGAGCAGATGGCTCAACTGATGATCCAGGTAAGGCCACATCAGTAGTCAAAATTCCTATTCCACAAGGTAATGCAGATTTATAGAGATTTATTGGGAGAGGACAATGTTTGTTTCACTGTAAATGTCTGATCAAAAAGCCCTTTCAAGTAGTCGCTGGCAGATGCTAAAAACACTGATCCTCGGTTTTCACATATTAGGCTTTAACTACTGATAAGTTACCTGCATTGTTAGGAGATGCATCTTCCATCGGATAAGGTGCATGATGCTTTATGCAGAAATTGCAGCCTGTTGCACTTCCGCTGAACTCTCTAAGCAAGGCAGAAAGAAACGATGCCCAGTTTGTAAAGCAAATGCTAGCAACAGAGATTAGTAACTTCAAAGTCCACTGGTATATAAGAGAGAGGAAAGGTACATGTCAAAATTGACTGCAAACCATTGGAAAAAGAAAAGGAGGACTAGTGGCACCTTAGAGACTAACCAATTTATTTGAGCATAAGCTTTTGTGAGCTATAGCTCACATGCATCCGATCAAGTGGGCTGTAGCTCACGAAAGCTTATGCTCAAATAAATTGGTTAGTCTCTAAAGTGCCACAAGTCCTCCTTTTCTTTTTCCGAATACAGACTAACGCGGCTGCTACTCTGAAACCATTGGAAAGTTTATTTGTGTGAAATCTGCCTGGCCTCATCAAAGTCAATGGACATTTTACCAGAGACTTCACCGGGACCAGGATTTCATCCCATGTGTCTTTAGCACCATCTAGAATCCAGAGCATCACGGTGAATCTGCAAAAATATGCTCTCTGTGTGGAGTATCAATCAGATAAGGCACTGTACAATAGCAGGGCAGTTAACAGATCAACACCTGGCAATAGTGGTGAACATGAAAGACATACAGTGAGAATATTGCTTTTACCACCTTAAAATGATAAGGATCCTAGATCACCAACCCAGCACTCTTTCTCCCTTCAAGTCCTTCCCTAAAACTCGCTTTGTCCACAATGTCCAACATGAAGTGAACATGGATTAATATGTCTACCCTGCAAAGTTGACAACAAAAGTTTTGTCTTTCACAGGTACTTTAAAAAGCCCCCCACAGCGAAAGACAAAAGTTTTGCCGATGCAAGTGGCAGTGTGAATGCGGTTTTGTCGGCAGGAGCGCTCTCCTGCCGACAAAGCTAACACTGCTCACAGGGCTGGAAGTATTTTGTTGGCAAAAGTGCCGACAAAGTACCAACAAAGAGCATTTACACACTCTGACTTTGGTGTAAACAAGCCCCTTAGTATAACCTGACAATTGACTCCAGTTCTTAAGTGCAGAATTTCAGGAATTCACTAAGATTTTCTAAAAAGAAAAGGAGTACTTGTGGCACCTTAGAGACTAACCAATTTATTTGAGCATAAGCTTTCGTGAGCTACAGCTCACTTGCATCCGATGAAGTGAGCTGTAGCTCATGAAAGCTTATGCTCAAATAAATTGGTTAGTCTCTAAGGTGCCACAAGTCCTCCTTTTCTTTTTGCGAATACAGACTAACACGGCTGTTACTCTGAAACCTAAGATTTTCTAGTTATCCTGTCACAAAATGTCCTCTCCAAATTACTCACAGAGGAATGGAATGGCCAGGAGAGCTGATCATCAGCGAAAAATATCCTTAAAGGGAGCAGAACACAACAATAGAAGATGTGTAAGTAATCCTATTGGATCTTAGAAGTGCACCAGCAGAAGCAGTGGCTTCACAGAGAAGATGCTACTGAGAAGATACATAAGGAATCCGTTTTCCACAAGGGTGCTGGGTCCAAGTAGCCTCAGGTAGAAATCACAAGATAATTGGACTGGAATGAGAATTGTTTGCTTTCCCCCATCTCTAAAATGGGGATCTTGATATTGGCCTGCCTTTGTACAGGTAAAAAACACTAGATAAGAGGTAGGTAATGTTACAATTTTAAGTCATGTTAGTGACCATCTCTTGAGACAACCAGACAGATACACACGGGACTCAGATCAAATCTATGTGACTTTGAAAAATAGTTTCAGCATCTATTGACCAAACTGTACATTAAGATATTTCATAGTAAAAAATGCTGCCTTGGGGGAATTAACATAGATAAAAAGAAAAGATATATAAGGATAAGTATCAAGTTGCTGATATCTAGAGGTAGCCCAAAATGCCAATTGGGTTTTGAGGAAAATTTCAGGAAAAAATGTTACTTTTCCCCTCAAATTTCTTGGAATTTTTTTTGTTTGTTTTTTATTTTCCAATGAAAAACTGCAAGCCCAACGTTTTTGTTTTTTTGCCCCCCGACCCCTTTTCTCTCCCTTTCTTCCACTGGTAAAATGGAAAAAGGGAGGTGGGAGGGTGCAAGAAAACTGAAATATTTAAACAAAAAATGTCTCAGTTTGTGGTGGGGTTTTGTTTGTTTTTTTCAATTTTTCAGTGAAAAAGCAAAACATTTCCAAATATATTAAAAATATCAATGAACATTTTCATTTCAGGAAATTTTTGATGAAAAATGGTCTGGGTGGAAAATTTTGCGATAGGACTCTGAGGATGCCCGGTGTAAAAGGTATTATCACATATATCATGTGGTATCTATAGAGATACAAGTCAATATCTACACACATGTCTGATCTAAATCTAGATCAGCCAATCAATCTCTACACAGAGAGAAAACTGGACTTTTTCAGAATCCTGAGCAGACTAAGGATGAGCTGAGTGCTCATCCAATTAATAAAAACTGCTTTCTTTACCTCCTCTCCTGACAGACTTGACTTCTGAGTGCTTATTAAACATTACAGATGAGGGAGTGAGGCTGAGGTGAGGCAGAAGATAGCTAGTATTTCAGGTGCTCAGGGCAGGTAAACACCTGCTTGCAATGCAGACCTCTGCGTTCCCTTCGCGTGATAATCAGCCCAAACAGAATTTACTTGCCCAGAGGCAGCCAAAGCTCGTGAATAACTCTTGATCCCAGAGGAATTGCAGAAGCAGGTCACAAGGTCAGTGCAGCTGAGCTGAGGATGAACAAAGTCAAATCAGAACAGACTTGCTAAACTTTAAACACTTGGCTTAGTGTTTTATATTCCAGCCTGGGCCCTGAAGCACATGGATTCTTTGACAGGATGTAATAAAATATGCTTATGGATGCTAGCAGATTGGGGTTTCATTTTTAATGTATAGAATTGAATTTGTTTGCAGTAAGATCTGGACACCTGTGTCCAATGACTGGATGCCTCACCCCGGGACCCTGCCAACTAAATGATATTTTTTAAGCACGTAAAGATTTAGGGCTTGATTCTCCCTGCACCTTGTACAATTGTTTACGACAGTGAGAAGTCAGTGTAAAATGCTTCCTTTCTGATTTTGTAGTAGTTGACTCCTCCTCCCCCTTTGCACGGGGATGAATGGCTGCACAAGGTGCAGGACAATGGTGAATAAGTCCTTGGGAAGTTTATTTTGTATTTCTTTTCATTTTCATGCAGCCTCTGAGCTTCCTGGGACTGCTGGGTATTGGAAGCAGAAATGCCAAAACACAAGCAAGCAGAAATCCATTCTCAGGGCCTGTCTATGATGCATCTTTCTCTAAATTAGACAGGGCTGCAGGCTCTTTCCAGACCTTTCCTTAATTCAGTTTTACTCCTGGGGGAATTCTGCACAACAGTGCATGCACCAAATTTATGTGCCCCACAGATTTCTTTGCTTCCCCTCAGAAAAATGACTTTCTGACGGGGAAGCAAAGGGAAGCCAAAGAGTGGTCATGAGACCGTCCCCAGCAGTATGTTTCAGGACAGCCGGCAGAGCGGTAAATCACTGTGGGGCTGGGGGCAGGACTGGGGAAGACCAGGCTGGTTGCTCCTACCGTGTGCCGGGCTCACTGCTAATGCCGGCTGGGCTGGGGAGGATGGGACTTCCTCTTCCCCCACACGACATCTGGGGCTGGGTCAGACCTTCCCCCAGATTTCTCCCCAGCTGCAGAAAGCTCTGCAAACTCCCACCTCTCCTCCCCCACCCCCGCACTTCCTGCATCCATGGCTCCTCAGCTGTAGGGGGAGGGATCAGTGTCAGGAGAAGCTGGTGATGAGGGGTTTCTAGGACATCTCAATGGTTGTTAGGGTTGGGTGCAGTCTCCCCACTGAGTCTGTGTCCCAGGGGGTGCTGCACGGTGATCTCCAACTTCTGTGCAGCCAGTGGCCTGTGATCCCCACTGCTATGCTTGAGCCTCCACATTTATTTGGCAAATAAAATTTGCAGAACTTTAAAATATTGAGCACAGCATTTTTAATTTTTTGGCGCAGAATTTTTAATTTTTGGTGCAGAATGCCCTCAGGAGTAGAACTTCATTCTAACCATCTTGTGCCTAGCTCCATTTCATGTGGGTGTTGGCACCTTGGATGCCACACTGTGAAGAGTTCAACCAAAGCTGTGAATTGGATCACTTTGCGCTGCCATTTTAAATGGCCATGGCCTACAGATAAATGGAATGTTAAAGGCAAGTGAGTCTGGCTACACAGGAGGTGCATTTGGTAGCACAAGGAGTGCTCATTGGCCACAGAGAGCCTAGGTGAGGTAGCACCAGACATACCCATGTGCCAGATGTACACCGTATTTCTGGCAATATGAAAGATACGCATTTGCCAGTCACACCCAGAGTTTAACTGATGCCATTTGCTGGTCACGCCCATCCCACATGGCATTGGTTAAATCTCTCCCCTCACTGTAACTCACACTAACCCTGGGAATTAAAGGAACAAGAACAGAAGTCAGAGCCCTCCTGTGAGAACGTCCACTTCTCCTGCTTTGCTTTTAAACCTCTTGCACGTTGTTTCCCTTGACTGTCTGGAGAGTCTGCGTTCAGCTGCTACAATTAGGGCTATCTAGGTTTCTGTTTAGCTGCGGGACAACATTTTTGAAGGCAGACTTTGATCTTGTTTCCTAAGAGTTTTTTCTTTCCTTTTCATGTGTGTTTTCCCCCTTTTTGGTCTCATTACTCAGGTGAACGCTGATATTCCTGAAGGCACAGAGGCTGCAAAGCCAGACTCATTGCTCTGGTCCAGTCCGGAATGCTGTGGGCCCAGTTAGTCCGCCCCCCTTCGCACACCCCACATGACAACCCCAGTCACCATAACCTGGAGGCACAGGGTTGAGATATAATTTAGTCTCCAAGCAAGTTTGTTTGCGGGCTTCTCCTGGGCAGAGGTTGCCAATTATGCTCAATATACTGAACTCTGTCATCTTAGGTTCTTGTCATGCAAAATACTAGGGTTGTTTTTTCTCTGCTGTTTTAATGACATTGTCTAGGAATCCTAAAGATGGAGCTCAGGGGATGGGGATGGATATGCTCTTAGGCCTCCTGCATGTCGTCTGCCTTCTGACCCAACATCCCCCGGGCCTCTGCTTCTGCCTGCGGTGTCTGGAGTTCACAGATACCACGCATGCCATATGGGTAACTGAATGCATGGTCATGAATGTGTGTCCTGATGTGTGTGCACAGCACTGCCCTCTCTGGGGTGGAATGAGTATTGCTCAACAGAGTGTAATAGACCCTATGCTGCTAAAAGGATTTGAGGTTCTACTTCAGCTCACACAAGAGAGAACTGTGCTTTCATGTCAGAAGACATGTCACTATGAACTACTGACTGGTCACAGTGTACAGCGCAGTGGCAATCGAGACTGAAGTTTTACAATAAGGTCTCAGATTTGACTGGTCACCTATCCTCTTTGATATAAGGCCTGACCTATCCTATGTTGGGACTTGAACACACTTCCTAGGCTATCAGTCAGGAGTTGAAAGTTGTGCCAAATATTGGAAAAGAGGATTTTCCCTGACACTTGCCATTAGGCCTCTGACCTGACCTAGGACCTCAGTGAAGAGGTATTAGTGAGCTCCTCCTTAGCAACCAGCTCCAGGAGTCCTGCTGTAATCATTAGAGATGACATTGGGCTGCTGACGAGAGTTCAGGAGGTTTGAAGCCAGTGCCTGGGTGAAAACTGCACTGGAGCTAAAGCTGATCAGAAGTAAACAAGTAAGGAATAAATTCTGTGTTTGGAGAGAAGTCAGTGTGGGGGACACAAGTGAGGGCAGAGTTTGGTCCTAAGTGCGAGGCAGTGGGATCTAAGGGCCTGATCCAAAGTCCGTGACCTAGAAGAATTAGAAGCCAAGTATTGGATTCAAACTCTTGGTTCACCATTGACTTGCTGCCTGTGGTCTTGAGCAGGTCACTTCAGCTTTCTGTGGCTTCGTTTCCACCTCTGTGAAGGGTGGCTAATGGTATCTAGTTCCAACGGGCGTGGGGCGAGGGAAGCACTGTTGCAAATGAATTAATGAATAAGCTACATTTGTCTCTGGTGCAGTTCACCCGTGCTACAGCCCAGATGAATGTGACCCAAAGCCCGTATGACACTTTAAACATAAATGGTCCTGCCAAGTTCTGCACTGAGTTGCACCCTCTGCCTTCCTTTGGGGCAGCATGCTGAGGGAAGCAGAGCCAAAGCTGGCCCATAAAGTTATGTCAGAACTATTTACAGTGTTTTAGCACAAATACGGATGCCCAGCTGTGGCTAGATCTCTGCTGGCCAACCCAGGGCCCAAATAAAGCATTTAAAGCCCTGGAAATACAGAGGTCAAGAAGAAGAAACATCGGCTGAGCTGTAATAAGGGTGGAGTTCTTCCAAATCTGTCGATCTTAGTTTACATAAGAACATGAGAACAGCCATACTGGGTCAGACCAAAGGTCCATCTAGGCCAGTATCCTGTCTGCCAACAGTGGCCAATGGCAGGCGCCCCATATGATTCCTGTTACTATAGTATCTGAGTGCCTCACAATCACATAACGTATCTAATTAATTCTCAACACTACTCCCCCACCCACAGGCGGTATTATTGGTGCCTTTTCAACACCTCTGTGATGTATCGCGATATTATCTCCATTTTCCAGATGGGAAACTGAGGCACAGAGAGGCTAAGTGACTTGCCCATGGTCAAAGTCTGGGATTTGACCCCAGGTCTCCCAAGTCCTAGGTTAGTCCCCTACCCACTTGAGCATCCTCCATCTCTCCTTCCAAAACATTTGTGCCCTTCAGCTTTGGTTGTGCAATTGTAATGTCACACCTTTGAGCGGACCACTGATAGATGGGATTTGAACCTGGGAACCTCTGGATGTAAGAGCAAGAACCTCAACTGCCTGAGCCAAAAGCCCATAGCAAACCAATACACCTCTCTGCAGTCTAGCCATTCTAGAGGGAACAGATGCACTGTGTAGGTGCAGGTTGCAGAAGTGCTTTACTTTATCATCATTATTATTGCTGATCATATGTTTTGTGGTAGCACTTGGAGTCCCAGTCATGGACCAGGACCCCACTGTGCTAGGCGCTGTACAAACTTTACACATGGAGAGAAGTCTCATTGACTTCAACTACTCATATGCTGAGAGTTCGGTGTGTGAAAAATACGTAAACAAAGTAGGGACATCTTGAGACTTTTGTATTTCAGTATTATCGGGCTTGGGGCCAGGAAATCAAAACTAGGCCCCAAAAATATCATGTCCCTCTAACTATAGAATTTCCTCCCAGAACAGGCCAGGCACCCATGCAGCCGTAATCTCCAGTAAAACCAAGCTCTGATTAAAACTCTGGTATCAAGTGAGTTGTAATCCTTGCCACCTCAGGGCCATTTTTATTTTTTTTTAATCTATTAAAAACTGTTTTCTTCAAATGAAATTTAAAAAAAGGATAAGATAACAAAACTCATTGCTTTTTCATATAAAAAAGGAAGAAAAATGTCACATTTAAAAAAAAAAAGTTAATAAATGGCCAAGCCCCAACAGATGGGTGTGTGTGTGCGGAATTTGCATTTTTCAGATTAACATGCACGAGCGAAGATAGAAAACGCACTCGCCCCTAGGGAAATAATTTGAGAAATCTTTGCATATTTTATTTAAAAGCATGCCGCGTTAGGCAGGGTAATAATGCAGAGCGATGGTGATTAGGTTAGGCCTGAAGGGATCACAGCCTGGGACTGTCCCTCCCTTCCTCTCGCTCATCCGCCCTTCAAACTCCCCTCATGCCGTGGTTTACTCCCCCAGACAGGGCGAAGCAATATTACACTTTAGGGGGCTTAAACCACATTCTGACCAGCGTGCAAGGCCCTGGGGGCAGCATAAGCCCCTTTTCAATCCCTATCATGGGGTTTAGGTGGATAGAAAATAGGGCCTGTGTGAGACCTGGGAGGGTGAAATTTATCCCTGTGCAGAGAGACCAGTACAAGCCCTAGACAGCACTTAAATCCTGCTTCACCCCATAGGTGCTGTGGCCTGGAAGGGCTGAATTTGGATGTAAGCAGGGCTGAATTTGCTGAACAGTAGGGATTCCCCCTTGTGTGCGTTTTATAAGTGGCACCCTGCCTCATCACTTTCATAAATGACTGAGAAATGTTTCCCTGTGTTTTAAACTCCCCATCACCACCATGGCCCAGCCCTGCACCGACGCTAACTGTAGACAGGCCATTGACAGGCAGGAGACCAATGCTGACTGCCCAGTTAGAGCTAGGGTGGGAAGCAAGTTTCCCAGCCTCTGAAAATGTTCCCAAACTGGACTGAAAAATTGAAATATTGAAAATTTTCACAAAACAAAAATCTGAAAAATGTCTTGGTTCAGGCGGATCAAAACATTTTGTTTTGATCATTTTGAAACTTTTCATTTTAATTTTGACCATTTTTAAACATTCTAATTAGTTTAAATTGCAAAAGGGAAAGTCATCTTGTACCAGAAAAACAAAACTTTTCATTTAGAAAACATCAACATGTCCATTTTGAAGCTTTTTTTTTTTTTACTTCTATTTTTTATAATTTTGATTCAAGAAATTTGTCAAAAGTTACCCTCTCCCGGGGCAAGTTTTAGTGTCAATGAATCATCATTTTGCAACAAAAAAACATTACATCATAAAGTTTCCTGACCAAGTCTGCACCAAATCCTTTGGAGTTGCAAAGAATTCTGTCTCTCCTGACTGGCAACAGGAGGGTTCATTAACACAGGGGAAAGCCTGGTCACACTCCAAAACGGGTGACCTAAACTGCATGTCTCAGTGCATATTAAACTAAGAGCAGCTATCATTTACTATTAATATTCAATATGATGGAATAACTGTGTGGCTCTGTAATAATGAGGAGGATTTATTTCTGTTATGGCAGCACCACTAGGTATGCCAATCAAGGATCATCAGGACCCTACTGAGCTAAACATTGTACAGACAAGTAGGAAAGAAGACCACCCCTGCCCCAGGGAGTTTACAGTCTGGGGTGTCAAAAAGGATGCAATTGGTGGGGAGGGATAGCTCAGTGGTCTGAGCATTGGCCTCCTAACCCCAAAGTTGTGAGCTCAATCCTTGAGGGGGCCATTTAGGGATCTGGGGCAAAAATTGGGGATTAGTCCTGCTTTGAGCAGGGGGTTGGACTAGATGATCTCCTGAGGTCCCTTCCAACCCTGATATCCTATGGTGGAGGATAAAGAACAAGTACTTTGCAAACATTAACTGACTTATCCACACAACACTCCTGTGACTGAGAGCCAGGCAGTGTTACCCTTATAATGCATGTGAGGGATCTGAGGCACAGAGAAGTATTTATCTGGCCATCATCACTGTAGTATCTGAAAAAAGAACGAGGAGTACTTGTGGCACCTTAGAGACTAACATATTATCTGAGCGCATCATATTTACAGTATTTATCACAGCACTGCTGTAAGTTAGGGCAGGGCTTTGATTTCCCTTGTACAGATGGGATCTAAGGCACAGAGAGACTACACCAAGGCTACACAGGGAATCTTGACAGGGTGTTGAATCCATGTCTCCTAAATCCCAGGTTAGTGCCCTCACTGGACCATCCTTCTTTTCCCAAGATATTAAGTGACTTCCTTAGGGCCCAAGAGAAAAACAAATCTAAGAGCTGGAATTGGGGCTCACGAGTTCCTGGCTCCTTGTCCTGTGCTCAGGACATTAGTCCGTGTCTCTCAGTCCCTCCTCCTCCGCAATAAATCTTCCCATTATATGGACAGAATTGGGATGTTCCTGTGAACCGAAGGCAGCATCACTGGGTTCCATGATGGACAGATCCAGTCAGCCATCCCCTTCTCCTTCCTCCTCTTCTTTGGTACAGACACGGTGCTATAACTAGATGTGGGATTGTCGCTGTAGAGTCATGCTCCAGCAATTTAACCTATAATGGTTTCTAAACTGATTTAGTGGAAACACCCATGTGGATGCTCTTATTTTAGTATTAAAGTGGCTTAGCTTAAATTGATGCCTAATCGACTAATAACCAGTTTAAAATCACATCTTAGTTAAACCAGTGCAACTTTCTTGTGTAGACAAGACCCATCCCTGTATCTCCCTTTCTGGAGTCTCTGGGCTCTGTTCTCTATTGCCCTCATGAAGTCATTCAGACCAGGGCAAAGTGAGCATAAATGCTGCCCAATCTGAAAGGTGAGGGCTTACCCCCACTTGGCACAGGTGTAGATGCCAGTACAAGGCACAGGGCATTGGTACGCCAGGCCCTTTTCTTGACCCAGGATTGAAAACCACAAAGATGTTATTAGTCTAAACATTGTTGAAATGTATTTGACTGCATCATATATGTGGATTTTCTATGACAAGGATCCAGTAGCCAATGGGAGGCAGAATCCACTCGCTGCTAAATTGCCTCCCCAGCTGCTTTTGTACAGTGTACACAGATGGGGCAAATATTAACCTTCTTAAGCACATTAAACAGCGGGGAAAGTGCATGAACAACCCTTGTGTTTTGCTAATTGTAGCTGGTTACTTATCTCCCATATGGTGCATGGAGGAAGCATCTTTATGATGATGAAGGGTATTTTCCAGTGACACAGAAGAATAGATCCCTCTAAGGGAGAAACGATAAAGACTCATCCAAAATAGACAGGAGAAGACAGTTTTACTCTCAGTTCTCCAGGCGAATTCATCACCTGGGCTTGAATTTCTGGTCTAATCTCTCCTACTCATCCTTGTTGCTCTGCAGAAAGAGATGATTTATAGGATGGCTGATCCAGAAGTTTGCGGGGAGGGGGAAATAATTGAATGCCACAATTCTCAGATCTACTCTGTGAGATGGCTCATGCAGAAATCATACTGCAGCGCCAGCATTGCAGATTGGTTCCTCAGTGGTGACATCATCCAAGAAAGCAATGCCTTCTCAAGGTATTGCACCTATTTTATGTAACTCTGGGGTGTTCTCTTTATCCAGATGAAAGTCTATTATTTTTTTGAATCTTTGTGAGCAACTTGCCACAGTGATATCATGTGGCAGGGAGTTCCACAGGTTATTTATGCTCCATTTTAAATGTGTTGCCCTTCAGTCCATTGGGTGGCCTCTTGTTCTTAGAGGATGCCAAAGGGAAAGCATCCACATTACAAACCATCTCCCACTGCAGGTAGCACACAGTGAGAGGAAAGGTGGCTTTGTGCTGAAAGCACTGGAATAAGACTCAAGACAATCTGAGTTCCTGGCTCTGCCACAGTCTTCCTGTGTGATCTTGGGCAAGTCATTTAGTCTTGGTGTGCCTCAGTTTCCCCATCTGTAAAATGGGGATAATAGTATCTCCTTTGTCCTGTTGATTTAGACTGTCAGTTCTTCAGTGCAGGGACAGTCTCTTACACTGTGCATGCAGTGTCTAGTGCAGGAGTGCTGCATGAGAAGCTTGCAATGCTATGTACATGGTCTGCAGATACGGAGGAAGTTGTATAGCACAGCTGCCAATCTAGCACCTTTCACCAGCAATTCACTTCAGCTACGTAAGATGCCTGGTCTGGCTGCCACCATACAATCAAACATGCAATATCTTCCACTGAGAATCCCCTCAAGTGAGAGTTTTGCAGATAGCCCGGTATTTACACAGCAGAACAAGGGAATTAGGAATTTGGGTACACAGACCCCTGAGGCTCCTTTGAAAATCCCAGCCTCACAGTTCAGCCCTGAAAACTCCAAGCTCCAATTTCTGCAGGAAGATGAATCATAAAGTGAGCATGAGTGTCGTTAAAGCATTTGTATCATCTTGCCCCCTTTTGAAATCAAGTAATAAATCAAGGATCATCCCTTAAAATACTTTGAAACACTGATGAAGGATGTATTTTTAACAACACGGCCCTTTGTGGGAGCTTAAGAGAAATGGAATTGCTTCTCATAAACTGTTTCCGCTTGTGTAGAGCTTTTAATCCATGATATATCTGAGAGCACTTGACAAAGGTGCTAACATATATCCCTGTGATCCCCCACAGGGAAACTGATACACAAAAAGGTGAAGTGACTTGCCCACGATCATAGAGTAAGCCCACAGCAGTGATGGGACTAGAACCTAGGAGTCCTGGCTAACAGAAGTGTATGCTGTCCTTTGGACTACAGAAGGGGAATTGGCCCAAGATTGTCAAAGCAACCTGCAGAATCCTGCATTCTAGCCCCAGCTCTGCCACTGGCCTGAAGAGTGATTATGAGTGAATTACTTCCGCCTCTGTTTGCCTCAGTTTCCCCATGTATAAATAGGCAGATGATGGCAGCTACCTACCATCCTGATTCCCTCCACCCCCAAGCTGAAGTAGCTGGCTAAAGAAGCTGGGAGGTGAGGGGAAAGGAATTCTCTCCCAGGCTTCTCCATAGCTATAGAGCCCCCAACCCTGCAGCTGCCCCTGCTCTAAAGAGTGCAATGGCTAGCAGATTTTCATAAAAAGAACAGGAGGACTTGTGGCACCTTAGAGACTAACAAATATATTTGAGCACAAGCTTTCGTGAGCTACAGCTTACTTCATTGGATGCATTCAGTGGAAATTACTGTGGGGAGATTTATATACACAGAGAACATGAAACAATGGGTGTTACCATACACACTGTAAGGAGAAAGAAAAGGAGGACTTGTGGCACCTTAGAGACTAACCAATTTATTTGAGCATGAGCTTTCGTGAGCTACAGCTCACTTCATCGGATGCATACCGTGGAAACTGCAGCAGACTTTATATACACACAGAGAATATGAAACAATACCTCCTCTCACCCCACTGTCCTGCTGGTAATAGCTTATCTAAAGTGATCATCAAGTTGGCCCATTTCCAGCACAAATCCAGGTTTTCTCACCCTCCACCCCCCCACACAAATTCACTCTCCTGCTGGTGATAGCCCATCCAAAGTGACAAGTCTCTACACAATGTGCATGATAATCAAGTTGGGCCATTTCCTGCACAAATCCAGGTTCTCTCACCCCCTCACCCCCCTCCCAAAAACCACACACACAAACTCACTATCCTGCTGGTAATAGCTCATCCAAAGTGACCACTCTCCCTACAATGTGCATGATAATCAAGGTGGGCCATTTCCAGCACAAATTCAGGTTTTCTCACCCCCCCCCCCCCATACACACACAAACTCACTCTCCTGCTGGTAATAGCTCATCCAAACTGACCACTCTCCAAGTTTAAATCCAAGTTAAACCAGAACATTTGGGGGGGGTAGGAAAAAACAAGAGGAAATAGGCAACCTTGCATAATGACTTAGCCACTCCCAGTCTCTATTTAAGCCTAAATTAATAGTATCCAATTTGCAAATGAATTCCAATTCAGCAGTTTCTCGCTGGAGTCTGGATTTGAAGTTTTTTTGTTTTAAGATAGCGACCTTCATGTCTGTGATTGCGTGACCAGAGAGATTGAAGTGTTCTCCAACTGGTTTATGAATGTTATAATTCTTGACATCTGATTTGTGTCCATTTATTCTTTTACGTAGAGACTGTCCAGTTTGACCAATGTAAATGGCAGAGGGGCATTGCTGGCACATGATGGCATATATCACATTGGTGGATGTGCAGGTGAACGAGCCTCTGATAGTGTGGCTGATGTTATTAGGCCCTGTGATGGTGTCCCCTGAATAGATATGTGGGCACAGTTGGCAACGGGCTTTGTTGCAAGGATAAGTTCTTGGGTTAGTGGCAAGAGTGATCAGGTAAGGTGAAAAGAAAAGGAGTACTTGTGGCACCCTAGAGACTAACAAATTTATTTGAGCATAAGCTTTCTTAGAACTTAGTAAGTAATCTAGCTAGATATGCATTAGATTCTGATTTCTTTAAATGGCTGAGAAAATAAGATGTGCTGAATGGAATGGATATTCCTATTTTTGTGTCTTTTTGTAACTTAAGGTTTTGCCTAGAGGGATTCTCTATGTTTTGAATCTAATTACCCTCTAAGGTAT
This sequence comes from Lepidochelys kempii, assembly GCF_965140285.1. Classification (NCBI taxonomy): domain Eukaryota; kingdom Metazoa; phylum Chordata; order Testudines; family Cheloniidae; genus Lepidochelys; species Lepidochelys kempii. The sequence continues at coordinate 3,524,578 of NC_136398.1, read as the reverse complement.
TTACCATCCTGATTTTACGAGGTGATTCTTTTTACTTTTTCTTTTATTAAAATTCTTCTTTTAAGAAACTGAATGCTTTTTCATTGTTCTTAAGATCCAAGGGTTTGGGCCTGTGGTCACCTGTGCAAATTGGTGAGCATTTTTATCAAACCTTCCCCAGGAAAGGGGGTGTAACGTTTGGGAGGATTTGGGGGGGGGCGGAGAGACGTTTCCAAATGGACTCTTTCCAAATTATATCCCTGTTAGACGTTTGGTGGTGGCAGTGATAAGTCCAAGGGCAAAAGGTAAAATAGTTTGTATCTTGGGGAAGTTTTAACCTAAGCTGGTAAAAGTAAGCTTAGGAGGTTTTCATGCAGGTCCCCCATCTGTATCCTGCTGAAGTGAAGAAACAGATTGACAGAGCCAGAAGAGTACAATACCCACCTGCTGAAGTGAAGAAACAGATTGACAGAGCCAGAAGAGTACCCAGAAGTTACCTACTACAGGACAGGCCCAACAAAGAAAATAACAGAATGCCACTAGCCACAGCCCCCAACTAAAACCTCTCCAACGCATCATCAAGGATCTACAACCTATCCTGAAGGACGACCATCACTCTCACAGATCTTGGGAGACAGGCCAGTCCTTGCTTACAGACAGCCCCCCAACCTGAAGCAAATACTCACCAGCAACCACATACCACACAACAGAACCACTAACCCAGGAACCTATCCTTGCAACGAAGCCCGTTGCCAACTGTGTCCACATATCTATTCAGGGGACACCATCATAGGGCCTAATCATATCAGCCACCCTATCAGGGCTCGTTCACTCGCACATCTACCAATGTGATGTATGCCATCATGTGCCAGCAATGCCCCTCTGCCATGTACATTGGTCAAACTGGACAGTCTCTACGTAAAAGAATAAATGGACACCAATCAGACGTCAAGAATTAGAACATTCAAAAACCAGTTGGAGAAAACTTCAATCTCTTTGGTCACTTGATTACAGACCTAAAAGTTGCAATTCTTCAACAAAAAAACTTCAAAAACAGACTCCAACGAGAGACTGCTGAATTGGAATTAATTTGCAAACTGGATACAATTAACTTAGGCTTGAATAGAGACTGGCAGTGGATGGGTCATTACACAAAGTAAAACTATTTCCCCATGTTTATTCCCCACCCCCACCCCCCACTGTTCCTCAGACGTTCTTGTCAACTGCTGGAAATGGCCCACCTTGATTATCACTACAAAAGGTTCCTTCCCCTCCCCGCACTCTCCTGCTGGTAATAGCTCACCTTACCTGATCACTCTGGTTACAGTGTGTATGGTAACACCCATTGTTTCATGTTCTCTGTGTATATAAATCTCCCCACTGTATTTTCCACTGAATGCATCCGATGAAGTGAGCTGTAGCTCACAAAAGCTCATGCTCAAATAAATGGGTTAGTCTCGAAGGTGCCACAAGTCCTCCTTTTCTTTGTGCGAATACAGACTAACACGGCTGCTCCTCTGAAACCAGATTTTCATAGTATCCCCCAACCCTCTCGTGGCTTGTCCCAGCCCTGACACCTAAACCCAGCTATAATGTATGGGGACAGAGCAGGTGTTCCCCCCTAGCCAGGCTATGTGGCACACAGGGGAAGTGGGTGCCTTAAATCCTGCCCCTGTACAGCAGAGTCACCCCAGTTCTAGTGCATGTAGGACTCTGAAGAGAAAGGAGGCAGCAGTCTTGTGCAAATCTTTCAGGCCTGGAGATTGCCCTGGGAAATCTGCCCTTCTTCGGTGATGTCCCTGTCTGTCCCACTTGAGGGAGGTCAGTAATAACCATGACATCTCACATTTCTAGAACAATTTTCAGCCCTGAAAGTACTTTACACCTGTCTCCCTAGAGCAGCACCGAAAAGCAGCTGCCTCTAAGGTGGAGGACAGCAAACAACTAGCACAACAACTTGAGAGGAAGTTCGGGTCAAGAACAAAACTCTCCTTTCTAAAAAGGGGTCAGAGGGTCTTTAATGTCCAAATAGGACACTGGGTTTTAAGGGCTTGTCTGAAAGATTCCTACATGGTAAATGTCAACGTACTTGGAAGGATTGTGCTGACTTTTGGTGTTTTTTTAGGTGGCTTTTCTAGGACCAATGGGTGCTACAAACATGTCTTTAAAGCAGCAAGGAGAAGTGCAGAGGTACATGAAGTTAACCAATAAGTTGACCAAACTTTTCTGAACCTCCAAGTTTCAGACTAGCTCCTATTTCACCTCATCTGATTTGCTCCAACCAATTTACTGTCTCACTGTTAACAGACCCCCCCCAATCAGACTGGTGCAGATAAGGGGTCTCCCTGGACAATATTAGGAGTCCGCTTAGAGAACGGTCAGGTGGTAATATACCATGCAACTCCCATTGACACCAGTGGCTGGGGATTTAAGCTGCTGCAGCTGTGCAGCTTAACGGGGCATTAATTGGGTCCTGGGGGGTTGAGCATAAATAGGAGGTATGGCTACCTGCTGGTAAAGTAATGGGGCAAATGCTGAGCTCTGTAGTAAAGCAAGTTGAACGGTTCTCTACTGCAGGCTTCCTTAGGCATGGGAGCTGCTCAGAGGCAGTGTGCGTGTGTGGCTGGTGAACTTATCTGGGGAGGGAGCAATGTTCTCTGGGCATTCAGCTGAAGGCAGTTCCTAAAGTATCTCCCTCTTCTGAAGGGGAGTTTTGCCGAGCAGTTCCATGAGGTGTTTAAGCTCTTGGTCATGCTTTTTTGGGGGGTTGTACCAGCTTGGCAGCTCTGGGGCTGAGAGGAGATAAAATCTATAGGGCAGCCCAAGTTATTCGGCAAGACAAAAGGGGTCTTCTCATTGCATTATCATTTTAGTACCTAGAGACATGAATTGAGATGAGGGCCTCATTGTATCGGGGGCAGTACACATACATAGTACATGTCTGCTTACAAATAACCAGAGAAAGGGGAGCGGGAGAGAGAAAAGCAGGCTTACTATCGGGGTGTTACCTGTGAGGGACAGAGATAAAGTGGCTTCAGTATTGCCAGTTTCATGTATTACAAAGCAAGGAGTCAGGCCTCAAAAATATTATGAGATTGTCTTAAAAATCATGAGATTTTTTTAAAAATGGGATTCTTTTAATTTTCATTCTGGTTTCTGAGCCTTTCAGGGTCACATTTTCTAGCTTTTCTGGGCACCCATGTGGGCTATAAATTTTTCAAATGAAGGCTGTGGGTCTCGTGTAGTCACATAACTCCAGAAGCTGGAGAATTTAAGAAAAGCATCAAAGACCACAGAATGCATGATAACATTGCAAGAGTTGGCAGTGCTCAGTCTGTGGCTGAAACACGGAGCAAACCAGCTCTTCGGAGTCTAAGCACAGGATCCTCCTGCTCCTTTAAAAACAGCATCCTGTTGTACAGAACCCCAATGCCCCGGAGTCAGAGGTTTTACAGCAGGATTTACTAGTTAGCTCAGTGTTCCTACCTCTTGCTCAGCCATCCCTGGTCACTCCAGGCAGCTCTCGCTTTCTCACTATTCTGGGTTCACAAATCATGAATGGACTCATATATGCAACATTTTGACACCTTCTCTCCCACTCCCATACTGGATCTCAGCCTGGGTTTATATGCGCAGTGGCTTCTGTTAGCTTCAGACTGAACTTTCTGGAGAGGAGGGTAAAACCTTCCCCCTGGCAAAATCCAGGAACTCGAAAAGCCTCAGATACTTCCCCTAGCTTTGAAATCTGAAACAGAACAGTGGAGAACAAACCTTAAGCCTGGCGCTCTCTCTGTCTGTTTCCATTATTAATAAACTTTGAAGGGCTCCCTTCTGTTCTTAATGAGATTAGTGTTATTTTCATGCATTGCTGCAGGGCAAAGGACTGAAGAAGTGGCTGATCTGTAAACTAAAGGGTGCTAATCTATAGGGGGTGGGTTCCCCCAGCCCTATAGCCCCAAGGCATCAGGGGTTGGACCAAGAGTAATCAATTAAAAGAGAGGATTAGAAGCGCCTTGGTCACTTACTATATTGAGGTCACTCTAACACACTTCTGAAAACAAACAGCCAGAAGGCTGCCTACCCCGGGTGCCTGTGTGCTACAGGGGCTGGTGGGGAAGAGAGAGGGGATGGCTGCTGATCAGAAGGGGGATTCCAAATTTGACATTTAAACTCCCGCAAGAAATATCTTAATCACATGGCCTTTGTTTACATTTTGAACCAAAAGAGGAGGTGGGGAAGAAATCTGCCATTTAATTCATTAATAGCCAGGATTTGGTTAGCAAGTTTGTCTCGGAGCGGATTTAAAACATAACTTTATTGGGTTTGTTTAGTTTACTGCAAGCTTTTTAGTTTAGCTACAAATTTGAGAGTTAAACAAAGTAATGCAATGACCAAACACAACATTGCTTTTGAACTGTTAGAGCAAAGGAAAGGCAGCTGTGGCTCTGGCTGCATATATAGAAGCATAAAGCCCCTCTCTGCACCTCCTGGTCTGGAATACTGTGCCCGGATTTGGGCACTTCCCTCACCAAAAATAAACTGACAAGTTTTGCAGGGAATTGCGAAAAGAACAATAGCCATGAGCAGGAAGCCCATGCAGGTCAAAAACAAGCCAGGCTGCTGAGACACAGGGTGGTTTTAAGTAAAAACCAAACCACAATCCCCTCCTTCCCCCAGCTGCCCTCGCTCTGAAAGGGTCTCTGTGATTCTCATAGTTTGCAGCTCTTGCCCTCAATAGTGGGCATGGATCTGTTTTCTGATGCTTTCTTCACTCCCAAGATCAGGGTCTGAATTTGGGGGTAGGGGGGGTTCACCTGTTGCTATTCTCCTCTGTGAACAGGGGGTTTGTGCTCCTTGCTACGTTTGCTCTGTCACCCCATAGCTCCTTGTTAGTTCTCACCTCCCATTCTAACTGTTCCATCTTTGGGGAAGAAGGGAGGGAGGACTCAGCTGATCCGAGAGCTCTGAAGCGGACTGTAATAAAATACCCTCTGTAGAGAGCGGATGATGCAGTGCACCCTAGCATGGATGCATGCGTGGGATGCATCTGTGACGTGGGAGTGAGGCTGAGTTGCTAGGAAGCCCCAAAGAGACAACAGAACTGCTAGGCAGCGAAGTTCACCTGTGATTTAGGGTTCATTGAAGCAGTTGGCTTGACAGCTCTGGCTAGTCAAGTGCTCTGTTGCCCCACAGATCAGATACAGCACAGACTGATGGCGGAAGCCTTCCTCTATCCCACCCCATCACGATGCCTCCCTCTCTAGACGCTAAGGGGAATTCAGGCTCCATGGCCCATTCTCTCATTAGCCTCTCTGCTGAGACAGCCAACAAAGTGTTTATGGACTGCGAAAGGTGTGTGGCTGGTTTTGGGAACTAGGCTGAGACCCGTCAAGCTCAAATCATGTAGGGCTTGGGCTGGGTTCCAAGAGGAAAATGAAGCAGATTCTTTGTTAAGAAAATAAAGGTCCCGGAAGTTTTTCCAAAGGCAGGTGCGGCAACTCGGACTCCTGCTTTACAACGTCTAAACACATTCCCGAACTGTCCTAAGCATCAGCATCATCTAGCAAGGAACTGGCTGGGCCCCATCTGATAGATCTCACAGTCAGGCAAAGTTCCCCTGTATTCAGTCTAATTTTTTCTCTGCTTAGTTTCCTACCCCAACTCCTAGCTACACACTCCTCTTTGGCTGCCTTCACCAACCCCTCACCCTGAAAACACTTGTCACAGGATAATGGTCTCCCACCAGCACATCAAGACCACTGAATAGCTCAGCAGAGCCCCACAGCATTGTGAAGTTGCTACTCAACACCCATGAGTCAGACCCCCCCAAGAAGGGTGAGACTGACTTAAAATCATGAGAGAATAATCATCATAAGAAATGCTGGGTATTTTTATTAACTTTCTGGTTTTTAGCCTGGAGGCGTCATGTTTGCCAGCTTTTCTCGGCAGCCAGGAGGGCTAGAAATTTTGGAGATGCCCACATAATCACTGGACTCCAGGAGCTGAGGCTTTAAGACAAACATTACAAGAGTTGACAACACTAGTTGCATTCAAGGGCAGAGGGTTTGATCCAGCCATTCCTATGCTTTTACTGCTCCTACCTGTCTGTCCATCCATCCATCCCCTGGCCCTAAGCCGTTCTACCACCAGGCAGAGGCACCATCACCACTGCTACTGAGTGGAATAATCCTGCACAGGGGTGGATGATCTAATAGATCTCTCACTTCTGTGTTCTCTGCACCACGGCGGGGAAGGGCTGCCTTCAGTGCCACCCCGCTCCCAGCCGTATCTGCACGCTGCTTGGTCTGTGCCAGTCAGCGATCAGCCACACCTCACTCCCCGCTGATCTCACAGTGGCAACTGCACCTGCTGCGTGACCCATGTGTCTTCCCTCTCCCACATGGCATTGCATGTAGCTGCTTGAATGTCTTTATTGGCAATGTTGTCCCCGAGGCTGTGGGGAAGTGGCCAGTAGTATGTACCTGAGCAACTGAACAAAAAGCCCTCTGCTGGCCCTACTGACAAGGATGCATTGGACAAACCGAATCTAATGATGAGTGAGAAGACACGGGGCTAGGACTCAGGAGACCTGGCTTCAATTCCTAGCTCTGCCACCGACTGCCTGAGAGACCCTGGGTGAGTCACTGAATGTCTCTGGGTCTCAGTTCTCGGCCAATGAAATGGGGATAATCATCCTTCCTTTGTCTGTCATGTCTATTTACATCATGAAGTCTTTGGGCCAGGGACTGTAACTGACTATGCATGTGTGCAGCTCCTAGCACACTGGGGCTCCTATCTCAATGGAGGCCTCTGCAGCAATGCAAGTAATAATACCCCAGATCATGCAGAATCCGGCAGCCTTGTATCTGCTGGTCTTGCACTTTCTGCTGAGGAGGGACACGGTGGGAGACGGTTCGGGATGGTGATTTTTCAACAAAGGCACCCATTCACTGAGCAACGGCTGTCGCCAGCAGACATGGCACAACTGATGCTCATCTGCCCTGACTCATGGCAATGAAGCTTTGCACAGAGGCTGTGCCAGGAGACAGATGGGCTGTGTTGCCCCACAAAGGGTGCCACCGCGACATATCTGTCAGCCCACAGTGCTAAACTTTGGTTTGGACTCCCCCACCTTCCTTCTGCTTCCTTGAAAGGGTTTTGGAGGCTTCCTTCCATCACTCTCCTCACGTGCGAACAGGGCTGTCAATGTGTTTGCATCCCAAGCCCGTTTACTGGCTTGGTGATAGTTGTGGGGTGCTAAACAGATTAGCAGCCCTCCCCGTCTGCCATGCACGGAGATCTGGTACAGCTTCTTGCTTCGGGAGATAATGCAGAAGCAGTAATGCAGAAGAAACGGAGGCTGTGAAGATGCTTTAACTTAATTTAAGATCAATTTTAAACAAGGGAAAGACACAACGTTGGATCTTTGCCTATGAGGAAAGAGGTACTCTTCTTTTGAGGGTACAGATAACATTGACCCCAGGCCATGAAAGAGGGTGCTCTGGGTAAACCCCAAATTCCAAGGGGGGGGTTCCCTGCAATTCACCCTACATCAAGGATTTCAACACTCCACCTATCCCAAACTAAATTATATTGTACCTGTGGGTGCAGGGGAAAGTCTCATAATTAAGGCTCTGGTCTGGGACTCAGGAGATCTGCATTCTAATCCCAGATCTGCCACAGACTTGACCTTGAGCAAGTCACTGAATCTCTCCGTGATCCATTTGTAAAATGGGGCTAATAACACTTCCTTGGTCTGTCTACACTGTAAGCTTTACAGGGCAGGGTCTGTCTCTTCCTATGTGTCTCTACTGTGCCAGGGGGCCTGATCTCAGCTATGGACTCTAAGTGCTACTCTAGTCCAAGTATCAACGATAAGTTGTGGGAGACACCTAGCCTCGGAGGAGGAGGGGGGATGAACTCAGAGATGCTCAGGCAAGCATCATACGGGTGTCCTGAGTCGGCAGGAAATGCCACAAGACTGCTTTTCTGGTGGTTATCCTGTTTGCAATGCAGACACAATATCCCCTTTCCAGCAGACTCCTTTGTTGTGGTATTTTGCCATTTCAGCTGCCAATCCTGTCCAGAGCCTGGAAACTCAGATGCAGGAGCCAACAAGAAAAACAGTGGAGTGAGTTGAACTTTTCCAAACCTCAGAAAAGGGTTGATTTTTATTGCATTTGAACCCAGTCACCTGTGGGCCCTAGCAGTGGCAGCCTGGGAATCCTTCAAACAGGTGAAATTAAAAATAGTTTTAGCAGCTGCTGCCTGTAATGAATATTTTACTGATTTTTGTGAAAACAAAAGGAATAAAAGGATGGATGTAGCAAAGCAAACAAAGAGCAGTGAACCAGAACTGAGAATTCTCAGGATCATCAGGAATCTATACAACGCTCCTGAGAAACTGAGGCATCTCCAGTTATGGGAGTAACCAAGCGTAATGCTTTATGGGCATCAGCTTCCATCAGTAGGGCTTGTGCCACTGCCTTCAACGGAAGCAATATCAGACCCTAAACATTAACTTAGTCCCCTGCAACCCCTACGTGAGGAAGGTCAGTGGGAGGATCAGTTTAATGGAAGTGAGTGGAATAAAGGTATTAAGAATAGTAGTAATTATTATTATTATTTACTAAGTGTATTATGGTAGTGCTCAAAGATCCCAGTCAGGATTCTCTGTATATTTGTGCTCTGTGTGCATGTGTATAAATATAATAATGGGGGGGATGTATGTATTCCCATTTCTTCTATCCCTGTATATGCTCTGTGTACATATAGAAATGCGCCTATCCTGACACTGTAAGTGCCCTTGACATAACTTAGTAAGTACATCCCAAACCATACCCTGAGTGCAGCTGAGCAATTTAATACAACCCGTCACCAGTAAGCCGGGTAATTTACCAACTCCAATGCCACTGTGCATCCAAGGATGTGAATGGACTTCACAGACAGCAATGTACCAGCCCTCTCTAGATACCCTAGCTGTCTGCATTTACTTATTTCATTCACAATACGGGACGCCCCTTCCTTCAGATGCCATATTTAGGTGCATTGTTTCCTTTTGCTCTTCCATGTTTTATGCTTAGTCTTTCCTGCATAGCACTTCAATGCCCTCGCCATGAGTGTCCTGAACTGTGTACTAGTGAGGAAGAACAGCAAAAGGGTCAGAAGCACGGTCAGTGAATCTCCTCGTGCAAGTCCTGGAATGGGACCTAAATCCAACTGCCCACTGACTGTACGTAGGGGACTCTCCTGGGGCAATGCCCGGCACTCAGACTGCTGTTCTAATGTCTCCCGTGGTTTACTGCAGTATAACAACTTTTCCCTGGAATCTGGGATGCGGGCAGCGAAGTGGGGGGCTCTGATTCCGCCTTTAGGAACCCTGCTAAAAATACCCTTGTCATTAATTTCACATCTATAGCAGGCTCAGAGAACTGCACCTCCTGCCTCCCACCCACACTCAAATCATTTAGTTTCAGATGTGTCCCTTGTTTTTAAAAAGGGATCATTTTAGCCCTTTAATTTTGTTCTTTTAAATGGTTCATTCAAGTAACGTTAAGTGCAGTTTTTAGGAATAAAATTCTCAATGCTGGGCAAAATAAACCCCAAACCCCAGTGGATTCATGGTGGCAAACCAGCATCCCTTATCCCTCTTTAACAGAAAGATCTTTCTTCATTCCTAACTTGCCGGAGGGAGAACCCATCTGAGTTTCAACTTTGCATCCCTCCCACTAAAGCCTCCCCTTGGCAGTGGGTTTAATCCTCATAGCCTCACGGTTTCACATACTTCATTATCATGTGTTTGTGGATTAAGGACCAGGCCCTGAACGCTCCTTTGTCCTGCCCATTGTTGGGCATTTTGCTCGCCTCTGCTTTAAACCTTGTAACCATTTTGCTGCCTTTTAAAATCAGTCTGAATAGGGGGTTGGCTCAAAAAGGGGGAGGGGGGCAAGTGGGTGGAAAGGGATCCGAGGCATTGAGGTTAAACAGAAGCATTCAGACTGCAGCTGCCCCATCTCCATATATTCCCAGTGACCCCACAGGCACAGCGGCAGAAATGAGCATCGCTGGCAACGTGGCTGCCCCAGGACAATACACCTGCTTGCTTGGGACAACCACTTTCATGCTTATTGGGATTAGAGATTTTAAGTGTCGTTCCAAATTGTGTGGATAAACAGTCTTGTGAAAACTTATCGTGGCAAAAAGGCCCCTGCCACCACCCTTCGTCCCCGGCCTTTTGTCTGGGCAATTTTTATTGGGGGATTGGATTTGATGAGGTTTAAGGTTTATTCTAAGGACTCCATTGAAGAGCTGATCCTTTGTCTCACGCTGCCGAGTGTGAAGAATATGAAACGTGGGCAAAAATAAATCTGCTTTTCACATGCATTAGCCACTGGAACACACGGGGACCACCAAACGCCAGCTGAGAGCCGCAGACCCTGCTCTCCCCATCATGCCAGCCTTGGGCTTACAGGGCTGGAGTGGACCTCACCGCCGTCTTCATTTTTGGGTTCAGTTCAAAGCCTCCCTTCTTGTTTTTAAAACCCCTCCAAGGCCTAGCTCCAGACCCTCTATCTGTTCCCTTCCCTGATACCTTGGCCTCATCTACCTCACACCAGCTTCCCCTTTGTCCCTTAGCACAATCTGCCCACCATCCAGACTATTTTAAAGCAGAGGTACTATAAGCCCATGCCTGTGGCCCCAGCTGAAGTCATGTGATGACATCAATCTCCAATTTTCTTTTATTTAAAAATAGTACATTTTCTTTGGTTTGTGGAAGCAAAGAAAACCTTAAACCTGGAAGCAAAGAAAACCCTCCACACATGTAACCAATGCCTACCTGCCTCTGCAGAGAGCCTGAAACAATAGCTCGGAGAAGTGTGAACTGTCCCGTTCATCTTAACTTTGAAATCTGCTGCCACCCCAAAGTAGAGGGTGGGACCATGGTGTGGGGGTGAGGATATGGCAGGGGAGCGGGACAATAAGGGTCATATGTGGGGTGTGTCTAAGGCCCCAGGTTGCCTTAATTTGTCCCAGTCACTATGATGTAAAATCCATTTTCACAGCTGCCCCCATCTCTCCCACCTTGCTGATTCTCCCTTTGTTTTCAAAGCATATTGGAAAACCTCCCTCTCTCCTCCCTGGCCTCTCTGCCTCATGATATTTCTCTCCCCCAGACTTTTATTCATGACTTAGCTCTCCCTATATTATCTGACTGCAAGGCATTCAGGGGATGAAAAAGACGCTAGGGAAAATAAAGCCATGTTGCTGTATCAAAGTCTTTCAAATAGAAAGGGGAAACTTTTCCAGGCCCTGAGAGATCTGGGGGGCTTTGCAGATATGCTTTGGAACTGGAAGTCCACTTTTTTGGTGACCTCCTGGTGGCTTGGAGAACAAGCGATTGCGTGTGTGTGTGTCCGTCCACGCATGTGGCCAGTATGTGTGATGGGTCCCACTCTGCGTCTGATCCAGAGGATAGCAGCCTTTTACAGCCCCCAGCTGTGGGACCTGGCCCTTGAGTTTAAGCTGCAGACGCTGATGGATTTAGCTGTGGAGGCCCCAGTTCAGTCAGTGAGCATGACCAGGATGGTGGTCATCTCACACCTACGCAGAGCTGTATGAAAGGCAGCCATTTTGGTTCGTGAGGGTTTGTGCCAGCTTTCATTCTGGTTTGGGTTTAAATGGGTTTCACGCACTCCACAATTCAGTTAGAACCAACCTGACGCTTGCCTGTATAATTCAGCCCAAATGGCCAAGACTGGCACAGTTTCTACCCAAACCCACAGCTGGGTCCAGAATCTCTGGAAACTCCAGCCCCCAGCTCACTCCAAAACTCGGCCAGGGACTGTCCCCAAACCCTGCTGCAGAGCTCACTCCAAACCTGCCCCACTTGAAACACAGCTCATGTGGGGCAAAAGGGTTGTGCAAATGTAATGGCATCTGTACATTTTTGTTTGGTTGCTGGGTGGGGGGCAGGAGCCCTGACAGCCTAGGGGCCTGTTTGCCTGAGCTTTGAAGGCCGTTGCTCAGCTCCAGTAAAGAAGCGTGTTGGAGCAAGTTCCATGTAATAAAGGTAGAACTCGTTGGGAGCTTCTCCCAGATTAAAGGCAGCCTCTAGGGCAAACCTTCCTCAGAAATTACCCTGTTGATTAATCGCTCCCAAAGTGACTGGTGATAAATGAAGTGACTATGGGACAGACCTGCCAGTGGGGTTTGATTTTTTTTTTTTTTTTTGGAACGGGGGGAAGCGGGTGGAGAAAAAAGTTACAGAGCATCATATGCCCGCGGGCTTCAGTGGTGCACAGCAAACCAGAGCCCAGAACCCAGGGCTGGCCGTGGTTTTGAAATCCTACCCTATCCATGTCATACTGTCTTTTGTGAACCGAGCTGGAGGCGGGGGAAGAGGCCGGGAAGGGGCAGTTTGCTGTGTAGTCTGTATCGTCAAGATGTGTTCTTAACTGTACGCACCAAGGGAGTGTGGAAGCATGGAGAGAACCGATTTCAGACCCAGGGGCTGTTTGGTTTGTGCCTAGAACATTCCTGATGTGGGTGCAGCCATCTTAGCGATTTCCATTAGGGTGTATAAGTGTTCATCTGCTTAAATGTAATAAGAGAGTTATTGCATGGCCGATCCATTCCACTCGATTACGGGCCCTGATTCCTGGAGTCTCAGGGTGGAAATCTACCCGTTGTGCTGTGCTTAGCCAACCTCAGTACATAAGCCTTTTAATAATCAGGTGATATTTTATTAATACCCATGGCTAGCCACTGTGCTGCTGAATGAAAATTAGATGCCTATTTGGGGCTCGTACACTACAGCTCGAGCCTTTCTAAAGGAAACTCTCCTTGGAAAGGTTCCTTTATCCTGAAGAAAAGAGAGATGTGATCAGATGGAAGCCCCAGTCCAGGCACTGCCAATCTGGGGAAGGTGTTCAAAGATGGGATCTATGTATTACATCTCTGGTCTATCTCTAGTAGTAAATGCTCTCAGGAGAGTAACAGAAGCTTCTCCAGTTATCCGACTCCAGAAGCCACAGGATTTAAACACCTGCAATAAAAGGAAAGAGAAAAGATGAAACTCCAGGTTCTGATTTAAAGCCCTAGAGCATCAGAAATGCAGAGGTTTTGATCTGTGCAAGAATTGGGCACTTAAGGGCCATTCGGAGCCGGGGTGCATAATTCAGGAAGGGCCAGCTCAGCTTTTCTTGCTGCCGTAAGCAAGGTGGAAAATGCAATCCCCATAGTCACTCACACAGTCAGAGCCTCTGAGCATTTTGCAGCTCCTAATATTTTGCAGGCCCAAGTTCCCAATGGTCTGTTGGGGCCTGCTCAGAAGAGTTAGCTATGCAGTAGTCCTTCAAACAGCTCTGCCAATGCAGTGCTGACCCAAAACCCTTCCCTCTGCTTTTTCAGTTCTGAGTCTGCACACACATGGCTCTGCCAATGCACCTCGATCCTGACGTAGCACCCCGTGTTATCCTAGTCCTGGGGCCTGCCGAGCCCCCACATTCACAGGCTGTTGTGTGCACACATTCACCCTAGCCTTTAGAATCCCGAGTGCTTGAGCCCCTACCCGAGGGCACTTTCCCTTTTGTTTGTTCTTTTTCCTATTAATGCACAAGGGAGTTCAGAGGGAGCTGCATTCTGCCTTGAGCAGGATGTGTCCTAGCTGCATAGCTGGCAGTAGAGATTCTTTTCTTTCCCTTGCAGTTGTTTATCTTTGGACAACGATGCCCCACCCAAAACGATCCTGTTGTTGTTGTTATTTGTAGTAGGGTCGCTCCTAGGAGCCTTAGCCAGGGACCAGAACCCCTGGGTATTAGGTGCTGTACAACATAGAACAAAAAGACAGTCCCTGCCCCAGAGAGTTCACAATCTGCATATAAAACAAGAGGCAACAGGTAGATGAGACAAGGAAACGATGAGACAACGCTGGTCAGTAGGGACGATTGTGATTATCTAGTCTGACCTCCTGTATAACACAGGCCAGAGACCTGCCCCAGATTAAAGCAAGTTTTCCAATCCTTTAATCGTTCTTAGGACTCTCCTCTGAACTTTCTCCAGTTTATCAACATCCTTCTTGAATTGTGGGCACCAAGACAGGGCACGGGATTCTGTCTGCGGTTGCATTAGCGCCAGATAGAGATAAAATAACTTCTCTGCTCCTCTTGGAGATTTTGTAGCCTAAGTATCCCAGGGTTGCACTAGCCCTTTTGGTCCCAGCATCACTCTGGGAGCTTGTGCTCGGCTGATTACGATAAGCAGTGGTCCCGGCACACCAGCTTCCTAACCCATCTGTTCCAGGAGCATTTTTCACCCCCTGATTTAAGAGCACGTAAGCCTTGCAGCCTGGCAGGTAGGTCTGAGGGACACTTCTCCCCCCACTGAAATGTAGCTGCCTCTTTGGTGGACTAGCAGCCGTTTAATGCTGCCCATTGGTTTAAGACAGGAAATGACGAATACCATGAAACTGCAGACAGGCTGGATAGATTCATCTGAGTGAGAATTTGGCCAGGACACCCGGGGTAACACCACAAACACAGGACACTTCTCATCCAGCCAAACCAGCAGAGGAAGAATCCAGTGGGAAAAGAATGAAGTCACCTTTCTCTGTTAGAGACACCTGCAAGCATTACGAATGTCGGGCTGATATTTGGGCTGCAGACTGGCTAGCAGAGATTCAACGCAGAGACTCTGGACCTCGGCACAGGGGGAGCTGGCTTAGGAACGACAGTTCCAGGGACCTCTGACACTTTATTTCTCAGAGCAGCTGCCCTGAACACGGTGGGGTAGAGGGAATGCAAGCACATAGTTAGGGCCCTCTGCATGGATGGCTCATTTCCTTGCTTTGATGCTTAATGTGCATGAGGGAATTCCAGTCAATCAGCATGCATCCTCCCAGGCTCATGTGAACAGGTGGCCTGCTGGTGGGCTCAGCAGGCCAAGGGGGCAAGAGATGAGAGCACGAAAACATTTAAAGGTGTCTCCAGCACAGACGCACAGGAGTAAAATGCTGCTTGAGCAACAAGGGGAACAGTGAGGATGACACAAGTGCTGTGTCACTAGTGCTGACATTGTATGATTCCTGCAGTGCCCGGGCATGCATGGCACTTTGCAGACGTACCAGAAGACACACATCACAATCTTATCGTCTAAGAAGGCAAATGTGGACCAGTGGCTAGGGAGTCGGCAAACCCTGGGCTCTAGTCAAGTCACTTCCTCACACTGTGCCTCAGTTTCCCTATTGATCAAATGGAGGTAATTGAACTGCCCTTGCTCTGTAAAGTGCTTTCATGCCTACAGACGGTGAGCTCTATATAAGAGTGATGCGTTATTATGCACAGATAAACAAGATTGGTAGGAAATGTGTGTGACACAAAACCCTGTGCCTCTTGGCCGTTTAGCTGGTCACTCTGCTGTGTGTAATAGGCCCTATATTGCTGACAGTGGTGATTCTCTTTTAGCTCTGGGCCTGGACTTCTGGAGTAGGAGGATCTGAGTTCTATCCCCACTCTTGTCTTGTAGTTCCTACCAGCCATGGTGTACTTATCATGAGCGCTCTGAAGTTTCCAGCTGGCTAGGGATACATTTATACAGCATCTCGAAGCATATGTGGCTCTTACGAAAGGGACAAAATGCTAAAGGGAGACCCCGATCCCTACCTCAAAGGGGTGAGAGTGGGAAGGAACCAGCTGGCGTGCAATGTGGTGAGCAAAGCGAGTGTGTGCTCATGGTGGCTGAAGGGTTCATTGAGCTAGTGGGATCTGGGGTGAAGGTAGCATGGTGCACATGAATGTGGAGGCTCCAAGCTAGGGTGACCATATAGCAAGTGTGGAAAATTGGGACACTTTTTTGCAGAGGGGGCATAGTTGCATATATAAGACAAAGCCGCTGATATCGGGACATCTGGTCACCCTACTCCAGGCATACAGGGAGGCATGGAATGCAGCACAAAGAAGCATCTAGGAGAGATCAGAAGAGAAGCTCATGTGAGCGTATGAGTTGGCACAGGCAAGGAATGAAGGCAGGTGGTGGCAAAGTCGCTGGGAAAGTTATCAGGAGAAGAAGCTTGAACTTTGTGTGGGAGAATCAGGGAAACCATCTGCCCTTTTTCTAACCCCTTTCACCTTAGGTGCTTACACAGCTTTTAAATCATCCATCCATTCTCTCTCCCCCAACCCCTGCATTCTGATGGCTCAAGAATAAAACTGAAGAATAACTCTTGGTGAATGCTGCTCTCAGGTGCAAATCACTGTTTGTACTAAAATTCACTCCATTTTTGGGTTCTGTGATCATTTTGCTGAATCCGCAGCAGGTTCCAGAATGGCCCTGGATATCGGTGACCCCACAAAGCAAATTGGGTGTCTTCACCAATGAGAGTATTTGCAGACCAAGTCTCTTGACATGCAACCAGCGGTAATGGTGATCCCCAGTTTAAACCTGGGAAAGGTGAGACACAGCAAAGTTAAGTGACTTGCCCAAGGAGTCATTCGCAGATCTAAGGACAATGGATCTTGTTCAGACGGAAGTCACAGGCTTGGTGCAGAAATTATTGGGTGAGGTTCTCTGGCCTGTGCTAAGCATGAGTCAGACTAGATTATCACAATGGTCCTCTCTGGCCTTAAAAACTATCAATCTAGGAACTCAGGAGTATGGACTCCCAGTCCTTCAGAACTAGAACTGCAACCAAGGCAGGCAGTCCCCTACTCTAACCACTAGACCACATTTACTTCCAGAGCTGCAAACAGGTCACCTTTTTGACCGTCTCCTCCAACCGCCGACACAACACTGCCTCCTTCGGGATGTAGAGCAAAAGTGCTGTCTGTAGGACATTCTTCTTTCCCCTTCCCTTTCCCGATTTTCCCCAAGTGCAGGAGGGCTACAGACCCATAAACTGCCCTGCAGATTGATTTTTTCCTCTCCCCGTCTGCCTCCATTTTGCTGTCAGGTAGGATTTTCTCCGTGTGACAGGTTTCTTTCTGTGAGGGAGCATTGCACAGCCCATCTTGGGCAGTGCTCAGCAGCCTTTTGCTGTCACATTGCGTTACTTGCTTGACGAGAATTGACTAATGAGCCTTCTTTCCGCCCCTCCTCCCCCACCCGCCTTCCCTTTTCTGTGAGTTTTCCATTTGCTGTCCAGCCACATTCATTCCAGCGACACATTCACACACAGAAGAATTTACCCTGTGCAAGAGGAAGGAAACTCCTGGAGCCATCTACCCTTGCAACATTTTCTTTCCTTAGCTGAACTGAGAGCAGATTCTTTTGTACTCGTGGTAGGCATATCAGCTCTCCATGGCTTTGCACAGGAGTCACCTAAGTGGGCTGTGTCCCCCTCTTGTGGCCGCTCTGTGTAAGAAGATAAGAGCCTGCTATTTCTAGCAACAAGGGGATTTATCCAATAGGTCAAGTGGGAAGGGACTGTGCTGAAGGTCCCAGGTTCAGTCCCTGTGATGACCCACAACAGGAGTAATCACAGAAGCTGCCTCTCCACCCTCCTTGACATGAAGAGTATAGCCGCTGTACTGCAAAGAATGAAAGGAGATTCCCTTACAGTGTTGGCAGAGGTTTCATCTTTCAGAACAGGAAGATCTCAGTTCTATTGCTGTGGCAGATGTGAGATGGAAATGATAGCCAGGCTGGAGCATGCGGTTACCAATGATTTGTTCCTCCCAGAACAGGTTTTACCAGCTGTCTCAGATTATGTAAGCCTGGTTGCAGCAGAAAAGCAATTCTTAGCCGGCCTGAAAGCATCATTTTGGAACCGGACCCAAGATGTGTTTGGGGGCCTGGTTTTATATCTGTGCCATTCCATCAAGCTGCATAGAGCTACTTCCCCTTCACACTGTGTGGGCCGAGATCAGAGTCAAAGGCCCCACCTTGGGCTGCAATTAAAATCCAAAGTAGTGAAATGGGGCCCAGAATTTGACCCTCCTCACATGGCCCGTCCCTAACCCAAGCATTCTGCATATCTCTTCAAGTAGAGCTCTGACCTGGAGGAGTCCATGTTGCTGACCCAACCTGCTCCTTGTTGCAAGCGGGGTGTTATAAGCAGTGCTTGATTTTGAGGGGCTGATGGCAAAGAGAATGGGATTTTGCAGCAAGGTCAGATTGAATGGGAGGCTGCTTCTCGCAAGGCCATACACTCGATGGATTGTGCGTTATTTGTTTGAGAGCTACAGGGTGTGTAGAGGCAAGAGGGTTTGTAAACTATTAGATCAAATGTCGTCGTCATCATTATTATGAGTATTCTGACTACATCTCCTCTTGGGCAGTTGCCATGGGATACTCATGTCAATTCTTCCCTGGATTTCAAGGCACCTTCTGGTCCATAGCTTCTGTGAATAGCAGCAGAGAGTGCATCCTTCTCCTGGTTTTTTTGAGACTCTTGGATTCTTGCCTGAGGGAGGTTTTCGGTAAGAGCAGTATATGGACAGAGGGTGTTTTGGGGGGAATAATTAGTGGGTGACACTAGCTCTGGAGGAAGCAGACCCTGCTGCACGTTTTCACCAACTCTCAATTTGCTCTCCATTTATTTTGGTCTCCCCCACCCCGCCCTCTCAGTCTCAGCTGCCTGATGAATGAAAGATGTTTTTTTAAGCCTTTTTCCCCCCCAAGGCCTGCAGCTCTGGCTTGGCTGCTATCACTGGGATAAATGCAGGCTTTTCGGCCTAGAGCAGAATCAGGCAGAGCCTTCCCCAGCCCCCTCCTTGAGTTAGGTTATCAATCCAAGCTCAGAATCGCTAGCACCAGTCTGGGTTCTCTCCACTGGGAGCCCTTTTCTTGCCCTCTGGCCACAAGTAAGACCAGTGTGACTTAATTCTACACAGTATCAACACCAAACAGACTCAGCCCAGTGCTACTGGCTTCTCTTAATTCGTCTTTGTACTCCTCTTTTCCATGCATTTTAAAAAACTTTCTCTTTCTCTGTACATCTCCATATTATGTGCTGGCTTCAGTGGGGTTTATTTTGTTTGTTTGTTTTTCTCTTGCATTTCCCTCTTCTCATTGCCCCGGAGAAAACAAAGAAGACAGAAAATCAGATTGGATCTCCTTGCTCCGCCTGAGCAGAGGGTTGGAAAGTTTTTGGATGGCTTGAGAAAAAAACCTCCTGCAGCTGCTGAGATGAAAGGACCCATCCGGAGATCAGAACCATTCTGGGCTTTGGCACGACCCAGAAAGTGCCCCAGTGCTCTCTATCTCAAAGGCAGCATCACCTCTTCC
Source organism: Lepidochelys kempii (assembly GCF_965140285.1). Lineage (NCBI taxonomy): Eukaryota > Metazoa > Chordata > Testudines > Cheloniidae > Lepidochelys > Lepidochelys kempii. Next base: position 3,505,378 of record NC_136398.1, on the reverse strand, counting down.
CCGATCCCATTGTACGTTCAGCCAGCATCCATGAAGAATATGGATATCATCACTTCCAACCTAGGACTGGAACTGGGTTATGTAACTAGACTTTTTAAAGGCAAAAGAAAATGATCGGAGCCCTCGTGGGTTTTTACATTTTCTTCTCCCTCTTTTGCCATCTAATTTCTGCTCTAATGCAAAAATGTGACTTCAGACACGGGTAAGAAATGGAAGCTGCTCTCTCCCTCCCTGCTCCTTCCATCTGGAAGTGTAATTAGGACGAGACTGGAGAAATTTAGAGATTAGCCCAAGAAGGAAAATACAGATTCAGGATTTCAACGTGGCCACAGTTGGGGGATGTTTAGAGCTGGCGTTTGGTTTGAATCCACCTGTAGATAAAAAAAAATAATGTGGCTCCCAGCCGATCCTTGACCTTCACCCAGCTTTGTAGTCTAAACCACTTTGTCTCCAGGTCCATGGCTCCTTTTGCACTTCCAGGTTCTAGCCTAGACCAGGCAAATCACTGTGACAGAGGCTGCTTTTGTTGCATTTTCATCCAGGGTTGAGGAGGTCAGTGTACCTCTAGAATGCTGATTTTGTGACACGCTCAGCCGGGTTTTGCAATCAGTGGGGCTGCCCTCACATACATCAGGTTTGAGTTTGGCCCCGGAAGTTCAGATCAGCAACCAAACCTTGGAGTGCTGATCCAAATCAAACCCAGATCTGGAACCTTCTGAGGCTGTCCCACCACTGTGTCAAAGAAAGAAAGGGACTTGTGTAATGGCCAAGACTCCTGGCCTGGTATTACATTAGTACAAATGTCGCAACAGGGGCATACAAAGTTCAGCAGCCAAATTCCAACCCTGGAATGTGCGTTGCAAACCATACTGCCCCTAGAGGGGGCTGGGTAGCCAGGACAGCTAGGAGAATAGATCGGAAATGTACATGAATGAATCCCCGGGGTGCCTGCCAGAAGCAGGTAAAACAAACACATTCAGAAAATAACGGCAGTGCAAACCGCTGCAAACCAAAGGGGAAGGGTTGGGGCGAGCCCTGCTGAGTTCCCTGGGGGGACTCTGTGCTGTTCTCTGGTTCCAAAGTTTGCAAGGCCACTTTCACTGTAGTTTTGTGTTACAGCATTTCATGGTGTAATATGGGGTCTCAATAGTGATAGCAACAATGCTATGTTCTGTCTTACTGAAGGATCCCAATGCACTTTGCAAACTAGCTAAAGCACCAGCATCCTGATGCAGCCAGCTCTGGGGCGGAGGGCACAGCCAATCATCCCACAGAGAGTTTAGTACCAGTGGAGGGAGCTAGGGACGTTCTGGATAAGGATATCGGGCTAATCTCTCCATTCCTACCTGAAGGTGCCATGAGATTTTTCTAATTAGCCTGGTAATGATTGCACCAAATTTGGAGGTGTAATTCACCAAGTGTTGTTCTCTTGAATGTTCATGGAGAGCCACTGTCTTTAAGATACCAGCTGAAACACTCGTTCATAGGAAATTGCGTGGGACTCAGATGATTATCCCCTGGGCGGAATGAAGTGCAGCCTTGGACTCTGCTGGGAGCTGAACCTCTTGTTCCAGGGGTCTAGGTACTTCAACTTGGATCTTAAAGCCATGGAGGCATTCCCTCCAGCCAGGCAGCTACCACAGCACACAGAGACTGTGCTAGGAAACAGTGATGTACAACCGGCCTTGAGGCACTCTTTGCAGCTCCGTCAGCCTTGATGACAAAAGAATAACGGAGAGTTTTATTGCTTCTTTTCTAGTGATCTTTACTCCTAGCTGTTTTCTCGAAGATCTGGATTCCTGTATCCAGCCTAAAGAACAGGGGCCAGAATCTTAAAAGTGCTGGGCACCCACAGGTCCCTGGACCGCAGGGGAGTTGAGGCTCCTCCGCTTGTCTCAAGAGTAGGAACCAAGAAAGGGGAACCCTTAGTGGCCACTGATGGACACCTTAGGAGAACCCACGCCTGGTCTGCTTTGTTTAGGCACAAGCAAAAGTCCGGCTGCAATTTGCAGTCAAATCTAAGTTGCTTTGCAGCAACAGGAACTGAATCCCCCTCCAGTCTCAGCTTAAGGACACTTTGCAAATGATAGCAATAAAAGCAGTCCTTCCAAGGAGCTGAGTGGAATGAATATGCTTGCACTGATTGCATAGATATGTTCCCTGCGATTAAACACCCTAGGTCGTCCTCCAAAGGGGGAGCAGAGAATGGTGCTGTTGGTTAAAGTGTTCTCTCTTTCTCTCTCTCTTTCACCACCTTGAGCCAAAAGTATTATCGCAAGATTCTGGCCACATGAGAACTTTGAACCAGAAATTTTTAGGGAGGGGGTCACTTCTAGATTTGGATCTACCATGGTACCAGCCCAGGGGGCTGGCTTTGGATCCAGGGGTTGGAATCTGCCGCTTCTCCTAAGATAAAACATTCAAAGAGACTTAGATTTGAGGAGCTGGGTTGGGATCCAACGGTGCTTCCAGAGTCCTCAGATCTGTGCTAAACCAGATACCATGGAGATGGGCACCTTAACAGTGCCCGTAGTAATAACACTCCAAAAGTATTATTGATACAATTAGCATGGGGGGGGAATCACTGATCATGTAGCCACCCCAAACACCAAGGCATGGAGAGGCAGTGTGGCTCAGTGGATGGGGCACCGAATTGTGTCAGGAGACCCTGCATGCAGTCCCTAGTTCTGTGTGACCACCTGAGCCAAGTCAGTTCATCTCTCTGTGACTGTGTCTTCTCCCAAGCTCTTCAGAGCTGGAGCTGACTCTTCCTATATGTTTGTGCAGCGCCTAGCACAGTGGAGTCTCTAGCTGCTACTGTCATAGAAATAATAGTAACCACTCCAGCTGCTCTGCCTAAACAATAGGGGAGGAATGTCACTAATTCTGGCCAAATTCTTTATTTATATTCTTATTTCCATCAAAAACAAAACAAAAAATTATGGCCACATCCTTAGCCGGTGTAAATCAACCTAGCTCCTTTGACCTCAGTGAGACACCATCTGTTTGCAGCCCCTGCGGATCTGACATCTGCACGTTCCATCCATTTTAAGAAATCATAAAGGGGACACACACAATTTCCCGACCCTTCTCTACCCAAAAAGTGAATGGAAAATCCTCCACACCTACAGGAGTTTGTGCAGGGGAGGGGCTGGGCTGCTGCTTTTCTTTTCTCCCAAGGAGCCGTGCGGCAAACAGCCCGATTTATAAGATTTCTCTATCATTAAAATGTAAATGAAAACAGACACGAAAACAATCTGAATTTCCAGCCGAGTTGCTCTTGCTTAATATTCTACCCTGAAGGAAGATGTGTGGAAGTAACTACATTTCAAAGGGAATCGTTAAAGAAGGCAGTATCAAACTGTGTTTTCATCAGATAGTATGGCACAGTTAAACACTCGGTATCTTGCCCATCATGGTGCTGCTGAAAAAGAGACAAGAGGGAAGCAGTTTCAGAAAAGAAACCTCAAAATTAGGGAGCCAAGGAATAGCAATGTCAGCTCTGTGTGTGTGTGTGTGTGTGTGTGTGTGAGTGAGAGTGCAACCTACGCACGTGTGTATTTGTATACGTGTGGGATCTGTCCTTGGAAAGGAGAGTACATGTAGATCTGTGCATATATACACACGTGAAGTGACATGGTTGTGCACAAGCACCATGGGTGCATGCACTCTGTATGTGCCCATGTCACTTCTCTATGTTTGGTGTGTGCCTTTTAAGTGTGACTTGAGTGATCGTGTGTGTCAGGGGCATGGATATATGTTGGCATATGAGTGTCTACATTTAGAGGCGTTCTGAAAATGTGCCATGTTTCCTGACTGTGAACTGACACTTTCAAACCATGGCCTGACATTTTAGGAACACAGGCATGGCAAATATGGAACGAGATGCTGATATTCCCACAATCTGCCTGCAACCTGCTCTCTGTTCTGTATTGCTCGCAGCAGCTTCTGGGATTTTCCTTTTGGGCTTCAGGCAGAGGTGATTGTGTTTTTATACAGCTACCACAATGGGTCTAAAGCCAATACAAGATAGAGGGGAGTGAGAACCAGAGCCTGAAAAATGTAAATCATGATGAGTCCTGTTCCACCCATGGCATGCTGGGATAGCAAGAGGGCTGAGCTATTTTGCTTGAATCACTAACACAATATTTGCAACCCTAATAAGCTGAAATGTCAGCCTCGTGTCTGCCTTGGCTGGCACAAAATTGCTCAGAGGGCTTTTTTGTTTCTGTTTAACTTTACCAGAGGTCACCATCACCAAATGAGATGCACGGGCGCTGTCAGGTTGCAGGATTGCCTTAAAAGATCCGAGTCTTACATGGGCGCAGCTCGCAACACCAGAACAGGTTTCTTGTTCATCTCATAGACGGTTCCTCATGAAACATGCATGATGCCAAGACGCTTCTGCAGAGGGTCTGCCATTTAGTTTGATTGCCCCTGGTGTATCATTCATCATTCCACAGATAAAACCAAACCCGGTGCAGCAGAGTGGTTGATCTTTTAAGAAAACTCCTTATTGCTCTCAGTCAGGCAAACGGGGTGTAGAAGGCTCAAGGAATCACAAAGCTTCCAGTTTCAGATGAATGCTTTAATTTAACAATGCGGCACCATAATAAATGATACCCAGTTTGGCATGGCCCAGAGAACCCCTCAACCGTCTGTCTCTGCAACTCTCTCAAGCGCTTGCTGCTTCCTCTTAGATATATGCGCTGACCACAAGGTGGCGCCATCCCACAAGGGGCAATCTCAGCTCTGACGCACCTCCCGGTTGCTATGACACGAAGGAAATATCAGGACCCTTGGGCAACATATTGGTTTAGGGCAGTAAGAACATTAAGTGCCTTTGGTTGCAGGTTCTCCCAGAAATGCAGCTCAGACAAGTCCTACAGCCAGCAAAATCTGTACTGCCTGCAGTGAGAACATTGCAAGAATAGTGCAGCAAGCCACCAGGATGTGAAAAGTTCTGAGCCGTAGCTGTCTGGAGCCCAGGCACTCATGGGCTGTCTCTGGTTCTGGCCCTTGAACTCTCCACAAGGGTCAATCATGCCTAGCCCAGGGCTGTATGAGAATGAATCTGGATTGGGTAAGAAGCATTTTCTCTTGCCAGGAGACAGCGAGTAGAAACTGCTTCTTAATCATTAATGTAGAGCTGACTGCAGGGAGACCATTCTGCTTCACGGCAGCTTGGGCGGTGACGAAATTTGTTTTCATTTCGCACTGGAACAAACCCAAACCCTTCCCAACGTTTTTGCAGAGTGGCTAGTTCCAGATCGAAAATCTCAGGTTTCAAAGCAGGATGCTCCCCACTCTCGCTCTCTCTTATCCGAGGTGACCAGCCAGCCCCTGGACTACAGAAACTGATGAGTCTTTGCAAAATGTTTTGGCTTTGATGAAAAGTCCCCGATCCTTGTGTGGGCTGATGCGGGACTGACGTGGCCCTGTGCTGTTCCCCCTGCACAGGGGTGACCCTCACCCTGGGAGGAGGGCAGGTTTGATGCCTGGCAAGGGTACGCAAAGGGGTGGAAGGCTCCTTGTACCTGCTCTCCCGTGCTGCAGCGCTGAGCACTAACAACATCCATGCTTTTTGGTTTGAAACCCCCACGTCAGCTTGGAGCCCAGGTTCAGCCTGGAGTACAAGCGGCAGTGCAGCCGTCCTCCCGAGTGGGTGCGATTTCTGCCGTCCAGGGAAGGGGGCTGCAAGATCGACACAGCTCATGGAAGGATAAGGGGAGGGCTGCACACAAAGGGCTCTTAACTCCACTGTCCAGGTGCCCTGAGGCAGGACGGCTGAGCCCTGCCTGGGGCACCAGGCACAAAGAGAGCCCCTCTCTCTGCTTTGGCATCCTCCAGAGACCTCCCAAGCTGCTGCAGGTGTGTCTAGCAGGGAGGCACACATGGAGCCTGGAAGGGGATGAGCTCATCTTGCAGGGTGACTTGTTTGCCGGCCCTAGTTAGGTTCACTGGCTCCCTCGCCAGAGTGGGAGCTGTGAGTCCCGTGGTCGCCTCAGGAAGGGAAAATCCCTGGGTCTGGGGATCATCCGGTGCCGGAGCCTTTCACCTCCAGAGGGCTGCTCAGAATCCACCCAGCGTGGCCCAGGGCCGTGAGCCTTTGATCCCTGGGGGGTGAAATTTGTTTGGTGGGTGTCAGTGGACAGGTGCCGGCATCCCTGATATTGAGCTGCGGCTCCCATGGACGTCGGCTGGGTTGGGGGGTTCTCAACCCCTCTGAAACATAAACCATGTGCGTTTGGGCCTAAATTGGAGGGCAAAGGGAATTGCTGGCTTTCTAAAGGCCTTGCTTAAATAAGCAACAGGGCACTACCGCGGGTGACAAACTGCTTACACAGACTGCCCCACCCCTTGCCTACCCAGGACATTACAAAGTACAGGGAACAGTGCCACGTTTCTGAGCCCTGGGGGCTTTCAAGGGCTCCTGACAATACCACTTACACTAATGCACATTCAAACCCCATTAACTGCAATGGACTTTGGATCAGACCCTAAACAAGGAGCACCTCTGCAAAAGTCAATGGCCAAACATATGCAAGATCAGACTCAGGCCCATAGTGTGTAAAGCTTTGAGAACCTTTTGCCATGAAAGGTGCTGTTATTTAAGTTAATATTTAACGGATCATCACCTTTATGTTTCATCACGAAGGGACCAACCCTGCGATCCTTCCCCGTGCCGAATGCTGGTGGGATTGGGCCAGAACACTTGTTAAAAGAATTTGGGGGGGTGGCAGGGAAGAAAGGCAGGTCTCCTTGCAGGTTGGTCATTCCCAAGTTCAGCATCACATTTGTCCATTACCTCTTCATTGTGTCTCGTCTCTCCATGGTACTTACATGACCCCTGACGCTGGAGTATCCGAGTCCCCCACAATCTTCTGTGTGTTCCCCCTCAGAACACTGCTGCGACGTGGGACAGGGCAACGATCCCCATTTTATAGCTGGGAAACTGAGACACACAGAAACAAAATGACTGAAGGAGTCTGCGGTGGAACAGAGATTTGAACCCAAGACTCCTAACTACAGGACCATCCTCCCTCTCCCTTTTGTATTTATTTTCCAGTGCCCGCAGCGCAAGTCAGACTTGCATCAGCTGGGGTTACGTTTGCTGGGAAACAGCGTGTGATTTAAAAAGAAAAAATGAACTAAAAACCCCACCATGGAGGCGATTCTAAACAGCAGGCCTCAAATGCATGAGCAGTGCAAGGGAGATGGGGAATGCAATCCCATACCCGGGCATGGCAAGGAGACCTCGCTGGGTTCATTGCCTCTCCACGGACAATGGCAGACAGACAAAGCACTGGACCAGATCCTCAGCTGGTGTCAATCAGCTCCCCTTTATACCAGGTGAGGTTCTGGCCCTCTGCCTGCTGTATCTATCCTGCTGGGAGCAAAATTGATGTTGGCCAGTGAAAGAAGGGAGGTCACTGGCCTGCCCTGCAGATCAAAGGTTAGCGATAGTGCAAAGGCAGCAATGATAGTCATCTTAGAGAGACAGGGACAGTGGGAGGCTGAAAAGAGCAGGCTGGGTGTGGTTGATAATGGAGGCCACCGATTGTAAAAACAGGTATGAAGGGAATTTGTTTTGCAAAGTTATAATCTTCCTAGATCTGAGTGTCTTGGAAATAGTAAAGGAGCCCTGGTGGACTCTGAAGTTGGCATGCAGTCAGGCTTTTCCCCCCCTGCAGTTGGGAGGGGTTTTCATTAATTTGCAAATCTTGTTTGGGTATTTAGAGGAGGCTGGAAATTCAGTATGAGGTTGATTTTGCAAATCAAAACTGGCTCTCTAAAAAACAGCACTAAGGGCGTAAGCAGAGGGAACTTCACAATAACCGAGAAGGAAGCCTCTTGTTTACGGAGCAGATCTACCCCTTTGATCTGCTCCCTGAGTTATTCCTTCATTTCTTGAGCAAATAATCTGGATTTTCACAATATTTACCTTGGAAATAATTATTTATATAAAACACTCGACCAAGATAAACAGAGAATCACTCGCTCTCTCTGCGGGTCAGGACAGCAGACAGCCCAGGGTCTAATGTTCTCTTAATCCTGCAGAGCCCCTGTCTGAATGAATGTGCCACAGGCAGACAGGCAGGCAGGCTTGGAATTAGAGCTCAAGCCAAAATGGAAAATGTTCCTTCCTTAGACAAATAAAGTTAGAGCACACACAATTCCTAATAAAATGGCAGATGTTGAGGGACAAAATTCCGGAGAGCTCCCACCAAGCGGTGAATAAAACCAAAGCCACCCCGCCTGAGACACCCGTCCCTAGGTCCCAAACAGAGCCTAGGTTTGTGTGTGCGCATTGTTTTTAAAAGGGGCCACGGCAACTTTGAATTCCCACAGGTTGTCGGGGCTGCAAAGGAGACGGGGGAAAGGTGACGGAAGGTTCGAAGGCCTGGTATGGCTTCCCTTTATCTCTATTTAATCTCTGCAGTGCCCCAGGCAAAGTCACCTTTAGGTCAATACTCAGGTGTTTTATCTGCCACCCATCTGCCTGTAGCAAACATCCCATCTTTCCTTATTAACCAACAGCTGCAGGGCAGGTGGGACCAGGGAGCTCAGGGAATCCAGTCACCCTGGTTTAGGAGGATGGTAAATAACGCAACCACACGAGATCACGGGAACAGCACAGACGTTAGCACCGGCTCCATTTTGTTCACGCTTGGGAGGTGGGGAGCAGCCTCTGTCTTGGATTTTTAAAAGTTAAATGGCCGCCAGTATTTTACAAGCGTCACCGCGTCTGTGACGTCAGTCCAGCTGGCGCTCTGCACATGCCCTTGCGGGGACTGGGTGTGCACAATTGTACGTGCAAAGTGCAGAGGATCACAGAGAGGAATTCTTACAACTCTGGGCCTTTCTGTGCAGGTGTTTATAGTTCTGTTTTGCACCTGCTGATGGTAAAGCCAGTTAGGTAAATGAACAGAGAGGGAGGCAGACTGATTGCTGGCCTTCGTGTCAGAGATATACCTGGAAAGTCTGAAGTGCTACTTTGGGGGCATGGGGCGGGGATCCTGAGCTTCTGGTTTAGCCCCATGTCTGCTTTTTGGCCGGTTGGTATTGCTATTGTACCAGCCCTGGAGGCTGAACTCCACCTTTTCAGCCACAGAGTAGATATAGACCAAGCATCAGCAACATCAGCTTCCCCCATGCTGACTTGGAATGACTCTGCCTAGTGGTGAGCTCAGCCCCAGATGGAGCCAGGCCTTGGTTTCTCTTCTGAATTTGCCGATGGTCAGTGGGGCAAATATTGTGGTGGTTTTGTAACATGAACCCTTGTCTTCTAGAAATGAATCAAGATCAACCAACTGATTTTCAAAGAGATTCCCGAACATGTGTCAGATGGCCTGGGTGCAGAGCAGGTCCCTGTTGATAGAAGACCCTCTATCCCACTGTCAGCCCTGTGAGCCGTTCAGCTGGATAATGCTGGCTTTTTAATCATCTTGCGCCTAACCCTGCGGCAGCTTTTGTCTTCAGGAGGTGGGAAACCGTTGCTGTTGACGTGTCTGACGGGCTCATGTCCCATCTGGGAGATGCAACGCAAAATGGTTCCTCCAAAAGGACACTGGCCTTCAGGGAGTGTGAAACCTTGTCTGCACTGGCCTCCATTCCAGGCATTTTGACCGGCAGCCACCAGCCAGCTGCAACAGCTGAACCCCTTGGTGTACACAAGGTGAGCCCCAGGTGCAGCTCATCCCAGTTGCAAGCAGGAGGGTTTGCAGTGATGCACCTACAGCACTGGACAGGTATCGAAGTCTGACACCAGGGCGGATCTCCCGTGCAGACAAGGCCTCAGCCTGAATCAGTTCATGTCCCTGCTTGGACTCCATCTGACCACGTGCAAATGCCATAACACAGCCAGACTTTCTCAGATCATATGCTACGTTCTTGTGTGATTGGCCCATCTCAAGTACTGTACCATGTTGTCACGTGACCTGGGCCGCATTGTCTCATAGCTGGACCATCTCAGGTCATGTGCCATGCTGTCACATGACATGCGCCACATTGTTGCATGGCCACAACTTTTCAGGTCATATACTATGCTGCCACGTGAGATGTGCCACGTTGTCACAGGGCCCAACTCTCACTCCTGCTTGAAAACCCGTCTGTTAATTTCCTGACATGAGTCATGAAACTTGAGGTTTCTGGGACAGTAGCTCCTGCTATCTGTAATCGGCTATGATAAGCTGATCTGACGGGGCAAGCTTTATTCACTCTCTGTCATGCTCTGCTCTCTGCTTGCCATGTTTTGTCCTGCAGTTTACGCAATTGAACATGACAGCCAGTGCCTTTTTGGGTGTTTTCCTAGCCTGCCTTGGGTGGGGGCTAGAGAAAGGAAAGCAGCAACTGCCCTGAAATGAGCCACCAGCAGGCGAGGTGAGTGAAATTGATGCATAAACGCCTGGGAGTCGGTGAATCTCGGGCACTATTTATGGGGTATTATGGAAGCACCAGGGGGTGGGTGGGGGTGTTGAGCTCTACAACACCAGTTCAGTCAGGAACCTCAAGGGCTCTAAAGCCAGCCCATACTTAACAGTGAGCAGGGCTGGGGCAGGGAACAGACCCTGTTGTGGGGCCATGGAAGGAGCTAAGGAGAACCGTCCTCACCAGAAACCCAAGTGAAAGGGATCATGGTCTAGTGTTAGAGGAGGGGATTTTAAGTCAGGACTTTTGGCTTCTCTTCCTGGATCGGCCATCGACCCTGTACGTGAGTTTGGGTATAAGTCATTTCATGTCTCAAGGCATCAGTTTGTCATTTGTGAAATGGGGATAATGAATGGATATTGGCAGAGGCTGAGGGCAATATCCATATTTATTGGACCCGTATTGACTAGGGTTGGCTCTGATTTTATCTAAGCCATCAAGAGCCCCATGTCACAGCCTGGGCTGGAGGAGAAGGTTACAAGGCTGCCCACTGATGGTGCTCTGAGCATGGACCAGAAGGAGGTCCTTCTGGAGAGAGGCATGGTGCTGAGCACATGACACCCTCTACATCAGTTCTACCCTCAAGTTGTGACCTTGATTCTCCTCTAGTCCAAAGTCAATATGCTACCACTGCAGCACCACTCCAGTACCCAGTGCCATATACTCACTTCCCACTGGTAGCTCTCAAGATGCTCTTTCGTACAGCTCTGTCTCCACACACGTGAACTAAACGCAGGTGAAGGCTGGAACCTCTGTTGCAACAATGTATATTGCCTTCTGTCAGTTCTACCAGTGAGGTAAAAGCAGGCCCCTGGTGTTCTAACCCTCATGCAACAGGATCAGGATGAAAATATCATGCACAGTACGATAGCCAGCTGTTGAAGAGTATTAAAGGAGTACTTTGTGGGATGTGTTTTTTATCTCCAAACTTTATTAATATGTATAATAATTCATGATCTAGCATGTCAGTGATACAGACAACAGCCAGCAGGCCCTAGAATAGAAGCAAACATGAAAGCAGTCATGCCCTTCGAGGAGCAAGGTATTTCTCCTCACAAAGAGGCTGGAGTCCTCCTGGCCGGGATGCAGATGGCAAGAAATCTGTTGCAGGTTTTCTTCTCTGCTGCCAGGACAAGATTTGGTCACTTTCTTGCATTTTGAATGCTGCCTCTTTAAAAACTCATTCTTAAAGAAAATCGCCCATTTTAGCTTATCTTTTCCATCCTTTCAGGGTCAAAACTCAGGCTACAGGTGTTTCATTATTACAGCAATGGGGTTTCCCTGCTCTCTACAGGACCTGACCCTGCAGTCCCCACTGACTCAGTTATTATTAGTTGAAATTGGGGCCTTGTTGTGTTAGGTGCAGAAGAGCTATCTAACAAGAAGGCGGAGCTTACAGTCTAAATATGCATCAAGATTGCAGGATCAGCATCAGAGCTTTGAATGCTACAACCCCTTCTCCCACGAGTAAGCCTTAGTCACGTGCCTAGTCTCATTGACTTTCCTGGAACTACACACGAAAGGGCTATGGGACCGTATCCTCGCTTCCGCTTACTGGAAGATATGAAGAAACGTGGTGCAAAATGGAAGTTATTGCAGGTATCAACGGCAGCTTTGTGAAGGTGCAGAGAGCATGGAATATAATATAATAATAATACATAGTTAATTTTCATCTATCTGTCCATCTCAGAGCACTCTGTTAAGTTAAGTACCATAACTCCCATTTTGCAGATGGGGAAACTGAGGCACAGAGAGGTGAAGTGACACGCCCAGTGTCACCCAGCAGGTCAGTGGCAGGGGTGGGAACAGAATCCAGGTCTCTTGACTTCCTAGGCCTCTGCTCTTGCCACTAAACCACACGGCCTCCCCTAGAACAGTACAATAAATAGAATAATAAGAATATGGAGCAAATTCACTTTTAAGAAAATATACCAAATAAATACAATGGTCTCTTTTTAATCTCTCTTATATTTCTTATACTCTGTATGTGCATTTCTCATTGGAAAAATGGATTAGAAAAGTTACTCTTTGCTTTACAACAATAAATTAATAGAACATGAACAGCACGGCTGTGAGAAAGGTTATTACTAGGGGATTTTTCTGATTTGGCACCTAGTTTTTAAATATATACTGTAGGTAGATAGGGGTATGTGGGATGTGTGTGTATGTAAGTGTAATAAAAAAATCTAAATCAATATATTGTAATACTGAATCTGAAAAAAATATTAGAGTTAAATGAAACTTGACCCTATTTTAAAGCATTTTGATGTCAGTTCTTAGTAGTATGAGTCTCTCTCTTCGACCCCAATTCACTAGCCCATCTCAAGTCAGCAAAGCAGTTAAGCTCATGCGTAACTAGACATCAGTGGGAATTAAGCCTTTAAGTCAAGACTGGACATCTTTCTAAAAGGCACACTCTAGCTCAAACAGAAGTTCCGGGCTTATTGCAGGAATCCCTGGATGAAATTATCTGGCCGTGCTGTGAAGGAGGTCAGATGGCCTTTACAGTCTGAGCACGTGCTTAAAGTAAGCATGGGCTTACGTGCATTGCCAAATAGGGAGGAACTCAAGCATGGGTTGAAATGCTTTGCTGCACTAAGGGCCTTTGTCACCAGATGGACTTTTACACTCAGAGCACATCACACACTGCTGCAGATTACAATCCCCAAGCATATGCAACCCATCGATTCCTACAGAGCTTGCTGGACACGTACAATCTGTTTCTCACAAGGCATTGGCTGTCAACGCAAGACACACACAATAGTCGGGAGCTCATTCCCGTCGCAGCAGCAAACATGTGGGAGCAGCATACACCACTTGCAATTATATGTTCCACCAACAGAACAGCCTGATCTGGCATCTCAACTCTCCAATGCAGGCCCTACGATCTAAGCTAGAGAAGGGAAAATCCAGCAGAGGGTTAGTGTTTCCATGAGCTTCGTGGTTCAAGGTTTGATTTGGGCTCTTTCAAACACCTTTCCCCCTTCATTTTAAGTGTTGTTTTTCATGGGAGATGTAGTAGATGGTACAGAGATGGGGTAAAAAGTTCCCTAAGAAACTGGCAGCCTGTGCAATGCAAACAATAACCTGACTGCACAGCACCTTTGACACCTGCAATTCATCAGGTCAGACTAGAACTGGATGATTACAGTGGTCCCTTCTGGCCATTAAATCTATGAATAAAGATTCTCTTTTTCCAGCAGTTCTTCTCGTGGCTTCTAGAACAACCAGAGGAGGGAAAACTCTGAAGGCCAAAACCCAGATGAAACCTTCAACCTAAAAGCTGTGAATTCAGATCTCAGTGCAGAAGTCACGGTTTTCCAGTGGATTCTAACAATGGCCCGTGGAGTTCTCCCATCTCTGATTTTAATGGCAATTTTCATGTCTAGATTCACACTCCAAGCTAAAGACGTTCTTGGGGGCCAATTCCAAACCTTCCTAATGTTGCAGAGCCATGGTGAATAGGATTCCTTATTTAAAATGTTAATTCAAAGAATTACAGGGAGAGTTTCAAAGATCAGTATCAGATCATGAGCCTCAGCAAAGCTGGATTGTGAAGAGAATTGTGCCCCATTCAGAGCTGTAGTAACCAACAGACCCAACAGGCTGGGTCTAGAGAACACTCTTTGGAAGAGGCAGGCAGGGTGAGCATGGGCATGGGAAAGCCACAGCGGTAGCAGCAGCCAGGGGAGCTGTCTGCAGAGGGGACCCTGACGAACGGCTATCCAGCCAATGCAGAGAGCGGCTGAAGCTGTGCTGGCCGGTCCAGAGGGGGAGCAGTCACACATAGCGAAGCTGGGGGGAAGAGGTTGTTGCAGGGGGAGGAGGAGAAAGAAATTAGAGGAGGCATTGCAGAGCCAGTTGGGGAGACCCAGGCCTTTGAGAGGAGCCAGGCTATGACATTGCTGATGAGCTGTTCACTTTCGAAGCACAGTGGGACTAAATGGTCATGGATTTAGGGTGAAATTTGAGAGCCTCTGGGCACTCAGTGGACCTCTGAGTAGGCAGCTCAGCTGTGATGGACAGAGAGAGAGATAAGGAGGTGGGATGGATGCTAAGAGTGGTCAGTAGATTGACAGTAGTAGACCGTCCTTAGGGGTATTGTTATGATGGAACATTCCACCCAGAAATAACCCTCTTGCTAACTAATCAGGTACTAGCTTGCTGACTGGCCTGTGCCAATTCACTAGTGACCCCAGGTCTCAGGTGAGATCTCCAGTGAGACTGGGGTCCTGGGAACATTGGTGAATCCTGGCTGCTAATCAGCTGGCGAAGGGTTAATTGTTTGTGCTAAAGGAATATGCAGCACGGTGGGGCGGGGGAGGGGGTTGGGCTGAGAAAGGGTTAATCAGGCTCATTTCAAATGGCACCAGCCCCTCCCGTTCTCTGACTTCTCAACCACTAGCTGGGGCACATTTTGGACTTTTCACTTGTGCTCTCAGCGAGAGCCATGCATGGAAATGGACGGGAACATGCTTCTAGCTACGTTGTTCCCGCTCATAAATACCAGGTGGCATTCGTCAGGTCGGGTGTCCTCACGCTTCACTAAATCCTTGGGTGCACAAGGCAAGAGCATCTCATGCCCGCCTCCCATGCAGAACCTGGGAGCTGACTGCAAAGCTCGGTGGGGCCCAATCCTGGATGCTGTGCTCAGACGAAACAACTGGTTAGAGCCGGGTAAGGGTTGGGGGGGCGGGGGTGGGCAGATCTAACTGTGACAGATGGGGAATGAGCCTCTTTCACAGGCCAGCATGAGCCGGTGCTTTGGGACGCACCACGCCCTGCTGGATGTATCGGAGGAGCTCTTTGCGGTTGTCCAGGATGGTGTCGAAGCTCTCCTGCAGCCGGTTCTGCTGGTCCACCACTTTCTGCTGGAGGCCGCGGATCCAACGCAGCAGGGCCAGGCGCCGATACATCACCAGGTGGATGTGGTGTTTCTCCTTCTCCCGCTCCTTGTATCTCATCTTGTCCTGGAGGTTCTGGAAGGCCTCGGCCAGCACCGGGAAGACCGTGTCCGAGTTGGAGGAGTTTTCGAAATCAGCGTTGGGCACCTGAAGCGCTGGCTGGTTCCTTGGGTCTTTGGTGGTGGCAGCGGGGGCCTCCCAGGCATTGCCAGTGATACTGTCGGGGCTGTCGATGCTGAGGGAGCTGCTGGCATAGCCATTGTCCTCTAAGGGGGAGCCAGCCCATTTGCCACACTCTTTGGCCATGTCCTCGGTAGCCGCTTTCTCCTTCTCGGCGCCACTGAGCTCGGCTCCCTTGTGGGGGCTGCGCACGTCCTCCTCAGAGAGTCCCAGCTTGTCTGACTTCAGCCCTCGGGGAGCATCCCTAAGCCTGCCCTGAGCTGTCTGTCTCTGCACTAAGAACACCAGATTATTGGCTGTGTTTTCTATCTGGCCGGAGCCCCCCTCCATCCGGGTCCCAATCACCACCTGGCTCCAGTTCTCGTTGCTGTCATACCCTTCCGCCACAAAGTTGAAATTCTTGTCCTGCCTGAGCTCCCGTTCAGCGAGGAAGGCCGTGCCCAGCGTGGGGTCCCGCTTGCCCTCATGGAATGGAGCATTCAGGGGGACGTCTGGCTGGCACACTGCAAACATCATTCCACCCTCCCGGCTGGGAAGAGAGAGAGAGAACTGATGTGAAGGAAGGATCTTGGTCTGAGTTCCCAGGGTCAGCCTGGCCTCCCAGCTCTACCGTTCCCCAGCTTCTAACTCTCCTGAGCTCAAAGGACCTGATTCTGCTCTGCTTTGTCACTGCAATAACCCCACTGACTTCAGGACAGTTACTCCAGATTAATACCAGCATGATTAAGAGGAGAAGTAGGCCCAGGGGATTGATGTAAGCACAAACCAGGGAGGAAAGAGAGGAGCATCTGGTCTGGTCTTGAATGGGATGGTACCCTAAGTTGGAAACAGGTTGATATGGCCTAAGATGTAATGTTTGGTTTCTAGCCTGAAGTCTGGGGGCTTGTGGGATTTTGGTTGGGCCTATGGTAGCATTAGGGGACGAATGTAAACTTCAGATCTGGGTCCTAAACTGTAGAAGCTCGGCTCCCAGGTTTTAGGTCTGGCCAATTTCTGGAATGGGAATAGAATGATAAGCCCTAGCAATGTATAGGGTATTGTAGCACAGTAACATAGGACACAGTCCTTCCCATGGACTTTGATGAGAACAGGATCGGGCCCCTAGTTTGGCCTGGCAAGGTCTGTTTGATTAAGATCTGGTAAAGTGAGATATGATAGTGGTGCGATGCCTTGTCTCAGTGCACCAACATTTGGCTCTGGTACGTGCTGCACTCACACTCTGGCCCAGCAAATATTAGAATAAAAGATCCCCAAAGTGTTTCTTACGGTGGTGTTATGGGATGCAGTGGAGCTGGCCATTTCTGACTCCCCCTGGTGGCAAGGTGAGCTCCTCAAGTGGATGAGGGGAAGTCCGGTTTATATAGGAAGGTTGGAACAGAGCCAGGCAGAACAAAAACCTTAATTTCTTGTCAGGAACCCTCAGTGGTCTGGCCACCTTGGGCCCAATCCTCAACTAGTGCACGTCAGCACTGCCCCGTTGGCTCTGGCGATTGACACCCGCTGAGGATCCAGCCCCACTGTTAAGAGTGGGGGAACTGGTTGGGTGAAATGAGAACCGATGCAAAACTTTGCCCAAGCTCCATTCAGATCCTGCATCCCGAATTGTTTGAAAATGATTGTGGCATAAGAGGGTTTTTTTTCCCCCTTTCCTTTTGCATTTTTGTGGCCTTCCCCTAGAGAGCAGCTCCTTTCAAGGAGTTTCTGGGCTACTTTAGTAAACCCAGGAAATCCTCAATAGTTTGTCATCCAATCCCAGGGTCAGATTTTCAACTGGTATCAATCCAAGTAACTCTATTGAAGTCAGTGAGAACACCACCCACGCTTTCCTTAGCTTCCTGTACTATACTGAAATGTAGAATTACTATGGGCTGTTGCCCAGCTGTCATGTTCCACCCCAGAGGTGGCTGCTTGTAAGTAATAAATGAAGTGAATTCTGTGCATGTAACAGTTTGTGAGGGACTTTGGAAGGATTTGATGCTATAGAAATCTTGAGATGTGATATTAGGTTTTCATATTATTAAATGAGTCAGTGGTTTAATCCTGTTTGCCCTAATGAGGGGCTTTATTGAATCATTCCCCAGCTGACTGTGCCTCCCCCCCCCCCCCCCCCCCCGACTGAGTGATGGATTCCGGTTCCTTCTCTGCTAAATGAAAGTGCTGAAAGGACAGCGACACTTTAAATGACTTGTGTGATTCCGCCAAGCAAAGGGACATGTCTGATCTGATATGTAGCAACATTCTGTCTAGATTAATCTCCCTAAATAGGCATCTTCTAAGACTATACTTCTCCTGCACCAGTCGGAAGCAGGAGATAAGTCTTTTAAAGAACTGTCTGATACAGGAGAAAAGTGCTGGAAACATAAAACAATTTACAAATACATCCCTGCTACCATCTGTAAGTGAGAACTACAGATGATTCTACATAATCATGGGATTAAAATCACTTTCCTTTAAAGACTTTCTTTAAAATGTGTTCAGCTTCCCAAATGCAATTCCATAGGACCCCATTAGATTATTTTAATAAGGTCTCTGCTGATTTCGATTGGTCTGCTTGATTTTAAATAATGGGCCAATAGCCCTCCCAAAACCAGTAGCCCCAATAGACCTGTTCCCTCATTACAAAACCAAGTTGCAAACTGGAACTAGTAAAAAAAAAAAAATTCATTAAAACTTTGACTCGGGCTCTGAGACGAGATGGATCCAATCTTCCAGCTTCATCACAGTGCGAAAGAAATTCACCGGCAGGAAAACCCAGGGGACCGCGATCACAGTTTTAAAGGAAGACAGAGCGTGGCAGACCTTTCTTTTCATTAAAAAGTTGGTGAATGAGCAAAGGAAGAACGAATCCTGGGTAAGAAATAACTGGGCAGGCTTTGCCCACTTAATCCTGCCCTGGTCAGTATCACTGATATTTAGTAGGCCTCACAAATATGGCATCTTTTGCTTATCTTTGTCATGTCTCAGTGAGGGAATGACAGATCTAAATGTCTGGGTATTTAGAGACAGGATAATAGTCCCCCTAGCAGATCATAGGTAGGGGCTAAAAGCCACACGTTTCCCTTCAAATAAAATGAGCATTTCTGCCCCACCGCCCCGCCAACAAAGAAAATCGTTTTCCCCTCTGCAGTAGTCCAGCATTTAAAGCTCTACTCTGGGATGCAGGAGACCTGGGTTCAGACTTTCTAGGTGACGTTGGGCAAGTCACTTCAGGTGTGTCTATGGGGGATACAAGCCCTGCAGCTTGGCCGCAGCTGGCCCAGGTCAGCTGGCTCAGGCTAAGGGCCTAAAAATTTTGTGTAGACGGTCAGGCTGGCGCTGGGGCTGTAGGACCCCGTGTGGGTTGAGGGTCTCAGAGCCCAGCTCCAGCCCCAGCCCAAACTCTGTGCAGCAATTTTTCAGCCCCGGAGCCTGTCTCTCAAACCCAAGTCAGCTGACCCAGGCCAGCTGCGGCCGTGCTGCAGAGCTTGTCTCCCTGTGTAGATGTACCGTCGTCTGGCCGGGCCTCAGTTCCCATCTGTAAACTGGGGATTGTTGAACTTCCTTCCCTCCCAGGGATGTGGTGAGGGTACATACGACAGCAGGGGCCCAACAGGCCTGAATCTCGTCTACTGTCCCCCAGCATGGTCACTGACATCCGTGCAAAGCAAGGGCCAAATGTACCCTCTGAGGTAAGGGAGTGGAGAGCTCTGACTGGGAAGCACCTGCTCTGCACCTGTGGAAAGGTCGACTCGAGGGAGAGGGAAGAGGGTATCACATTCTACATCCTACCGCAGTTACTGCAGGTTTGGACCCTCTCTGCACAATAGTCCTGATCCTTTTCCCATTCACGCTGGTGTAAATCAGAATTAGCACTGTGTAAGACAAAAGAGCGACACTGGTGTAAGACTGATTAAGGGAGAGGAGAATCAGGCCCATTTGATGGGCTACCAGGAAGGGGTCACACACTCACCAGCCCTGCCTGTTTAATTTTTGATTCCAACGTGGTTGCTATGGCAAGGTTTCCATGGCAAGCAGAGACGTGTGTGTGTGTGTACGCACACCGCATCAGAGAGCACAATGTGCTGTGCTGGTAGCATGTGATGGATGGTGCCCAGAGGCGCAGAAGAGAGCTGTGCTGAATGATCCTGCCACAGAGATGGAGGGGGAGTCACAGAGACAGAGGGATCCCAAGGCCCCTAAAGCCCTGCCTTGTGGGATGTCTGCAGGGGATCCACGTCCTTCCCCTTCCCTCCCTCAGCTTGCAAAAAGCAATTGCTGGTTCCTTCTCCCCAAATCACACTGTTCCCTGGACTGGCCAGCTCTGTGAGCAGCTTAGCGAAAAGGCAAGGGAAAGAGATACCCGGAGAGGAGGAAGGGAACAGGCTTTTAATGTGCATGATAATCTATGCAGAGGGAGGGAGGGGGCAGCTGAACAGATGTGATCAGGGATTATGAGACTGCTGGATTCAATGCCCCAGCACACCCCCACGTGGCTATAGAGTTAGCCTGGATACCCAGCCATAGCAGAGTGCCCTGTACAATCTGACAGCATCATAGCACGCCCAGCCCTTGGCTATACATAGGGGTCGGGGGGGAATGGTTGTGCTCTGTGTGTGTGTCGTAAGGTGTTGCCTGTCTCAGCCCTAAAATGGACCTGAGCAAAACCCTTCCCCGTGCAGTACGGCCCCTGTGAATGAAATCAGAGAGTCAGTCAGCACACACACACGCCCACCCAGAGATCACAAACCGGGGCATTGGCGCCATCCGCGTGGGGGGCAGGATGAGGAGGTGCTGTTGCTTTTAGATCCCTTTTAAAGCTGCTAATGACGATGAGAGAAATAAACAGCCCCCCTCGAAGGAATCCACATGTGGCAACAGGCATAAGCTGTCCACCCTGATCCCAGCACCCAGAGGAAGCAGGTGGCTTCAGCCCTTGGCACCAGCCTGTCTCCTGCATCATTCCAAATACCCCCAGACCCTCAGCGTACAGCTGACACTCACCGGTGGAGCCTTGGGAAAGTGAAGGGGGATTTTCAGGCTGCTGCTCCTGCTGCTCAGCTGGAGAGAACGGAAATAGACCCCTCCACGGCAGCAGGAAAGCGTCATGCACTGCACACTTCCGACAGCAATGAGCGCTGCCGGCAGCAGTGTGTCACAGGCTGATCAGCAGCCAGGCGAGAAATGCAAAGGCACCACCAGGAGCCACCTTAACACAAACCCCAGTGCCGTCCGGGGGCGGGGTGTGTGTGTCCCTTCAGAGATGACACCAAATTCCCTGCCGAGGATAAAAATCCTCCAAGGGAGGAGCCATTAAAGAAAGGCAGAGGCATTCACACAGGGACGAGAAGCCCATATTATGCCACGCTGGGATTGACTCGTCTAAGCACCAGCTTTAAACTGTCTACAGTCTGAGGCGCCATAGGTTCAAATCCCCGCAGAGGCAGCTGTTGGGGGCCCCGCTGGAGACCTGTGCAAGGGCCCTGACTTTCAGAGGGCAGGTGCTTTATGAAAATCTGGCCTCTTTCAGGTGGCTCCAGTTAGAGACCAGAAATCACTAAGCCACAGACAGGCCAACAGATTGCTGAGACTATGGTGCCCTGGGGGCAGGGACTGTCCCTTTGTTCTGTCTGTACAGCACCTAGCACCATGGGGCCTTGGGCTCTAGGACTGTGGTGCTATCACGATGCAGATAATAAGAATGATGGTAATAAATTCCCACTGTCGGTCTCCCTAGCGCCTTCGCAGAAAGTGAACCCCAAAGGCATGTGCAGCCACAGGCCAGTGAATTGGGTGAAAACACTGAAGAACATTCACCGCACCTCGTCTGCTCGTCTCTAACTGCTTTTCATGAGCTAAAAGCTTGAGCGGGGCCCATCCTCCCTCTGTCTCCACTGCCCACTCAGCTGACTTTGAATGACCCTGTCTTTTGCAGGAAACCCTCTGTAGCCCTTTCTTTCCGTCCTGGGGCTGGGGAGCGGGGATAAACAGTCTCTGTTGAAGGTGGCTACTCATTCTGCCCCTTGTTTCACTGAGGCCTCCATGCCGCTCCGAGGAGCAGCATGCTCTGCTCCTTTGTATCATTCTGCACAGTTGGACAACATGTTGGTTACTATTCCAGCTGCTCTGGCGCTCAGATACCATGGTGATGGGCGCCGTGCAGGAACCTGTAGAGAAAAGAACGGTTCTGGTTGTACCTTGTTCTGTGGGCAGGGGCTTTTGGGGAATTTCCAAATGCGAGGAAATGCTCGAGTGGAACCCTGGGCAGCTGCGAGACTGCCGGGAAGAGACTGCTGCAGATGGTGCCAATGAGGCTGGACCTGAGCTACAGGCCTTCTCCCAGGAATTGCCTCCATCCGTGGGGGTGTGAGGTGCTGTGGCCGCATCATAAGCTCAAGGCTTTCCCCTTGGGAACGGAGACAATGGATGCTGCTGGCAAAGGGACACCGTGGGGTCAAATCCCAAACACAGTGCATAGCCCCAGAGTGGGCGGATGGCCCCCCCCCCACAAGGACAAGGGTGGGATTCCTGGGTTACACTTGGCAACACTTAGTGTGCTGTGCTGATAATGTCTCCTTAGGTTTGTATGTGCATGTGTGGCGCCTGCTTGTGTGTTTTGGGTGTGTGTGTGTGTGAGATGATAAATCTCACACAGCAACACACTGAAGAGCAGACCTCAGAAACCACACTCCACACACACCCTGCCCAAGGGTTTCCCAGACTCCCCCACATTGCCCGCCTCTCAGCCCATCACCCATCCTGCGGCCAACGGGGAAGGGGGGCGATGAAAGCCGCTCTCTCAATAGTCCTCTTATTAGGCTGTGCAGGACTCGGGTGTCCTGAAACTTTAAAAAATAAAAGAACTGGCACATCAAACAACTGCAGGGAATGCGACGCCTGGAGGGGAGAGGGTCACATGAAGCACCACGAACATTTTGGGGATAAAGGGCCATTGTCAGCACCCGGTGCGTGTTCAAGAAGGGCTCTGATCGGCTTGGAAGAATCCAGCATGTTAAGCAAGAAACACGAGATTTGGTGGCTGGAGAGACTTTTTGGCCGGGGGGGCAGGGAAGGTGCCGTGCTTCACAGGAACACAAGGGGGGCTTGTGCTAGATCCCGCTGTGCACCACCCCTTCCCACTTAGCCCTCTGCCTGCTTGTCAGTTTAGAGTCGGGACTGTCTTCTTCTTCTGTGTCTATGCTGCAACTAGTCCTGCTCGGGGACTGGGGCTTGCAGGTGCCCCTGCAACGCCGTAACAACAAGCTTTTCAGGACAGGGACGGTCTCTGATTCTATGTTTCTACAGCACCCAGCACCATCAGCTTCGCAGGGGTCTCTAGACATGACTGGAGTACAAATCATAGGAGAAAACAGCATGGCCAACCCCAAGCGCCCAAGAGTCATGCCTCAGGCCCCCCAAAATAATGAGATTTAACAAATAACCAGGGCTGGGGTCTGTTTATTGGCCTTCTAGTCTTGGCATATATAGGGGTGTAAACAAATGGCCTCTTCTTGGGCACCCCCTTGTGGCCTCAGGGCAGCCCTGCAAGTGGCCTCACCTCAGGGTGCCTCTTGAGGGCACAGTAAGTCCAATACAAGCATGTCCTCAAATCAATCCTAGTTTATTAACCGAAACGCAGTGCAAGAGTCCCAAGGCACAACGTCGTCCATGTCAGGCCCATGCGCTGAATCTGTAAAAACATGGCTCTGTTCTCACCACCCTGGTGTCTTCCGCCAGCCCTGGACTCTCCCAGCCATCCTCTGTCCCTCCACCAGGACAGCCACCCCAGCCCTAACCCCGCTCTTCCCAGTGGGACCCTCAGAGCCTCTCCGTTGGGAGCCTCTCCTGGTTCCTCTGGGATGCCCAGGAGACGCCCCTTAGCTGCTCCCCTCCTCGTCCTCGGGCCCTGCAACTTACAGCCAGCAGGATCCTTCTGCTGCTCCTTCTGACTTTCAGCAGTGTCCCAGCCCTGGCTCTCCAGCTTGGAGACCCCAGCCAGAGGCTGCTACACTCCTGCTTTCCAGCCCTCCCCAGGAACTGCTCTTCCTCACAGAGCCAGTCTGCTCTCAAGTCACTCTCAGGCCTCAGACAGTTTCCCAGATGCTGCCCTGCCCTCTTCATTGGCCCAGCAGGGAGCCTGGCCTGGACCCGGAGAGCTGAGTCCAATTTCCTTTAGTGGGCCAGCTACCCTGCCACAACGGATCATGTCTTCAAATTTTTCTCTGCAACCAAGCGGGCCAGAAACTTTCATTTTTTTAAAATGAAAATGGAAAGTCTCATCTAACCACCTGGCTCCAGGGGCTGGGACTTCAAGAAACACACCAAATAACGCAAGTTGCATGATAAAACAGCAAGAGCTGGCGACAGGGCATAAATCATTGTTAAAGAAATAGGTTCTTCTCCTCTGAACATTACCTCCACTTAGCCCACAGGCCATCATCTGCCTGTTCCTCACTGCCGCCGACAGCACGCAGAGCATTGCACGGCTATGCAGACAGCGTGACCCTTTACCTTCTCCAGCCACTCTCCATACCTCTCCACGTCACGAGCCGCTGTTCCACACAGGGGGTTGTCAGTCACTTTTCATGAGGGGGCAGGAATACGACATCATGCTAACCATAGCATAACAAGCTAACAGGGTTTGCCTGAAATGCCCACCCAGATACCAAGTGTCAATCCTGCTGGGAGAAAGCTGAGTGGGTTCTGCTGGTTCACTGAATGAAGTAATTCATTGTCTGCACTGGTATAAGGCACCAGGAGGGCCTACCTGTGGAGTGAGGATCTAGGGTGTGGCAGAGCAGTCCCAAGGGAGGAGCCCTAAGAGCAGCCCAGTCTGGGTGAGAAAGTTTGAATCTAATCATAGAATCATAGAATATCAGGGTTGGAAGGGACCTCAGGAGGTCATCTAGTCCAACCCCCTGCTCAAAGCAGGACCAATCCCCAATTAAATCATCCCAGCCAGGGCTTTGTCAAGCCTGACCTTAAAAACTTCTAAGGAAGGAGATTCTACCACCTCCCTAGGTAACGCATTCCAGTGTTTCACCACCCTCCTAGTGAAAAAGTTTTTCCTAATATCCAACCTAAACCTCCCCCACTGCAACTTGGAATATATAGGGGTGTATGTTATCTTATGATTCTTTGTTAATGAACTGACCCACAAGACAGGGTGAGTTTGCATGCGGTCAGTTGGTTATGTTTCTAAAGCAGGAAAGACACCTGCTGCTCACACACATATTAGCTCTTACCACTCCATAAAGTGTCCAGGGCAGGTCAATCTGAATGTTCCCAGGCCTGGTTAGAACATGCTCCACTTTGAATTGAAGTCTCTCCCATCCCATTTTGCTCTTTTCCTTTCAAGGACACTGGCGATTTTGCAAGCCTAGATTTATTGATTGATTTACAAAGTGAACCATGGGGAAAGTTTGCAGCCGTTTCACCTTTTCAAACTGTAGTGTCAGACTAGAACTTGTGCTTTCCCCACATAAACCATGGGATTATTGTATTCCTAATTCAGACCAAGGTAGCACTGGCCATTTACCGTTAAAAAGATCCTGCTCTCTCAAAAAATTTATCACTAAAACCCATCCACCCACCCAGATTTAACAAATCCATCCATTTGCAGCTGGTGGGTAACTCCGCTGTACCAAGCTTCCCTGGTTAGAATTGAGCCCTGTGGCAGAATGAATTTCATGTATATTGTCAGTAAAAGATGTGGCTCGAAAGCGAGGTCCTATTTCTCCACACAGCAGCCTGCCCTGCACAACCCTAAGTAAGTGAATCAAGGCCTCTCCCCTCCTAAAGGGGACACATCTCCATGGCCCATTATTGGGTATATCACAGTATAACCTCAGAGTCCCTACCACGCCCGGTATTGTACATACAATTAGTGAGAGAGAGATTCCCTGCCACACACAGCTGACAGTCCAGATGGATGTGGAAGGGGGAATGAGAGGTGAAGTGACTGCCCAGGGTCACACAGCCGGTCAGCGGATGAGCTGGGAACAGAACTCAGGTACCCTGACACCTGCTCCAGCACCGCATCCACTAGACCACACTGCCGCCTCACAGATGGGAAACTGAGGCAAAGGGAGATCAAGTGACCTGCCCAGAGTCACCTCAGGAGTCTGTGGCAGAACCAGGAACTGAGTCTCCTGAGTCCCTGCCCAGTGCCTTATCCATGAGCTGTTTTCTTATTCCACAGCCTCTCTGCTGAGCCTGCCAGCCAGTGACAGTTACAGTGCTGGTTTCTGGGATGCAACCACCTCCCCCGCTAGGAAACAGGCTGGGAACCCACCATGACTGAAATCCATAGACAGCCCTATCGCCGCCCCGGCTGTTCAGAGGCAGGCCGCTGTATGGAGAGATGCTGCCTATCCAGCCACAAACACGGCTCGCAGCAGAATGCAGCAAGAACCACGGAATTCCTTTGTGCATCTGCTACAAAACCAAATCTTTGGCTTTTCAGATCAAAGTCCCTCTCGTGTATTGATGTTGGATCCGGGGCTGCCATTGCTCCAGAATTTCACCCTCCGGGAGGAGGGTAGAATCTAGACCTGCACTCCAGATCTTGCGGAGGTAGCCTTCTCTTTTCAGCAAGAGAAAGATCATAGAGGAAACCAAGTTCATGGCCAGGAAGCAGGAAAAGGGGGAGGCTCTAGGGCAGGGGGGATGCAACATACTGATCTTCTAAGAGGAAGGAAGAAAATTGGACTGGGGGGTGGATTTAGTGCTGAATTTTAGACTTGCTTTCCCCTCCCCCTCCAAACCCTGCTTCAGAAGCAAATTAAAAACTATCCCTACAGGAAATTGAAAATCATTTAAAAGACTCTGAGCAGAAAATCTAATGAGCTGGATTTTCAGAGCTAGATTTTCTGGAGGAGATAACACAATGCACTCTGGGGTTCGGCCGAGGAGGGTAAGGAGACTGAGTGAATTGTCGAGATATATTCTAGGAATGACGCGACATAGGTCTGGTGGCTAAAGCAAAGGACTGAGAGGCAGGACTCCTGGGTTCTTTTCCTGACCCTGCCTTTCATTTTTTATACCAAGGCATTGCTATGGCACCTCTGACCTCAATACAGGCCCAAATTCTCAAGAGTGCCTCTAATTCTGAAAAAAGAAAAGGGGGACTCGTGGCACCTTAGAGACTAACCCATTTATTTGAGCACGAGCTTTCATGAATGCATCCGATGAAGTGAGCTGTAGCTCACGAAAGCTTATGCTCAAATAAATGGGTTTGTCTCTAACGTGCCACAAGTCCTCCTTTTCTTTTTGCGGATACAGACTAACACGGCTGCTCCTCTGAAACCTCTAATTCTGAGTGTCTCAGCTGTCACGTGCCCTCCTTGAGACACCAACAGCCTGATTCCCAGGGGTGCTGAGCACCCACCGCTCCACGAGGCGCAAAGCCCAGAGCACATCTGATTTCTTGTGAAAGCAGGGGAAGGATCTGAAAAATGGCGAGACACAACAGTGACACTGGAAAACTGGCCATTTTGGAACTCTGCTGATTCTCTTTATATCAATCCATTTTTCATCAAAAACTCCAATGCTGTGCAGAGCTGATCTTCTGGGGTTTGTTCATTGCCATGTTTATGAGCTTTTTACTAAAGACTGAACTCCCGTTAAGGCTGTGGCAGAAGCTTCAGTTTATCTATGCATCACTCCCAGCTCCGCCATCAGAGACGAGACAGACAAAGGGTGGGAGGGAAAACAGAAGGGAAGTGATTTGTCCCAGGGCAAACAGCGGGTCATTGGCAGAGCCAGGAGTAGAAACCTCCAGATCTTACAGGTTTACAAGTGTGGTGGCAGATTATTAGCGAGAGAAGCCTTCCAGATCCCTGCTGCTGAGGATAAATCCAGATCCCAGCCATCGCCACCACTACCCCTCTCCACACTTGACCCAGCATTCATGCAAATAGCCTGCCACCTGCTTCTCATATGCTGAGTTTGCCGTTAACCAATGCAACGTGCCACGCGCTTTGAACAAAATTGGTCCCAGCAGAAGCCTTCAGAAATCCACTCCAGTGCCCCCATGACGTAGGCTCCATGTCACGAGAGCCTGCTGCTGGTTCCTAACCTTTTCTGCTAGGAAGGCTGAATAAGGGAGTTCAAAGCCTCCCACATGCTGGATCAGTTAGGGGCAAATACGGCACGCACAAGGCAGGCAGCGCAGCGGCCCTGTCCAACTGCCGGGTTCGGGGAAGGGACGCCCCTGCGCATGGCTCTGGCCAGCTTTGCAAATGGGGAATGTAGGAAACAAACAATGGACAATGGCCTGTTGGATTCGCCGCGCTGCTGCCAGGGAGGGGACTGGATGGCACTTGATAGAGGCAGAGTTGATGTGGGAAGGAGCTGTGCAAGCTTCCTCTACCCAGCTCTGGGCATGCCCCTCCATCCCGACCCGCAGCCCCCCCCGCTATTCCAGTCTTGCCTTCTCCACGCACGGCTCTGGGCATGCCCTTCTATCCCGACCCACAGCTTTCCATGTCTGTCTTTGCTACTCATTCGCAGCTCTGGCAATAATTCCCTTCAATCCCAGCCTGCAGCTCCCTTTGCTAGGCCACTCCTGCACTCCCCCACCGCTCCGCTGACGCACCTGGGTCCTGACCTGCAGCATTCTCTGCTATTCCATGCCAGGGCCTCCTGCACAGCTCTGCCAATGCTCATGAATAATGATACCTGGAATACCTGTCCTCCAGGTATCTCAGACTCCTTCAGTGCCTGGCAGCTCTAGCACCGAGAGCAGGCGTGTTCAGAGCAGGCGTGTTCAGGTGTGACCGTGCTCCCCACCAGTGACTGTGTGGGGCAAATTTGGTGCAAACCCCACAGCATGGACCACTGTCCACAGCATCTGTCTATTCAGATGTAACCCCCGCGGTGAGCAGGCCCAGCAGGAGGGAGCTCTCTGCTCCCTCTGTTGGGTCTTTTATTTATTTTACAGGACACCTAGTCAGATGGAACCAGCCCTTGCTGCCATTGGCACGTGGCAGAAGGGTTACATGTCTGAATGTCTGCAATAACAAGGCTCTCCAAGGGTCCCCATCGGGTGGTCCTGACACCCATTCAGCTGGGGGCCAGTTTGGATTCTGTCCAGCTGAGACAAAGCCAAAATGGTACCTGGAAAGCTGAAAAGTGTGCAAATTGCAAAAGGGCATATTGTTCTTTCGCAGGCATGGGGGTGCCAGCTGAGAGCGGGGACAGGGGACGGGGGGAAACCAGGCTGTGGGAAGGCCGGAACACTGAGCCAGCATTCACATGCCACCATTTGCTGGTTCTTGCCCTGGTTCCAGTCACCTTCCATTTTTTTTAAAAAGAGGCAGAGATTTCACTTAGGAACCGCGTGGGTCAGAGCTTTGCTGTCAGAGCCGGGCCTGTCCCATGATATTTTAAGAAGCACAAGAGATGTGACAAAGGGAAGCGAAGACAGAGAGAGAACTTGGGGTGAAGGGGGAACTGCGAGCCATTTCCTCCCCACCCCCAGCTGCCAAAACCTGGATTCCTTCTCCAGCTGGCAGCAGCAGCCACCGGAAGGTGAAGCGGGAATGGGAAAGCAAGCAAGAGGCCTAGCATTTTGGATGGGCCTATGCATAGCCAATGAAGCCAGCTCGCATTGCTGTGCACATGAACCCAGGTCAGGGCGCGCATGTGGGCTGGAATGTGCTGGTGCTTGAAGGAAATGAAACATGGTTCTTTGGGAGAGTTCCACATTCTTCTTTCTTCCTGTTTTCCTTCTGGCATTTTAATTCCCGCACGGGTTGCCACTCCCGCCCTCTCCCGCCCCCTTGCACTGAGGGCAAAGGCCTCTGCAAATGGCGTCCTGCCCTGCAACAAACCCCACCAGCTCCCAGCACCTCAGAGTGTGAGACCCAGGGCAATTCTGAGTTGGGGGGAGGGCTATGGGAGCCCTTTTCTTCTCTGCTTCCCTTCACTCGGGGTCTTAGTCACACACTTCCCCTGGCACTAATGATTGTGTAGCATGCAGCACACCCCGCAACCGGATTACGAAATTCCCTCGCCTCACACAGCTCTGTCGATGTCCCTTAATCCAACCCCCCTGCTTCCCCCCACACCCACTATTCCAGTTGTCATACACACCTCTCCGCCAGTGCCCCCATTCAGCTCCAAGCATCAGTCCCAGCCTAGTTTCTCTCCATTGTGAAACATGAAGTTCCTGCTTGCAAAGGCCCTGGGCTTGTAACAAACATGGGCCAGAATGAATCAGGTCCAAGTGAGAGCACTAAGGGTACGTCTACACTGCAATCAAAATCCCATGGCTGGCCTGTGCCAGCTGACTCAGGCCAAGGGGCTGTTTAATTGTGGTGTAGATGGTTCAGGCTTGGGC
The DNA here is from genome assembly GCF_965140285.1 of Lepidochelys kempii. Taxonomy (NCBI): domain Eukaryota; kingdom Metazoa; phylum Chordata; order Testudines; family Cheloniidae; genus Lepidochelys; species Lepidochelys kempii. The sequence goes on along the minus strand of NC_136398.1, from coordinate 3,475,543 downwards.
TGCAGCTCGAGCTCTGGGACCCTCCCATCTCATGGGGTCCTCATGAGCCTGAGTCAGCTGGCATGGGCCAGCCGCCGGTTTTTAACGGCAGTGTAGTCAGACCCAGAGGGACCTGGAGACCCAGGGAGCAGCAGCCAAGGGGGCGAGTACATTGGCTAAGCTACGCTCACCATGATCCAGCCACCGCATGCAACAGATGTGTCCTCCCCTTTGCCACTCAGCCCCACTTAAAGCTCCCCCAGTAGTAGCAATCTCCTAGATTCATCGATTCCAAGGCCAGAAGGGACCATTGTGATCATCTAGTCTGACCCCCTGTATAGCACAGGCCAGAGAACTGCCCTGAAAAAATCCCAGAGCACCACGACCCTTGGTAAATTGTTCCAATGGTTATTTACCCTCGCTGTTAAAAATTTATGCCTTATTTCCAGCCTGAATTTGTCTAGCTTCAGCTTCCAGCCACTGGATCGTGTTACACCTTTCTCTGGTAGACTGACGAGCCCATTATCAAATCTTTGTTCCCCATGTTGGTTCTTATAGATTGTGATCAAGTCACCCCTTAACCCTCTCTTTGTTAAGGTAAATAGATTGAGCTCCTTGAGTCTACCACTGCCAGGCAGGTTTTCTAATCCTTTAATCATTTTCATGGATCTTCTCAGAACCCTCTCCAATTGGCCAACCTCCTTCTAGAATTGCAGGCACCAGAACTGGACACAGGATTCCAGCTGCGGTCACATCAGTGCCAAATACAGAGGTAAAATAACCTCCTTGCTCCTACTCACGATTCCCTTGTTTAGACATCCAATGATCGCATTAGCCCTTTTGGCCACAGCATCACACTGGGAGCTCGTGTTCATTTGATTATCCACCAAGACACCCAAATCTTTTTCAGAGTCCCTGCTTCCCAGGACAGAGTCCCCCATTCTGTGTGTATTCTGTGTTCTGAGATGTATAGATTTACCTTTAGCCATATTAAAAGGCACATTATTTGCTTGCGCCCAGCTTACCACGCGCTCCAAATCACTCTGAATCAGTGACCCGTCCTCTTCGCTATTTGCCACCACCCCGGTTTTTGTGTCATCTGCACACTCTATCAGTGATGATTTTATGTGTTCATCCAGGTCATTGATAAAAATGCTAAATCTCACCAAACTCCACTCCCTCCATATTCACCGGGGGGTGGGAAGTTCTGTAAAGCCCAGATGGAATGGCTGGGAAAAGTCTACCCGTGAGCCGGAGAAGCCAGGAGTGGCATAGCAGGGAGGACCTGGAGATTAGGAGTGAGGGGCATGGGCAGAGCAGTACATGAGGGAAAGAGAGGATTGGAATAGCAGTGGGAGGGTCTGTCGGTCGGGTTTGATGCGCACTGGTCAGGCTGTGAATGTGGGGAGCACACATCACCTGCTTGGGTTATATCCAGCTCTAGCCAGCAGAAACTGCCTCTAATTAGCGAAACACTAATTAGCCGAGCACTAATCTCAGTGATGACCAGTTTTGCGAAATGCATCACACTAGGCATTTGCACAAACACCTTGGACCAGAGTGGCCCATTTCCTGGCCAGGCCTTGGACCACAGGCATCGGCAGAGCTGCTCAGCGCCACGAGCTACCCGCGGAGTTGGTCTGTTGCCAAACCAACAGTGGGGGATGGGGAGCCCAGCTGCCTGCCCCTTCCCGGGGCAGGGCTCAGCCGGAGTCCATGTGGCAGACGAACCCAGAGGGGAACCGTCCCGAAAGAGTTAAAAGTCAAATGTTTAAAAAAAACCCCAAACCCTGAACCACATGCGACCTAACCTCCCCGAACGGCTCATCTGAATTTAATAAAGTGAGAGGGGGTGGAAAAATCTCCCAAAAAGCTCTCAAAGAAATTAAAGTAAACAACGTTCTGACCTTTGACCCCTCACTGCCCCACAACTGACACAAGTCTGTTGTTATGGTCACAGACGGTTTGACATTTAGTTTAATTGTAAACACATTCAATAAATACGGGGGGCTGGTGTCGGGCATCTCCCCTCTCGGAAGGGATCCAGTAATGTGGCAAGGCCAGGAACGTCTGCCCCAGGGCAAGAGAAAACGCTCCTGTGTGCAGAGAGAAAGACGACACAGAGCTGAGAGCTGGTGTCTGGAACTGGGATGAGCAGTCTTGGTTAAATATTTGTCCGGTACTGCAATGGTCATCACCTTTAGCTTTCACCCCCAGGCACCAGGGCTCTGGCTTTGCTTTCTGCCCTTGGCCGACACCAGGGACTGAATGGAGGACCTGACAGCCCAAGTCTCTACAAGCTAAAAAGCCAAGTTCACTATGTGGGAAAGTGCAGGTATGTCTACACACCACACTAAGTCCTGGCTCTGACTGAGGTTTGAGCCCAAGCCCTGCTTCTGATCACACACAAATCAGTCTGACTCAGGTCAGCCAGCACTTCAGACCTGGGTCCTAGGACCCTGATAGGGGGGTGGGTCAGAGCCCGAGTTCACAAACCCAGGTTCACAACGCACTGCGGACGCTCAAGTGCAGACTTGGAAACATCGAGTACACAAGCCGGACCCCACAGACCTGGGTTTACACTACAGTGTAGACATAAGACATAAGACTCACATCCTCTGTGGCTCAGAGGACACCTAACACCCAGTGACCATGAGCTGCCCATCCAGCTCATAATGACCATCCCAGCAAGGGGGACTGGCCCAGTCAATGCACAGGGATGGCCAAAGTCTGGTGTGCTTTGTCCTGTCATCATGTATGACGAAGGGTGACCAGATATAGCCCACAGAGCTCTACAGTGCCACATCCAGCGGCCTTCACCGTCACTACAGAGGTGCAGGCCACGCTCCCAGTGTGGCTCAAGATGGAACATGGCATTCTGGGATCTGACAGGCCGTACCTCCATACTGAAGTTAGAGGTGATGTTAATTAGACTCAACTCTTGGGATTGCCAGTGTCAGGATGGGCCTGTATTAAAAAATGAGACCAGTAACGTGTCCACCCAGTTCGGTGCTTCGTGGGAAGTTTTGTGGGCACCGAAGGGGATTGTTATTTTTTCGTGATTTCCCCCTTGAGAAAATCTCCCCATTTGTGATGAGTGCCTTGCCGGGACCCCGAACAGATTGCAAAGAAAAGCAACATCTAAATGTCAGCCAAAGAGAGGTGACAGCTGCCCTTTTGACGACAGCGACACTCTGAGAATTGAATTGTTCAAGCTAAAAGCATAAGCTACTACCGTTGTGTTAAAGAGCTAACCATCTATAGCTGGGGCTACGGCAGACTCGCCATTCCCTGGGCCTGGGCACAGAAGGTGCCTATAACACACATTCACCACTGGGTCACAGAGGCATCTTCTGAGCTGGGCATTTAGGGTAAAATTTTCAAGACTTCTGAAAATTATCCCCTTTAGGGACCAAAAACCTTAGCCCCGCCTACTGCTTTCCTGCATCTTCCTTTTTCCGGAGCGGGGAGCAACAGCTAGTGTTTGAGCATCATGCCTCGCGGTCAAGGAATTCATGAGACTGGCTTAAAACTCATGAGATTTAAAAATAAATATCAGAATCTTGTAATTGGCCTCCTGTTCACTGAGCCCTGACAGTTCTCGCGGCCGGGCTTTTCCATGTGGGCACAAATGGAAGGTTTTGTCTCTCTTAAAATCTGAACAAGGGACTGCTGTGTTTGGGGCTGCATCCCTGACCATCTTGGCTAATAGCCATTGATGGACCTATGCTCCAGGAACTTCTCGTTCTTTTTTTAACCCAGTTAGACTTTTGGCCTTCACAACATTCCCTGGCAGTGAGTTCCACAAGTTGACTGTGCGTTGCGTGAAGAAGTATTTCCTTTTGTTTGTTTTAAACCTGCTGCCCGTTAATTTCATTGGGTGACCCCTGGTTCTTATGTTGTGAGAAGAAATAAATAACACTTCCCTATTTACTGTCTCCACATCATTCATTATTTTATAGACCTGTATCGTAGCCCCCCTTAGTCATCTCTTGACTAAGATGAAAAGTCCCAGTCTTTTTAATCTCTCCTTATATGGAAATATATGTTGACCGTGTCGCCATGCAAGTCAACAGTCGCCATGCAAGTCAGAGGTGGCAGCGGTTAGAAATGGGACAGGACGGTGGTGCATTGGCAGAGCTGCGTGTGCAGAGCCCAGGAATGGAATAGCCGGGGTGCTCCAGCTTGGGATTGAGATGCATTGCCCGAGCTGGGTGGGGAACCCCAAGGATGGAATAGCAGTGGGCATTTGCAGATGAAGCTTGACTTTCGTTGGCAGAGCTGTGCTGGACCCAAGAATAGGGTGTTGGCCAGGGCTGGCAGATCTACACAGGGATCAGGGCTTGAATAACAGGCTGTTCTTGCAGAGAAGGACTTCAGTGTCTTGGCAGAGATATCTGCTCTGGTTAGGAATTGCTAGCGGTCCCTCATGAACACCAAAGTCACCCTTGATTTAGAAGGCCTCGCTAACCAACCTCGGACCTTCAGAGGATGCATCCACACAGATGCAAAACTCTCTTTCGACTGTGGGATTTCCCAGAGCGAACCCATTTAAAAATAAAAGGAGGAAGACAAATGATGAAAATTAACTCAGCAGAACTTCTCTTTGCACTGACCTTCCAGATCAAATAGTATCAGCCTGGATCTGTTCCCCCCACTGCCCTCAGACCTGCTGTTCTCCCCACCTGTAAAACAAATTATATTTCAATCAGAATCAAAGAGAGTGACAGATGAGCTATATTTGATGAAAAATGCCAAGAATCTGCAGCCAGATTGGATTTCACAGAAGCCAAGAATTCCAGAGCAGCCAGACTATTTCAATATGATATGAGGTCAAACCCTGGGTTTGTTTTTCCCCTAGCTAACAATTACCATCCACTGAGGATCAAATTTTGGATCTGTCTGCAGCACGTTCGTGCCAGTGGGACGAAGGAACCGTGTGGGACAAGGTGGGTTGGGGAGAAGGGACGGGTAGAGCTGGGTGCTGAGTTCCTTCCTAGCAGGTGAACGTGTATGGCAAAGGCACCATCCCAAGACCCGAGGTCTCCTAGCCTGAGAAGCGGGAGACCTCAAGGTCAACTCTGAAGCCAGTGCAGAAGTCTGGTTACTCAAACCCCATTGTAGAGCTGAGTGCTGGCCTACCATTTGGGATGCCACGGGATGTGGCTCATGAGCCTTGGTCAGTGGGAAGCCAGCCCTTTGTGTATGAGGGAGACAGGAGAGAGAAGAGGGCTGTATGCCCTTTGTAGGACGAAGGGCGATCACGGGCAGGGGTGGAAGAAATACAGCATCCAGAAAACAGGGTAAAGGGCCTGGTTCTGCCCTTTTGTGGGTTAGCCGCTTCTCGCTGCACACATGGGACTGTGCCCTCCCCTTCCTTGCACTGCACAGCCCCTTAGGGGGCCCATGGTTGGGACAGTCCCTTCTCGGACTGACCCTCACACCAATACCAGGGCAGACTAGGACATGGGAGGGTCCAGCAGCAGTTTGCCCTCTTCCGGGGCCCAGGAGGGAGGCAGAGCCCGCAAGCAACTTGCAGTGAGCAGCCAGGCTCCTCTGACTCGCATCCCAGCTCAGGGGGGCCACCGGAGCCTGTCATCCCCCCACCGTGCGACCTGGGCTACAGGCTGAGGATGCCAAATGCACCATAGCTCCCTCTGCTGGACACTCAGAAAAAGACGACATCTCAGGAGTGGCCTGTTCCTGCCTCTGCCCAGCCTTGGGTAGGCAGGTAGGATGGTCTGGTGGTTAAGACCCTGGACTGGGATGCAGAAGCTTTGGATTCAATACCCTCCTCTGGCACAGACTCCCTGTGTGACCCTGGGCAAGTCATGTAGTCTCTTTCTCCCCCCCCCCCCACTTCCCCTCTGTGAAATGGGAATAATGATGCTTTGCTGTGAGGATAAATTCATTAATGTTTGTAGCCTGTCCAGATGATGCAGAGGGATGGACCTGGTAACTGCAATCCACCAGAAGGGGTAGAATTTTATGCCAGTTGGGGCCCTGCAGAAATAACCCATCCAACCGCAGAGCGGCAAGCAAAGTAAATAAATACTCCCGTTGTGGGGTAAATGCCCATGACCCGTTAAGGAGAGAAGAAGCCCTTTTTCAATGTGACCTTATCCGGAGCGAAGAAATTCATTCCTGCCACTGCCCAAACCCTCTTCACTTTCATAACTCACAAAAAAGGGATTTCTCTTGATTCCGGAGACGCTGCCTGCCAAGAGAACAGGGCTGGTGTCCCTTAGACGCTTCCTCTGTGGTTTATCTGCCGCACAACTACAAAAGGAAAGTATTGATGCTGACTCCGCCCCTTCCATTAGACCAGGACCCCCAAAATCACCGTTTCCTCTTGGTCTGTGAAACACTAATACATTCCAGACAGAAAGGTCTGCTTAGGAAATTGTTTGGGAAATTGAAAGGAACCCTTTGTGCTCTAGCTGAGCCTGTGCTTCTGGATTGCAATGGGGTGGGGCGGGGGAGGGGTTGCCTTTCTTTTCTTTCATTTTTGGTGCCACCTTCCTTCCTTCCTTATTATTCCCCTGGAAGGGAACATTGTTTTCTGGAGCAGTGCAAGAACTGGATCTCACTTGTCATCCATGTGTACGGCGCCAAGTGCTTTGCGCCAGGAGCTCCTCTTGTTAAAGTTCAAAGCAAAGCCAAAGCTAGTCAAATCTGGGCGTGATCAATAAACCTCCTTTCACAAAGAGCTGGGCATGGGCTGGCCCCACTGGTGGGAAGTGACTGTGTCCTCTGCAGCAGACTGTCATCCAGGGTTCTCACCGAGCCATATGCGGGGGGGGGGGGGGGGGGGGGCAAGTGTGATCATTAGGGGGGAACTGTTGCAGGAAAGGCGCTTGCTTATGGGTGGGGCCTGAGAAAGCCAGGATGAAAATATTTGCTAATCTCTACCTCAGTCTGATGCATTCCCAAAGGCATTAAAAAAAACTCCTTCACAGCTGCCTGGATGCTAGCGGGGGAAGGTTCCCCAGTATCCAGTGTGGGGCCTGACCGCTGTCAGAAACAAGGGATCCCTCCATTATCCCTCTGTTAGTCTGAATGCTTAGTACTTTGCATTGCTTTTCCATAAGGCTCAGAGAGCGTAACGGTTCCATAGCTCAGAAGCAGAGGGATGGTCGCAACATCTCCTTTAGGGACTCTTCCCAGCAGCAGGGAGCTGGTATTTCTTTAACACCATCGGAAACCCCGTTAATTTAGCATAACATTCGGCCGGGGGATTCCCTTCAATTGCAGGGGCTGGTACCATGCATTTGCTGCTGCCCCACTCTTGGAGTCTTGGGGTCTGTAAATGCTGCAAACCTTTGCACGGCCTGGTGGCTGATAACATAGGCTCAGGACCCTGGGACTGTGCAGTGCTTCGAAAACAAGGGAATTCTATATCCTACCTGCCTGGGCATCTCACAGCCTTTCCTGCCCTGTATGCAGTTACCTGTGTTCATTTCAGAGAGAGGGAACAAACAAACTCCTTTGATTGGGCTTGGAGGAAAAGCCCTTACTTCTCTTTGAGGTAATTAAGCACTGGAGCGAGTTACCAAGGGCAGGGGTGCATTCTTCGTGTCTGGAGTCTTTCAATAAGTCTCTGCATGTCTCTCTAAAACGGGGATTTTCAACCTTTTCCTTTCTGAGCCCCGCCCCCCTCCCCAACAGTCTATAAAAATTCCACAGCCCACCTGTGCCACAACAGCGGTTGTTCTGCATATTCAGTAGATTAAAAGCCAGGGCCTGCATTAGGGGGTAGCAAGCAGGGCAGTTGCTCAGGGCCCCACGCCACAGGAGACCTCGCGAAGTTAAGGTGCGTGGGCTTCAGCTTTCAGCCCCAGGCACCAGGGCTCGGTCTCGGGCTTTCTGCCCTGGGCCTCAGCGAGTCTAATGCTGGCCCTGCTCTCTGGTTTATTTTGGCCGACCCCCTGAAACCGGCTCGCAGCCCCACAAGGGACCCCAGGCCCCTGGTTGAGAACCGCTGCTCTAAAAAATACCCTCAAGTTACTGAGCTCCATGCAGGAACCACTTAGGCAAATTCTCTGGCCTGTGTTATACAGGAAAGCAAACTAGTTATCGTAATGCCCCTTTCTGATTTTAAAGTGCGGAATCCATGTGAGCTGTTATTCCTGCTAATTAAAACTCCTTAACTGTCAGAGAAGAAAGCCTCTGCTGATCTCCATGGATAAACCAGACCCTGCTACCTGCTAAGTGACAGATCAGTTTGCAAACTGTGCATCATGGTCCATGTTTGGATATCAACCCCCTCAAGTGCAGGTGTGTTTGAATCTAAGGTTTTGCTTCGGGTCCTTCTCAGCGCAAGACCCACCTGAGGTGGAACAGAAAAAGATCTGGTGTGAACGCCAGTCACATCAGATAGCTGGGGTTCCCATGGCTCTGTTGGAGAGACTTGAACATAAGAACAGCCAGACTGGGTCAGACCAAAAGTCCACCTACCCTAGTATCCTGTCTGCCGACAGTGGTCAATGCCAGGTGCCCCAGAGGGAATGAACAGAACAGGGAATCATCAAGTGATCCATCCCCTGTCTCCCACTCCCAGCTTCTGGCAAACAGAGGCTAGGGACACCATCCCTGCCCATCCTGACTAACAGTCGTTGATGGACCTATCCTCCATGAATTTATCTAGTTCTTTTTTGAACCCTGTTATAGTTTTGGCCTTCACAATATCCTCTGGCAAGGAGTTCCACAGACTGACCGTGCGGTTTGTGAAGAAATACTTCCTTTTGTTTGTTTTAAACCGGCTGCCTATTAATTTCAGTTGGTGACCCTTAATTCTTGTGTTATGAGAAGGAGAAATAACACTTCCTGATTTACTTTCTCCCCATCAGTCATGATTTTATAGACCTCTATCATATCCTCCCTTACTCGTCTCTTTTCCAAGCTGAAAAGTCTTTTTAATCTCTCCTCATATGGACGCTGTTCCATACTCCTAATCATTTTTGTTGCTCTTTTCTGAACTTTTCCCAATTCCAGAATATCTTTTTTAGCCTGGGATCACCACACAAGTGGCCAGCTCTGTTTGAGGACCAGCAGAGAACATGAATACCCAGGATGGCAGGCCTGCAGCTCTAAACCGAAAGGCTTATGTCACGGAGAGTCACATGAAAAAAAAGTTTCCAAGCTTAATGAATAAAAGACTCTTCTTGTTCTCACGAACGCTAATGGGGACGAGAAATCTGACAATGGGCTTGTGCTGATGGCCCCAGCCTGGCTGCGGACACGGCTCGGCACGGAAAGAAGATGCTTCCTCGGAGTTTAACATTTTATTAAAGACAACAGGAACCAATGAGAACACACATGAGGATTCTGCTTTTAATTTTAGCGGTTGCAACAATGAGTCCCACGTCCTTTCAGATGACAATGGGGGGTACCCGGGTGCTATGGAATCCCTTAAAGGGACATGGACAAGGACTGGCTGAAAGCCTTATTTTTTTTTTGTTTAGCAACAACTTACTACGGTAACTTGCCCTCCATGAATAATACAGAGAGAGAGAGAGCAAAATAAGAAGTTTGAAAATCAATATTCCTTTCTCTGCCAAGTTTGTCTATTTTTAAAATGTCACATGCTGGTCTGTTCCCTGCCCCTCATCCCTGTCATTTTTACAAGTCTGGCCCTTTTCTGGATACTTTTAATTTGCCATTGTGTTCCTTCTTCCATAGGCACCGACTCCATAAAATTAGTGGGTGCTTAGCACCCCCTGGCAGCGAGCTCCCCTCTTGCCTCCCCAGCACCTATCACCTGCCACGATCATGCTAGAGGCTCTGGGAGGGCGGGGGAGGAGTGGGGATGGGGCATGCTGGGGGGAGGGGATGGAACTGGGTGGGGTTGGGTTGGGGGGTTGGGGGAAGGGGTTGGGTGGAGGCGGGGCCTAGACTGGAGCACGGAGTTGAGCACCCCCCAGGCCCAGTGGAATCCAGCGCCGATGCTGTCTTCCCTCTCTTGCGCAGCCTGCCAGCTGCTACTCTTCAGCAACAAATGGATTCATTTATAGCCATGTGGCTTTGAGAAAGAAAGTTGTAATGTCCTGAGATTGTCAGTGCCTTGGGGCAGGAGGTTTCTTTTTTGTTTTGTGTTTGTGCAGCACCTAGCACCTGATCCCAGCTGGGGCTAGGATAATGTACTATATACATTATGTGACTGCCACGGGGACCTCTACTCACTGCCGGAGTGCAGCCTCCCTCTGGCCACCTCTGCGGATTAGCTAAAGTCTGTACTTCCACGAACCCTCCTGTCACTCCCCTGGATTACTTCTGCTGGACAAACCCTTCTTGGGTCCAAATCCCTTTCTCTGCCTTGTCCCAGGGAGAGTGGCTGCAGCCCTCTTCCGTGCAGCCTCCTGTCTGCTACCAGCTTCTTAGTTTTATAGGTGCTCCGCCTGTTCATACACAGGTGAGCTTCCCTTAATTAGGGCTTTCCTCTTGGCCTAAATGTGCCCGGGTTTGCAGCCTACTGGGTTAATTGGCCTATCTGGCCTATGTTAACCCCTTTAAGGCGAGTGTGGGGAGCATACCCCATCCCAGGGACCAGTATACCTATGGAATGTGCGTACTAAAGATCTGAATGTGCAGGAATTTTACTAACATGGAAATGATCCATCCAGAGACGGTAGGTCACTAATGCTTTTGTGAACTGTGTCAATGGGAAGGGTAAAAAATTGGTTAACTGGCTAATCAGCAGGAAAAATACTCCAGTGAGTCATTTTATGGTCTTTATTCGCCTGTACTCATCTCTCCTCTCTGCCCATGTTTTTACCACATTCTTTCCATTTCTGAAGTATCGAGCACTCGGGAGCCGATGTCTGACAAGGGACCTTGTTGTTCCCTAGTGGTAAAAACGCACCGTTAAAAATGCCAGCAAAAGATTTCCGTCAATTAAGCGGCACAGTCAATTATGTGGTGTATCATTAAGGACATCCATGTGATTGTGCAACGTTGGAAGATTCTTTGGTATCAAGAAGAAGCCTGTAAGAAGTGGGTCTCATGAGAACATGTTCATTGGAAACACTGAAAAGGCCTCTCTTGTGGTGGGAAAACTAGATACCATCCCATTCAGAACATTTCCTATCCCAAGACAGCTCACCATTTATTCAGTGTGGGGTGAGATTCATCCCTATGCTGAGGTCAGGCACAAGGGGCTATGCATCATTGAACCCTCTGTCTATAGTCCATCACATATCTACTGCGCCCATCACTATGCTGTCTAGGTGCCAGCTGATAAATGAGACTGGAAAAATGAAAGCTGCCTTCAAGTTGGACCTACTAACCACACCTTTACAATTTCAGCAAAGAGAAGCAGTCAATGCCCAGGTTATGGCAATGACCGTAGGCTAGACTGATCCATGGGATAAAGAGGTCTAGCATTGCTGAAGCCACTGGCTGATCTCAGAGCTGTGTTTGGCTCTGAGTTTTAATGCATACTGAGTGAAATTTACCCCTGTGCTGAAGGCTAGAACATGGCCCATGCACCTCTTAAGTCCTACTTAAGCCTTTAAGTGCTTTTGGAGAGGACACCAATATGTGGGAGTGGAACAGTCAGTGCTAAATTACCTAGCTTAGTCACAGTGAGTCTCAAATGGTATCTAAGACTTTTCAAACCTCTCCAGCTATGAACCCACACAATGTAACACACAGTGACTAGAGGGGAGAGCATAGGAGAAGTGTGGATACCCTCAGGAGAGGTATTGAAACCCCAAAAATGCTTTCCAACCAGGAACCTGTGGCCTACAGGATATATGGACGAGTATCTCTTCGGGCTGGGTTGGGTTCCTCTCATTCCTCATTTGTGCACATCCTAGAAGTGGCTGCACTTTTGAGGTACAAAGAGAGGTCTTGGGCTGAAATAGCAGGGGGTGCTACAGGTTGGGAATGAGTTGCGTTGGAGGAGGTAGAAGGTTGGAATTTGCATGGCCCCTGCTAGCGCTATGTTTGAATCCAACCCGCATTGTCTGCTGCTCAGTTTCATGAGCACCAGAATTGAAAACAAAACCTGAAAGAAGAACAGGAGTACTTGTGGCACCTTAGCGACTAACAAGTTTGTTAGTCTCTAAGGTGCCACAAGTACTCCTGTTCTTTTTGCGGATACAGACTAACATGGCTGCTACTCTGAAACCTGAAAGAAGAAGCAGTCAAGAGGTCTGAGTCCTCTATAGGTAGAACAAACAGTCCTCAAGTTTATACCAGTCACACAGGCCCTCTGCTAGCTTTAATGAGCCCCTCCTGTGCATATCAGCTGTCTGAAATCAGAAAACAACGTATCTGTCTGCAGTTAGTCCACATTTATAAACGTGTCCGTGGCATTAGTGGGTATAATTGGGAACTGAGATGGGATGGATCCTGCTCAGAATTCAGCAGGAATGCAAGAATGCCTCTGGAGAGAACTGCACCCACAAGCAAGCCAGATAAGCCAATTAACCCAGAAACGCTGGCTTTTAAGACATCATAAAAGTAATAATAAAAAATGGTGATATGCCCAGTGTGAAAGCAGAGCAGTTATTAGGTAGCAGACGTAACATGGCTGGGAGCGACAGGGGGCGAGAAACATCACAGGCAACCCAACTTCCTGGAGACAGTCTGCTCAGGCTAACAATGAGAAAACCTGGACAAGGAGGCTTCTCGGTGGCCAGAAGAGCCCCATAAAGCCAGGCCTGCCTGGCGAGAATGAGAGACAGAGAGGCGGGACCAAGGAGTGAGCCTGGTGTAACTCTGGTGCTAGAGCAAACCGGGCCCACGTCCTACCAGGTGAACAATTCAGAGGGGACAAAGGGGAAGGGGTAGTTCAGGGAGCAAATCAGACAGAGCTGCAGATCAGCAGGCGAGTCAGTGAGAGACCCAGAGACCTGACCGAGGAGGACTGCATTGCTGGCGAGGAAGGATATTTAAGGACCAGGGTAGAATGGCCAGTATGGGGTCGGGGAAGTTTTGGGGGTCCCATGAGAGGAAGCAATATGGGCAGGAGATGGCTCGGGCAGCCAAACAAATCCTGGTTGAGTGGGCTCAAAAATTAGGGGGGTTTGATCAGGCAGGAGAAATGGCCTCATGTCACACCATGGCCTCGGGGCCCAGGAGAGAGAATGGAAAGAAGCCCCCCCAAAATCGGCTGGGAGGGGAGTGGGTTCTGAGCACACGAGACCCGGCAGGGTGACAGGGGCTGAAATTCCTCGGGCTGCATGATGAAGTTATAAAACATTTCTGAAGGTTCACGTGGCTCTCCCCGTGATGGGGGAAGAATGTCTGTGTCAGGATGTAGTTAAACCTCAGTGCATCCCCTCAGGGGGAAGAGATCTGTGACAGACCATAAAATAAAATCTCTTCAGCTGGGGCAAGCAGCTCTGGGTTTTGCTTGCAGGGGGGAGGGGTTTGTCTAATTTGTCAAGGGTGAAAAAAACAGCAGCAAATATTGTCCACTGGAATGGGGGATGGGAGATGTGGTTCTGGTCACAGACAAACACGCCAGGGCCCTTAAAGAGCACAGGGCCTTGTGGTAAAGATCAGGGACAGCCATGTATTCTGTTCAGGTTTTTTTGGACTGTGCCCATCACTGTGATATCCGAATGCCTGTCACAGGACAGCTCTGTGGCTTCCTTGGCCTGCCCTTTACATCAGCTCCTACTCACTGGGAATGTGTTTCATGCATCGCAAAAGACATCATGTAAACAACCCCCACGGGACAAGGACACATCACCCTGTGGAATGGACCCACCCTCAGAACGGTCTCGGCTCTGCTCAGGCGGTGGCAGGGGAAGGGTCAGGGTTGAGAAGAGATTGGCCCCTTTGACCCAGGGGTTCTGTGTCCAGAAATTAATATGGGAGATGGAAAAAACCAGCTCTCCCCGCTGGAAATGGGAACAGGTGGAAGGGGGGAGATTTTAGAGAAACACCCCAGGGCTACTTTTGGTTTCTTGCCCCAGTGGGGCTATTCCCAGGGCAAAATTCACCCCGTGCAGAAATCAGCATGAGGCCCCCACTTAAATCCAGCCTAGTCAAGGCCTCATGCTGGACGTTCGCACAAGGACCAATTTCACCCCTAAAGCGCATGATCCGATAGAATAGGAGGCCCAGAATGGATTTTGGTTTGAAAGGGAGAGCGGCAGAGTTGGTTCCTGCTTTGCTGCCCTCTAATGGCTGAAACTTTCCATACTCACAAATTTCTCCTGTCCACACATTGGGGCCTGGCAAACAAACGTCCGCATCTTTGCTGCCTGCTACTCCTTCAGCCAGGCCAGTTGGCCCTCACATTCTGTGTCTCTGGCTGAGAAAGGGGGACTAGACCCCAAAACATCTCTGTCTTTATTTAACTCTTCTGTGGATGCAGCGCCAGGGTGGGGATGTGTATAAGAGGAGTGCAGAAAAGCACCAGGTTCAAATGTCCCAGCGATGCAAAATGTGGCATGGGGACAGAGTTAAAATCCATAGAGGAAGCACAGGTCAGTTCATTAAGTCCTCAGGCTATGTACTAAGGCACTTCCATATGAGTGAAAGGTTACAGAAAAATACCTCCTCCCATCCCATTTTGAGTGTAAAACAGATCTCACTCAGTGGAGAAAGTGTGTGAGCCAGGACTTCTGGGTTCTATCCCAGGATCTGTCTCCTACTCACTCTGTGATGTTGAGTAAGCCATTTCCCCTTTTTGTATCTCTGTTTCCCATTCTTTGTCTATCTTGTCGATTTAGATTGTAAACGCTTTGGGGCAGGGACTGTCTCTCACTATGTGTATGTACAGTGCCTGATTGTAACAGGAGCCTCTAGGTTTATTATAATATAAATTAATAATAATAATTCACACCTTATTACTGCACTGTGAAACCTATAGGTGAAAGATGCTAAGTATTAATATTATCTCTAGGTGCTTAATGTAAGTGCTAAGAACTCTTGCTATCCCTATGTTCATTTATAATTTAATATGATTTTTTACTTGGATTCTTCTGATGGGAGACAAGTTAGTCTTTTGGCAAGGACTTGAGTCAAGCTGCTCAAAGCTTTTGGAATGAAGCCCCAAAAGACCTAGTTAAAACCTTGTGGCACCTTAGAGACTAACCAATTTATTTGAGCATAAGCTTTCATGAGCTACAGCTCACTTCATGCTCAAATAAATTGGTTAGTCTCTAAGGTGCCACAAGTCCTCCTTTTCTTTTTGCAAATACAGACTAACACGGCTGTTACTCTGAAACCAGTTAAAACCTTGTTAACCTTGGGTTCAAATCAGCTGAGTTGCATACAAAACTTTTATTATTTTTAATTGCTTTATTTTATTAGGCCTCACAAACTTGTTGCCAAAGTTAAAGCAAAACTGGTCATGCTGCATATTAAGATTCCTTTATAAATGGTTAATAAACAGTTAATAGATATTATAAGCATCTTACTAGAAAGTTGTATGTGTTATAGATGGTTATAAGTACATCAACAGAACTTGTCGTGGTGATATGTCACAGTAATACACAACCTATTGATCTGTTGGGTTTGTAAATCGTTTCTTTAAAAGACCATTCATCATTTATTTACCCCTTACAAACTATTTTAAAATGGAATCTGTATGATTGGAAACCCTCTTGCTGCCTCTAAATCGCTGCAGTTTTCATCTAAGATGAACTGGACAAAACTCATTAATTTCCTTCCTGAGCCTCCCCTTTTCCTCACCAGGTCTGAACAAACCCAAACAGACGTTAAAACTCAAGAGGTGCAAAATCACATGAACTGAAACAGAAGGAAGAATTCATTAAAAAATACCCTGAGAAATAGATCCTGCAGAGATAGCGCCTCGACAGCTCAGTGACCGGCATATTAGATAAAGCTGAGGTGGAGAGATGAATGGAAACAGAAGTTTTACACTGTTCTATGGCTGAGATCGGATGTGAGGGGCTAGTTGAGTGAGAAGAGACATTAGGCTAGATCCTCACTTGGTGTAAATCAGGGTAGCTCTAACTTCAATGGGGTTATGTTGATTTATACCAGCTGAGGATCTGGACCTTTATTGGATTATTTTATTAAAATCTGCTTTTTCTTTGAAAAATGAAGATTTCAGTTTAAAATGGAAAAAAAAATGGGTTGGCCTATGATTAAAAAAAATTGATTTTGGTGTTTTCTGCTTTTTGAGAGAACCCCCAAAATTCCCCCCCAAACACATTTTTCCAAGCCAGTTTCCATTTTGCCAAAACCCCCATTTTCAACTGAAAAGTTTCAACCTGTTCTAATAAAAACACGTCAGCTTCTGAGCACATGCAGTCCCCAGCATCTGAGTGGAAACAGACAACTGCAATATCGTATGGTATAAAGAAATAGCAATAGTAACATGGTCCACATTGCAGTGCATGGAATCACTTAGAGCCTGTTTCATTGCTGAGATTTAAGCTCATAAGAAAGGCTTGAGATGTGCAAACATCAGCTCTGGTATCTTCTCTGAGAACATGCTAGACAGATGAGTGAATCTAGGAAGCATTTGAAGTGTGGATTCAAGTTGATTTGGGGATCTGGGACTCTTCCCCATCATCTCTGCTCCTCTTTGGGGCCACATGTTGGATTGATGTCACTGAGCTCTGATGTGCAGGAATCTAAGGTGGCATAGATTCATAGATTATAAAGCCACAAGGGACCATGGTGATCATCTGTTCTGATCTGACTCCTGGGTATTTGAGTGAATGTCAGTTAACCTGTCAATTTCTTGTCTGCTTCTTTTTTACAATACAACATAAAAAGAACAACAACAAACAAACAATACCCACAAATGTGCAGCTAAATTAATTATTTGTATTTAAATATTTGAGTGTTTTTGTTTGGTTTTTAATTTGCTTCCAAGCTTGGGGCCTCCTTCTCCAAAACACTCATTTTACATGGACATCTCTCTCTTGGTATCAATAGCAGGAGGAAGTGCAGGATCAGAGCCTCAGACTGTGGGCCAGATGCTCAACTTGTGTAAATCAGTGTAGCTCCTTGAGGTCAGCGGAGTTATGCCGATTGTCACCATCTGAGGATTAGGCACCATGTCAGCAGAAGAGGCTTCGACCTGAGCAGATTTTCACAGCGTCTATTAACACAAAGCAAAAATCCAAATGTGGTATCTGAACACCGAGCATCACTCAAGAGAGCGATATGTCTATATTATAGAGAGAGACAAGGTGCGGGAGGGAATATCTTCTATTGGACCAGCTTCAGCTGGTGAGAGAGACAAGCTTTTGAGCAACACAGAGCTCCTCTTCTTCACCTGCATGCATGCATGTGCACGCGTGTGTTAATACTGGGCCAGATCCTCAGCAGCTGTGAACCAGCATGGCTCCATTGACATCAAAGACATCAATTTACAGCAGCTGAGGGTCTGGCTCACTCTGTTTGTATAAGTGTGTGAGTGTGTGTGTGTTCAAACACACACCATATAAAAGAAACTGCAGGTGCACTCAATGTACTATAGATATACGTTACAGATAAAGGCCAGATCCCAGCTACTGTAAAGCAGCATAACTCTACTGAAGTCAATGGAACGAGAGCAATTGTCACTAGCTAGCTTTTGGCTCCCAGTTGGAGAGGAGTGTGCATATATACTCCATACACTCTTCTCTAGATTGGAATGAAGTGCCTCCCCCAAACACACACCCAGGCCTTCTAATAACCCATAAAACATCTTTGGAAATCCTTTCCTATTGAATGTTTGTTAAGAAGAATCAAACATAAAACCAATCTCGGCAGATTTGACCACAAGCTGTTGATCCTGTGGGAATGAGGCTAGGGATCTCCATTTACGTGTATCCCGTACAAACTCACTTCAGCTCACTTCCACATCGTATAGTTTTACTCTCACTATGAACGGTCAGAGTAATCTGGTCATTGGCTTTGCTATGAAAATAAACACTGGCCGCTGAAGATCACTGTTGGACCAAAAGGAGTGCGCACAGGACAGAGAGCTGTTAGGAGCAAAAGGGAACCCATGCAAAAGAGAAAGCTGGAACTGTGTGGGATTTGAGTGTCCCTCATTCCCAGCAGGGGTGTTTCTGGGCAATGCTCCATCAGATTTCCCGTTCTCTGCTGTGAGTCACCGCCTGGGCTCTGCTATGCTGATAAGAAAAGAAACAGGCATAGCTAGGTTTCAGAGTAACAGCCGTGTTAGTCTGTATTCGCAAAAAGAACAGGAGGACTTGTGGCACCTTAGAGACTAACCAATTTATTTGAGCATAAGCTTTCGTGAGCTACAGCATCCGATGAAGTGAGCTGTAGCTCACGAAAGCTTATGCTCAAATAAATTGGTTAGTCTCTAAGGCATAGCTAGGAATGCAGTAGCTTTGTCCCTTCTCGGCCTCCCTCGGTCACATTTCCTGTTGCATCCTTCAGCCATAACCCTGCTCTCAGAACATGCTCACAATCACAAGCTTGGCAAGAGGCAACGCAGCCTGCAGTGGTCCCCTATAGCATAAAGCCCCATTACAACAGTCCTAAGAAGTGTTTGGTACAGCGAGAAAGGATGGTCTTGTGGTTAAAGCACAGGGCTAGAAACTGGGGGGTTGGTCCCAGGAACTCGCTGTGTGACCTCAAGCAAGTCACTGCCTTCCTGTGTGTCTGTTTTCTCATCTGTGCAATAGGGGTAATGATGCTAAACCACCTCTTTTAGGGCTAAATTAATTAATGGCTTTAAAGTGCATTGGGCTCTGCAGCTGGAAGGTGCTGTAGACTTGTAAAATATACTTGCAGCACTATTGTAAGACAGGAATGGCTACTCAGAACCTTCTGAGCGAAACCCTCCATTCCACCTGGTTCCGGGTGTTGTTACAACCCCAACCTCATCCAGATGAGATGCCAGCAGACTCGTTTGGGATTCACCGCAGGAGGATGCAACAGATTCCTAGGTTCTGACTCAAATGCAGGCAGCTTACCCCAAACCCCACACTTCACCCAAAAGACAGAGCAAAATGCAAGGATACAGGAACGGAGGGTGCAGGGAAACGAAACTGTAAAAAAAGGAACTGGCAAAACAACCTGCGTGAACCCTTGTGAAGTGAAGTCAGCGCAGCGGAGGGGGAATGGGGCAAGCTGGTGTATATTCACACAATAGCTCCTCCTGCAGTCTTTCCTATGGGGAACAGGCATCCTGGCAGCAGAGCCCAGCACAGGGCTTCTACCCCCAATCCTCAGGCCTGCTATAATTTGCATCCCGGCAGCCATGTCCCCTGTGGCCAGCCGTGGCGTAGCCAAGGTGCAGGAACCACTGAGAACATTTCCTTCCACCCCAGCCTGCTCCTGGTGCCCAGGGCTCTTTGCAGCAGCACCCAGGGTGTTCTGTACTGGGGGCATTCCCGAGTGGAGGGGGGTTTTAACAGCCTCTTTACAGCCGCTTTGCACACAGGGGCTCAATAGGACACCTTAGAGTTCAGTATTCCATCGCCATCCCTCTCAGTTGTGGGGGGGGGATAAGGGAGACCCCCGAGATAAGTAACTGATGCGCCGAGTCTGCCCAAGCTTCTATTCTCCTGGTTGGAATTGCTTCAAGCAGGATCTAGCTATTCCACAACTACCCGGTCCAGACCCCATGTTGCCCTCCTCATCCACGAGCTGAAATCTTAGGGCTCTCTAGAGCCCTTAATCTGCAGCAGCAGGTCAGTGGGATCTGCACTCTGGGAGCGCGCATGGTGTATGCCCCTTATCTTGTCCTCCAGAACAGATGGTTCAAGAGGCCCAGAGTAAGCTCTTCCTGTTTTGTGTGTGGACACAATACTCTGAGGTTCGGTGGGTTGATGTCGGTAACCAGGCAAAGAAAGTCAATGGAAATTACTAAGCTTGTTTCTTAGCAGGAGGCAGGAAAGCTCCTGGAGTTTTAAAAGTAGGTTTTAAATTCTCAAAGGCAGTGTGGGGCTGGTTTATAAGCCATTATCCGCCCGAGCGCTGTTACATCCCTTCTCAGAGCTCAGTAACTTAACTTCTTTACAAGTTTGCTTTACAAGGACGGAAATAAACCGCTTTTACAATCAGAACACAAGAGATTAATCAGATTCTTAAAACAACTTTATGTTAATAAATAATATCAGACAGGTGGCCATAAATCCACCTCAGTGTGCTGAACAAGAGACAGAGGCATATTTATTTGCCAGGATTAGGACGTTTAGAATTGGGACCACTGATTTTGCAGCTGCACTAGCCTTTGTTGTCTGGTTTGTCCCATAGGGAACACACAAAAGTTGAGTTCTTGGATCATGTGTTATTTTTCCCGGCGAATCCAGATAGAGGAATCTGGAGAAGCAGAGCAAGGCAGTCACTCTGTGGTTTGGGCCTTCAGTGACTCATTTGAACCTTTTTTCTGGTTTTGATCCAAATGGGATTAACACCCTGAATTTTATTTGGAGTTTCTGGTTCAGAAATACACACAAAAAATACACAAATTTAAAAAACTCAGTGAAGCTGAGCCTGGCTACGGATCAGAACTCCTTGAAGGCACCAAACTCTTACACTTGGGACAATGGCTGCAGGAAGGTTTGCAAATTCTGAGTTCAGCCAGTGGGGGTTTATAACCAAACTCCCAATCCAGGCAAGTTTCACCAGTTAGGATCTTTTATTTCTTCACTCTCCAGCTCTTGCTGACGATTTCCCAAACTGACGCTACACTCAGCCGTGCAAAACTTTCCTGTTTCCATGAGAGTATTCTTAGTCAATCAAAACTGAAAAGAGAGAAACACACAGCGACAGTGGACAAGGGCTGGTCCCAGAGAGTTTATCGAAGTTTCCCTGGGAAAGGTTGGCTGCTTTTTAATTGACCTCTCAAGGCAGAAAACAGGAATGTGACAGCTTTATTATATTGTAACGAGGGGGAGGGGGGTTATGTCTGTGTGCGTGTTAGAGCTACTCATTTTTTTTATCAAAACATTTTTTAACAATACGAAGCTTTTTGATGTAAATGAAAATTTTCATGAAAAGTTTTCATTTTCAATTTTTTTTTTTACCAAAATATATGTTTTTGATCTTTCTCTCTGCTTTGAACTCCTTTGCTGGGAGGATTTTTTTTTTTTCATTTCACAAAAGAAGAAATTTCCAATGAAATGTTTTTTATTTCATTTGAAAAATTTTGCTGAAAAAATGTTTCATTTTTCAATGAGAAGAGAGAAAGAGAGAGAGAGAGAGAGAAAGAGAGAATTGCCCTCTCCCGAATGGAATCAGAACTGCTCAGCCTTGTGTCACGGGATTTACATTGCTAACAACTAATGGAGATTCCCATTTCGCTCAAGGAGGCCCTGGGTTCCATTCCGATTTGAAGTTCAAAGGAGCCACAGTGACAAGCCAAACGTTCCTAGGTGGCCCCTAATGTATTAGGATAATAACTCTAGGTTGATTGTGTGTTCGGATAAAAAGGTGGATTGATAGAATTAGCAGTGCTGATCTAAATCTTTGCCAGCGCCCCGTGCCTCCAGCTCAGCCACTCCTCGCCCCTTTGACTGGTTGAGCGGGTTTGGTCTGGCCTGACACGCTTGCCTCGATAGGTCTAGACTCGGAATGGGAAGTGTAGCACATCTTCCATGTAGGAAACAAGGGCTTTTAGCAATTATAGCGACATTCCAAGATAAACTCCCACTTCCTGATGAGTTTGTTTGCATTAGCTTGTTTGGGCGATGGAGAAACAGATCCCTGTGAGAGGGCTACAGAACCAGGGCTCTCCGGACTGAAATAGTTTGGTAAATTTTCTCTGCATGGGTGAAATTCCCCCTGCTACCAGAGGTTATTATCTTCATACAGGAACCAACAATATCCTTTCATTTAGACACTAATTTAAACAATGTGTGCAGAGGGTGGGAGTGCTTGCTGCTTAGGGATCCTTTGAAAACTCCAGGACTGAGCCAAACCAAAAGAATTAAAAGCCCAGCTGTTGGATGGGATGTTTGTTTGCAATGGATCCCTTACACAAAGAGAATATGGGCCTGAAATGCAGCATTTGGGTTCTGGACCCAAAGTTAAGGGCTGTCTTGAGTTTAAATTCCACTTCTGCACATTATGGAATGGGGTCCGGGGTGTGAACAGACGATTCAGGCTCAAGGCTGGATTGCAAAGTTCGGTTGCAAAGGGGACAGATTTGGTGCAGTGTGGTACCGTCAGCAGAATATGGGAGGAGTCAAGAGGCCTGGATTCTGTTCCCAGTTCTGTTACTGCTTGACCTTCGTATTTCTGAGCCTTAGTCCCGTCCTCTCTAAAACGGGGGTGATGGCTCTTCCCCATCTTCTTACAGACCTATGGATGAATGGTGTTCTAGAACAGCTGAGCATTGTTATTAATTTATTCCGTTATAGAAAGGGACTCAAACCGTGGCATTCCCCTCTGGGTTCAGATCTGGATTTAGCCCCCCATGCATCCCAGAGTTGGGGCTCTGTGTTTAGACATGGGAGATCTGTTTCGTGCCCATCACTGAAGGTAAAGTCAGCAACATTTGTTCTCTCTCTTCCTCATGGAAATTCCGACTGAAACTTTTCTCCTGGTTCCAGTTGACAACTACGTACTGGAACAGAGCAATGGTGGTGTTGGATCCTGGAGCTACTGGCCTCCAGATTAAACCAACAGACCATGGAGTCTGATGGAGCCTACTGGGAACCTCCTAGGGTTTATTAGAGTTTGAAGAGACACGTTACATTCCCTTTGGGAAGGATCAGACAAAGGGAACCCATTGTGCATAGGAGAGCCTGGCAGTGGGAGGAAATTAATTACAGCAAATATTAAGCAGCTGAGGACTGGATTGGAGTGAAGGAGACTGGGTGTGGGGACCAAGTTGCTTCTTTATCTTATACGGCTGCCATGTCCAGGAAATTCCCTGTAATTCCCTGTAATTCTTAGGAATGATGCAAATACCAGTATCATTGTCCCAAGGGAAACAGGAAGTGGGAGCAGGGGTAGGGGTTGGGTTTTCCCTGGCCTCTACAGTGGGACCAATGGGAAGAAATGAACTCAGATAGCCTGAACCTTTGAAACCTTTTGCTCTGCATGCAGGGCTTGGCCCATGGTGCTTTGGTCCCCAAAAGGAAAGAATGACCTGAGTCAACCTAGCAAGTGCCTCATCTCTTTTCCCAGCCCTTCCTCGGGTCCCTCTCCGGGGACGCGGTGACAGTCAGAGGAAACATGCGTAGCACGGTATTCAGGTAGCAGGTATCTATTCGCATTATTATTTAAATAGCTAGCAACAGTAAGCTACAGGTACATTGCTGCTCTGGGGCAGGGCCGTTCATACTGTGGGAACAGCTAGTGGTGAGAACGCTGCAGGGAAACGCCCTTGGGTGCTGGGAGGGGGATGGGCACCTAAGTGCTAAATCAAATGGAGGAAAAATTCTCATTACAAATTTTTCCAAAGAAGGCAGATCAGGCCGTGGTGTTTGTGTGTTTTGCCCAATGAGGAAAATCGGTTTCTCTGCTTAGCCAAAGTGTTCAGCCTTATCATTGCAATTTCCATACGGCCAGAGGGTACAATAAAATGCTTTTAAATTTGTTCTGTCGTAAAGCTCACATTAATCATCAGAAAAGTCAGAGTGTATAATTGATAAATTATAAAAACATTTTAATTTCCATTCTCAAGAACAGACGCAGCGAACGCAGAACAAGGAGGCATCAAGGACCCTAAGATGTCCCGCTCCAGCTGTGTCTCTCCTTGCCGCACAGGACAGCAGGGGGCAGCTGGTATCAATGTTTTCAACCAATGTGGCTCTTCCTTTTAGTTTCATCAAGATAGCCCCTGGAATGTTCCGCTCTCACATTCTTTATTTGTTTTGGAATAGCAGGTAGAGGCCCTGTCCGAGATGGGGGTCCCATTGTGTTAACCACTGCACTTCCACAGAGCACGAGACATTCACTGCCCCAAAGATCTTGCAATCCCAATAGCCCAAGCAAGGGTGGTTATCCCCATTTTATAGCTGGGGAGCTGAGCACAGTGAGATTAAGTGACTTTCCAGGGAGATTGTGGCAGAGATGGATTTGAACCCAGATCTCTTGATGCCTAGCTGAGGGCCTTAGCCACTAGCCCTTCCTTCTTCCGGGAAGCTGACTGTTTCATTGGCAGACTGAAGCCCTATCTGCCTCTCCCCCGTAAAGCTTTGCCCTTATTGAATGTCTTGTTACAGTGGCAGCTGTGTGTGCTCCCTTCCCGCACCCCAGAATCATCCCTCTGGGGACCCAGCACATAAGGAGCGAATTTGGGAACCAAGATGAAGAGCTGAGGGATGGGTCAAAAACATCCCAGTTCCCAGCCCTGCCCGAAGGAAGAACACACACACAGGAGAGAAGCGTGGGGTCTAGCGCCAGGAGCAGGGACCAGTTGGCTTTGGCGCTAGCTCACTGTGTGGATGGCGTCACCTCGCTGGGTCTTAGTTCCTCCATTGGAAGGGGAGCTGATCCCGACCCATCTGCCCAGGGGGGTGCGTCTCCAGCAGCCAGTGTGAAGGCCTGGGGAGTGACAAGGCACTAGAGGTGCTGCAGGAGGAGAGGGGGTCTTATTCCTGTAGCCCACCCATCAGCTTAACCACTGGGAGACTCTACAGAAGACCTGCCCTTCCAAGGGCACAGATGAGCAGGAGATAGCAAGGCTGGGAGCTGTTAAAACGGGGGCGCGGTGAGAGGGGGAGCTGATGCCCTTTCCCTGCTGGCTTTTCACGCCATTTACTCGCACGCAGGCGGTAACGGCAGGGAGAGCCCCAGCCATTACAGCTCCCGGAGAGTATTTAGCATAAATTATTTCATTATAAATTAGCCTGTTAGCCGGCCGTATTCTGGAGCACAGGTCAGGTTCTCAAGGGAATGTCAGTGGCAATTAGCAGCCTAATGACCTCTTTCCTTTGGGAGGAGGGGGACCAGGAGAGTCTGCACCGGTCCAGGCCTGTTTCAGATGCTGTATCTTTGCCAGGTGAAAAGGTGAAGCACGTAACGCACTCATGGATGGAGCCTTCCCTTTCCTCTGAGCCAACGCTTTTCCCATTCTCCCCTTCCTGGTGTTTCATTGTCTCACTCATGGCTGCTGGTTTGCTGGACCACAGCCTGTTCCTGCACCACTCTGCGTTACTACAACAGCGTCTTCTAAATGCTTTGCTGGATAGTTTGGCCCCACCCATGTGCTGCCGAGGGGATGGCCCTCAGGCTAGGTACATATCACTAACACCATGGCGATAGGTGCCTTGAGAACGCGATGGATGAAAAACCGGTTTATCCCCATTTTACAGTTGGGTGAATCGAGCCCCAGAGACCTGAACTCAGGGGTGAGATGAACGGTGTTGCAATTAACAGAGCAGTGTAAGCTGGTGAAACTTACCGCCAGAGAAGGGATAGCGATAGCAAGAAAAGGAACAGTGGGAAGGTGTCATATAAAGTAAGTCCTTTGGGATAGCTGCTGTTAGCACACAGGCCTGGCAGTGCGGAGATCCTGCTCTTGACTTGCTAAGTGACCTCAGGGACAAATGCTGCTTATGCCAGCTGTGAATACAGCCCAATCTTTCTCTCTGCCCCTGCCTGGAAAACAAGACTAAAATATCCACTTTTGTCAAGTGCTTTGAGATCCATGGATGAAATGCATCAAGTGGTCCAAATATATTTATTATCCTAAAAGTGGAAAGACCAACAATTGAGACCAAGAGTTTAGCAGGACTCAAACAAGGATTAGATTTGGGTATAGATGACTAGAGTATCATAGAGACAAGGTGGGTGAGTTAATATCTTTTATTGGACCAACTTCTGTTGGTGGAGACAAGCTTTTGAGCTCTACAGAGCTCTTCTGCAGGACAGAGTACCAAAGTAAGGATTCAAAAATAAACAAGAGTTCTGCGAGGGCTCTAAATCCCCATGCTTCAGAGCATAAAACAACCTCTTACTAATAGGGGTCAGGAGAAAACTTTTCTTGAGAGCAGGTTTTCCCATAATTGCTGGGTTTCTTGCACCTGGCTCGGAAGCAGCAGTAGCCAGCCTATGTTGGAGACAGGAGACTGAACTCGATGGACCCTGGTTCTGTCCGGTTTGGAAAGTCCTATGATGGGGCAAAGTCCCCTTTTCTGTGCTTCACACCCTGACAAGATCTTGGTGGATAAGATGCTAGCTGGAGAGAACTTCTAGTTTTTTTTGTTGAATTGTGCAATTCTTATGAATATTCACACCCATGTCAGGGAGAGATGGCTCATTCCCTAATGGCAGGATATCAGTTGGAACATCATCTAATTGATTAGTTGGAAATTGCTCTTGGTGGAAAGGGAAGGCCTCTTTTTACTCTCAAGGAATTAATTTCGCTAGTGCCATTCTTTGCTGTGCTCAATTAATCTTGTTAAAGTGATGTAATTCTAGTTAGCACTTCACACTAAGAGACAGGAAGAAGGAGTTGTTCGATATGAGGAAGATTAGGTAATGATGGGGTAATGGAGGGTTGTTACCCTGGCAAGAGGGTGTGTGGCCCAGTGCCGAATGAGCTAGGCTAGGAAGGCCGGGGAAAATCGCTGGAGTTTTTAAGGTGGTGGTGATTACCTCCAATGACTGGCTAATATGTATATAGCCTACTAGTATAACAGCACGTCTTCCCATCTGTCATGGGGGAGACCAGTGTTTGAGTTACAGTTGCACCAAGAAGCCCCAACCAGCATTGGGGCCCCATGTATTAGCTGCTGTACAAACACACCATAAAAGACATTCCATGGCCTGAAGACCTTATCATCCAAACAGCTGAAGGAAAGATCAAGACCCCCACATTAGAGGTGGGGAACTGAGGCATTAAGTGACTTGCCTGAGGTCCCACGGAAGTCAGTGGTAGAACCAGGAATTAAACCCACAGCTCCGTCAGCCTAGTTCAATGCCTGGACCGTCACCTGGACCATCCTTCCTCTCAGCCCTTGGTTGTTCTCATGGTGGAGAGAGAAAGGACGTTTAGCCGCTCTCGAGAAATTATGATCACGCTGGTGGTGACAGAGGAGCTATGTATCAATGTAGGGGGAGCATTTCAAATGCGCAAATGGCACCTCCCTCCCCCTGAAAATGAATGGTGCCCAACTGCCATGAGGGCCTTGGCAAATCTTTCCCAGCCAGAACTAATAAGAGCAAAGTGCTGGTGTCCGTTTTATTAGAGGCCTGCTACAGCGAGAGCAGTACTGAAATGTGGGTATTTCTTCTCCCATCCTTTAGCAAAGGGCCTGACAAGCGTCAATGAAATCCACTTCACACACCCCTTCCCACTTACCCACAGTGGGGGAAGATAGATCGGCATTGTTCCCTCTTGACAGATGAGGAAACTGAGGCTCAGAGCAATGATATGGCTTGCCCAAGGTCAGCCAGTAAGTCATGCCATAAGCCTATGTGCCCTCCAAAGAGATCGCTTGACCTGCCGTGGAGATGCCACAGCCTCCAGAGTTAGAAAACCAAATTCTCTCCCACTTTAATAAGCAGCAGTTGCTTACTTCAGCAGCAGCTCCTGTTCTGTCTGGGTCCCAGCAGGGAGCCTGCATTTTGCCAAGGGCAGACAACAAGCCCCTCTGCAAGAGCTCCTCCATGAAAGTGGCAGGTTTCAGAACGAAGCGCTGGAGCACCTCTGAATGCAAGGATCACGTCTCTTCTCCACGGCTGGGCTCACTGCACGTTCCCAGCCTGCAGAGCCCTGGCCCACAGCCATAGGTTTAATCCGTTCTGTTTTCCCTGGTGCAGCATTGAGTGTGTGGGGTGGGGAGTGGGGAGAAAACCAGCTATGTCAGGCTCTGTTCCGGCTTACCTGACTCTTAAAGCCATAGCGCGGATGTGTTTGTACATTATTAGAAGTGCCACAATACCGGCGATGATCATAATGAAGATGAATGTTCGCCCCTGCCACTGGCTTCTCTTTATTGCATGGTGACAGTTTTGCATTTTGTTCATGTGTCAGGTAAGGGGCAAAGCCACTTCCGCCCCCGCCCCTTTCCTGTGGGGCAGAACTAAGCGGAGCTGTCAGCTCTTTCCACCAGTTGCCAGACTGGAAGTAAGGCTTACATTTTAAACGCGGAGGGTAATTAAGCACTGGAATAATTTACCAAGGGCTGCGGTGGAGTCTCCATCGTCGACAATTTTTAAATTAAGATGTTTTTCTAAATGATCCGCTGTAGGAATTATTTAGGGGAAATTCTGTGGCTTGTGTTATCCAGGGGGTCAGACTAGATGGTCTGAGCTGGCCTTGGAATCTAGGAATCCCCTGCTCCCCAGCTCCCTGTCCAGCACAGAATGCAAACCTTAAATCAGCCTCACATGCTAGATATGAAAGGACCCCATCTTGCAATCTCATTCTGCAAGCAACTGAAGGCTACTCACAAGAGCCTGCAGATTTATTTCAGTTTGAGTTGCTTAGTTTGATGCAGTTTAAACCTGTTCCTAAACAGCGTAAGCTGAATTGAAATAAACCTGGTTTAAATTGAAGCATCCACACAGCCCTTGCCCCTGGTTTAAATTACATCTTAAGTTTAATCAGTGCAGCTCTATGTGCCGAGAAGCATTTAGAGTTGGCAGGATAGGACCCAGAAATTGTAAAATCTCTAGAGCTCGGAATATCATCTTCTGCTTTGCAAAGTGTCATGTGCTGTAAGTAATAATCATGTAGGAGCTCTCCAGACAAAAATCTGAAGACAGGGTACATGCAGATAAATGCTTATTCGGTCATTAGTAAGAAACAGATCCACACGCAGAACCCAGTGCATGTAAAGCTCCTAACAAGATGTACACAGCCAATAAATGCTTTATAAAGTTTGCATGAAACTCCTAGTGACCTGCCTTGGCAATGCTTTAGATTAGCTGCCCGGGTTGCTTTTCAGGAGCTGTTTGTATCCACTGCAAGTCCTCTTGGAGGAATCAACCAATAAACTGCAGACACAAAGGATTGTGAGTGAACTTGAGCAGTTAAAGCTACTCACGCAAAGATGGGCCTCCCCCATCTCCAACATCGGCAGCTGGCTTTGTGGGACGTAATCCCCCTTCCTCTTCAGAAGGAGGAGCAGACTCGGGGCGGGGGGCCCACAGAGCAAAACCACAACAATCGCGGCCTTTTCTATACCGGCTATTGACCGTCTAAATCGTTCTTTGGTGATTACAATATAAATATAGCTTTTCATGGAGTAAAGGCCTTTTATGGGATCCACACACACTTAACCACTTAACCCCATGGACAAAAAGAGTAGTGAATTAGCTGTTCAGAGGCTGCTCGTGCAGAACGGCGAGGCCTCAATAGGATTTGGGGAGCTCGGTGTATCAATTGCTATGCTTCAGAGGTTGCCAATGGGGGTTTTGGAGTCAGAGCATGTGCCAATAAGGGTTGTGTGGCTATGGATGGGGTATCAAAAAAAACCAAAACAGCTGCTTCCTTTTAATAAAACAATGATTTATTCATCGTGGCAGGAGAAGCAGGAGGGGAGGAATACATTGCAGAGCACCCTGATGGCGCAGCGACTTAATGCCATCAGCGTTCATTTTCTTTGGACACTGATCAACAAAATGCTCCTGGGATTGTTATGAGTCAAGGAGCCATAATAGAGATTGACTGAATTGAACCCTGCCCGTGAGCGAGCTCAGGGCTGTGAAACAGCATCCGGCAAAAAGGTGAGCCTGGCAGAAGGTGGTGGGACCAGAATCCAAACATCCCCAAGGTGCAGGAGTACCGGGGTCTGGTGTTCTGGGGCAGCCCGATATGGATAGTGACTTAGGCCAACAAGCTTGGATGTGGACTGGGCTCCAGACCGGGACATCTCCTAACGTGGAGGGGAGAGTTCGGATTTGCTGTCCCAGTCTGGGACACTCCTTGGTAGAGATGCAGAAGTGATGTAGAAGATACATCGCAATGCCCAGCCTGCACATGTAGCTGCAGCCCACGGGGAGGAAGGGTGGTCAAAGCTCTGGCAGGTCCCAGCTCTGACCTTAAACAAGTCGCCCAAGGGGTGTGATGAGGACAGACTCATTCATGACTGTGCTACCAAGCCAGGAGACCCGAGGTCCCTTTGAAGGGCTCACGCTTGTCTATGCCCCGTATTACCTGGAGAGCAGGAACTTCTTTTCCAAGGCTCCTGACCTCCTTTTGCTTCGTCTAGCTTTGCGATCTGTGGCTATTATGGGCGGTGACAGTAAAGGAGTGGGGGGAGTGAGCAGTTGGGTCCTACAGGGAAGCAGTTGTACAGCAGAGATGGCCCTACAGGAGTAGAGCCGCCAGCAAGGGAAAGTGCTGGAGCTGTTAGTGAACATCAGCTTCCTGAGCCCAGAGACGCTCCCCTCAGTACACAGCAAACGTAGCATTCAAGTGACCAGCTCGGAAGGAAGAAGGACTACATTGACCCTCCTGGGGGTTAGAATCTGCTTTCAGGTCTCCTGGGCGTGTGAAGAGTTGAATCTTGGACCCCTGAGCCACCCTTCCACCAGGCAACAGGAGAGGAGGCAGAAGTGGTGACTGGGAATGTGTTGGAAGCTGTGATCAAGTGCTGGGTGCATGGAGTGTTGGCTTGATCTCCTTTCGCAACTGTGCCCCATGTAAACATGAAAAAAGCTTTCTCTGAGCGGGGACGAGGGGAAAGAATCAACTCAAAGCAGACCCGTAACACAGCTGCAAAAAAAAAGCAAACATCATTCTGGGCTGTATTAGCAGGAGTGTTGTAAGCAAGACACAAAGAAGTAATTCTTCTGCTCTACTCGGCACTGATTAGGCCTCAACTGGAGTATTGTGTCCAGTTCTGGGCACCACATTTCAGGAAAGATGTGGACAAATTGGAGAAAGTCCAGAGAAGAGCAACAAAAATAATTAAAGGTCTAGAAAACATGACCTGTGAGGGAAGATTGAAAAAATTGGGTTTGTTTAGTCTGGAGAGGAAAAGATTGAGCGGGGACATGAGAACAGTTTTCAAGTTTCAAGGTTGTTACAAGGAGGAGGGAAAAAAATTGTTCTCCTTAATCTCTGAGGACAGGACAAGAAGCAATTGGCTTAAATTGCAGCAAGGGCAGTTTAGGTTGGACATTAGGAAAAACTTCCTAACTTTCAGGGTGGTTAAGCACTGGAATAAATCGCCCAGGGAGGTTGTGGAATCTCCGTCATTGGAGATTTTTAAGAGCAGGTTGGACAAACACCTGTCAGGGATGGTCTAGATAATACTTAGTTCTTCCTTGAGTGCAGGGGACTGGACTAGGAGACCTCTCAAGGTCCCTTCCAGTCCTATAATTCTATGAAATAATTGGACTGAAACAAGAAGACGCAGCCGTGGGGAATAGAGCCGTGTTTGAGTGGGTGAAAAGCAGACAGTACATGGTCAGAGTTTAAATAGAGGAAAAAGAAACACCACTGTAAAAACAACGAGGAGTCCTTGTGGCACCTTAAAGACTAACAAATTTATTTGGGCATAAGCTTTCATGGGCTAAAACCCATGTGTGCATCAGCAAAGTGCATCGCAGAGGAGCATATCTTGCAAACAGTCCCCATGCTGTCTGACCGTCCCTTTGGGGACTGTGGTTGTGAGTTGTGGTTGTGAGTGTCACTCTTAGGGTGGGCAAGACCCAGGCACATTCGATTATGCAAAACTAGAGCCCAGCTTGAATCCAGATTCCAAGACTTGGGAGAGAAGCCAGATAATTGGTGCCAATTTTTATATTGCATGAGGCAAAACTTGAGGGTGCCCTTGATTTTGAAAAACCTGGCTGATCCATTCTTTGGGTTGCAAAGCAAATTCCAAAGAGGGGCTGGTTCTACTCCAGGCCCCATTTTATCCAAAGCCCCTCATGTACGTAGGGGGCCAAAGAGTCAGCTAAATAGTGCCCTCTTTGGGTCCAACTCTAGTTTCCGTGGCCCTATTCCCCTGTCATCTCAACCAAGCTCACATGTGTGTCTGTATCAAACTGGCCTTGTTCATGTAACAAGGGTCTGAAATAATAAATAATAAACTGGCTTTGTCTGAAGGTAGGTCAATGCCCTGGGCCTCTCCTAGTTTAATGAGATATTTGTTGATCTGCTTGTGACATCGACAAATGTTAGGCTTTGGGTCCGATGCTGATGGTGCCTACTAACAGCGGGCCACCACTTCTCTGCTGCATTGCTGAGGAGTCTGTTCCTGGACTGAGAAGATTGAAGGGGAAATGGCTTCTGAGCTCCTTTGCCATCCCCCTGAGTTACAGCTCAATTTTATTTTGGCACTATTGGAAAATGCAGATCCCGGGACGCAACTGGGAGCTGCCCCGAGCAAAAAACACTAGGAGTCTGTCCTGGGGTTTGGTCGCTCTATAAATAAACACTGTCCGGTCTTGTGATCGTATTAGTCAAGCTGTTTCTCAGCGTGAAAGTGGGGAGATCTCTGCAAAGGAGACAAATGCCCTCTGGGGGGTGAATGCACTGCAGGGAGGTAGGGGGAGTTTAAAAGAAACACAACCACACTGGTACAAGAGACCACACCTATTTTCCTGCTTTAGTGACCGCCACAAAGTAACCCCATATATAGTAAGCACAGTCCCACTCCACATTCATTGGGCACACGTCTGCTGTGACATTCATGTTTGTTGGCCCCTTGAGCAGTAACTTAAGACAGATTTCACTGTAACAGGAAACAATATTTCCTAAAGCAACCTGCAGAACTCTATGCCACAAGAGATCATTGTGGTTCATTTTACCCTCTGTTGATGCATTAGGTACTGTATTGGCTGCAGGATGTGCTGTGGCAATTCCTATGGTTCTGCCCAAAGCGTTCCCTGAAATGCATTAATCGGTTTCAGCCTTTTGATACAGCCATAGCTGCTCTGATAACTGACACTGCAAACCAGATACTTCGCCCTTCAAAACTAAGATCTTCTGGGACAATATGACCCAAGGAGACATGTTGCACTGCAGTGCAAAGTCAATTAGAGGGACTGGAGAGAAGAAGCATGTGCCCGCTGCTTGTTGTGTGCCAGATGCAGTGATGAGCCTATAAGACTGTTGCTGGTATGAGAGAGGGAAAGGATTTATGAGGGCCCACAAAGCCCACCTGGAGGCAGTGCAGAGAGCTAGCTGCCTTCTAGTCCCTGGTGGTGTGCTGTCTAATTTTGTTTCAAGTGACAAGGCATCCACTACGCCTCTTGCAAGAGTATTTCTGAAGATGGGCCTGAACCAACAGCCCAGATCCACTCCCTAAACTTCTGATCCAGAGTCATATCTAAATGTCTCTAATTCCTTTGCAGACCAGGAGATCTCACTGATTCTCTTGATTCTCGCACCCACATGCCACTTTAAAAGTTCCATCCCCCACACTCGTCCCAACACCCCCTGATACCCGTCTAAGCATCTGTTTCCATTTGGGACATTCACCACGTTCCAAATATCTGTAGACAAGTTATAGAAACAAAAGGCCATGGGTAGAGTTAACCCAAACAGCAAGATGCACCACAAAGCTCTGTTCAAATAGGGACAATTTGTTCCTCAATGAGTTGAATTTGCTCATTTCTTGAATTTCGGTCACCAGCTGGCCAGGTGTTGGAATATTTTTTTCCCCTTCACACATTTCCTCCCTGAGGATGCATCTGAGGAGACTAATCTGTCCAATGGAGAGGAGAAGACACCAGCCACTTCCTTCTCTGTCTCCTACAGGGGTCTGGGTGTTGCATCCCTGTGGTTTCAGGCAGCAGAAGGGTGGGTAGGCTGGTCTCTGCTCTTGCCCCTCTGACGAGGAATGAAGCCCCTTCCCCTGTGACATCTGTTGGATGTCACTCGAGATTAGTCTCCACACAGTGTGGGGAAGGGTTTGACTCATGCACTGACGTGTGTGTGTTGTGAGCACTCCGGGGAAGGCAGGATCAGGCGTTGAGTTTGGAACCTCTCAGAAACGTGGGGTTGTCCAGGTTCAGGTGGAATTGTTGAGGGTAATGCAAGTGACGGCCATGTCCTCCCATGTATGACCTGCATGCGATCTGAGAGGGTTCTTCATTAGCCAGCAGTGTGGGGGTCTTCAGGAACCTCAGCTTGAAAAAGAAATTGCTGCCCAGCTCTTGGGAAGGGTCTCTGAGTCCGGCCCTCCTCTAAGACCAGTTTCACGGGAGTTACTCCTGATCTACACTGGTGTGAGAGGAGAATCAGGCCGGCTATATTTATTAAAGCCCCTACACACATTTCCTCAAGGAATCCATCCCACACCCAGTCACACTAGCAGTTGACCAGACAAGACCATGTTTGTCAGCAATAAAAATACATGGGCCCAGGCATCCTGAGGTTTTGGTGACACTGGACCTGCTGGGACCTTCCTCCTGCAGTAAACACAATGAAGATGCGAGGATCTGACTGGGTCTCGGTCCTTTGGGGCTCATTGCCAAAGCTCCCATACACACCCTCAGGCTTCCCACAAGCGTCCATCCCACTTCAGACACCCATAAAATGTCCGTCCTCCGCTCTGCATGCAGCCAGACGTACTCTGACGTTGGTTCTGCTGCCCTAAGTAACAGCCTGTGGGGGTAGAGTCATCCCTGGCCCCAGCACCAGGGCTGAGCTGAGCTACGGAACTGAAAAGCAGGCCGCAGTTTGGGCAGGCGAGACACAAATCAGTTCCTTCCCGTCCTGTCCAGCCTGGGAAAAAGAAAGGCCACAAATGGGATTTCATTGAAGTCTCTAGAAGCTTAAGCAGAGCTGCTCAAGTCAGGCTGAGGCCCTATATTTAGCCCCACACAGATGGAAGGATAAAAGGGGGACGTGAGTGGAAATGAAAGACAAACAAACGCAGATGTTGAAAGAGGCGCCTTCCCGCTCTCAGGACGTGTGCGCGCACAGAGAGCCGGAGCAGCAGAGGCACCTCCAGGGTCAACCACAGAGCACGGCGCAGGGACGCTGGAGCTTCATGGGAACCGAGGAGCCAGGACACCAGCCTTCTGGGCAAGGCTGGAGAGAGGCGAATGGGGCTTAGCACCCCTGAAACATTGGGGGCTCCACTGAGATGACCAGCCTCTCCTCACCCCATCCCCACCCACCAGATGAACTCATCCTCCTGCCAAGTAAGCGGCCTATCCCGCGCCAACAGGCAATTGGCCAGCAGTTACTCTGCCTCCTTCCTCCTTCCCAGCTGCCTCGGCCCACGGAACCCAGAACCCAAGCCTCACCTCTCTTCGCGTGAAGACAGCTGTAGAAAAAGAGACGGAAGGGGGTGGCCTAGCTAGCTGGCTGTGGCATTTCTTATCAGCATGCACCGATAAGAGTGCGCAAGAGGAGGAACTCTCAGTGAGACGTGTCCCTTTGCTGAGATACCTGGCCAATACAGCCTCCTTGCCTAATGCAATCTTGTCGCCCTCTGGCCAGAGCACAGTCCAGGAGGTTTGAACATTCCCATGATGCCTCAGGTCGGACTCAGTCACCAATCTGTCGGAGGGAGACTGGTCTGGTAGCTGAAGCACGGGAGAGAGGGTATCCTGGGTCCTATCCCCGGATCTGCCACTCATTCTTTGTGTGACCTCGGGCAGGTCACTGAGCCTCAGTTTCTCCCCCCTAGAAAATGCAAGGAGTAATCCAGACCAATCTGCCAAAGGGCAGTTCAGAGGCTTAACCTGATACATGCCTGAGCTCATCAGCTAGAACTTGGCAGGCCTTAAAGGAAGGCAGCATGTGGCTAGGATTGCGTTTGCTCCTAGTGTGGCCACAAGCCAGTGGGAAGAAAAGCCCCCAAGTAAAGCAGAGATACTGGGCGGCTGGTCCCCCTTCAGCCAGAGAGCGACTGACCGGGCAAATGGGAGACATGCCTGCTCTCCATCTCGGGGGTATTCAAGTCCACGCACAGGAGGCAGCAAGTCTCCAACGTGCCTCAGAGAGACCCAACAACTCGGGAAGGGGAGCTCTGCATGGGCCTCTCTATTCAAAGGGGGGCAGATGGACACAGGATGGGAAGGCTGATGCCTGGGGTGCTTTCTGGGGCGGGGGGCTCCTCAGGGAGAATACAGGGGCTGCTCTGTATAGTTGAGAGGGGTTTGGGTGGGGGAAGAGGCGGCTCAACACGCAACAGGGTTTACAAACAACCCTGAAGGAAACAATGAGGTTATAAAAGTTCATGGGTCTGTGCTTTAAATAGTCCATAACTAACTGCGCCCTGGACCCGTCTGGCGAATCGTGCATTGGCTCCAGACTGAAATTCATTGCATTGCACCAGGAAGCCTGATGGGTGGAAAATTTTAACAAGAGCCCAGGAAGCCTGTTTCGGTGACAAGCTAATGGGAGAGCCCAGGAGACAGGGTGGGGTTGCTGGACTCCACTCTCACCTACCCCTGCCCTTGGCATGTTCCCTGGTCTCTCCAGGGAAAACACCAGTTTTCCCAGCCCTGGGAAGGCAGGATGGGGTAGAGCAGAGGGAGAGCAGGAGGCTTCAGAGAGAGAGAGAAGATCAGAGCCCAGAAAAGGGGAGAGATGTGGGTGGTGGGGAAGAGAGAACACAGCAGAGAAAGGGGCATGTTCCCTCTTATGGGAAAGAGCAGGCTGCCCGGGGCCGGGACTGGGGATAACCAGCAGGTGCCCAGCACCTCATGGGCAGAGTGTGAACCCAGTGCCATTAGACTGCGAGTCAAGGGTTTGAACCCTGCCATGTTTGAGTGGATTCAGAACCAGGCCAAATGAGTCCGTCCAACCTATCTATAGCTATGGCTAGATACATGGCACATGCAGACATGCACAATGCACATGTTCACACATGCATGTGCACTCACACATGCCGGCCAAAAACATACACACATACAGACACTCTAGTTACACACACACACGGAGAGAATTAGCTTTCCGATGCTACTACAACCTTTCCCCATTTGTTCCCAGATCCCACCCAAAGCCTTCCAGCCACACCATCTCTGGGAAGTCCCCTCGCTTCTTACCTTTGAGATGCGTTTGATCTAGTCTCTGTCGCTCCATGAGTCTAAGTCATGCAGCCTAAAGATGGATTCTGGGATCTCCGGGGTGCTGTACATACAAGCTTCCCAAAAGAGGACAGAGGGACATCCCTGTTCCAGCCACACGCAGCCCTTTGCAGCCAGCTTAAAGTGTCCCTTGTGCAGGAAGGCGGAGAGAAAAGTCCTTAACGATCATTTATTACAGCAGCAAGTGCATTGACTTCCT
Source organism: Lepidochelys kempii (assembly GCF_965140285.1). Taxonomy (NCBI): domain Eukaryota; kingdom Metazoa; phylum Chordata; order Testudines; family Cheloniidae; genus Lepidochelys; species Lepidochelys kempii. The sequence continues at coordinate 3,438,558 of NC_136398.1, read as the reverse complement.
GGTCAGTGGCAAGTCTACTGGCTGCATTAACTCCAGTGCCTGCGCCAGGTAGAGAACAATGTGCCAGTCGGTAACTGCTGTTGGATGGTATTTGTGTTTAATTCCTCAGGGAATCTTAATTCCCTCTGCCTGGGTTACTGTGCACTGGCGAACCAAGGCAGTCTGCACAACGGAAGTTCCTTAGTCAAGGCGTAAGCATCATTTCCCAGTGGAGATAGCCCATGGCATCAGGACAGGACTGGAACATGCTTCTCCTCAGAGTCCTGTCCAGGTCTTTAGAACAACGAAAGAAAAGACTCCACTCCAGAGAATCCTACGGGGAGGCGGTTTTGGGCGTTAAGACATTTTGTGGGCTGGCTGATGCAATGCAGACATGGTCCTTAAAGCTCAGTTATGGACCTTGCTAATGAGGTTCAGTGCTTCGATTTAAGGAGGCCTCAGTCACGTGGGACAACATAGCAGGAACCAAAGGGGCAAATAACTTTGGAACATACAAATTGCCATATTGGATCAGACCCACAGTCCAGCTAGACCTGGGCTGGAGTGGTCACTAGGGCCAGGAATTGTCACGCCCAGCTTCTGCTCACATCAGAAATGCCAGCCAAATGGTTCTGCTCACAGGCATTTGGAAAGAGTCACAGACAACACCCAGGATGAAAAATGAAGACTAAAAGAAAAGTCATCCCAACTATTTCAAACCTGAAAAAAGAGTTCAGGACCTTGCTGCCAGATGATTATGATCTAATCCAGTTTGTCCATTCCTAATTTTGTCCTTTGCAGATGTTCTGATGCCTTGGCCAACTCTGTTGCCCCATCAAAGCTTTTCATCCTCATTTTTGTCAATATAAGAGAAATAAATTGGCCAACTCTCTGGGGCTAAGGCTTGTAGGGATGTTTCTGTGCGCTCATACAGAGCTTTGCTGTCACCCCACGGAGCGGGAGAGAAGGCACTGTTCCTGCCAGATGTATTATCATACTTTTTGGCTCATGTAATACATTTCCCAAAGAACACACACACACAGAGCAAGCAAGATCATGGAGCTAAGGCTACCATAATAAGGCCAGATCAGGCTGTGATATCATTCTCCCATGAGGACCTGCTCATGGATTGATATTCCAAGACCACAGCCCTCACAGAAAGCACAATGGGGAACACATGTCAGTTTTAATCGACTGTTGCTTTAATTATCCTCTTTATATTATGTGATCATATTTTTATATGTTGTGTTTGTTCTGAGCTGTCTGCTAATTTGGCTTCCATTATTGTGAATCTAGGAAGTGTGCACCCCACTACTTAATATCTGTGGGTTATGGTCAAGTGTTATCTATAGCCAAGGATGCCTCTTGTCTTCTCTGGGCAGGATACGGGAAAGTCTTCAGGACCAGAAGTCTCTCCATGGGATAATGAAGAGCCCATCTGGCTATTGCTGTAATAGTCGGCTGTAGCAGGAATACTTGACATTACTAGAATGCCTCCCATCAGAGGGTGTCAATGAACACTAATGACCCTGGAAGTCTGGTACTTATTGTTCTCTCTTCTGGCCCCAGTGTCCCAATCTGATGCCAGCATTGGCACTCCGCTTCTTGGTAGCAAATGTCCGAGGTCCTCCATTGCAGGGGAAATCAGTTATGTGCGTTCGGAGTAGGTTGTAAGTTTAATTTGTTTTTGTTTGACACGTATAGAACAGTTCTGGAAGTCTTCCCAAGACTGAGCATTTGCCTGCACAGTAAGAATTTGGAAGACTAAGTGTAACTCCATCTGGTGACTCCATAACAATACCCTGCTCATTTTGCAGCAGAGTAAACAGAAACACAGAAAAGTTAAGTGACTCACTGAAGGCCACACAGCAAGTAAGTGGCAGGCATGTGTCTAGACTCCCAGTCCTCAGCTCTAACTACTAGACAACATTTCCCAAAAAACAGAGAGGATGTGCGAATCGGTGAACTACTTGGAGCATTTAAATCATAGAAATTACAGCCTTCCTGTCACCGTTACCACCCAGGGAAGCCTGTTGGATCTCAATATTGTTGCATTTTATTGGTCTTCCTGTCTGCGGTAAAGAAGAACTGACGTCTGCTGAAGCGATTGCCCTGTTCCGTGTTGAGGTGTAGTGCAGCCTGGGAGTGTTAAGAAGGTTAAAATAACTGGCGACAACCGTGCATTGCAGAGCGAGAGCTTCACAAAAAATCTCTGACAGGCCCAGCTTGTGTGGCTAAGGAGACACAATGGCAGCAGAGAGGGGGTGATTGACAGGCCTATTAATCCCAGGGAGGGCCTGATTGACAGCTGCTGTGGCCAACGCCCAGGGCCTCTTCACAGCTCACTGAGGTGAAATGTTCCATCAGAGAAGGAGAGCTTGTCCCCAGAGGGGCATTCAGGACCTTTAACCTGTTTTCTCCCCCTCCTCCTCACCCCCGTCCCCCTGCCTTAGCCAGGCTTTCGACTTCTGCGGGCCCCCACGCCCGGCCGGGCTGGTGCTGCTGGCGTGTGTGTGTCTATAGGGGTGTGTGTGCAGGCCCATGTGTGGGTGCAGGCGAATGTATGGCAATGCATGCAGGCGGGCATGTCTGTCTAGCCATGTGTTTGCTCATGGGGGAGGGCCTGTGTGTGTATGTGGAGAAATGTGAACAATGTGTGCGTGTGTATTTGCATGGGTGTGTAAGCAGGTGGCAAGTGCCTGCGTGCCTCTTTAAGTAAAATAGTTTTATGTATTTATGTAGTGGTATTTTTGAGATCAGACTTTCCCCTTCCTGACTCTTCCCTCCCCACCCAATATTCTTTGCGCCAGGAGAGACAACAGACCCTCCTTGGCCAAACCTTGCGCTCAGGTTTGCTGTGGATCCGGTGGTGAGACCAGGGAATTAGTTCTTGTCTCTCAGCCCCAGTCTTCCCTGGTGCAGGAAGGGATGGGTCAGCCCAGGGCCTGGGATGCCCTGGTCCGGGAGTTGCAGGCTGTATCACGCCTGCCCTCTCAGTAATGGAGTGGAGGCAGGAAGGGAAAGCCATTTTTCTAATCTGGTATTTAATTAGGAAAGGTTGGGGTTTTTCAAAGTCCCCCTTCAGGCTGAATGTAAAATAGGAATGTGGAAATACCACCTATTAATATCGCAAGCAGCTGAGGACGCGGCTTTAGCTCCTTGCCTCGACGATTAATTATGCTTTTTTCACAGCAATGAGGCTATATTAACCATGTCTGCTGGAATTTTACACAGCGTGGAGAGGTTCCAGCCTGCACTGCCATGGCTCACAGAGGGGGGCGCCGCGGCTCCACTCATGGAGGGTGTGGACCGGAACCTCAGGAGGGGAATAAGCAGCCAGGGCCGCTCAATCCCCCCCAGCCCCCCCAAATGCCATGCAGTCCTGTGCTCATCATTACGGGGCGGGGGGGGACTTACAGGGCTTTAACAGTTAGAGCAAGGCACTCAGAGTCAGACCTGGGTTCTATCCCTGCTCTGGGAGGGGAGTGGGGTCTAGTGGTTAGAGCAGGGGACGTGGGCGTCAGGACTCCTGGGTTCTCTCCCCAGCTCTGCTAGTGACTCGCCGTGCAGAGCTCAGCAGTTTAGAAAGGGCTGTGCCGGAGAGGGCACAACACAGAAACAGAGGGTTAGGTGTGGGGTGGAATTGCTCCCTGAGCTAGGAGCATACCAGGCCCTGGGAAGACAGGGATCCTGAGTAATGCTGGCCGAGCTCATTGGAAGCCCAGGTCTCTCCTGCTCCATGGTGGGTCAGCCTGAACCACCCTCCCTGGGGGGCAGTAGCTCCCCAAATCAGATCCCCCCAGGCCTGAGCCCGTCACAAAGGGAGCATTGGAGCCGTGCGTCACGGAATCATTTCTATCCGACTTTATCAGCCAACCCCCCATTGGGCTCCCAGAGAGACGGCCCTTAGCCACATCCTAGCCAACCCCAGGGGTTCCTGGCAAGCTGAGCTGTCCCCTATTGTAACGCAGAAAATGTGGCACTGGGGGAAGTGGGGATGGAAGAGAAGCGGTACGTTCGTGCGGAGCCCCCGCCCCGGGGATGTGGCCAGATGTTCCCGATAAGGGTCTGTGATTCCTTTTAATTAATCGCAGCTGTTTTCTTGTGCGCTGGGTTTTACAGGCAGGAACGACGGGTGAGAGTGCAGGAGAGTCCTGGGCGGGTGGGATGTGGAGACGCGCCACTTCCCCAGAGCAGGCGAAGGTGGCTGCTTTCACAGGAGGTGGCAGCTTGGGTCTTCTCCTCCCCCACCCTGCTGCAGAGTGCTCAGGCAACAGAACCTGTCTCCTTTACAGGGAGCACTGGTTCGTGGGTAATCACCAAGCTACCTCATTCAAATAACAAATCGTTATTGCTCATACTTTCGCCCTTCTCCTAGGGCCATTCACTTGGCGGGACTCAAACGGCTTTGCAGCCATTTAGCACAGGACCCCTGTAAGACAGAAAGGGAAAAACAGAGGCACCCAATTCACCCACTGCTGAGCTGCGACCTCCTCTGGGGCAGGACAAGACACCTCTTTACCAGCCATGCAGAACAGCAGCTTAAGGCTGGAAATGTGCAATGCTGTCCCAGATTGAAACCGCAAGGGGAAATTTGAAGAAGGCTGAACGTAGTGACCGGGGTTAGGCTTGGGCCAGGACACTCTGCCTCCAGAGGGAAGTGCTAGGAGATCTCACTGACGACAAGTCGTCCGGATGTTGGCTTTACGCCCCATTGGAAGGAATGCTTGAAGCACTATCTGCCCTTTGCCCGTACGTACAGGCTATTCCGGTACCACAGACTCCTGCCTTTGGAACTGGGCCCTTAGGCGCTAGCTGACTTGAGGGAGGTGATGAAGCCGAGCACAGAGCCCAGGTCAGGTGAGCGGAGCTGACGCTGAGAAGCCCGTCGCTGGGGAACAGGCAGTGCTCTTTACCCTACCAGGATGGAGCTCAGCGCATTAACCGGACACCTCCAGAGACCTCAGCTCCACTCCTGACAAAAACCAAGAGCAAAAACAGGCTTGAGAGTTCTCATTTGTCCACCTCACAAAACCAACATGTTTCAGCATGACCAGCAGCCTCCGATCGAGAGGCTCGGGGCGGGACGATCGGGGCCAGGAATGAGGGGCACTGCAGAGCTAAGGGGGTCTGAGCAGGACTTCGGTGGGAGAGGGCCCAGGACTGGAATAGGAGGGGGCTGCTGGCTGGGAGTGACCTTCACCAGCAGGGCTTTGTGGAGACCAGGATGGGCGTAGCAGGGAACGTGTTGGAAGTGAGAAAAGACCTTATTATTATTTATTTGTGTTGGAGTCCAAGCATGGCCCAGGACCCTCTTGTGCGAGGTGCTCCATGAAGTGCATTGGGAGAGCTGCAGGGCATGGGAGAAGCGAACACATGAGTACAAACTACGAACCCCAGGTTGGTGCAGGCTGACTTCCTTCCTGTTAGTGCCAGGGCCCAGCAGGATGGTAAGTAAGTTACTTGTTGCGGGGGCCATTGCTTGGCACTTACCTGTCCTCCCCAGTTGGTGGGGTCACAGCCAGTGGGAGCAGTTGGTGTGCAGGGCCTCCATCCAGCTGTCCCAGCTGCAGAATCTCCATGTTGGTGTTAAATATAAAGGAGTCCTCAGTTTATCCCCAGAACAAGTCCAGCATGTTCCGTAGCAGGGCAAGTATTCCATAGGCAGGGGATGGCTCTCTCTTAGCACATGGGCCTGGCAGCATCAGCCAATGAGAGCTAGCTCCGATCACGTAAAGCTTCAGACGTGGGTTTGGAGTGGGTGAGCGTGTTGGCACTTAATATCCTCGCCGGAGTGTTGGCGAGGGGTGGAGTTTCTCAGGAACCCTCCGAACTGGACTTCACCAGGCTGGAGAAGTTCGCAGCCATACCTACCACCATTTTATCTCCTACTACGGTAAAACAGAAACACTGTCATTAGAGAAGGAAAAGACCCGTTCCTTCCCGTGGGGTCCACCTCCCTCCTAGCTTAAATTTTCCCTCTGAGTAATTCATTCAATTTCTCTTACTTTCATCCCCTGCCTTATAGCACCCGTGTCCAGATGGAGGCTGTCATCATTCAGAACACACAGCATATGTGCTCAGGTTTACAATACGTCCACAGTAGGGCCATTTGCATTCAGAAATATCATCTCCCAGAATGAAGTAGAAGAGGGCCCCCGATATAAATAATTGACTCATACATAAATTGCCGACTGCTGCTGCATCCCTTGGAACATAGATTCTTGCTCTTCATGCTGCACAGGAGAAGTGTGGTAAGCAGACGGGACTGTTCTTTGCTTGGGAGTGGAAGACTGATAGCTTAGGCTGGAACACTAAAGATGGATACTGATAATTGTAGATAGGTAGAGAAAGTGAGAGCTCAGACTAGAGGGTTCTTCAGAGAAGTCCCCAGTATTGGCTGCTTCAGAATAATGTGCAAGATATCCCATAAACTAATATCTATTGTGGGTATTTGTCTGACCCCCATTATCACGGTGTCTGGGCATCTCATAATCTTCACTGGGATCCTCCCTACAGCCCTTCGTAGTAGGGAAATTCAGATGGGGGCACAGAGACACTAAGTGACTTGCCAAAGGTCACACGGGCTGACAGGAGGTTTGTGGCAGAGCAGGGACTGGAATACAGGGCCCCTGACTTTTCATATCTGTACTGCTCTGGCCCAGCTTGGACTGAGACTCTGAGCCTGCCTGTACCAGCATCTGCAGAAAGCACCCAAGAATGAACAAGGCCCCTGAGTGACACATGGCTTCCTGAATTGTCTCCATTGTTACAAGGGGTTTGTCAATCCCTCTGCGCTTTAGAATTAACCCACCCTCTGAGCGGTCGCATTTGCTGGCAGCTGGGGCATAAAGACAGAAGGAGCTCTCCAAAAGAAGGCTCTGGTCAGTCCAGTCTGATCTTCCACAGGTTCCAAGGGATCGAGCTAATTGTGGTCCCAGGAGATGAGCCCAGCGCATCTCACCCACACTGGATTTTGACAATTGGACCATGACAGCAAATGTAAATCATTAAGTCCCTGAGCTCTTTGTTTGTGCAAGCCTGAGGGTGGCTGCAGAAGGTGCAGCCCGTGGCTCACAGCATTCTCAGGGAGGCAGGTCAGGCACAACCTGGGCATCTGGATCCATTTGCTTTGAACAGAAAGCCAGTGACTCCATACAGAGCACGTACAGCGTGGGAACAGCCGAGGCATGCTGGGCCCATCCTCCCTGCCCGACAGTGTGCTTCACTCCTGACCTGGAACAACCAGCCAGCGAGAAGGGGGTTCACTTTCCAGAGTTTGCGTGATCCTTGAGCTGGGACTGCTCGTCTGGGGGCTGGCTCCTGCCAGCAGAGATGGGGAGCTGACTAAAACCGCCCACTCTGCTCATATGGACGATGCCGCATCCACCAGACCCTAACCCCACTGTGGTCACTGCTGACTTGGGCCACCTTCCAGCCCATCACTTAGATGAAATGTGTCCCAAGAGCCATCCCCTGAGCCATCCAGCCTCCCTGATCCTTTCTGGCTGCTTAACCAGCCCTTGTTTTGTCTCTCCTGGCTCAAAGAATATTGGGGGGAGAGTCAGGAAGGGGAATGTCTGAGCTCAAAGATACAATGAAACTATTTTACTTATAGAGGCACGCAGGCACTTGCCACCTGCTTACACACACATGTAAATAAAAACACACACACTGTTCACATTGCTCCACATACACACACAGGCCCTCCCACATGAGCAAACACCTGGCTAGACAGACACACCTGCCTGCACGCATTGCCATACATTCGCCTGCACCCACATGTGAGTAGGATCAGATCAGGAGGTCAAAGATGAAGAGGCACAATTGTAAATGATGCAGGATCATTAGGTTGTAAAGACAGAGAGAGAGAAATCATATTTTCTGACCAAACCACAAACAAATTTCAGGTGCTTGTAGAATTATGAAAACAGACTGACTGACTGATTGATTTCCTGGTTGCAACTAGCTGCGACCGCCATGTCTGGAACACCTTACCTGCTTTAGACAGGCGTTAAGCCAGATCTGGTCCAGTAGGTGTGAATGGGACTTAAATGGGATCTCCTTGGGAGGGCCCTTTGGACACGGGTGAATGTCACCCAGGAAGCAGATTTTAATTTTGCATGCCTACGTGCTCCTTTTGGAAGTGCTTTTGGGCTCATCCAGTCAGGGAACACAAAAAACAAACAATACCATGTGACATATCCAGCCAAACGCCTCATCTAGAATTTGGAATATCCTGCCCTGAACACTCTCAGCAAACTGCCTGCAAGCAAGCCAGAGAGTGTGAAAATCCAAGATGAAAATTCTCCCAAGTAAGTCCGAGTAGTAAATAACTTGTGATCAGCTCCCAGATAGAGGCTAATTTTGTTATTGGTTACTAAATATTCGCACTGTTCAGATGACAATGATCTGCCCTGGGGTTTGTCAGTTACCTTGCTGAGTGTCTGTTTTCCTCCAGTGTGGCACAGACTGGGTTGATCGCCTTCTGTGCATTGACTGCAGCTTTTCAAAGTTCTGATATTCCAGTGCATGTGGTGTAATTATTAAAACCAGCAAAAAACAAATAAAACCTTTAATTTGTCATAATAGAACTGAATTGCACAAAGCATGAGCAAATAGCCTGTAGGAAATTAACCATCCTGAACTGGCTGAAGGCACTGGAATGGACACACGTGGCTGGTTTTCCCACCTCTCATTTCTATGAGTCTGTACTTTCAGATCCCTCTTCAAAATACTCCTTTTGCTACATCCTTTAATTGCTTCCAGCCCATCCCAACATCCGTTGCACTGTGTGTTTTGTCCATGTCTGAACTGGCTTATAAGCACCTGGCAGCAGCTGCATCATATCCTTTGCGGCTGAACAGAGCCGCCTGAAACATTTTAAAATTTCAATGAAAAACAGTGAAAATGTTCTGCAAAAGTTTTCACTGACTTCCCCCCGGACCGTCTGTTTTATCAGACATGCCTGGTGTTTATACAGCACTCGACTGAATGGTAGAGCTCATGAAATGATAATGTAAGAACAGCCACAGTCAATGGTTCATCAAGTTCAGTATCCTGTTGTCGGACAGTGGCCGGTGCCAGAAGCTTCAGAAGGAATGAATAGGACAGAGCAATTTTCAGTAATCCATCCCCAGTTGTCCTGTCCCAGCTTCTGGCATTTGGTGGTTTAGGGACACCCAGTTGAACCCCTGACTATCTTGACTAATAGTCATTGATGGACCTATCCAATTTTTTTTTGAACCAAGTTAGACTTTTGGCCTTCACAACATCCTATGGCAATGAGTTCCACAGGTTATCTGTGCGTTGTGTGAAGTAGTACTTCCTTATGTCTTCTTATGTCCTCCCTGCCCCTCTGCTTCCTCACCTCCACTAGCTCAGTTAGGTCTGTATTTTTCTGCTTTGCCAACGTCCTAAATGTGGCAAACTAAGCTTTGTCCCAGGCTCTCACACTGCACCGTTGGCTGAGGCTGGAGGAGGTTAACGTTACAACGGCACCATCTTGTGGCCACAGCATGCAGGTTCGGAAACTATCTGTGCTGCCAGATCACTGTTTTGAGGACATCTGTGCTACTGAAATATGCTTTTCACTATGCACAAACCCTAGGAATCCTGCATTAACACCACAGCCCTGTGTACATCACTAGTGTGACCACACCCTTTGCATTTCTCGGTACCAGGCAATCACCTGGCACTTTCCCTGGGGCGGCAGAATGAGTCCTGGTTCATTGCAGTCACTGCAGCAAACTTGTTTCCCTGCATAGGTTTCATTCTGGACACGTGGAGCACAGGGGGCTTGAAAATTCCCTCCTTATTCACAGAACCAATGGGTAGCAGTTAGCTGAGCCTGTCCTTGGCCAACATCCCTCATGGGAGGATGAGCACTGTGGGCCAGAGGGAAGTTCAGTCTCTGGGGTCTGTTCTGTCTGCAGTGCTAGCTGGGCCTGGCATGCAAATCACAAAGGCTCAATGGCTCTCAACCCATCAGTTGCTCAGTTACCCTGTCCCCGTGCTTGGGCAGGGGTGGAGGGTGGGGGCAAAGCTGTCCTTAAGGCACCTTCATGCTCCCTGTATTCAGGGGCCTGCTTGGCCCTCGGTATAAATTACAGCAGCCTGACAGCTGCTCTAACTCATGCTCTGCTTCCCATAGCCCCCTATGGTCCTGGGAAGGGGGAACCATGAAAACAATTAAAGGATTAAAAAACCTGCCTTATAGTGACAGACTGAAGGAGCTCAATCTGCTTAACAAAGAGACGGATAAGGGGTGATCTGAGTACAGTCTAGAAGTACTTATATGGGGAAGAGAGAGTTAATAATGGGCTCTTCAATCTAGCGGAGAAAGGTATAACATGATCCAGCAGCTGGAAGTTGAAACTAGACCAATTCAGAGTGGAAATCAGGTGTACAATTTTAACAGTGAAGATGATTAACCATTGGAAAAATCTACTAAGGGTTCTCCAGGCCTGTTAACTTCTACATCAAGATTGGCTGTTTTTCTAAAAGATCCGCTCTAGGAATTATGCTGGGGCAGTTCTCTGGCCTGTGCTGTCCAGAGGGTCAGATTAGAGGATCACAGTGGTCCTTCTGGCCTTCAAATCTATGACTAGCCATAGCGTAGTTCAGTGAAGTGACGCTACCCCCATCTGTCCCCAACACCAGTGGGAACACTGGGTCAATGCTGAGAACTTCTGAACATCCCATCCCTCATCCCCTCCAAGAAACAAGAACCATAGAGCACTGTAGCCTCAGTTTTGGGTGCCCGAGGCGCTCCAGCCATGCACTGGGACATTCATAAATGTCTAGCCATATTCCCCTCCAAAGGAAAATACACCCCCTCACATCCCCCCCAGGCTGAACCTTCCTCCACCAGCCTGCATGGAGGGAACATCATCAAATATTGAAGCTCAGTGGAATACAGCAAGAGAAACCACTCTGCATGGTGCAGTCAAACAGCCTTGAGGTGGAAGAAAAGTCTTGGCTAAAAGTAAAATCCATCTCTTGCAAAGTTATAAGATTTGGGGGGGTTTCCTGTTGGGTGCTGCAAACTTTTATGTCATTTTCTTGTCTTACAGCTGGTTCAGATGTCTCCAATCTGGGCAAACGTAGCTGGGTTTGGTTGTTAATTGGGGCTCTGAATGATACAAGAGAAAATAATGACCCCGAGGACCCAGACTCTGGCCACACTACTGTGCTCACAGAATTATAACTAACTCTACCCACAGACAGTAATACGCAATGAACCTTTTGCCACATAATTCAGCCAGTATGCTTGACCCTAATGGCCCAGAGCGGTAGAACAGTTCATATTTATTACCCACTGGATCTGTTTGTTTATTTTGCAAACAAATATTGTTCTATTCCGCAAAGTCAAAGCTACTGGAAATTGAGGCCTGGGATCTGTTGTCAAAATTCAGGGAGACCCCATAAAGGGTCTAGTTAAAGCCCATCTCTAAAGAGAACATCTATGGTTAATGCAGTAGTAAAGACAGGAGAATAATATTCACTGGCTCTCACCTGGTGAGTGTCTTGTCTATTTAGACTGGGAGCTTTTGGGGACAGGGGGCTGTCTTTCACTCTGTGTTTGTACAGCACCCTGCACAATGTGGCCTGTCGTCACCACTGTACTATACTTCACTTGTAATGCAAACACTTAACAACATAAGCAAAAGACCCAGGGGTCAGTTCATGCCTCGCATCTTCCTGCAATTTACCTGCTTCAATGTGCTACTTTCCCAATACTTCACAAAGTCCAACTCCTGTGCTTTTTTAAGGGGGCAGGAGGAGAGGTACCTGCAGTTTCGATTTAACAGCCTGCAGGAACTGGGTGCCAGGGATGTGCCAAGGAGCCTGCCACAGGCTCCGGTCTGCTCAACATTTAGCAAAGGTTCCCTGGAAACGCACCCCATCTGACTCATTCAAGACCCAGGATTGCTATTCTCACTGCTAAGTCCCTGGTGTCTTTTATAAACCATCTCTCCTAATGTGACAGGTGGGCTTCAGTGAGTGATTTCCTCGTCCTGGCTTGGTCCGGGGCTTCGGGGGGAAGGTCTCCGTTAAATTTCAATTTTCCCACTTGCTTTCAGATCATTTATAAAGCGTGGGAGTAAGGGAGATGTTGGGGGCCCTTTTGACACAGTGTTAACTTCATCACGACTCCAGCGCTGAGCTGAGATGGATGGAGCATCCCTAAGGTCTGTCACTGGCAGATTAATGTGGTTGGCTAAATGGCCCTTGGATGGCTAGGAGGCCAAAAAATTTCATAGTCATAGGAATAGGAGGGGGGATAGCTACTCTCCAGACCCAGGCTAGGCATCCTCATGTGGCAGGATGCACCATAGATTGCACGGTCTGTGCCTAGAGGAGACAACGCCTTGGAATAAACACAGCTCGATCAGATTTTGGGGCTCTGTATCTTTTTCTTTTCAACGGGCTCAGAACAAATACATGTTCCAGGCACAGGTGAGCCTGTTTAACTGAGGAGCAGGCCCTGGGAGAGAAGACTGTGCTGTTGCACCAGATGCCGGCAGACAACGCAGCAAGGAAAGCTGCATACAGGAGCTTTGACAGCGCAAAGGTTGGGTGTGGGCTAAGACAGCATTGGACTGAGCCGAGGCCCCGTGAAACTGCTCAGATCAGGATTTAGGCTGTATTTAAATCTGAAACGTCACAGTGTTGTGACTGTAGGGTTCTGACACAAAAAGGAGCTGTGTGTGCAGGGGGGTAGACAGGATCGCAAGGTTATCGTAGGGGCTGGGGGGGGGGGTACTGCTACCCTTACTTGCAGCTGCGCTGCCTTCAGAGCTGGGCAGCTGGAGAGCGGCCGCTGCTGGCCGGGGGCCCAGCTCTGAAGGCAGAGCCCCCGCCTGCAGCTCCGCAGCAGTGAGGACAGCACGGTCTGGGATTGCCACCCTTCCTTCTGCGCCGCTCCCTGCAGAGCTGGGCCCTCAGTCAGCAGCCGCCGCGCTCCGCCCACCCAGCTCCGAAGGCAGCAGCGCAGAAGTAAGCGTGGCAATACCACGACCCCCTAAAATAACCTTGTGACCCCTCCGCAATTTCCTTTTGGGTCAGGACCCCCAACTTGAGAAACACCGGTCTCCCCTGTGAAGTCTATACAGTACAGGGTAAAAGCACACCAAAGACCAGATTTCACGGTGGGACACCAGATTTCACGGTCCGTGACACGTTTTTCATGGCCATTAATTTAGTAGGACCCTAACTATTATGCCTCCGGACAAGTTTCTGCAGCATATCTGGTTGAAATAAAGACATCATCTGGGATGTCCAGGGCCAAGGAGGGGCTGGCCCAGGCTTTAGGAGCCTTTAATCTTCTGATTTCCTACTCACCAGGCACTATCCGTCCAGCACACTGAGCTCCCTTCATATGCACAGCAGCTGCTCCACTTCCATTAAACTCACCCTGCCAGTGTTTCTGGGTCCCAGGAGAGAGCTGGTGAATCACCAATCGGTCAGTTGGGGGCTGGAATGAAAAAACAAACATTTTAAAAACATTGATGTGGAACAAACCAAAGTCTTTGTTTCTGAGGGAGGGAAGGGTGTTTCTGGCCAAAATTGTTTGCTGAATTTGACCCAAACCCAATCATTTCAGAGCCTCCAGCCAGATCCTGCACCCAATGGTGCTCAGGTTGCCCTGTGGCATTTCACCAAATCTCATGGGAGCAACAGGGTGGGATGACATCAGTCGCCATTTAAACCCTTATTGAAATGAAACTCAAGGGGCCGCACTCACCTTGCTCAGCACCCCAGCACTGGGCCCAAATAGCAGCTACTCACCGAGACGCAAGCTGCTGTTAGCTCGCCCGTCCAGTTCTCCGTGTCAGTTCCCCGTTCCCTCGGCACACCCACTGCTACAGCCTTTCTGGCTCTGCAGGTCAGTGCAGAGCAAAGTGCCCTGCTCCACCTGGCTCCCCCACCACCCCCATCAGAGCCAGGCACCCCAGGACACTAGGGACAGAACAGCCCCCGGCTTCCCCTGGGCTGCCAGTCTGCCAAACACAATGAGGTAACAAGCTATGTATGTGCCCCTCTCCCCATAACTGCACACCCCGAAAAAGAACAGGCAAAGTCTGGCTCTGGCTTTGATCGATAGCACAATGAGAAATGACAGCAAGCCAAGGCAAGTATCAGGGCAGAGGAGGACAGCAGCAGGCAATGGTCAGGGAAAGCTGCCTTTGTGGAACAGTCTCCAGCCAGTAAATCCTAGGAACATTTGTGTGTGTTTCTCCCTCAGTGCTTCATAACAATTTTCGTACATCAGCCCTAGAGTGGAAGCTGAGGAAAAAAGGGGATGAGCCTAGTGGTCGGGAGAGGGGCATCCCACCCTGAGCTAGCTTGAGCTCCATTTCTGGCAGCTTATGACATAGGCACTCCAGGCCCGGCTTCTGGAGCCAGTTGCTTACATCAGAATCTCAGCAATGTCTGCCTGAGTCTGCTGAGAGCCTGGAACAATAACTCGAAGGGGTGTAAAGTGAGGGGGACTCTCTGCTGCAACCACAGCAAGTGTGGGGTGGAGCTACTGCAGGCCCGGGTCCTGATGCGCACAGGGTCTCGGCTTGCCCGAATCCAGCCCTGTTTCACTCTAACAAAGGAAAAAAGAATAGGGAGCCAGAACCATGGCTCTGAAGAGGAGAGAAGCAAGAAGTAACTACGGAAAGACGCATGGCAGCCTTCTAAGCCAGCCATCTTCTTCTTTATGACAAGGGAGAAAATTAAATTATCTGCTTGCTTTCAGCTAAAAACAAAACCGAAGTAGAAGAAGAAGAAGAGACTTTTCCCCTCATCTGTTTCTGCTTCTTTATTTTCCTCATTGCATTTCTGTTAACAAAGGACCTGAAGGAAAAGAGACTGATGCTGAGTTAGTCATCTGCTCGGTTCCAAAAACAAATGCACTCAGTACATAGTTCATGGCTCTGAAGATGTGCCCCCATCCGTCACTCCCAGAGAGGGGATGTGCCAGCTAATGAGATGGTTGAAAACCAGAGAAGCTAAATAATTGTGACATGGCTGTTTTAGAAGACACTGCTCCCACCCCTACTCCCATTAACTCCTGAGGGGGTCTTTTTGTCTTTAACCCCCATAGCCAGGTTTGGGCATGTGATTAAGGATCCAGGGCAGGTGAGGTTCAAGAAGCTCACATGTGCTTCACGCGTACCCCCTCCCTCTCACATGCAACCCCCCCACACACACACACTCTCTTCTTTTCACGTGTCCACTTTGATATAATTTTTCACATTTTGAAAATACAGATGATTGTAGCCTGGGTCCATCTGGTTTCCCAAATAACCTGTCTCTTTGATAAATAACGTAAATTAAATTAGACAAGACAAACAAATAGTTTTTTTTCTCTCCCCCTTTCGGTCTGTTGGAAAAAGAAAGGGAAAAAAAAGAAAAAGAAAAACATAATTCAGTGACTGCCTTGAGCCCCCTGAGGAGCCGTGCAGTGGTGAAAGCTATGATTATAAACGTGTCTGCAATGTTAACCTTTAACACGGACCAAAGACCATTGCTTCCCTCTGCTTCAAAGCTCTTTAATTTCTTTGCCATAATATGATTTCCCATGAGCTGGCCAGCAGAATAACAATGGTCACTTTTATCGCTCCTGTTATCCAAAGTGCTTTGCAGAAACATTCATGAGTGGCACCGCATACCTGGGAGGTATTATTTCCCTCTTTATGGAGAGGGAAACTGAGGCACAGAAAAGTGCAGGCCAAGGTCACACAGCAAGACCATGGCAGAGCTGGCAATACATCCCAGGTGTTCTGAAGAGGCCCCCCCTGCTCTAACCACTACACCACGTTCCCCACCATAGCCAGGAACAATCCCTAGGAGTCCTGACTCCCAGTCCTCCCTGTTCTAACGATTTGACACTGCATCACCATGTGATTAGAGGTGGGAAGCAATAAGCTAAGCAGATTATTTCAGGTGCAGCTGCTGCACCTTTCTGCTGTGATTTCTCTCCGGGCCAGTCCCAGCCAGCTGGGGTCTAAACCACCTTCCGTCTCACAAAGATCTGGTATTGTCCTACTTTACTGGATTCGCGCAGAACTGCCGGAGCTCAGGAGACACCGCAGTCTTAACGTCCCTTAGTATCTGCCCCTCAGTCCGTCCTGGAAGGCCTGTCCCTGGACAGTGTTAAACTCTATGGCATCAAAGTTCGGTGTCATTAAGGCCAGAAGGAACCACCAGATCATCTAGTCTGAACCCCTGCATAGCATAGGCCACTAACACCATGCAGCACCCGCACTAAAGCTAGCAACTGAAACTAGACCAAAGAATCACAGCCCACAGGAGACTAAGCTATTGTGTGCCCAGGCAGAGAATAGGTGGGAGGCAGGGACGAAGGTGTCCAGTTCCCTGCCAGGGCCTCGGGCACTGGATTTAGTGAGATATACCCAGATAATCCTGGCCAGTGACCTGCGCCCCATGCTGCAAAAGATGGTGAACACCCCCCTGCCTTTTCTGCAAAGCACTTTACCAGATTAAAGGACTTTAATCTGACCTGGGCGGAAATTCCTTCCCAACCCCAAACGTGGTGATCAGTGTTACCCCGAGCACGTGAGCAATTTAACCAGCCAGCGAAGTGCGAGAGAGAGAATTCTCAGCACCACCGGCCACCCCGACCAATGTCCCGCCTCCAGCCAAGGCCATTTCTGATGCTTCAGAAGAGAGAGACAAAATCCCCTGCCATATTCGGAATACATCACCGTGGGGTGGAAGGAGAAGAGAAATACCACTGATTCCTGCAGATGATCAGTAGAAGCCATGAAGCAAAAGATTTTAGGAATAAAAGACATGAACCACAAGTGACCCCCAGGAACTGCTGAGCCCAGCTCCCTTCCACCTCAGGCAGACCTATCATACGATCCCACCCATCAATTTATCACCAGTTCAATGCCCCACTTTAAAAATACTCATGTGAAAGCAAGGAATGGGAGAACGGGCTAAAGCCATTGGGAAATGGAGCTACTGTGTGAGCGTGTTTGTTCCCCCATCCAGACCCACAACTATCCTGCAAGTTCAGGCTTTCCACTGAACTCTGCAGGCCTGGGCGGAGTTGCACTAGCAGAGATGCTATTCTCCGATTTCTAGCTCTCCTCAGTTCTGCCTGGAATAATCAATAGCTCTCTACCCCGACTGAGAATTAACCCTCTGGTTATGCTTTTCCAACACACCCTCCCCATAGGACCTGACAGCCAGCAAGACATCACCCTTGTTTTGCTGTCTTCCTGACAAGCACTTTGCCTCACCAGGGTACTCTGCCCCTTAGTTAGTTAATAATGTTTATAGGGTTTGTGTCCATTTTCCAGATTGAGCTGTGAAGTGAATTACCCAACTTTACACAGTGAATCAGTGGCAGAGCTGAGAAGAGAACCCTGGAGTCCTGACTTACAGTCCCCTATTCTGACCATTAGACATCACTCTCCTCCCAGAGCTGGGAACAGAACCCAGGAGTCCTGCTTCCCCACCACTAGTCCCACCTTCTGTCTTGCTTAGCTCAGAAAATTCAGCTGGCTTGTCCGGACTAGAGATGGCGCTTGCTGTAACCGGGAAAGCGGGGGAGTCTCTCTCTCTCTCCCCGCATCATCCCAGCGCCGGGAGGAGAGAAATGGATCAATACCTC
The DNA here is from genome assembly GCF_965140285.1 of Lepidochelys kempii. Classification (NCBI taxonomy): domain Eukaryota; kingdom Metazoa; phylum Chordata; order Testudines; family Cheloniidae; genus Lepidochelys; species Lepidochelys kempii. The sequence goes on along the minus strand of NC_136398.1, from coordinate 3,420,938 downwards.
AAAATGAGCCGAGGAGGCTGAGTTAACGTGAGAGACGGAGGCGGGGTGGAGCCCGGAGGGATTAGTACATCAGCAACAGAAGCAGGGAGGTGGGAGTGGTGAGATGGATGGGCGCAGATGACAAAGATCAATAGTAATGGAAAGTGACAAAGGAAGACAGACTGGGGCTAAGAGTGGGATTCTTCAACCCCGGAGAGCAATGTGCCACCTGGAACATGGGATGCTACTGCTCAGTCTCCCCCAGTGCCTCACTTCCCAGCTTTACAGGGAGCTTTGCCAACACCCTCCCACTTACTCACCCCGCGAGGAAAGACTAAAGAGTCACCTTCCCACCTCTGTGCAGCCTCAGGATGTGTCCGAGCTACAAGGGACAAGTAACAGCGCCGATAATTGACGGCAATGGGACAAGGGGTCTGGGTACCTGTTTAGGAGGAGATGGTAATTCACTGACTCAGAGGAGTCTAATTAGATTGTGAAGATCTAATTAGCTGCTAATTGTGAAGCCTAATTAGATTGTGAAGTGCTTTGAGATCATTCAACCAAAGGCAATTAATAAATACAGTATATTACTATATCCTTACCCTTCTCTGATAGAGTAGGATAGGGAATGTACTGTATAGCATAAATGCTTATAGCTCGAACTGGGTCCCCATTGTGCTAGGTGCTGGTCAAATGTAAGCTCCCTGGGGCAGGTACTTCAGGTTAGACATGACAAGACACAATCAGGTGGGCAATAGAGGTAAGAGTGAACCAACACTGTTTTTGCAGAAAGCACCTGTAACTTGCAAACCACAAAGTCCAGTCATTGGCTGTTTCCACACATTTAAACCATTTTCAGGCCAATTGCACATGCACTGACTCAGGATGGGAAGTGAAGTAAGTGACAAACTATAATCAAAGGTGCATTGCCCTGTTGCTGAAAATTCCTCTTCATCTACTGGTTTCCAGAGTAGCAGCCGTGTTAGTCTGTATCCGCAAAAAGAAAAGGAGTACTTGTGGCACCTTAGAGACTAACATATTTATTTGAGCATAAGCTTTTGTGAGCTACAGTTCCCTTCATCAAATAAATGTGTTAGTCTCCAAGGTGCCACAAGTCCTCCTTTTCTTTCTTCATCTACTGAAAGATTGATTTGATAGCAGGCCGATTATCATGGAAGCTCCTAATCAGTAAGGCAGAAAATACTCAAATGAGAACTCCAGAGCATTGTTAACAATTAGCTGTTCACATAGGTCCTGATTCAAAGCCTGTTCGAGTCAGCGGAAAGACTCCTATTGACTGCAATAGGCATTGGACACAGCTTTTGGTGACCTCGGGAAAGGTTCTTGCCTGCCCCTTTCTTTCTCGGGCTCCCACTAACTCTGCAAGAGGCTAAATACTAATGACTTTAATTCCTTCAAAAAAAAAAGTAAAATGAATTACGTGTTTGTGTTTTTTTCCCTTTCACTCTGTTCCATATTTGCCCATAACACAGTCAGAGGTAATTAGGACAAATTGATCTAAACAAGAGTTTAAAAATCAGCAATAATTATGGTATCTTAAAATTAAAGGGAAGGCATGATACATTAGATGTGACTTAATGAAGTGTAGCATTAAGGGTTCTCTAGCTGCACTGCCTAATATAAAGCCACAAAGAGAGCTCTGCTTTGTGCACATTGTTGTTTAAAAATCTATTTTGAGCTGTGGAATCAGTCTGGCTTCTGCTGCATCACATCCACACAGGCCCTCCACCTCCCCCACAGCTTTATCCTCCCTAAGACGTACCTCTGCCATGATGCCTACAAAACCTGCTGCATGATCTGAGCTGGCTGTGGCCAGCTGCTTACCAGGTATAGCTCCTAACTTTCATTGTTACCCCATCCTGCCCCATTTCCCCCACTCATCTGTTTGTTTCATTCGCCTCCCGCATGGTGTTATAAACTAATAGTGGAAGCTTTTGGGGGTATTGACTCTTTGCCCTTTCTTGCATGCACAGCACCTAGCACAATGGGGCCCTGGTTCCTGAGTGGGGCCTCGATTCCTGAGTGGAGCCTCTAGGCACGACTCTCATATAAATGAATAAGCATTGAGCACAGGGCTAGTAGCTGCTCAGTTGTACCTATGTAAATCTGGAATAGTGGTTAGTGGACGGAATTCGTCTGGATTTACACTAGCGTGGCAAAGCCAAATTTAGCCCATAATGTATATTCGCAGCTGGTGACTACTGGAACATTTTACACACATACTGCAGGCGGCCAGAGATGGTCCAAATGCAGCAGCTCCACATGGTTTAACTTTAGCATCAGCTTCATGTGGCTTAGCATCTGACTACGGCAGAGACTGACTCTGACCCTGTCCACTACCACACCACGTGTACTGACGGAGGGTTTCTGACCGACATGCCCTAGTTTTACATGCCTGAGGATGGCAGCAAGCCTGCAAATTGGAGGGTTCCCACCTCTGGCACTTACTCTCTATAAAAGCATTCCACAGCCTGCTTAGTGGTCATCAGAGCGTGAGACAACAAAGCTCCTAGTGTTAGGCCAAGAATTTGCCCGACTGGGTGTAAACCTCACAAATCACTCCCCGACCATGGGGAGCATGAGTGGTTAACAGAGGGAGGCAGAGATTATTGCTTGCCCCTATGAGCAATCATAGATGTCATCTATCACGCTCCCTACTGCCCATGAAATAAGGGCATAATACATTCCTATAAGTAAGCTACACACCTGATGCAATTTAGTTTCCTTCCTTTAACACCGACCATTCCTCTCCACAGGTTAACATAGCCCCCACCCACACATACACGCCCGCCCACCCACCCACCCCTTTCCTCCTAACATAAATCCTAGAGAGGGAGCAAATCTTTGAGCTGGTTACTTCTTCCTCCCCCACCAAAAATTCCACCAGGATAATAACCTAGACCCCAGCCTGTGAAGACATATTTCTCTTTACTGCCAGCAGTCTCACGGATTTCCATGGCACCAGAGAATAACCCACAAAAGAACTCTGGTTTTACCTATCATGGAATGACAGCAGGCTGCTAAAACTTGTGGGATTTGAATGGCTGGTTGCTACAGGCCCAACCGTTCTATCATCCACAGTGTCAAGTTCTGTTATTTAAACTAAATTGACTGGCTCATGTAGTTACTTAATGTGTTATGATCATGAGAAGATTAATGGCAGCATTTAGTAATCGCCTGAACTCCTGCACCTTTGCTGTGGGAAGCAAAGTGTTTTTTTTCACTCCCCAAAGCTTCAGAAGTTATTATTTTTTTTTCTTTTCTATTTTTGTCATAAAGCTCTTCAGGCCAGATAGTGTTTTTCCATTTAGGAGACACCTACCGAGCATGCCATGAATAGTCACCCCTGGATAACAGTTCTAGGCTTAAAGGAGAGCTAGGTACCACTCTTATGCTAGGTCATCCCATTGGCCTCTACTCAGATCTATCAGAACCACGGCAGACGGACAGGGTGAGCCTTCTCTGGGTACTTTACCTCACCTAGGAGGTGGTGGTAGACTTAAGAGCCATCCAACACAGTGGCAAACCTGAGTCTCATCATCATTGGTGATCCCTCAGTTCGAGCATGATCTCTACCCCAGATTTACAGATGAGTCATCTCAGGACCTAGGAGTCCAATCCTGGAAGCATAGATCCGTCCACAGTAGTCCTGAGTCTAATTAGGGAACAATGGATATTTTAGGATTCCATGATGGAAGACTATCATGATTAAATTGCATTTCCTTTTCAAGTCAGAGACACAATTCTAAGAAGAAACTAGCCTCTCTCCTCTTGCCTGATCATTCCCTTGCTGTTCTCTAGGGACTGGAACTGTTAGCAGAGCCTTTAGGGAAACAGTACTGTAGCTTCTCATAAGCTGCAAAATTCAAAATAGTTTTCTATGGTTAGAAACAGCCACATGTTTAAAAACAAAGTAAGAATCAATTATTTTGAGTCCTCTGGTTGTTTTCCTGTAGGCAAGTCTGTGCTGAATTAGCTTAGTTTGCACAATAATATAATTCCAAGAACCAGAGAACAACCTAGGGAGTAGCGACTCCATCCTCTTTTCTTTTAAGTCCCTCATAAAAACTCATCTTTTACATTCTCTCTGCAGAGAAGCAGTAGTCAAACTTGATGGCTGAAATCCCAAAAATCCAGATACAGAGACCATGGAATTACCGAGAAATGTGCTAGGAGTACTCTGGATTGTCCAACCTAATGCACGCTTTGTGGATACAGCAGAATTACACACAGGGCACAAGTGTTTGATGATCTGTTTCATACAGTCAGCAGGCTAGCAATGGGTACTATATTAGAAAGTTTTCTTAGAAGAAAACTACTTTTCTCAGCCTCACTTTGCACTTCTGTAGCACCTTTCAACCAAGAATCTTAGAAGCATTCACACAAAGGATAGTCAAGACTGGAAATAAAAACAAACAAACCAAAAATACAGATACACTGTGTCTGTACTTCACCTAGCACCACATGGCTTCAATCCTGATTGGGGGGGGGGGGGTTTCAGCATGGCAAACAATTAAAAAAAAAAAATACAAGACAGGATTGTTCTATGGAAGCATATAGGAAACATTCCCTGTCAGATGCTATTGTTTTAATATAGATGAGTAAGAGATGTGCTATATTACATTCCTAAGGTAAACAGTTAATACATCATAACTTGCCAATAGCCAAGACACACCCCTTACCTTTCGGAGGAGAGGCGGGGCGGGGGGGGGGGGGGAGAGGAGAGAGACAGCGCATGGTCTCACTATCACAGCAAGCACTAAACCAGTTTCTCAAACTTTTGCACCGGTAGTCGCTTTCACACAGCAAACCTGAGTGCGACCTCCCCCCCCCCTTATAAATTAAAACACACTTTTTTTTTTGTATTTAATACTTATAAATGCTGGAGGCAAAGCAGGATTTGGGGGTGGAGGCTGATAGCTCGTGACCCCCCCCATATAATAACCTTGTGACCCCCTGAAGGGGTTTGAAAACCCCTGCACTAAACCCAATTACAACCACTCTACACAGAGACTGTTTGTGCTAATCTGTGTTACATTAACGTAATGTTCAGGGAATTATGAACACCTTGAAGTTTGATTTAATGTGCCTTCCTTTTCTCAAAGCAATAGGAAGAGGCATTTTATAGCTCAAGTCATTGAGTACAACACTTCTTACCTTATTAGCACATTCACTGTTCAGTCGCTCTCTGCTACCCTATTGGGTTGGTGCAATGCTCCTGCCACACCATAAATAACTGGAGATTTGCCTAAGTTTACGGCAGCCACACAGCCTACTTGCAAAGGGCTATGTCTGAACAAGTCGGAAGCCAAGTTACCATGTGTGCAGAGCTAGCGATGAGGAGTTTGACTGATAGTAACAGCTCAGCCTACCGAGTAAAACGAAGTAAGGAGGTGCAAATATGTATTTGAATATATTTAATGGGAGAAAAAGTGCACCAAGAGAGACTGAATAGCAGAGATATCTGGTAAAGAGGCACTGGCTACTTCTAGGAGTACAAACCCACCCAGACCCCAGTGTTGCTGCAGCTAGCCCAGGCTACTGTGGCAATGCTATTTTAGCACGCTAGTTCCAGGGGAACGGACATGAGGAGGTCTACTCGAGCTGGGAATCACACCCCCAGCTCCAAGCACAGACGTAGCCAGTTTCACCTCTAGGTCGCCAGTTCAAATCTGGCAAAGTGTAGCAGTTCATGCATATTTTTAGCCAGCAATAAAAGTAGTTTTGTTTAGAAACTAACAAAACCAAACTATTAAAAAAGGAAGTTAAGGAAATTTATTCTCAAGTCCAAGAATGTATATGCAAATATAACCCCTGTGAAAAAGACCTTACATGGAGTAAAAGACACCTTTTACTTAAGTAGTGCCTCTTTGTACTAGCCCATAATAGGGCCCTCTAGTGTGGCAACGGTGACAGAGAAAGCAAGCTTGGTAGATAAATATATTCTTTGAAATACTTGCACACAGCCGCATGAGATTTTGTAAATTAAATTTTAAACTTCTACAAAAATTAAAAAAAACCCACACATTTATTGTAAAATTGCACTCCAACAGTACCATAGTTCCTTATAAACACAATATACATTAAAATATTTTACACCACCAACACACCAAAGTGTGCTTATGAAATTACAAAATGTACAACTCAGGATTCTTCTGTGATCAGGTCAGCATCTTGAGCATTTCAAATCAAGCCTTAGGAACATGTGGAGTCTTTAAGAATTAGCCTGTATGTTACAATGAATAAGTTTTAGCTTCACACATTCACAATATAGCCAGGTGCACGTTGTACACTCTTACTGGTCTTCCAAGTTTCTGTTCCTGCCTCAGACTTTAGAATAATTGGGAACAGTGGTTCTTTGCTAGTATAAAATCTTGTTTCTTCTATCTAAAGAAGGCCTTACATTTCTGTCTGCACTACAAAGGATGAATTCTCATGGAAGATGGCACCTTGGTCCAAAACAAAGCAACAGGCAATTAAAAAAAAATAAGTCTTCATTTGTGTAAAAGAACCTCTTCACATACATGTAGACACGATATGCTGATGTGTATGTGAAGTTTGGCTGTAAAAGGTAATGGGGGGCGGGGGGAGAAGAAGAAGAAAAGCTACACTGCTGTTCTATAAAAGAAGGGTTAACTTTATAAAAATAAAAAAAAAGTATTTAAAATGTAAACCCTAACCTTTTGGGATATCAAGTCTGTACATGGTCAGCATTAGAGAAAGCAGTAGGTATAAAAGGAAGATAGCAATACCTTAATACTCCAATTGTAAACAGTGTATGCAAACCATTGCTATTATGGACACCACACCTCCCAATGATGCAGCCCTCGGTCCTTTATAGATCAGTTCTCCACAATACAGAGGTGGTACAGTTACCCTAAAAACAGACTACTTCACTAACAGAATTGTAGGAGGAAGTGGGACTGAGTCAAAACATTTGAGGAGTCGTACTTCAAAAGATCTGCATCCTATAGTGTAATTTCAGTAATGCTTTGGCACGAAGTATTAACTCAGTCTCTGCCCATCCAAAGCATGGACTTTAGGTTTTGCTGGTTGTCCTGGAATACTGGGAAAGACCTTGTGGGGTATACAAAGACTTATCTGGCAGCACTGACACAGGTCAGAAGAATCCAGGCAAAGGAGAAACAGTTTTCCATTGGTGCTTGAAGCTAGAGATTTACAAAGCATATACTGTCACTAGCAACGAGACATGATGCAATTACTGTCCCCAAACAAACATTCAGCTCTCCAAGTATCGGAATATGCTTCGGCTCTGGTTCCCTGGTGTTGCAGAATCATCAGTCCTGGGCCGTTTGGGTGAAGGTGCTACCATCTCTGTAGGACCTCTTTTCACCACCTATAAGAAAGCATGATATATTGGCAATACAAATCTGTGATTATTCAGGACAGTTACAACAAGGTTTCTCATCACCACTGTCCAATGAGAGCACATATGCTCATCCGAATCCCAAATATTCCACTTGGTTTTCTAGTTTGTCCCCTATTTCAGGCAATGCACACAAACAGCTCTTACTACATTGTGCATGTAGTAAATGACAAGCTATAAATTACAAGGTCACATTTGAAACAAAGTGTAGCTGTCCCCATCTGCCTGTCAGGATTCTGCCCCTGCACATTCTTTAACATGGCAACATATGCAAATTGACACTACTGGCATATCCCACAAATCTGTACCTGCGGTTTTGATTTCTCCTTTGCCTCTTCGCTCCTGACTGGGGAAAGCGTGTGGAAGACGAAGTTTCGTGAGTTTCGGGGAGCATTTGGATTAAGGTCTGACATGGCTGCAAGCTTCTGAAGGACAGCTTTAGGTCTGTTCAGAAGTGATCCATTCTTTAGCTGAAGACAACCAATGAATTTTACATTAACACATTGCATGAATAATTTTAATACACTACAGTTCCTTAGAGACAACCACACTGCACCCACGCTCCCCAAAACCCTTCTATATCTCTATTTTTAAATGCATTCTGTAGATGCAACATGAAAATACACATCCAAGTTCATGCCATGCAGGTACCAACCTGAAGGTCATTGGTAGGTCTGAATGTTTCAAAGGGATTTCTTGGTAGTGATTTTGTTTCCTGTACAGCTGCTACAGGGTTGGCTGAGGGGGGAGGAAAAACACAGAAAATAAATTCAATTCCGGAGTATCATTAGGAAAAAAACCTTTTTGTACCAGACAGAAATACTCACAAAGGACAGCAATCCTGTTCCAAGAAATGCTGCAGTCAGTTTTAAACTGACCAACAACAACAATGGCAATGAAGTCTTTATCACTGGCAGGGAACTTGTTTATTTCTGAAGTAGCTATGCAGTCTCAGAATCACATTTTTGCCATGTGCAAGTTAAAAATTGACTAGATTATTTGATTTAAACCACATTGTGCAATTTTTCCTTAAGCAGCTTGGCCTCTTGGAAGTGGTGTGCTCTGCTGACTGTCACTATACTCAAAAAGTCTTTATGAGTCAGGGACCAAAAGAGGAAGACGACAGAGCACAGGGACATACTGCCACACTAACTTTTTAAAAAAAAAATTAATGGAAAAGAAATATTTTAGCAAAGAAAAATGTCTGTTGGCCATCAAGGTTGCAGCTACATCTCTTAGAGCCAGACAAGTCAAAGCTCTAACGAACTTGGAGCCCATCCTGCACTGGCATGGGGGGGAATGAGTGGAGATCTCTAGTCTAAAAGCAACTTTCACTAGTGCTTGGAACAGTCAGTAGCTAGTCAAGGTTCTCTTTCTTCTTGGATGCCACTTCAGTGTGAAGCAAACTTACCTTTCTTCTGCAAGGACTTAGCAGTCACCTTCTTTGCTAGTTTCATGAACTGACTATTTTCACCAATTTCTTCTTCCTCCTCCTCCCCTTCATTTTTTCCTTTCTCTGTCTGATAAAAATAGATGTTTTTTAGACTGCTAATTCATAAATAAACAATGGACATTTCATTCAGTGACTTGAACATACTAACTCTCTTTACTACATCAGTTTTAGGATACAAGGCCAATATAAACCAGCATTTAAAGTTTCCTGCAGTTTTTCAGGTCATTCATCAGCATCTTTTTATCTATTACAACAGTCGAAGCTTCAAGATACCAACTAGATTTCATTCCTCAGACCTTACGTTAATTAAAGCAACTTGACCTGGAAATTTATAGGCCATGGAATTAGGATTCTGGAGCAGGAAACAGGATTTCTGGCTCTGCCACGAACTCAGTGCATGACCTCAAGACGGGGAAACTGCTTGCCAAGATCACAGGAGGGAAAGCAAAAGGTGCTATACAAGGGAGAAGTGAAAACTATAATTGATATGGTTTTTAACTAACAGGATCAACAAAACCGAGAGCTCTGCCAACAGTCCATCATACTTTGTTAATGGTGTACAGAAGTATTAAGCAGTCAGCCTTTCTGCAGATTAACACAATACCTGCTCACGGAGCCACTGCTCTCGTTCAAATCGCTCCTTTCTCCATTTTGTCTCTGTCTCATCAAGCTGTTCTTCATTCTCATCATCATCATCATCATCGGAGTCTCTGAGAAATAAGTCCATCTGGGAAGCATCATCTAGAAAAGAAGAGACAGTTAGTTCTCCCAATCATAGAGAGGCATGAGGAATGCAGATGAACTTTCCTGTCCACTAAAAAGAAACCTATACTTCCAAAAAGGTTCCACAAAGTACACAGGTTTTGTTTAAGAATGTAGTAAGTGGACACACAGAGTTTAGGTCTCTCCCCACTGGAGATCAGTAAGAATTTCAGAAACAATAAAGACAAAAAAAACAAAACAAAAAAATCCAACCCACACACGCAAGTTATTAGAACTAGTTAAGCTGCAACGAAATCCTTTCTGCCCAGAATTCTCTTCTCCTAAACAACTCCTGGCAATGAATCTCTGAAGTGAATTACATGCAGAATGCTTCCTCTCATTTAAATGGATGACACAGATGGAACCAAAGCATTTAGCAAAACAGTGACGAAATATCCAGTGGAAATGTTTCCTGTAAGGCGTTTTAGAAAGCATCATTCAACAAGATTAACAGCTTTAAACAATGTAAAGAACTAAAGCAGGGTACTTCAGCAACACAAATTTTGTCTGCAAAATGCTCATGTAGATGTAAACCACATTCTTGTTTAAACATACAAGATAATGTTCATTTACTCTTGGCTACTAAATTAAGATTACCATACATTTACAGTTGCCACAGTCTACTGCTTATTCCTTACTGACATCAAAATTAGCAGAAACATTCCCTGTGCACACAGTTTGTATACACTGCACATAATGGTACAGGCTGGAGACTGACTTATGAATAAACAAGTCTTGTACCAGAGGCACAGTCGTTACACAAGAGATCTTGCCCCAGCAAATTAAGCGTGCTATGCTGTACCCAGGAATAAACCCTAAAACCAAGCCATCAAGAACAATTTGAGTATTGCTCGTTTCTACAGGAAATATACAATCAGAATGTCTGTAGGATTCTCTCTTTTGCCCAACTAACCATTCCTCCTGCTCCCAAGCAAATGGGCAATGGCTGTCAATACTAAGAGTCTGTTTAATAGGTTTGTGCCAAAATGCAGAGATAACAGGGATGTTTCAGAACAGAGTAGAAGAGTTACAAAATCCAGCAAGAGGCAGTGAATTCTTCACTTCACATCTGGAAAAAAAAAGTAAGTGACTCCTTAAAGGAAAGCTACTGGGGGAAAATATAGACTGTATCTTGTCACAATAGTATTGTCCTAGGGGAGTCCAGAACAGCAATATATGAAGTCTTGCTAAAAATATAAACTATTTGTGTGTAACAAACTGGATCTGTTGTATCCCCCTCTAGTGGCTACACATATAGAGTAAGAACCTTCTGCTGACAAAAAGTGATTGGAGATGCTCCTATACCTCCTCAAGTGGTAGTGGCCTGTGCTGAAAGTTCCAGGTTCAAGTCCTGCAGACAACCTATAATGGGGATCATTATATACACCTTAACTAAAAGATTCAAAAGTCATGCCCATCAGCTTTCTGTTTACTTTTTCCTGGACTTAGCCTGCAGAAGAGCAATAGACAGCATCTATATTCTATTTTAGTTAGATGGTGGGACTTAAAACCACTTAAGACTGAGAGAATCTTTTAACAGTTACTATTTTTTTTTAAAGTTATTTCTTTATATTAGCTTGAAGTTATTGATTCCCCAGGAGTGTTCTGTTTTGACTAGCATGTGATCCAAAAATGGCTTTAAATGGTTTCTTCAGACTTTTCAAGCCAAGGTTCTACTGTGGTCTGAAACCAGGCAAGAGAAGTCCAAGCAAGTCCCCCACTCCCAGTTACAAACAATATGTGTGTATTAAAACAATAAACTAGGGATCAGTAGATCTTACAACCATAAGCCTCATATTAAAGTACTTGCTAAAGCATTTTCCTCCCCTGATCTCCCACACTGTATTTTTTGCTCTACAATAGGAGATTAATATGCCAACATTATACCTATGTTTTTCCATTTGAATTTTCTCATTCTCCCAGGACCATCACTGTGCAGGTCTCCATCAGCAAGGTATCTTTCTTGGTACAAGCGTAACTGACGCTTGTCATCATCAAGCATCGCCTTCCTAATGTTATTGTCCAAAGGAGAGAAGCCTAGGTTAGTTTTGCAATTCCAGATTATAACCGATTATAACTTTAGATGTGCATTTGCTGTACTGTATAAGTATACTAGGATTGCTACTGACATGTGTATTTTGTTAATTTGATCCTGTAGTTCCACTTCAGGAGGGAGTTCTTCATCAAGAATCTCTTCTTCATATTCATCCAGCTCTTCACCATCATATTCATCCTCACTTCCTACTTCACTCCCAGACAGCTCTGCCTCATCTTCCAAGAAATCCTGCAGTTTTCTAGAAGAGAGTTTCCAAACGAGTTAAAGTTAGAACGTTTAGCTGCATCGCGTGAATCTTTGAAAGCAAGAGCGAAGTCTTTCTGGAACTACTGTGTATGCTAAATTAGAGATGCTATTATTCAGTTTTCATTTTCAATTTGATTAAGTTATTCAAGTTTAAGAGCATATGAACGTATGGAAAGTCTGCCAGTTTACTTCACCTCGGTCCTGCAGTGCCCACTATTATTCTAGTTCTGAGCTTTCTTGCCAGTTGACCATCTGACAAGATGACAACTGCCTTCTAAGAAAAAAAAACCCAAAGATCATTTCACTTGCAAAATGCGTACTACAGCGCTCACGGAAAGAGCTTAAGTCACAAGCAATATTAAGAGAAGTACTATTTCATCAAAAACAAAAAAAAAGTCATTGTTACTTTTATCCTGATCTCTTGCTTTTTATATTTAAAGATTACTAGCTCCTGAAAAGCTCTTTCAACTCTGACTCTTAACTAAAAACTAAATTTCTAGTGACGTGGTTCTGCTTTTCTCGCAGGTCAGATAGGGAGAAAGATTTACTCACAATTTTTTCTTTAAGCCCTGTCTTTGTCTCAATAGCTCCTCTTCATCATCACTAACTTCTGCTTCATCTTCGCTTCTCTCATCTCCGTCACTTTTTTCATCCTATCAGTCAACAAGGAACCGTTTTCAGAAATTCCTAAGACATTCCGTAGAGCGTTTACTCCCTATAACTGCAACTGCCTCTGTTTTTCAATGGCTAAAAACAAAAACAGACTAAAACCTCCTGGATTTTTCTCAAAATGCCCACAAAACCAAGATATTTTACCTAGTACATCAGAATTCTAAATCATCACTTCTTACACTGACCCAAATACTGCTCTTCAGCGGTTTCAGCAATCTATGCTGGAAGTTTAGATCTGTGCACAAATGGACAGATAACTGAGAAAATAACCTGAATGCTTACGGGCAGAGCTCTGAAGTTATCACTGCATTCCGTCAATACTCACCTCCTCGCTATCAAAGGCATGGTCATCTGTTGCGAGCTGAAAATTGCCAAATTCTTCCTCCTGCTCCTCATCATCTTCCCCTTCCCTATAAAAATCAAACCACATCACACACTTACAGCTGATCTCCAGCAATGGATATGAAATGGATTGAAACAGGGTTTTAACTGCTGGATGAGCTAGTGACAAGCAATTATCCATGATAGCATCTGAAACATTGCAGTCTCCCAACACTGTAGCATGGAGCTTTAGGTGCTTAATTCCCCATTAGCATTAGTGTGAGTAACGTTGGCAAGTCATTATCTTTTGTGTTAGTTTCCCCTTCAGTAAAATGGAATGCCTCTTGGGAGTATGTTTGGCACTCTTTAAACAATAACATCCTTGTTAAGTGCATGTAAATCAGTCCAATTTTAATAAGGAAGAAAACGAAGGTGCAGAAGATAAATGACTTGCCCACAGTTCCTGCATTCAGCTGCAGAACTAGGAACACAAGCCGAGAAGTTCCCAATCCTGTGCTTTGATTTGATCAAAATTTTCTTCCCACTTTCCGCCTCCACCATCAATAGCAGTAGAGACTCTTTTTCCTCACAATGGACATCGGGAACGACAATGCCTTAGGAGCCTCTCAACTCTCACGTATCACTGGTCAAAGAAAGAACTGTTGAGCATGTTGTCAATAGCTACCGGTGTGGTGCTCTGCTCTTATTCGATGATGGTAACAGCCGGCTGCGTGCATGTTCCCTCCGTGTGCTGCCCCGACTCTGCACAGATAGCTAACACAGCAGACCCCCGAGAGAACCCCCAAAACCCACAGACTCGAGTAAGGTACAAAGGAACCTGAGCCAGGTTTATTGTCAAACGAAGCACAGTGATAGTTCCCTATAGACTCTACAGGTCATACTACGAATTTGTGCTCCCTGGCAATGGACACAGCTCAGTCACTGGCAGGACACTCTGCTGCCCTCTAGGCTGGGCAAATATGCGCGCTCCTGGACCTACTTTTATACAGTTGCAGAACAGATTACTCATCATACTTAAAACAAATCTATCCATCACGTTGTCCTTTTGACCCTGTCTTTAAGATGCACCTGCCTGTTCCTTGTTATGTCTGTGGAGCGTTCTGATGCCGTCTTGGTGCAAGTTCCTCTCATTAGCACTTGTGTGTGTGTGTGCACATGCTTCTAACCTTTTCTTGCCAACTTCTGTGAGTGGGACCTGCCTCTGGCTCACAGCCCAGCTTTGCTTAAAACTGCCTGGAAGTACTTTGGTTCAGGCTTGAGGCCTCAGACTGGGCCTCTGATACAAGAGTTTATGTTTCAGGGCCTCCTCTTACTACAGAGCATTGAGATACTCAACTCCTTCACCTCCAAGGCAAACCACGTTTGTGTCAATAGCATTTTAAACTCCTGTTGAGCCAGAGGGAGACACATCAGAAATGCAGTCAGACCATGATCGCCATGCAGAACAAGAACTCCTGTAATGCTGACCTGTCAGTTGGGAAGGAGCCTGAACAAAGAGCTAGTGCTTCTGCCATTGGATCATCTGCGTCACTCTCTTTTTCTGGCTTAGAGGATGATGCTGAAGATGCCCAGGTTGGAGATGTTGCTACAGAAAGAAACCAACAGAGAAATCATTACACAGCTTCCCTTTTGCCTTTGGAACATCATTGAATGTCTTGGAAAGGATCGTCAACATATGCCTAGAACAATTCCAAACAGTTAAAGCACTCTAAACTCTTAGGGTTCCAAGTACACTATCACAATTCCTTAGGCGTGGCCAGCACTGAACGATTAGTTAGTACAAGACTTTTTTTTTAAAACTCAGATTTGCCCCCAAAAGTCACAAATCAAGGTCACTGGGAACAGAACTCGGAACTTACTTGGAGAGATGAATTTCCCTGAACAGAGATTGAGCAGTTCTTCCATGTTTTGTTTTTTGCCAGTATTAGCATTTGGCATGTGCTCAGTCTGACTGTTGAACTGCCCAGAACACAAGTCCAACAACTCATCCATGTTGGCATCCATTGCATTTTCATCCATACTAGCCAGAGACAGCCGATGCTTTGAGGACTGGTACTTATTCCTGTGGTGTCCAACATTCAAGAACCTGAAAGTAAATTTTATTTAGAGCAGGGGTTTCAAACATGCGGCCTGTGGAGTTATTTCCTGCGGCCTGCCGTAGCTCCCCTCACCCCCCGACCCCCCTCAAGCATGCCGTGTCCCCACTTCTCTGCCTACCTCCCAGCGCTTCCCACTGCCAAACAGCTGTTTGGCAGCACTTAGGACTTTCCAGGGGGAGTGGGGGAAGGAGTGGGGACACGGCATGCACAGGGGAGGAGGCGGAGAAGAGGCGGGGCAGTGGTGGGGCCAGGGGCAGAGGTGGGGGACTTTTGTTATCTTTGTATGAAAAGATGTCAGTGATGTGGCCCTCGGGTTAATGTACTAGTCCTCATGTGGCCCTCGTGGTGATTTGAGTTTGGAGAGCCCTGATTTAGAAGTTGGCAACTACAGTTTAAATAACCACCACATATTGGAGAATTTTGCCTTTCCACCTGTGCGGAGGACTTGTCTAGAGAGACAAAGCAGAACTCCCAAAAGAGTCTTAAACACTCAGTTATAGCAATACTAAGCATGACATTGTGGGAGTTCCACGTTTGTCTCTCATTGATTCTAGATCAGCTTTGCTTGATTTAAGTAGGTAGATGGCTTCTCTAACTGCCAGTCTTTCAAACTCAATCTGGAATAAGAGGATCCAGTTGTGTTTTCCAACTCACACTGCCAGTAGCAATGGTTCTGCCAATGCAGTTTGGCTGTTCTGGTGATGTATGATGCGGAATAAAATCCACCTTGCTCTGCCAAAGCTGCAATGGCTCTGCATTGGCTAGCAAGAGTAAAATGCATTCAAATATGTTTAGTCAGTAAAGTTAACAGAGGTCAACAGATCAGCTGATTAAGAAGGTTTTAGTTATTACATGGTTTTCTGATCTTAACCACTGTTTCAGCGAACGAATACTGTACTGAAACCCAGAAGATAAAAAATTAATTAAAATCTAGACCTACTTCAGATTTGTGGAGGGTTTTTTAAAGAGGGATTAAAAAAAAATTGCAAAAGACCAACTAAAAATTTGTGAGGGACAGACACATGCATTGGCACCTTCGGGATTCAATATACTAGCCACTCCAGTTTCCAACACTAAGAAAGAGGTTATCATTGGGCCAATCACACTGCGTAAAGCCAACATAACAAAAAAGACCAACAGAGCCATTTAAATGGCGTGCCTTTTCATGTAGCCTAAGGGAGTAAGAACCTCACAAAAATCTGTGCTACTGCTGTTAACACACACAGAATGCCACTCAGAAGGATGAATATCAGTAACCTACCCATCTGCATCAAGCAGTTGGCTCTGAGTATCATCTTCCAGAGAAAACTGAAACTGAGACTCTCCTGCTCCTGGAAATAAACTCTTGGGCTCAGGAGAGGCGTTGTACAGATCCTGGGAATCCTCTATGGGAAGAGAGGGCTCAGACATCTTTCCTGAACTCTAGTCAGGGAAAAAAATTAAAATAAAATTAACAAGATCTGATAATGAACTAGAATATAAACACTTAATCTTTTCACAGTCCTACAAGTTGGAATCAAAAAGGTTAATGGTTGTGCCATTTTAAACAGATGAAAATACAGAAGAAGAAGAAGAAGAAGAAGGTTAACAAGTATTCATGACTGTCCTGCTACCCAGTTAAAAATGCACTAGTGTGAGATGTTGTATAGGCCATGGGAATATTTTTATATAGTTCATAAAAAGTTACCAAAAACAGATTACTCAGCAATGGGTTTCCTCCAATACTTTTTGCATTTTTAGAATTTGGATTTGTGTATTTAATACATCACCCTGATTTGTTCCAATAGATACATACAGTATTTAAAAAATTCGTATCAGTCAAGACAGAGATTCTGCATTGATTAAATCCCAATTAACCACAGAGGGGAAACTGGCTACCTTCTACGCTTACATTCTTGATTAAAAGGAAACTTGGCTTTGGCCTTAAGTCACAGAACATATGAAGTTGTTAGGGGAGTGCAATGAAGGTAGAAGAGGTCAGGGAGGAGTCTTACCTTGGAAGCAGAGCTGATAAAGCTTGCTTTGAACAAAGCTGGAGATGAAGACCTGAAACCTCCTACTGCAGATAGAAAATTGGCCCCACGTGCCATCTGTTTGTTACAAGGCTGGTATGATGGAATCATGGAGCCAATCAACTCAAAGCTGCTGTTGTGGCTGTTCTCTTTTGCTGAAGTTGGCAGTGAAAATGAATCGTCATCTTCTAAGGAAGAAAGCAGCTATTTTAGATGAGTTTTAGGAATGCCTCTGTACTAGGACAGGTTTCACAGTAGCAGCCGTGTTAGTCTGTATCTGCAAAAAGAAAAGGAGGACTTGTGGCACCTTAGAGACTAACAAATTTATTTGAGCATGAGCTTTCGTGAGCTACAGCTACATCGGTGCATCCGATGAAGTGAGCAGTAGCCCACAAAACCTCATGCTCAAATAAATTTGTTAGTCTCTAAGGTGCCACAAGTCCTCCTTTTCTTTCTGTACTATGCGTGCAGACAAACCAAGAAATGTGAAGAGTTACATTGGCTCCATCAGCAAGAGTCACTTGCCTCAATAATTCACAATGAATTGGCATCAGCAGTTTCCCTAAAATACCTAATCAAATGACATTTTACCATTGAAATCCAACCCACATCCTGAATATTTTGGCTTACAATTTGATGCAAGAAGTTTTGATTAGGAGTCCTACTCCAGTCCTCACCACAAAGAGGGACCCTGTGGTTTTTTAAGTTCTTAGTAAAAGTAGCAAAGCAACATTTCACAGCCCCAGTGCAAACATGTGATAGGAGAGACACACCAATGGTAACCTAGATACAGAAATGTGCAAATCACTTATGTGCCAGAACTGAAAATCCCAAAGAAAAATGCTTGCTTTAAACAGCAGTTTCACTTTACCTAACTTGCTAGGTCTTTTGCCTGGAGCTTCCTCCAACTCAGCTTTTTCATCAGGAAGAGAGTATCTGCAATTAATGACAAAAACAAACCAAAAAAAGTATTTTGACCACATTTTGTTTTGTGTGCATTAACTCTCAGGTCTGGTCTTTTATAGACAAGGTAACGCAAGTGGAATGCACTGAGACAAGCTGAGTAAGGTAATATCTTTTATTGGACCAACGTCTCTTGGTGAGAGAGAAGCTTTTGAGCCTACAGAGCTCTTCTTCAGGTCTGGGAAACTAACTCGAAGTATCACTGCTATCACAGTGTCACTGTCACACGCAAACTATTATTTTTACATGTGACTATTGCAATAAAAACACTCCTAAAAATTACCACAAATGGGGAGACAGACAGCAGGCATCCTTATATTTAACACACACACATGAATTCACTAGTTTTCAAATCAAAATGTCTCATGTGTATGTTAATCAAATTAAAACATAGTTGGGGCTGGGCTCACCATTTCTAAAGACCGGTTTATTTACCCCATTTTGGAGGAGTTGTCCTTAAACAGCATCAATGTAGACTCCGTTGAGGAAGGTTTGGGAACAGAGTCACAATGCACAGACTTGTCCACCCTTTCCTCATCAACTGATTCTTTGTCAGTTTCTTTATCGCCATCTTCAATACCCTTCTCTTCCAGCTCCTCATCATCTTCCTCAGCCTCACCAAGAAGGAACTCTACAGTCTAAAAAACCCAACACATATCCATGTAATGAGACAGCAGGAATTATTATTTTGACCATCTACTTAAACTGCATACTTTTATATGGCCAGTTCTAACATGGAATTATTGAGGGGAGAATTGAAGGATGTTTCCAACTCCTGGACTTCTCTACTCCAATGCCTGCTCTGAAGGGGCTTAGAATAACCAAGTCATTTTGACCCCTTAATTACTGTTTGAAAAAGAATGTCTAGCCTCCAAGTCTGACATTACTGCATCTCTGAGATCAGCCAAGGGATCTCACTTAAGTCTTCATCCATCCTGTTGGAATCAAACTTCTTGCAGCCAGAAGCTGAAAATACTGGCATCACTCAAAATGGAACAATTTTAAAAAATATATATATAGGCTTTTTGTTTACTTGGCTAGGTGAGACAGTTGGATGGGCTTCACCTGTGTGAAGGATCAGATATTGGCCAACCCTGGAGGTAGCATACCTAAACTGAGAGGGGACTTATTTGAACTCGTATGGCAAAACGAACGAACATTTACTCTAAGCAGAAAAAAGGTTTAAGTTGCTAAGACAGTCAGTCAATCAGCTACTAAAATGCTGTAATAATTTTAAAAGTTTCTGACTATTCATATATTTCAAGTGTTTTAGCTCAGCCTGAACTAGCATATGGACTGGTAAAGATCACTTAATAACCCAATGCTAGTGCAGTGGTCTCCTTTTCAGGGTCATGTCCCCGCTTACCCTTGTCTGTGCCCCCCACTCCACCCTCCCCAGCCAAGGCCGGGAGCAGGGCCGTGGCTGGGAGGCAGGGGAGGCAGACGGGGGTAAGGGGTAGAGGCTGGGGTAGGAACGGAGCCCCAGCCAGAGGTGCAGGGCTGCTAACTGGGGCCGCCAACTGGGGCCAGGAGCAGAGCTGGGTGGCGCTCCCTCCCCACCCCCCCGAACGGTCCTCGGCACACAGTTTGGGGACCTCTATGCTAGTGTCACTGAACAGTCAGGAAGAGACTGGTATTAAAAAAAGATTGATTGGATACTGGTCTGTGAGCACATGGAATCTTCAACATTCTAATTACAGTATTTTTTAGTGTCAAAGAATGGTCTCCATTTGGCAAATTGTGCAATATAAATATTGCACAAAACTCTAATTTATCTCATTTCCCTGTTAACTATGAGGAGTCAGCCGACATTAGACATTGACAAAGTTATGTAAAAATGTTGTGTATAGACCTCTGGGTTGCACTCCTCTTCCTCAGACTCGTCTGTCATTTCTTCCTCCTCTTCTTCCTCCTCCTCAAACATGTCCTCATTATCCAGTTTAAGCAGTGCTTGCCGCTTCTGGCGTTCCTCAATCCTGCGGAGTTTCATGGCCTCCTGTAGTTTAGCCTTCAGCACTTGTAGCTTTTCACCTGGACAGAAATGAATATATTAGATACATTACAATGAAGCCTCAAGCAGATAATTTAATGTAACTTCACACACAGAAAGAAGATTAAAGGCATTTGTGCTTTTTTTTTTTTTTTTTTTTAAATAAAGGTTTTCTGACTTGATCTGCTGATTGTTTAGGCTAAGAGATGTAGCTCTTCTAAACACCATTTAGAGAGGTAACACAACTTCATGAATTATCAGGAAGATTCCTCATTATCAACAAATGCCACTGGCACAGTCCCATGAGCTAGCAAAGGGTTCTTCTTTCCCTTGCTTCCTATCGAAGCAGTGACTTCCAGTTGCCCTGGGCAAATGAAATACTTCAACAGCTAGAAAGCATGCATGTCATAGAACAAGCCAAATTACCTACCTCTAACATTTAAATATTATAGGTGATTCAGATTAAGTTTCCTATATATTTATCATTTTCAATACATGCAAATAAAATGATCCGATACACAAACAGCCTGTATTAAGAATTGCAACAGGGATGAAAGTGCTATTAATTATGAATACCACAAGAGGGTTAATCTACAGATTTTATGTAGATTGATGTACTGTAGATATTAAGGATAAATATGTTTTATATGAAATTGTGGGGCAGGGGGAGAGAGATTCCAGAGGGCAAATGGCTAAATTATGGCACAGGGCAACATCCTCTTTAATAGCTAACACAGTTCAAGAGTTACCTTTTCAAGTTTCTAACATACTAACCTGGTTAGAAACAATATAGCTAACTGGAACAATGCCTGTTAATTATGGAAGCAGTAACTTTCATTTGTATTTTAGATTTTTTTTGGGGGGGTGGGGGAGGGAATATGGTTGCAATTGCAAAGAGAATCACAGATTAAACGCCCTTATGTTCTATTGACCATGATCAACCAGTTAGAGAATCTGAGTGTTTTTCTTCACACTTACTTTATCAATTGATTGCAGCTCATTGTGACACTGAAGCAAGCATGTAGTTTTAATTGTCAATGTGTTCAGCACTTTGCATGAAACATCCTAAGACCATTCTTGCCCAGGGAAGCTTATAATTAACCAGGCAGACGCAGGTGAAACAAGATGACCCAGAGGGCATACTGAATTATCTTATACTTGTATTTTGGTGAAAGTAAACTCCAGTTGAAGCCTGGGCTTCCAGTAAAGATGTAGGATATTAGATATTATAGAAGAGTCTTAGCAAGAAAATATACTTGTTTTCCAACTCAACAGCTATGACCCTCACCCCAAACATACCTGGCTTTGCATGGACTGTATCATCTAGATTTTCTGCAGCCAAAGACACCGGCACCACAGCTGCTTTTAGCTCCTCTTTTCCCTCAGCAGTGGTCTCTCTACGAATGATGCTCAAGTTCACAGTCCGTTCCGTTTTTGACTTGGCTGTGTGAAGTGTATGCTTCAAGAAACGCGCTTTCAGAGCTTCCAGTTCTTAAAAAAAAAAATTATATTTAAGGTCAGAAGAAAAATTCCTGCTAAAATCAAGTTAATTTGAGGCAACAAAAAAAAAAAATAAATAAAAAGTGCCTAAATTTTTTTTATACATACAGGTGTAACATACGTTTCTAGAGTAAGTAAGTTTTAAGCACTTCAGCATCCAATGTGTAAGAGGGGTCAACATTATTTGATTTGAAAAACAACATTAACAACAGTGGCCCATCTCTGGATAACTTTGCTCAACCATGCACTTAGGATGGCTTACTTTAATATTTGGGCACATGATCAAATGCCAGTTGAAAACCTTAAAAAAAACCCCACAACTAATTATTCACTGGAGAGTTGGATATCAACATTCCATTTCATTAACAGACCCTTCCCCCATATGATCAGGCTGACATATATATTTAAATCCAGGTTGATAGTGGAGGAGTCATTTCATGGCACAGACCATGTTTCTGTGTAATTTAAAGAACAGACTGAATGCTATCAATAAATGTATGTAGGTATAAATGGAAACTTACTAGAATTATATTATAGGACCTCAAAGTATAATGCAAACTTAAACTGATATGGAACCACCTATCCACACTGAAACAGCTGAAATTTTCAAACATGGGTGCCTAAAGCTAGACACCTATATCCTTAGAGTGCTAAATAAGAGTGTGACCTGATTTTCATTTGCTGTGCAGCATGACTTCTAATGAGATAATCAGAAAGTACTCATGCTCATCATCATCTCTGAAAGTCAGGTTTCTTATTCAGATACCTGAATAAAAAAAGATTTAAAGGCCTAATTTTAGGCAGCCCAAGTTGAAAAAGTTGTCCTTCCTGCTTAGTACAGAAAGCGAATACCACCTTATTTAACTCGAACTGCAGGGAGAATTGAACTATGCAAAACATTATTAAACTCTTCCTCTTGACAGATCCAAGAGATCTTTAACAATCACAAAGGATCAAGATTTGTTTTTAAATCTCATCTGAAAGACAGTACAGCCACCAGCATAGCCAGCACTATGCTGTGACATTAGTTCTCCTCAAAAGAAAGTTGTTCCTCAGAGTTCTCCCATCTAAGTTCTGACTTAACCCTGCTTAGCTTGTCAAATCAAGTAGATTGCAACAGGTAATATTGTACCTTTGTTTGATTCAGGTTCATCAAGGATAATAAAGGAATCACTATCAGAGCAAAGTCTTGGCTTGATGGATAGATCCACTCCCAGCTCCCGAAGTTTATCCAGTTTAGACTTCCTTACTTTTTCAGGTTGAATCCCCACCACTGGTACCACCTGTTGAACAGATTCTTCATGTTCCACCTCTATTTTTTGTGACTGGTCCTCTCTTTGTACATAGGCACATTCTTCAGATGCCAAGGGAATTTCACTCTCCATTTGTTCACTGCATTCATTGTTGAGTAGGCTAGTCTGCTGCTGTTCTGCTGAATTATCAGCAGTTGTGAGTCTCTCACAAATATCAGAGGCACCATCCTCTCTGTGCTTCTCAGCACAGTTTTCTATCAGGTTCTCCACTAAATCAGGGGAAGGTTTGTCCACAATGGTAATACCAGTATCCTTACTAAACCCCATTTCCAGTTCCCTAGCTTCTGGCTGATCAGCCTCTTCAGTCTGATTATTGCTGCAATTTACAGCTGAGTTCTTAGTGGCTGTAAATTCTTCATTTAGACAGAGTTGATATTTAGTGGACCTGTCAAGAACAGAAAAAGAAAGTCACCAACCAAAACATAGTACATCAGTCCTTAAAATGACTACTGTTAAATGTGAGAAAAGCCTAAATCAAACCAAGGCAACAAAACCGTGTTCTATTTATTGTCCTTGAAAAAATCAGTTTTGGAGGGAGTGGGGAGATCATCATCATTCATAACTGCTGCTTATTTTAAGCCTATCCTCATTTCAAATTCCATTTTAAAAATGGAAAAAAATTAATCTGGTACATTTTTACTACAAGGAGTTACAATAGGTTCACTCTAAAGGGTGCAAAGTCAACTGATAAGTGAATTACGTTATCACAACTTGGATTAAGTTAATTCCTCAGCGATTTTGTAGCCATGTAGAGTACAATTTGTCTACACTATTTAAAACAAAAAAAGAGGACCCAAGCACAAAATTTGTATCCTAATCCAAACTTTCTCTAAACTCATGATGGGAAGAGGTATGGGAGAGAGGGGGGTAACCAGGGTTATTCTGGGGTGCTCAATCAGCCCTGCTTACTTAACATATTCACTTGAAGTCAACTGTAGTAATGCAATATTGTAATTCAGATCTTAGATGCTCAGAAGCCATATCACATTACAAATACCAATTATCTAATATTACTGTACACTATAATTTTTTATGCCAATGTATAATACTCTATTCAGTAACACAAATTACTAATAATTGCATTTGCATAGAACATCAGGTTAGGGAGATTCTAGGAAACAGAACAGTAAATAGCCTGACATTTGGGCATTTAAAATCTCAGCCATTAATGCAAATTCATGCAGGATTCTCTGGATTTCATTTTTTTCTTTTTAATTAAAAGGAAAAAAGTTCCCTAGCTGCACCCTGAATACTCTTTATTTCAGTGTACAACACACCTTCTAAAATAGGATTTGGTATTAAATTGAGCATGGAGTGTGGAGCAATGGTTTGAATTTGGAGAGGAGAATGGGACACTGTCACAAGAATTTAGATGAGCATGTTCCTTTCAAATTTTACTTCTGTATAGCAAGTACAATTTAACCGAAGATTTTCATTTCACTCCTATCAGAGACTAGCTGGTAAATAAATCTATTCAGGGGAAAACAGATGTGCCCTGCTATTACATACTAGTTACTAAACTAGCAGGTTTGCCACTTAGAACAATGGTTTTCAGACTGTGATCTGTGTCCCACTGATGATCAATCAACACCCTTGCTGCTGGTCTGTGGAGAGTTGGCTAGTCACATGGTGATACTTCTTGTTTCCAGCTGTTAAACTGCATTAAAAAGATCGTTAAAAACATAATAAAATACTTCTCTAGTATTACTTTCCTAGAGAGGCAATGACTTTAGTTGCCATAGAAGCAGTATGGGATTACCAAGGAAAGGTGGGAGGCCTATGCAGTTGCAAATAAGAAGGGAGGCTATATATTAGATAGCTTTTTCATAACATAGACCACATCAGCTTCAGGAAGATTGAGAGCCCTGATTTAGGAAAGAAAGACTATGAGATAAGCTTGGTCCTTACTTTAGCAATGCCATTGCATTTCCCTGCAATGTTGGTCGAGGTCTACGCTTGAAGAACTCATGGATGGTTTTGGTCTCAGGCATATGATACGGGAGAGACAGAGATGATTCTGCCAAAAGGGGGGAAAAAATCATTTAAATTGTACATCAAAAACAACATGTATTTTTTTAAATCCAATTGCTCTTGGGAAAAGTATTGTCCAGCTAAAATATCAGAGCAGAGATGAATAGCAGAGCTCTACTGTCATGAAGAGCAAGGACTGCAGCACGCACAGGTGCTTTCATAAGAAAGCAGATTGTACTATCAAGAACAGAATTATAAGACCAATTCTAAAATCTGTTGCAACTAAGTACCCAAGTCACACCGAGTCAGTTATATGTAGCCCAGCTATAACTTTTAAAAAAAGACTCCAAGTGACTTTCCACAGCTGCGTAAAGGCAAGTTTTAAGCTCCAATCAGGAATCTTGCTTGCACCGAGAGACCATCCTTGAACAAGATTTTTGACAGAATAGTGCAGCCTATCCACTTTAGATCCTGAATACTTCAGGTTAAGCAACAACAGAATCTGGCCTCTAAGGAGTTTCTGCTGCTTTCCTAAAGATATCTTAATAGCTCTCACACACCCCCACAAGAGGAGAGGCAATTCTTAATTTAGTCCTGAATGCAGCACAGGATCTGTTCCAAGAGGTGAATATAGCTGGACCACTTGGTAATAGTGACCATAATATAATTAAATGTAAATATCCCCATGGCGGGGAAAACACCACAGCAGCCCAACACTGTAGCATTTAATTTCAGAAAGGGGGACTACACAAAAATGAGGAATTTAGTTAAACAGAAATTAAAAGGTACCGTGCCAAAAGTGAAATCCCTGCAAGCTGCACGGAAAGTTTTTAAAGACACCATAACAGAGGCTCAACTTAAAGGTATACCCCAAATTAAAAAACATAGTAAGAAAACCAAAAAAGTGCCACTATAGCTAAACAACAAAGGAAAAGAAGTGAGACAAAAAGGCATCCTTTAAAAAGTGGAAGTTAAATCCTAGTGAGGAAAACAGAAAGGAGCATAAACTCTGGCGAATGAAGCGTAAAAATATAATTAGGAAGGTCAAAAAGGAATTTGAAGAACAGTTAACCAAAGACTCAAAAAGTTATAGCAAAATTTTTTTTAAGTACATCAGAAGCAGGAAGCCTGCTAAACAACCATTGTGGAGAAACTAAATGAATTGTTTGCATTGGTCTTCATGGCTGAGGATGTGAGGGAAATTCCCAAATCTGAGCCATTCCTTTTAGGTGACACATCTGAGGAATTGTCCCAGGTTGAGGTGTCAGAGGAAGTTTTGGAGAAAATTGATAAACTGAACAGTAATAAGTCACCAGGACTATATGGTATTCACCCAAGAGTTCTGAAGGAACTCAAATGTGAAATTGCAGAACTACTAACTGTAATCTGTAACCTATCATTTAAATCAGCTTCTGTACCAAATGACTGGAGGATAGCTAATGTGACACCAATTTTTAAAAAGGGCTCCAGAGGTGATCTCGGCAATTACAGGCTTGTAAGCCTAACTTCAGTACCAAGCAAACTGGTTGAAACTATAGTAAAGAACAAAATTGTCAGACACAGAGAAACATAATTTGTTGGGGAAGAGTCATGGTTTTTGTAAATGGAAATCATGCCTCACCAATCTACTAAAATTCTTTGAGGGGGGTCAACAAGCAAGTGGACAAGGGGAATCCAGTGGATATAGTGCACTTAGATTTTCAGAAAGCCTTTGACAAGATCTCTCAAAGGCTCTTAAGCAAAGTAAGCTGTCATGGGATAAGAGGGAAGGTCCTCTCATGGACTGGTAACTGGTTAAAAGATAGGAAACAAAGGGTAGGAATAAATGGTCAGTTTTTAGAATGGAGAGAGGTAAATAGTGGTATCCCCCAGGGGCCTGTACTGGGACCAGTCCTATTCAATATATTCATAAATGATCTGGAAAAAGGGATAAACAGTGAGGTGGCAAAATTTGCAGATGATACAAAACTACTCAAAATAGTTAAGTCCCAAGCATACTGCGAAGAGCTACAAAAGGATCTCACAAAACTGGGTGACTGGGCAACAAAATGGCAGATGAAATTCAGTGTTGAATAATGCAAAGTAATGCACATTGCAAAACAGAATCTCAACTATACATATAAAATGATGGGGTCTAAATGAGCTGTTCCCACTCACGAAAGATCTTGGAGTCATTGTGGATAGTTCTCTGAAAACATCCACTCAATGTGCAGCGGCAGTCAAAAAAGCAAACAGAATGTTGGGAATCATTAAGAAAAGGATAGATAAGATGACAGAAAATATCATATTGCCTCTATATAAATCCATAGTATGACCACGTCTTGAATACTGCACGCAGATGTGGTCACCCCATCTCAAAAAAGATATATTGGAATAGGAAAAGTTTAAAAAAAGGGCAACAAAAATTATTAGGGATATGGAAGAGCTTCCATATGAGGAGAGATTAATGAGACTGGGACTTTTCAGCTTGGAAAAGAGACGACAAGGGGGGATATGATAGAGGTCTATAAAATCATAACTGATGGGGAGAAAGTAAATCAGGAAGTGTTATTTACTCCTTCTCATAACACAAGAGCTAGGGGTCACCAAACGAAATGAATAGGCAGCAGGTTTAAAACAAACAAAAGGAAGTATGTTTTCACACAACGCACAGTCAACCTGTGGAGCTCCTTTACAAAGGATGTTGTGAAGGCCAAGACTATAACAGGGTTCAAAACAGAATTCGGTAAGTTCATGTAGGATAGGTCCATCAATGGCTATTAGCCAGGATGGTCAGGGATGGTGTTCCTAGCCTCTGTTTGCCAGAAGCTGGGAATGGGCAACAGGGCATGGATCACTTGATGATTCCCTGTTCTGGTCATTCCCTCTGGGGTACCTGGCATTGGCCATTGTCGGAAGACAAGATACTGGGCTAGCTGGGCCTTTGATCTGACCCAGTATGGCTGTTCTTATGTTCACCCTTACACCAAAGAGTTTAGGTTTTACCTCTAACAAGTCGCTGGGTCTCACTATGCAGTCGTTTAATGGCTTCTTTACTTAATCTTGCTGCCTTCCGCTCCTTAAACAGAGAAAAGAAAGACCCTTGAAGCCACAGGACTGAAATGCAGAAGTGTATCTATATTACTAGTTTTCTTCTTTCAAACAGCAAGAAAACAGAAGAAAGTACAACAGTTGGAGAAGAGTTTAAAAAAACAAGACCCAAATCAAACAGAAGAAGCTACTTCGAGGAGCAACATAGAGAAGCCTTCAAATAAAGTTAGAATGAACTACTGAGATTTAAAAAGGAACAGATATGCATAATGAAATATTCCACCTTTCTTTTGGGTCCTTTTAATGTAGGTTCCTCATTCTCATCATCAAATACACATTTGTAGTCTTCACTCTCAGAAAACAGACCTTTACTCTATAATTGGTAAAAAGAAGTCTATTAAATTTCAAAACAAATGGAAGCTTTCAAGGGCAAAGAAGCTGCAACAAAATAACTTTGTACAATTATTTTCTGTGCCATCAACCTTGAAATAGGATCAGCAAACATTTTCATAAACTGATGCCAACTATTGTCCTGTTTTACTGCAACTTCGTTAAGTGCCTTTACAGCCTCTGTTGCAATACTATTTTTGGAATTTTCTGTAACAATGCTCTTCAGAGAAGGTGCTAATATCCCTTCACCTCTAGCGAGCAACGTGATAGCGGGGAGAAGCGGAAGCACCCCAGTGTCACCAAAAGTTTGTGTTACATACTCAGGTACAATACCTTCTACAAGAATATTATAACCTTAAAGTATGTTACCTTATGTTTTTTCATTTTGTCTTTCACAGCAGCTCTTATTGATTCTAGTGACTCTTCATCTTCAAGAAGGGGATCATTTTCCTCCTCTAAATCATTCTCAAAGAGTTCTTTGTCAGCAAGAAGACACCCACTATCATTAAAATGGTATCTTTCACCACCATCCTTCTGGTAAGCATAAGGAGGAAAGAACTATATTAATTTACAAGTTTATTTCAAAATATTTGAAACATATCTTCATGATTTTAGGGTCATTAAACAAAACAAAAAAAACCAACCATCCCATCATTACATCATCTCCAAAACAAAAATCTTTCAAATTCTGTAGGCCAATCATGTTGACTTTATAGCATTCCAAAATTAGATATGCTAATTTATGGAGGCAGGTTCTCTACTGATGCAATCAGCATACACAAGGAAGAATTACATAAAACCCACCAATGGCTCAGAGAAAAACCCTGTCCAGAACTTGGGGCCCCCATATGTGGATGTCCAACTTACTGTTGTGGTGTGGACTCACATATTGTGTTGGAAGCTTCGGACCACCACCAAATGCTGGAATTTAACAACTGAAAAGACCAGAAATGTTTGCAAGTAAATTTTTATACCTCCTGTTTGTGTTTCTTTTCCTTCTTCAGCTGTCTAATAGCCTGTATTTTTCTCTCTTTTTCTGTCTTCCTTCTTGATTTGCCTATCACTTTGTCTGTTTCTTTCTCAAAATCACTTTTATGTTTTTTGTATTTTTTCCGAGATTTCACTGACATCTTTATAGGTTTCCTCATTTGTGAGCCCAACTCATCCTTAGTCAATTCGGACTTCACATCTATTTCAAGGTTTTCAGGATGCAATGGGTCACCTGTGTCACTTTCATCACTGTCCCGCAGAGCTTGGCAAATCCGATGAGATTTTTTGTTCTTCGGGGCAAAAATGTTCTTATTTTCCTCCCCGTTTTCCACATCGCCATCCACAATGTCAGTCTTCTCAAGAAAAATGCTTTCTGCTTCCCCTTCACTCTCACTGTCCTGAAGCACGTTCTTGCTTTTTGATTTTTTACTCACAAAGATCTCCTCATCTGAATCTGGTGGAAATACATTACACTCTATAGCACACGTTTTTTAAAAAGATATGTTAATTGCCAAATGATCAGTTTGTGCACCATGCCAGACACTTTTCTCGGAGACATTTATTATCCCCTGAAGTCTCATGAATACCAATGGAAGTTTAGTACAGCATAGCAAATCAAATTTAATCTGTGCTTTGAAAACCCATTTCCCTCACAGTAGCATAATATATGTAATTATCCACCCTTAAAGAAGCTTAGAACCATCTCAAAATGACTTTGTGTCTTTCCTTGAGACTAAAGTATTTCTTATATATAAAAACAAACATATATAGCAAATAGTAATATACTAAGTGAATTATAATAGACACATTATGACCCCAATCTTGCAAATATTTAAACCTTAACAGGTTTTGTAAGTTTGTGTTTTATTTTTTCTTGCAACATTAAATTTCTTGTCAAGGATATGTGGGGGACCTTAACTGAGCATTTCCCGGTTTTCTATTGTTTGAGGTCAGAGTTCTGATGTTCCATATTTCAGAATGGTGCAGGGAGAAAAATGCAATGTTGTTCAGCAGAAACCTTAGCTGCACTTTAATTACGTTTTGTATGAATATTATTGAAATGCAATATTTGTTTAGCTTTTTTATATTTAAAAAAGCCTGCAGTCCAGAATGTCATAAAACTACTAATGAGCTCAGGTCAAAAGGTAGTAAGTTTATAATACTTATTGAAATATTTAAAATTTGAGAGTGTGGTATCAGGAAAGAACTGGTTCATCTGCTAGACATGGAACAAGTGTGCATTCAGAATCCTCTTATCCTCTCATTTACTTTTCCAACATACCAGGTACAGGAAACATCACTGAGCTTTAACTTTAATAGGAAACTATCATTAGGACAGTGTTATCTTAAAAAGAGAAAGCTTTCCTTATAAAAAAAATACTGTTACACTTCTCAACCGAGCTCTGAGCATTCTTCTTGCAGCATCAAAAAATTCAACACTTTTCAAATGGAACATCTACAGACC
This sequence comes from Lepidochelys kempii, assembly GCF_965140285.1. Lineage (NCBI taxonomy): Eukaryota > Metazoa > Chordata > Testudines > Cheloniidae > Lepidochelys > Lepidochelys kempii. Next base: position 3,390,297 of record NC_136398.1, on the reverse strand, counting down.
CACAACAGCCTTTAAAAATTTGGCCAGATTGGGTTGGTGTAAATGTAGGAGAAACATCACACGCTAAGCCATTAGAGTTAATGCTGTTAAATCTGCTTTGCTGATAAAAAAAGAAGGAAACAAAGAGTTAAGATATTCAATACCCCACTCAGCATTTCCCCTCTTCAATCCCAACTACGGCCCTTCTACCATCATCACATCTCTACCTTTACCCTGAGCAACCAAAAGGGCACTTTGAATTCAGACCAGACATATTTTTATATGTTCATGTATTTTGATTATTAATACGGTATTGGTGTGATTTTCCTACACTACATCATGCATAAGTGCTGTATGTTGTTTTGGATTGGTATGTTAGCAAGCCAAGTGGTGTCAGACTGCAAATGACTATTATGAGATATTTTCTTCTATAATATTTAGAAAAACACTTATGAATGTACAATGTATGTTGTTAGTGATTGCTCTGAAGTTGTTTTTTTAAAATGTAAAAATCTCAGAATTAAAGTCTGTATACATAGAGGAAAAATAAGCAGCTTATGCAGGTTACATAGAAAAAATAATCAAGGGTAAGCAAACCAAACGTGTGACTTCTGAAGCGCAGATAGTTCAAGACCACATTCTCTCAGCCTTCTGCAAAGGAAACACCTATAAATGCAAAGTACAATACCCAATTTTTAAAACTAAAACTCAAAAGAGAGACCTGACAGTATTACAGACCTATGTCACCAAGAGATGCAGTTCCCTTGTTGGATTGACTTGGAGAGCTTGTTTCACAGCTGCCCTGTCCACTGTCAGAATCACTGTCAAAGGTTTTCTGCAAGTCAGATTTCAGATCCTCTACTTCTGAATTAAGCTAGAAACCAAAAATAATATTAATGTTAATACAGTATAAGCTGCTTAACAGAGATGACTCATTGAATTCAATTTCATCCCTATGCATCAAATTGGATTACACAAGATATATTGAAATGTTATCCCTATAACCTCTTAGGAATTCAGTTCATTCAACTGAAACATGATTATGTTGTATGCACCTTTTATTATTATATAAAGTTGATTAAATGATGAACTCATTGAACGTATCAAAGCAAAATCAAACATCGTACCCAGACACTGCTTGGTAACCACTGCCTGAGACAACACTAAAAGCCATGAGAAACTTGCAACTTTCATCTGACATATTAACACTTTTAACTTTATGTAACTTGACATAAAATAGAGCCATCCCAAATTGTGTGAGCAATTAAAATCATTCCAGGAAGGTGACAGCCCAATAGGTTATTAATTATTATTCTGTGTAATGGACAAATGTAGTGAAATCCCAGCAACTTCAGCAGCACAGCACATAGTTAAGATGACAGAAGACAGACCAGCTAAGCATCTCTTAGAAGGACATCCTTTTGGCATCTGACCAAAATGATGATGGAGGGATAATATGGAGCATGAGGTAAGAGTTCTTAATGTACCAAGGAAATGGGAAAAAACATGTCCTTGACAGAAAGTGCCGGGGGGGCAAGGGAAGAGCAGCCAGGGAGGCATAGCCATAGAAATAGTAATAGAGAAAGCCCTTACAGCAGGGCTGCAGACTAAATGCAGTATATGACATTTAAAAACAGATGCCATACCAATATGTGCACCCCAAATCTCATAGTTTGGGGTCTTCATTTGTACTGTGTGTGGGTCTTATGTTCTGTGGGCACGTCTCTCATAATTAACAGGAATCTGTACTGACATAACTCAGGCATTCAATTGCCCACCCCAGGTAGTGATGGTAGAGAGAACAGTAGAGCAAGGGTGCAGGAATCTGAATGATGGTCATTTAACCAGGCTCGCAGTCCTGGCAACACCAGCACTCCCATCCCACTAGGAGATCAGATGCCCAGCATGGGCCAGTGTGAACAACACCTTTACCGCGTACCTGGCCTGGCCAGGCCAGGCCTCCCAGCATGCCTTACCCCTCACCCTGAGAGGAAAGCCAGGCCAGTGATTCTCAACCAGGGTTGCGCATACCTCTGGGGGTACGCAGAGCTCTCCCAGTGGGTACATCAATTCACCTAGGTATTTGCCTACTTTTACAACAGGCTACATAAATAGCCCGAGCGAAGTCAGTACAAACTAAAATTTCATACAGACAATGACTTGTTCATACGGCTCTGTAAACTAGACGCTGAAATATGTAAGTAGAATACTTATATTCCAATTGATTTAGTTTCTAGTTATATGGTTTGGCTAAATGAGAAAGTCAGCAACTGTTCAGTGACCCTGTGGCTGGGACACGTTTGTATTTTTAGGCCTGATTTTGTAAGCCAGTAGTTTAAGTGAGGTGAAACTTGCGGTACACAAGGCAAATCAGACTCTGAAAGGGGGCAACTGCTCCGACCCCTGAGCCAGGCCCCAAACACTCCCAGCATGCGCTCGGGCAAGCCACTTTGCTCCGTGTGCCGCAGGGCACGCTGGGTAGTGTAGTCCTTACATGGGCGCGGTGCATGCTGGGACCCGTAGTATCCCCTGAAGCCGCCGTGCGGGGGGGGGTACCGCCTCCCCGGTGGCCGCAGGGCATGGCGGGAGTCGTAGTTCCCGCCAGCTGCGGGAGACCCAGTCCCCCGGGAGGGAGGGAGCGGGTGGGGTGGGAGGACGCTGCACCCCGGCATCCCCTCCCGGCGCCGGCCAGACGATGCAGGCCGGACGGGCTTACCTCAGCCGCCATGGCCCCCTGCTGTCCGGTGGCGAGCGGGACCCGCGGCGCGGCTACCCCTCAAGGTCCCCGCCCGGCTCGCTTCAGCCGCCGCCGTTAAAGCCAACGGCAAGCCAGCGATTGAGGCCCCTTCGAGTCTTCGCGCTCTGCCTGAGCAGGCTCCGCTCCCCCACCCCACCTCGGACCAATCACAGCTCGTTCTGCCCCCCGTCACCACGCCCACTCAGCGTCCCATTGAACGACTAGCGAGCTTCGCCCGCCCTCCTGCTCTTTGGCCCAATCGCAATCCGCTCTGCCCAGGATGTCCCCGCCCCGCCAGTATGCCATTGGCGCCTCAGCGCTGTCAATTCCCCTCCCCCATCGCCTCGTCTGCTCTGCGGGGATAGAGGTGCCCAGTCCCACCCAGCCTGCGCCGCTCTAGCCGCAGAATACATAGCGCGGGGCTATGGCGCCAGTCAGGGCCGCGCCTCTCTGGTACTTCAAGGGGCGGGGCACCCCCCTCATGGGTGGCCTGGCTCTGGCCAAAGGGGATAGACAGGTGGTGGCCCAGTGCGTGCTAGGGGGCGTGGCTTGGTGCTCTGGTTTGGGCCTACTGCCTCAGTTTCCCCAGGGTGGGTAGGCATGGCCAGGGGGCATCTTCCACTGTTAATGGCCCCATTGTAATGGCATTTCTAGTGCTGGGGCGCTCTTCCCTTCCTCCCCAGCCCCGTGTCATAAAAGAAACCCACGGCGTGGAGCCAAGCAAGGCAGCGCCCCTTAAGGAAGTCAGGTGCAGATTCCTTCTTGCCCATGCCGCCTGCCACGAATGTAAAGCAATTGTTACTTCATGCTATCTTGGCACATCAAATTGTTTAGCTTTACTCCTCTGAGTTCCTGGGTGCTCGGGGAGGCTCCAGGCTTGCAGTGGTGCTCTTTGGGGCAGAGCCATCAGCCACTGGAGTTGCAAGGTCAAGGCCTATATTTGTACAGTGCTTAGCAAAACAGCATTCCCAGCAGAAGCGGGCAAGGACAATGGACTTAAAATGATCAAACTTTTAACAGCTCAGAAAATCTCATGGAAAAGGGAGTTCAGGAGTGCAGGTAGTTTCTCAAAAAGAGAGAATAGTAGAGGTACCACAGCAAACTATTCCGCCGGGAAGAAAAGAGCAAGAATAGTAAGAGGCCTATATGGCTCCATCAGGAATTCCTTAGTGATCTAAAAATCAAAAACAGGAATCCTACAAAAAGTGGAAACATGGACAAATTGCTAAGGAGCAGTACAAAAGAACAGCACAAGCATACTGGGATAAAATTAGGCTGAGGCACAAAACGAGTTGTACCTAGCAAGGGGCATAAAGGGCAATAAGAAAAAGGTTCTATAAATACATAGGCAAGAGAAATGAAGGAAAGTAGGTTCTCTTAGCGGGGAAGAAGAGCTAATAACAGTGAACATCAAGATGCTATATGGATGTAAACTGTTATAGAAATAAGCCTGATTTCCACTGGAACTAGTTATTTAGGTGGTGAAAGTCTCTAGGTGTAATTAAGAATCCCCGAAACCATCTAATCATGAAAATATTCTTGTATTAGAACAGCTGCTAAAGGTGTTGATTAATGTTCTCAAAAGATGCTGTAACTTAGTAATAACCTAAAATGAGTTAGAGGTTCATAGTGATAGAAGAGAATGTGGTATAACAATTTCACCTCAAATTGGGACTTATATGGTGCATACACAGACTGTTGTGCCCCATGGCACAGGAGTGATCTTCACCCTCAGAGAGTAAACCAGGTATAATTCCAACATAAGTGAAGCACAACTGCTTCCTTGCTACCCAGGAAACATTACCAGTTGGCTTCTGTTATTAAATAGCCCAAGATCCCCACAGAATTCTGCATTTCAAGAAGCTTGATCGCTGGATGCAAAGTTTATCAACACAAATTCCATATTTGGCCTGGTAGTAAAAGGATGCTGGCATATACTATTATGAAGTTTTACTAATAGTGTTGAATGCTTGCCTTCACTTGTTCAGAAAGTTGACAGCCCTGTAAGAGGGAAGTTAGCTAAGTATGTTTTTTTTAAACCAAACAGAGAGAGAATTACTAAACAAGGAAGGAAGAAGGAAAGAAAACAAACAGCCATAGCCTACACCAGAGTGTAGTTTACCAAACGAGCCATGCTTCTGAAATGATAGTATATATAAAATTTTATATATATATATATATATATAAATTTGCCCTGAAGGACATAATGTTTTAAACAGATAGACAGTGCCTAGCTGTGTTGAATTTCAAACAACAAAATCTAACTCACCAGGTATCTTTATCCTGATAAGTAAAAAACATCCTCAGCAAGGCCACAATCTAGCAATGATCTATGTATGGCAGTATCTCTGTATCCACATGAACCCACATTGATTTCTGCCTACCTACAGCTTGTAGAATTGAGGCCAAAGTTGGTATTTGTGCTCCAGGCCAGGTATAACTGGCTGGGATCTAGGCAGATGGAATTCTATGAATACACCCCCACTATAAAGTTGTCACAGATCTCTCCAACAAAATAAATAAATAATAGCTACTCCATCCGTATCACTGTAGAGGAAAAAACAGTCTGGATCAGGATGGTCATACAAAATTGAACGTCTTCACCTTTAAGGGTAAAATACCACTGCAACGCTATGGAGAAATGTACACTTACAAAAATAAGATTTCCAAGCAAATAAGCAAACCCTTGCTTCAACAGGAAAATGAGGAGTCCAACAGAAAGCCATGTGAACAGCCTAGTAGCTATGCTAGTGACTTAAAAGGGATCAAAGAAGTCCTGATTTGTGGTCATAATCAATACAGGGGTTAAGCTTTATTCAAATACTGTTTTCTATCTAGTACTTTATTCTTTTAGTCTCAGAAATTTTGTTAAACTATTAAGATTAATTTCTAACCACTTATTTTAGCCTCTCTCTCCCTACCTGTATTGATGTTTTTCCTGAATAAACATATTGTATATTCTTACCTGGATGCAGAAGAATGAGAGGTTTAAGACTTAATTTTTGGTATCACCTTATCTTGGCATGGAGTCAAATTTAAGACTGCTACATATATCCAGGGGATGTCACTTTACAGCCAAAACACCAGGTTTCTTCACTCTAGTTTACATATGCTATACTTTATCAGATCACATTGAAAAGAAGCAGCACTAATTACTATTGTAATTATTAGATGCTTACCTTAGAAGCAATGAATCCTGATATCCCTTATATCTTAATCTGGGATTGCAATTTGTTTATGCATCAAACCTCCAAAACATATACACACCTATGTAACTTTTACACATGTGAGTAGTCCACTGAGTTTAACGAGTCTACTTATGTGAGTAAAGATACTCATGGGCATAAATGTTTGCAGGATTGAAGCCTTACAATGTAAATTAATGTAGAATACAACACAAAATGCATCCCAAGTGTTTAATGACCAAACTATTAACGACACCACCCAATTCCCAAGCAATCACTTGCCAGCCAAATTCTGAGTGACATCCCATGATTATTATTGATCCATCTCTCTGTGTTAACTATTAGCTGCTGGGTATTAATCAATCATTAACACTATTAAGAGAAACTATTACACTTACCAGAGCACTATAACCCTGCACAAAAAATAGCTATTCTCATTAACATGAGTATATTGCAAAGTTGAGGAATAACCAAAGTTCAGATTTGGAATGGTTTGTAATATAATTTTCATTTCTTCAAAATATCTGAAGATCTAATGAAGCTCATTAATTAATACAATTTGCTCTGCAGCAGGAGGTTATATAGGCTGCAGTTAAGTTAAACAAATACCCTGCTTGGGGGTATAATGTAGGGCTTGGAGAAACAGAAGAAGGAAATTCTCACATGAAGAGCTTTGGGCCTGGAACCATGGGTTATGAAACAGTAAAGGAGCATGAGGAAGATGTTTACAGAGAATTTGAAAGAAATGGTGTTGTATATTTCCAAACTGTGGGTAAGTCTTGTGTTTATTAAATTCTAAGCAGGAAAATGGATGGTAGAAAGTTTCTGTAAGGGGGATTAATGTAAACGTTTCTGAAAGTAGGTGAGTGATGTAACCTCATGTTCAGGGTGTCCCTAAACTTCTGACTGCCAGAAGCTGAGACTGGATGATAGGGGTTGGATCACTCAAAATTGCCCTATACTCTTTATTCCCTCTGAAACATCTAGCATTGGGCACTATCGGAAGAAAGGATGGTGGGCTAGATGGACCATTGGTCAGACCCAGTATAGCCATTCTTATGTTCTTATATTCCCTTCAGTGAGTGAGGAACCTAGAAGATCATAGGTCTGCAAAGATGTGAATAGGGGTGGGTTTATATTGCCTATGTGCACCTAAAACCAAATCGTATTGTGTGTCATTCAGAAAGTAAACCAGAAAGGGCTAGTTGGGTAGCTGCAAAGGAGCGTTCATTATTTCCTATGAAAATTCTAGAGCAACTGGTAATGGCCTGTCATATAGGTTCCAGAGCAGCTGAAGCCATGTTATAATAAATCGAAAACTAAAGTAGGAGAAGTATTAGCGTTTAAACCAGTCTCTATTAGGGATTAGGATGAGATCTTCAAGAAGGGCAGGTTATCCCAGTTCTGTCTTCTGTGAGGTTTTTTGTGCCTATCTTTGAAGCATCTGATACTGGCAAGCGACCAAGATGGTACAGGACGAGATGGTTCATGGTCTCAGCTACTATGGCAATTCCTATGGGTTCACAAACTTGTTCATAGTGCAGATGATATCTTAATAGACAGCAAAAAGAAAAGGAGTACTAGTGGCACCTTAGAGACTAACCAATTTATTTGAGCATAAGCTTTCGTGAGCTACAGCTCACTTCATCGGATGCATTCAGTGGAAAATACAGTGAGGAGATTTATATACATAGAGAACATGAAACAGTGGGTGTTATCATACACACTGTAACAAGAGTGATCACTTAAGATGAGCTATTACCAGCAGGAGAGCGGGGTGGGGCGGGGAGAAAACCTTTTGTAGTGATAATCAAGGTGGGCCATTTCCAGCAGTTAACAGGAACGTCCGAGGAGCGGTGGAGGGGGAAATAAAGATGGGGAAATAGTTTTACTTTGTGTACTGACCCATCCACTCCCAGTCTTTATTCAAGCCTAAGTTAATTGTATCCAATTTGCAAATTAATTCCAATTCAGCAGTCTCTCATTGGAGTCTGTTTTTGAAGTCTTTTTGTTCTAATATTGCGACCTTTAGGTCTGAAATCGAGTGACCAGAGAGATTGAAGTGTTCTCCGACTGGTTTATGAATGTTATAATTCTTGACATCTGATTTGTGTCCATTTATTCTTTTATGTAGAGACTGTCCAGTTTGACCAATGTACATGGCAGAGGGGCATTGCTGGCACATGATGGCATATATCACATTGGTAGATGTGCAGGTGAACGAGCCTCTGATAGTGCGGCTGATGTGATTAGGCCCTCTGATGGTGTCCCCTGAATAGATATGTGGGCACAGTTGGCAACGGGCTTCGTTGCAAGGATAGGTTCCTGGGTTAGTGGTTCTGTTATGTGGTGTGTGATTGCTGGTGAGTATTTGCTTCAGGTTGGGGGGCTGTCTGTAGGCAAGGACTGGCCTGTCTCCCAAGATTTGTGAGAGTGATGGGTTGTCCTTCAGGATAGGTTGTAGATCCTTGATGATGTATTGGAGAGGTTTTAGTTGGGGGCTGAAGGTGATGGCTAGCGGCGTTCTGTTATCTTTGTTGGGCCTGTCCTGTAGTAGGTGACTTCTGGGTACTCTTCTGGCTTTGACAATTTGTTTCAGCAGGTGAGTATTGTAGTTATAAGAACGCTTGATAGAGATCTTGTAGGTGTTTGTCTCTGTCTGAGGGGTTGGAGCAAATGCGGTTGTATCATAGAACTTGGCTGTAGACAATAGATTGTGTGGTGTGGTCTGGGTGAAAGCTGGAGGCATGTAGGTAGGAATAGCGGTCAGTAGGTTTCCGGTATAGAGTGGTGGTTATGTGACCATCGCTTATTAGCACCGTAGTGTCCAGGACGTGGATCTCTTGTGAGGACTGGTCTAGATGGCATGTCTCCGATTTCCCTCCTGTTCACAATCACACAAGCTCTGTGGCAGCTGTTTATATGAAAAACTAATATTAGGAAAGTAGAGGTGAATGGAATTTTAAAATGTGATGTAGCAGTTAGAAATGAGAACAGGCACCATGTGCTCAACTAGTTCTGTGGGCCCGTGGTCTGTACATCACAGGTTGAGAACTGCTGTTCTATGGGACACTGGAAAGCCAAGTGTGCAAGGTCTGGAAAGGGTAGGGAAATCCTGCTTTTCTATACAGGGGAGAAGGATGATCCAGTAGGTAGGGCATTCACTAAAGACTTGGGAAACCTTGTTTCAATTTCCTGCTCCATCACATGCTTCCTGTGTGACTGTGGGTAAGTCACTTAGCCCTCTCTGTGCCTCAGTTCCTAATCTGTAAAATTATATAAATAAATACAATAGCGCTTCCCTACCTCACAGGGGTATTGAGGATAAATACATTAAAGACTGTGATGGTGCACATAAAGTACTTAAGATGGAAACATGGCACGAAGGGACACAATTGATTCAGCCCAACAAAATCAATAGAAAAGCAATCGTTAATTTAAAAGAAATTTCCAGAGATGTTTTTGGTTAAAATGTTACCTGTTGCTCACTACTCTGGGACAGAGTAACAGCCGTGTTAGTCTGTATTCGCAAAAAGAAAAGGAGTACTTGTGGCACCTTAGAGACTAACCAATTTTTGAGCATAAGCTTTCGTGAGCTACAGCTCACTTCATCAGAGGCATACTGTGGAAAGTGTAGAAGATCTTTTATACACACAAAGCATGAAAAAAAGATACCTCCTCCCACCCCACTCTCCTGCTGGCAATAGCTTATCTAAAGGAAAGTGATCACTCTCCTTTAGATAAGCTATTACCAGCAGGAGAGTGGGGTGGGAGGAGGTATCTTTTTTTCATGCTTTGTGTGTATAAAAGATCTTCTACACTTTCCACAGTATGCATCCGATGAAGTGAGCTGTAGGTCACAAAAGCTCATGCTCAAATAAATTGGTTAGTCTCTAAGGTGCCACAAGTCCTCCTTTTCTTTTTACTCTGGCACAGAGCATTGTGCCTGCACGTGACAGCCAGAGAACGAGTGCCAATGCAAATGACACTGACCCAGACTTTTAAGTGCCAAAACTGAGGGATGCTAAAAGTGATGCACATCATTTATGATTCAGTTCATTTTATTTCAGTTTTGATAACTTAAGATGTTAACAAGGTGAGGTCTTAAAAAAAAAAATCAATTTTCAACATGAGCTGTATTTTCCCCCAAAAAACTTTGGGGCAATTGGGGAGATGTAGCTTTCCAGTGTGTGTGCCCAGGGGGTGGAAAGGTATTTTTGGAAGAAGTGTAGTTGGGGGAGGAGGTGGGTTTTGAAGAGAGATTTTGGGTAGGGTGGTTTGGGGATATTTGGGGATTTGGGAGGGGTGAGTTTTATGGGAGGGGTATTTGTTTTCTTGCAGAAGGTGGGTTTTAGGGAGGGGGTGTTTAGTGGAGGGGTTTGCGGAGCAGGGGGCATTTGGGTTTTGTGTGGAAGGGTTATTTGGCTCCGAGGTAGGTTTTAGGGAGGGAGGATGATGGGTTTGGGGGTGGGCACTGGGTGGGTAGGTGGGGTTTAGGGAGGGGGTATTTTGTGGAGGGGTTTGGGGAGCAGGGGGCATTTGGGTTTTGTTGGGCGGGGTTATTGGGGTCTGAGGTGGGTTTTAGGGAGGGTGTATGGGGGGTTCGGGATGGTGGGTTTTAGGGGGGGTGGGTACTGGGGGGCGAGTGGGGTTTAGGGAGGGGGTGTTCCGTGGAGGGGTTTGTGGGGCGGGGTTATTGGGGTCTGAGGTGGGTTTTGGGGGGGGGTTCGGGACAGACGGGATATGGGGAGGATCCGGAGGTGGGGGCTGGGTTATGGGGCGCGAGCCCCATCTCAGTGCCCCGGGCCCCCACGCAGCTGCCCGCCCGGGCTCGCCGCCGGGTTTAAAAGGCCGGAGGGGCCCCGGGGGGGGGGGCGCGCGCGCGCGCGCGCAAGCGCGGAGGCCGCTCTCCGGCCCAGGTGACGGCGTGCGCGCTCCCGCGCGGCGGGGAAAGAGGGCGGGGCGAGCGCGAGCCCGGAGAGGCCTCTGAACCCGGCTTCTCCAGCGGCGCGCGCGCGCGCGCGACCCCGACAGCGAGGGGGGGGATTTCGCGCGCGACCCCGCGGCGGCGGCTTCGGGGGCGCGCTCCCGGACCCGCGCCGGTTCCTGCTCGGGCTCGGTGGCACCGCAGAGGGGATTGTTTGTGCCGCCGCCGCCGCCAGGAGCCACCCGCGCCCGTTCCCCCCCCCGCCCCGCTCCCGCCCCCGCCTCAGCCCAGTTCCCGGTGCCGACCCCACCCGCAGCCACCATTCCCGAGATCAAGCGATACGCGGCGGCGGCGGCGGGGCCGGGGGCGGCGGGGCCCGGGGCGGCCGGGGGGGACCGCAGTGAGGCCGCCGCCGCCATGGAGGCGCTGGGACCCGGTGAGCGGCGGGGGTCCCCGGGGGAGGGGGGTGGATTCTGCCTCTGGGGGTAACTTCCTCCGGTGGGGCGGGGCTCCTGGGGGAGAGTGGGGGGGTGACTTCCTCCACTGGGGGGGTGACTAGCTCCTGGGGGGGTAACTTCCTCCACTGAAGGGGCTCCTGGGGGAGAGTGGGGGGGGTGACCCCCTCCCGGGGGGGGTGACTAGCTCCTGGGGGGTAACTTCCTCCACTGCGGGGGTGGGGGGGCTCCTGGGGGAGAGTTGGGGGGTAACTTGCTCCTGGGGGGGGTGACTAGCTCTTGGGGGGGGGGGTAACCTCCTCCACTGGGAGGTTTGTGGCTCCCAGGTGACAGGGGAGCAGAGGGTTGGATGGTCCTCAGGTGGGCGGTGCTGGGAGGGGGAAGGGGGGGCTTGGCTTCCTCCTGGAGCTGGGGTGTGTGTGGTGTGTGTGTGTTTCCTGGTGACACTGGGTCCTGAGGAGGTTGGGGGCTTGGCTTCCTTTGCTTCAGAGGGTGCCCAGCCTCCTGGTGAGGCCTGGCTCGCACTGCAGGGAACACTTCGTCAACAAGGATTTGGGGGAGAGCCCAGGTTCAGCTGGGTGCTGGTGTGCACCCTTAATCAGAGGCCTGTCACCCTTGCCCTCTCTTCCATCAGCCCTCTCTCCAGGCCCTACATGTTGAGGGGCCCTATCGGGCTAGGGACATGAAGCTCTTTATTTGGTAGTTTCCTTGCTCTTCTCCAGAGTAGTTTAAATGCATGAGGGAGGGGAAAGGAAGTTGTTTCTGCCTCCTGGGTCCAGGAGGTCCAGCACCTGATGCTAACAATCTGTGTGCTGTGCTTTAAATCCAGTTATTTTTGGCGTGTCGGGGGTGTATTCTGATATTGAGTAAAGACACTGGACATATTGCTAGCAGTGACTGATTCATAGGTGGGCGAAGGAACCCATGCAAATTTCCATTCCCCCTCTAAGTTCTGCCCACCGTAACTTTCCAGCCAGAGTATTTTCACCTTCTCTAAATGTTTTTTTTGCTGCAGTGTGTTTAATAATTTGCTAACTATATTGCAATGTGTGGTTAACCCTGTCTTCAGTTCTTAGGCCTTTCAGAAATCAGTGATACTTTCTGTTCTATACTGTTCGGTTGAGTATTTTTTTGAGTAGGTTGAGTAGGTTTTTTTCCTAATAAGAATAGGGGAGGCCATGCTACTAAAAATGCTGTGAATGTAGTGACTATTTCATTCTACTGCTATATTTGTAAGTAACAAATTGGGATATGTTTGTGCAAGATTATTGCTGGTGATCAGTGTAGAGGTCTTTCTGGCAGAGGTTATATTGACATGAAACCCAACTAAGTGTATCTCAGTGATCTGTCATTTTTAAAGAGGAACTTAAGTGGGTTGCTAAACTTTACCCGCAGATTCACTATACACTTAAAACTTTCTGCATGACTGACAGGCCACTCAGACTGCTACAGGAGTTTTTCTACTTAGACATTCCACAATATGATTTGACTTAAAAATGTAGATGAGAGTGTGTGGAATACAGCCTTAGCCAAGGAAGTGACTTTATGTCAAAGAGGAGCAGTAGTGTGATAGGTTTGAAAATTGGCGTACACACAGTACATTATGGTTGCAAATAAATTGCATAATTAGTGTAATAAAAATGCTTAACTTTTGAAGGTGGACCATTGTAGAAAGAGTTAAATCCTGGGCATTAAAACTAAAGCTGTTGGTATATGACTAAATGCCATCTTTTATTGGATGTGGAACTTGGTGAGTATTGTCATATGAGAAAAAGGTTAAAGATTAAAATGTGTGCAAGATGTATTTCTTGACCTAAGTCTGTATATCTACACCTAGGTTCCAGAATACCTATCCTATCAAGTTGATATTTTTAGGAACTAATCTACAGCGATAAGTTATTGATCTGAAGACAAAATCTTCCCTCCATTAATTCCACATCTTGGGAGATGTTTTGAAAGATCACTGTTATAGTTCTTTCTTTGAATGTTTACAGTCTGTTAATCAATGTGTGATGCAGTATAAATTCACACATTTCCAAGAGATCCTATTTCATTTGTGTAAAACTGCTTCCCCTCGGAGGTACAGTGGTTATAGGCTGGTAATACATGGCAGGAAAACTAGAGCAACAGTGTGTGGGATAGAAGTATTTCATCCTAGTGAAGTTGAATGGCCAAAATTAAAATTATGGAAACAAATTATATAAATTGTAGTGAAGCCCTGGCTTCAGATGGAAAATAGCATTTAATTTACTACTTTGTATCAGAATGAATAAGAATGATTATAAAGAGAAGATGTAATATTAACCTCCTTTCTCGACGACAAATGTCTGGAATTGTTTTGATTCCTAATTTACAAAACTTGCAAATACTGAAGAAGGTAAATGGGTAAATATAGTTGGTCATTTAATCTCTTTTAGCAGGTCAGTGCCCACAAAAGCTATACTGCTTCAGACTAATTAGCACAGGATTAATGATCGTCTCTCTGCTATCCAAACAAGCACAGCAAACTTTGATTGCGCTCGATGATTCATGCTTTTTAACTTTTTTAAAAATGAAACTATATCCTATGACAAGCTGTCATTAGTTAAAATAACTATTTATACAAGTGCAGTGCCAAAGGTGCATATGGCATGTTTGAAAAAATCCGTGCCCCAAGGAAGCTGGTGTGCTGTTCTCCTCAACTTCAGAGAATTGATATATCAAATGGACTACATCTACTCGGAGTGTCACCCTCTAAGTACTTCAGCACTTAAAGTATTTTAGTGTTAATAATCACAAATCTATAAATAAATATTGGTAATTTAGTCGAAACTTAGAAGTCTTCCTATAAAACAAAGGTATGTGGCTTCTTGGGGTTTAGCCTTGCATGCAAAAGTTTATTGCTGCATCTCTAAGGTATAGCTGGTTCCCAGCATGTCTGCTTTCCTTCCCGCCCTCTGGGATAAATTCAGACCCTCGGTTTGTCAGCCCTTTGACTGAAAGGGATGCTGTCAACCTCAAATTTAGTCAGCTAAAAAAAGCTTTTAGAGCAGCTTCAGTTGTTAAATTTCTCAAGTTATCCTACCAATTTTTGTGGCTTTACTATTTTTCAAATGTCTTTCTCTCCTTTGTTGCTAAGACTCAAGTAGGGAAAGCTGCCTACAGAAGGGGAATAGTGAAACTGTGACTACACAGAATGCTGTCAAATGCACAAAATAAACTGGGGGGGGGGTGGATTTTTTTTATTCAGTCACTTCAGTTCAAGTGTTTAAACAATAGTGAGTTTAAAAGAAATCAGACAAATTTGACTTACAAATGAGAGCCCCTTTAAATTATGTAACATTCCAGTTATAACTTATATCTTTGAGGAAACTGGCAAAACATGACATTGGCTAATTTGAGTTCAAATATGTCTTCCTTCTTGAAGCCTCTGCAAATTTTCTCAGTAGAAATAATTAAAAAAAAAAAAAAAAACCCTCAGATTTTTGTAAGCTATCTTGACCAGTTCTATTAACAAGACATGACTGTCTTTACACTAATAATTTTGTTGAAAACATTTTACACTTACTGTTTCCGTTCCTTTAGGGAAAACTGCCCTCCTCACTCTCATCTTTGTGTTGGAATTTGAAATTGGCCCGAGCTTTGTTTACATTGAATAGCATTTCACTGTTAGCATGTCAACACAGCATCTTTTGTGGTAGTGGAAAGCGCAATATTTTGTGCCAGTCCTATATAAAAAAGGTATTTTTAATTTTGTATTATAGAATAAAAAAACTTCACCAATTCTGGATACTATCAATTTTCAGATAAAAATCAGACCTCTAATCACTTGATCATGCCAAGAATCTGTCATTAAAATCCTGACTCTGAGCATAATACAGCACATGGAAGCCTGTAATGGACTTAATAATAAACTCTCTATTATTCACTAATGATACTATATGTGGTGATAAGGGTATATATAGTATACAAAAGACTAAATTCCATCACAGGGCTCTGACTTCATAAATCGTGTTTACATAGGTAGATGTCTTGTAAACTAATTACAGCAGTAATGTATGTATGTTTTGGGTACATAATTCTTTTCTTCATGAAAATCATTTAGAGCTGTCAAAAGGCAATGGAGCGACTAAGGAGCACTTTCGTTTGTAAATCTTGCAACCTGAGCAAGGCACTTCAGACTTTGTTCCCTCGTCTGTCATAAGGAGCCTTCAGTTGAATTACAGCCCTATGTACAGGTGGGAGGACATTGTGTTACATGATCATTTATGATCTCAAACTTGTTTCTCTGACTTTCACAGGGCCACCAGCCAGCCTCTTCCAGCCGCCCCGCCGCCCCGGCCTAGGAACTGTTGGGAAACCCATCCGTCTCTTAGCCAATCATTTTCAGGTGCAGATCCCTAAAATTGATGTTTATCACTATGATGTAGATATCAAACCAGAAAAGCGGCCCCGGAGAGTGAACAGGTAAGGATGGCTTAATAAACACTGAAGCAGCCTCATTTTAAGGAAAGTCTGCTTTTTAGCATTTCTCCAGCTGCTGTCAAGTATAGTTTTATATATGCAATGTCGGTAATAGTTGCTGATTTAGCAATGAGCCAGGACTAGGGCTCCTAGGTGCTGTGGAAAAACAAATTCTATCCTATTCTCAGAGAAAGTTGTATTAAAAGCTTTTATAGTTGGCCTGTAGATGTAGAAAACATCGAGAAATATGTTGAGGAACAATCCTACACTGGTCTCCCAGGGGGCCAAATAGTTTTTTCTGTCTATAATTTAACTAATGGTGCAATTTTGGTAGAAGCCATTTGTTCTTTGGACCAAATTTTTGTGTTCTATTCTGCACATGTGTTTGTCCTGTGTCTCTGTTCGGGGCAAAGGGGCTGCTGGCAACTTGGGTATGTGCAGAATCGGGTGCATTGTTGTCTCTGATAGCTACTGGTTTCAGGCTTGAGTGCAGTCATGGCCAATTATAATAACTGTGCTAATGCATCACTGAATTTGCCTATTCTTCAAACTAATCTATTGAACAATACCATTCCTCTTTAGGGAAGTGGTAGATACTATGGTGAGACACTTCAAGATGCAGATATTTGGTGATCGGCAGCCAGGATATGATGGCAAAAGGAACATGTATACTGCACACCCATTGCCTATTGGGAGAGATAGGGTAAGTGTTGTGGTAAACAGCTTTAATCTTCCTGTGACATGCTGCCATACCAACATTGCAATACTATGTATAGTTTATGAAGTGTGCTGGGATGAAAGGTGCAATAGAAAGAAACCTTACAGTTTAGTAGTATTTGAAAACCAAGGGCCAATAGGAATTGTGTGAAATCCAAGGATTTGGGTTCTTCAGTGGACTCTCTTCCAGGAGCTCTTATGTTTGTGAACTTGACCGTGACAGTGTAAACCAACACACTGTGGTCTGGAGGCTGCTAAGACAGATCACACTTCTTGGTGTAAATTTTTCTCAGAAGGTTGTTAAAACCACTTAAAGGGCAATACTGTTAGCTGCTTGACTATTGAATGACCTTGGAATTGTACTTTGCAGCAGATGTGCTGTTCTGGTGCGATTGGATTTGTTTAGGCAAGTACTAAGACAGGAAAGGGGTGCCACGGTGCCAATATGCTCTAGCACTGGCTACACTAGTTGCTTCCAGACCTGGTTTTGAAGTTCAGAACCAAAACAAAGTACAGTTTTCTACACTAGACTCTCAATTTTTCCCCCATCTACTTGAAAACAAAGGCTTTTATAGCTCACTTCCTCTCTACAGACTTACGGTCTCATAGTACAGATCCTTAGTTACACATGTTAATTTACTTATATGAAGAAAAGGAGGACTTGTGGCACCTTAGAGACTAACCAATTTATTTGAGCATAAGCTTTCGTGAGCTACAGCTCACTTCATCGGATGCATACTGTGGAAAGTGTAGAAGATCTTTTTATATACACACAAAGCATGAAAAAATACCTCCTCCCACCCCACTCTCCTGCTGGTAATAGCTTATCTAAAGTGATCACTCTCCTTACAATGTGTATGATAATCAAGTTGGGCCATTTCCAGCACAAATCCAGGTTTTCTCACACACACCCCCTCCCCCACCCCCACACAAACCAAATCTTCTGCTGGTACCAGTGGGTTTGTGTGTGTCGGGGGGGGAGGGGTGAGAGAACCTGGATTTGTGCTGGAAATGGCCCAACTTGATTATCGTACACATTGTAAGGAGAGTGATCACTTTCAGATAAGCTATTACCAGCAGGAGAGTGGGGTGGGAGGAGGTATTTTTTCATGCTTTGTGTGTATATAAAAAGATCTTCTACACTTTCCACAGTATGCATCTGATGAAGTGAGCTGTAGCTCACGAAAGCTTATGCTCAAATAAATTGGTTAGTCTCTAAGGTGCCACAAGTACTCCTTGTTCTTTTTGCGAATACAGACTAACACGGCTGTTACTCTGAAACCTTACTTATATTAGTAATTTACTCATGTAAATTTACTTGAGTAAATCCAAGGCAAGGAACATTTTCATTAAAACTGAAAATTTTGAATGGAATCATTTTTTCTTAATATTAGGTTTTCTAAGACTTTTAACAGACCATCAACTTGTCTGCCTGATGATGTGATTTATATTATGGTAGCACCCAAAGTCCCAAACTTGGAGTGGAGCACAGTTCTGCTGGGTACTATCCAAAGACGCAGGAAGACAGTCAACATCCCAAAATGCTTAATCAGAAGAGACTAAAACACAGTTTAAAAGCAAAGAATAGCGGGGAAACATGACATACAAGCAAACTGACCAGGCTGATGAGACACATGACTTGTTTTAGTTCCTATTTTTAAATACATTTTTATTAATGGTGTCAGAGGTATAGAGAAGGGAAATAGTAGAAGAAGGTGAGGTAAATAGGAATAAGGGAGGAGTGGGAAGGAAGTTGAGCAGAGTGTAATGTAGCATTTATTGATCAACAGTTACCAGATATTTCAGATGCTTCCTTAGGTTTCTCACAACAAGGTCAAGGAAGTTAGTGGGCCTCTTTAAATTTACTCTTTCTGAGGATAAGCATTAACACACTGTCACCTTCCAGTCAAGCCTTACGTTTACAACTCTGTAATTTTCAACTGAAATATTTTAGTGTGTCCTCGTTCTTAATAGTATGTTGGTAGATAGAAATATATACCAAAAATTCCAGATTTGGGTGAAATCTGTGTAGATACTCAGTTTTCTGGAGAAAATAACCCTACTTTACCCTCCATTCTGAGGACCAGATGAGTGGTGGCACACTGCAATGTGAGGGAGACCCTGTAGGCTAATGGTGGAAGAGAGTACTTTTCAAGTAGCATGCTCAACCTCTGGGGAAGAACACTTTGCATCCCTTATAGATCTTTGCTTCCCTTGGTGATTTGATTGTGGTGTTGACTGGTTCCCGAGGAAGTTCAGAGCATTGACTTGAAGACTAGAGGTTAACATACCTTTACTGTGGTTTTATGGACACAAACCAGCCTCTTCCTATCAATTCTTTGGGACAAAAAGTGGGTGACTAATCATAGCGCTCTTCTTTAGTGCTTTGGTGTCACCATATAACCTCCAGTTGAAGGTAATGGCTAATACAAACAGAACCTCAGAGCAGCTTCTTGGTGTGATTAAATTACCAGGTTTCAAACTTCTCTATGTAGCTACTCTTGTTTGCTGTAGAATTACCTTAAATTATTACATCCTAGTTGAGAAACCACCTGTAGACTCAAAGCAAGTCCATGAGAATGAGTGTTGCTTAGTGTTGCGCTAGGGTATTGAGTCTGTTAATTTATGTTTGTGCTGCATCTGCTCTGATTGTTTAGGTGGATATGGAGGTGACGCTCCCAGGTGAGGGGAAAGACCAGACATTTAAAGTGTCTATTCAGTGGGTGTCAGTGGTCAGCCTTCAGCTGCTTCTGGAAGCTCTGGCAGGGCATTTGAATGAAGTTCCTGAAGACTCTGTACAGGCACTTGATGTAATCACACGACACCTTCCCTCCATGAGGTGGGTACTTTTGATTGCAAGTTTCCTAATCAGTGTGGGCTTGTATCAATCTGTTAAAATGGTGCCTATTTGCCGTTTCTCCAAACTTAAACTACACCGCTGCAAAAGCGGTGAAGGGATCTGTTGTGTGACTTTTTTAATAGCGTTTTTGATTCATACTTGCATTAGAAGAAATATGGTCTGCCCCATGGCTTAAATTCTCCGCAAGTATTTCTTGGAGCCCCCGGGACTTGGGGCTTCTGCCCATGGGGCATGCCGGGGCTTGCACAAGTTTGAAAATAATTTGCCAGAGCCCTGCTCCGTTCGGCTCCAGATGAAAATTTAAGCTCTGGTCTGCCAGCAGGACGCATGGATTCTGTCTGAGGTTCTGATAGTAACTTTCTGTGGCCTTTCTAGCTGCTTTATTATCTGTAAAATTCAGATGTGTTTCATGTGTGTTAGGGCTCTCCAATCGACTCCGGTACTCCACCGGAATGAGAAACATAAGGTAAGTCGACGGGAGACTTTCTTCCGTCAACCCAGCGCGGTGTAGACACCGTAATAAGTCAACCTAAGGTACATCGACTCCAGCTATGTTATTCACATAGCTGAAGTTGCGTAACTTAAGCTGACTTAGCCCCATAGTGTAGACCTGCCCTTAGATGTAACTAACACTTGTGAAGTAGTATAGAAATACTAAGTAAATTTTTAAGCACTACTCAAATGAGTGTATAAGAAATACTGGGTTCCTACTATATATTAGGACTTGAACTTTTGGGAACCCGGGGAATACAATGAAAGGAAGAATCTAAGTCTTAACTCCTCCTGTTTCATCAGGTACACCCCTGTGGGCCGTTCCTTCTTTTCTCCTCCTGAAGGTTACTACCACCCTCTGGGAGGAGGAAGGGAGGTTTGGTTTGGATTCCATCAATCGGTCAGGCCTGCCATGTGGAACATGATGCTCAATATTGATGGTATGCAAGAACTTCTGTTTTTAATGGCATAAGAAAGTTCCTCCTCCCCCTACCTTCACCTCCTCTAGACTAAATATCCTGTCTTTCTGTTCTTAGTATCGGCGACTGCTTTCTATCGTGCACAGCCTATCATTGAGTTCATGTGTGAGGTCCTGGACATTCAGAACATCAATGAACAGACCAAGCCTCTTACAGACTCCCAGCGTGTTAAGTTTACCAAAGAAATCAGAGGTAAATGAATAGTTTAAAAACTGCTGGTGCAAAATATTGGAAGCCCGTGAGCGTATTAAGTTGTGCTACCAGAGTTCACAGGTTGCAGACACTGGAAACTGGCCTATTCCTTGTCACTCATCTTTCCGAGTTGAAAGTAAATCTTAGCGGTGGTAATAAGTTGACTGTGTCTGATTTTTATTTTGGTGGCTTTTGTCTTGGGTTTTCAGGTCTAAAAGTAGAGGTTACCCACTGTGGCCAGATGAAGAGAAAATATAGAGTTTGCAATGTTACCAGGCGACCGGCGAGCCATCAGACGTATGTACACAATCTCCTCTATAAAGTGAAAGCTATTGGAGATGCTAAGTGCCTTATTTCTACAAGGGTAGCTGGCTCAGGAGTCAAAATATCCATGTGACTTTTAAAAGAATTCTTAATTTTACGAGACTGGAACAACGGCAGTGGATTTGGGCTACAACTGTAGTTTCTCCACAAGATGAATAATTAGAGAGATGCCTTGGCTTTTAAAATGTGTCTCTAAAGCCCTAATTTTTTAACTTGGCTTCAAGTCCAATGCCCATTGACAATCTCTTTTATACATACATTTACATAAAGAGAAATAATAACTATAGAAAATGGGCATTTTCAGGGCTTTCAAATATATTCTCTATATCATTTTTTAAAAATTAACCACTTCATTGCGAAGCGTAATCAAAGCAGTGCATTTTTTTTAATAGGTTCCCTCTGCAGCTGGAAAATGGACAGGCTATGGAGTGTACAGTAGCTCAGTATTTTAAGCAAAAGTACAGTCTGCAGCTGAAGTATCCTCACCTTCCGTGTCTCCAAGTGGGACAGGAACAGAAACACACTTACTTACCACTTGAGGTAAAGAGTCTGATAACTTTTAACTGGCACTGCATTGTGACTTACACCCCTTGTTTCAGAGGCGATAAGCCATCTCTAATTCCGTTGCTGTGTAGGTATGTAACATTGTGGCAGGCCAACGATGTATCAAAAAGCTAACAGACAATCAGACATCAACTATGATAAAGGCAACTGCAAGGTCGGCACCAGACAGACAGGAAGAAATCAGCAGACTTGTGAGTAGCTGTGGTTCAACTTTATAGAAAATAGTCAGAAGATTTTTCCCTTCCCCTTCAAACATTTTTTCTGATACAAAATTTTCAAGTTGCGTGTGTCACATTTTTTCACTATAGATGGGTTTTGTGTATATCTTTCAAATGGTTTCCATTTGAAAAATTGTACCAAAATCCATAGAATTTCTGATCCCTTTTAGGTTCCTCTGTATAAGCAGACTAGCCAAGAACAGAAGAAGCTGAAGTTTTTTTTTCCCTTTTAGTGTAAGCCAGTGGTCCTCAAACTTTTCGGCTCTCACCCTCCCCTTAGCAGTAATAGAATGTGTCCGCGTCCCACCTCCACGTGCCAGGAGTGGAGTCATGGCCAGGCTGCAGCCGGGAGCAGGGGCCACAGCTGAGGCCAGGGGCAGAGCAGAGCTGGGTGGCACTCCCAGCCTCTGCCACACACCCCTGGACATTCCTCCACGTGCCCCACAGTTTGGGGACCGCTGACATCAGGGGATATGGCTTGAGCCACTCTGTACTGCTTGTGCTAATAACAGCCACCTGAAATACTGTGTGTGGGTATGATGAGGTTCTCCTGATCTCCAGGTGAAGAGTAACAGTATGGTAGGTGGACCGGATCCATATCTGAAGGAGTTTGGCATTGTGGTCCATAACGAAATGACAGAGTTAACAGGCAGAGTATTGCCAGCACCGATGCTGCAGTATGGAGGCCGGGTGAGTTCTTGGTATCTGTTGTAAAATAGCTTGTTGTAAGAAACAGACTCGTGAAGCGTTAGCCGGTATTTTGTAATTTAAAAGTTCACTTGTACACAAACCTATAGAGAATACTACTGACTGCCTTATCAACCTGAGCATAGTTTTTAATTTTTAAGTTGTCTTTTGTCTTTGACTTTATCTAGAACAAGACAGTAGCTACACCAAACCAGGGTGTTTGGGACATGAGAGGGAAACAGTTCTATGCTGGCATTGAGATTAAAGTTTGGGCTGTTGCCTGCTTTGCACCTCAAAAACAATGCAGAGAAGACTTGCTCAAGTGAGTATCTTTGTACTACCAGCAGTTATGATATAACATGCTATATAACATGATATGATAAAACATCCACTAGGATGGTCTAGATAATATTTAGCCCTGCCTTAGTGCAGGGAACTGGACTAGATGACCTATTGAGGTCTATTCTAGTCCTTCATTTCTATGATAACTTGATGTGAACACATCTAACGCAGTAAAAGCAGGAAATCCTTCCCTGTAGTAGCTTAAGTATTTGCAACTTGAAGGTGGGGAATAACCAAGTCTGTAACCTGATTTGGTTAACTTTTGTAAACTGTTAAACTAGGAAAAGGATTAAGGTGCTCATATAGCCACTGAAATGCTATCTTTGGAGAAGGCAACTGTCTATATGGCTCTGCTTTTTTCCTCCCACTGCCTGCATTTGGCCTATGTTTCTCTTCTGACTGTTGGTCCCTTTGTTTTCCTGACTTGCTTTTCACTTGCTCCTCATTCTTGAACAGCTTCCCAGTCAACATGTACCAAACTCCTTCCGTCTCCTCCAAAAGTTCTAAGTACCATCTTGGTTCATTATCCATATAGGCTTTCAGACGGTATACTCTTGATGCCAGAGAGTCCAAGTTAGAATATCCTTCATGTTGTAAAGCACTGTAGTAGTGCAGAGAGCGGGATGTACTTATTGAGCTATTCAGTGTTTGTGTAACGTTCTACTGAACTCACTTCTTACAGAGTTCAAATTTCTTTATTTTTAGATATAAATGAAACTCATTATTAACATTGTGTAGCTAAACCAGACTGTTAAATGTTTAGTACCGTAAATATGTGTGACACTTTACATAACATAGAATAAGACATTGTCCTTTGTTTTCTCTGTTAATATTACATAGAATACTAAATTTTTGAGGGTTTTGGTGCTTCATTTTAGGGATTCAGGAGGGAAGGGAGATTACTATAAATGTCAAACTGTTTCAGATTGGATTGTTAGAGAGGACTGGCTTAAATCTGCAAAAGCAAGGAAGCTGAGTATCTGGAGAACCTTGCTTGACTAACTGTATTATGAGTATTGCAGTGGTTTCATACCATGGCTACTTTAAATGTATGTGCTGGAGTATTTCTGCTCATTATGAGATCTGTGCAATATAAGGGCCCAGTGGAGTTGGTCATGTTGGGGGGGATTTAAGACAACTATTTACCTACTTCTGTAGTATACAAAATGAACACAACTAAATGTTTAATGAGTCTGCTCCTTTGGTAATGTTGAATTCTCTCTCTTTTGCTTGGTACAGACAAGTCTGTTTGAGGCATTAAATCTCCATTAATGCACTTATTATGGTACCTGCAGCAATCTCCTTGCGCCAATAATTCCTTGACCTGGGTGTGCATTATATATTTCATGTTCTTATAGGTTCTGTGTGCAATGACGCAGGGTTAGCTGATTTTGGAACAATAACTGAATTTCCTGTATGTGCATTTTAATTCTAACTGTAATTATTGCATTAAGTTGCTATTTAACATCTTGCTGCAGTTTCAGTTTACAGAAGTAATTTCCCGTCTTAAAGCAATACTATCCAACAGTTTAACAATCACTGAGTTTTAGTGGTGGGTGTAGTGATATGATAAAAATAGGAAAGTCCCACCAAATAAACTGTGGCTTTTGTTAATGTGGGACTCAAATGTGATTGTCTGCATGCAAAACTCCTGTTGACTTCAGAGAGTTACCTGTGTGTAAGGACTTCAGGATAAGCCCCATTATTGTTAAGCCAAATTTCTTCAGATATGCCAAAGGCACCTGTCCTTGGTGAACCATCTATGGCTGGTTCAGGTTTCTATGATTGTGCTCATGTAACTCATGTGGCTGAGAGGACACTTGAACAATTGCAGTGTGAAGACCTGAAAAGTTTCTCTTGAGTCAAAACTGGAACTGTGCTAGTGAAGGTCTAAGTTGGGTATAATATTAAAGAGAATTTTAGCAGTATAAAACTGACCATGCAATGGAATAGTGTAGAGCAGGGGTTCTCAAACTGGGGGTCATGAGGTTATTATGTGGGGGGTCGTGAGCTGTTAGCCTCCCACCCAAACCCCGCTTTGCCTCCAGCATTTATAATGGTGTTTAAATATATAAAAAAGTGTTTTTAATTTATAAGGGGGGGGGTCGCACTCATAGGCTTGCTGTATGAAAGGGGTCACCAGTACAAAAGTTTGAGGATCACTGGAGTAGAAGATAACGTGCCCAGAGGACTGAAATGACTGAAACTGTGTGGACTGATTTGCCAAAAGCTCTAATACTTCGTTTGTTTTATAGGAGTTTCACAGACCAGCTACGCAAGATCTCCAAGGATGCGGGAATGCCAATCCAAGGCCAGCCATGTTTCTGTAAATACGCACAAGGCGCAGACAGTGTGGAGCCGATGTTCAAACACTTGAAGTTGACCTATGTTGGACTGCAGCTCATAGTAGTGATTCTTCCTGGAAAGACACCTGTGTATGGTATGGAAAGGAGATTATAAAGTTAACTCACTGTACATCATCTGTACTTAAAGGTGCATAATGATGAGATGGGTAAGGAGTAGCAATGCCTTTTTCTGTGATGGGTTTTCTAGAGGTTGGTTAATATCTCTTTACTTCATAATTGTACAGATATAGTTACAAAGAGTGGACTCATTCACTGTTGAATCTTTAGACCCTTGACCTACTTTTCAGATGTCTTACAAGGGGGAGGTAGGGGAGCATTGATGCTTCTGATAATCAGAATCACCTTGCTTTTCTGTTGCAGCTGAGGTTAAGCGTGTTGGTGACACTCTCTTAGGAATGGCCACGCAGTGTGTTCAGGTGAAGAATGTGGTAAAAACCTCACCCCAAACTCTGTCCAATCTTTGTCTGAAGATAAATGCAAAGCTTGGAGGGATCAACAATGTTCTTGTACCTCATCAAAGGTTAGATCAAATTTAAAGCTTTAATGAAGGCCTAATGATTATTTTGGTCTGCTTTTTAGTAACTAGAACGGTACCGTTCCAAACAATGGGTGGGTTAGAAATCTTCTGTAGCTGTAGATGCTTGTGTATTAAATGGGACAAGCGATGATGCCTTCTGTTTTAGAACTGAAGCCGCACAACATGCTGTGTTTATACATTGTGCCTTAGGACAAAGCCTGCCTTGGGGGTCAGACTTGTCCAGCAATGTGGCTGGACAGGAGACAAAGGCTGGAGTAAAATAAAATGAAAAGATGGGAGAGCTCTAAAATTCTCAAGTCCCATCAGTGTTGGTCTTCTGTTAGCACATGACCATTTTCTGAATTGCATTGGGAATGGTCACCCATCTTGTGACGACATGTTTCCCCTTCTTCCTCTATAACAGGGGTGGCCAACCTGAGCCTGAGAAAGTGCCAGAATTTATCAATGTGCCTTGTCAAAGAGCCACAGTAATACGTCAGCAGCCCCCCATTAGCTCCCCCCTGCTCCCAGCACCTCCTGCCCACTGGCAGCCCTGCCGATCAGTGCCTCCCCACACCTCCCGATCAGCTGTGTCGAGGCATGCAGGAGGGTGAGGAGCAAGGGCATAGCAGGCTCAGGGAAGGGGGTGGAAAGGGGTGGAGTGGGGGCAGAGCCAGGGGTAGAGCAGTGAGCACCCCTCAGCACATTGGAAAGTTGGCACCTGTAGCTCCAGCCTATACAAGGATGGCCTCATATTCACGTCTGAAGAGCCACAGGTTGGCCACCCCTGGTCTAGAACCAGTGATGTGTAGTAAACTATCTAGACCTACAGTTTGATGGATGACTACATCCAAAATTGTCCTCTAGCAAGAAACCTATTTTTCTTGCTGCTTTGTTACATACGGAGCACGTAGTCAAACTGGCTGTGATTCCTGATCAGACACCTGTTGTCTTTATCACAGACCTCACTTAGCTTTGTAGTAAACTGTAAAGCCTGTTCTGTTGCTCATTTCCACTAACCTCCCTGAATAACCCCCACTCCCTTTATGTCTCTCTATTCCTGCTTCTGTGTCCTTATCCTTCCACCTTCCCATCTAAGTATCTCCTTAAATACCCTACTTCTGGGAGGCCTGTACTCACTAGTTCTTCCCTTCTTGTAGTGCTCTTCTAATAAGTGAGAGAAAGTGGGGAGGTGAGTGAATTGTGGCAGATTAAACTTTAACTTTCAGCCATCTGCACCTCTTCTCTCCCCCCCACCCTTTTTTTTTTTCTTTTTTGGCACTTCCCTTTTCACTTCCTTTGTCTGTTCTCTCTAGATTGCAAGCTGTTTGGGGGCAGGGACTCTCCTGTAAAAAATACCTGGCAAGTTTTCAGTTGTTAAGGATATTTCAGATCTACTTGTCTAATCTTTCCTTGTTAGATGACTTGCTACATTTAACTCTTTTCCTTCCTTGCTTTTGACTAAGCCTTCTTTAAATTGAACAGGCCCTCTGTGTTCCAGCAACCAGTGATCTTCCTGGGAGCAGATGTCACTCACCCTCCTGCTGGGGATGGAAAGAAGCCATCTATTGCTGCTGTGGTAGGCAGCATGGATGGCCACCCTAGCCGCTACTGTGCTACAGTGCGTGTGCAAACCTCCCGTCAGGAGACTTCCCAGGAGTTACTGTACAGTCAGGAAGTGATCCAGGACCTGACTAACATGGTACGAGAGCTGCTGATCCAGTTCTACAAATCTACTCGCTTCAAGCCCACACGGATCATTTACTACAGAGGAGGAGTTTCAGAGGGACAGATGAAACAGGTATTTTTTAATGACATTTCTTTGGGGCTGAATGAAGTCTTGCCATTGAGAATCTAAATGGTATTGGCAAATGAACCCCTACTGGAGGGGGAGACTGCTTAATGGATGGCACCCTGGCACGCATGGCAGCCTGAGCTCACCTTTATCTACATCAGCTGTTTAGATGAAGATTCTTACGAACATTTCTCCTCAGAGAGTGGCTTGATGGTGCTAAGCTTCAGTTTTGAAACACCTAGACCCTGTAGAACCAGAGGCTTGAATCTTGTGAACATCAAGACAGCCCTTTGTATAACACTTGGGGAAAGGTAGACTGAGTGTAGGTGATCAGATCTGGAAGTCTTTAGGGTGAGAGACTCTCGACAAGAGGTCTTGTCTGCTCCATGCGGGTGCTAAAAATCCAATCCTGCTTTCTGGAGGAGCTGGGTTTGCTCTGGGTTACTCAAGGTTAAAGTTCTCCTCCTCTCCATTGTGAGTGAAATATTGTAGCTAATAGGCTGCTGCCCTCCACCCCAAAGACGGCTCTGTTATTGAGGCTGTTTTATAGCTAGAGAAATACACTATTGGATCCTTTTGGGGTGAATGTAAATGTAAGGTAACTTAGTTGATCAATTCATACCTTAAACTCAGTTGTTGTTTTTTTTTAAATCCTATTTAATGTAAGAATGAGGCTTAATCAAACCTGAAGGACAAGGATTTATTTTTTATCAATCTTCATATAAGCAACATTTTAAATTTTCCTTTTGCTTTCCCCCTCAGGCATGCACACAATTAATTGTGCTTTGAACTGTACTGTTGTGAAATTGCATCTGTTCAGAGAAACCAATGAGAATACTGTCCTGCATACTGAATTCATCACTTGTACTTCTAGGTAGCTTGGCCAGAATTGATTGCAATCCGGAAGGCTTGTATCAGTTTGGAAGAAGATTATAGACCAGGAATAACCTACATTGTTGTGCAGAAAAGGCATCACACTAGACTCTTCTGTGCTGACAAAACTGAAAGGGCAAGTAATGTTGTTGCATACATAAGTGAAGGAATTGTGTAGAAATGCGAGAACAGCTGGCTGGGGATGATGTCCAGTTTACTTACCAGAGTAGTGGAATGATTCTACTCTACAGTAAGCAGTGTTTCTAAGCAAATCAGGATCTTGTGGCAGGGTGATCCTTGGCACCAAATTGGGGGTCTGAAAACTTGCCTACTTTGTCTCTAAATATGCGTGAGTCTTGTTCATTTCACAAAACTGCCATCTCTTCTCAGGAAAGTTCCTGGATTTAAGAATGTATGTGTATTGCAGGTCCCAGTGAAAGGGTCTGAGCAGGGGTGGCGTTGGGAACTTTATATTCAAATTAAACTTTCAGTGAAAGCTTGTGTTGTGCCTGGATTATCCAGTTTTAGGCCTACTCCCACCGATAGTTATAATGGTGCTACCAACAGCCCTGTTTTAAATATATACTGACTGGCATGGGAACCACATTTTTACTGTTAACACTGCTCAAGTCTAGGAGGTTAGGCACATAGAGGAGCTTATAGCAAGGTTCCCAGAAAATGACGCACCATGTTGCGACCTTTGTTTAATCCTTAGTGTGGAAAAGAGCTTAGTATTTCCTCACTTTCATAAGCGCTACATTCACCAGAAACTTAAAGTAAGTCCGTCCTGGCAGGGCTGCATAAGGGACACCTGCAGAAGTAAATGTACTAATTACAATCTTTTTCCAAACAGGTGGGTAAAAGTGGTAATGTACCAGCAGGCACTACTGTGGACAGCACCATCACGCATCCCTCTGAATTTGATTTTTACCTCTGTAGCCATGCAGGAATTCAGGTAATCTTCAGTCTGCGCCAGACTTGTGCTGTTGGGAGCAAAATCTCCATTGGGAGCTGTCGTCACTCACGGATGACATCATCACCTGTTTACAGTTTGAGCAGACTTGCAGGTCTATCAGTTTTATTTAACACATGATGAATCGGTGCTAAGATTCTGATATATCACTTGAATATAAATCTCTCTAGAAACTGCTTCTCAGTTTCGGTTGAATGATACTGATTCAAGAAGTCTCTAGAGCTCCATCTGCCTTAGATGGATATAATCCAGTTAAACAAGTATTTGCCTCCTTCACCAGGGTACCAGCCGCCCATCTCACTATCAGGTCTTGTGGGATGACAACTGTTTCACTGCAGATGAATTGCAGCTGCTAACCTACCAGCTGTGTCACACGTATGTCCGCTGTACAAGATCCGTCTCCATTCCAGCTCCTGCATACTATGCCAGGCTGGTAGCATTTAGGGCAAGATATCATCTTGTAGACAAGGATCATGATAGGTAAGGAGTGAGAGGCTTCTGTCTCTTTTTATAGTAGACTGTTCAACATGTCTAAAAAGATCTGTTTTACTTGTAAGTGAAGAATAAAATCTTGATAACTCTTCTTCCTTTCCCTTGATACCAATCACTGATTTGAACTGGCCTTCTGTGTGAAACAATTTGGTGAGTTCTCAGTCTAGTCCTACCTCAAACAGCAATGTCTGACCGTGTTGAGAGGCTAAGAATTGATTGGGGCATGGAGACAGCGTCGCTCTTCTTGTTAACTGGGATCCTTCCAGTTCAGGGGCAGGAAATTTGGCAGAGCTGTGCAGTGCTCTGTGTCTGCCCTGGGCAGATATAGCAGATGTAGCTCTCCAGGATTGTCAGTCTGACAGCAAAGTCACTAAAAGTCATTAAAAAAAATGTAGCCTTTCTCAGTAGCCTGGATATGCCTCATAAAGCCAAACTATCAAATTTGGTGGTTAGTTCTTATGCATTTCTATTTTTTTTTTTGTTTGTTTAATTGGATGGTTAACAGCCATGGGAAGAACTGAAGCTGAGGTCAGAAGAGTCTTTACTTATTACAGCAACACACTTGTGTGGTTTTTTTAGATCATTACACTTTCCGTTAGCACAGTGTGAGCTTTTTTTTCCCCAATCTTATTCATTATGGAAAAAATTAATATTTTTCTTTATGTAAGTTTGAAAATGTAACTTCAACTGTTCTACCTCCCTTTGCCCTTGAATGGGTTTTTATTCGAGTTACTGCAGCTAAAGCACTGTAGCAGGAAGTTAGGTTTTCCTCCTCTCCAGCTCCTTGTGCACTTGGGAGGAGTCCTGAAACTGAGTTTCTGGCGACTCTTGTTCACTAAAGATCCCTTAGTACTTTTCAGGTGGTGTATTTGAAGCAGCATTGGCCAGAAGACATATAGGTCCAAATGCCAGGAATGCCTCTAACCCAGGTTTACTATGGACTCCCTCAGGCTTTGGGCAAGTCACTTCACCTCTGTTTTCCCATCATTACAAAGGAGATACTTAGCTCACACGTGTTGGTAGGAATTAATGTTGGTGAAGCACTTTGAAATCCTTGGATGAAAGGTGCTGTAGAAGTGATGATTGTTGGACTAAAATGGAATGTGGTCTAAAGACTTAAGTAAACTATACTAATGGAAGATTCCTCTCTGCACTAATCTGTATGTGGATAACTCATGATCAGCTACTGGCCTAAGTAAGTCTGGTCCTGGAGCACTATCTCTGTAGTCAGAGATAGCAGGTACAGAACCTTGAGTAATGAACGGTTTAAGTGTGTTCGTTTTTGTCCCATTGTACATAGCCCTTTAAATGTGTCTGCATCTTTACAGTGCTGAAGGCAGCCACGTGTCGGGACAGAGCAATGGCCGGGATCCCCAGGCTCTGGCAAAGGCAGTGCAGATCCATCATGATACCCAGCATACAATGTATTTTGCCTGAGTCCATCTGGGAAGACGAGGCAGAACCGGCAACCCACGCAGTCCTGAAATGTTTTGAACGCCTACTGCTTATAGCTAGGTCTCAGTCTATTTCAGACAGTGTACTACCAGCAGCTCTGAACAGTCGCACTGAATCTACACTTCACAGCAAAGTCTGATGCACCAACACAATTGAGCCATTTGTTTTGTTGTTTTAAGTAATAGAAATTCATGAACTGTCTTTTCTGATGCATTGGACTGAATTTTTACCTCAAAGCGCAAAAGGCCGATCGTCCTGAAATTTTTAAAAGACTTGGCATGAAAGATTTTTATTGAATATTTTGCTAGCTATGGTTTTTAAGTTATCTCCTCATCCCACTAGTTTATCAAGATGACGAATTCCCTGTCTTCATGCACTGCTTAGTAAGTATGCATATTATGGCGAAACATGTTACTCCAATTCAGTGTAACCATTCTATTGTGTGGGGCCATAGATATTTTTTTTAATGGAGATTTTAGATTTCACTACTGTAAATGCCTTTTAACAAACATTAACTTTCACAGGTATTGCAGGTTTTTGTCAGTTTTACTAGTTATCTTTTTAATCTCTGCAGACTTGGGCTGCAAAGCAATTGCACTATACTACGGATTCAGCTAGGTGGTTCTTGTTCTGTGAATGTGTAACATAACCAGAGAGTGATGCCTGGCAGCAGGTTGTAATTATGATGGTTACAAATAATACTGCCGTGATATGGTAACAAGTACTGAACCATTTCCCCTTCTAAAAATGATAAAATATTTTAAAAAAATTAGCTTTTAGATATTTTTCAAACTTTTACAAAAGTGCCCACTTTATGCTGCTGTGTGGTTTGATAAATCTAAGTGATTTTAAAACTTTTCTCATAGAAGGTTTAACTTTGGCAATAAATTTTTTTTAAGCCCCCCTGACAGTGTAAAATTCTAGCTGAGGATTGTGCATGAGTTTAACCAACCTTCTTGTGTAATTTTCTGAACACACAATTTGGCAGTTTCTGAAACTAATCAGAAAAGACGCACTTCCATGGGTTTTTTTAACAATTATTTTTAACTGTTTTATATTCACTGTTGGTGTCCTGTCTACCACTTTTTTTTATAAGCTTGGAAATTGGGTGTTATATGTCGGAAAGGCTCGCCAATCTGTACAGTTCTAAGTGTATTGTGTGACCGTAGCAACCTGAAGCCTGGTACCAGCATTTTAATCCCTTTTTTTTTCCCCCTTCCCCCCTGGAAATCTAGGTTGCTCTCACAATTGCATTTAACAGCATGTTTAAAAAGTTTAAATCAAATATATTCTGTCCCGGACAAGGAATTAGTTGTTTTTATTTGCTTGGCTTTTTTCAGCTAAAATGTATAAAAAGGAAGAGGGACTTGGCTTCACTTAATACTTTTGGAACTCACAAACCTAGTACATTGAGAATAGGTTTCTTTTAGTGTTAACATGAGTTAACAGAGACTAAAATCTTACTCTGAGATTCAGCATAGCTAACGTTGCACCACTGCAGAAGCTAAGATAAGTTTGAAAAGTCACCAGCTATTGCACTGTGGTCTCTGCCATTGGTGTGGGGTTTGCTGCTAAGTTGTGTGTGGTTCCTAAGCTTGGAAACCAGCCCTCTCAAAAGCTCAGCAATATGAAATGCTGTTTTTTCCTTCAGTCTTCTAAATAAGCTTGTACATAAAATAAAGTTTACATTTTTAAATGCTGTCTTTTCAGTTATACCTGAATAAGCTGAAGTTTGTCTTCAAGACAGTTTCTATAACCTACTTTCAGAGTAGTATGCCTCATTAAAATTAGTTTAAACTTTTTCTGTTGGAAAATGGGACTGGAGCAAGCTCTGCTCCTGGCATATAGTGTGGACAGGTTTAGATAAGGTTCTTTTTAATTTGTTAAACTTTTTTTAAAGAATACCTCACTTGGATAATAATCAGGACATGTGGGTGGGAGACTGACTGCTGCTTCAGCTAGACGGCTGCTTTTCTTAATACTTGTTCAGGGAGAATACAAAAAAACCTTTTAGAATGAACTTTGACCCAATCTATGGTGAATTTTGGCACCTTGAAGAGAAATTGAGCACCCTTTAGCTTATAGGATCAAAGATCACTGTGGGTTCATGCACTAGGCAAGAATGTGACTGATTAGTCAAGGGTGGATAAGACTGAGATTTAATTTTTACCACCAGATAGTTGTCCAGTGCCAAGCACTCCTAGTTCAGATTGAATGAAATGAGAGCCTCTTATCTGCTTGCCTGCAATTAGCCTGAATATTTAACCTCAAACTGTACAGATTATTAGACCTTATTAGCTCTGGGAAGCGTGGCAAGAACTTTCTAACTCAGTCCTGTGTTAGAACATCACAGGAATAAAATACAGGTAAGGGTACAGTGTTGTCACTTGGAGAGGTAGAGAGAACCGAAGAGCATTCTAGATTTAGAATTGTCATTGAAGGGTGCGTCTTTTGGGAGGTTAGAACTGCAAGATCAAAGTTGCAGCAATATTATTGTATACAGTTCTGAAAGCTGAGTGGTGAGGTGCAGCTCGATGATCTCAATTACCCCTTGGGACTGACTGAATCGTTATGCATGTGTCAATCAATGGGAAGATGTGCATTCTGTAGCTGTAGTTCTTAGGGTGTTTGGTTTTTTATAAATAAAGCCTGTTGGCCACTGTTTAGCTATGTGGTGTGGAAGATTTTAAATGTAGCAAAGTTTAATGAGTTGGGGGCAGGGGCAGTTGACAGTAAAGATTAGCAGAAACCCCACTTTTGAACCAGTTCTGCTTTCTTTGTAAACGGTTGGATTCTGAACAAGCTCTAGAAGGAACCAGTTGGCCTGTCTCACAGTCAGACGGGAACAACTTATTTATTCTTACTGTAAGTTCTACAGTTTAGTGTAGTGCCTGTGGGTGCATCCAAAGGGCATAAAAGGCTGTGATCGACAGGCAACCATGCTTCTTCGGCCTGGTCTGCACTAGAAAATGAGGTCGGTTTCACCGCATCACTCGGAGCTGTGAAAAATCGACACCCCTGCAGGACGTAGTTCAGCTGACCTGTCGACAGCACTAGGCGGATTGGGAAGCGTTCTTTCGCCAGCATAGGGAGCGTCTGTACAGAAAGACGGCTGCGGTGCCGCTGTAGCGTTTCAAGTGTAGACCAGCCCGCGCAGTACGTATCTTGTTCCAGACAAATTTCAGAGCTTATTTATCGATATCAAAAGTCTTGCCCGACACATGGGCAAAGGCATCATCTTGTTCAGATAGTGTTTAACAACATTTCTCTCTCTCCCCCCCCACCCCACCCCACCCCCCGCCCCAACTCCCTTTGTGGATGTGCTGTAGGATTTTTCTTGCTCAATAGCAAGGGAGTAGCTCTACTTTCATTTTAAGAAAGCAGAGTTTGGAGGGCATTGTATCAATACTGTTTCAACTGCAAGGTTTTTTCCTTGTGAAATTTGAGGAAAGATCTTGTAATATCACAGATTTTCTTATACCTTGCTATTGACATTTTCATGATATTTCTATGTCTAGAGGCTGAAACTTCAATGTAAAATGTTTGCATTTGTTCATTTTGACTTATGATGTAATTTTTGTTTCTATATTGTTAGACTTGTAATGTTTAAAATTGTATTTTATTAAATTTGGACTGGATGTATGTCTATAGCAATACGAGGTACTCTTTCTAAATGGTTATGGGTGGGTTAGCAGCCCCATGTTGCGATAAGATGCTGGTCGTGTACAATTTGCAATGTATTTTTTTTAGCCTGCAGGGATATTTTGTGTTCATGTGTCCAAAAAAATAAAAAATTGGCATTCTTGTGCCAAATGTTCTGTTTTTTTCCTTGTTGGTATATAATAAAAATGCAGTGTACAGAATCAGCAACAGTTATTGTTGCTTGTAAACAAACGTCTTTCTTAAATTATTTAAATTGTAAATTAAAACTTACATAACATGTAACTGAAACTGTGGAACTCATTGCCACAGGATATTGAGCCCACAAGATCAGGATTTAAACAAAGATTAGATGCTTGTACTGATAATATCCCAGTTATATTTAAGAAGGTAAATAAACCTTCCTGCTTCAGGTAGGGTGACCAGATGACCAGAACAATATATCGGGACACATGGGAGGGCAGCCACAGGCTCACTCACCCCCCAACCCTCCCCCGGGCCAGCTCTAGGTTTTTTGCCACCCCAAGCACAAAAAAAAAAAAAAAAAATCCGGAGTGCTGCCAAAGCAAAATATCAGGACAAATGGTGTCCTGACCGTACATCGGTCGGGACACGGGACAGACAACTAAATATCAGGACATCTAGTCACCCTAGCTTCAGGGCCTTAGCCAACTATTAACTGACAAGATTTGGGAAGAAATGTCCCCTATGGTATTCCATAATTGTCCCTAGTGGCATTTTTTACACTATTTCCTGAAATATCTGGTATTGGCCATTGATGCAATCTGAACTAAATGGATCACTTGTCATATCCAGTATGGCAATTTCTGCATTATACAGGCACAAATTAGAGTAAGTACAGGAGCTAATCAAAACTGAATAAGAAAGTGAGGGATTGTTTCCTTTTAATAATTGCATACTTCCGCAGTACAAGTAGGTGACCAGGGCAAAAATAGTTGGGCCCGGTGCAAAGGGAAAAACAACCACAACTATAAACAGAAATTCAGTACACTTGATTGTTTAAAATAACTTGTATCTTTAATAACCTTCTTCTTCCTGCATCTCCAATTTCTTTCTGCATGTATTGAGCAAGAGGAGGAACTGTTCAGGGGCTTTAAATTATCTAAGCCAGTTAAAGGCAAAACACAAAGATGGGGGAAGCATTTGCTGATGGAGTTGCCTGCCTAGCAGGGAAAGGTGATGTCACTTAATGCCTAGCATGACTTCAGTGCTTCTGAAAGTGCCAGTGGGCAACGGGAGCAGTGCATGGGGGTCTAACAGTTTGTCAGGCCTGTACACTAGGGCTATGGCTACAGAGAGCTTCCCCGTAAATTAATCCACCCCAATGAGCGGTGGACTCTGTCAGCAGGAGAGGCTCTCCTGTTGACGTAACGCTGTACACGCTGGTGCTTAAATCAGCATAAATTATGTCATTCAGGAGGTGGCTACTTCACACCCCCTGAGCAACATAACTTATGTTGACTTAAGCTATGGCTACACTACAGCCTAAGTATCATCATGTTACGAAACTGGTCGTTGTAATGTCTGGAAATGCAGTGAGAGTAAACAGTGCATCCAAGGAAGCTCACGCCTTGATCTTCAAAGGTATTTAGGTACTGAACTCCCTGTGTTTTTGGCATCTAATTATCTTTGAGGTTCTGGGCCTATGACCCTGTTGCTGGCTCTGTTCCACAATGGATTTTTGGTCCATCTTGAAGTTAGAATTTACAGCCCAGCCCAGCTCTTGTCATTTGAGCAGCACCAGGTTTGTGAGATGCAAGCATCGCAAATGTGCAGAGAATTCTAGCAGGCCCCTTTGTGTTCACTGTATCTGCTTGGGTATGACTGACATAGGAAGCAGAAAGGGTACCTGAGAACTTGTGACACAAACCCGACTTAACACCATGTCTAGTCAACTGAAACCTTCCTGCCAATGATGCTGGTGTCACTGCTGCCGTCGGCTAAGGCAGCTCTGTCTGGCACGATTATCCTTCAGAGGAACGTCCATTTTAAGTCTGCTTGCTGGGGATGATTAAATCCTTTCAGATTTATCCATTCCTGGGGGCGATGCCTATTTCCATTGTTTCTTGCCCTTCTGTTTTACCACTTAACACTAGTGCTCGTGCCCCAGATTTACACTACTTTGTGGACAACCCAAAATGAATGAAACATCAGCTGAACGTTTGACCCACTATTTCCAGGTTTCAGAGTAACAGCCGTGTTAGTCTGTATTCGAAAAAAGAACAGGAGGACTTGTGGCACCTTAGAGACTAACCAATTTATTTGAGCATGAGCTTTCGTGAGCTACAGCTCACTTCATCGGATGCTCAAATAAATTGGTTAGTCTCTAAGGTGCCACAAGTCCTCCTGTTCTTTTTTTGACCCACTATTGGTATTGCAACAGCCAAACAAAAATGACTTGAGTTGGTATTAACCCTCATCATCGCTGGTATCCTAGTCTTATTTAAACTACAGCTCCTCCACTGCTGTGTTGGTGGGGTCTGAATAACTAGTCTAGGAGGTGCTGCTGCTCAACAAGGAGCTAATTGTGCAGGTCAGGAAAAGTGGATCTGCCAACTCTAGAATCCTCTCCTGCAGGGGGATTGAACACCAGTTCTAGGATTTAGCAGAGTGGGTCACGTGTCTGATACACATAGCACTGTTTATATTACCAAATAGCATCCCCATAATAGTGTAATTTACATTGATTAGCATGTACAATGTGTGGTTCAATTAAATATGTTGCCAAAGCTTCTGGTACAGCCTCTTGTGGGAATGTCAACAATAAATGGGGTTAGAATGATGCCACAGTCAATCTCCTTTGCTCTATGAGGAGCCCTGGGCTTTCAAGTTTGAAGCATAAATGGAAGTGGGTCATTTGAATTCTGTGGTCATTGTTAACCCCCTGCTTGAAGACACTGGTGTTTTTGTGTGCGTGTCCTCAGAAATGTCAGGCAGACTTTTTGTTTGGTCGTTATTTAAAAAATACTAATGCTAAGCAAGACACCAATGCTGCTGAACTGACCTAACTCCATGAGAATAAGATGTTCTGTTTCAGAACTACGTGAGTTACTGAAGTTTGTGCCTCACTGACGATAAGAATTTGCCTCTCCCATTTGGGGATCTCAGCATGCTTTACAAGTAATTAAACCTCACCATTCTCTGCCCTGGTAATGCTTGTAGCAAAGTATTCGGGTGTAGATTCCAGGGGGTGAAACGGAGGCACAAAGGTGTATTTCAAAGTCAGTAGTTGAGCTAAGAATCGAACCCAGGAGTCCTGCTGCCCAGTCCCTAGCTCTAACTCACCAGATTTGCAATGGCATTTTCTATTCAGTTAGCTTCTGCTCATTAAAATGATCATCTGAGAACTGACTGTGAACGAAAACTGGGATGTGACGGTTACTTTTTTAGTCACACCTGGGTTAATCTGTCATGCTTTCAGAGAGGAGTCTAGCACAACAGGCCCTGATCTGGCTGATGCCACTATGCATTGACTACAGCAATATAAAGGTTCTGTTTCCAGTAATAATGTTAAGGCCCTGGTCAGCCAATCTGATCCTCTGGTATTGAGGGGATAGGCATGATGGTCTAGCTGTATGCATCAGATTGCAAGATGAGGGCTCGAAAATGTAGGCTGTCTTCTAGTGAAAGGGAGCCGTTCCTGAAGTGTTCACACAGATCATCCTTGTGAGATGATTTTGTAAAGTTCACACTTTGTAGTCAAAGTGTTGCTCATTATTTCTGCCCTCTACAAGCCCTTGCAGCAGGACAATGGGGAAAACAACTAGTTCCAAAAAAGAAAAGAAAAATCAGTGTCACCAACATCAACCCAGAGGGTCACACTCCCCTCAGAGTGACTAAGTCAATAATGACAGCAGGGATGGACCTGGCCCAGAGTTTATAAATAACTGCTCTATGTGCACTTGCTAATACCACCCGAGAGAGCAGGAAATGCCTGCACGTGAGGCAAGTGAAAAATGCACCTGACCCCCAAGGCAGATCATTTAGACATGGCTGTTATCGAACAACTAAATGCTTCAGGCTTCAGTTTGCTCTCTGCCACATTCAACCTCCAGGGGCCAAGGAGCATTCAGCATCCAGGTCTGCCTCAGAAATCCAAGGGCACCGTGACCTTCTTCCGTGGATATGGGTAGCTCCCAGCAATGCTATCAGGAGTTACTGTTGTAAACTCCTGCTATGCTGATGGTGAATGTAAGGTCTGAGGCTTCTTCTGCAGCCACATTAGGACAGCAGGAGCCAAGAAGCGGAAAGTCACATCCTCACATTCCATCTAAACTACATTCAAACAATGAAATAGCACGCTATAAAGAAGGCACTCTTATTCCAATAGTACCCACCACCACCACCAGATAACAGATCTAAAGATGTTTAAAGAAAACTTTGTTTGACAGCTTTCTGTCTGGCAAGGAATCACTTATCAACAGTTGTGGTTGTGAAATCTCTACTTCTTTATAGTTTTTTCTTACATAAGAACGGCCATACTGGGTCAGACCAAAGGTCCATTAGCCGAGTATCCTGTCTTCCGACAACAGCCAGTGCCAGTTGCCCCAGAGGGAATGAACAGGTGATCATCAAGTGAGCCATTCCCTGTTGCCCATTCCCAGCTTCTGGCCTTTAAGGTCCGTACTTCTCTATTGTTTACCTGTATGGTTTCTGTCTGGTTCTTTGGTTTCTGTCTGCATAACTAATTTTGCAAGATTTAAATTAACTAAGGTGGTGGGGTATGAGTGGGTAAAGAATTGTTTTGCAATATGTTAGGATTGGTCAAAGAATTACTTTATAATATTTTAGTTAAATAATTGGTTAAAGTATAGCTAAGCAGAACTCATGTTTCACTATATAAATGGGTCCAAAAGGAAGTTAATTGGAACCCACTCCAGGACACAGCCCAAGATCAGAGCTGCCAGATCTCAACACCCTGCCAACTATATCGTGCAGAAGCTGGAGTCCCTGGATGACCTGATCCTAACTGGCCACCAGGAAAAGTTTGTCTGCCTTACTGGGAGTGGTGAGCATTGTATGCTTAGTGTGTGCATTCTGTTTTAGTGATTGTTAACAGAGGTTAAGGATAAAAAGAAAAGGAGTACTTGTGGCACCTTAGAGACTAACAAATTTATTTGAGGTTAAGGATATATGTGTAAGGCTCTTTCACTAGTAAAAGACCCTACAAACCAGCAGAAGGTTATGCCCTGAGCTCTAGGAACAGGGTAAAGGTGGGAGCTCTACTGTGCAGGTAAACTGAACACTTTCACTGACCCCTACATTCTCAGATCCCATTTCCCTTCCATGGCTTCGTAGCGATCCTTACACATTACACATAACCACAAGGGGGTGCTTCTAACACAGCACTAACGAACGCCCCTGATGTCAAACCAACCAACCTATCATTCCCATTTGCCAACAAGGTTCACAAAGGAGCAAACTTAAAACAATAAAAGTTGCTATTAAATAAAATTGTCCCCTACTGTTCTCTCATTAGCCTACCAGAGAAAAATGACTCCAAAAAATACCCTGCCAAATGTGTCTCGCCACGAACCTGCTAGGAACCCCAAACTGCTCGAGCCCTGCTCAGCCGACAGCCCTGAAGGACATCTTAGTTATTAAAGCATTTCCTTTTTATCTGATGATGCTTTAACGAAAGGTAGAGTGAGACCAAGGAAAGTGCTTACCAGACATCCTGTTTAGTACAACCCCTTGTGCCATCTTGGGCAATATATTACCCAAAGTTATTGTAAAGTTCTTCCACATCCTCCTAGATTCAGAATTTCCCTGTACTGCATCTACCTTCGTTCCATTTTTGATTCTGTGTTACATTCTGTCTGGCCTTCCCGCTAGAGCAAAGACGATCACTAGAGTGTGATGAAGCCTCGCCGGTGCTGCTTGGAGACTCCGAAAGTGCCGGTTTTCAGATAGGCAGGACTTGCAGGGACACGGTGGGGAAGGAGGAGAGGTGACCTTTCGGGCTGTTTCTCTTCCTCCCTCTCAAGCTAAATGGCAATTGGTGTATGTGGAATTTGTATTTGGCAATAGCGGAGTGTTAAACGGATACTGATAACTTAAAAATCTTATATTGTAAAATTTCTTTAGCTATGGCTCTGATCCTGCAAACACATAGACACGCTTAAGTTCTGCATGGGAGTATCTAAGTTCAGCACGTACATGAGGATCAGTGCTCAAATTACTAACCCCACTAGATTATTAAATGTGGAAGGATTTTAGAAGCCCCATTTCCTTGTCAGGGTTTATGCTCTTTGTTTAACTTTCTGCTTTCCTCTCTGCTTGGATCATGAAGTCAATTTCATCCTCACCGTGCAGCCATGCTAAGGTTTGTGACACTGCAGGAGAATGCTTATTTATTTCAAACAACTATTTTACTGGCATTAAAACAGAATTGTAGAAACATCTCTATTGATCTTCGGGTTTTTAAGAACTTTTTTTTACCCAAATATAAGTTATGGGCCAAATTTTAATTGTCAGATTCAATTTGGAAAAAGGCATTTTTATACTTCAAAGGAATAGTTCAGCTTCATTCCTGTTGTGGCATTGGATATATTCTTGACTGCCGGTCTGTGTGTAAATTGCATGAGTGGAGTTGGCACTATGTCAGCCCTGCACACCTGGCACTCCCTCCCCAGCTGCCATTGCACACCTGGCACGCCCTCCCATTGCACACCTGGTGCTCCCTCCCCTAGCCCCCCACTGCACACCCGGCACTCCCTCCCCAGCCGCCATTGCACACCCGGCACTCCCTCCCATTGCACACCCGGCACTCCCTCCCATTGCACACCCGGCACTCCCTCCCCAGCCACCATTGCACACCTGACACGCCCTCCCATTGCACACCTGGCGCTCCCTCCCCTATTCCCCCCTTTGCACACCAGGCACTCCCTCCCCAGCCGCCATTGCACACCCGGCACTCCCTCCCATTGCACACCTGGCACTCCCTCCCCAGCTGCCATTGCACACCTGACACGCCCTCCCATTGCACACCCGGCACTCCCTCCCCTAGCCCCCCACTGCACACCCGGCACTCCCTCCCCAGCCGCCATTGCACACCCGGCACTCCCTCCCATTGCACACCCGGCACTCCCTCCCCAGCTGCCATTGCACACCTGACACGCCCTCCCATTGCACACCCGGCACTCCCTCCCCTAGCCCCCCACTGCACAACCGGCACTCCCTCCCCAGCCGCCATTGCACACCCGGCACTCCCTCCCATTGCACACCCGGCACTCCCTCCCCAGCTGCCATTGCACACCTGACACGCCCTCCCATTGCACACCCGGCACTCCCTCCCCTAGCCCCCCACTGCACACCCGGCACTCCCTCCCCAGCCGCCATTGCACACCCGGCACTCCCTCCCATTGCACACCCGGCACTCCCTCCCCAGCTGCCATTGCACACCTGACACGCCCTCCCATTGCACACCTGGCGCTCCCTCCCCTATTCCCCCCTTTGCACACCCTCCCCTACTCCCCCATTGCACACCCGGCACGCCCTCCCCTACTCCCCCCTTTGCACACCCGGCGCTCCCTCCCCAGCCCCCCCCGCACAGACAGGACACTCCTAGAGCAGCGGCGAGGGAACCCGCCCAGCCTCGCTGTGGATCCAAGATGGCGGCGCTGTGCG
This sequence comes from Lepidochelys kempii, assembly GCF_965140285.1. Classification (NCBI taxonomy): domain Eukaryota; kingdom Metazoa; phylum Chordata; order Testudines; family Cheloniidae; genus Lepidochelys; species Lepidochelys kempii. The sequence continues at coordinate 3,347,915 of NC_136398.1, read as the reverse complement.
GACGCGCTGTGGGCCCGCAGGGAGCTGCCGCCCCGCCCCGCTAGGGGGCGCTGCCCCCGCTCCGCCGCCTTTGTGGGCGCTGGGGCCGGGCCGAGTCGCTCGCGCCGGCGCTGGTTGGCCGGGCGGTCGCGCCTGCGCACTGGGGCCCAGGCGGGGAGGAGCAGGAGGCTGCCCAGGGGCTGCGGCGGCCGCAGCAGCAGCGGGAGGCGGAGGGAGCCGCGCTCGCCCCCCCCGTCCGCCCAGCTCGGAGCCGTGCCCGCGTGGATGGGATGGAAGCAGGACCCTCGGGAGCAGGTACCGGGGCAGGGGGGCGCCAAGGGGCAGGTGCAGGGGGGCTGTGCCGTGGGGCAGGGGGGCTCGGGCGGGGGGGTGCCGTGGGGCAGGGGGGCTCGGGCGGGGGGGTGCAGGGGGGCTGTGCTGTGGGGCTGTGCGGGGGGGTGCCGTGGGGCAGGGGGGCTCGGGCGGGGGGGTGCTGTGGGGCTGTGCTGTGGGGCTGTGCGGGGGGGTGCCGTGGGGCAGGGGGGCTCGGGCGGGGGGGTGCAGGGGGGCTGTGCTGTGGGGCTGTGCGGGGGGGTGCCGTGGGGCAGGGGGGCTCGGGCGGGGGGGTGCAGGGGGGCTGTGCTGTGGGGCTGTGCGGGGGGGTGCCGTGGGGCAGGGGGGCTCGGGCGGGGGGGTGCCGTGGGGCAGGGGGGCTCGGGCGGGGGGGTGCAGGGGGCTGTGCTGTGGGGCTGTGCGGGGGGGTGCCGTGGGGCAGGGGGGCTCGGGCGGGGGGGTGCCGTGGGGCAGGGGGGCTCGGGCGGGGGGGTGCAGGGGGGCTCGGGCGGGGGGGTGCAGGGGGGCTGTGCTGTGGGGCTGTGCGGGGGGGTGCTGTGGGGCAGGGGGGCTCGGGCGGGGGGGTGCAGGGGGGCTGTGCTGTGGGGCTGTGCGGGGGGGTGCCGTGGGGCAGGGGGGCTCGGGCGGGGGGGTGCCGTGGGGCAGGTGCCGTGAGGCGGGGGCTCGGGCGGGGGGGTGCCGTGGGGTAGGGGGGCTCGGGCGGGCGGGGTGCCGCGGGGGCAAGGGAGCTGTGCCGTGGGGCAGGGGGGCTCGGGCGGGGGGGTGCCGTGGGGCAGGGGGGCTCGGGCGGGGTGGTGCAGGGGGGCTGTGCTGTGGGGCTGTGCGGGGGGGTGCCGTGGGGCAGGGGGGCTCGGGCGGGGGGGTGCCGTGGGGCAGGTGCCGTGAGGCGGGGGCTCGGGCGGGGGGGTGCCGTGGGGTAGGGGGGCTCGGGCGGGCGGGGTGCCGCGGGGGCAAGGGAGCTGTGCCGTGGGGCAGGGGGGCTCGGGCGGGGGGGTGCCGTGGGGCAGGGGGGCTCGGGCGGGGTGGTGCAGGGGGGCTGTGCTGTGGGGCTGTGCGGGGGGGTGCCGTGGGGCAGGGGGGCTCGGGCGGGGGGGTGCCGTGGGGCAGGTGCCGTGGGGCAGGGGGGCTCGGGCGGGGGGGTGCTGTGGGGCAGGTGCCGTGGGGCAGGGGGGCTCGGGCGGGGGGGTGCCGTGGGGCAGGTGCCGTGAGGCGGGGGGCTCGGGCGGGGGGGTGCCGTGGGGTAGGGGGGCTCGGGCGGGCGGGGTGCCGCGGGGGCAAGGGAGCTGTGCCGTGGGGCAGGGGGGCTCGGGCGGGGGGGTGCCGTGGGGCAGGGGGGCTCGGGCGGGGGGGTGCAGGGGGGCTGTGCTGTGGGGCTGTGCGGGGGGGTGCTGTGGGGCAGGGGGGCTCGGGCGGGGGGGTGCCGTGGGGCAGGTGCCGTGAGGCGGGGGGCTCGGGCGGGGGGTGCCGTGGGGCAGGGGGGCTCGGGCGGGCGGGGTGCCGCGGGGGCAAGGGAGCTGTGCCGTGGGGCAGGGGGGCTCGGGCGGGGGGGTGCCGTGGGGCAGGGGGGCTCGGGCGGGGAGGTGCAGGGGGGCTGTGCTGTGGGGCTGTGCGGGGGGGTGCTGTGGGGCAGGGGGGCTCGGGCGGGGGGGTGCCGTGGGGCAGGTGCCGTGAGGCGGGGGGCTCGGGCGGGGGGTGCCGTGGGGCAGGGGGGCTCGGGCGGGGGGGTGCCGTGGGGCAGGTGCCGTGAGGCGGGGGGCTCGGGCGGGGGGTGCCGTGGGGCAGGGGGGCTCGGGCGGGCGGGGTGCTGTGGGGCAGGGGGGCTCGGGCGGGGGGGTGCCGTGGGGCAGGTGCCGTGGGGCAGGGGGGCTCGGGCAGGGGGGTGCCGTGGGGCAGGGGGGCTCGGGCGGGCGGGGTGCCGCGGGGGCAAGGGAGCTGTGCCGTGGGGCAGGGGGGCTTGGGCGGGGGGTGCCGTGGGGCAGGGGGGCTCGGGCAGGGGGGTGCAAAGAGGCAGGGGCAGGGGAGCTGGTGCAATGTGTGGGAGCTGCGATGGGGGAGGAATTGGGGATGTGGTGCGGTGGGGAAGAGGCATGGGGGTTGTGTAGTGGGGGAGTGCAGTGTGGGGATAAGGGGCTGCAGTGGGGGAGCGGCTGCACAAAAGGGGAGAGGGAAATTGGTGCAATATGGGGAAGGGGGTATGTGGTGTGCTGCCAAGGAAGACAGTGCAGTGGGGTTACAAAAGGAGAAGGGGAGTTTGTGCAATATGGGGTTATGGGGCTGCAGTGGAGAGAAGGAAGTGGGGGAGCTGTGCATAGAGGATGGGGAGACTTTGTTTTGTGGGGGAGGGGGCTGTACAGTGAGGGTGTGAAAAGAGATGGGGGGTTGGTGCAATGTGTAGTTAAGGGCTGCAGTTGAGGGAGAGGCCGTGCAAAAGGATGGAGAAGTGGTTGATGCAGTGTAGGGGCAGGAGGTCTGCAATGTGGGGCCTGGGAGGGCTGTGCAATGGGGAGGGGAGGCTGTAAATTATCGAGGGGCATGTGCAATGGGTGGGATTCAAGAGGGATGGGGGCTAGCATTTGTAGGGTTGGGGTCTGCTATGTGGGGTCCAGGAAGGCTGTGCAGTGGAGAGGCACTGGGAGAGAGGGGCTGCTGGTGCACTGGAGGTGTAAGGGGGCTCTTGAGTTGAGGGCTGTGTGATCTGGGAGTGGCGGGTCCTGTGAAGTTGGGGCCCGGAAGGCTCTGCGTTGGTGTTTGTTCGGTGCTGTGTATTGTAAAATGGGGGCTCGGTGGGAAGGGGGAAGACAGGGCTGCTACCAGGGGGTGTCAAGGAAGGATGGGGAAATGGGAAGTGTTGTAAGGGAGAGGCCTTGAGGGGGCTGAGTGTTGCATAGGACGGGATGTAATGGGTTATTGAGGGGGCTGCGGGATGGGGGTTGTGGAAAGGAGAAGACCCTTTAAAAAAATGAGTGAATCCAGCAGCTTCAGGGAGGGGAAGTATGGAAAAGGGGAGCTTTCTTGGGCTGCCCCCTAGTGAAGAAGATGGGGTAGGTGCTGCATGGAGCAGAGAGGGCTTTTCGGGGTGGATTGGCAACTGAACCAGGGTTGTGCAAGGGGATGGTTGCAGAGGAAGGGGACTGTTGGGTAAAGGAGCCGCAAGCCCCATCAGGATGGTGGTGGGAGGCAGCAAGCTCCTGCAAGAGGCTGACTAGGGGGAGGGAGCCTGGGGGACTGAGGCAGCTGCAAGGGGCAGGATAAGGGGCTGTTGAGTTGAGCAGCAGGTGCATGTCCCTGCAGAGCATGTTGTGTATAGATGAATCCTGCTGCTAAGGTCCTGGACTGCCAAAGACTCCTTTTATATCTCAAACCCCAGCAAATGGCTTATCTTTCCAGGATAGGGAGGGGAGGAAGAATCCCCCATTTCTACCCATCCTCCTCCTCCCCCACCTAATGCCTGCAGGAGAGTCTTAGGGCGAAAGGCAGCAGACGGTGCTCGGCCTTGGAGCAGGAGTGCTGGCGCGCTCTTGTTTGGACACAAGGGCCAGTGGCGGCCGTTTTCTTGTGACAGAATGAAGTGGTTTCTGTCTCTGTGCTTGGGGCATGCGTGAAGTCTGGGCTTCCTTTGCACGCCTGACAGCTGGAGAGGGGAGGCAGCGACTGTTGCTAAAGAGATTCATTCTAGTGCCCTCAACGGTGTTTAACTGGGTGTGCTGGGGAGAAGCAATGTGAGCGGCTAACAAGGCTTCTGAGACTGTCCTTTTCTTGGTTTGCCCCTCCCCTGCAAAACCCCTCCAAATGTCATTAGACTGCCGCTTTTGTAGCAGTAGATCATTTAATTCTTCTTCATGTGGGTTCCATGGATGTTTTTATTTGATCTCAAATGCGTGACTTTAATTTCCTACAGAATATTACTGTGTAAAATAAAGGGTGGTGGGTGGAGAGAAGAAATCAGTCGCGATGCTAGATCATCGGCTTCTGTTAGGCTCTTAAAACTAAATTGATGAGTTTGGCGCCAGTTAAAACGGGATTGGCTTAATTCTGAAGTAAATTAATTTAACTTGAACGCATCAAAGCCTCAGTTATAACGTGGGTGTTTTCAGTGTCATGGGGAAATAGCTCATCTGTACATTGATAACTAGAAGCTAATACTTAACACTGGCTTATTAGCATTCTGACTAGTGTGACCTCGTGGTTAAAGTAGGAAGCTGGGAACCAGGACTCCTGGGTTCCTGTTCCTACCGATGTTGTGCTGTGTGACCTTGGGTGAACACTTAATCTCTCTGTGCCTCTGATTTCTTATCGATAAGGATAATGATGCCCTCTTCCCTTGCACAGTGAAGCTAAAGTAGCTTTGAGATCCTAAGATGGAAAAGTATGCATCAGATTAGAATTGCATTATATTGTTCATCTTTGCATGCCTAGCACTCTACTGTATCGGGTTCAAGCCCTCTGAGTGGGGGAAGTGTGTTGGTGGACTAGACTCCACATTTAAAGACCCTGCTGTGAATGGCTGGATCATGGGAATGCAGCACCTTATTCGTTCTGGTCAGTTACTCATCAGTTATTGCAGGAAGCTGCGGGAACTCTGCATAAATTACAGCAGGCTGCTACTCTAGGGTGGTGGCCTTTATTTTTCCTTTCCACCACACACTTGTGAAAAACTTAATTTGCAGGTGGTGTGGCTGCTATTGGAGCAAAAAGGGTGTCTGAGAGTCAATGTAGTTCTTGGCAACCTCACCCACTCGAGAAGCCAATAGGGATTAAGTCCACTCAGCACCTAGCCAGGATCACACCCAATGTGCATGAACTTGCTACAGTTTTCACCCAGTCCAGAAGCTGTGGGCTAGAACAGTGCACCGTGGGGCATGCGCCACTAATCTAGGCTCTGGACACTGCTCGTAGAGCAGCTATGGCTGAGCATCCCTGACCGTGCCATCCCCAGCAGCTGAGACGCCAGTGACAGAAAAGGCCCAGTGTGGGACACACGTCCTCAGTGTCTAGTGTGAGTGTGGCTGTGTCTAACCCATAAATCTAACAGATCCGCCAAGAGGCTCTCTTGACTGCCTCCCATTGTTTCTGCTTGTAAGATCTGCTACTCTTCGCTCATAGAATGGCTCTGAAATCCATAACTGGGTTCTGTACGCAAAGGCCACCTTGTCTGTCCCTGAAAATCTTGTGTAATGACACGGAGAAGAACTGTTTTGCTTTTCATTAATCCAGTTAGGCTCATCATGAACATTTGAGCAAACACCACAGCAAAGGAGATGGGGGAAAATATCTGTACTGAAAATTATTTGTATGTTTGCAATAAAGTACATCGAACTTCTAGGTGCATGCACAAAATAAACAATTTCAATGTAACATGTATCAATAGAAGAAAATTCTGTACACTCCCTTCTCAGTTCAGCTCCCTTTCACCCCACTCTCCCTCTTTGGCTATAGCCTAAGCAGCCAGATAAACCTTGCATCAAATAGTACCATAATCCTGATCTTTGATTCGATAGTACAGTGTATGGAAAAACTTAATATAGATATGTGGAACATAAGAATGAGTGGAAAGACAGCAGAGAAGAACTCAGCCCTTTCTGCTTTTAAATTACATGCAGTTAAGAAAGGAAGTTTTGGGGAAAAAGGAAACTAAACATACATGCATGGTGGTTTTAACTACTAAACCCACTCTCCTGTAGTTGGCACCTTCTATATCCCTTACAAACTTCCTAAATACCGTTAAGATTAACTGTTGTCTTTGTGTGTTAACCTCCACAAAAACCTGCAGCTGTTTCATTCTAAAGGATTTTTTTATCTTCAGGAAACACGAATTCATGTCTGGGTATTTACTGTGTTTCTTAGACAGGATTATTTCATGCAACAAAGGCGGGAGAAGCACCTTGCCTCAAGACATAACATGTGATTTATCTCTAAATGCTTTCTGTTGTGTAGCTACAACACCTACAAAAGCAAATGTGAGACTAATGATTAAAATGGCAGATGTTAAAAGAAATCAGGAAAATAAGCATACTGAAATTATCCTGCAAGGATGCTCTTGTATGGTTTGTAGAGTAATTTTTTGGTAAATCACTGCTGTGTGCATACACTTAAATCATTTTAGCATGGAGGAAACTGGCATTTAGATCCCAGTCTTTGGGCCTGCTCCATTGATAGGGAGTAACTTTGTATGCTACTACAGTAGAATCCTTAAAAAGGAGGAAATAGTGTCTCTTTGCCTAGTCCTGTGTTTTTGAACACAGTAATCAAGTGTCCGAATGTTTGCAGTTCCATGTATCTGCAGCTTAGTGGCTTCTGTGTAGAAGTTCTAGATGACTATATGTGTAAAATGCGGCTGGAACAAGCGATAGTAGCAAGGGCATCTCTTGCCTCTTCTAGACACTGAGAAGGCAGAGATCTGACACTCCTGATCCATGACTGAAAAGACTGGATTAGCAACCCACATTGAAGATATTGTGAGAATCTTGCAAGCAGCCAGCGTTCCAAAACACTGCTGGCCTTTTCCATACAGTGAGCAAATACATATTTCCATATATAGTCCCGTACTGCCTACTGCAGGGTTTCCTGTACTTCTCGCTGAAGCAGCTGGTACTGGGTCACAGTCAGACAGGATACTGGACCAGATGGACTCCGGATCTGATTCAGTCTGGCAATTCCTATATTTTCTATTTGTTACAGTGTAATCAGCCTGTGTTCTGCAGTACGCTACTATCTGTGGAGGACAGGAATCAGATCCTAGACTAATTCACAAGTGAAAGTGACTTTAATGAATTCAGTTTCCACCTCAGCAGATGTTAAAAGAGCCAGCCTTGGAAATCCGCAAAGCCTGTCGCTGTGGTGGGGCTTCTGTTTTATAAATGTCACGGCTCTAACTTTCCCACCTTCCCTGCTCCCGAAAACTCCCGTGCTTCATGGTTCTCCATATTTCAAGGAGCACAGCAAAGCTTTTTCCTAGTTGCTAGCAGCAAATGTGGCTTCTGGCTATGTGGCGTGAGGCATCATAGTCTGGGATTGGGTTAAGTGTGTGGCTATCTGGAGAGTGTGCTTTTAAAACATCTTAAAAACTTGACTGCTGTGCACAAACTCTGGAGCCAAGAGACCAGGGTCTGCTTCCACTGCTGTACAGGAGGCTGGAGATGGACCAGGTATTTGAGGGACTATTTTATCTCGGTGACCCTTCCCAGACTTGTAAGGCGGGTGCTGTGCTTTGAGGGGTGGAAGCAAAGTAATGGAGGCGAAGAGTGAGACATTTTCCTAGACTCATTCCAGACATTAATCCTCTGCACGATTGCAAATAATGGAATTGTTACTTTGCTTGGAGCCTATAATCATTATTATTTTATTGGTAGTGTGATGGCACTTAACAGCCAAGTGCTGGGAGCTGTACAAACATAACACACAGATGACCTCTGTCCAAAAGGGTTTCCAACTTTAGACCAGAGATGACAGATGGATGTAACAAACAGATGGGGAGCACAAGGGAACAGGGCTGGAGTTGCAGCTTCTTGTACTCATCTGTCATGTCACAAAACCATTATCTCTTTTTAAGTTAACTTGGCAGGTGTCATAAAATCATTCAGCAGATTTCGTTTCATTACAACCTCCTTAAAATCCACCCCAAAAAATTGGTGGTATCTCCCCAGCTTGGTTTTTATTAGCAGGTGCTGTATTGAGGTCTCATATTACTAAGAGGGATTTGTGCAAAATACACTTGCATTATGTTTTCTAGTAGTCTTCGAAATTTTAAACCTAAACTCAAATTAAATGAGCCTAGTACATCTTATGGTACATTTGCTTTCCGTTTCACTCACTAAATTGCTAATTTGCAAAACCCAGTGACTCTCAAGGAGTTTCCCAGTTGTGAACAGAGCTTGGCAAGAGTCTAGGGTGTCTCTCAGAAGTTTGCAACCACGCTAGTGCAGACAAGATGCAGATCTGTGCAGACAAAGGGTGGGTGATGTTTTTAATTTGGCAGTTCCAATTTAGACACTTCTGATTTCCCAGTTAAAAGCTGAGATCCTGACACTGCGTAACAATGTGCTTTACAGTTTAAGGCTCTCTGTGCAGTGTCTACAAAGAGCTAAATTGCTTTCAGAAGTAAATACCATAGTAAAACAGATTAGTGCCTATTTCTTCACGTTTCTTGGACACAGCTACCAAGACCCGGGCCAGAAGCAATACTTGGGTGGCTGGACAATTCAGTTTTTCCCCCAGAAGGCTGGCCCTGGAGCATGCTGACAGATTTAATGCTTTGAATCAGTGTTTTCAGTCTGAGCTCTCTGCCTGCCATGTGGTCATATTCTAATTATACTCAGTTTAGTGTTGAACCAAAAAGCCACTACAGCCAGTATTAACCTAATTGCTGTTAAAGTAACTTGTGTGATAGAGAATTAATGTTAGTGAGTACAAATCTGCAGAGATTAGGTAAAGGAAAGTGTTTTTAATAAATCTACCTCTGAATATATTTTTCTTCTGTCCCCTGTATCAAATAAGTCTTCCTCTGTGCATTTAAAAATGTTAGCTTGGAGGTGGGAAGTGTATAACCCACTATTAATTAGTTTTAAACTGGAAATAAGGCACACATTTTTAATAATGAGTAATTATTGGAACAATTTACCAAGGGTTGTGGTGGATTCTCCATCATCGATAATTTTCAGATCAAGGTTGGATGTTTTTTTAAAAGATCTTCTCTAAGTATTGCGTGGGAGTTCCTTGGCCTGTTTTATACAGGAGGTCCGACTAGATGATCACAATGGTTCCTTCTGGCCTTGGCATCTATGAATGTGCACTCACCAGGGTAGACCAGACAGGAGTGGTGGCAACAGGCTTTTATTTAGTTTGGAAAGAGAAAATCCTTAATCCTGAAACAATAGGGAAATTTATCTTCCACCTTTTTAAATTAAAATCTCTTCAAGTGAACCTAAGAGCACAGAAACCTCTTTGCATCTGGTGTGCAGCCTTTTACAGCAAATGAAACTGCATAGTTGTAATTAGCTATTTAGTAGTAGCTGATATTAAATTTTGCTATTTTAAGTCTATTTGCTGCATTAGGGAAAACAAGACACTCAAGAAAACAGGTGCTGATGATTCTCTCCCAGAGTTAAATTTTGATCATAGGCTTGAGAATGAACGTGAGGGGACTGTGGATGAAGCTGTGTTTCTGCTGTGACTTTTTTTGTGTGTGAGCTGCTAAACTGACAAGGAGGTCTGAGCAAATCCTCCTCACCCAGCAAATGTGTTAATGGGACGCATTGTCCAGCAGGTTCCGAGATCTTAGTTTGGGTAATGCAGGAAGAAGACTTGTATTTAATTAGTAGCAATGTCCTGGGAATAGATGTCCATATTTTCTTGTAATTTTGCTTGGCTCTGTGCAAAAGAGAAATACAGCCCTTGTCCCCTCAAAGTTAATAGACGACCATCTCATTCTGTGCAGGCTGTTAACTCCCCCCACCTGAATATATCGTCCTTCATCTGGTGTTGTCACTTGCTCTCTGGCTTTTTATGAGAGGTTTCATTGAACTGATTCAGGGTGGAAGATCTTTCAGGGTGTTTAAAGTGAGCGTGGGGTAGTGGTGATTAATGGCCTTTCTCTGTTTATTAACACGCCACTTGGTGACAGCCAAATGTGTCCCCTCAAGGCTTTTGTAAAGCAACCGGTTTTTCCTCAAAACCCATTTATAATTTTCTCAGATTCCTAACTTTATTTTTTAAGAACAGGGTGTGTGCGTGAGGTGTGTGAGGGGAGATTATTATACAAACTCTGCTGTGTAAAGAAACTTCTTTTTGTGTGTCTGTCCAATTCCAGTGGCCCGTCTTTTTTTTTTTTTTTTTTTGAATAGAGCATTTGGAGAGGATTTAAATTGACATGTTAATTTCATGCCCTCCTAAACATTACAGGTTCTCACCCATCAGGCAGCTGTTGGTCAATTGGTTGTGTTTGCCAGCTGTTCCGCTAAATATATAAACAAAGCGTCTTTCAGCACTAATAACCCCAAGTGGATTTTTACCTTGACTCCTGTTGCACCCCATACACACACAACCCTTCCTAAAAGAGCTGGTTAGTTCACGAGGGGCTGTTTTTTCATGTGTGAAAGTACATAGCATGGGGGGGGTTCTGGTGCGAAGTGATCAGAGCTCTCCCATCGCACCTCTATCTTAATGGCTCTGGGGCCCTGCTTTTGTGTGTTAAAGTCTGCAATTCCTCCCAGTCTGCTGAATTTATAATGGCAGGCAGATTTCATACTGCTCACTGAATGCATTGTACTCCAGCAAAACTACTGTGCCTCAGCGCTCTCATTTACATGACAAAATGGGAGTTTATGCAGTTTTACCATGGAGAGTTGAGGTATGCGGGGAGAACCCCCTGTCTCCAGGCAGACGGGTCACTCCTAACAAGCTTCTCTCTTCCAGGGCAAAACTTACACATTCCGTTGCTGCCTCCTTCCCATGCATATGCCCCCTTCATGGCTCGTCTTAACCATTTGTATTTGCTGTGCCTCTTCCGGGGGTGAAGGTGCGGGGAAGAGAAGTGTTTTGCATCTTGTTCAAGAGTCCTGCATACTTGCACGGTGATGGTTTGTAGCAAGTGTAAATCCTGTGAGCAGATGACACACATGCGCACGTGAAAATGAAGCTAGTGCAGGCTGCAGGTGCTCAGCCTGTCCCAAGGTGTATGGCCCACCAAGTGCACAAATATTCGTGCCCAAATACTGTTGCTGGCCAGAGATGCCTTAGCTACTGGTTTAATGGAGTTCTCTTCATCTAGACCTGGGTTTGTTTATGCTGGAGGTTGCTCCAAGCCTGGGTAATACTGGGATTCCTCCCCGGGTGGTGCCCTCAGACCCTGCTCGTGGGCCCTGTCTAGCTAGCAGGTGTAAAAGTAGCTGTCTGGCAATTTGCTCTTCGTATTCCACTTTAAACCCCTGAATTTCCAGCTGACACTCTGCCTGCCATGGGGTAGAATAACAGTTCACTAGTTATGATGCTAGGCGCTGAACAAATACAATAAATGACAGCAGCTTTTCACCTGTAGATCTCAAAGTACTTTGGAAAGGAAAATAATTATCCCCATTTTGCCAAAGTGGCACAGCTTGGGGTGGGAGATGACTTGCCAACAGTCACACCACAGCTCAGTGCCAGCACTGGGAGCAGAATTTAAGTTTTCAGACTCCCAGTCACTTGGGCATGGACTTTCCACACCCCTGAGTGATGTAGTTATACCGACATCAGTTGGTCGTGTAGACCAGGTCCAAGGATTTGAACTTCCTCACATCCGCCAGAAGAGTCTCGTAGCCTAGCTTTCTCCTCTTATGAAATCCCTCCTTTCCAACTGGTCACAGTGCTAATTTTTGGGTACCATCTCTCTAGCAACGATGTCGAACTTAATTTTGTTGCAGTCACTGTTGCTTAGTGGTTCAAGCTATAATTCTTGAGCCAAATCCTGTTGTCAGAACTAACTGCTTAATCTGTGGTATTAATTCACAGTCTTAATTAATTATGAGGCTTAATGTTCATAAAGCATTTTGAGGTCCTTGGATGAAAGGCTTTGTAAATGCAGAGTCTTATTTATCAGCCAGTCTGTATGGCATTAGGGTTGCAGTGCCCTGACACCATGGGAGCTTTGAGAGCCATTTTTAGCTCTTGCATTGCTTTTTCTTTGTATTGAGAAGGCTCTGGAAAGGCTCCTCTTCTACAGAGGTGCAAGGTTTGCTTTTAACACAAAAGCAACAGCTATCATTAACTTCAGTGGCAGCTGCGGATTGGGTAACTGGCAGAGTGGATCACAGGTGGCCAGTGGGGAAATGGGAGGGAAGGAAGATGCTGGAAAGTGTGGTGCCTGGGAATAGATAACATTTTGGTTCTTTTGTCCCATGTTCACAGCTGCAGTGTGTTCATTTCATTTTGTTCTGCAAATGTCTGAACCAGAGCTGCACCAGCAGCGCCGTGTGGGATCTGATGCAGCGTGTGTTGCCTGGCCATTTGCTTTGGCTCCCTTGTGGATGTGAAGCCCTGCTTTTGCTCTTTCCTCCCCTGTAGGACAGACTTCTCAATAGCTCTCGTCACCTTAGAAATTGGTTTGTTGTCGGGATTCCAAGCAATGCATATGTTGCCCATCTGTATCTCTGGGCCTGCACTTTCAAAAGTTGCTTTCATCCAGGGAGTTTCTCTCTCAGAACCATGACATGGATTGACTTTGGGGTCACTCTATAACAGTGGTTCTCACCCTTCTGTCATTTGTGGATCCCTAAAAATTTTGAATGGAGGTGGGACCCCTTTGGAAATCTTAGACATAGTCGGTGGACCCTCAGGGGTCAGTGAACCACACGTTGAAAACAACTGTTCTGTGGTAACAACAGCATTGCGTGGAACCCCTAGACATAGTCTGCGGATCTCCAGGAGTCCGCGGACCACGGCTCTGTTACACTTGGAGACAAGTTTGAGTGGTAGCCGTGTTAGTCTGTATCAGCAAAAACAACGAGGAATCCTTGTGGCACTTTAGAGACTAACAAATGTATTTGGGCATAGGCTTTCGTGGGCTAAAACCCACTTCATCAGATGCATGGAGTGGAAAATACAGTAGGGAGATATATATACACAGCATATGAAAAGATGGGAGTTGCCTTACCAAGTGGGGGGTCAAGATTCCTGAGTCTTTTTTGCAGCTCTGCCACTGACTTGTAGAGTGGCATTTTGCAAGTCACTTCCAGTTCTGTGCCTCAGTTTTCCTGTATATAAAATTAAGGTAATGCCTGCCTCATGGGAAGAGGTTGGTGGGGCTTGATTCATGGTTGTAAAAGGCCCTGAGATCCTCAGATGACAAGTGCAAAAGGAAGGTAAAGTGTTAGTCAGAGGAAGTTATGTCCTTTCCCTGCCGAGATTATCATTGGTATCAAATGGATTGCCAGAGATGCATATTAGGAATTGCAAACTATGGCATGTACTTTTTAAAGAAATGCTTCAGCACAGTTTAATAATTTTCTGGAAGGGAACTGCAGGAGAATCCCCCTCCCCCCTCCTGGAAGTTTTGCAAGAGTTGTTAACAGAGCATGGTGAAAGTAAGAGAGCAGGGAAGTGTGAGTTTAAAATCAGATTCGATGGAACTGTCGGGCTTCATTGTCCACAGGTTTCAGAGTAACAGCCGTGTTAGTCTGTATTCGCAAAAAGAAAAGGAGTACTTGTGGCACCTTAGAGGCTAACAAATTTATTTGAGCATAAGCTTTCGTGAGCTACAGCTCACTTCATCGGATGCATACTGTGGAAAATACAGAAGATGTAACTTTTGTTTGCAAAAGTCAGCAATTGCAGGGACCTTAACCGATTACAGCACTTGCCCTGCTGTATGGGAGTAGGATTCCTGGGTTCTATTTCTTGTTCTACTGCTCATTCACCAGACTTCTCTGAGCCACAGGTTTCTGCCTGTAAAACGGAAATACTTTCCTCATGCGACGTGATTTGTAAAGTTTAAGTTGCTTGGATGAAAATGCAAAGTGTATTTAGTACAGTATTTGCAAAGGTGTTGTTGATCCCTTAAGATTAAAATGATAATTTAGCATGTGAGTACCTGGAAAGGAAAGGGCCCTTGTTAGAGTTATGGAGCGCGTTGGCATGTTGTTTTTTTTAAAATCAAACCATTTGTAAAGATGTGTGCAATTGAAAAATTAGATTCCATTGCACATTTGAGAAGTGAATTTGAAATTCAGATTGCTCTGCCTACTTATTCTGCTGCTGCTATTTTCAGCCTGGAATTGAAATTTGGATTTAAGTAGAACCTGAGACTGGCTGTCAGTGAATATGAGCGAAGGGGTAGGGGGCAGAGACTGGAGCTAAGAGCACCATGTCCTACAGATCTGGAATTGGAACGGCGGCTCCAGCTCTCTGTGACCAGTTGACATAGACACCAGTGGATCATGCAAGTTGAGAGCTCTGACCAGCCAGTGCAACACAGTCCCTTACACCTGGCCCAGCTGGCTACAGACGTGACCAGACTGCAGGAAACAGATAGGGAAGCAGGGGGTTGAGGCTGCTGGGTGAAGGTTAGCCAAGTGGGAAGGCAGTGAGAGGAGTGGGCAGGATCTGTGGCTGCAGCCTCTTGCGGGGGGTGGGTGATATCTGTTGTTGACATTATTTCATGTAATATTTTATAACTGCACCAGAGTGCAGGGATGCCATTAGCTTAGAAACCACACTTTTCTTCTAGGGTTTCATACTACCTCCCCATCATTAGAGTATCTGGGCACTGTCCGTGTAAAGTCAACAGCAATAGCAAAGTCCATTGTGAACTTCATGGGGTCCCTAGTGCTTCTCCTTCTATGGGGTTAAAATGCTGCTTGGAGCTGGGATTTAGTCTGGGAGGGGTGGCATTATTTTTAGATTTTTATTAAATTCCTTTTTTGGCTGGTAGAGGCTTTGGGGTAGGAAGGAGGTTCTTTTTATACCCACTGTTGCCTTTTTAATGATTTCTCTACATAAGAGATTTCCTGCTTTTCCCAAATAGCTCCTTTCTAGCAGTGACTGGAAACCCATGGGAAGATGTAGGGCAAAGTGCTTTACCTTCAAACCACCTTTAAACTTCTCCACTAGGTACCAGGTTGGCAGCATCCAAATAAATCAGAATGTAATTGTTGCAAAAATATGCCTAAATGTGATTTTTTCTGCCACGCAGAGTTACTGCTTGTGGCTGCGTTCTTACCTAGCGTCTAGTGGAGAAGATACAAACCTCAAGGTAAAAAAACTAGCAAAATCAGAGTGTCAGCTGAACAGTAAGTAGCCCCTGAGCTGCGGAAGGTTGAGCTAGCTAGTCATGTTGTATCATGGCCAGGAAATCTATGCCAGTAGTTTCATCCATTATACAGTAAACTTGCATGTCTTGGTTTTTTCACTGGGGAGTGCGGCTCATCTGGTTAATACCTTCTCCTAACACAGCCCCGCCACACCCCTCCTATTAGCTGCTAAGGAGTGTTTATCTTCTGCGCATTGTCACTTGAGACCCTAATTTGCTTGTCCTTCCCACCTGTGTAAGGAACAGCTTCGCTACAGGCCTGCTGCGGAGAGCCATAGTTTTGAATACAAGAACTAAAATTGGGATTGCCTGGGTTCTAATCCCAGTTTCCCAGTGGACTCTGTAAAGCCTTAGGCAAGATGGATTAAGTTCTGTGTCTGATGCAGGAAGTCTGTATACTCAAGATGATGGACACAGTATACCATGGGTGTGCGAAGGGCTGTGGAATAGTTGCTTTAGCCTTTATTATTAGACATGGTCATGCTGAGCAAATAAATGGAAAGTGGGGTTGCTTTTGAGACTGTGAGTTTGTTGGAGTCTGTCTTTGAGTCCTGCCAAGTGCCCAGCATGCTGTTAGGTGCTATTAAATAATAGTTCCCAGAATGACCCTCATTTCTGTTCCTCGGAGCACAGGCCAGCCTCTTGTGTCTGTCTGCCAGAGCGGGGTTCCTTCCCCATTGTGTGTGCTTCTTGCTTGTAAATCAGGCTGGGGACAGGGTTCTGGGAGATTGGGGCTCGTCAGATTCCTCTCTGCTCGGAGGGGACAATAGCTGGTTGTGCTGTGGGGAGCTACCCTGGGGATTGCCAATGAGGCTTTCTCCACTGTGACTCTGACACTGAACTCTCTGTGACCTGGCTGGGAATCCACCCCCAAACTCGGTTCACAGGAGCAGGCAAGGGGTTAAATGTTTGATCCCAAGTAAATATTCAACCTGGTGATTTGAAAACCTAAAGAGAGGAACGTGCCTGGACTAAAATATCTTTAGTTTTTCTCTTTTCACCTGTAAAATGTTGCCAATGCCCTGTACTCTGAAACCCCGACATGTGACACGGAGAGAGACAATCTCCTTTTCTTTTGCTATAAAACATCCTCTATCTTCCACCTGAGGCTACTGGGTGAGGGGTGGGAGTGGATCAAAGCAATGAATGTGGCTGGTAACTATTCTGCATTCCCGCTGCTGCAGTTCTTTCCCCAGAGGCAAACCCCTTACCCAGACAAGGAGGGGGATTTGCCCTTAATCCTCTAACATCCATGTCTCTTGACCATTCAAAACTTGAAGAACAGTTGTCAGTAATTACTGGTATTTATCTCTAGTTGTTATTGGTATTATTAAATCATGATTGGAGGACTTCAGTAACTCAGCCAGAGGTTCCGGGTCTATTACAGGAGTGGGTTGGTGAGATTCTGTGGCCTGCAACATGCAGGAGGTCAGGCGAGAGGATAGTGTTGTCTGAGTCTATTACTTTTGCTAATAGTGACAGGTTTCAGAGTAGCAGCCGTGTTAGTCTGTATTCGCAAAAAGAAAAGGAGGACTTGTGGCACCTTAGAGACTAACCCATTTATTTGAGCATAAGCTTTCGTGAGCTACAGCTCACTTCATCGGATGCATTGTTGCATAAATAAATTGGTTAGTCTCTAAGGTGCCACTAGTCCTCCTTTTCTTTCTGCTAATAGTGTTTGTTACAGCAGTGCCCAAAGATCCCCATTGTGCTAGGTGCTTTACAAACACACGTGGAGAGACAGCCCCTGGCCTGCAGAGCTTACTGACTTGGATCCAGCCACTTGTGCATCTAGGCTTCATGTGAGAGCTGGGGAAAGGAGAGGCTTTACTAACGTTTAAGTATAAATCTATTCAGGGGCCTCCAAGCTCCTGTCCCTATCTGCTTCCCGTGTGGCAAGTGTCTAAGTCAAACACATTCCCCACCACAGTTGCTGCTGATAGATCCCTCTCGGTGGCCATGTAAGTGGCGAAGCTAAGGGGGAGAATGGACCATCTTCCCTCCTACAGTGGGTTCTTCTAGCCTGACTCAGGCACGCTGACGCGGGGGTGGGGACGATGGGACGTAATGGGGGGACCTTGCGTATCCGTGGCCTGTGCGTGCTCTGTGAAGAGGTCTGTCGTCATGGTGCTCCTTGCTAGCAATACACTTAGCCCTTTGCTGGACCCCCACAAGCCAAATGCCTTTGATAATCCACATGCATGGCAAAGCAAACTACGGTTTGGGCTGGTGGGAGCGGGGAGGGAATGGTAGCTGGCTTTCTGTTTTCAGGCCGTCTCTGAAAGACCTGTTCCTGCCATGCCTTCCATCTCCATATGTAGCTTGGGGCAGTATCTCTGCTGTGGCAGGGTGCTGAAATCTGTTGCTCTTTGTCTGGAGAGTGTATAAAGACGCCTCTCTGGGGCACTGGCATTCAGTGCTGAGGCCGACTGATAAAAGTTCCGTTTGCTTTCAGGCTGTGGGAGAGGGTCTTTGTTTTGTGCAGAAGTCACAGTGGTCCCTCAACCCTTGCAGTGACGTCCTCCTGCTGCGAAACAGGGTGCAGATGGCCGGCTTGAAAGCTCGTGGGATTGTTTTTATTTAATCCATCCACTTAATTACTCATGAGACCACACAACTTTCAGATGCAAAGCCTGAAGCTTGCATGCTGCTCCGCTAGCAGGCCTCTGTCATTGCCAGAGGCAGGCCCCTTGCTAGCTTTATACTGATGCCAAAGATGGATTTATTTATGGGGCCCACTTCTGGAGGGTATGCTAAACAGTGTCTCCCTCCATCTCATTCTAACAACCATCAAGGCTTTTGCCTCTGTGCCGCGGTGCCTGGCTTGGGAGTTGACAGGACCAGAGTCTATTTATAGGGCTGTCCTTATAACAAAGCATTCCATTTGTCATAGCCCAGCATGGATCATGTTTAACTTTACCATCACTTCCGTGCAGCTGAGCAGACATGCCCTAGAGGCAGGCCAGCGTTTGGCCTTCTCTACATTTCTGTGTCGGCGAGTGCCATCTGATGGAATGGGATCACCGGAGAGGTTCAGGGAAAGATTCCAACAGGAGAATTTCCCGCTGGAAATTAGGATGGGGTGGGTGGTGAAGTATCAGCCCTTCCAGTTTTGTAGTTTATCTAAATGTCAGATGTCCGTAATCCCACATGCCCATCTGCCTCAAACACTCAGCTCGTCGCCAGTGCCGCGGCTTGTGGAAAGAGAAGGTTCTTGGCAGAAATGCAGGGTTGCACTTGACCTTCCAAACACCGAAGAGTGTTCCATCTTCCAGAAGTAGTGCCAGGAGGGCTTTTTGTTACTAGTGCTGGCTACTTGAGTATAATGATGAGTTCTTCTGTGCAGCGTGGAAAAGATCAGTATGCAGCTTGGGAAAATTACTGGCTGCTTTCAGGCTCTTTTTAAAATAGGCATTGGGCACAACCGGTCCTCTCGCCCCCGAGTTAACTGAGTGCTACCCTGGGTTCTCGCTCTGTACGTCTGAGCAGCGGTTCATGTTTTAAGTGTACTTGTGATCAGGGCACATGGCTGGGAGCCAGGATTCCAGCCTCAGTTCTGTCACCATCTTGTGTGATCCTGGACAAGTTGCTACCCCTTGGTGCCTCAGTTTCCCCATTCGCAAAATGGGGATATTTGCCTACTGTGTGGGCGGTTTTCCTGTGTGCAAGCTGCTCCAGATGCATGGGTGAAAGGCACCACAGAAGGGAAGAAGTCAGTGTTATAATCTGATACATTGACTGGGCTTGGCACTTGCAGAGAACAGGTGAAGCCTCTTCCATCTCTAGCTGCTCTGATCCTAGTTCTGAAGTTGTAAGCACCTCTTGCAACGCTGTAACCTAGTAAACTTCTGTAAAAAATTATTTGCAATCGCGTCTCCGCACCACATCAGGACTGCAGCGAGACTGAAACAAAGGAGAAATAACACATTAGAAAAAACAAACATGTCATCTGATAACTAGAAGCTCTATTGAGTGCTGCTTCTCTGGCTCTTGTCCCCAAAAGCTCTCTGTGGAATTCCAGCTTCACAGTTCCTGGCTGCTTATTTATTGTGGTCTCTCCAGATCTCCTGACCTTCCAAATGTCTCTTGTTCCCTAGCTGCAGGCACTTACCTGCCACCCTTGCAGCAGGTATTTCAAGCACCACGTCGGCCTGGGATAGGAACCGTAGGGAAGCCTATCAAGCTCTTGGCCAACTATTTTGAAGTGGACATTCCTAAGATTGACGTGTATCACTATGAAGTGGATATCAAGCCCGATAAATGTCCACGCAGAGTCAACAGGTAAGGCAAGTATTAAAGGATTCAGAACTCTTTCCTGACTCAGTTTCTTTGTACAGAAGCAGCGGTCGTGAACGCTGTTCCCTTTCCGGGAGGTGTGTGGTGCAGGGATGCACCAGAATGAAGCTTCTGTGATCTCTGTTCCCTCCCCACGCTGGGATGTAGAACAGAATGTGGAGAAGTTTCTGCTGTTCCTGCTTGTGCCCAAGACCACGTGAAACTTCTGGGACCTCTTTGCAAAATCTCCTGTAGCTTTTTGCCACCTTTGTGAAGTTCAGTGGATAATGTGATCTGGCTGTGAGAACATGAAACGTCGCCTTTCCCCAGCAGAACCAATTTTTCAAACACTGTCCCATTCAGTGTGAAAACAGGGTCAGGTTTGAATGTGCAACAAGATGCAAAGCGCTCCAGATTGCACCGTGATTGTTTTACTCCTCTCTAATTGCAGTGTGGCTTGTGACACATGGATTGCTTTGTTCCGGAGTGGTGCTGCGCCCGCCCGGGGCAGCAAAGTGAATTCTACTAGCACGGCTGTCTAATGGCATCCATGCTCGCTCTAGACACTGAGAACATACCAGCTACAGCTGTATTTCTTCTTGGATGGAGCTAGTACACTCTCAGTCCAATGTGCCCCAAGCCTTCCTGAGCCGAGTGATGTGGGCATTCTTCTAGCTACGCAGATGGCTGACCCACAAGCTGACACGCAGACCTGTACAGTCCCAGCTTTCCTGTGCTGCTCAGCATTTGTTCCTGGCCCTGATGGCTCAGGAGATATTGGACCGTAATACTGTCCCCGGTCTCTCGGAGCAGCTGGGATATTTTGGCAACAGATGCAGACTTAAAAATAGAAAGCCCCAGATCCTGGGCCAGTGTAAGTTCTTGCTCCCCTACTCCGCCCGACCCCAGCAGCATATTTAATTCAGAACTTGGGAGACCAGTGAGCAGATGCTGCTATTGTTCCCAGGCCATTTGGCAGCTTGTGTCTGTGTAGACACTTGTCGTTCTCCCCTGCCCTTGTGGCACGCTCCCCGGGGCTGCCACCCGCTCCGAGTGCACAGGTGCACATTCCCATGTGCCTTGTAACCCTGTTACACCATCACTGATTTTTCAAGATACCGGGCAAGGCGCACACCCATTCATCTGGGGGCTGAAGGGTTGTCTGTATTGTTTCTGACCTGCCTGAGGTCCTGCTATCCGATCTGGAGATGGCCCAGGTTACAGTAATTTTTATATGACCTGCTCTGTCCCGAGAGGCTAAGCTGGGAGTCAACCAGCCAAATAAATGATCCAGTTAGCTTTGCTTTTCTCTCCTTTTCTTCTTCCTTTCTCTTGCCACCCTGTTCTCTGTAGGGAGGTTGTGGAATACATGGTGCAGCACTTCAAACCTCAGATCTTTGGAGATCGGAAGCCGGTGTATGACGGGAAAAAGAATATCTACACCGTCACTGCCCTGCCAATCGGAAACGAACGGGTGAGAGCGGGGAGCAGAACCTCCTGGGGGTGGCCCAGCCAGCGGTGCTCAGTGCTTCCTGGGAGCACAGTATGCAGAAGGATTGAATGGGGGCGTGGTTCTGGGTCTAGAAAACAAAACAAAAGGAGCTTGGGGATGGGGAGAGGGGTCCTGTTCCCCAAGTCTGTGGCCAAGAAGTTCGGCCCATGGGTAGAGATGTGGGGATGCGTGGGC
Source organism: Lepidochelys kempii (assembly GCF_965140285.1). Classification (NCBI taxonomy): domain Eukaryota; kingdom Metazoa; phylum Chordata; order Testudines; family Cheloniidae; genus Lepidochelys; species Lepidochelys kempii. The sequence goes on along the minus strand of NC_136398.1, from coordinate 3,326,841 downwards.
TCTAAGTTCCTGGGGCCAGTGGGTGAGCTCAGAGCAGATATTTGCGGCTGACTGCTCATGATACAAGGGAAGTGTCATTGTGTCATTTTGCTGATGAGGAGACTAAGACACAGAGGTGGTGGTTTGTGTTATGTTACTACCTAGCAGTGTCAACCAAGCGTGCTTCCTAGAGATTGCCTAGACTAGTGGCTAGAGGTACCAGCCACGTCAGGGTCCTGCTGTATCAGGCTGTGTACAGGAGGTGATCCCTGCCCTGTAGAGCTTATAGTCTAAACAGATTACCCGCAAAGGCTGGGAGGGGAAATTGGAGGCCAAGAGCAACTGCCCAAGGTCATGCATCCGGTCAGTGCTAGAGCTGGAATGTGGACCCAGGACTCGGGGTCCCTGCTGTGTCTGTTGGACCGTGCTGCTTTTCTTAGCTATGATTTTTTCAAGGTAGAAAGTTCCATGCCCTGAAGGGGAAGAGGTGTGGGTGGAAAGAGGTGATGCAGCTGGAAGGGGAAGATGTTGCTGCAGTCTGGCTAGCAGTGTTCTAATGATGTCTCTCTCTTCCCCTCCTGCCTCAGGTTGACTTTGAGGTAACGATCCCAGGGGAAGGCAAAGACAGGATATTTAAGGTCTCCATCAAGTGGATGGCGATTGTGAGCTGGCGGATGCTCCACGAGGCCCTGGTGAGCGGGCAGATCCCCGTCCCACTGGAATCTGTCCAGGCACTAGATGTTGCCATGAGACATCTGGCCTCAATGAGGTAATCTGCTCCCCTGGGCGCTTGGGATGGGGTGATGTGTCCGGGGCAGGAGCAGCAGAGTCCGGAGGAAAGCTGGCGTAATCGAGCGTTCATCGGAGTGGAACTGCGTGTGCTGGAGAGACATTGGGAGTGTTGCCAAGAGGAGCTGAGATCTCCCAGGGCAGGTCACGGGTAACAGTTACACATCTGCTGCCTTGCAAAACGAGCGAATGGCGCGTGTGTGTGGTAGCGATGAATGCAATTCCCTGGGCACCGGTGCACCTCGGTCTCTCCTGTTCTCTGCCCGGGCACAGCCTGGTCTCCTGTGGGCTGGGATCCTTCAGTCTCACTGTGGTGTGGGATGATTTAACTGGGAATTGGTCCTGCTTCGAGCAGGGGGTTGGACTAGATGACCTTCTGGGGTCCCTTCCAACCCTGATATTCTATGATTCTATGGTTGCTGGGGTTTGCATGTGGGTTGGTGGCCTGTGCCGTCACTCTGCCTTCAGTGCTGCAAGGACAGCCCTTGCACGCGAGGGATTGAGGAGTCTGGTGGGTACGTTTCAAAGAGAACTGTCTACTGCTTTGCATCCTTGTGCTTTCCCCCTGCTGAGTGATGGGGGCAGATGCTAAGGGTCAGCATCGCAGTGCTCATTCTCTAGGCACGGCACATCCATTAGCTAGCCCTCGCCGTAGCCCTGTGAGGAGGCAGAGATGTTTGGGGAGGCTGGAATTTCCAAACTTGAATGTCCAAAGCCTAGCTTTTCTCAGCGGTCTGAATTTAGCCTCCTAACTTCAGGCTTGACTTGTCTTCTGAGGGGCTGAGCGCCCCCAATCTTGGTGGCTTAGGTAGATCATAATCAATTTGGGGCAGGGACCATTCTTTTTGTTCTCTTGGTACAGTGCCTAGCGCAGTGGGGTCCTGGCCCATAACTGGGACTCCTAGGTACTCCCACGATACAAGTAATGGGATTTCAGTTTGGTGCACCCACATGGATGTAGGTGGCTAAGTTAGAGTTTTTAAGCCATTGCCGTGGGCATGCAGGCTGACTTGCAGTCCCTGTTTCTGCACAGTCAGTTGCTGACATTGCTTTGAATAACATGAGCCTTGTTTCCCTGGTTTGCAGGTACACCCCTGTGGGCCGTTCCTTTTTCTCCCCTCCTGAAGGTTACTACCACCCTCTAGGAGGAGGCAGGGAGGTTTGGTTTGGGTTCCACCAGTCGGTCAGGCCTGCCATGTGGAAGATGATGCTCAACATTGACGGTAAGTCACCTTCAGTGCTGGCAGACTCCAGCTTCACCTGCTAACGTACACCCTCCCCCCCCCCATGTGTCCCACTCAGGCACGTCGGCACTGCTCGCCTGCCAAAGTGGGATTCATTTTTAGGGTGCATCTATGCAGGGAGCGGCAATGAGTCTCAGAGCCTGGGTCCACAGGCTCCTGGGGCTTGCACTGTGGCGCTGAAATCAGCCACGCGGACGTTGTGGCTCGGGCTGTGAAGCCGGGGTGCCGGGTGGGGTTCAGAGCCTGAGCTCCAAGCTGAGCTGCAACGTCCGCACAGCGGGTTTTAGGGCTGTAGTGCAAACCCAGGTCTGCAGGCTCTGAGGCTCTGGCGGAGACGTGTATCCCAAGGCACTAGTTACAGGGGTGTCATAATATCTGCTGATTACAGTGGGAAGGACTGTGCGGTGAGGGTGGGCATTTCAGAAGGGCTCAGTGCGGGCCTAACTGAACCCGTTGAGTTGGTGGGCGCTTCCCAGGAGACTTCAATAGGGGCACAGCTAGGTGAGGGCCAGGAGGATGCTAAATGCAGCTTCTGTCTGACGCTTCGCTTCGTACTGCAGCCAGTGCCGAGGATCTGCACTAGAAGAGGCCAAATCTTTTGACTGTCCCTTTGGGACAAGGGGTGGGTTTGTGGGTGTTCAGACACTGCCTAGCACAGTGGGGCCCCACTCCTGACTGGCGCTGCCCTTCTCATTAGAAGTGATGTGTCTCCACAACTCCGTGTTTTGTCCAGTGGATGCAGGGCTGGGTAGGGTGGCGCAAGGAGGTGGAGAGTCTGGTCCTACTCTCAGGTAGGTCACTAGAAGATTTGTTAGGCTGTCAAATTGTCTCCCCGGGGCATCTCTGGAAGCCCATTTGCTTGGGATGATAGACACTAGACTGACCACAGCAGCATGGGGAAAACGTGTGCTAGGTTGTGATGACTCAGTGTTGACTTAGGGCAGGGCCCAAGATGTCGCCTGCTCTCAGGGAGTGCCTAGTACTCTTGAAAGAGAGAGGGAAAGATCTCCACGTCTCGCACTCTCCTTCCCTGCAGTGTCGGCGACCGCCTTCTACAAAGCCCAGCCCGTGATTGAGTTCATGTGCGAAGTGCTGGATATCCGGAACATCGACGAGCAGCCAAAGCCCCTGACGGACTCGCAGAGGGTGCGCTTCACCAAGGAGATCAAAGGTAAAGAGATGGGGCACTCTGGCGGCAAGGGCGTGTGCAGTGTCTCATGTCCTGTGGGTGGATGGGAGGGTGTTGAGATCCCAGGGTACAGAGCAACTTTCTGCCTACTATAGCCTTATGGTGAAGACTCTGACCTGGAACATGGGAGACCTGGGTTCTAATCCCAGCTCTGCCTCAATCGCCTTGCAAACTTGGGGAATTCACTTTAACCCTTCCCCCGCCATCTGTAAAACAGGGAGGATTGATGAGGGTTTTGCAGATGCACTCTTTAACCCTTAGCACCCTGGCATCTTCCTCATTGGCAGACAAACATGTACTTCAGAGGGCATGTTTGTAGATAGGCCAAGTCTCCAAAGGGTTAACGATTTAATTAAAGCACATGTGGAGTAGACAGGAAGCTGGTCAGTGAAATGCTTGGTGGAGTTCCTGACATTGATCAGAGATTTGCTGTCTCTCTCTCTTGCATTAGGTTTGAAAGTAGAGGTGACCCACTGTGGGCAGATGAAGAGGAAATACCGAGTGTGTAATGTTACCAGGCGACCAGCCAGTCACCAGACGTAAGGCGGGGGGGAATGCCCTTGGAAAAATCTGAGCCATTCTCTTAGTTATTTAGCAGCTGCTGGTAGCATTAGTGAGATACAAAAGGCAAACTCTATAGCATGTGACGGTAAAGGGAGCTCTGGTGTTCAGTTCTCTGCAGATGTGCTGCACAGAGGGACTTACATGGCTGCATGTAGTGTGCTATAAATGACAGGAGCAGGATGCAGAGGAGGAGTGGGAGCTGAGAGGAGGTTCTTATGATGTTAGGAGGCATGCAGCAGACTGCATGAGTTAACTCGCTGTCAACCTGCCCAGTTTGCATCTCTTTGAATTCGGCTTTGTACTTGGTCAAAAATAGACACTGGAGAACAGAAGGTTTAATCAGGAGGTAAATTAATCCCTTAAATTATTTGTGTGTGCCCATAAGCATGCGAGGGAGTTGCACACAAGTAGAGACAGTTCCTTCCTCAAAGAGCCTTTCTAGGACTCCCCGGTAACCTGTAAAATGCACCAGGAGACACTTGCAGAAGTCCAGGATTGCTACAGATCCTCGGATGTGGGAGCTGTGGATTGGGAATTGGCAGTGAATGAGCTGTGGCTGGTCCAGGTTTCTGTGTGTGATGTGTTAAATGGGAATTGTACCAGCCTTTTGGTTGCCACTTTCTCCAGGGTGTCCCCTGCACTGTAGCTAGAGCTGCTCAAAATATTTTTGTTTAAACATTTTGTGATGAAAATATAAACTGATTTATTTGGGTAGATCTTTGTGGTTTTCGAAAACTGAAATCTGTTCACCGGAATGATGTTTGAAAACCAAAACTTAAAAAACATTGGAAACATTGGTGGGAAAAACACTTATTTCACGATTGCCTCTGAAAAATAATTAGCATTTTTGGGCCAGCCCTTGTTATAGTTCTGATGCCATGGGGCTGTTTCTGAAACTTGTTGGGCTCACCAGTAAATTGGAAACATCCCAGGTAAATATGTGGGAAGAACAGATCCAAGTGCAGGCAGTGGCTCCTTGGAGGGGTTGGAGTTTGTTCCCCAGCAGATCTCTCCTGTGCCTCCCTTTTAGCTCAGGGAATCCCTTTCTGGACACTTGCCTCCTGGGCCAAGCATTGCTGCATGCGTTCCTTCTGCACCCGCTGTAGAGTGCAATTCAGAGTGCTTTACTTCCCCAGCACTGAGTGCTCCCATCTGCCTCCCCCTGTTCCTTTAGTATCCTTAATTCCAAAACCCCTTCCAGGGACTTTCATTTGAAATTTTGACCAAGGAAGTCTTGGGCACAGTCAGTAGTGAAATAATGTGATGTCTCCTCAGGGGCATTTGTAGCTTGTTTGGCTTTCTAATTATGACCCCATTAAGAATGTCGGGGTGTCTCCGGGTTCTCCAGAAGCTCTTTATGGAGTTGGGAAACGACTGGTGCAGGTGGAGTTTGTGTGTCCTGGATTCCTGCCATTGGTCAGGCAGCATCATTTAATTCTGTGCAGCTTAGCAGCACGAGTTAATTCTCCGCTAGTTCTGAAGTGTCACACCTCCCCATACCCCTTTAGCACTTCAAGAGCCACTGTCCTGTTGCAAGAAGGGATAAATTGGTGACTTTCCTCTTGAGCCCAGCTGTGCTGCTGCAGAGGGCAACCGAGCGAATATAAATCCCTGTAGCCATCAATTTGTGTACCCAGCAATATTATGTGCAGTGTGTTCTGTAAGAAAATGATTTCCCTGATTAGCTTGTGAAATCAGTGCTTGATCTGTGGACCTCAGAGCAACCCAAGGGTCAGGATATTCCTGTGCAGACTTGCTGTGCAGCCATCTCTTTGCTTTCTCTCTCCCTCATTTGTAATTGGGGTATGTGTGCCCTGCATGCGCAGGTGCTTTGGACGCTGCTCTGTTCCCTCACACCAAGCAGAAGAGTATGTGCTCTGGTTTGGGAAGTGTGTAGGATTTCTTGTTTAAGTTGATGCATCCTGAGCATCCCCCTCATCTGCCAGGTTCCCCCTGCAGCTGGAGAGTGGCCAGACAGTGGAGTGTACAGTGGCTCAGTACTTCAAGCAGAAATACAACCTGCAGCTGAAATACCCCCACCTGCCATGTCTGCAGGTCGGCCAGGAACAGAAGCACACATATCTGCCCTTGGAGGTGAGTTCGAAGTCACTACTAAACGGGGCTGCCAAGGCCTAAAGTTTTCTCCCAGCCTCCTTGCTCCTTGGCCTCTGCTGAGGCTGCCCACAGGGAGACCAGTTCCATGTGACTGTTGTTTGGGAGGGGTGGGGAGACTGCAATGTGCTCGTCAATCTGCCGTCCTTCCCCCTTAGTCCAACCTGGGCTGGACTTGAACTGGTAACTTGGAAGTGAAGGTACCAACCCCTCGGTGCACTGGCTGGCTTGCAGAGATGCACGGTGAGCAGGGAGTGAATGTTTTGCACCTCAAAGAAGCAAAAGAACCTGGCCCATGTCCTAGAGTGTGTGGCCAGAGAAGACCACCAGATCTAGTCTGACCTCCTGTGTGTCATCAGCACCCGCATGCCAAGCCTAACCACCAACATTAGACCAGAGCATTACAGCCCTCTGGACAGTAAACCGCTGTGCGCCGCAGGGAGAGAGCAGGAGGGGCTGAGGCTAAGGGGAGCCCCCCGATTGGGTCTAAAGGGAGCTGCTTTCAGGAAGCAAGGACTGCAGAGTACCTCAGCAGAGCAGTGTTACTGAGAGAGCTCCTCCCAGCAAAGTCTCCTGGTGCAGGAATTGAACCCGTGGCTCTGTTCCATATAGGGCTGTGACAGGCTCATCAACTTCTGTCTGTGGCCCAGATACCACTAGAGGGGGCCAGAGCACCACATAGAACGGGTAGGTTACAGGTGCTCAAGGCAGCTAACCATGTAGGTCTTCTAACATGCTTCTGGCTGCTGCCTCCCGCTCTCTGCCCTACCCTGTAGGTATGTAACATTGTGGCAGGCCAGCGGTGCATCAAGAAGCTAACGGACAATCAGACGTCAACCATGATAAAAGCAACAGCGAGATCTGCCCCGGATAGACAAGAGGAAATCAGTCGACTGGTATGTGGCACTTGTCCCTGTCCTCTGGGAGGAGGTTTTGGGGGGGGGGGAAGAGGAGCATCCTCCCCAAGAACCATGCGGGACTCTGAGCCGCATGGCAGCTGACTGTCACATGGTATATGTCACACTTACTACAGAACTGCTGTAGTAAGTCATGCTTCACTCGCTTGTATGGCGCATGCAATCGGCCATTCTGCTGTTACTGGGGAGTGCTATGAGCCATTCAGGAGAGCGTAGTGAGGATAATGATCTGATTAGTCTAATGCCATACGGTACTAGAAGTCCCCTTTCATAAGCCTATGTATTTATATACAAATAAAAACTCTCACAAATAAAGTCAGCTCCCTCTGTGGCCATGCAAACTTGACGTGCACAGTGCAGGAACCTTGCTATTGGCGGAATCCCAACCCAAAGAGCTAGAGCGAAAACTAGAATCAAAGACTAGAGAAATAAACCTGACCCCTGAGAACCCATGGGGCAGGGATCATTAATGGGATCCAGTAGGACCTTCTACCACTAGGAAAACTTCTCGCCAGCCCTTCAGGGGACATGCTACTCATGGCACTCATCCGGCTGCCCTAATGCTCTACAGCTGCCTGGGGAAGCTCTTGGGGAAAATCAGGGAGTACTAGGAGACTGGAGACTCCTCTTTGCCCAGATGGCTGGTGGTGAGGGGTTGGTAGTTAGTACGTTACTCTAACATAGGTTTCTGGGCTCCAGAAGCCAGAGATGTTTGATTTTTCTACTGGTATACTTACTACGGGTTTCTTGACACTCTGAATCTCTGCTGTGAAGCTTTAATTCTTAGGAATAAACTCTGGTCTCAGCTGCACTGGTGTAAACCCAGAGTTAGCTCCACTGGGGGGGGGCAGTTTTGAGAGCAGAGTTTGGCCCTTAATTTTAAAATCCCTGCCATGTCGATGTCAACAGAGAATTAGAATGGTGCCTGTTACCTTCAGCCTGTCCCAGATCCGGATGGAAGTCGTCACCTTCCTGCACCTCACAGTGCAGGCATCTCTGACTAGCAGCATCTGCTTTGCCCATTCTACTCTTAATGGGTCAGTTTGGTCATTGCCCAAGGCTGCAAACCAGCTCTGAGCTACTGCTCGGGTTTCATGCCACCACTGCTTTGCCCATACGTTGGCCAAGGAGACCACACCATTTACTGAGCAGCATAAGGAACTGAAGTGGTATCTTTCCCCCAGATGAAGAATGCCAGTTACAACCTGGATCCGTACATACAGGAGTTTGGGATAAAGGTGAAGGACGACATGACAGAAGTGACGGGGAGGGTCCTTCCAGCACCAATCTTGCAGTATGGAGGCCGGGTAAGCCGGAGTGTGTTGTCGCTCAGACACCTGTCTGTTTTCATACCGAAGGCGACGTCATTACATTGCAATCTGGGGCTTGGGAAGTTCAACAGCCTGCAGTTCTCTGCCCAAAACAGAACAGACTCAAATGTTCAGTTTGTGCCTGAAGGCTGGGATTTCCACAGGAGACTTGGGGAGTTAAATAATAAATCCCTTTGATAGTCCCAGCCTATATCATCTAAAGAGAGGGCCCCTATTTAAGGGAGGACAGAGAATTTCTTGCAACGGGGACTTTTAAGAGGTGCAGATTGGGTCTGCAGTTTTCTTTTCTATTAACTTCTTTTGGAATAGAGTATTTCCCTAACTGGGCATTAATGCTGCTTTAATCAGGGCTGGGTAGAGCCCAGTGGCATGGAGGGGCATGTGGGGCTGGGTGGCCCAGCGGGTGGATTCTTTGGCCTTTCACCTCTGCAGATCTTGATTCAAATCTGACATTTATTTTTGTGCCCAGTGGGTCTCCCAAACCCATTTCATGTGGGCCACTGGAGCCAATACTGAGACCACCAAAGCCATATCACATGGGGCCACTCAGCAGTCAGATGGGACAGCTCTGGATCATGACCAGCCCAGGTTGGGTTAGAACCAGTCATCTGAAGAGGGAAGATTCTGTGTAGCAATACCAAGCCTCTGAGCAGCACGTTTAAACCCCACAGCCTGTGAAGGGGGGGTGGGGGGGTGTCTGAGGGATTTCTGCAGTTAGATTGTTGTCCTGCATCCAAGGAATGTAGTGGGGTGGGAGTGGAGAAACGATCGTTGCAACATGATTGCATGGATCATTTTATCCAGGTATGTTCCTGGCCCTCGCAGCTGTGGGATCTGGGAGCACCTTCCATTACGCTCCAGATGACCTTGCTCTCTTCCCCAGTTTGATCTCCCATGTAAAAAGGGGCTTTTAGCAAGGAAATTGCCAGGCAGGTTGGACTCTGTGGGGGTGACCTCTGTCCGATTACTTGCCTTGCAGAACCGAGCGATCGCCACTCCCAACCAGGGTGTGTGGGACATGCGGGGGAAGCAGTTCTACAACGGGATCGAGATCAAAGTCTGGGCTATCGCCTGCTTTGCCCCCCAGAAGCAGTGTCGAGAGGAGGTGCTGAAGTAAGGAATTGGGCAGCCTGCAGTGGGGGCTGGGGGAAGAGCAGGGGCTGAGATGAGTCTGGCATCTGAGTGCCCCATACTGAAACATCTGCTTGGCTTTTTTAAACGGCAGCTTTGTGTAAAGAGCTGGAAGCTCTTTTAAGTGTAATGTTGTTCTCCACTGACACCCCCTCAGAGGCCCGGAAATGTATGACGTTTTTGTCACCCTCTGTCTGGCAAACATGAGTTTATTTCCCCCGTTTCAGATTTACGCTGGAATTTAATATAGAGTCTTGGTTTCCTTTATTAGATCTGCACCCTCCCACATCTCAGACTCTGATTCTGGTTCCCAGGAGCTCCCTCTGCTGTCTCCACCCACGCATAAACACTAAACATGGTTTGTCTGCTCTGTGCCCTACAGAGTAAGAGGCTAAGGTGGCTGCTTCTGGCTTTCTCTTCAAATGGGAGAAGCAAACTTAAATTTAAAAGGCAGAGAACTTTCCTTACTCTTAAGGGCGTTCAACCCTTTGGTGGTGGTGGTTGGAGGAGCATGTGTCTCATGCATGGCTATGCTGGCAATGGTACCCTACCTCTGGTGTATTACCGAGCAGTCAGATGGCTCGAACAGCCTATCCATTGACTGACAGCCACTTAACTCTTGTCCTTGGGAAAGGCTTTTATAGATGAACCTGGGTTTTGTCCTCTGTTAAACAACGGAGAGGAGCTGAGGCGTGGGAGAGGCTGCTTGGTGTCTGGCAATGTTACCCCTGACTTTGGATCTTAAACTCTCAGCAAACCCACAGATGAATCAAATCCTCTTCTGGGTAGTGTTGCTCCCATCCCCCCTGTGTATTTGCCTCTGGCCTCACTTGCACTTAAACTCCTTGCACTGTTTAGTCATAGATGAGACACGGCTACTGGGTGGGACAATTGGGGTATTTCTGAATAGGTTTATTGGGGACACTTGGCTACTTGAGTTGCAGCTAGTCGAAGGGAAGTTCTGTCTTTTGTGACCTCTCTAAAGAGCAGGTCGAGAGTAGCCATCCTGAGCTTCCAGTCCAGGCTTTTGAGTGTGTCTGCTTCAAACGGAAGATGCCTAAAGCCACTGGATGAGCTGATCACATGCAGAACGCTAACTTCTCCCGAGTTTGGCAACACATGAATGAGTCACATCAGTGCTCCCAAAACTATGGAAACCCACCAGCCTGCAAGGCAAATCTGCTCACCCTCACTTTCCTGTTATATGAATAAAAGTTGCTTGTAACTTCACCCGTCAAAATAAATTCCTCACAGCATGGGCAAGATCTTTGCCAAACTGGATCTGCTCAGCTGTTACACGTGTCAGTCATTCTGTGCTTGGTCACAAGGCATGTTGATTGAGGGCTGGGGAGTGACTCCCTTTCTCCATTCCTCTTGGGATCGGTCAGGCTGCAGTGTCACAGTATCCCGCTAAGTAGTGGGAATGGAATGGGCGCCTTTCCCGTTCCATGCTGCACACGCCAGCTGCTAGCGGCTCTGTGCTCCGTGTTTAGGAGAAACCACATGTGCATAGGGACTGACTTCTCCTTTCCCTCTTGGCACAGGAACTTCACAGACCAGCTGCGCAAGATTTCGAAGGATGCAGGGATGCCGATCCAAGGCCAGCCATGTTTCTGCAAATATGCACAGGGTGCGGACAGCGTGGAGCCAATGTTCCGACACCTTAAAAATACCTACTCCGGGCTCCAGCTCATCATCGTCATCTTGCCAGGGAAAACACCTGTGTATGGTACATCCATGTGGGGAGGGCTGTCATAGAAATTCTTTAGTCTCTTGTGTCAGCTGCTCCGCCCAGAAACCATCCGCTCCCGATTTGAGAACTGATCTTGCAAGCTGCTGATTCCCATCTCGTGCTCTGGAGCCAGGATGAGGGGAGATCCATGCCAATGTTGGTTAGAAATGTTTCATGCTAAAAAGAGAAGGATTCCGATGAAAGCAGCTTCTTGTGGGATTGGGACATCCCCTCAGCAGCATTTGTATCCCAGCCGTGACTGCGTGTTAGCCATTGGGATGACTGACTTAGGAGCATGTGGATTCTCCCTCATTTGACGTCTTTACATCCCAAATTAATGTCTTTCTAAAAGAGGTGCAGTAGCTCCACTAGAAGTTATGGGCTCAATGCAGAAATCGCTGGGTGGGGATCTCTGGCCTCTGCCATGCAGGAGGTCAGACAGGTGGTTCTTAATGGGCCCTTTTGGCCTTAGACTCTATGAATAAGCATGGGATTCAGGAGTGCAGCAACAGCTGACCTGCAGATGGAGATGAAATGCAAAAGGGAGCAATAGAAATGGTGAAAAGCGTCTAGGATTGTTAAGAGCCGCCTGGGAACACGGGTAAAGAGAGCTGCTCCTAGAACAGCCTTTAATCTGTGTCCCGTCTTCCCACTCATGATCTGCCTCTGCATGCAAAGCCTGCCACGTAGAGCCTGTGGCCATAAGGCTTGAAGAGTCTGTGAGCGTTGGTGCTGTACAGGCATTAAATCTCTCAGTTTAACGCTGTGGTGGGGAAGAATTATCCCTGCTCCGCAGATGGGCGCCCTGAGGTGCAGTGAAGTGACTTGCCCGAGGTCTCTCTGTTTGAGCTGGGAGTAGATCCCAGGAGTCCTGACTCGGGGCCCCAGCTCTCCATGTAAATGCACGTACTTTAGGTGCCTTCTTTCCGAGCTGCGGTGTACGCGGCGGCTGCTGTATTAACACTCTACCTCTCTGCTGGCAGCGGAGGTGAAGCGTGTCGGAGACACGCTCCTGGGGATGGCCACGCAGTGCGTTCAGGTCAAGAACGTGGTGAAAACCTCCCCGCAAACCCTGTCCAACCTCTGCCTCAAAATCAACGTCAAGCTGGGTGGGATCAACAACATCCTCGTGCCTCACCAGCGGTATGTACGAGTCCCCTGCCCGCCTTGGGCCCCAGCGACAGTGGGATGGGCTTGCCCCCCATGCCTTGCACATCTTCCCCTCCCCTTTATCCCTGTGGGCTCTTTCCCTCTTAGGCCTTTCTGCCCTGGTGAAGAGGTCAGGAGGGGAGCTGCTGCTGGAGAGTAATGCAGGGCTTTCCTCCCTCGTGTTTCCCAGCACGCCGCTTCTGCTCTGTTCCTGTGGGGCTGGGATCAAGGGACCAAACCAGGGTCCCCAGCAGAGCCTGCTGTGCCAGCCTCTCTCTGTCTGGCCTTACCAGTAGGAGAGCTTGGCAAGTGGCTGTTAAAATCCCCTGTCTGTCTCTGGGATGCGGGGGGGGAGAGGGGCAGGAATGAAATATAGCCCAGGTGCTGCCTTGTATATGAACCTGGAAACTGAGTCAACTGCAGAAATGGCCATGGACACGCCCCCTCCCCCATTGCTAGAGTCACTAGGCAAGTGACCAGCACTGATTGAAACATGTCAAAAAGGCACTGGAACAGATCAGGCCTCAAAAAAAACCTTTCCCACCCCAGAACGAACTCCTCCCTTCCTATCCCCCAGGGAAAAATAGAAGTCTTGCAAAGTATCCTGAAGGTCACTGAATCTAGGCTCCAAATTGAGGCAAGGAAATGAATTGCAAAGCGAAAAGCCCCTCCCTGAGAATGCTCTGCCACCAGTCCTCCCCTGCGAGACACCTGAGCTATGTGCTGCTGCATATGCCACTAGCTAGGCTGTGGCCACCAGTCTAATCTCCTAAGAGTCAAAAGGAGAGAACTTTGAAGCCATGTTCTATGTGAATAAAGAATTCCCACTCTGCAATATAGGCAGCTTGTGCAGCTGGTGAAGAAAGTTAGTACAGGATCTGTTCATAGAATCATAGACTATCAGGGTTGGAAGGGACCTCAGGAGGTCATCTAGTCCAACCCCCTGCTCAAAGCAGGGCCAATCCCCAATTTTTGCCCCAGATCCCTAAATGGCCCCCTCAAGGATTGAACTCACAACCCTGGGTTTAGCAGGCCAATGCTCAAACCACTGAGCTATCCCTCCCCTTCTGTTCTGAAAAGGAATCCCTATTCCTGGCAGGTCCTGAGTCTGTATTTTTCTCTGTCACTTAGATAAATGACTCAGACTAAGGCCCCAGTTACGCAAAGACTTAAGCAGATATGTGACTTCATACATGTGAAACACACGCTTAACTTTACCCAGTGTGTCAAGCTAACCACATGCCTGAGTGTTTACAAGATTGGGGCCTAAATGTTTGGTTTGGGCATGTCACGGTATTTCTTGTTAGTTTGCCCTTGCTCACCCCGGGATCTGGTGCAAAGATGCATCTAAACCCAAACAGCTTAGAAATGTGGCTGATTTGTGACACTTTGGGGGGGCGGGTGCCCCAAGCCAGGGTAGAGAGAGGTTGCAATGCCATGAGCAAAGATCAGTGCAAACCACAGGAAAAGGCAGTGGCTGAGACCTTTTCAGACTAATTCAGAGAGGGGTTTCCTCACCGCAGTCTGCCCTCTCCCTATAGCTCAGTGGCTGCGAATGTGAGTAACCCCAGCGCAGTCGGTGACTCTGACTGGAATAGCGGCAAACCTTTCCCCTGTCTCCTCTCTCCAATCAGCTCGGCGGTCTTTCAGCAGCCAGTGATCTTCCTGGGTGCAGATGTCACTCACCCACCAGCGGGGGATGGGAAGAAGCCTTCCATAACGGCTGTAAGTTGCCTTTCTGGTTGGGAGCGCATCCCCGCTCTGGTGCCCTGGGGGGAGGGTTGGCGTCCGCACGAAGCCGAGGCTGTGCGCTTCGGCTGGACCCTTCATGCCGTCCAGCCAGAGCAGGCTTGCCCAGAATCCTTGAGGCATGTAGACAGAGGCCAGGCTTGTCTCTGCTCCCTGCGAATGTCACTGCTTGGATGGTGGCGGTGCTGAAATGGGCTGAGTCCTGGGGGGGATCTGTGTGGAATTTCTGAGCAAGTGACTGGCCGTGCCCGGCCCCATGGGGATAAACCCCAAGGTTGGTACCCTGGCCGTGGGATTCTCCGGGTGACTGCTATGCAGCACATGGGGCTGCTCGGGGGTCTCGCTGCCCTGCTAGATCTCGGCCCCTCTTCAGGGGCTCGAACGAGGAGTGCTGGGTGTGTGGCAGCATCTCTGGATCGAGGTAATAGTAGCAACCGAAAGCATTACAGTTTGGTTCAATGGCATTCAGCCCTCTCCCTGCCCCCCCACTGCTGCCACTGTCAACATTGTTCTAGCATTCCGGCCCCCGGGCCTCTGGCTCTTGCTGACTGCTCTCCAGGGGAATCCCAGGTGCCAGCTTGGCGCCTGACTGAGCTCCCAGCCTGGGGGAGAGGTGAATGAGCTCTGGCAGCCACCAGCAGCTGGGGCCCGTGTGCCGAGTGCCAGCCAGTGCTGGTGCTGGTGGAGTGAGCAGTGCTGAACCGACAGCCCCAGGGAAGATGCTTCACCCACGTGCCGATACGGAGCAGGGCCGCTTCTAGGTGTTAGCGGGGAGCACAGTCCCACCGTCCCTGGCCAGTGCTTGGCCGCCTGCCAACGAGGGGGGTGGGCGAGCGTTGCTCGGGGTGGTTTTGGGACTCAGACCCTGGCCCCAGACCTCCCCGGTCTTTTCACAGGCAGCCAGCTGGTTAACGGTTTGGGCTTGGTACCACCCTGAGCTGAGTGTGAACTAAAGGTCAGTGCATCCTCTTGACCCTGTGACACATGAGTCTGGTCTCTGCTGTTCCCTGCGGGGCTGGGATGGAAGAATCGAGCTGATCTTTCAGAGACCTGCTAGCTTGCTGCACTAGGTCTCTGGAGATGTCCAAAGGTGGCTTTTCATCCAGGGTAACTGGAGTCCATCCGTGTTCAGAGCAGTCGCCCTATCCCACTTTCCTATGCAGAATGTCGGCGGGGCAGAGAAGCTCCGTGTATCAGCTCTTCAAGGCGGGGAGCTTGTCCTGCTGACTTAGTTGTCCATGAAGTACCCAGTGCATTAACTGTACTAACAAAGGGAAGAGCCGCCCTTCCCCAGAATCACCAGCCCCACTTCATTTCACCCCTGGGCTTGCCTTGCAGATCTGCCGCTCGAGTACAAGCAGGGCTTATGTGGCTGGAGAAGTGAATTTCAGTCGCAGCAAGCTAGGAAGATATTGCCTGTGGAAGAGGAGCAGAGCCCTCTTTTCTACCACCTGCTGAGGAGTCAGCGGTGTTTAATAAAGCGCCTGGGGCGTGGCTTGACCTTGAGCAAGACCTGAAGGAAGGCACCCTCCCTGCCATGCTAGTCACCCCTGGTAGGCCGAGGCAACCAGGGCTGGCCTGGTACGAAGAGAAGATGAAATAATCTGACAGTGCAGCTTGCCCCTTTCTCAGGATTGTAACATAATGCCCACCCAGTGTTTGTTCCAGCTGAGGAAGCTGTGGGGTTCGAGCAGCGCTATTTGTAACTGAGCATGTCAGGGTGTTCGTCATAAACCCTTTGCCCTCCAGGATTCAGAGCTCAGGTTTTCCTTGGCATGTGAAATCATCTTTGGGAGCCTTCCCTCTTCTTAATTAGGAGGAGGCGGGGCAACAAGTGCTTTTGGCCGTTTCTTTGCATTTGTAGGCAGGACCTGGAAGAGTAGAAAAGAAATAGAAGAAATCACTGTGGATGTTGGGCAGACCACTCAGTCCAGTTGTTTCTAATGGTCTTATCTAATCCCTTGACTTAGCTGGAAAACACATCCTGCCTACGAACCCCTTTCCCATCAAATAATTCCCTACTTCTGCGCTTGCCGTTCCCTCCCAACCTGGGGGACAGCGGGGGATATGTGCCCTGAATTGGATTCAGTCTGTTTCAGCAGGATGTGGTGGGTTGGAGGCATGAATCCCAAAACAAGCTCTAGTGTAGCAATGAACATCTATCTCCAGTAGTGGCCTCTTGACACTGGCTACTTTAGGGTCTGAGCCGGAGGCTGGAAGTGTAATTTCCAGGGCAGGTAGACATACCCACGCTAGCTGTGATGGGGCTAAGGTGGAAGTGCCGGGATGGGCTAACCACCCTGCATAGGATCCCATCTGCAAGCCTCGGTACATACTCGGGCGGTTCTTCATGCCTCCACAGCCCTGCGTCTTTTAGTCCACTAGGTTGATCAGAGATAGTGTGGGTGCGTCTTCTCCAGCTGGACATTGCACCTCCTGCTCCAGCTGATTGATGCTGCTGATCCCTACCCAAGTGGTGCAGCCTCAGAGCCTTTGGAAAGAGGGTCAAAAGCTCTTTGGGTGAGAAGTCTTGACGTGGAAGCTGCTCCCTCACGATAGGGGGAGGGAATCGTTCCAGCATAAATGGCAAGGCAGCCTCCCCCCTGTCCCTTTCCGGACAGCTTTGTTCTCTAGTTACAAACTCATCTCCAGTGACTCAGGGCTGCGTTAGTGTCGAGTGCGGCTGCTCTTGGCCTTCCTGCCCCTGACATTTTCAAGGTCTCCTTTTCAGAGCATGTTCTTGCTGAATCCCCTGCCACTCCCGCAGGAACCCCAGGCCAGGACTGCTGCCTAGCAACTGGGGAAAGTGAAGGGTGACTCAGACCCACGTCACTTCCTTAGGAACCAGAAGAGCAGCAAGCAGTGGAGGCAGATTTTGCTGGCTCTCTGAGATGCTCTGTAGTTCTGAGCTTGAGTGGGTGCATTCAATGACCGTTCACCGAGGGTTAGCAGAGTCCAAGCCTGCAGATGCCTTTTAAAAATATTTATCCAGCTAAGAGTTGGTTATTGGGCAGAAGTGCTTCCTTTGGTCATTCCTGGACAGCTCAGAATGCTGCCAGGATGCTCTGATACCATGGTGATGGGCATGGGATAAGGACCTAACTAGAGTCGAGCTCTCAGATGTTCATTAAACAGGAATTTCAATGTAGCCTGACGCAGCAGCATTTCAATAGAGAGCCTGGGTCTGTCTTTCTGGAAATCATTGTCCCCTGGCCCGATAACACAATATGTAGCATTGTGCAGCTTCCCTCAGTGGGTTTCAAAGCACTTTACAAAAGTGGGTAAGTGTCCTTACCTACATTCAGAGGGGGCGGTTTTGTTCCAGCACTTAAAGGCATGGAAATGGGCAACTCTGCCCGACTCAACACACGTCCCCTTTACGCTTGGCCCAGTAAGGGAGGGTGAGGAAGGCTGCCCAGGGAAGAGATGATGGTTACTGCAGGAAGTTCCCGAGTTCCTCAGACTAGCCATCTGCAGGGCTTGATGGTTCTGCAGAGGGTTTTTTTTGTTGCATTGATTTAAACTGGGAATAAGAGGGTGACTATAGTAAATTCACTTGTGGAGGGCCATGTGGAACACAGTCCATGCTGTTCCACTCCCTTATTTCTATTAATGCAACAGGCAAACAGAGCTGTCAGGTGCGCATGCCTAGCAAGGATCTGTGAACTTCTTTTCCTGGGAATGGCATGTTCTCCTTGCTATATGGCTTTGGCAGCAAAGCCTGGGATGGAAGCTCAGGAACCTTTGTCTCCCAGTCCCATGTTCAGTCCAGCCAGCCTTGATGTCCCTCTGAAGAATGCTTTGCAGCCTTGGCTCCATGGTGGGAAGGAGGGGAGGCAGCAGTGATCTGAGATCCCAGTACTGACGTGGACCAGCATCGGGGAATCACAGTTGTTGGTTGTTGGAAGTGGTTCCTTTTGGATATAGGTTCTCTGTATACTCCTCCTTCCATCCCTGAGCTCCAGGAGTAGGGGATGGTGCTCTGACCAAGGGGACTTGGTCATGGGCGTCCCTATTAAGGCAGCATGACAAGCCAGGCATGTCCTTCCCCCTCTCCCTTTTCATTGTAATGGCTCGGCGTGGCCCGTCTGCTTTGTCACTGCAGGTTGTGGGCAGCATGGATGCCCACCCAAGCCGTTACTGTGCCACGGTACGGGTCCAGCGCCCTCGGCAGGAGATCATTGAGGACCTGTCCTACATGGTGAGGGAGCTGCTCATCCAGTTCTACAAGTCCACCCGCTTCAAACCCACCAGGATCATCTTCTACCGGGATGGGGTTCCAGAGGGGCAACTCCCACAGGTAAGGAACCTGTCAGCGGGGCTGGTTGCTGCTTGCACTGCAGTTACACTGGGGCGTCTTGCATACGCTTCCCTGTTAATTTGCTGGCACTCACTCAGAGGAGGAGCTCCAGACTTGCCTCATTCAGATTTCACAGCCCAGGGTTAGTTGTTTGTTACGTGCGTGATATTCTTTTTGTCTGTGTGGAAGGGCAGAGCTAATGCTCTGGCTAGAGCTAGCCATGGCGCTGGGCAAGCTCTGCATGGGCACCTCTGCCAGCTCTTCTCAATCGTAACTGGAGTAGCCTCTGATGCTTGGCGTGCTGGACATCTGTCAGTCTCCGCTCAGACGCAGAGCGGCGGGATGGTTTTGTAGAGCAGAACAGACAGGCTGGGATGAAGTCATTGTATTGGCTTTGGCCTGTCGACTGAGGCTGGATTTGAACTTGGGTCTGTAGAAGTGAAGAGCTCAAGTGCATGGCTGCTGTTACCTACTCTGCATAGAGAAGTGCCCAGGGACTGATGGTGCCTCTTTGTTTTTCGGTGTCCACAGTGCACACTCCTCAGTGAGGAGTCACAGCTGCCAGAAGGGCAGGGAGCAGTGCCTCTCTCACCTCTCCCCACCCCCAAATAATTTTCTAAAGCAGCATTTCTCCCCCTTTTTGATACCAGGATCAGGCTTGCTGTCTCCCTAACCTGTGTCAGGGAGATCTCAGGGACTGGTGCCGGCCCACAGACCGGCCGTTGAGAAACACTGGTCTAAAGGCAACAGATGTCACTGGGTGCACTGGGGATCTGAGGGAGCCTCTGAAATGGTGTTTGTGGGCAGAGCTGCTGAAGAGGGACCCAGGGAGCTCTGGTTTCCCTACTGTGGTTGCTGAATTACACCGGAAAGAAGTCTAGAGAACGAGTTTGAAAAATGAGACCTGCAGTTGTCTAGTTGCCAACAGTCCTAGTTACATGTTTGCTGACAAGAGTAGGGGAAATGATCACAGTATATGAGCTGGGACTTTTTAATATCTGTCCTTGTGAATGAGATACATATGCACTGAGCTCCTTACTTCAGTGCCGTTGGCTGTAAGGCAGCACAGTTCCAAGCTCCCTCTCCCTGCTTGGGTTGGAGAAGGCTAGTGCCAGGGAAGCTAGGCCAATAATATACAGTAAAGGAGCTGCCCCTTGGCAAACTAGCTGCTGCCTTGCCGGCACTGCCATGTAAAGGTGCGGTGGTCCCTGTGTTGGCTCTGTCCAAAGAGTGGAGGGGAAGAGCTGTGTGTTGTCACTCATTCGATACACGGTCTCCTCTAGATTCTTCACTATGAGCTGCTGGCAATCCGAGACGCCTGCATCAAACTGGAGAAGGATTATCAGCCCGGCATCACGTACATAGTTGTCCAGAAACGGCACCACACCCGCCTCTTCTGTGCGGATAAGAACGAAAGGGTGAGGATGTCGAGGCTGGGCGTGGGAGGTAGTCTTGGGGGTGGGGATGATTGATTAGTCACCAGCCCTGTTGAACAGAACCTGCATGGAAAGCGTAGCGTTAACCAACGGAGCAGTCCTGACAGGAGAACCTGCAACCCTCACCCTGGCTGCAGTAGCAAAGTCTCTTGTGCTGGCTTGAGAGGCCAGGCACAGGTCACTTGCATGATGTGCTCCTAGGAGGTGAGTCTCTAGGGATGATGTTTAAAGAGCAAGTGTCAGATTGAAAATATTTTTCAGCATTTCCTCACCTGAGGGGTTAAAATCGCCTAGAGGGTTAAGAGAGAGGGACTGTGGAAACGTGTTTGATCCCTGCTGTTCTCAACATACAAGCAGCAAGATGCAAAAAGCTGGACTTCAGTTTCTCTTCCTAGCTCTCATCCCCTGGCGCTGGCTGCGGTGATGGGGTTCTGAACAGCCGGGGGGGCGTGAGGGGGAGGACATAGGGAAGAGGTTAACTTAAAAAAAAAATCAGGTAACCCTCCTATTGCTAGTAGGGTTCCTAAGTGAAACCCACATTTGGAGCCAAACCGAAGTTGGCAGCGGGCCCATCGGAGGGAAGATATGGGAAAGGGAGGCTTTTGTTGACCTTGGCATAAGAAGGTGTGTGGGTGCATGACAGAGACGCCTGGGTATGGGGTGATTGAAGCTCTCTGCAGAGCCCCTAGAATTTTTGGCCACTGGAAGTCCATTTCTGCAGTAGGAGTGTGCAGACATTGGGGCACTTCTTTCCCCATCTGCTTCCACCTCGTCACCCCTTGCACTATCCTCCAGTGTCGTGTGTGCAGAGAGCACTAGCAAGCCTGCCACCCTCACTGCTCCCTGTGCAGAGGGCCTGATTTTCTCCCATTTCCCACCAGGGGTGGGGACGCAGGAAGCACCTGTCGGGGCACTGCAGAGACCTGTTCTGTAACTGGGAAAGGGGAGTGTGCCAAGGGCCCCTACAGGGCGGAGCTGCTATGGAAGAAACCTGCTGTTGTGGATTCATGGAGAGCAATGGTCCCTGGCTCTTGCTGAGATGAGTGGTCATGCTGGGAACCTGCCAGGCATGAAGCTATTTAACTTTGCACAGAGGGCTTGGGGGAGTATACATCTCGGACAGAGCTGGCGTGGGTGGGGTGTATGGGACAGACCCGGAGCTGTGCCGCTTCAGGTAACCAGAGAATATAATGCTTGGGTCTCTGTTCAATCTCTGCAGATTGGCAAGAGCGGGAACATCCCGGCTGGAACAACTGTGGATACGAACATCACCCACCCGTTCGAGTTTGACTTCTACCTGTGCAGTCATGCAGGCATTCAGGTACTGCGTCCCAAGCCTGAGCGAGGCAACACCATCCAGGGCTTCCTTCTTCGGAGCCTGAGAGATTGTTTGCTGACTCTGCCCAGCATCCTTAGCTGATCAGCTACAGTCTCCCTGCCTTGTCCAGTCCTCCTCATTAAAGATTCCAACCTCCCTTTCCCCGGCATATGGCCGTTAACGCTAGGGCCTGGCCAGATTCCAGTGGGAAGAAATCTGTTGAAATCCCCCTCACCCCCTGTGGCTTCAACTGGTGCAGTGGTGGGGGTGAGGTGGTTCTGTTCTCTCCCCACTTGCTGAGCAGGGTTGCTGTGGGATATTTCTGTAGAGGGGAGGAGGTCCTTACCCATCTCAGGGGAGACTTGCTTAATAGCTCTGTCCATAGAGGCTACCTGTCCTGGGCAGCAAAGGGTGCTCCATTCTTAATTGCTTAGCTTTGTCCTTGGCCTTTGGGGTTTCAGTTTATCCAAGGGGGCAGAATACTGTGTAGCAGCTGGTTTGCAGTAACCTGCAGTTTCTAGTTCTCTCCTTCCTAGGATGTCCTGGGAAACAGGCAGCCCAAAGTGCCAGCCCTGCGGAAAACTCCTCAGCTAGGGTTCTGTGCTTCCCAGGCTCACCTGAGTTCTCTGGCTCTGAATTCCCGCTGATGCTCCTAATTGTCAGGAGGGACCTGGAAACCCATCCTTGCATGGAGCCTGGGCAGGCAAAGTGCCATTCTAGCAGCCGCTGAAGCAGAGTGAGTCTGCTCTGCAGCTGTTTGTAGGGGGCCATGAATATTCTGATGCTGCATTGGCAGCTGAGCGTGCTGCAGGCTGCAGTAACTTCGCCGGTGCTTCCACGAGGGAGGCTTTTTGGCTTCCTTTCTCTCGCTCCAAGGACAGGAGGCTCCTGGCTACTGAGGAGCTGGGAGGAGCCACTGGTCAAACACACTAGCATACAGCTTACGTTGCGAAGGGTCAGGAGGTTATTCCAGCCTGGGCACCATGGCAATGACTTGCCACCAATGCACTGGCTCTGTGTGGTGGGGAAGGACTGGCCAGCTGCAGTTAGTCCTTTGCATTTAGCTTTCTTCACCCAACCATCACCAAGCACTTCACTGCCTCTGAAGACTGCTGACTCTCCAGCCCGTGAGTAGGGAAGCAAATATTACAGATGGGGCTGAACTTAAGCCACAAAGGGTTAACTGCCTTGGTCCAGACACTGGAAGTCTCAGGGACAGAACACAGGAGCCCCGACTCCCCTTGGCTTGATCTAACTCCTAGTCTACATTGCTTTCTCTTCTTTAGCAAGATGATACACAGAAGCTCTGCCAGGTCTGTAAAGAGAGAGCTGATACTGGGGCATCTGCTTCCCCAGCTGTTTTGTCAGCTCTGCAGCTTGTTCCCATGCAGAAAGCATCTTTCCGTGCAGCCTTTGGATCTGTCTCTCCTGCTCAGACTTTTGGCCAGGGTCCCAGTTAGATCAGGTGGGTGGGAGTGCACGTGTATGTCCTTTCAGCGGCCCACTTCTGGCTCTGATCACGAGACACACTCAGATGGCATCTCCAACTCCTCCCCCTCTCCTCCTTCCCAGGGTACGAGCAGACCTTCCCATTACTACGTCCTCTGGGACGACAACCGGTTTACAGCAGACGAGCTGCAGATCCTCACGTACCAGCTCTGCCACACCTACGTGCGCTGCACCCGCTCAGTCTCCATCCCAGCACCAGCATATTATGCCAGATTGGTGGCATTCAGGGCACGGTACCACCTAGTGGACAAAGAGCACGACAGGTGAGTGGTGCCGCTGCACAGAGGCGCTCCCGGGCTGCATGGCACCATCTTCGCTGTCTGCCAGGTGTCCTCTCGAGCAGCGCTCCCCCACTATCTGATGTGGGGGACCGGCAGTTTTTTTCCCCAACGTGTGCGAAGACCGGCAGCCGATGGCTCGTGGACCAGCACTGGTCCGTGGACCACCACTTTGAGCGGCACTGCTCTAGAGGACCCCTCCAGGGTAGGAAGTGTGGGGAGGGGCAGGAGAAGAGTGCGGCGGTAATAGGTTCATGCCCGTGCTAGGACAGGCAGCCAGCTGGTCTTTGGGTCTTAGCACATGTAGACTGGGGCTGTACTGTTTTTGCTCTGCAGCAGACCTAGGGAGCAGTTCTGGGCTGTGCACAGAGCTCTCAGCCCCAGGACGGGGTGCTAAAATGGCTTTAAGTCTTCCTTTGTGCCATCCTGATCCTGGGCTGCTCGGAGGGTTGGAGTGGCTGCCAGCTGAATCTAGACAGCCCTGGGGGCCTGTCAGAGTTACCTCAGCCTTCCTGCTCTGCCCTGGGGGCTTCTGTGCTGCATGAGGTGGGCTCGCCCCTTGACAGGTTCTCAACGCTCCCACAGTGCACACGCTAAATGATCCAATTGTGTGTTTTGCACTTTCAGCGGAGAGGGCAGCCATATATCTGGACAGAGCAATGGCAGAGACCCGCAGGCGCTGGCAAAGGCTGTGCAAGTTCATCAGGACACTTTACGTACCATGTACTTTGCTTGAAAGCCTAACTTTTCTTACCTCACTCAAGAAAGCTTTCAGATTTGTAGGAGCCATACAAAAAAGGAAGCATTGAGACACCTTGTTTGTTCCAATGAGAATCACTGCAGGGCAGGCAGCGTCGCTTGAGGCAGGAGACCAACACCATGTGCAGGAGAGACACCAGACACCTTCATAGTATGGGAAGAGACTGATTATTTTTCTGGTTTTGCAAATCTCCACCTCCAATGAAGGTGTTTAAAGAAGGGATAAAACAGAAACAGGTTTTAATTTTAAAACGCAATACACTATAGACTTCTGACTGCAAAACAAAGGAATTGGTCCTCCATTGCCAAACAGATGCTGGTTGGTATTTTGGGGGTGGGGTGGGGGGATTTTTAGAGCCTTAAACAGAAGACTAGATTTATAAACTAATATTTTAGGATACAAGATGCTTTAATGGGTGAAGGAAAAAAACTAGTTTATAGAAAAATTCTAACACTAACATTTCCCCCCCCCATGTAACGTAAGGCACCCTAGCACTTAGCTCAGAACTGATGAAATCTGTCTTCCTTATGTTAAAAGCTAGTTAGCTGCTGCCATTTGAAGCAACAGTCACAGACTTTTCCTTGGGTGAGTGCCTTACTACGATGCTGCAAAATTTCAACGTTTTTATCTTGTAAGGAAAAAACTAGGAATCTTGTCTTGGTGGTGGTCCATCTTTCCATCTGAAGGAGTTAATTTTATATTCATAAAGTTACAGGTGGTGTTAGATCACAACCTCACAATGGTTAAACTCCATTGAAAGACGTGCACTTTCATATAGGACAAGTTTAATAGCTGCTGACCCGTTTTTGTTTCCAGCACACTATTTTGTTATTTAAAACTGCATTTCTGACAAATGGGGGCATTCATCCCATGAGGACAGAAATCTCCAGATTAGTTTTTTTTTCTGAATTTCTACAATGATGGACACATCGGGATTTTTTTTACTAAGCATTATTTTTATATGATACGAAGTCTGTTGCCAAAATTCACAAGTCATTAACATTGTCAGTTTACATCCCTGCACTTCCTGAGACTGTATGTTCATGCCAGAAATTTATAGTATTTCCTGTCCAATGAGTGCATTACTAACTGCAGTCCATGCAGCGTTGGGGTATTCTTTTGTAATGTTCTTGTGTATCTCCCATGTGTCGTGTATATCCATCACATCTTTATAGGCTGTTTGTTTTCTAAATTACTACCTGCCCGACTCCAGCATGTTCAAACTGTCGTGGTAGTTTCCGCTGCTAGGTATTACTGCTCTTCGTACCACAGATGTTATTGGTTTCATGCACGGGGATTTTAAAATCTGAAATGCTGCCAGATTGTTCATCATTCTGAAGAATGAAATGCGTTTTACTGTCACTGGGAATTTCCTACTGATTTGTGCTCATAAAAGGAAAAAGCATGGGGTTCCCCTCCCTGCCCCTCCCCCCAACAGTAACACGCTGATGGTATTTTAAACTCCTTTTGCTCTGTGGAATGACCCTTCTGCACGGAAAGCTGCGGTAGCTACTCACTAGTTATAATAAATGGGCAGGTTATCCCAGTTTAATATTTAAGCATGCACCACAGATTTCCTTCAGGAGAAGGAATGCTTTGTCCATCCAGTTCCTGGACTGACAAGGGGAGCAGCTCTTATGATTTTACTGCCAAAGCAAACCAGTTTTAAAAGCCTAGCAACCCCTGTGCTCCACCAATACCCATTGCTATAAGCACATTTTATTTCATACCTTCTGATATTTAAACTTGCCTTGCTAGTAGTTCATAAAATCAATTTAGATCACGTTCACCATCACACTCTATTCTAATACAATAAATTATTTGTACTCTTCCCCCCTTCACACATTGGGCACCATGTTTGTTATGAGTTAAAAGATCCGTATGCTATGCAAACTAACTGTTGAGCCCACCAGTGCCACATTGTGTGAAGAACCTAAATCTAGAACAGTTGTGCTTTTCAAGACTTGAGTGTTTGGATCATAGTCTCCTTTCCACCTTGTATCAAACTCTGCTTCTGTTTGTTTGCACAGGGCAGAGGCAGGAGGCTGGGTGGTGGTCATGGTTGGTTGGATACCCAACTCTCAAGCGGGGGTTAGAGAGTAGGGAATACATCAACACTAAGTGAGAAGCCTACATTCCTTTATAGAAGTGCCTGCATGGTGACACGAAGTCAGCACCCCTCGACTCCATTCCCAGAACTCCGCTTGGTATTCATTGAAAGGATGATCCCAGAGGGGAGAAACCCACCCAGTCTTGTAGTGTAGAAAGCTCCTAATTAAGGATAAAAATTGGGTTTCAGTTTAGGTCACACATTGTTGTGTGTCTTTCCACATGTTCTCCACATCTGTGCTTAGGTTGAGGTTCTCTTTGAAACTCAGTTCATTCACCAGCATTACAAGTGAACGTACCTTGCTGCTGTTGTAAGGTCAAAGGATTTATTTTTTGTTACTGTTTTAGTTGGGTCTGGAATGCTGAAATGTCTTTTAGTAGCTGTGGCCTAGCACGTGCCATTTTAACCATTTGAAGGGAGTGTGTGGGGGCATTTACAGAAACTGCCTGTTGCTCTGTAAACATTTTTTAACTAAGACTTGAAATGTAACATGGACCTTAAGATTTGCACTCATTTGTAAGGTGGCTGTTCATAGAGAACTGTGAATGAAGACACACCGATGAGGACCTGGTTTTAACAACTTATAACTACACAAAAGCTTCATAGCTCGTGAAGTGCTCCACTGAAAACTTTGCAGATCATGTTCTGCCCTTATCTCACCCCATGCACATTGGATTTTAAACCAATAAAAAAATGAAATAAATTTTGTAGTTGCTTTGCCCTCTGAACCATGTTTCCATTTCCAAGACATTTCAATGGGTTAGATTTACCCGCATGTTATGTATATTGGATTATGCACTGTACCTTTAACATGGCTTCAGTATTCTGTATTTCTACCCTTTTCGCGTCTGAAGTATAAAGAAGTAACTGCATGTCGGGGTGCTGTGTGTTTTACTGCCCAGGGCAGATAGGTGTTAACCCATATACATATCACGATTTATAGTTAGGTACAAATCCCATGTAAGCAACTCAGACAGCTCCTGTGACTTTCTGAATATGCACACGTCCCTTGTACAACTGGAAACATTGCCAAGTGCTTGCAGTTCTGTGGGAGATGGAATAACTTCAATTTAACTGTCAGTTGCTTAATGAGCTTGTTTACATTATGCTTATATCTGAACAACTAGGGGTGTCCGAGGGCAGAACATACCTCAAAAGAACTTGGAGGAGGACAGAGAGGGTGTTCTGATATTTGCAAGTCTGAGATGCTCTGATACTTAGTATTGAAAAGCTTGAACCTTTATAAGCTCAAGTGTTCAACACTGCAAAAATGAAGTTTTCTTTTTAGAAAATTAGTGCAAATAGAAGAATGGGTTGATCCTTTTGGGGAGGGGAATCGAGACAGCAGAACAGCAATAAAAAAGTGAAATACATATCTTGTGCTTGTGATTTGCACTTCAAAATATTTGTGAAAGAAAACTGTTGGGGACTCCAGTGCTTTTGTGTTCAGTTTCTAACCCCTTTTGTACCTCCTTATTCAAGCAATTGTTGAACTGTACATAGATGTTCACGAGACACTCTGTTTGCTTTGTTTTTTTCTTTTCCTTGTGTTTGTGTGTTTGCTTTCGATTGAACTTCGTGTGGTCCGTTTGTTGAATAGACATGAGCAGCTGATGTACAGTACTTATTAAAAAAACAAGCAGCAGCACAACTTACTTTGTAAAGAAAATAATGGCTTCTATTTTAAAGGTTGAATATCAATTTTTGTATGAGGGGAATTAAGATTGGTAAAGAGTAATGATATCCTTGGATTAGGCCAAAAGAAAATACATAACCAGCTCTTTATTTAAAAAAAATAAATGAATTAAAGAGTTCCAGAACACCGTATTTATATTTTGCTTTATTGCTTCTGTGGATTTTTTGCCTTGGTTCTGATTTATGCTTGCAATTTTAACTTTGCAGTCCCCAGTGTCTGATTCTGTAACTGCTGGCAGGAGACCTAATAAATAAAAGCAATGTTGTTATGTTGGGGTGACACTTCTGAGTCAGATGCAGGGAGAACCCCCTGGGGAAAACCACATATACAAAGTGATAGAAGCATAATCGAGAAGGGCTCAGGTACAAACAAAAACACTCAGCTGTACTTGGATTACATCAAATACTGCAGGGGTAACAAGTCTCCTTGGTTTCCAGCCTGTTTTAATTTCATGAGAGGAAAACAGTGCAAATAGTTCTCTTAAAATTTCCTGGAACGTGGTAACTAATCCAAGTTTATTAATAAAGAAGTGTCCTCTCTCTGGGGCAATGCTGACTCCAGTTGGACTTAAACTCCTAGGTTATTAGACATCAAACAGCAGTATACGTTTTTGGAAAGGTAACTTGTTCCAGAATTCTTATTTGGCTTGTGATCCCAATACGTTAATGGTTTCCAGACAGGTAATATGTAGGCAAATACATGTTCTGTAGATTTTGTTATGACTTTAATTACAAAACCCAATTTGGGAATACTATAATATTTAAATATTAAGTTGAATATATTTGTTCCTTGGCTTAGAAATTCCCTTCCATTTGTGTAATTTACATCTTCCTGCCGATTTTTTTTTATTTCTTGTACTGTTACAAACTGTAAGTTCCAGAAGGTGTACAGTGAAACCACATTGTCCAGCCAGATAGAACAGGGCCACACATCTTACTTGGGCAAACAAAGTTTTGGTAGAGGGGAGACCTTCAATTTAAGTATGCAGGTAAGACAGAAATTAGCTGCACTGCATTCTATACACTAGATTTTTTTTATCCCACATCACTGGCTTCAAGCTGCTTTAACAACTGATTTCAGGCTTCCTGTGGGTTTCTATGTGTAATCTCATTCTCTAGATTTGTGCCATTTCATAATATTTAGCACTTTCCATTTTCAGAATTCTTTATGAACTACTTAATCCCCTCAACAGCCAAGGGCAATGCACCTTAGTGCTTGGGGTCTGTGAAAGTAGGTAGTTTATCTCTTAATGAGGCACTCGGCGCTAGTTGTGGTTTGCCCTGTCTATAAGTATTGACATAACTTTTAAAACCGAATTTAGTGGGTGAGCTGTAATTGTGACTTCTTGAATAACGTAAGGCCCTTTCTAAAATAAGGTGTTTGATTGCTAATAACCACACAAGCAATTACTTGCTAACTGTCAAGCCGTAGCATAGGGAACAGTTGCTTTACAGTGTATTTTTGAGTGGATGCCTCTGAAGTACTCATACAAATCTTTGTCCTGCTACTTCCATGTGCTGTATCTATTTTACTAAACCATAATCCAAAGTACGTGTTTATCTTGCAATTTCAAAAGGACTATTCATGAGATTAAGGTTTGCAGGTGTGGGTCCTGTTTAGACGGATGGGTCTAAAGTACTGAAAAAATGGACTGGACACATGCCAGTTTCCAAGTGGTAGTTAGCATCTGCTATTCTTAATCCTTGAGACCCTGGTTTGCATTCTGAACTAACCAGCAGTGAGATTAAAGGCCTGGGCTACATATTAAAAAATAAATCAGGTATTTATTTAATTTATTTAATAAACCAGAAACACACCATGACCTTGAACTGCTGACACAGAGAAGGGGCACGGGGACATTGTCTGAAACTTGAGATATTCCAAGGTTTAGTGTGGAGTGAATTTTCAGGAATTGGGAGCTTCTGACTTATGGGTTGATAGTGAAGATGCTGGTAGGCTACCTTGGTGCTAATACACACTGCTCTTAGCAAGCATTTATTGAGTGGGATGTCCGTAGTCAGCTGAATTAAATATATTAGAATGTGGAACTATATTAGGTTTTAATGAAATCCTCAAGCTCAACAGACATGTTTAATTGTTACTTATTACAAAGGGAATCCGTAAAATACTGTTATTAAATGTAAACAGTTTTTTGGCCATTAGTACTTTCCGTTTCATAAAGGAACAAAATGTACTTTAGTCAGGATGATCCTAACTATTAAAATCTCTAGACTCTGTGTTCTGAACCGTGCATACTTCAGAAAAAAAGCCACCTCTTATGCTGAAGAAGTGGATAATGAACAAAATTCAGCTTCAGCCTGTGTCCTTTGTCAGGTGGATGGAACTTAACTTTAGAAAAAAGCTGCAACCTTGTGTTACAAATGGCCTCCTTAGAGAAACAAACCCGGTTGTGGTGACAGTATTCATGTAAACTGCAGAAACTCATGTGCTTGCATGACTTTAAAATGTGTGCAGGTGGCAGGGCGTGTTCTTCCTCAACTGAATATACCTGACGAGCTTGTTCAGGATAAGAGTTACTCTTAAACTGAGGGGAGAAGAGACTCCTCTCAGGACTTCAGTTAGGGAAAGAGAATGTTTGCTTTTCATTTCCAGTTTGAGTCATTTTACCATGTTCTTGGATTAATGGGTGTGAAGCGCAAACTTGATCCAACCAGCTCCATGAGCAAAGTCTAGATCCTGTAACTCATGTTCTCTGAGAGCTAGCCCCTGAAGCTCCACTCCTAGTGTTTGAGACATTCTCTTATGCTGTAACCATCTTCCCTAGGAGCTCCGCTCACCCAGACTTGCCAGGCAGAGCAGTGCTCAACTAAAAAGCCCTGTTTGAAATGGGCACCCCCTCAATTAAAATTAGGAAATGTGACCCTGTTTCCAAAAAGCAGCAGTGAGAGGAAGAGCTGGTCAGACCTAGAACAAGACTTACCTGGATAATATTGTACAGCAGTTTTCCTACAGCAAATAGTTTTCCAAGGAGAGGATAAATGTCGCTAATGATGCAACTCCCACTGCTTGAGGTAGCAATGAAGGTCTGTGGAAAATCTGAAGTATATTTAGCAGTACATCTTGCTTCATCTGTTTTGCTGCCGTAGGCATGAAGGAGTTCCTGCACCAACTCCATAAAGTGCACAGTCTGTGTTCAGTCATCTTGCATGTAGAGAGTAGGCATCCTTCAGTCTCCACAGACCACGTATATGTGCCCCTGAGAGGTTAAGAATTTACTCAATTGGTTTGGTTAGCTGTGACCATGGCTGAAGAGACCCACTTGAGAGAGACAATTTCTGCCACATCTGTTACATTTAAAGGTGGTGTTTCAACCCTTTCAGCTCTGCCTTCTGCGAGCTCTTTTCTCCTCTGCTAAGCTGGATGGCTTCCTCTCGGAACACCGGAGACCTTTGCTAAGCTCATGTTTCCAAAAGCTGTGGTCTTGAGTATGATTTTCCCAGTTATTCACATCCATGTCCATTTCTTTGAGGTCTCGCTTGCGCATGCATCCTTAAAATGCAATTTTGGGCATCCATTGCATCTTTTTCCAGATGCCAATTCACCTTAGAGGGTGTCCTTTGGGATGCATCCATCATTCATTCAACATACATGCCCAAGACAGCGGCGGCATCTTTGAGGAGTGTTTGCATGCTGGCCCTTTTGAGCACCTCAGTGTTGGTGACTGTCCCTCCTGGAGATTCCAAAGATTTGACAAAGGGAATGCATATGAAAGCTGTTGAACCTCTTTCTGATGAGAATATAAAGTCCATGCCTTGCTCCCGTACAAAAGTGTACTGATAACGCATGCATGATACACACAAATCTTTGTACGTTCTGTCAGTTTGTTGTTTTGCCAGACCCTCTTGCTCAGTCTAGATACTGTAGTGGCAGCTTTTCCGATGCAGATGTTGAGTTCCATTTCAAGTGAGAGGCTGACTGCAATAGTGGACCACGGGTATGCAAACTCGTTCACCACTTCAAGTTGTTGATCTTGGTGAAGAACGCTTCCTCATTGCCTTGGCACATTGTTTGTCTTTTTTTAGGCTTATGGTGAGCCTGAAGTCTTGGCAGGCTTTGGAAAATCTTGCAGGTAGGATATGAAAAACTGTTGAAGGGCCAAATTAGGTAGGGGTGGGTGGGTGTGTAAAATACCTTCCCTAGTGAATGTCAGCCTTTATGCTCATCACAGTGATGCCCCAGCCTCTCAGGAGTCTTGCACAAATGGAAAAATATGAGGATAACCCAAAAGTCCGCATTAAGATTGTGTTGCGAATATCTAAAGACCATATTTGTCCTTCAAGTTCTTTGGGACTCTAGGCCAAGCCTGTAGCACAGTTCAGGGGCCAGTGTAAGCTTATGGCATAGTCAAAATCTTCAGTTTTAGGGGACATCTTGTAATCGTAGTAGTAGCAGTCACTGGAGGCTGTGGCTACTGCCAGCCATGTGGCAGGGGTATAACCTTTTTAAATCCAGACCTATGTTATCTTTTAAGGTCCAGGAAACAAAGATCATTCTCTAAACTGCACTACTGGGTGGAGTGGTTCTCTCTGTCTATTGCTGTGGGGGTGTCAGCATCTCTCTTGTTCTCTGAACTTGACTGCCCCTGCCCTTCCCTCTGACTCAGTTCCTCTTAGGCTTGGAGTCTCTTCCAGCATTGGCATTATGCCTCCATAAAACCTTTCCTGTTCCTCAACTTGTTGCTGTGTCTCTGCTTCCCGTATGCCACAATGCATGTTAGCCCTTCATTTATACAACTGATGCCCCTGACAAGCTTGTTCAAAGACCCTTAGCTGTAGATATGCTCCCTATTGTGTATCTGTGGTAGCAAAAACCCCATGGGATGGCAGAGGTGCTTGGTATCTTAGCCTTGTCTACACTAGAGAATTGTAGTATTGTGACTAACCATCATGCAGCGTCCATACTAGCCATCCTGTTTGAGCTGTACCAAGTCCACTGCGTCCGCCCAGAACGCTCCCTGCACCATGGCAGCTTTACTGGATACATCTCCTGCTTTTCCCAGTAGTTCCTCCTCCACTCTTCTGCCCTAAGCACTCAAGATTTCACATATTTTATACGTATAAAATGTACATGCTTAGTTTCAAAAGTGAAATAGCCCATGGATTTGAGCCTTAAGCAGGGAGGGCAGTGGAGGCACCCTGGGGGTATTGGTGGGTTTTTTCCAGGCCCAACTAAACTGTCAGTGCTTCCGCTTCGGAAGTGCAGAGCAATTTGGTGCAGCATGCAATGGGTCTGAGCCTTGCTCACCTCACTACAGCTGTAGTAGCTTTGGCAACATTGTGAGCATTTGAGCTCCAGTGTGAGCATTTTGTGTGTACAGGTGTGCCAAGCGCTTTCACTGCTGTAAATCTCTGGCACTGGAGAGCCCTTGGAGCAGTGATATAACAGTGTAGTGTTGGGGTAACAGCAGAAGTTAGCTTCAACTACTGCAAAGTAGGGCTGCTACTTAACTGTTTAATAAGGTTACTTCTGCATGGGCTTTTGGGTGCAGATGAAAACCTTAACATTGAGGTCAGTATGAGGACGGAAGTCACCACTGCTTTTCAGTTGAGACATAATGGCATTTCTTTAGAATCCCCCTTGAATCTGTCTTGGGCTGGAAGTTTATCATAAACCACCAGCAGCTGTGGTTTACCCTGCTGCAGGAACATTATGTCCAGCTCTGATATTGGGCTGCCTGTGTCAGAAAACATTTTGGTTGTTTTTAAGTAGAGGGAGGGTTTAGTTCAGATGTTTGGGGTTCCCCCCCTTACTGGTGTCATTTATGTGGGCCTATTTGCATGATGATGGAGGTTTAACCTCCTCCTCTCATCCTATTCAAAGCCACAAGGCCTTTATCCATGTTATGTTTTTGTTTTGTTTTTGTGATCCCATTCGTTCATCCTAACAGCTTCTGTACAGATATAAAAATCAATGTAAAATCAGGGTATTAATTTCCCTGTCAACCTGCTGTTTAATGTACATTGCTCTGTTTAGCATGGCAGAAAGCGTATTCCCCCTTCCCAAACACACACATCTCCCTGCTTTGGTAGTGTAGTGAGCCCCAGCTTTAATTCCAAGAACAGCACCTGGCTTTTGTGCATATAAAGAAATTTTCAGAAACTTGGCCATGTAGCTTTTCCCAGCTCTTGGGAGGAAATAATCCTGTCCTAAATCACCGAAGAAACTGGGCAGCTAGGGCTAAGCCCAGCACTAGTATCAGCTGGGGCTAGCAGCCAGCATTGGGCAGAGTTAATTATAGCAGGAAGAGATAGCAACTCAATGCAGAAACACACAAGTGGCTGCTGACCTTTTTTCTGCAGCATGCACCGTAAATGAGAGTCTCAGCTGAACCCTCTTCTGCTTCTACCCCTACTTCCTTTCCTAAGAGTTTTATTCCACACGTATTATTTTTCCACCATTCAACTGTGATCCTTAAAAGTAATTCATGCTGGTTGTTCGGGAGGGGGTTAAGCCATAGCTATGCAGATACTGATGTGTGTATCCATTTTCCATGGTGGATTGGCTTGTTTTTAAAAGAAAAGAGGAAAAAATAGTGTTGCTCCTGAGGATTTATTTGAGGAACACTCTACACGTCTAGTCAGGGAATAACATGTCTCTTAGTACATGTCATCCTGCCATCTTCCAACATTAATAATCTGGACTATAAACTGCATATAGGCGTCACTTCATCCACCCCTCAAATGCATCAGCATCTGGCTTTTCTGTATATTCTGGAAAATTTCAGGTTACTTTCTCTTGTTTTTGTGAGTGATTTAAAGGTACACGGTCCACTTTACACCAAAATTTAAATGCGGTAAAAAGACCGACCGTAGAAAACTTAAGACCAATATAAACGTGTCCACAGCTTGAGAGACAAGACAGCTATTTTACAATCACAGAAGCACTGCATCTCAAATGGTACAGCACTGAAAATCTGAGCAGGAACCCATGCATAAGCAAAAGTGAAACTGACTTTACTTTTCATAGATTAAAGTGAGACAAATGCAAAAAGGAAATAAAAGGTGAAGGTGTTTTTAAAATTCCTTCACTTCATTTAAACAGGACCAGCAGTAGAAGGACAATAAAGGGGCAGAATAAATTCACTGAGCCTAAAAGTTGTTTCTTGTGGGTTAGTACAGTCCTACTTTCCTTAACCATTTAATTTAGCTCCACATCATTCTTTCCCCGCTCTTGTTTTTTTCTATTTAAACTCTCTCTCCTTTCTGGCTTTGAGTCATCGTGTTCTGTTTACAAGCAGTGGTGCAACTGCACTGGTACTAGCTGTCAGATCCTAGCATGCTCACGCCTTTTTTTTTTTTTTGGGCGGGGGGGGGGAGGATGGGGACTTATTGTCAGCATAACTTTTCTTTTGAGGTGTGTGGTTTTTTTTTTTTAACACCTCTGAAAGACAAAAGCTTTATTGTTCAGTTGCCAGTGTAGACAAAGCCTATGCCTCTGTGCTATAGATCCCCAGGGTGTTTCAAGCTCCTGAATGGAGTCCAGCCACTACCCCAGTGGCAGGGACCCTAGACACATATGCAGGGTACAGATCTATCTGGCACCCAGCTACCTAGACTCTCTGGGCCCAACCTGACCCTTCTCACTCCCCTGTATTTAAACAACTCCTCTGCCAAAAATCCATCCAACAGGTGTGAAGCTTCTGGTTACAGTTTAACTCTCTCAGGGGCATGCAATAGTTGTGAATCAGTCACACGCTTTGTTCAATCTACTTTATATTTAATCACGTAAAGTACAGGAGAGTACAGATGATACAAAACAACTGGACAGCCTAAACATAATGTTCCTCAGTAGCTCCCATTCCCCTGGGAGATCATCTGTGTCCTGTGGACAGGCAAGATTCTCTGCACCCCCACCCAAGTTGCCTCCCTCATCTTAATCTGGGGCAAAACAGCTCATTTCTCCGGGGCAGCTCTCCCCCCTCCCCGACCTTTACAGCTGGGGTCTCCTACTTCTTTTGTTCTACCTTTTTAGTAATTTCCCACTACTCCCCAAACCCCCACTGTCCTTCACTCAGACGGAGGAAGTGTCTTCTCCCACACGGAGCAAAACTACCGCCCTCAAGCATTTAACTTACAGCAGACAGTTCCTGAGTGCTGATCATTCACCATAGTTTCTGGCCTGCCCTGACCACTCCGCTAACGCCTGGGCCCTCCACATACGTACAGGCTTGCCACGCCACAGCCATTTCCTACATACATGTAATAAAGTTATCCACGCTTCAGAAACGGCACAGACCGAAGAGAGCCCCCCGCTTTGTCGCACTAGCCCCCTAGAGCAGGCGAAAGCGGGGGCAGGCATTTGGACCACCGCGCGGAGCGGGTTTCCTGGCCTCAGAGGTAAAAAGCCCTGTGAGGACCCCTCCATGGAAGGGGGGGACAACAAACGGGAAATGACTCAGGGCCGCAAAGCAAACCTCTGACTTTAACTGAGCTGGTTTTAAAAGTGCTTAGGAACCCCCCCCCCCCCCGCAGTGACAGCGACTCCCCCGCCCCCCTTAGTCACCCTGCTGGTGCCTCTCTGACCCCACGGGCCCCCCCCCCACGACAGCTCTGACCCCACGGGACCCCCCCCCACGACAGCTCTGACCCCACGGGACCCCCCCCCCACGACAGCTCTGACCCCACGGGACCCCCCCCCACGACAGCTCTGCAGGCGGAGTGACCGAGCCAGTGCCAAGACCTGAGCCCAGGCAGCCGGACGCCTGCCCCAAGCCAGGAACGGAACCCAGGCGTCCGACTGGCCAGAGCCGCGGACACCATTCACGGAACCCAGGCGTCCGAGGCCCCGGGCTATCCCCCTACACTGGCCTCCGCCCGCCAGCGGAAGCGCCGACCACCGCCACCCCAGATCCCCTCCCCGCTTTGCGTCATCCCCCCCTCCCACCTCCGTTTTTACCACTTCCGGGCACACCCTTTCGTCGCGTCACGGATGAAGAGCCGAGGGGAGGGGGCGGCGCCGGAAGCGGTTCCCCGGAAGTGAGCGCGACCGGCGGGCGGGGGAGGGTGGAGCTTCCGGCGCGCGGTAGGGCCGAGGCACACGGAGCGAGCGCAGGGCGCGAGCCGGGGCTGCTGGCGGCCACGCAACTTCCGCTCCTTGAGCTCCCGCTCCCAGCGCGCGCCGCCTGCGAGCGATCGGCCGGCACCGGCTGAGGGGAGGGAGGCCGCCCCGCTGCCGTCTGCCTCACAGCCCCGCTCCCCGGGCCGGCCGGCCGGACCCGGCGCCGCCGCGGGGGAGAGGCGGGACCCTCCGGCCCTGCGGGGAGAGGCAGGACCCTGAGCCCGCAGCCTGAGAACGGCCGCCCCCAGCTCCATGAATGGAAATCGGCAGCGCAGGTGGGGGGCCGGGGCGCCGTGGTGGGAGCCCCTGAGGCGGGGGCGAGGCGGGGGGCCGGGCCGAGCCGAGCCCTGGTGGCTGGGGTGGGGCGGGTTCGGTGGGGGGCCGCGGGCGCTGCCCAGGGTGGGAACTTGGGGGCCCGGCTGAGGCGGTCTCGGGGGCGGGGGTGAGTCTGGGGTGGAGGAGGCGCTGCTGGGGGGTTTCGGGGGGGTATCAGGGGCTATGCGGGGGGGGGGGGGCTGGCGTGAATGCAAGGCAGGGACCCAGCTCGAGGGGGTTGGCTGGGTGCGGGGAGCATTAGGGGTACACGGGGTCGGTGCGGGGGTCGGGGTGAGGAAAGGGCTGCCTGGCTGATGCCTTGTGAAATTACCCCGGAGTGTGTCTCACCGAGCTGGGGACCCACTGAAGCCCCCCCTGAAGTACAGGCCAAAGTGGGGCCCGGCTCAAGAGTCGATCTAAAGCTAGATTGCTCTGCTCTGACCCCCCAGGAGTGGCTTCGCCTTGGTAACCAGCCCCATTGTTGTGGGCGGTTTCCAGGAGTTGTTTCAGGCAGCCACTGAGAACTGAGGGGGTGTGAGACAGTAATATCATGAACCTGCCTGTCAAACACTTGCTGAAGTTCTTGGGGGAGTAAGGACCCCTCTCTTATGGGATATCAGTGGCCTTTGCTTTTTACCAGTCCTGCCTGATAAACCCTTATTCAGTTAAAAAGAAGCTGGTCTTACAGCAGCCCTGCCAAATTTACCAGTCTGGGCTCAGAATTAATTTGCCCTCTATCATGATGATTTTTGGGTTGGGGAAAAGATATTTTACTGAAACAGCTTAATATGCATTCTGGGTGAGAGGAATTTTGCAAAGTTTTGCTTATACAATGTTGTGTATGTTGGTTAAGAAATTGTCTGATTTCCCGTTTATTTGCTTATTAATCTTAATATGTGTGAATTTGAACAGGACAAGTTTTGTCTGACATTATTTCTGTTTAGTGATGGCTAGTTTCAAAACTAAAATAATTGGGCAGGTACTACTGATAGAAACTTAATCATAGGAAGTATAGCAGAATATAATATTTTCTTCCTTAGAGCTGTCTACACATGGTAAAAAGAATGGAATATCTCATAACTGAAATTTTCCAGTCCAAATAGTGTTTGCTATATTACGCAAACTGGCATGTGACGAGTCCTTTGAGATGTTGTTGCCATGAAAATTGAAGCTGTCCCATGAAATTGATAATCATTGAGCATGGGCTCTGTGTAGCTTAAAAGCTTGTCTCTCTTACCAACTTCTGTTGATGCAATAAAATATTACCTTGGCTCCGTCATTGATAAAGTGAGCACTTGCTAACATCTATTATATAAAACAAGTGAGACACATTATTAACAGTTGTGTAACTGATGGACTTTAGAACCTTTTTTAAAACTTTGTCTAATTGTAGCCTGGTCTGTTCATTGTGTAACCATGCTCACCATAAAAAGTATTTAATGTTTTCATTTTAGTGTGTGATCTTATTACAAATAACTAGTATATAGTTACTCAGCATTTATGCACCATGTATTTCATATAGTCTTTGGCTCCCTCCATGTTGTTAATGTGTATTTTTGATAAGAACAGATTTAAAATTTTTATTAAAGCTTACGTTAAAATTATATAATACACAGGTTGAGAAAAGAGTGTCTGTACATCTGGATATAGTGCTTGGATTATCCACAAATACAAAATTTGCTTTTAAAAGTCATATGGTACATATAGTACATAATCAGCAGTAACCCAAGTTTAGGTGAATAAATTTAAGAATACAGTTTTGATATTAGCATCCAAGTATTTATATCACCCATGAAAAGTTATACAGAGAGTTGGTTGTGGAAAGCAAAATATATAAATGAGTGAAGATTGTCCCTCAGTAGTTGAGAATTAGGGTAGCTTGTCCATATAGCAAATACAATCCATCGGGGAAGTATTTCAGTTACTTTCCTTACTGCGCTTCTCATTGGCACTCCAGCTCATTCCTCCTGGTATTGCCAATGTCCGGTGATGTGTTCGATGTAGATGTCCCTCAACCATCTGATGGCGTCCTACGTCGTGAGTTGCCACATCAGCCGAGCTGTTGACAGATTCTGCATTCCCACAACACTTGCTCCTTACTTGGGCCCATTGGCCAGGGCTCCAGTGATCAGCATGTGTGTCTGAACCTAGTAACCCTTAGCTCTCACGGTATCGGCCAGAGGGACGTATTTCTCCAGCTTTCGAGCTCGGACATCACAGAAGGCTAGGGTCCTGTTCTCAAAGGGCACTGTGATGTCCACCATGATGACCTTCTTCTGCTCCTTGATGATGATGACACTGTCTTGTTGCAGTTGTCTGTCAGTTCCGGGGATGGTGGAGTTCACGGCAACCTTCACTGCTGGTAGCTCTGACTGGGCAATTTTGGATGGCGTTGTGTCCCAGCTGCCAGGCTCTGGAATGGGGCTTGCAGCTAAACAGGACTTAGGGTAGTGTCTTGTTGGCATTGCTGCACTTCCTACATCACTTGTCCTGATTCCCGTGGCGGACGGCTCCATTCAGTGGAACGCAGTTGAGCCAGGCCCTGTAGATGAACCTCCAGTCAGCAAATCCAGTGAAGCTGCCCCTGGGAGGAAGTGGTTGCTAGTGTCCCACTTGCACGTCATCCCGAATGCCTTGTCCTGGGCCGGCTTCTGCTTCAGGTTTTCCACATACTGGCAGCGGATGGCATCCTTCAGGGTCCTCTCCAGCAGGATTCTGACTCACAGAGTGATGATTGTGTGGTCCGTGTTCTTCATCTGAGGCACCAGGACTCCCAGTTTCCGGCGTTCCTCACACCATGTCCAGCGGCAGACAATACACTTCTCCAGTCATTGTGTAGCATTGCAGGCACGAGTCCAGAGCAAAAATACTGTCCATTACTGCAGGGTGGATTTGGGTTAAATTAGCAGTCTGATCAAAAGTCTTTGCTGCCCCCACTTAAAAGCTAGCTTTTGTAATTTAGTAGTATGTAGATATAGGATATGACACTCACTGCTGTCTGAGACTCTTGGCAATGGAAATTTAGTTTTCAGTGTATTAAAGGATATTACCTCCAAGTGGTTCCCTGCATGAGCACTGGCAGGGAAAGCCAAGAGGAATGTTTTGTCTTAGGCTGTACTTATTCAGCACATATCAGGTAGCTGGATAACAAATGGAGCTTCAGGAATTTGTTAGGATTGTAATTCTTTTACTTCTAAAAGGCACCCACAACTGGAAAACATGAAAATGGGTTTGAACTCTCCTATGTGAAGAAGCATCTTCATCTCTTTTGCTGTACAGACACTTACATTTGTGGCTGATGCAAGGAGTTAAATTCATGGTGGATTTGGTCCTGGAAAAATTAGTCTGGATTATATTAATTGTAGCCCTGTTTAGTAAGGGATACGACTGATCTAGAGCCATTTTAGGTGGCCATGGATTGTATTGATCTGGTGGCATATTATTAATCCTGAATTTCAGCAATCTGAACATATTTAAAAAAAAACTCCTAGCCAGTTTTGCTGACTACCCTTACCCTCCCATGCTGAGTACATTATATCATGAGGATATGGAGAATGGGTCCATCCATGGCTATTAGCCAGGATGGCAAGGGGATGCAACACCATGCTCTGAGTATCCCTAGGCCCTGTTTGCCAGAAGTTGGGAGTGGACAGTGATTGCCTCTTCTGTTCATTCCCTCTGAAGAACCTGGCATTGGCCACTGTTGGGAGACAGAATACTGGGCTAGATGGACCATTGGTGTGACCCAGTATGGCCTCTTGTATGTTCTTATGATGTAGTTCCTATTTCTTCATAATAAGATTTAGTTTTGGTAAAAGAGGAAATAAAAAATACCCATTTTGTACAAGAGTTTGAATATCAACTCCTTAAACTATACCAATATCCAAAATAATTTGAGTCTTGTTTCACCTCATGTTGTTTTCAGAAGAGGTTGTGCTATGTAAATGTCTTGATTTATATCATTTACCTTAAGATCAATACAAACTTTGTAATAACACTTTAATGTAAACTT
This sequence comes from Lepidochelys kempii, assembly GCF_965140285.1. Classification (NCBI taxonomy): domain Eukaryota; kingdom Metazoa; phylum Chordata; order Testudines; family Cheloniidae; genus Lepidochelys; species Lepidochelys kempii. Next base: position 3,286,143 of record NC_136398.1, on the reverse strand, counting down.
TGTTTACCTATCCCGTTATCTGTTACAAGGCTACAGTATATTTGCTTGTAGCAAAGTGCAACATTAAGGTAAATGCTCATAATCCAACTAGAACATCACGGTTATAAAATAACTAAAATAGATGAAAACTTTGAGGTAGGTGTACTGGAATGCACATGACAGAAGAACCAAGTGAACTGGGGAATAGGAATATGAGATCCAGATTAGAAAAGCTGAAAGATGTGGCACCAAGCTGTTGCTTGTAAGTAGTAGATTAATGTTAAATTTAACACATTTCTGGGTGATGGTGAGGCACTTGTGACCTTCCAAGTTAAATATGTTAAAATGCTGTTGTCGTGGAGCTTATTGTAGGGACTCGGGTATAAATGAGTAAATCAGCTAGCTAATCATTTATGTCAGTGGTTCATATCCAGGGGTCCGGGCCCCCTAGGGGGCCTCGAGCAGGTTTCAGGGGGGCCTCCAAGCAGGGCCAGCATTAGATGCGCTGGGGCCCAGGGCAGAAAGCTGAAGCTCAGGTCTTTGATCCCGGCCACCTGGGGCTGAAGGCTGAGTAATGTAGCTTCATGGGGGCCCCTGTGGCATGCCCCAGGCAGTTGCCTGCTTGCTACCCACTAATGCCGGCCCTGGCTTTTATATGCAGATATATATATTTATATATATAGTTGGGGATTGGTCCTGCTTTGAGCAGGGGGTTGGACTAGATGATCTCCTGAGGTCCCTTCCAACCCTGATATTCTGTGAAAACCAGTTACTGTGGCATAGGTGGGCCGTGGAGTTTTTATAGCATGTTGGGGGTAGGCTCAGAAAGAAAAATGTTGTCAACCTCTGATTTATATGATTTCAAAAACAGTGTTTTGCCGACTTAAAAGAAAGTTGTGGACTTAATTTGATTAAAAGGATCAAAAATTGTTTGGCCCTACTGTGGTGGAAAAACATTAATTAAAATATCAATATTACTAAAAATTAAACAGTAAAAATACATCTCTAAAATCTTACTGTTTCAGAAAATTTTGTATAGCAAGTTTAAAATGTCATTTAAATTACACAAGAATTTGATTTTTCTCTTCCTCACACTTCCTGTATTAATGACCAGTAACATGTTAGGACCACAATAAAAGACAAGCTATATCTTGGGGAAGAGGGGGAACACACTTTCTTAAAAGTTAAACTTTATTCAAGGGCACTTTGTTACTATGAGAGTTACAATGGAGCTTTCATCTGTTGGAGTGTTGAGACTGGAGCTGTCTGAATCAGAAGTGATATGATTTTTACAAAAATAAAAGGCCATATTTAATCTTGGTTTAAAAACTCTTCACTTTAGTTGTGGGGTGGGTGGCAAGTAGGTTATCTCTGGAGTAAATCCCAACTACTTATTTTTATTTATTATTTGGATTGATAAGAGCAAGGACATAAGACTCTGGGTGCCCTTAATATTTTGTATAAAAACACAAGTAACACAGAGAAATCTAGCACAATATACTCACACTCATGAATAACAGAGCTGAAAGAATTACTTCACCTCTTCCCAGTTCACCCCCTTAGATGGCACTCTAATTTCCAAAAGCTCTAGTATAAAGATTAGCTTTGCAGCCTGTGTGGAATGTCAGGAAACTCTACCTGTTTTCTTGCCAAGGAGAGTGGAAAGAGTGAGTTCCAAAGTTGAGGGGCCTCTGCCAATATTTTTCTCTCTTACCCAGTGAAGTTCTAGCAGTGTGGCAGGGGGAGAGATGTGGTATCTCCAGTAGGTAAGTCCATAGCCATGTAGTGCTTTATAGGTCAAAATTAGTATCTTAAACTTTACCTGAAACCCTGGAGGCCAATCAGTGCAGATAGCCAAGAACTCATGTAATATATTTGCAGTGAGAGATGAATTCTCCACCAGCATTAGCTTCTGAGTGAATTTAAGATGATGATTTAAGATCCTGCAGAGAACGCTATTCATTGGGTGGGTTGTGCTTTTGCTAATCACTTCTTAAACTCTGCGTGACTACCATTTAAGGAACTACCATTTACTGTTCTCTGGGTAATGTTATCTGGGAGCTAGACTAAACTGTGGCTGTCTTCTTCAGGGTAGCCATTCAGGTAGTTTTTACTTGGGTGTAGTTAGTCAAGGTCAATACTATACCCCCACGTGGGGTTACCTTGACTAGCTACATCCAGTTAAAAACTACAGAGGCCCCCCTCGCTCCCCAGATTTTATGAGTTAGCTATCTCAAGATCAACAGACCCTTTTTTTGCAGTGAAGCTTTAGTCTGTGGGAAAGCATTTATCACCTAAGGATCACCTGCATGGTCACCATTAGATGGTTAGTTCCAAGTGTTTCACATATTGTGCTGAATGCAACAGTTTTCACAATTACTTTAAATTCAAATCAGATTTTTTTAAAATATCAAGTTCTAATAATTCAGTAACGTTGAAAGTTATAGCTTAAGGAATCAGTGATAATATAATATAGCCTAGTGTTACAATCAAATTAAAATTTAATGCACAGGTTATTGCGCATTTTATGGTGGATAGATTAGATATTACAATTATTTTTAAAAAAGCAATATAATTTGATCACCTTTGAGAAAACTTTGCAATTTGCTAACATGGCAAAGTCCAATAGGGTTCCATATATCCATGATCATAGATCAATTGCTTGATTTTCTGCAGCAGACTGCCAATTAGAAAATTATAACCTAATTTGTCTAGAAAGATTTAGTCCTAGTTGAAAAAAATTGTGCTAGAATCTTGTGTAAAAAATAAAAAGTACTTCAGCTTTATTAATTAATTCTTCTTTGAATTTGACCTGATTAACTGACCTGCGTTAATGCTATTTGGACAGCTTTCAGTGTTTTAGCATATGTCATTGGATGGTCTGAGTATTCAAGTAGTAGATCTAAGATTTATCTCGAAATGTGGAGTTCAAAATGCCAGAACACAGTGGTGAATTGTTAGGTTGTCAGGAATGTATCAATAGTTTATTTTCTCTTGGACAATTTCCACACTGAGCTGGAATAGACCCTATGATTGAATTACGATGCACAGAATTCACCTTTTACTTTAGGAAAGGAAAAGTTATATATTGACTCACTCACTTAGTTTTGTTTTAGAGAAATTGTTGAGTGGTAGTTCTTCAGCTCTTACTCTGTGTGCTATGAAGCATTTTTCTGAAACCAGGAGGAACTAGTCATTCATTTGCTGCTTCATTTGTTTCATTCATGTGCAAAGCCTGTTGCGAAGTGTGAGTAAATCAAGACATTTAATATACTTAAAAAAAAATAAGACTCCAATGACGTTTTCGAAGGTTTGAGTTCAGACCCAGTTTATCAAATGGAATTTCTGGCATAATGTTCAGTTTAACTTTTAAGTCTCTTTATTTGAATTTTTTCTCAGCTAGTGACAGGCTCTCTGATAGTTACATTGTCACCATGTTACTACATTAAGAGATTATCTAAGTGTCTAGATCACTCTTCTAATACAGGACCTTTAGTCACTAAAGTGGAACAAGTTAGGTTTAGTAGGGATAAGGGGCAATTAATTGCAAGCTACTTATATTTGACTCATAAATAGTGGTTAAGTGGGCAAAGTAAATTCAGTTTGAATCCTTGCTATTATCAAAGTTAACTTGAACTGGTTTTATTGGGGAACTTGTCAGTTTTGAAAACAGTGAATTTGAGACTTGGTAAATGGAAGGGAATAAATCGAGAACTAAATATTTTTCTTCAAATTAGTGGGTAGTTAAAGTATATGCAAGTTGTTAGTGAAAATTTCTGTTAAGTGCAAAATGTAATATAGTTCACAAAACTTGAAGAGAGATTACTTCAGTTTACTTTTTTGCAGTTAGTGGGTGGAAAACGCTTCAAGAATAAATTGGCTGTGTTGTGTTATGTATGGGCTTGCCATATAGACTATTTCCTCATAGTGTAGACAGATACAAAAGGTTTCAGAGTAGCAGCCGTGTTAGTCTGTATCTACAAAAAGAACAGGAGGACTTGTGGCACCTTAGAGACTAACAAATTTATAAGAGCATAAGCTTTCGTGGGCTACAGCCCACTTCATCGTCTGCATAGAATGGAACATATAGTAAGATAACAAATGTATTAGAAAAAAGAAAAGGAGTACTTGTGACACCTTAGAGACTAACCAATTTATTTGAGCATGAGCTTTCGTGAGCTACAGCTCACTTCATCGGATGCATACTGAAATGTATTAGAGCATAAGCTTTCGTGGGCTACAGCTTATGGTTTGTATGGTAACTTCCAACTTATTAGTGTGTGTGTGTATATATATCTATATCTATATATATATATATAGATATATATCTATCTTACTGTATGTTCCATTCTATGCGTGCGATGAAGTGGGCTGTAGCCCATGACAGCTTATGCTCTTAATAAATTTGTTAGTCTCTAAGGTGCCACAAGTACTCCTGTTCTTTTTACAGATACAAAACTTTATGAAGTAAAGGTAAACGGCTTGTCTTTAAGAGTTTCTCATACTTTTTATTTTAAAAACCTAGTTTTTACAAGTTACTATTCTAAATTTAGCTGGTGATAACACAAACTTGTGCACTGCAGTGTTCACTCTAGCTTGTAGACGCCTATCCGGCACCAATGAGAATAGCATCAATATATTTATCTGACCAGAACTTGAACCAACACTGCTTTATCTAGATACTTTTTAAATAAAAGCAAACTTTACTTTGACGAGTGTTCAGGAAATAGGGATTGTGCTACTTTAGAAATAGTCTAATGTCATCCCGAAGGGTGGCTTTCAGGGAAGGAGGCAAGACACAATTTGTTTTATTGCTTAAGATTTCCAACGTTGCTAAGGAATTAGAAATCTGAAAATAACCTTCTAACCCTTTATTCCCTGTTTCACTTTCACATTTTATTTTAAATTTTCTGTAACCTAGAATGAAGTCATGTTTTCCAGTAGTGATGGCATTTTCTTTGAGTTCTACAGACTGGGCCTCTGAGCCCAAGCTGAGGCCAGGGGCCCCATGAAAGGGAATCTTTTCCCTTGGGAGAGTTCTCTCCAGTGTGCATGGAACAAGCCCCAGTCTGAGGAGCGTGTGGCTGGACAAATCTGTCTTGTATTATTGAGCTGCAGTTGAATAATATTTTACCTCTTTAAAAACACTGTCTTCTCTTTAAAGCTGTTTGACTATCTAGTCAGGGATTTAAGGCTGTGCTTTACAGGAAGACTAAAAAAAACCAAACCTCTTAATTTTTTTGCTGTACACTTTTTTTATTCTCATTTTATAATTTTGAAACGTGTGGCAAATGGATAATCTCTTGCTGGAAAACAGCTGTTACACTCCCTTTGTGCGTATTCAGGTAAGAAAAGTCCTAGTAGGAACCAATATCTTGCCTCTTGGAAGTGTATAAATTTAATCAAATAAGATTTGGCCTGTAGTTATTTCTGTCCTATGTGCCAAACTCTTCAGTCTTCCCTAGAAGTATTTTCAGTAAAAATGCCTTTAGGCTGCTGTTTCTGTACCATTCTCACCCATGCTTTTACTCCTGATATTTCTTCATTTGGTTACCTGATAGATTTCAGTTTGTTGCTCCAAAGCACAGCAGAAGAGTTAGGTGCAGTTTTAATTATGTTTCAGTGAAAAGCAGCTGCTTGATGGGGGAAACATAATTTGTTACACAATCATGTTTGTGATTTTTCCTTGGTGAACCTTTAGGAGAGTATCTGTGGGGATACAGGCCTTATCCCCAAGCTATTACAGCAAATGGGAGTCATTCCATTGACTTTGGATGGGCTTTGGATCAGGTCCTATAAGAACTAAAATTTCTTACCCTTTCAGTAACAAATGTCCATAGTTTGCAAGTTTGGTTAGAGTAATGTTAGTATAGCCACAAATGCCAATTCAGTTGTAGTTGGATGGAATTAGTTTTTATTTATCCAAACCAAAAGCCATGTCTTTAATTCATTAGTCCAACTTTTTTAACTCTTTAAAATCAGAAAAAATTAATTTTGGTATAACTATTGTCCTGTAACAAAAGAATAATTTTAAAAGGTATTAATATTTAGTATTATCAGTTTTAATTCATTTTTGAAGGTTTTTTTTGGTGACTCACCTTTTGAAGACCAATTTTATCTGTATCTCTTGGAAATGGGTGACCTCACTTAAATACTTACCAAACTTGGACAAATACAAATTAGCATATTTTCCCATCACTGTGCATTGGACTTACGCAGGCAAGTCCCATAAACACTACTGGGAATTACCAGCATACATCCATATCAGGTGGAGTGTGAACTCAAGATGTATTATCTACTTATTTCTAAATGTGGCAGTAGTGAGTCACAGTAGGTCTTGAACTTTTCACATAAATGTATACTTGACTTGCCAAGAGCTGATTTGATATTTGTTTTGAAAGATTATTAGCCAAGATTTGTGTTGCTTGTCATGACTATTTAGTAATTTTAAGAAAAAATGAATTATTCCAAAATTCTTAATGAGTATTTCAGTAATCATTTACTTTGCCAGGGTGTTGTGAGGTTTAATTTGTTAATATTTTAAATGTATTTTGAGACACTAAAGTAGAGGAAAACAAAACTTTATTTGAAAAGTGATTTATTGTTTAACAAAACATTTAAATCAACGGGAACATAAAAAAGAATGAGTTTATACTTCCTCAACCATTGCCTCTTACAGGCTACGGGCTCAGAAGCAACAAGTTCTCATATTGCTGGTCTTAATTCTTTTTATGTTTATAGTTTCATCTACTTCCTTTGGAAGTCATTCTGTGCGTGTGCGCATGTATGTGTGGGGTAGTGGGCAGACAGAACTCCTTCCAGTAGTCTGTCACAGTCATAACTTTCGCTCATAACCTGAAGTTTTACTATTCTCTGTTCCAGCGGTTCCCCAACTTTTTTTTTCTGAGCCCCTCTTTGGAGATTCCTGTCCCATGCCACACCCCTTTTTTCTAAGAAATGAGGTGGGGGGAGATGGAAGTGTATCTGGTACCCATGGGAGCCAGCAGCTGAGAGCACACAGACAGACCCTCCTCTTGACCCCAGCCCTTCTGAGGGCCCAGTCAGTTCCTCACACTTCGAAAACCTCTCCTTTGAACCAATTGATTCCCAATGTCTGGTCCTCTGATGTCTTTCTGAATATTTGACAGGTTTCAGAGTAGAAGTGTTAGTTTGTATCCGCAAAAAGAAAAGGAGTACGTGTGGCACCTTAGAGACTAACAAATTTAAGGTGCCACAAGTACTCCTTTTCTTTTTTCTGAATATTGTCACCTGTCAAGCACTGTGCACCCCCAGCTCCCTCCTCCAGGCTAGCCACATTTGGCTTAAGTTTTTAATGGGATTTTCAAGTACATGTTATGTAATGTATAAACATTGCATAAGGCATTTTTTCAGTGTCTGAAAAATGGAATAGTGCTTATACGCCAAAGTCTGTTTTTCTTTCATTTCTTTTACAAGATTTTTAACAATTGACTGCTTTGCCCTTGTGGAGTTTTTGTTTTTTTTTCTTGTTATATGACCTTGAGTGAATTCTGCTTTGTACTTGTGGCAGTGCTGAAATATTTTTAGAAAGAGGTTTTTAAAAACCTCAACTGACTTGTTTACGATTTTTGGTGAGGGAGAGTTAACATTAACTAGCCCTGCAAATCATACTCCTACTTTATAGTAGTAGCAGTAAGTAACTCGTATACTCTAATACTTTTGGTTCTCGTATTTATTTCCACTGGCCTTACAAAATCCTAAGGCATGAGGGTAAGTGACTCATTAATGTGATATAGGAATGTTAGCTATCATCCAAACACTTTGTTCACTTGTTGTTTTACTGGGATTTGAGTCACAAGTTATAAGTCAGTGACACAGATTTTATAATACACAAACAAGTGTCCAAATATTTTTAAAAGCAAGCCATTCTCAGCATGTGTAAATTTATTGGGACAGTGGTGGATGGGAATTAACTGACAGCATACACATGTAAGGTTATATTTTTTAAGTGACTTGTCTGACAACCTAGGCCTCAAACACAAAAAGAAGGTAAACACAATTGGAATTTGGCTACAATTGTTTAAAATTGTTACACTAAATTAAGCTTGTACTTGTGCAGACCTGTGTTTATAATCCGTTATCTGTCGTGATTCTTCATTCCTCAGTTTGTGTCAATTCCAAAGAATGTCACGTAATGCTATGCTGCTGTTCAGGAAGAATACATAGTTGGCATGCACAATTTTCTGAAGTGCAATGTGGGATGCAACTGAATGAGTGGATCTAGGGAAGGAATTTGGCAAAGTAGTGGTATTTGTTTCTTCTGCTGCTCAGTACTGTTTTGTAGGGGAGCTGAGGCTGGAAAACTATTTTTATAACCAGCTCTGGATTGGGTGTGCCATTTACAGCACTCCAGATTTTAAAGTGTAGGCCAGCAGCTTGCCTAATGAAGAGTAGCTGAATCTTATTAATTTGTTTCTAGTTTTTTGTCGTCTCATGCAGCTGAGCATTAGGATTTTGCTAACCTGAACAAAAGAAGTAAATGGATGGGGTACCATCATTTCCTTCAGCCGTGGCCACATAAGTTAGTATAATGTATTGCTTGGTAGCAGCAGGAGGAGGAGTATTTGGCGCAAATATTTGGTTTAACAAAACACTTTCCAGAGAGTGTGGTTGCAAGAAAACCCCCCATACCATATTTTCTTGCTCTTTCTGCCTCCTTGCCCTCTCTTTCTCAGTGCTTGACTGTAGTTAAGGAATTGCATCTTCAGGTTGGCCATTCGAGGTGCAGTAGCTGTGCTTTGGTAAATGCTCTTACCATTTACATTTAATTTTGATTTCGCAAGATTAGCTAATCCTTAAGGTACTATACTCTAATTCTGACAGCTGCAGTAGTACTTCATATGTATGTGAGCCTTCCATAAGCTATGGAAAGCATGCTCTTTGTAACCATATTTTTGTAAGATATTGGGTCATTTGTATGGAAGATTTTTTTTATAGAATAGTGTGACCTGGATGTTTTCTAATAGATATCTTTTGCTCTTGTTTACGTCTGTGTTGCTAAAATGAATCTAGAGCAGTTAATTCCAGAGCTACTCTTTCTTATTGGTAGGGCCCTACCAAATTCATGTCCACTTTGGTCAATGTCATGGTCATAGGATTTTAAAAATCATAAATTTCATGATTTCAGTTCTTTAAATATGAAATGTCACAGTGTTGTAATTGTAGGGATCCTGACCCAAAAAGGAGGTAGGGGTGTGTGTGTGTGTGGTGGTGGGGTCACAAGGTTATTGTAGGGAGTGTTAGGGTACTGCTAACCTTAACTTCTGCACTGCTTCTGGTGGCGGTGCTGCCTTCAGAGCTGGGCAGCTGGAAAGTGGTGGCTGCTGGCCTGGAGCCCAGCTCTGAAGGCAGAAGTAAACCACCCAATCTCTGCATTGGGAGCAGTAATTGCCAAAACATAGTTTGTGTGAACATTTAATGTGGTGCTTGATGTTTTTTGCTTTTACTTTCAGTCTTGTGTTGAGATTTCTGATTTTTTTTTGGTTTTGGATATATCTTTCTGTGTAGAACTAGATACCTTTACAATACAAACTCTGTTTTGTAACTCTTGTTCTTTTCTGTTCCCCAGCACACAATTCCCCTCAAAGTAAAGGGAAATGACCATTCCTGGAAGATTATATGAGATTAATCAAATGGCAGATAAGACAGTTTCCCCCAGCACTTGACATTTTAACTCTTGTAAGAAAAGCAAGTGGGCAGGAACTGTACAATCTGCGTCACTGAGTAGGAGTAGGGGGGAGAGTTTTTAACTGACTTAATTGAATGCTGCAAATCATGACATTTGTATGATGAGTAATTTTAAAAACTCCAAAGCAACTCAAAATAAGATTGGGTTTATAGTCTGTTTCTTGACGGGAAAGAATAATCTGCAAGCAAAGATTTCCTAGATTTTCGTAATTTTTGGAGACTGTCCGTTCTTAATATTAGCTGTGTGCTTGGTTCTGGGCAAGGCATATGTATCCCAGTTTCTGTGCTGAGGCTCTTATCTGTGTCCATCTTTCAGACTAAGATGCTTCAAGAACCCAAAGAAGCATTAACTTAGAATGCTAAATAAATTAGCCAGTGACATACATTTGTACAGGTTTAGAAAGCACCTTTCTTCTCCTATTTCAGATTTTTGTTGGTTTTATAAAATAATACCTACAGCTGCTTAAGTAATTTAATTTGTTTGTTTAGTAACAAAGCACACTGACATTGCTTGAAACTCTTCAGCTACACGTCTCTTCTGGGTCACTGAGTTCTGGCAAATGCAACTATCTTGCAGCTGGTGCTTTTACTGTTATTCATTCTGCTCTGCTGGCTGAAAATGGATAATCTCTGCCAGGATCATGCCCTTCATATCATTGGTGCCTGCATATTTTACTGTGTAAACAAAGGAAGTACATGAGCCTTAGCCTGTATAGACCATCCTGTGATTTCTGTTGCACCTCTGTCCATTACCATTAGGATGGTCTGTAAACAAGCTTTTAAAATTTTCCATTTTAATAGTGGCTAAAATGGACTTTCCACAATAATGAACGGTCAAAAGAAAATGCACACTTTTGGTCACAGCAATCACAGAAGTTAATGTTCCTCACTTCATTTTCTTCATGGGAAGGTTAGAGGAGAGCTAGGTCTGCTTGCTATCACTACTTTGAGAGCTGATGACTTAAACAGAAGGAGAGCTTTTGAGTGCCATCCCATGTTGTATGTTACTTGAGGGTAGACCTATGCTGCTCCCTGAAACCCTTTGGCTTTGTCCAGGAAGCTGATGGGACAGTTGCATGGCCCATTTTTCACTGGTCTGGGTCTTGTGATGCTGTCTTACGTTAAACTTTGGCCTTTTCCTGCATTATATTTCTTATTTTTATTCTCTTACAATCGCTTTACCTCTTCCCCACGAAGTATGAGATGATATGTTTAAGGTCCTGAGAAGGCTGTTTGCTTGTCCGTTATTATTGCATCACTTCCTTTGTTGTTCTACCAGTGTATATATACAAATGTAAAGAGCATATGCATTTTAACTGTGCTATAATAGCACCAAGTAGTAACTTCACCACATAGTTTAACCATTGTGTTCAGTTTCTAAACTGTATTGTTTCTTTTACAGGACCCGTCGGGGCACAGCCCCTTCTCATGGTGCCCAGACGTCCCGGCTATGGCACCATGGGCAAACCTATTAAATTGCTGGCCAACTGCTTCCAAGTTGAAATCCCAAAGATTGATGTCTACCTCTATGAGGTGGATATTAAACCAGATAAGTGTCCTCGCAGGGTGAACAGGTAAGTCGGTCACAGAAGTTGTAATTTAATCTAAACTATATTGAAATCTTTAAGCAACATAAGATCCTAGCGAAGTAATTAGAACTATAAAGTTATTTCACAGTATCTTATTTTAAGAGATGTCAGTGACTTCTAATCAAGATATCTTCCACTGTATGCTCTCTCAAGTTTAGCGAATAGGAATTTGTTCCCAAATGTGTCTGTCTGAGTTATTTATATGTCTCCCAGTGGTATTGGGATGATATGGTATCTTGCAGAATCGAAGTAAATAAAGTAGTTGGAATATATTGTGCTGGCTAATAATATCAAAGGCAAATAGTAATTTTTTTCCAGAAATCATTGAGTTTTAAATGAAATAGGCAAGATTTCTCACACATTTCTCAGTGCGCAATTAACCAGGAGTAAAGGATGAAAGATTAGTTCCTACATGCATATCTTAAGCCTAATTTATTTTAAATGCAGTATTAGAGATTTACAGTAAACTATAATGCTATGATGCCAGCTTCTTTTTTCATGTCTAAATTTCTGCTCTTGTTCAGCCAGTTTAGTGTAGCTGAGTTAAGTAGAATTCAGTCTGAACTACAGACCAATCAGCTTAACTTCAATACCCGGAAAGATAATGGAGCAAATAATTAAACAATCAAGTTGCAGACATCTAGAAGATAAGGTGTTAAGTAACAGTCAGCAGGGATCTGTCAAGAACAAATCATGTCAAATCAACCTAATAGCTTTTTTTGACAGGGTAACAAGCCTTGTGGATGGGGCGGGAGAGGGAGAAGTGGTAGATGTGGTATATATTGACTTTAGTAAGGCTTTTGATACTGTCTCGCATGACCTTGTCATGAACAAACTAGGGAAATGCAACCTAGATCAGGGATTCCCACGACAAATTTTTTTGGTGGCCTCAGAGTGCAGTCACCAACTTTTGCTGGTGGCTCCTCTGACAATTTTTCCTAAAATACTTAATTGCCTTTAGGAAAAACAAATATGCACATATACATGTCCAAATAATTGTAATGTATTTATGTAGGATATTGCAGACTCAATAATAAAAATGTCTATTCTGTACTGGACCTAAACAGAAGAGAAACAAATAATGTGCTTTGCATGTTCTTGTCTTTTTCGTTTACTTTTTTTCGACTTCCTAGCTAGTCTGTTTCTGTGACAAGTGATATTTCTGTGTTTCTTAATATCACTTTTCACAGCAGCAGACTAGCTAGCTGGGAGGCAATGAAAAATGATATTAACAAACATACAAATATTACTTTTTCGAGAAACAGACTTATTCAGCCCTGGCAAGGTGGGGGACAAATTTAAGCCCTGGGTGGGGAGGAAGACAGCTGGGGGCCAGAGGGGATGAGGAACTGGGGGAGGCAGTGGGTGTCTGGGGGGATGGATAGGGAACTGGGGGAGGCAGGGAGTGCCTGGGGGGATGGGAGTTTGAGCCTGTGGCCAGCACCTGCTGCCACATGGCTGGAGCCCAAAGACCAGCAGCAAGAGCATCTGGCAAGGGCACAGAGCATGCGGCTGGCATCCACCACCATGGGGCTGGGGCTGGATCCTGTGGCCAGAGCCCAAAATCGTGTGGCTCAGGATGGAGCCTCTCACCACGTGGCCCATGCCCAGGGCCAGAGGAGGCAGTGGGGGCCGGGGCAATGGGGAAGTGGTGGTGGTGAGCACGGGGCCAGAGCCAGCGCCCCTGGGAAGGTGGGAACTCACACTGGCTGCCTGCTCCTCTGGTATTTGTGGCTATAGAGGGGGCACGGCACAACCCCTGCTGGTGATCCTGGGAGAGGGGCCTCTTCTTTGCCCTCCTTCCTCAGTCACTGGCCAGGAAGCTATGGTCGCACAAGAATCACTTGGTGCTTGCATTTGAGAAACACTGGCCTAGATGGAGCTACTATGAGGTGGGGTGCCAAATTGGCTGGAAGACTGTTTCCAGAGAGTAGTTTTCAGTGGTTCACAGTCAGTCTGGAAGGGCATAATGAGTGGGGTACCTCAGGGATCAGTTCTGGGTTCTGTTCTCCAATATCTGCATCAGTGATTTAGATCAGTGGTTCCCGAACTGGGGGTTCGCAGAACGTTACAGCGCATTGGCCAGAAAAATTTCACTAATGGCAGCCAGAGGACCCTGGGCATTGGAGGCAACAGGTGGGACCCGATTGCAGGACAGACAGCCTGAGCCCCAGGGAGAGAGGAGCAGGGCAGTTCAGCTTGAGCCCTTCCCCATGAGTGGGGGAGCCGGCCGCCTGAACCCCAGCACTCCACACGGATCTGGCAGCCTAAGCCCCAGGGAGAGCGGGGCCGGACAGTTGGGGCTGGTAGCCCAAGCCCTGCCCCCATCAGTGGAGTAGCCAGCCGCCCAAACCCCAGCCCTCCACCTGGGGCTGGCAGCCTGAGCCCCAGGGAGAGTGGGGCCGGGCAGTTGGGGCTGGCAGCCTGAGCCCCGGCGGTCAGTGGGACCTGCAGCCCAAGCTCAGTGGAGCTCAGTTGACTGGGGCGGTCAACGGGGTCCAGCAGCAGGAGCCCCACGGAGTGCAGAGGAAATTTAAACTTAAATCCCTTGAAATATTCATTTTTAGGAGGGGGTTCATGAGATTTCACAATTTAGCGAAAGGGGTTCGCGGGCTGTTAAAGTTTGGAAACCACTGATTTAACTAATGGCATAGAGCGTACGCTTATAAAGTTTGTGAATAATACCAAGCTGGGAGGGGTTGCAAGTGCTTTGGAGGATAGGATTAAAATTCAAAATCTTCTGGACAAACCGGAGAAATCGTCTGAAGTAAATAATCATAATGGATCACAAGCTAAATTTGAGTCAACAGTGTAACAGTGTTGCAAAAAAAGCAAACATCATTCTGGGATGTATGAGCAGTAGTGTTGTAAACCAGACACAAGAAGTAATTCTGCTGCTGTACTCTGTGCTGATTAGGCCTCAACTAGAGTATTGTGTCCAGTGGTACCATATTTCAGGGAAAGACGTGGAGAAAGTCCAGAGAAAAGCAACAAAAAATGGTTAAAGGTCTAGAAAACATGACCTATGAGGGAAGATTGAAAAAAAACTGGGTTTGTTTTTCTGGAGAAGAGAAGACCTATGGGAGGAGAGTTGTGGGGGGAATGACATAGCAGTTTTCAAGTAAATAAAAGGTTGTTACAAGGAGGAGGGAGAAAATTTTTTCTCATTAACCTCTGAGGATAGGACAAGAAGCAATGGGATTAAATTACAGCAAGGGCAGTTTAGGTTGGACATTAGGAAAAACTTCTTAACTGTCAGGGTAGTTAAGTACTGTAATAAATTGCTTAGGGATGTTAGAGATTTTTAAGAGCAGGTTAGACAAACACCTGTTGGATGGTCTAGATCAGTGGTTCTCAAACTGTGGGTCAGGACCCCAAAGTGGGTCGCAACTCCATTTTAATGGGGTCGCCGGGGCTGGCTTAGACTTGCTGGGGCCCGGGGCTGAAGCTGAAGCCTGAGTCCCACCACCTGGGGCTGAAGCTGAAGCCTAAGGGCTTCAGCCATGGGCATTAGGGCTCAAGTTACAGGCCCCCTGCCTTGCGCTGAAGGCCTGGGGCTTGAGCTCCCCCACCACCTGCCCAGGGTGGTGGGACTCAGGCTTTGGTCCCCTTTCCTGGGGTTATGTAGTAATTTTTGTTGGCAAAAGGGGGTCACAGTGCAATGAAGTTTGAGAACCCCTGATCTAGGGGTCCTACTTTGTGTGCTTAGAGTGCAGGGGACAGGACTAGAAGATCTATTGAGGTCCCTTTAATAAGCAGCAGGTTTAAAACAAACAAACGAAAGGAAGTATTTCTTCACACAACACAGTGTCAACCTGTGGAACTCCTTGCCAGAGAATGTTGTGAAGTCGAAGATTATAACAGGGTTCAAAAAAGAACTAGATAAATTCATGGAGGATAGGTCCATCAGTGGCTGTTAGCGAAGATGGGCAAGGATGGTGTCCCTAGCCTCTGTTTGCCAGAAGCTGAGAATGGGCGACGGGATGGATCACTTGATGATTCCCTGTTCTGTTCATTCCCTCTGAAGCACCTAGTATTAGCCACGGTCAAAAGACAGGATACTGGGCTAGATGGATCTTTGGTCTGACCCAATATGGCCATTTTTATGTTCTTACATTATGGTCTTCCAGTCCTACAATTCTATTATTCTTCCCTGGTGTGTCTCAGGTCCTTTCTCTTTCTCTTCCCCCCTCTCATCAAAACACCAGTAGCGCTTTGTTTTCCTAATACTTACAGCATGACTGGGTCAATTAAATCCCTTGGTGGTCTGCTTACTTTTCTAGGTTTGTGGTTAAATAGGAAAACTTTTATGTCTGCTGCTATTCTAGAACAATAATTCATCTAATATCAGCTGTGATTTTTGTCTTCATTTTTGCCAGGGCCATTCTGAACTGAACCCAAGGGTGAACTATAATCAAGCTGTAGCTGATATTCAGCATGATCTTGAATCAGCCATAGCTCACTTTTTCTTTATGTAGAAATTGAAAGACCCATAAGCTGGATATAGTTAGGTTTTGTCTTGGTTCAGAAAGGTCAAACTGTACTGATTCCTGTTACATAAATTTGGTATACGTCACAAGCCGAGTTTGTTCATCTGTTATAATAGGGCTATCCTAAAATATTGAATTATAAATATAAAATTCTATCCCATTCTGCAGTTGTAGTCTATAGATAAAGATGAGTCTTGTTTCTTGGTCACTGCTGACTTAATTTCAGATTTTAGAGTCAAATTTGAAACAAGGAATGTGGTATTAAATTATTCCATGTAATCTGCATGTCAAGCATACAGTTTAATATTACACTGCATCCTTCCGAAAACTCATTTGTGTGCTTTGTGCAGGTTGCGTGTGTTATAGGTGAAGCTGGCAGCAACATCTATAGTTAAGATAGTCTAACTTTCCATTTATAAGACCCATCTTCAGTTGCTTTTAACTTTGCCAAACTCTAGGGCTGAAATTTTCCATGCCAAATGTCTGCCCCACCTGAATAATTTTTAAATTTTCAGCTCTTCCTAAAATGAGATTTGGCCAAAAAAAATCCTTATGTTAAATTCTTACCTTTTGAGATACTGACACCTACATACTCTTTGAAGAAGGTACTTGACATTTGACAAGGAGGCCGCTCTGGGCTCAGAGGAGTTGACTTTTGCTGTGCATATAAAAATCTACCCTATTAGGATGTTACAGGTCTCCTGGAAATTGACACTTGAACATGCTCTGAGGTTTGTTAAAATCTAGCATCTAAATTATCTGAAGAGTCCTTATGCCTTGAACATAGAGTGGGCAAGGATTGCAGAGGCTGAGCAGGACTTTCTCTGCAAATCTTCTCCTAGGTGCTGGGGGTTGTTGTGGTGCCAGGGGTAAAAAACGGTGAGAGGCAGGGCAAGCTGCAGGAGAACATGCTAGGGGATATTGGTAGAAGGATCTAACCACTCTCCTTTAGAGCCTGGAATTGAATCCAGGATTTCTGAGCATCTGTTCATACTCTGTCAAGCAAATAGCTGTAAACCCATATGGTGGTCAATATGGGTCCACATGATGGAATTTTTTCACTTGTGATTTTGTAAAGTAGGAAACAGATTTTTTTAAAAAAAGTTAAATATGTCAAGGCTACGGAGGAAAGCAGACAGTATTTCAGTGCCAGAACCAAGGTTGCCTGTACAGCCTAACACGTCCCAGTTGAGTGCTTGACTCTTGTAGCCTGGAAGTACTTTTAATGTAATTTGTTTTAAGCAATATTTAATTTGTATATTGTCCTTAATATCATGAGTTTTAGAGCAAAATACATCTCTATAGTTCAGAAGGAATTAGATTGGTCCAAAATGTGCCAATAGAAAAGATGAATCATTTTATGATAACTTGTAAGGAAGATGAATAACTTCATATTTCCTGTCTGCTTCCTCTGAATTGAATAGTTCTGATGGAAAGAGAGTGAGATACTTTTTTCTTGATGTGTCATGCAGTGCATTTTGCCAGTTGGCAAGATAGGTGGTTTCCACAATAATGAAGTAAAAGACCAATTTCTGCAGCCATGACATAATTAAAAAAAAGAAAGAGAAAAGCTTCTTCCCTCATGACTTCCTTGAGATTCAGTACTGTTTTTCATGTATCTACTGTAGATAACTTGTTGATTTTGCAGTTCTACCCCTCTTCCTGCTTTTGATCTGAGGTTCTGATAATGCTGATTGTCAGTATGTTTCAGATGAATATTTTTCAGCTTTGCAGTGTTGTTGTAGCCATCTTGGTTCCAGGATCTGAGTGTGACGAGGTAGGTGTGATAATATAGTCTATTCATCCAAGTTCTGTTGGTGAAAGAGACAAGCTTTTGAGCTCCACAGAGCTTTTAGGAACGCTCTGTGGAGCTCAAAAACTTCTCTTTCACCAACAGAAGTTGGTCCAATAGACTATTATCTCACCCACCTTGTCTCTCCAATATTTTTCAGCTGACAGTTAAGTGCTGCAGTTATGGCACCTTATAAATACTAAAGATAGTATTTCACCAAACGGGTTTATAATGGAAGCACCATCACTTGACAATTGGTTTGATGTGTAAGTTTACTCTTGTGATTTGCTGGTTATTAACATATAGCTTCATCAAATGAACAGTGTGATAGAATGATAATCTTCAAGATGCAGGAGAAATGTAAACTACTCTAGGCTGACTTTCTCTTAGGTTGATTTCAGATGGCTTCATAGGATTCTGTTACTGTGTTGTAACTGCCACTTTGCTAAAAGCTGTAAATGAGGGCTTCTGCAGTGCAAACTAACGGAGTGCCTTCATTATTTATTGCACTGATCTGATCTGGAGGAAAGTACCCAACAAAACACTAACTGTTGGGAAGCTTTTCTTTCGGTTGCCGCAGTACAAGTGCTGAAGTCTCTTGAGAGAACCACATCAAAGAGAGTGCAACAGCTCACGGTGTGTCTAGTTAATTATCTCACTTAAAAAGTGGGAAATTTTACAAAACTGAGTATCACACATGACTTGAAATAAACGATTGGGGAGTAATATCAAAGTAGAGCACTTCCAAAAACCAGGAGCCCACCACCTTTCATATTCCCATTTGCTTTTTTATTGTGGTCTCATTTATTAAAGTGTGGTTACAGTGCTGTAGATAAGGGTTTGTGAGAACTTCAATTAATCTTTGATTATGCACTATAATTAGGTGCTATGAGTTTTTAAAGTAGTCTCAGGCAACGATAGAGTTTGTCAGAATATTTGGTTTGGATATTTAACATGTCTTTGTGATGATAGGTAGAGCTGATAGACACTTCTGATAAGAAGACCTTGTTTTCAGTTGCAGACCTTGTTTTCAGTTTCAGTTCAATCTTTCATACTGGGTGCCTCCCTTGAGTAAATTTTAGGAAAACTTTGGTCAAAATGTTTTATTCAGTTGCGCATGCTAAAAAAAAATGTTGCAGCCTTTTCTTTGAAATGCTCTAGCTTTGGAGCCGGGATTTGAAATTTGCCAAGGGGGATAGCTTTTGTGTCAGGAATGTGCCTTTTGCTGTCTTCGTAAAAATCCACTCAAAGTTGACCTTTGAAAATCGCAGTTTGCACATTCTCAGTAGAGACATCCTAGAGCTTAACAGCTAAAATCTTCAAAGGTTATCCTCACTGAGCATACTCAAGCCTCTCACAGCTTCTAGTGTTGACAAGACTCCACCTGTCATCCCCACATGGCTACTCCAGCACACAGCTATGGGGGCTCAGAAAGACTTCACCTGTAATGGCTACTCCCAGCAGTTTTGGGCCAGGCACCAGAATTGAGAGCATAGAACCGTGCAACACTCCCCTCTGCTTCCACTGACTCCCCCACTGCTGGCACCCAGGCAGCATGGAGGAGGAAGCCATTAGATTAGAATGCAGAGGGAACAAAAGTTGAATGGGGGAGAGAGAGAAGTAGATAGGAACAGTGTCTCGTGAACTGGAATTTGGGGGCGGGAGGAGAAACTGAGAATTGGAGGAGGGAGAGTGGGTCCAGTTGGGCAAGGGGCTGTGTGGAAAATATAGTATAGGATCATGTTATTAAAGACTGTCATGCATGTCCACAAGGGGGCTGAATTAAGGTTGCACAGACAGTCTTAATTCTGGCATTTCCTAATGTTTGCATTTGCAACCTTAATGCTCTTTTAATGCCGTTTTTTGTGTATAATAGTAAATCAGAGTTTGGGGGAGGATTATAAATAGTTGATAATATGGACTAATTTTTTGTGTGTTTATATTTTTGGTCTCTGATATTTATAGACTATATTCTTGGTGAAGTTGGAATAGTTCAGATGTTTGCCACCCATGATTTCTTAATTATTGCTAAAACTAAGCTGCAACTGGTTAGTCCTCAACATTTTGTAAACTTTTAAGTACCAATATAAGTGTTTGCTACTTTACATATTAAAATACAGTCCCCCTGTTCCAGGCAATTTTCTGGGTACATTCAATGACATCTAGCATTTTATGAAGGTCTCAGTCACTGTGTATGGATTGAGCTGTGGTAAATTTTAGAGTGTTTGCGAAATGTTTTGAGGAGCGATTTGAAGGCAAGGAGGCTGCTTGGCTAACAAGAAGGGCATACTTTTCCACGTGTAAAAGTCACTGTAGTAAAAGTTGCAAACACAGGTAGAGAAATAGTAATGCTGTGTATTGGGTTCAGCTCCACAAACCTGTATTTGTTTGATATCCACTTGAATCCAGCTGATGTTTTCTTATGGTTTAAATAATAAAATACCAGTTTAATTTTTATTCAGATCTTAATTTACAGTAGCACTGTAAAGTTCATGTCCCTAAAATATTTTTATCTGGTCACATCATTTAAACGTTTCCTTGAAATGCTCTTGTACTCTGAAATATTATTTTAAGTGGGTACTGAACGGATTTCTTTTTTATCTATGATTTCCATCTATCTGCAAATAAATAGATGCTATTGACTGGTCCTTCAAACCCTCCTTGTTATCTGAAAATCAAGTTAATCCATTAGCCATAACTTGGCTTAACTAGTGCATTAAAGGTGTAATTAAGGTGTAGTTAGGGGGTCCATCTCTGTATACCTGCATGAAGTTTCTCCATTTGGAATCTAGTTAAAAATTCTGCTGGTGTGTGAGCCTGTAAAAAAAAAAAAAAAAAAAAAAAAATCTCACTTTCCTTCAGCTGCATTGGCTCTTTATTACTTTCTGTATGAATAATGCACTGATTTTTGTCACTAACGTGAGCACGTGACTCCAGTACATACAAGCAGCAACTCTGACTATGAAGATACCTTTTATAGTCAAATTAGACTATAATCCTATTTGAAAGACTCAAGAAGTTTTATATTTTAAATTGCATGATCAAATTAAATACTAACAGTTACTGTGATTCCTACTGCAAATGACAGCATGAAATCTGGTATCTTTGTTGAAATCCTGCATGTGCTTAGTAGATTTGTTTATAGTAGGTTACACTAAACTTGCTGTCTGTTTAAAAATGTCACCAGCTGTGTGTGTGTGTGTGTAAAAAATAAATATATAAATGTGGCAGGTATTAACTAAAAAACACAATTGTTGAAATCTTTAATATACAGTAAGTGCTACAGATGGCTGTAATGAGCCCAATAAAGGGGGCATTGTGTCTGCAGAACAAATGAGTGGCCAGAGAATGTTCTGCTGACTGGGTAGGCAGACAGGCAGCTACGACTTGCACTACATGAGTTAATACAACACCAAAATGCCTTTTCCTTTGAAGAAGTGTTTTTGGAAATAGACTTCCTGGTCTCTTGCAGGCTGTCTCTAGTATTTTGAATTAGAGTATATAAACTGTAGTGTAATGTTCCTCTTCTGTTTCCCTTCTCACTTCTCTTTGCTGTATTCTTCCATAAGTCTTCCCTATTGAGTTAACCAGTGCTGGTTTTTGAAGACCACAGTACAGATAAGTTCAATGGAGCAAAGCTGCAGTTAGAAACTGTTAGATTAGACATAGCTCTGTTAGTAAAAGAGTATAGAAGCTGTCTCCCTCTTTTCCCACTTCTCCCCACCTTCTTTATCTTTCTCGTTCAGCTCGTCACAGGTTGCAAACTGAAATTTATTGAAACATTGGCATTGCGTAGTTTATAGTCTGTGATGTATGTTGGACATAGTCTAGGGAGAGTGGCAGTGCACCAAAGTGTAGGGAGGGGTTTTCAGACAAGAGGGACTTGATTGTGGTGTGCAAGAAGAATCATTAGTAATAGGACACTAAAAAGTTCTTGTTACAGTGCAAGTGTGTGCACATTTCTAGTGTTTTTTTGTTTAAGATTTGAGTCAGTTACAAAATCCTCAAAATGGAGAGAATTGCAGATTGGATAACATTTTAATTTTATTGGCCTTGGAAACAATATTGTTTTGGGAAATTTAACTGCTGTTACTAATTTTGTTTAAAAAGGGAAGCAAAGTGTTTGTCATTTTATGGAAATACTTTGGGTTAACATTATGCATTCAGGAAGGGTCATATAAGTAAACTTTTCTGTTTGGGAACAAAAAATGCAAATTAAGTATTTTCTCCCACTCTCTATTGTAATTTAAGAATGGGAACGATTAGTATGCTATAGCTAACAAAAATCCTGATTCTTAGCAGAGTAAGAAGCAGCTGCAAGGCCATGGAGAAGATAAGTTGGTTTTTGTTTCTTGCAGTTTTTGTAGTTTTTTTTTTTGTAACATTTGATGCCAGCTCTAGTCAGATGGATTGCAAAAGAGGAAAAGTCCCTGGACTCCTTAGTACCTGAATCTATTACAACTTGTGTGAGGGGTTAAAAGAATGTGGAAATTCTGTGTTGGTGGCTTTCTTATAGTATTCAGTGGCTGTATTAGGTTATTGTATTTTTTATTTATTAATCTTAACTGCTGTTAAAGAAAGTCACAATAAACCATAATCCTACTCAATTTTTGTTACTTGTAATCTTGGCTTTGGGTGGGATTAAAATGTAGGGATTTAAAAACATTTAAGAATTTTTAAAAGGCCAACATTCTTGGGTATTTTTAATACTGAAGCAGCCTGGAGAAGACAGTAACCAACTCCTTTTTGCAGATTGATGTATAAATTAACAAATTTTTAGGATGAACTAAAATATTCAAAATTGTGTGGTTTTCAGGAGTGAGCATAACCACCAGTTGTAAGGTTAAGCATGTACATTTTCCATAGTTCCAGTTTGAGTGCTTGAAGGTAAGCTGCTTCCAATGTGTTTGTAGCATAGTGGGGCATCAGTCCTGTATGAGGCTTTGGGGTACTATGGCAATACAAATAAATGATTCGTAAGCAACTGTATTTGCTGGTGGTATTGCATATCCTTCAGCATTTCATTATTCAGTATTTTGTCTGAATTTCTTGAACTAGTTTATGGAATATCAGTCAAGTGCAAATCAGTTAATTTTCTCTAAATAAGCTTACTGAAAACTGCTTGAAGAAAGTGTGTGAAAAATATGAAGGCAGTTGTTCTCAGTGATACAATCTTCCATGATTATTTAATTGTAGATATTTCTGTTCTCTTACAACTGTGCCTTTTTTAGGGAGGTGGTGGACTCCATGGTGCAGCATTTTAAAGTGACAATATTTGGGGACCGGAGACCAGTTTATGATGGGAAGAGAAGCCTTTATACAGCCAATCCACTCCCTGTAGCAACCACTGGGGTAAGACATATTGGTACTTCTCCGTTGTTACACACAGCTTGTCAGAAAAGCAAGAATATTTTTCTAAAAAGGTTAGCTTCAGAAATAATTGAAAATACACTAGGGTATCTGAAATGCAATAAGAACCTCCCTAATGTACACCTTGATCCATAAACCCCATAATATACAGAAAGTAATAGTCTTTACCATCTTCTCAGTAAATATTTAATAGTATTTGATATTTTTCTGCGCTGAGATCTCATATTAAATATTCAGTTTTACAACATATACTATATAGTATACTTGTTCTCAAACTTTAGCAACCTGAGGACCCCCATTTGAATTTCAAATTTTTCTTGGCCCCTCAAACACCCTGTTCAGCCCCAGGCCCTGCCCCCACTCCACCCCTTCCTCCAGGACCCCACCCCATCTCTTCTCATCCCGGTCCACCTCTCCTCCTCCTCTTCCTCGCCAATATACCGAGATGTACAGACATTCTTTTCCCAACCTATGTATTATATAATTTTTTAACATTAGTTTTAATAAAATTTTTAAATTTATTAGTAGCAGTATTATTAAACATTCACAAATAGGCTTTCAAGTTAAAATTCTCTTAAGATAATGAGTTCACACTTTGAGGCTAGACTGATAATACATGAACATATGGATCACATATTTAAGGCGACGTATGCAGCTTGTTGCATCCAGTTTCCTGGGTTTATCCACTCTCAGCCCAATCCAAAACCTTGGCTTGTAATCATTTTTGAATCTGTGTTTAATCAGTGTGTTTCACCAGACATGATCACAAACTATGTTCAGAAATAGTGATATAGGCTGCCAGGGGCAAAGAGGAACAAGGGTCATCTACAGCATGTTTATAGCTGCAGTAGCCTAAAAGTTTAAAATAAAAACATTTCTCTTCTCTTTCCCCTCCCTTCTGCGGGGCAGGGAAATAATGCTGCAGTGTGTGATAGCTATGCTGGCAGACTGAGAGAACCATTCTTTTTGAGCAGTTGCTTACACAACTCAAAACATTAAGTGTTGACAGGATCTTGTTCTCTGCTGTTAGTTATTTTATAGGCTAAATCCAAGAGCTGCTGCAAAGTGTCATCATCACTTTAAACTTCCTTCCACCCACTTTATATGATTCTTCCTCCTTATCTCAGATCTCCCCTTCTACTTTCCCACACCTGCCAAATAAAAGCAAAAATGTTCCTTCTCCCCAGTTTTGACTTCAGATTGTGGATAGGTGGGACAAACATAGGCTAACTGTCTGAAAGAGAAAATGGCACCATTTGTAGTCAAGAGCTCTATTTGTATCTCATTTGCCTTTTAAATAGCTCTTGTGTTCTGCTTCTCCATTCTCTTCAACAGGTAGATTTGGATGTAACATTACCAGGAGAAGGTGGAAAAGATCGTCCCTTCAAGGTGTCAATAAAGTTTGTTTCTCGGGTGAGCTGGCACTTGCTGCATGAAGTTTTGACAGGAAGAACCTTGCCTGAGCCTCTGGAACTAGACAAACCAATCAGCACTAACCCTGTTCATGCTGTCGATGTGGTGCTACGACACCTACCCTCCATGAAGTAGGTTCTCTCATCTTCGTTCCCTCTCTCCCATTAGCTTTTTTTAAACTTTGGGGTGAAATCCATTCATATTTCTGCACAAACATAGCAGGAGGAAATCAATTAAGCCATTCCTTACACACAATACGTCTTACTGATGGGCCTGGGGAGATTCCTGGTCTGAGTCAATTGAAGCTAATATTATCTGAGTGTGAATATTTGTGCAGGAAGGTCAGACCCAGAACAGGTAATATTAAAGACTTTCCACAGTGGATTATTCAAGACAGTATCTTCCCCCAAAAAACTGTTAAGGACCATGAGACACTTGTTCTGGATCTTCAAGTCAAGTTTAAGAAATCTGAAACAAAGTAATAAGGGTTACAATATACTGTACCACTGCATCTTTTGTGTACTCCAGTTTATCAGTGGCTCCACATAACTTGTAATGTGCCTTATCTGAAAGCATGAGCCTTTTTAATTCATTGACATTTCACAAAACTGCAACTTCATGTTTTGGATAAACAGTTGAGATAAGTTTTCTTTAACAGTATCTGTTTTCCTCGTCTCAGAAATCTGAAATTTCAAAGGAGGCTAGTGTAATTTTGATATACATTTTGCTTTATTCATGTACTGGAGGTTACTTTTATCTTTTAAAGTTTGAGTACTGGTTTGAGGCACAATGGCAGTTTTCTCTTATAGAGGTTGAAATGAAATACATTGGTGAAATGTATCTGTAACTTGCCAAAATGATCTTGTCTCTTTATGGAACTAAAATCCTTCAACTGTCCTGAATTGTAAAGAAACATGAAAGCTAATGGCCTTGACACTAATATGATCCGTCCAAATGGTAGTATTCTCAGAGGTTGTTACACGACTATTATTCATCTTAAATGCCAACATAACTTTCCAAATCCTTTGCTTACACCAAGCTTTGGACAATAGAAAGTGAATTAGTGAGCTGGACTAAAAACACATCGGTTTGGTAAAACATACCCACTTTCATGCTAGCGCAAAAGGATATCTGAAAGACTGGAGCCAATATACACCAGACACTATTCTGTAGAAGCACCTTGCCAGTCAGCATTTGTGCTGCAGTCAAGATCGTGCTTTACTGAAAGGATGATTTAATTTCAGATCTTTAACATTTATTTTTTAATTTGCTCTAAATACCATAAATAGCTGTCACTTTAAAAAATTGTAATGCTTTCTTTGACTAAAATTAAAAATACCACTATAGAAACAGCAACATACAGAATAATGTTAATTTAGTCTCAAAATCATAGCTATGTTTTGTAAAATGTGACTTTCTGGTACCGATATACATCAATATCCATACAATAATTTATGAGGTGGAATAATAATCCTTGTTATATAAGGCTTTTAAAATACTCTTATGGAAGGCAGTAGTATATACAGACGGCTACTCTTTTCTTTTTTTAAATAGGTATACCCCTGTGGGCCGCTCCTTTTTCTCAGCTCCAGAGGGCTATGATCACCCGTTGGGAGGGGGCAGGGAAGTATGGTTTGGATTCCATCAGTCTGTTCGGCCTGCTATGTGGAAAATGATGCTTAATATTGATGGTAAGTAAATGATTTGTGTATAATAGAGGTATGGAATGGAGAAGGTTACCTTTTAAGAATAAAAATGTCTGTGCTGTTCAACTAGTTGACTGACGAAACTCAGATATGCACTACAAAATAGTACATTTTGTTTGTGGGAATAGTTTTCAAAACTTGTGGAACAAAAGCATTTCCCACAACTAAATCATCAGCTCCCAAATTTAACTTTTCTCTCTCTGCTATAAATTAAGAAATTAAGCTTAAAGTAAATAGCTAATTTCAAGTATTCTTGCATATACTCTAGAAAAATACAAAAATGAATCTCTTGTCTATTTAGTTGCTTTATCTAAATTTAGAGTTGCTATTACATGAAAAGCTATTTCTAAAAGTAAATGGCTCAGTTTGAAGATTCTGAAGCCTTTTATTGTAAAATCGTTACATAGAGTACAAATTATTTATCTGATTGAAAACTATATTTTCAATATCGTGACTTGGCTATAAGACTTCCTTTATAGTTGTGTGTTTATCATTATAAATATAAAAAATTACTACCAGGCTTAGTTCCTTTGCAGTGGGCTTAATTCAGTCTTCTGGCTTTTTCTTGCAAAGGATTTAGAAGTCCTAGTATTTGTATTTCTGGATGTGTCATCAAAGTGTAAACACTTGGCCAAAAGCTAGTTTGTCCTAATCAAGAAACAAAAAGTGTGTTAATTAAGATATATGACATGTTTCCTCTGTGTAAGGGAGACTGTCACCGGTACATGGGGAATGAGTTTGTGGAAAAGAATTATCAGTACCTAGACAAAACACTTAAAGTATGTTACCTTACAAACTTCAGTACAAATACATGATTCAATAGTTGCTGTCAGGTTTGATGTATTCTATCTAATTAGATGAAGAAATCACAGTTGTTTGTTTATATTGAACTAGTTGAGATTGGCAGTTCTGCAGCACACACTAAAGACCTAACAGAAGGCTCCTGAGAACAGTTGGTGTACTTTTCAGACAGAATATTCTACAGACTACAAGAAGATAAGCATTCATCTAAAGCATATGAATTTTAAAGTGTTTTAATGGAACATGTTCTTTCTTTTTGAAGGGATCTGGCTGAAAATGGCTTGTGCTGCTTAATCTGCTTGAAATATTCTACCAACCTCTTGTGGCCATTGATCATACAAACATTTTAGTGTAATCTTCCATGCTGAAGATTTGCCTTGATAATATCCCCCACACACTCTGAATTGCAGGTTTGACTATTGCAACTTAATTTTATATAGGGATGAAGCCACAGGCCTGAAAATGCTCTAAATAGTATAAAATTCATCGGCCCATCTACTAAGCAATGGATGTCTCTGTACTGCGGATCCCAACTAGTTAGTTCAGTTTAGGGTCTGTCTCCTGATATTTAAAGCCTTCTGGGACTCTTACCTCTCAGGACAGCTACATTCAGTTGGAACTATGACATTGTGACCAATAGGGAAAGATTCATGAGTGCGGGAGACAAAACTGTAATAGGATCTGGACTGAGATTGTGGAACTGTTTGTCTTAGAGAGTACTCTGTACTCCAAGACTAGTGCTGTTAGTTTTCTAATAGTTTTAAGTTTTTCACTTCTTAATAGCCACACATCATGTAAACTTTTGACTCCGTTAGTTAGGTGCTGCAGTCATTTAAAACAGCAGCTTTATTTCTTACACTTTAATTATGATGATACTGCTTTCATCAAAGCAATATTCATATGATAATGATAGTGTTAAATAGGCTTTATCAAAAGATTGCAACAAAGTTAAATTAATTTTCCCAACTATGCACACACAAATTAAAAATCGAAGAAAAGATACTCTATTACAGCCAGATGTGGATTGTTGGAGTTATGAGCTGAGACTGAAGCTGGTACCATTTTTTGGGCAGTCAGGAGTGCCACAGGTGTTCCATTAGGTTGGAGGTCGGGTCACTTTGATGGTGTTTCTTTCCCATTAGCAAGATTAGCAAAGGATGCAATAAATGAATGGGCAGAAACCATATTTAGAGTAGGTGGGGTGCAGTGTTAAAATCCAAGAGACCCTGAAGCTAGGTTGACTTGAAAGCCACTAGATGTGCAATGTAGAGCAGAAAATAGCAAAAGAGGGGCAGACACCAAGAAACAAGTGGACAAAAGCCACATCCTCGTGGTGCGCCTTTGAGTTTTATGTATTTTTCAACATATTATGACATTGAAATAGGGGACAGCTTGCTCCGTACTTTTGTAACCATTATGTCTTGCTCATGTGCTTCAGACACACAAATGAAATACATTATTGTTGCAGCTGAGGATATATTGATACTCCTTATTTCTGCAGGTTTAGGGAACATGTGACAACTTTCATATCTAGTCATGCTTACTGCACAATTATTTTCTCATGGATAGTAAAAGTAAACAAGACAAACGGATCCATTTCTGTAATTTCCATTTAATTCAGAGAGTTTTGCATTTTGTAAGGAGTGCAGGATCAAAAATATTCTACCAATCAGCAAATCATACCCAGGTTTTTCAGTTAAATGGCCCACTTGTAACACAAGAATATTTCTGACTGTAAAGGTCATTAATGATTGGTCCAAGCCAGTGGTTTTCAACCTTATTTCGTTTGTGGACCCCTAAAAAATTTCAAATGGAACTGCAGACCCCTTTGGAAATCTTAGACACAGTTTGAAACCCCCAGGGGTCCACAGACCACAGGTTGAAAACCACTGGTCCAAGCAAAGTTATTGCATTGTTCACATTAGCTGACATCTTTCTGAATTTCTAGCTATTGAATAACTAAGACTTACTACCAAAAATGCAATTATTTCAAAAGAGAAATGCAATGACTCAATGCTTGGAGTCTAAAGCACATCATAATTCTCTCCTACAGTTGTTGACATATAGGAGCAGCTGATATTCTTTAATACCAAGCTAAGTATTGTTTAAGTCAAGCTATGTGCAATGCCTGCCTTAGTGCAGTAATTACAATAGGGCAGAGAATTCTGAGGTTTCATAGTAGAAATACTGAAGTCTGTGCTCTTGCATACTGAACTTCTTGGAAAATGAGCAATAAAAAATTGATCCTTTTCTCATGTATGGTAGTAACTACAGAAGTAAAAAGAGGGGTAGTTCTTTGTAAATCCAGTGTACCCAACCAAAACTATACCTTTTTAAAGCAGTTAATTCTGATGTTGCTATTGGTTGAAAAGCAAAGTTAAATTAAAATTATTTGAGTTTTATGCTATTACAAGTAAATCCTCAACAGTATGTATGCGGCATATTGAGGAGAGATTAGTTTGTTTTTTGGTTTTTGCTGTAAAGAAAATAGTCTTAATCCTCACTGACACTGAGTCTTGCCTTTTGTTGCTTTTTGTGAAGTAAGCTTTCCCCATCACTGCCGAATAAGGTCTTGTGAACCAGAAGGTTTGTTGTGTTTATCTTCTTGGTAGAAGTTATTCAATTCTAGAGAAGATTTACAGTGGATGTGCAACAGACTATCACATTAATGTGAAATTCCTAAATAGAAATAATTTTGATGTTTAACAGATTATGGGAAAATGACTTTGCTAATTTGGTTTGAGACAAGATTAAATCTACAATCAAATTATTGGAGTTTGTTTTGATCACTTACTGCATACAAGGTGCTCTGCAAAATATCTGTTCCTATCAGTTTCACAAATTTTGTTACCATGGAGATGAACCACAGATCCCCAGTTGTTGGGGGCGTAAGCTATTTGTGTTCATTCAGTAATCGACATCTGTAGGTGTCTGCTAGAGTGCGTCATACAAAGTTGGCGGCTTACTGGAGTGACGCATATCTGAAGAATTTTTATTATTTGTATGGGGGATTTTGGTGTTTTAGCATAAGAGACCTGGGAACTTCATAAACTGCTAATTCACTATTTCATTGTCTAATATTTTTTGCTATTTAAAGACTTAAGTGTATTGCTCAGCCTTTCTATATTTGGCCTCAATTGAGTGAAGGTAGGGACTGAGCTAATAGCACCACCTAAAGTTAAGATTGCCTGATTCTTCCCACTATCAGTCCCTGTTTTCAGCTGTTTATAACTTTGCCAAACTTCAGCCATTTTGGGGTGAAATTTTCCATGCACTGAATGAGGCAAGGGTACTGGGGAAAAAATACTACACCAAAATATATAACATATTTGGTCAGAGAAACATGAGGGCATTATTTAAAATCTAAGTGAAAAATAACTTTCTAGTCTGTCTCAGAGGAGAAATAAGCACATCCAGAAACCACATCCAAAGTTTCTTATAAAAAAAATTCTATAAAACATAACAGTTAGACACTTTTTGCCATAATAATTTCTCTCAGTTCTAAATCAAACTCAAAAAGGTAAAATCACTAGCTAAAACGTTAAACTCAAAAATGGGAGTGGAGACAGAAGAGTATAATTTTTGTGTCTTATATTAAAATGCAAAAAAAGTGTTTCCTTAAAGTCTCCCTTCCTGATTTCTAGAGATACTAGTGCTTGTAAAACACACCTGCCTTGATAACATGCAACATATGTTAAGAAGGCTACAAACGAATGCCCTCGAGGTGTACAGTTATTCGTAGGAGCGAAGCCCAGTGGAGAACTGGTCTATTCAGTGCTGTTTGATTATCCATGGCAAGGTACAAAGTAATTTTATTGGCAAGTTTGTCAATAGCTCCTTTAACTTAAAGGAGATTTTGAATTTCCTTTGCATGTGGATATTTGAGCTATACGACAGTAGTGAACATATGAAGAAAGTGGTGGACATGTGAATAGTTCCAAACTAAGCCATCCAAAAAGAAAAAAGGAAAATCTTGAAACTAACACCGTTTGCTACTGTCACATAGTTCTCTCTGCTTATGTATTCTACCTCTTCCCCCACCCTGTGTCTGTCTAGTGTGTTTAGGGGCAGAGAGCATCTACTATTCAGTGTTTGTACAATGCCTAGTACTATGAGGGCCCATTCTTGGTTGGCCCTTAGGCACTACCACAGTGAACATGACTAATAACTTCTGCTGCGTAATGTCGCTGTTGGCAGCTAGAACAAGATTTGTCCTTCGGCTTGCTGATCTGTGGGTAGCATTTTTAGTTTTAGATATATGTCTACTTTAAAAACAGCTTGCCTTGCCTCTTCAGGTTTAGTAGAGAACAGAGTGTAGCATTAGGATATTGCTACTCTCCTGTTCCTTTGTATTACTGAACCAACTTTGCATAAAAAGTCTCTGGACAGACTTTTGTTTGTTTCTAGGCCATTTCAGGTTATCTAAGGGCTAGTCTAAACCGGCAACGCTAAAGCGCTGCCACGGCAGCACTTTAACGTGCCTTGTGTGTTCACGGCACAGCTCTAAAAAAACCACCTTCACCAGGGCATAGCTTCCAGCGCTGTGAGTGCAGCTCCCAGCGCTGGTGCACTGTCTATGCTGGTGCTTTACAGCGCTGAAACTTGCTGCGCTCAGGAGAGTGTTTATTCACACCTCTAAGACAGAAGGTTGCAGCGCTGTAAATTGCCAGTGTAGACAAGCCCTTACCTAGGCTAGCACGGGTGTCCATCACAGGTCTCCATAACTGGTAATCTTACAGGCTGTCTTAGCAGGGTAGTCAAGGACTGAATGGCTTGTAGAAACTGAACTACTGTCACATACTCAGAGGTGGTCTTGTCAGGTCAGAATTCAGGCACACTGGTTGGGCAGCATGGGAGAAGCGTTCGTCGCCGCTGCATGTGCAGTGCTCTCATTGGCACTTCACTAATTTGAGGGATAAGTATAGGATTTCTGCCTCCAGGTTTTGTCAGTTGAAGACTTTTCACCAGAACTAAAACTTATGTTGGAAAAATACTTGAGAATGTGGAAATAGAAGTACTCTTATTCCAGAAAGATTGCACATAATCTCTTAATGCAGAATTTTAATCACCTGTTAAAAGCTCTTTTCAGGCTTAATATTGCCTTTTTTGGTAATTAAAACAATTCATTTGCATTTCTAATCTGCTTCTCTTTAGAAAAGCAGTAAATGTGGAGAGTACATTAATCCTTTGGCATCTGCACACCTGGCCTTGATTCTCTGCAAAGTCTTAGTGTCTGTATTCATACTGTACGTGGTATGTCTTGTGACACTGGGTTGCATTTCCTTGGTGAGAGTGCCTCTTCACAGCAGCAGTTCCCAACCTCTTTGGCAATTCCAATGGACCTGTTTGTGCCAGCAGCCTGTTGAAATTCTTTGCATCCTACCTAAGGACAAACACAAGTGCTTGTGACATCAGAGTTCATTAACTCAGAAATGAGCTATTTATGTAGTGGTAGATGGAGAATGAGGAAAAGTGGGGCAAGGAAGGACCTCCATTTCTGAAATTCCACCATCCCACAACCAAGATATCTGCTAGCTGCTTCTTCTGGCTACTTGGATACTATATTAGATAAGAACCTAGAGAGAGAGAAACATTTACTTGGTTTAAATGCAGTTTAGGAGTCTTCTGCCTGGTGGGGAGAGACTACAGTAATGATGTAATTGCCTGGACTGACATGCGGTCTCATTTTCTAAGCCTTATATCAAATAGACTCATTTTCCTATTGCTTCATGGACTTGAAAAGTACCTCTTGTTATATACACAAGCTGAATGCCACAAGTTAGGTCAAGAAATGTAGGAAAAACGTTTACAGTCTAAACAGTGTTTAAGAACATAGAATCCATTTATCCTAACTGCAATTTGACTAGGTCACAACAGTCTAACTCTCAAAGTGCTTTTGGATCTTTAATGAGCCATTGATTAGTCATGATCTTGCTTCTACATTTTATCCAAAAGACCGCGTCTTCAGCAGAGGGGTGTCCTTACACACCGTCTTTTGGTTTTGGTTTCAAACTATCTAAAGGAAGGATGTCATAATCTGAACACCACCACTTACTCAAGCACCCTGTGTATATGGAACATCCTTTCAAATCCTGATGAGGCTCAAGATAGTCTTCTCAAAAACTAAACTAGTATACAGCGTGGTGATGTATGGTTGCAGATCTTGATTGCTCAATACTAAGCTGTCACAAAACTTTCTAATAAGTTTTTGAAGAAAACTTGAGTGCTGCAAAACATACACTTGAAGCCCACTTTGAATAAAAATCAGATGATTTGTTTGATTCTTTGGCTTTCCAAGATGGCTGTTTTCTTCCTTCTTGTGTTTTTCCTTTCCCCTTAGTTTCTGCCACTGCCTTCTACAAAGCACAACCTGTAATTCAGTTCATGTGTGAAGTTCTTGACATTCATAACATTGATGAACAACCAAGACCTCTGACTGATTCTCATCGGGTAAAATTCACCAAAGAGATAAAGGGTGAGTAGAAAGTTATCTCTAATCAGCATGGAACAGATTGTGTTTAATGTGCTCAGAAGGTTAGTTATGACAGACACATTAACTGAAAGTTTCAGAACTAATATAACCTGGATCAAAAGTGAGTGTGTACAAAATAATTGCAATATTTACTGTATTTAGATCTAAAATTAATACATGAGCTTCATGGCTCTTTAAACTGTCTGCAAAGCCCAACAAAGATGAAATACTAGATAAACTCTGACACTTTAAAGGTCAAATAGTAAGACTGCTTATTATAATGAATGTACCAAAGCAATCACGTTGCTGGATGGCTGACTCTTATTTAGGAGATAATGTCAGTAGTACAAACACTCCTGCTGCTATTTAAATGCTGAGGCAAAGCAAATATATTGATTTTCAAACCTGGAGTCATTGATTGTCTGCCAATATTTTATTAATATAACTTTTATATCAATTGTGATATAACAGGGATAGCTCAGTGGTATTTGCCAACCTTGAGGGGGGGACAAATTCCATCTTGAAGAATTGATTTAGTTGGTGGAAGTTTGGGTAGTTTCGTTACATACACTACTTTGGTGTCTGCTTTCACGCTTCTTTGCACTCCAGTTTACAGAGTAATTTGCAGGGGTAAGACCTTGTTAGGAGGGTTTGAGCAGAGTCCTTCCGGACATTTTTTTCTGTCACTGCAAGAGTACATTCCATTTAAGAACCAATCAGTTTAAAAGGTAAGGTACAGCCAGTCAGACCCCTGTGTTTGTAAAATCAAGAATTTTTTTAAAAAACCGTACCTTTAATGGATAAATTATTTTGTAACTGGCTCAAACACAAATCTTTCTGTTTTTAAATCAGTCAGAATGCAGCATGTCTAACTGTACAGTGAGCAGCTGTCACTCTACTTCACCAACACATCTCAGTCATTGTAATAGAAATAGCCACTGTAAGAAAACACTGCAAGGTAAATTAACCTTGGTTGTTAATATTTATTTGTATTATAGTAGTACTTAAGGGCCCCAAATAAGATCAGAGCACCATTGTGCTAAGCACTGTGCATATATATATATATATACTAAGACAGTCCCTGCCCTGAAGAGATTTCAATCTAAATAGACAACAAAAGGTCAGAGGGGAAACAGTCTGAGAGGTGAAGAGATTTTCCCAGTGTCAGAATACATCACTGTGAATAGAACCCAGTTCTCTTGAATCCTAGTCCAGTATCTTGTCTATTGGACCATAATGCTGCCTCATCAATTTTTCATGTCCCTGAAGGCAGAGAATGTGCCTATCCTATGACACTACCATCACGGTATCATTTTTATGTAAATATCAATGTTGCATTGTTATGAGGAATTAATAGAGTAGAGTTAACTTGGATTACCAAATACTTACTAGAATGCCAATGGGATTTCTGTGAATTTACCAGCTGGATACCATGGAATAACATGAATCAATTCATGCTAACTGTGCAAACAACTCCTATAGCTATGTTGCAAAAGAAGATAGAAAGCATAGAGATTCAGGATTCTGCTCATGCTTAAAGAGCATGGACTAGATCTTAACTTCAGCTACTTAAGATTGTACAGAAAACTAATGACAATCTCTAGAATTTAGAAATATTGATTTTTAATGAAAATAAAGCAAGTTAGTCAAAATGCTGATTAAAGCTAATGGATATAAGTGGGGGAAATCACCTAGTTTAAAAATTACTTTCCTATCTTACTTATCCCCTTGGTACAGATATGGTTCCTCAGTCCTAGGGTGCATTGGAATTGGTAACCAGGAGCAAAAAGGGCATTGCTGTCC
Source organism: Lepidochelys kempii (assembly GCF_965140285.1). NCBI lineage: Eukaryota > Metazoa > Chordata > Testudines > Cheloniidae > Lepidochelys > Lepidochelys kempii. Next base: position 3,251,002 of record NC_136398.1, on the reverse strand, counting down.
TTTGAGAACCTGAACAGAAAACTATATTTTGAATCCAGACTTCAGTCTCCATGAGGCTAGTCTCACTTATCTTAAAATTAATATAATAGCTTCAACTGAAATTATAAATTACTTTGAATTGCATGTATTGTAGCTAGGATTTATTTTTAAAAGAAACTCATGGTTCTCCACTATTAGAAATATTTTTGAAGTGAGCTGTAGCTCACAAAAGCTTATGTTCAAATAAATTTGTCTCTAAGGTGCCACAAGTACTCCTTTTCATTTTACCTCTTAAATGAAAGTCAGAAATCAAATAATGCATTAAATGCAGAACATGAGTTTCTAACACTGCCATAAGATCATTGTATCTATTTGACACTCAAGAGTTCTTGACTCTATTATGCGTGTACTCTTATAAGAAACGTATGCAAATGCTTAAGATGTGTATGTTGCATGACATTGGTTTTTCTTGTTGCTTTCATACAGGTCTGAAGGTTGAAGTGACTCACTGTGGAACAATGAGACGGAAATACCGTGTTTGTAATGTAACAAGGAGACCTGCCAGTCATCAAACGTAAGAAGACATTTGTCAGAGTGGAGAATGTGTAGCAGCCTGCTTGCCCTAACACCAAATACTTGGAGGGACTGAGAGTTTATTAAAATCATTTTGGAGAACTCTGGTAGCTGGTAGTTAAACTTTCAATGCTATTTTGACTAAAACTCTTGTGTTGTCTTTCCAGCTTCCCTTTACAGTTAGAAAACGGCCAGACAGTTGAGAGAACAGTAGCACAGTACTTCAGAGAGAAGTATAACCTCCAGCTGAAATATCCTCATCTTCCTTGTCTACAAGTGGGACAGGAGCAGAAACATACCTACCTGCCTCTAGAAGTAATGGTTCTGATAAATCGGTGTTAGTCCAGTAGCATCTTTTTGCAGAGTGTTAATTTATTTCTCATGCAATATAAGCAGTTTAGCATATTTGTATATGTGTTGTCATTCTTATTGTTACTGCTTTTGTTTTACTATAGATGGAGGTAAACGTTAAGACAGACAAACTTTTCCTTTTATTAGTATGGATACCAATCAAGTCACTATGAAAAATAGATTTAAGTATCAGCTACATGTATATAGAAGATTTGCCTGTACAGACGCCCCCCAGACTTACGCAATTGTTCTGTTCCGGAAAGCCTTGCGTAACTTGAAAATTTTGCGTAAGTCAGAAACGTATCCCCGTACGTTATGCAAAAATTTCCGTAACTCGAAAATCCTATTTCTGACTTATGGAACTTTTTCCGTAAGTGCGAATTTGCGTAAGTTGGATCTTGCATTACCCGGGGAGCGTCTGTAGTCACTGCATAATTCCCTGTGTAGTAATAGGAGTGCTGCATCTGTAAAGACTGCAATTGTATCTGCCAATTTTTTTTATTTTTTTTAAGGTATGTAACATTGTGGCAGGCCAGCGATGTATCAAGAAGCTAACAGACAATCAGACATCAACCATGATCAAAGCAACAGCAAGATCTGCCCCAGATAGACAAGAGGAAATTAGCAGATTGGTTAGTTCATAACTTCTGTATCAGAGGATGAGCATGTTCATCTTCACTAAATTGCCTTGTGCTTGTGAAGACAATTACATTTCTCTATACACTTACCCTGTCTCTGTCCTTTGCTACTAAAACCTCTTACTTTATTCTCAGATAAATATCCTAAAGGCTCCTGCTCCCATGACTCCTCTGATTCCTCCCATTAAATAGAATATGTAGGTCAAGCATTCAGGCCAACCTCCCTGTTCCATAATCTTCACATACCACGTGGCCACCAAAACTTGTTTGGTACCTCCCTTCCAGCATTTGGAACCCTCCTTGATTTTATTAACAAAAGTTTTTAAATTAGACATCTCTAATTAGAGGATTAGAGGTGTGGTCTGAGCCCAGGACTGAAATGTTAGGGACTCCTGTGTTCTAATCATGGACCTTACACTGGCTATTTTGTACCTGATTCAGCAAAGCACTGAATCATGTGCTTAATGTTAAGCAGCTGACATCTCCCATTGGAGTCAATGGAACTTCAGGTGCTTACAGTTAAGCATGTGCTGGTGTTTTGCTGGAATGAGACCTTAAATTTTTGATGTTATCAACAATCTGAAAAATGAACAGAGTTCTTAACTGCTTTACAGGGATGTTCTGACAATTAATATATGTAAATTGCCTACCTACCTCCAGTGCTTATCTGCCCCCTCCCATTCCCATATTATCTGAACATCTCGCAATCTTTAACCTTTTGATATACTCTGAACACTGCTGTGAGGGAGAGAAGTATTATTATATCCCTGTTTTACAGATGGAGGGAGCTAATGTACAGAGACTAAGTAATTTGCCTAAGGTTCTACAGGAAGCCTGTGGCAAACAGGAAGTTGAAACTGTTTCCCATGTTCCAGGCAAGCACTCTAGCCAGTGGGCAATATTCGTCCTCAATATATGCTAAATAGCACCACTTGACAGTCCTGTGTTTTTCCCTCTTTCTGCCTGACAGAACCAGCCTTTCTAAAAAAACATTAACCTTTTCCTGACTTGGAACTGTTGGAAATATCTCGTTTTATTTGACTAACATCACAAAAAATTAAAGGACAACTTCTATTTGAAAAAGGTGGTTTTGAGCTGACAACTGAAAATTTGTGTTTGATAGGAATAAGGCTCTTCTGAAAGATGCTGAAAAGGCTAATTCACGATACTCTCTTGACTGCTAATATTCAAAGGGAACTGAAAACAGTTGGGTTTTCATAACTTAGTTTGTCCTTTGCTATCCACTGAGGGCAGCAACAAATTTGCTTTGATGAATGCCGTGAGTACACATGTTGTGGAGTGACTAAGCATCAAGTGACCATTTTCACACTGACTTAGTAATATAATAGTAAAACTGAATTTTAGGTACCTTTTTCAAATAGTAGTAAAATTTCATGTTATACCTGCAAGCAATATACAGAATAGAGATTAAATTTATAATTAATTGATACTTTTATACTTTAGCAAGATAACTAGATTTACCTAAAATTTTTGAAGCATCATTGTCATGCATGCTAGATACTTTTCAATACAATACACTTTTTATCCAAAATATTTGCAGCAGCAAAAATTGAATAAATTGGTGTTTGGGTAACTGAAGGGAACAAGTAAGATCTCATGTCATGGGGCAAGTGGTCTGAATGAGAGTTTTGGTTAATCAATGGCTGGGTGAATGAGGTTGGACAGTTTTATATGATCCTTAGTTTTTGTTTTTAGTGAAAAGGAGGACACTTACCAGAACGCTTATGCAGCTCTGTTGGTGGTGGTTTTATTTGTAGATGCAGATTAAAAATTGAAGAGTTTTTGTAACATGGAAACTTCTCCTTTCCCCAGGTAAGAAGTGCAAACTATGATGCAGATCCATTTGTTCAGGAGTTTCAGTTTAAAGTTCGGGATGAGATGGCCCATGTGACAGGGCGCGTGCTTCCAGCTCCAATGTTGCAGTATGGAGGACGGGTGAGAATTTTGTTGTTTTTCCTTTTTTTATATCTTGCTGTACAATAAACCACAGATGACTCTCCATGTAAAACTGAAAACTTTGGGAGAGCTCAGTTCCCTTGTAATATTGCAGCAGCTCAGAATTTGATTGTGATTGCAAGGGCTGTTTTCCTAAAATAGAAAATAGTGGGTTTTTTCTCTCACTGTTTCAATCAGTTGAATATCAGCATATTTCTTCTATCTCCGTAGAATCGAACAGTGGCAACCCCAAGCCATGGCGTATGGGATATGCGAGGGAAACAGTTTCACACTGGTGTTGAGATCAAAATGTGGGCCATAGCTTGCTTTGCAACGCAGAGACAATGCAGAGAAGAAATACTGAAGTAAGGCATGTCATAGTTCAGGCATTGTACCATTCTTTCAGTGAACCCATCAGCTTCAAAATTCTAAGATGAAAAGGAGGACTTGTGGCACCTTAGACTAACAAATTTATTTGAGCATAAGCTTTTGTGAGCTACAGCCCACTTCATCGGATGCATTCACGAAAGCTTATGCTCAAATAAATATGTTAGTCTCTAAGGTGCCACAAGTCCTCCTTTTTCTTTTTGCAAATACAGACTAACACGGCTGCTACTCTGAAAATTCTAAGATGGCACTTGCTACCTATCCAGTGCCCATTCTAGCCTAGTGTTCAGGCTGGGGTAGGCATTAGATTTGGAACACAAAACTACTTCTTTACTTCTGTGTTGGAGTTAGGAAAATCTACCATCTTTGCAGCTGAAACTGTACTTCGATACGGTGCATTAAGTGTTTCTCCTTCTGTGGTGTTGCTACGATGGGGCATGCTACTTAGTGCGTTTGTCCTAAAGCATACCTTATGGAGTCCTAAAGCCCTATAAAGTTTGCCTTCTCTAACCTTTCATAATGGTATTTTAAGACTGATCCTTCTAATCAGAGTACAGTGCTGCCATAAGAGCCCATCAGCACTCTGCTTAGTTTCCCTTGAGCAGCACACATTTTTTTCTCTCCCCTTCCACTTTGTCTGCTAGATGTGGATGCTGTTGTTGAAATTCAGTAAACTGCGTTCTGTTTCACTAGGGGTTTTACAGATCAGCTGCGCAAGATTTCGAAGGATGCAGGGATGCCGATCCAAGGCCAGCCATGTTTTTGCAAATATGCACAGGGTGCGGACAGCGTGGAGCCAATGTTCCGACACCTTAAAAACACCTACTCCGGGCTCCAGCTCATCATTGTCATCCTGCCAGGGAAAACACCTGTGTATGGTAAGGGAATAACGTAAGGGGAGGGGTATATGTTTTTGCTCAAGTGTGCTAGTTGGTGTACTTGCTCCTCAGCTTGTAAGAGGCTAAATTCTAGATGATGGTCCTTTAGTCATCCGAAACCAGATGCTTTATCGTAAGCTGTAAGGAACTGGAAGACAGGTCATGGCATGCATTTGAATTGGAAGTTGATAGGGCAGAATGTAAATTTGACTAATAGTGGCTTTGGCTGCATTCTGTTCTCTGCCTGAATTTCAAACAGGCTTAAAAATCTTAATACATTTTAAAAAAATGTAAATTAATGCTTGCTTCTCAGCGGAGGTGAAACGTGTGGGAGATACGCTGTTGGGGATGGCCACGCAGTGCGTTCAAGTCAAGAATGTCATTAAAACATCTCCTCAGACTCTCTCAAACCTGTGCCTAAAGATTAATGTTAAATTAGGAGGAATCAACAACATTCTTGTACCTCATCAACGGTAAGAATCTCTAATGGGGGCCAATCTGGGATTTATTCTTGTGTCTATTTTCAGTTTGATATTTAACATCCAAAATTAACCTTTGGAAAGGGGGTTATGTGCAAAATGGTATGTTGTTTGTGAAACCAAAGATGCTGCTCTTGGCATTACAACATTGCATCTCACAGCACATCCTGGTTCAGCAGTGACCTCCAGGATTCATAGAATATCAGGGTTGGAAGAGTCCTCAGGAGGTCATCTAGTCCAACCCCCTGCTCAAAGCAGGACCAATCCCCAACTAAATCATCCCAGCCAGGGCTTTGTCACGCCTGACCTTAAAAACTTCTAAGGAAGGAGTTTCCATCACTTCTTCCTACCTGATCTGGTAAGTGGAGACTTGGGTCATATTGAAGCTCTCCCCAGTAGGTGTCAAAATGGCTGTTAAGTCTCTGAATCGGAAGGTTGTAAATCAAATCCCCATTTGAGATGTTGGGTCACTACCCAGTACTTGAGGAGAAATGAATGAGAGGAGATCCTGGTGTTCTAGAGGTATTGTTTTTGAATGGAAGTATTAAGTTAAGATTCCATCTGGAGAGGCTGTCTGGGTAGAAGTGTAGGATACCACAGCATTCTTCAGAGAAGATCACAGTGCTCAGCCAACAGACAAATCCTGCTGTCCTGTGTGCTGTTAACAATGACAGAGGATGTACTATGGGTCTTTCACCTCCTGCTGCTGCATAATAAGTCCTCTAGATCCTCCTCCTGCTAGTGTATGATGGTTCGGTATACTGTATTCAAATGCTTTGTCCCAGTCAATTTTAAATGTTTCAAGTGACGAGGCTGCTTCTACCTTGCTTATGAGACCTTTGTTCTAATAGATCTCACTGATTAGAAGCTTCTCCTGATAATGGCTCACTGGCCAGGGTCACTGTACTCCTAGTCTAGTCTGTAAACATTTCCACTATCTTAGAACAAACAGTCTACTGCAAGCAGAGACCTTAGTATCCACCCTGGAGACTGAGCATTTGGCCACCTTAGCTCCAAGTGTCACTAGAACAGATTTATTCTTGGAAAAAGTGGAGTATGCAGAAGGTAATGTGGTGGTCCAGAATAACCTCTTGCAAGTTCTCTCTGGAGACTGTTTCTGAAAGCTCTGTGCCCAGGTATCGATAGCCAAAGTGACACATGAAGCACATAGTCCATTCTCTAGTCCCATGAGAATGGATTGCAAGTGTTAACATGCCTCCTTGCTACTCATACCACATCACCCAGAACAGTGTGTACTCTAGCTATGTTTTCTGGCATTGTACAGTGTACATTGTACAGTGCCTTAGCACAATGGAGCTCCATTCTTGATTGGCCTCTAGGTACTACCCTAATCAACATGATTGATAACAATCACGATATGTCTTTGTAGAGAATTATTTTGAATTATTTTAACCATGCATCATGGTTTTTAAACTAATTTCTGTAATAGCATTGTATTAGCAGTAAACAGGGATGTATTTTGGAATGACTATTAGAGTGTTTAGGAAAAGTTCACCACAATGTGCCTGACACTGATTGTGTTGTCTAAACATAGTCTTCTGAATGTCTGGTAGAAATGTCATCTCCTTTACTACCCATACTCAAGTTAAGAAACAAAAATCAGGATTTAGAAGTTTAATTGTAGGTGAATGGCTGGTGCAAGGTTGACTTGTCACTTTTTTTTGTTTTTAAAGACCTTCTGTGTTCCAACAACCGGTGATCTTCTTGGGAGCAGATGTCACTCATCCGCCTGCTGGGGACGGAAAGAAGCCTTCCATTGCTGCTGTAAGTCCAATGAAATTGTCTTAGTTCTCATATGTTATGAAAAGGTGAGAATAGAAAATGCAGCTACATTTATGAGAGGACTGAAACTTCATAAATTAATTCATCGACTTTTGATGTGGCTTTCATTTTCCTTTGTATATTCCAGTTCTCCACATACAGAAATCAGATATCTTCTTGAAGACAAAAGTACTGCTTAAAATTTCCGATTAATGCTTTTTAGTGTTCTAATATACTTATTGAAGATGACATTATGTCAGTGGTGCTATTAAATAATAGTTCTATGAGAGAACATAACTGAATTGTAAGTGCTCTAAATTCTGAAAAAAAACATGCATCTCTAATAGTTAAACTAACAAAATGCTGCTGTTTATATTTAAACAAAGATGATTTTATGAGACTGGTGTTGGCAGGAAGTTCTTCAATAATTTTCTGCTTTTCAGCCTGGGAAGGACAAGTGGGCTGTAAGGCAAAATCTTTAGACACTTGGGTACCCATGCTGCTTTTTGCTACGTTATCTGCTATATTTCCCAGAATGGAAGGGGGACTATTCAGAGTTCTTAATGAAGAAGCAATGAACCAGGGGGAGTTTTTTCTTGAATTACTAAAGTGGGGGTAGAAGAGGAAATATTGCATTGCCAACAAAAGAAGAAGAATAATTCCAAGGCAGATATAAAATAGGTTTTTTGTGAAGGGCTGGTAAAAGGCAAGTTTCAAACATGTTCCTGTAAAAGGTTTAAGATTTCTAAACACACATCTTACAATAAATTCTGTGCCATTTGCTTAAATGATCTGACTATTCTCTTCTTAAAACAAACCTTTAAATTTAAAACCTCTTCACTTTTCCCTGGTAAAATACTTTGTATCAATTCCACATGGATCTTTCACATTCTCATTTCCCCCCCCTCTCCCCCCGCACACATATAGGTTGTAGGTAGTATGGATGCTCATCCAAGCAGATATTGTGCCACAGTGAGAGTTCAAAGACCTCGGCAGGAGATTATCCAAGATTTGGCCTCCATGGTAAGAGAACTTCTCATCCAGTTCTACAAGTCAACACGATTCAAACCCACACGTATCATCTTCTACAGGGATGGGGTTTCTGAAGGACAATTTCGACAGGTTCGTTACACTTGAATTTTTTACTGTGGTAAGATTTGAATTGAGCAATGTTATAGTTCCATTTTTCACACTCAGAGTTAAGATGTAGCACCACAATGTATTGGCTACGCTTCTTATGGAAGCGTGAAATCCCAACTAGGGAATCCCATTAGGTGGAAACTGCTTGGAATTCTTAAGATTGGGGGCTGAGGAAAGTAATGATATATTCTATCAAATGGATGAAAAATGTGTTTCCTTGTTGAGAAGCTGACCATTTAGAGCCATAGATGAGTATAGACTTCCTACAAATTACTAATATTGCATAACAGACATGAGACAAGTGTTAACTACAGAGTGCTATTTACTAGACACAGTGTTCAGAGTACAATGTAAGAGTCAATTAATCTATTGTTTCTGGCCTGTAGGTGTTGTATTATGAGCTGCTAGCAATTAGAGAGGCTTGCATCAGTCTGGAGAAAGATTACCAGCCAGGAATAACCTACATCGTAGTACAGAAACGACACCACACGCGATTGTTCTGTGCGGACAGAACTGAAAGGGTAATCCTTAGCCCATTCCAGTGTACTTGCCTATGTGAAAAGGTTAAGGAAGAGAAGATTGTGCTAGTATTTTTGCTAACTGTACAAATGTACAAACTGTACAAAATCCACTTCATGTATTCCTCACATTCAAAGGAAATGCTCAAGATTGACAGGTGCAAAAAATGATCCCCAACTTATTTTGTCTTTGAAGATCTTATTTTATTCTAAATTTAGTTGTAAAACTTCAGCTGATGACCCTGGGCAGTTCTTGTAGAATTCCAGGTGTTTGTGTCATTTAGAAGAAAGCTAAATATCTTGAAATACTATTTGATACAGGCTCTAAAAAGATGTTAAATACAAGAGAATGTGAAACCATAAAGGACTTTATTTCAGTCAAGTTTACTTGTTTTCTGAGTGATCTAATGCAGACTGGATGGGTACACAGACCAAAATATACATAGTTAAATCTTTAAGTACTTCCCCCTTCTGAAGACAGGTGGAGCTGAAAGTGCTGTGGATGCAGCATGCTTAACTTTAGAGAGAAAAGGGGAGTGCTTTGTCCAGAGCAAACATCCCAGATCATTACATTTGCTTATTCGAAAGGGAGGGGTTACGGTGCGGGCTCCATTTACTGAATGCTGTATACTCTGAATGGATTGTTGTGTTTTAAAGTTACGATCGGATGACATAAGAACGTCATAATTTTTTATTGCTTTATTTTCTGAAAAATTGACTAGCTAATATTGCTTTCATCACAACACCTCTGTAGGTTGGAAGAAGTGGCAACATTCCAGCTGGAACAACTGTAGATACAGATATTACACACCCATACGAGTTTGATTTTTACCTCTGTAGTCATGCTGGAATACAGGTAAGATTCCTTCCTTTATAAATGAATACATTTGGCTACAGCAAGTATTTTTTTCCTTTTTTGAAAATATACCTACACACACACACACAATTGTATGTTAGACAAACATCTTCTCGTTCTGTTTCCTTGAGAGCTGTGAAACCTGTCTCTGGGACCAGCACTACCAATGACTTACTTAACTGAGCTGTTAGGTACCTTTTATTTTCATAATCTGTTTTGATGTGAGGTTGGCTCATTTGAAGAGGAAGTAATGAACCCTCCTCATATACATTAGGAAAATAGAACACTATGTTAAACATATTTAGTTGTAATGAAATGAACACTGTTTGTGTTTGAGAACTTGATTCAATTTGAGGATTGAAAGCAGCCTTGAAAATTAGTTGATTTAAGCCTAGACTGATGGTAAACTATAGGATAATAAAATTGAATCTAGCAGTTTGGTGTTGCTAGCAGTGCAATGGGGATCCAACTTAATGAGGCAAATTGCATCAAAATACTGAGTTCAGAAGAATGGAAGAAGTTAAACTCTTCAGAGTTTTAAGTTCTGTTCTTTATGAAATCTTTGACCAAACTGCAGGGAATTTTGGTGGCATGCAGCAAGTATATTCTGAGGTTTTTTTGTTTGAATCACTGATTGCTCTAAACAAAGATAGGTACTATGTTTGCCCTTCTCCCATCCTCCAGGATTTTACCCATCTTCCATGAGTTCTCAAAAATAATTGTTAATGGTTTCTGAGATTACTTCTACTAGTTCCTTAAGTATCCTAAGATGAACTTCATCAAACCCTGCCTGATGGATTTAGTTTACCCAAAGGAAGGGTAGGAGGGTGAGTTAATCATGGTTTAGAAGTACCTACATGAGGAGGAGATTTCTGGTAGTGGTGGGGAAGCTGATAAATTTAGCAGTGACATAATAAGCTCAAATGGCTCGGAGCTGAAGCTAGACAAATTCAGACTAGAAATAAGGTGCAAATTTTTAAGTGGTAGTAACTAACAATTGGAACAATTTACCTAATGTGGTGTGCATTCTGTCACTTGAAGTATTTAAGAGATACTGTTGTTCAACCAGAAGTTATGGGCTAGATGTAGGAATTGCTGGGTGAAATTCTCTGGCTTGTATTATGCAGGAGGTTAGACTGGATGATCATAATAATTTCTCCTGGCCTTAAAGTCTGACTTGACACATATGAGAGAGCCAGACAAGTGAACTGATATTCCCTTCTCCATAGGGTACCAGCCGTCCCTCACACTATCATGTTTTGTGGGATGATAACTGTTTTACTGCAGATGAACTTCAGCTGCTGACTTACCAGCTCTGCCACACATATGTGCGTTGCACACGATCTGTTTCTATACCTGCACCAGCGTATTATGCTCACCTGGTAGCATTCAGAGCAAGATACCATCTTGTGGACAAAGAACATGACAGGTAAACGAAAACACAAGTGCTTATATTTATATCCTCTTTCAGCCCTCAGCCCCAAACCCTTTCCATGGTGTCAGGCTTTAGACTATCTGACTAGATCAGCAGTTCCCAAACATTTTTGCTGCATGACCTCATTTTCACAGGTACTGCTTCCTGTAATCCCAGACAGTCTGGAGGATGCTGATTAAAAAAGGCATCCTCCATGCAGCGTGGCCTTTCACACACCATTTGTGCAAGGTCATGCTGCATGGAGGACGCCATTTTGCTTTACAAAATGGCATTCTCTGCACAGTGTGCCCTTGCACACACATGGTGTAAGATCACACTGCATGGACAGTGGGGGAGAAGGGGGGCTTTTTTTGTAGAGCAAAATAGCATCCTCCATGCAGCATGACATCGCATGTACAATGCATGTGAGGTCATGTGTGAAAGATGTCATTTTGCAAAATGGCGTCCTCCGCACGCTCAGGATTGCCACAACCCCATCTGCTCACGGTGGAGTGACCCCACTTGGGGTCGTGACCCACAGTTTGGGAACCACTGCTGTTGATGATACACGCTGAGCAGTAGCTTAATTTATCACCTGTGGGGCTGGCCTTCAAACACATTTCCTTACTACTACCACTATACATAAGTGTATAGTGTGGTGTTCAATTTCTGTTATATAAAGTATTTAAAGTTTAAGATTTTAAAGAAAGTTTTTGTTTAATGAACATTGTTACCTGGAGATGGGCCAAAAGACTCATGTGCATTAAATTCTAATCCTGAAACCAGAAATACTGCCATGAATGAGGTGAGTGGTAATAATGCTTTCCCCTTGTCGAATTCCTTTCATTTTAAGGTTTCAAAGTGCTTTATAAATATTAAGCCTCAAAAGCACCAGGCAGGGTAAGAAGTAGTATACATATTTTATGGATGGGCTAGCCAAGCTACAGAGGTGAAGGGACTTGCAGAAGCCATGAAGTAGCTGACAAAGCTGAGTAGACCCCAGGAGTTCTCACCGTACTCTGCTCTAAAAAATTGTCATGTTCCCTTCCTGAGTGTTGAAATAATGCAGTGCTGGTAAATAATGATGGCCATTCAAATTGAAAGGGTTTCTGCTAGTTTTAATATTTCTCGCTTTGTTTTGCAGTGCTGAAGGAAGCCATGTTTCAGGACAAAGCAATGGGAGAGACCCACAGGCCCTTGCTAAGGCTGTACAGATTCACCAAGACACCTTACGCACCATGTACTTCGCTTAAATAAATCAATAAAATCGGAGCATACTCACCGAAAGGAAGAACTGAAAAATTAAGCCACATACAATGTATGTTTCCGGTGGGGTCAGTTTATGGGGTGCGCCTCCGATCATGCTGAAGCCGACACTGTGCAGGGGCAAGGGGCTAATCCTTAAATTGACACGAGGAGGATTGTTTACTTCATCGAGGAACACAGCACTATTATGCAATATGAAACCAGCCAACTGCTTTTTTGGGGCGGTCTTCTGTAGGAAGTGCCGTTGTCATCAGTTATTTTTTTTATTTCTTGTAGTCTAACCCTTTTATGCCTTTACCTCAAGTTGCTTGGCAGCACAACTATCTTTGCAAAAAAAAAGTTAATGATGTAGTTAAAAAAAAACACAAACGACCTATAGAGCAATCACAATGATTGTTGAGGGGGGAAGTGTGCAAGAAATAGCCTTTTGTCTTTACCCAAATGCATTGAGGAGGCTTTCTCTCATTTTTGCCATCAGCATTTGAATGGGAACATATCCAAGTACATTTCAATGTACAGCACTAACTAGAAAAAATTAGGGGAAGGGTTTTGCACACATTGGTCCATTAATCTGAACGTAATTTAGCCAACTGCTGCCTTTGTGTCTTTCTTCACAGTTTGGAGTCCTCAACTCCAATAGCTCCCTTTAAAAAAAGCTAGTGGTGTCTGTGCAGCAGTAGTGATCCAAACTCTTCTTGCTCCCTGGTGAGTTTACTAAAGCTGCTGTTTTACCTTGTCCAGAAGTTTCAACTAATGCTCTATCTGGCAAGTCGTAAATATATTTTGAGCTTCATGCAAGATCAGATGTTCCTTGTTTTATGGGTTACACACAGTAAACACCAGAAACAAAACTTTAGAGTTGAGGTCTTTATTTGCTAGTTTACTTGCTGCCTCTTACACCTTAATGTGATTTCATACATGTGTGTGTTTTTGAAGTTTAGCTTCTTTTTCTTTTATATTTATTAGAATAATAATAATGCTTTAATTTAATTATTACAGAACATATGGGCAACATCAATTTTTATTTTTAGAAATGTAACCATGTTTATTTTAAAAAAACAACTGACAACTTGTTTTTGCTATCTTTTAGTGCAATAAGCCGTTCTAAAGGAAAAATGTGTCCGTTTAGCTGTATTAAAGCGGCGTTTGTACCACTAACTGTGGGAGAATGGACACCTCCACAATTTTAAAAGGACAAAGTAAAAGCCTTAATTTCAAAAGGAAAGTTTTATAGTCATCAGGAGTCATGCATGTTCCTTTTCTAAATCAAACCAGCTAAGAACAGCAAAACCTTTGCTTCTAGGATTCTGCAAGCTTTAATATTGGCAATCAATGCAGTATTTTGATTTAACAAAGGAATTGTGTACATTTTTGGGTTTAAGAGACTGCAGTTATTTGAACTCAAGTGAAGACTTTTAATTGAAGATCCAGGTTCAGATGCTTTCTTTAATGTAGCTGACATTAATCATAAAAAATGTCTTAAGAAGTTAATGAAGTTCTTAAGCAATTTTTGCTTATTTCATATTTAGTGGCTTTCCTTTTAAAATTAAGATGTTGGTGGCTTCATTTCACTTTACAAATAAATTAAGAGGGCTGGGATAATTTTAACAAGTTAAATCACTGAAATGTGAAACAAAACATTAATGGGACTTTTGTTCATTCCACTTTAAAGTTAAAACAAGTATTTTAAAGATGATAGAGATGAGCATGTATTCAGTACGTCTGGGCATCGGGGAGTTTTGCACTTTGTAACCTCGTGAACTGCATTTTTGACTGTTTTATTTGCACTGGTTCATAGTATATATGCATATATACTGCAGATTGTTTTTATGGGCATTGCTGTTATCCCAGCCCTTCTAAACTCCACCTGCTCTTCACACGAAAACCAATGGGTTTGTTTAAGTATCTCATTTGTCTCTTGTCCTTCTTATGTAATCCACTATATTTGCCAATTTACTGTATTTTGAGCCTAAAATCTGAGCCCATTTTGCTTTAACAGGCATGCATTTCTCCCATTTCTGCCAGAAAACTAAGTACTGTATTTTGTGCATTTGTACATTGTATTGAAATGTATGTAGTGCTGTTCACAACACTGTCTCAAAGCGCTTTACTAAATAGTTGGTGTATATACATATATATTTTTCTCCCAATATCAAGAAACATAATGCAAAGAAACTAATTTTTTGCATAGTTTAAAATTGCACTGGAAATGGTCATGCTGGTGGGCAGTGTACCTAGCGGCTTGGCAGAAAAGGGGACTATTATAACAGATCTCTGTGTAGCCAACAAGCTCTTAGGAGTCTCTTTCATTGATAGCGGGATTATATTCATTCATCAGTGGGACTGCAGATTCCTAACTAAATTGTGTCCCAGTGTTCTCTGGCTGCTTCATGCACTTATCTTTCAGCTCCTTTGAATAAAACTGCTGCAGGGATGTCAATATAATGAAATGATTGGAGCAAGATGGTTTCCAAACAAATCTCTCTATCTTTTATTCTGTAACTTGTCAGAAGTAACTCTTAGAAGAGCTCTAGCTAGTAGACCCATTTATAAAAGGCCCAGGTTTGGCTTTTTATATAAGATTAATTTTTTTAAAATTGAAGGGGCTTTTTTAGAAAAACCTGCTTTACAAGGACTTTTTGTGAACTGGCATTTTGATGAAAAGCCCTTTTTAAAAAAATATGGCCTTTAACTCTTCTTTTAAAGACACTATATAGTTTCTAGTCTGCCTACACTCAGTGACTATGATTTGAAAGTTTTACGTTACTTTGCTTGCTGCTTTCACCAAAAATTTAAATATATGTAAAAATCCATTGGGGAAATGACTTTAAAACGTTTGCTCAGCAGGCCAGTGTAACTGGTTTTCATGTGAAGAGAAGTTGGGAGTTTTAATCTCTATATTCTTAGTTTTGCAAATGTCTACATAAAGTGCCGATACGTATATTTGTATTACAATATCAAGTTACTGGCGTTGTGAGGGCCACACGTTTATGATACTGTAGCTGCTATATTTATTTAAATGGAGACGGACAATTACTGCACTAGGAAATGAGGAGATGAGCAGGAACCAAGGCTTAGAGTTAGATGTGGTATCTCGTTTTTCAAAAGAAAATTAACAGTGTGAAATACCAAGTGTAACAAAGGGTGCTGTCATTTTAATTGAGATTAAATAGCCAGATATTCTTCCTTTGTCTAAAGACTTATATATATTTTGATGTTTGCAGTTTAGGGGGTGGGGGGGATAAATGGTACCTCATCTGTGGTGGCAGTTTCCAGTATATTTTCATGGGAGTATATCGATTTTTTATTTTTGTACCTTCTCTCCTTTAAAGAAAAGTTTTTCTCGAGTTTTATGTGCTTTTTAGAGAAATCTCAAGTGCAACACACATGATCCCTTTATCTTTCCAGGAGCACTCTGTATATAGCCCAAACAGGGATGTGGGCAAAGGCTGACAGTTCCATTTTGCGGAAACATTGGCCTCATTTGTGCATACATCTGTCTAAAACAGTGGTTCCCAATCTTCTCAGACACTGTACCAGTTTACCAGACTAAGACTTTACTTTGTACTAACAAGTGCCACTAACCTCCCAAACAACGGGGGCATACACTTGGACACCCAGCACAAAATTTGGGGTGGGCAACCAAGGATGCTAGCCCCACACACCTGAAATAACAATACTGGTACATGTACCAATTTGTAGGAACCACAGTCCTAGAAATGACAGTGCTTCTCCTAAGGTTAACAGAAGGGTTTTTGATAATGGCGGTTACTTTAAATATGTGATCTAGTGATTAGTGGATGCAACTTTGGAAAGAATTCTTAGTAGTTTGAATTGTTAAACTCTTGCTACATCTGCTAACAGCACGACTGACAACTCCACTCAAACAAAGCAGCTTTGCTTTGTGGGGCACTTCCACTGTGGCCATTTTACTCAGGATTGTTAGATGGCTGTCAAATGTTAAACCATTTAGTTGAAATTATGCAAAGGTTATTTCCCTAGGATTCTTTTTGAGATGCTTTTAGATGGTAGTTTAGCCCTTGTAACCGCTTTTAAGTTAAAATGGATTCCTGAAGCTTGTCAGTCAAATTCTTTCAAGATGCCATTGGTCCTAAATTATTTCCATTTCTTCTTTTTGTGCAGATACTTGTTGTATCAATGTTTAGGCACAGGACATTAGGTGAATAATCACCTCTGTACACATCTTAGCTGCTTATGTTGGTTTTTTACTAGTGCTCAAATGCACAATAGTGTGAAATTTCCAAGCTTCAATTTCAAAAGTATGAGGCCTTTCTGGATTTACATTTTACTCGTACCTTGAAACTTGTCAGCCTTTGTGTTCTCAGTTTTGTGAACTGATGGGAAAACCTTTCTCAAAGCACTTTTCATAACAGAGAAATCAAAGAAGCACTGATTATATACATTGAAACCATAACTTTTCATTTCCAAATGGTCGTCTTGAAGTTTCTTTTCATGCCAGACAAATGCTCCATCAGCTGCAGCGTTGTGGAGTAAATGTAGCTGCCACTGGCCAGTTAATTTTATCAAATAGAAAATCCATGTAGATGTCAAAGGGACAAATATTCCTGGCTTATTTCCTACCCAAAGATGGTACTTGAATTTGACATTGTGTATGGGATACCATTTGTGTTTTGGCACATCTTTTAATTATAAAAACTTCACTTAGCCAATTCGCTCAGATATATATTATTTTTGTAAAAACGAAAAAAATTAGGTTAAGGCGAGTGCTAACCTCAGTGTTTTCTGCTAGTAGAAAATCTTTGTGACTTTACAATAGTTGTGAGGTGTGAATCTGATATGTACAGGACCCTATGTTTTACCTGTCTAGCAGAATCTCAAGAATATAATCACTAGAACACTGAGGTTTAAAATTAGTTTGTGGCCTGAGAAGCCTATGGGAAGTAGTGGGGGTGGCGGGTAGGTGAAGGTTTGCAAAGAAGCAAACCAACGAAGCATCACCGTTACAGAAACTAGGGAGTTGGCGGAGAGACTCCATACCAATCACCTTTCCAGCCATGTGCCCCTGACTGTGTTAGAATTCTGTCTGAGATCCTCTCATTCTAACATGGGTAAAAAGAAAAGGAGGACTTGTGGCACCTTAGAGACTAACAAATTTATTTGAGCATAAGCTTTCGTGAGCTACAGCATGAAGTGAGCTGTAGCGCATGAAAGCTTATGCTCAAATAAATTTTAGTCTCTAAGGTGCCACAAGTACTCCTTTTCTTTTTGCGGATACAGACTAACTCTGAAACCTAACATGGGTCATTATTGTAGTATCCTGTTAAAGCAAAGAAGTTCCTCTGTTAAAACTTGGAGCAATTTTTAATTTTTTTTTTAAAGCAAGACAGTCCTCAGAAAGTGCCTTTTCAGAAGATGGTGCTGTAGATTTTTATGTTCAAATTGTACATGGCTGAAAATTTGAGAAAAATTATTGAAAATGCCAAGTGTTTGGTATCATTTTATATATCTTCAAGCAGCAGTTTCTGAGTCAGGACCAAGAATAACCGAGGAAGGGTATATTCAGAAGGAGGGAAAGGTATAGAGGAGCGATCACCAAATTCAACTTTTAGGCTTGAAGTAGTTTGGATTTTATTTAATGTAACTAACCACTTCCTATTTTAAAGGAGGATGCATTGGGGGAGGAAAGGGGGAGAAATAGCGCAGAACACTTCAGGCAGTGGTGTAGTTAATATTTAAATGGGATCATAGATGATCAAAGGACATGTCCTCATTTTTGGAGATGAAGTAAAATTCTCTGGAGGCTTATAATGAGATAGTAAGTCCTACTTTGAGTAGACTTCACCCAGCCTGTATTTTAAGAGAGTAATGTTTACATGCTAATGGAACTTCTAATGACTTAATAGGGACTTTTGATAATATAAGTGGTAAATGTGTTTGGATGATTGTTGGTGCCCTGTTTTTACTGTCCTTAAAGATGTTGTGGAACCCCTGTTGACTTTGGTGAGCATTCCTCCAGTCAGGAAGAGTTGTAGACTAGACTAATAAACACTGCACCTCAGTAACCTTGTAATGCTGCATAAAGTAATAATAATGGCAAAGTTCTGCCTTGATTTCACTGTAATGTGCTTGCACATGCCTGCAAAAATACACACACAACTTTCATTTTTGTAATGCCTTAATATCAGTTAAAAGATTTTTTTTTTTAAAGATGAGGTTTGTCCTTTATTGTGGTGTTTCCTTATATTTATTGGTAATTTGTGTGCAGCTTGTAGTTTCATGTGTTTGTCCTGAATGTTGCTTTTTAACAGTTTTTTTTTTTAGGAGGGAATTGTTTCTAGGTGTCTTTTTCTTTGTGAAATCATAACTTTACTAACGATTGAGGAGAAACTGAATGAAATGATCAGGACATAAAACAGTAGCTGGATTTGATTTAGAATTCTGATGTGCCCTTTTCTGTGTTCAGTTTATTACTGTAAATGCAGTACTGGTCTTTAACATATATAAAACAGTTCTAGATCATCTGAGAATACTGGTGTCTCTCTATATTAAGCAAGATGTTTTCAAGAGTCAGAAACATTAATCTGAGACTCCCACTTTTACTAATAGATGGCATATTTGCTGGAATTGTGGTTTATTCAGTAAATGTATCAGTTTTTTTAGTATGATTAAGCAGTGTCAGCACCTTTATTTTAAATATTAATTTGGAATTGCTCACTTAAGTTCAAGTAATTAATCTATTCAAATTGTAAAGTGGGCATAGTGATCCTTGCTTGAACTTTTAGGTCTTTAGGGAAAAAGAGCACTGTCAAGTTAATCCATAATTAAAAATACTTGCTTATTACTTAATGTAGGTTATAAAAATGAATTTTAAAGATCTAATTTATTTTTCTCTGTTTTTGCTGTCCTTTGCTTCTAGTTCAACTTAGGCAAAGAAATTAGTTAGTTTATAGTAACTTTATAGTCAGAGCAATATTGGCATTTAAACCTTCCTCTACAGTGATTTCACCTAAACTGTTTTTTCTTTTAAATCATAAATTCCTGAAAGCATTTCTTGTTTAGGTTTTATTACAGTTTATTCCACAAAACCTAAATTCAGGGCCAAAACTACCTTACTTTTGTCCCGTTAGTAACAGCCATACCTTTATTTTACAGATTGAAAAGGACCAAAAAATCTTGTTCCATCATTTTTTCATGCAAAGGTAGACCCTGCATCTTTTTTTCCATTGCTCATAGCCAATTTTATATGACTTTTAACCAATCCAGAAGTTGCTGAGATCCAGTAAGATTTCAGTTCTTGTCTTCTTTGCTTTCCATACTTTGTAAATATGGCTACAAAAGTCTAAAGAGATGTAATAATTTAAATTTGGTGATATTGTTTTTATTGGGCACAAGCCCTTACTAATCAGTCATACCTGGATTAAGATGTACTGTGGCATATGTATGTAATTACAGTAGATCTGTATTACTCAGCGGCAAGTGTGTGATGTTTTAAAACATCCGGTTTAAGCTTAAACTAAAAAATTGCTGATGGTGCAGACACACTCTCATGAAATATTTTCAGTAGGAAAAATAATCTAGTGCATATATCTGTTTTTAATTCATCCTCCTTGCTGATAGAGACTTGGTGAGTGAACATTTTCTGGAATAAATTGTATTGTTGGTAACAGGTTGTGCTGGGGTGAATGATTAAACCAAGCTGACTGAATTGTATGTCAGGAGTCTTGTCACTTTTCTTTCCTATATTACTGAAGTAGAGAACAGATGGCCGTGATGACAGTCACATCAAACCAACAATAGAGAGCTGTCAAAAGCAGTGCAAAGGGGAAATTAGTGTTTATATTTAAAACTGCATAAGCAATGGAAAGCTAAGGTTTCAGCAAGAAACACGTGCGGCTCAGAACCTTGTGAACCTGTATTTTCATGTTTAGGTCACCAAAAGGAAAAGCCTCTTGCATTTGGCCACTTTAAAAACAACCACAGGAGGGGAAAGAGCTTTTTTCAAATGAGTGCCTGTGTTCCTTCTACCACATAAGAATGCAGAGAAGCAGCTAGTAATGCCCTTGGGCGCTGTACATTTGAATGTAAAATTATAAAGAACAACATTTTTATTTTGCTTTTACCTAAACACTGCTACTTTAAATACTTAGTTAAAATTCTGGTACATTGGTTCAATTTGAAACCCTACAGCCAAAAGATTTCATGGGTAAGACCATAACATTTAATTAGTGTTGAAGGTTGTTGGCCACAGTCTTCAGCAGCTGATACTGCAGTGTACATAGCCATCCAGAGACAGAGCAGTCAGTTGCAGTGTTCATCTTCCGTGGCATTGCAATTGGTGCTACTCATGTTCAGCTTTTAACCTACCTTCCCTTTTCCTCTAAACAAACTCACTCACCATATTATGCCCGCATGGGATATCCATTTCTATCTGCAACAATTTTGTTACCCTTTGGAAAACAAGGGTTTAGTTATTGGACTAGTGAGTGTTAAGGCAATGAGTGATGGTTTGTGGTGAAGCAACTGCTAATAGAGAAACCCAGGAAGGGTTTAAACAGAATTTTGCAGGGTAAGCTGCATTCTGCTCTGGTTCTTCAGAGAATTGGTAGGAATCTCAAAAGGTGATTTGAGCACTCTTAAAACATTTGTCTTGCAGGAATTATTTGAGCTGATACTGAGAACCCAGCAGGCATTTTGCCTTGGTTTCTGATCAAGAACAGAAGCTAGAAGACAATTTACGCTTGCAGCATTCCCAAATAGATATGCTATGGTTAAGATTTTCATGCACTAAACTTAAAACTGAGATCCTTCTTTCATTTTCCTTAGCCCACTGTTACAATGCTAATATTTTAAAATTTTCATGTCACTTTTTTGTTAAGGAATATGCACTCTGAATGGGATTATGCATGAATTTATAGAGTTTGTTACCCTTTCAGGTACTTTTTGAGCTAAAACAAGGAGTCCTCGTGGCACCTTAGAGACTAACAAATTTATTTTGGCATAAGTTTTCATGGGCTAGAACCCACTTCATCAGATGCATGGAGTGGAAAATAGTTTGTGTGTGTGTGTATATATATATATATATATATATATATACGCACACGCACACGCACACAACATAACATGAAAAGATGGGAGTTGCCTTACCAAGTTGGGGGGGGGCAGTTTAATGAGAATTCAATTAACAGTAGAATATTAAGGGAAGAGAAATCACTTTTGTAGTGGTAATGAGGGTGGCCCATTTCAAACAGTTGACAAGAAGGTGTGAGTAACAGTAGGGAGAAATTAGTATGGTAAAATTAGATTTTGTAATGACCCATCCACTCCCAGTCTTTGTTCAGGCCTAATTCGATGGTGTCCAGTTTGCAAACTAATTCCAGTTTTGCAGTTTCACATTGGAGTCTGTTTTTGAAGTTTTTTTGTTGAAGAATTGCCACTTTTAAGTCTGTTATTGAGTGACCAGGGAGGTTGAAGTGTTCTCCTGCAGGTTTCTGAATGTTGTAATTCTTGATGTCAGATTTGTGTCAATTTGTTCTTTTGCATAGAGACTGTCCAGACACACATCTGCATCTGACCATTCACACACTTTGCTTGATTCTTATGGAGCCTGGCTGTTTTTTTTCCTGGCAACTATGAGGAACATTTAAGAATGTGGTATAACAAATGTAGGAGCGCAACAAACTGGCCTGATTTAAGTGGAAGCCTTGTGGTGAAAATTCTATGCCACAATTACCTCTGTAAAAATTATTTTGCCAGCAGCTAAGGTGGGGTTGGTCTATATAAAGAATTTTGTAATGTCTTGGGTGTGAAAGGTTTGAGAAGAAAAGTACCTTCTCTTCTATACCAAGGTACTAATATAGAGCAGATCTGTGTATACTACATGCAGTGCAAAAGCACTTACCTGTACCTGTTTCACCACTGAGTTCTGGATGCTAGTTTTTAGAGTTGAAGCTGCTGTGAAGGTGGATTTTCAGAATGTGGAGGGAAAGTTTCAGATGGACCATACTGAAACAATTTTGAGACCAAAAAGAACGAGGAGTACTTGTGCCACCTTAGGGACTAACAAATTTATTAGGGCATAAGCTTTCGTGGTGGTTAGTCTCTGAGGTGCCACAAGTACTCCTCTTTCTTTTTGCTGATACAAACTAACATGGCTACCACTCTGAATTTTGAGACTGTGGCATGGTCTGTAGCCAGGCACTCCAGAATTCAAATTCTTGCTGTGACATAAACTCCCTCTGTGTCTCTGGGTTAGTCACTCTGCCTCAGTTGCACCATCTGTAAAATGTGGATAATACTGCACGCTGTTTTGTAAGGACTAGGTATTACATGTTTTGAAGATGAGTAATGCTATAGAAGTACTAAATTATTAATACATCTAAATTGAGGTACTTTTGTAAGTTTTCATCTCCATTTATCAGTCCTGTATTTTGTTTAATGTTTCTCCCATCTACCTGCTCTAGGGGTGGTGCCATGGACCCAAGGTGTGGTCTTCATGCACACGTCTTATCTGCTCTGGGAGTTACCTGTTGGGAAAGCCAGCAGTACTGGGTCTATAATGCTGACTTTGCACCTATCATTTTTCTGACAACAGGATTGTTTTATTGTTGCAACGTGTTCGGTAAAATGGAGAAGTCTGTGTAAACACAGATTTGCAAGAATAGCAATTAAAATATAGAATTATTGGCCAGTAAATTTTTTTTGTCTAAAGTTGCCCAACTGTGGAAGTCTCTCTTAAAAAATAAAATAATCTGTTCAAACACCCAGTTCTTTACAATAGAAAAATGCAGGTTGTGCAAGGTTCTGTTCATTTTGGCATATCAGCCCGTCAGTTTTCCATTCGAGGGGTGGATAGTGCCAGATTTGAAGAAGGTTTTTGAAATTCTGTTGTCACGTGGTAAATTAACAACATGGAAAGGTTAGTACTGCTGTGCCAGGCAAGTAAAGTGACATATTGCAAGATTTCATTAAGTGATAGGAAGGCTATTAGAAGGAAGACAGTTTAGCCTTTTGATGTCAGATAACTTCACTGAATGTTGGCTTCATTGGGCTGTTCTGTTTTGTGGACCCTAATATAACCCTTTCCACCTTGGTTGTAGGTTTTACTGTGTTTTGGACACAGTTTGTGTTAGAGGAAAGTGTACTCATCTCTCCAAGTGAAGCTTTGCAGCGTTGATTCTGGCTTTAAGAGTTTACCTGAAGATAAGTGCTGCTCCTTAAAATATTACATTTCAGCTCAGTTCTGCAGACGGTAACAATTTTAAGTGTATAGCCTCTGGGTACAGTAACTGTACTGATAAAAACCAATCTTCTGTTGCTGGCATTCACTTAGCAGGGTTCTCCCATATGATTAGCAGTACTGACGTACAGTAATTTGTTTCACATGTCAGGTGATAAAATGAGTATTGGGCTCACAGGGTATAGATTCATTTGACAGAGATTCTTATTTCCCTTGGTGTGAACAGTTTGGCGTTCCTGCATAGACTGCTCATGGATAAATAGCATTGGCATTCTGTGTGGGAAAGCGTTGACTGCTCAATGCCACAGGGCTATGGGGTTGGTTGGCATAGCTATGAGTGTTGTCTATCAGGCATTACTTTAAAGGTTTCACTGTAATATGCACTCACTGGCTATGTCTATACATGGAGCTGGGGGCGTGATTCTCAGTGTGAGGTGACAAACTTGTTCTAGCTCTCATCAAGCTAGTGTGCTAAAAATAGTAGTGTAGCATTGATTGTATGAGTAGCAGCATGGGCTGGTCGCCCAGAGTACAAACTTGCTGGGCCCTAGCGGTGCGTACTGTTTTTCACATGCTAGCTCAATGACAGCGAGCATGAGTGTGCCTACTTGAGCTGGGAATCCGTCTCTCCCCTCTCCCTTGCCTCCCATCTCCATGTGTAGAGATGGTCTTAATGTGTCTCTCTATGGGCCAATATGGCCGTTAACATGTCTTCAGATAATGGTAAATCATGTGGCATAGTGTGCACCTTGAAGATTATTACGAATCAACACATGTTTAGGTATAAGGCTACTGGAAGCCGTGGTGTGTATATATAAATGTTACATGTGTATAATACTCTGTACTTAAATAAAGAGAATATTTGTGCTACTTGGAATTCCTTTTTGGAATAAAGGGGGGTTGTTTTTTAACAGACCATTCCAGTGGTTTGGAATTCTCTTACACATTTATGTCTCACACACACACTCTTCCTCTTTCTGAGATGCTGTTAACTGCTCCCTTCTGTTTTGGTGCTACCATTGCTTTATGCAAGAAATAGAATGTGTTCTAACTATGAAGACAATGCCTATTTTTAAAAGAAAAGGGGGGTTTATCTCAAGAATGAAACAGATTTGAAACATTGCACAAAATAGATTGACGGATGACAAATGCGTTGGTAAAAGCTTTTTTATTTTTACTTTTTAACCATCTTGACCGTGTGTGCCTATTTGTATTGCGGATGTGGGCTGCAACTGTTTGGGGTGAGAGGGAGTTGATGTGTGTTAGTAGGGTTTGAAATGTAATGCTAACTAGAAGCAGTGGCCCCTCCCCCTCTTCTTTTTACAAACAAACTGTTCTTGCCAAAATTTTCTACCTGTCACAACTTTTGCTTTTTTTCCAGCACAGTAAAATATCATGTCCCACTATTACTTCCCTCTGCTAGCCACCTATAATCTCTCTAGAATGGTATAGAATATACATAAAGTCATCAGATCTTTCCTTTGGCTTTAAAAAAAGATCAAGTTGGGTATATTGTAAACCTACCTTAATCATTTGAAGACTAAATTTTGTTTTGAAATGCATGTAATGTACTATGTAACCTTTTTTTTTAATACTTTCATTATTTTAGTTTTTTTCCAAAACGTCTGTGAAAATGAATGGAGGTTGCAGTGCAGGTCTAAATCTGAAAGGACATAGGACCAGATGATATCTTGAGGGAATACTAAACATGACTGCCAAACCTTTGTCAGAGAGAATGTGATTTTACTTTCAGACTTCTCTAACTTTTTATTTAGTGCTATTCAATGACAAATAGCTAGAATTATAAAACAGTTTATATAAAATTGAAATGTGCATAAATTGGCAATTTACATCATTTCTCCACAGACTAATAAAATGCTATGGGGGTATGGTGATGGTATCAGAGGTTTTTGGCACTATTTATGCATGTGCTTAGTACCCAGTTATGTATTATGGTGTCAGCTGAAGGCTCAGAATAAGAAGAGGTGAACAGAAAGCAAACAAGGTTCTGAAAGTAAAATGCTTGTGTGCAGATTTTCAGTGGTGAATGTTGTACCTTCAGTTAAATCATTTTCTTTTGCAAAAATGTATTATGTCTGTGGTTGAGATTAAAAGGGCAAGTTTTTGATTTTGTTTAACATTCTGTCGCTCACAATACTTGCATTGTGAAATTCAGTCATGGAACTCTTTCTGAGCCAAAACTGTCACCAGTTTTCTGTGACAGATTCCACTCCTCTCTTTCTGCCATTCTCTATACTGGAAGGACTCTATGTTGTGTTTGTTTTTACCTTTTTAAAAGATTTTTATTGGTTTTAGTGTCGCTTTGCTTCAGTTTGAAGTGTAACTTTCACTAATAACTGCAATAAAAAAAAGCTTTGCTCCAAACTTCACTATTGTATTTATAACTCAGTTTATTTTGTCAAATCTTCCAACATGTTCGGAAGTATGTAGACAATGAATTACAGAATTAGAAAGCAGATTTTACACAATCAGTATCATTGGGACGGGCGGGGTGAGGGGGTGCAAGGAGGGAAGGAGTAGTAGAAGTAGGGGCAGAAGGTTGGGAGGAATCCTAGTATTGAATAAATGACCCATGTTATTTTTAAGAGTATTCAAAATTGTAATAGATAAAGAATTGGAATAGGTCTTCAGTTTTTCAGGGCTGTCACTTTTTTCAAATCAGATTAGCACTTTTTATTGCAAGGAGATCCTTGCAACAAGGACCATGTCTTTTGTACAGAATCTAGCACAATGGATCCCTGATCCTGATTTCTAGCCTTATCCCCACACACTATACAAAATCCCTTCTGTGTAGAACCTAAAGGCATGAAATGGCTGTTAGTGTTATCACTGGTACCTTTTAGGACAGGTCTTTCTAGAAACATTCAGGAAGGGGACAGGGTGTGGTGGTATGGAAGGTGGCACAGTGTCTGAAGTGGGTGCAGGCAAAGGGAGCTAAGTGAGAAGAGAAATGGTGGGAGCATCTAGAGTGGGAGGGAGGTGTAGTCATTTCTGAGGGAAGAGGTGGGCAGGAGCAGAGCTGGGAAGAGCTTTGAAGGGGAGGGGACCCTGGGTGCAGAGATTCAGGGAAGGAGGGTGCGGTCAGTTGCACTCTGGATAGGTTGAACACGGAAAGGTGAAGTAGGTGCTGCTTTTCTTTTTCATCTTACACCAGCTGCACGTCAGCTTTCTGATGTGCAGTGACTTAGGCAGATCATGCAGCAATGGACTTCCTCATAGCTCTCCAGCGACACCATGAAAACATTCCTGCTGCAGGAGGGCTTGAGGAGAGGAGTTGTTCATTTGTATTGCTGTAGCACCTAGGAGCCCCGGTAATGGAGCAGGACCCCATTGTGCTAGGTGCTGTACAAATACAGAACAAAAAGATGGTTCCTGCCCCAAAGAACCTGGTTGCTCCACCATTCACTGATGATCAGAACCTAGCAGACTTATGTCTACACAGAGAAGAGATGAAGGCCTAGCCTACACCTAAGACTTCAGTATAGGCAGCCACAGTGTCGGCTACACCCACGCCCAAGTATGGTGTAGGGACAGTTTTCAAAAGTAAGACCATGAGGTTCTTAAACTTCTTTTAAGGCAAAGTTGCAATAAAATGTTAACATACTACATATCATACATTACTTATTCAGGATCCGGTGAATGTTCAAAGAACTAGGCTAAAGATTTTGGCTTGCTGGCTGGGGAGCCATCATCCTTTTAAGTACACTAAAAAGGATCACCAAATTTCTAAATACCTAGCCTCATTTGGCGCATCTCTTGTGTGAAAGTTTTTCCATTAGAAGAACTGTCCATATTTTACTATACCGTAGTTCCATAGGAGAAGTCACATTTTTCCAATAATGTGCAATACAATAAAGAAATTAACATGTCATTCTGTTTTAAAATGTAAATCCTTCACTGGAACATTAAGTAAATAGGTCAGGGGATTTCTAGGAAACTGGCATTTTGTCATCAGATGAATGTTCTTTAGTAGCTTCCTCTCCACATGTGTAAGTACGTTCCCCTTTCCCTCAACCCCTCCAGCATAGCACCTCTTTAGTAGCAAAAATATGATGAATATTAACTGGAGTCAAATGCCATCTGTACAGTAATATATAATTTTGTTTTGAGCTACACAACTTGAAGATGTATATCCCCTTTTCGATACCAAGATCCACTCACCCAGATCAGTTTTTGTCCAAATCCCTATCCCAACTTTTCATCTGAGATGTTAAGAAAACAACCTTTTCAATCAAAATTGTATATATCTTAGAAATTAAACCTTTTTGTTCCAGCTTGCTCCTGGATCAACTGCTCAATGTGGTTAAAGGTCTAGATAGAGGTGTCTTGTATCCAGATTTCATAAAACATTGGATAAAGGTTGAAAATATGGGATCTTTATATTATTACATATCTCGGTGGGATTTAAAATCTGGACCCAGGAACAGCTGTCCACACTGAGTAATCTCCTTTTTTCCCCACAACAAATAGTCACTCTGGAATTTCCTAAGGTTTCTCTGTAAGTAAGCTTTTCCTGGTGCACCTGCGTGTCTGAGTTCTCTACTCTCTCAGATGATGCTCCCTTCCCCAGACTCCTCGGTAGCCTCTCTCCAACCCCACCCAGAACCTCTGAATTGCACCAGATCCCAGCTTTCCCTTTCTCCTGCAATCCCAGATCCCAAACAGCACTGGGCCTCAAGCACTGAGGCCCTTCTCTCTTTCCATCCCCTTGTTGCTATGGCTCTCATTCCCTGTAAACAAAGAGAAAAAGCCTCTGATTGGCTCCTGGTGAGGATGGTTGCCTGGCAACCCTCCAGAGCATGCTTAGTAACCACTAATACAAAAAAAAAAAAAAAACCCACACAGCCAACCACTTGGCAGTGGGAGGCAGAAATTCCAGAAGGAAGGTGGTAAGTTGCTCTGACTTGATTCAGTGCGAGGAGCCAGGTGCCATGGCCTTGCTGGGGACAGGGATTCAGGAGTTGGGCTTTGTGCAGTGTGTCTGAGACTTCTCAGGCCTTGTACTTTTGCTGTACAGGTTTGTGCCTTGGTTAACAACCGAGGGGGGTGTGTGTGTGTGAGAGAGAGAGTCTCCCTCCCTTCTGTGTTCCTTGGCTGTGGCACTAACCTCTCAGCCCAGAAAGTGTGAAGCTTCCTCCTGCCTTTCTCTGGGGTTTTCACTGTAATATGCTCTATATAATTTGACCCCCTCCAACCTGTCCTGCAGCTCCGAGGCCTCTGTGTGGCTTCTTCCCTCCCTTGCTCAAGGAAAAGCACAAATGCCCCGCCCCCAATATGCTTGCTTTTCATACTCGCGCAATCAGCCCCATTGGTTTTAGATGAACAAGCTGTTTGGCAGAGACCAGAAGGATTCGGCTGTGGTCTCTAAACCATGTGGTCAATGGCAGAGAGCAGAGCCAAAGCCGGCCCTCAGTGGCACATGTCCCCATAATCTTTAATGAGCTACTGCCTCCAGAGACTACAGTCCTCAGCCTGTAATGCTCCATTAACGTTTGGAGTGGGTGCCCTCTGTTCTTTGGGACCTAGAGTCTCTGCAGGCAGGCACTGCTTCCATCCAGGCTGAATATCCTGTGCAAAGAGCTGTTGTTTTTGCAGGGCTGCACCTCTGCATTGAAGAGGGTGACTACAATCCTGCTCTGCTTCTGCAAAGTAGGTGTAGCCTGAGGTCTCCCAGCCGGGCAGCCCTCGGCTTGGTGAAGCATGAGTGGAACAGACTTTATTAAACAACCTTCTGAGGGAGAATCACAGACACACATCCTGTCACCGGAGCATGTTAAATATCACAGGGAAGGTCACTGCTGGGGCTGACTGTATCCCAAGATCAGCAGCTGGGGGAGGGTGCCTGATGAGCCAAGGACGGATTGGTCCCAAGAAGGCACATTGTCAAGAGGGTATGGTTATGGTCAGGAAGCTTGTACTGTCCTTTTCTATGCTTTCCAACCTGTAGGAGCATTCGGATGCCTGCAGCGGCCAGGGCAGCCAGTCTGCTGCTTGTTTCTCCATATCTCTGCTTTAGCAAGCCGCTGACCTTGCTGATATGGCCACACTGAGTGTGAAGCCAGGACAGAGATTTACAGTCCCAGACTGGCACATCAATGCTAACCTCATCTCTACGAATGCTGAGCGTCAGCGTTCTGCTTCCCATCAGATCAGGCAGGAAACCAGGACTCTCCGTAATGAAACTAACAACCAGGTGGGCTTCCCAGCTGCTTCACTGCCCTTTTTGTTTGTTAAAACAGGTTTTGGGGTGTGTATGGGAAGGGAGGTAGGTAGGGGGTAAAGATTTGGCTGGCTGAATGGATTGGGATGGGAAAGTTTGTCCCTTTTCAACCTTCAGATCACTGACGCGGACCTACGCCGGTAGTGATGGAGGGTTGTTGGGAAATGCTTATTTAGTGAGATTAGCAAAGCCGGGTGAAAATTAATCTTCCAATAAAATTAGTTGTAACTGATAAACTAATTTGATTTGGTCACGTTCTCACCCATTTTGTGTTTACCTTCTGCAAACGTATTGTCAGATCGAGTTTTACCAGCAAAACTGGATTGAATATACTGGAAAGTTCTCACATTCACTTCTGATAACTTTCACACCAGAAATCTGGTTAGAACAGCTTCTTCCATCCAGTCATGGGATAGAAGCAGTGCCATCTGACCTGTGACCAATCACAGCTGAGCAACAGAGCTTAGGTTTTGGCATCTGAATAGCAAGGCGCAGGGTGAACAAAACTTGTGTGAAATCGTCAAACTTTGAATGAATATGAGAAAATCCCAGTCTTGCTTTGTTGACTAAGGCCACATCTCTAGCACTTACGTTGGCAAAATATATGTCGCTCAGGAATGTGGGAAAAAACCCACCCCTGAGTGCCCTAAGTTTTGCCGGTATAAGTGGTAGTGTGCACAGCACCATCTTGGCAGGAGAGCTGCTCCCGCTGAAAGAGCTACCGCTGCTCATGGAGGCTTTATGATGTCGTCGGAAGAGCTCTCTCCTATCGACATAGAGTGGGTACACAAGTCCAGCTGTGCTGCTGTAAGCTCATTAGTGTAGACATGGCCGAAGTTATTTGCTGTGATTTATCCGCTCATATCTCGTACTCGTTTATTCAGTTTTTAAAGCCAAAAGGGACCATCCCAATCATTTAGTCTGAGCTCCTTTGCTAATGACTAGAACAACTTACCTAGGGAGCTGGTGGATTCTCCATCGCTTTCAGTCTTTAAATTTGTTCCTGGGCAACAAGTATTTGCCAACGGACTCTTCAGACTGGAAGAATCCAACAGCTGGAAGTTGAAGCTAGACAAATCCACACCTGAAATAAGGTGCACGTTTTGAACAGTGAGTGTAATTAACCCTTACAAGGATTAACTAAGGGATGTGGTTGATTCTCCATCACTGTCAATTTTTAAATAGAGTAGATTTTTTAAAAATATATGATCTAGTTCAAAAGGAATTATTTTGGGGACTTTCTCTGGCCTGTGTTGTACAGGATGTCAAACTGGATGATCACAGTGGTCCCTTCTGGCCTTGGAATCTGACTGTGTAAGTCTGGGTGTCTTTCTAAAAGATCTCCTATGGATCAAACAGAAGTTACAGGCTTGATGCAGAAGTGGTTGGGGGGAAGTTCTTTGCTTTGTGTGGGGCAGGAGATCAGACTGAATGATAACAATGGGACCTTCAGGCCTTACTCTGTGAATCTTTGCATTGCTGGTGGGTCTTCCATGGCATTTGGACTGGAGACCCATTGGCATCATAGGTAAGAATCATATTGCTAGGCCAGGTTTCAGAGAAGCAGCCATGTTAGTCTGTATCCACAAAAAGAAAAGGAGTACTTGTGGCACCTTAGAGACTAAGAAATTTATTTGAGCATAAGCTTTTGTGAACTACAGCTCACTTCATTGGATGCATGCATGTAGCTCATGAAAGCTTATGCTCAAATAAATTTGTTAGTCTCTAAGGTGCCACAAGTCCTCCTTTTCTTATTGATAGGCCAGTGACCCATGTTATGGCTTAGTCCCCTTCCCAGTTGGGTAGGAACCTACATAATGAAAACCACCAAACCAATTGACAACGATTGGCACACCGGTGAGAAGGTGGAAGCTCACAGCCTGAATTTAAGGCACAATAGGTTAAGGCAAAGTAATTGACATTGGGAGTTATTTATAGAGAGCAGTAAATGTGTAAAAGGCAAGAGGGATTCTGTGATAATATGATAACTGATACTCTCCTTTTCCTGCTCCTCTCTCTGCTGAAGCACAAGTCACAGTTCTTCTCCCCCGCTCCCCATAAAGGTATTAACACTGCGTTAAACCTCAGAGCTATAATATACATATCCCTGAATGCAGGTGTTAACAGTTCCCAGTCAGCTGCAGAGAGACCATTTCTTCGTAAACAAACATTTAATACACACAAAACTCCGCATTGTAAATAGTGTGTGTGGAATAATTTAGGAATAACTTTAGACAAATGCTCTTCACCAGTAAACCTGTAGAGGTTCTTTGTACAGATTTCTGCATTTTGCTGCTGTTACATATATTTCAGTGTGAGGTTTGATGTGCCCTTTTATAGGAGAGCTGGAGACAGCTCTGTGGACTCAGCAGCAGTTACAGTTCCCAAGCCAATAGTCAGCTGTCTCCTCAGTTTCCAGCTGGACTGGGAATCTGCAGCCTGTATCCCAAGTGATACAGTTACTGGGATGCAGCCTTCACAACAGATGCATCTCTTTATTTAGGTTGGCCATTAGGAAATACTTCCTAACTGTCAGGGTAGTTCAGCACTGGAATAAATTGCCTAGGATGGTTGTAGAATCTCTGTCACTGGGATTAAGAGCAGGTTGGACAAACACCTGTCAGGGATGGTCTAGATCAGAGCTACTCAAAGTGGTGGTCCACGGACCGGTGCCGGTCCACGAGCCATCGGCTGCTGGTCTGCGTGCATATTGGGAAAAAAAATTGCCAGTCCCCCACATTAGATAACTTGAGAAGCACTGCTCTAGATAATACTTAGTCCTGCCTTTAGTGCAGGGACTGGACTAGATGACCTCACGAGGTCCCTTCCAGTTCTATCGTTCTATGATTGGTCCTGCACTGATCAGCTGCTGAATCCACAGATCTGTCTCCAACTCCTCTATTTGTAACCTTTTCCCTCTGTGCTCTGATTAGCTGAGCTGGGTGACTATGTGGAACCTGCAAGATTGCTTACCCTCAGTGGAAACCCTTGCTCTGCACTGCTTCAGAAGCAGCTACTGTGCATGTCTAATAACGGCCACACCCTGGGCTCTTCTAAGTTGCCGGGCTTTCTGTATGCTTTTGTCCTCTCCACTGCCCCCTCCCTATCTTTGGATTTATTAAAAAAAAAAAAAAAAACCCACACAGGCTGCAGTATAAACATGTGGGTTATAAGTGCGAATGGCAGTTGATTAGCAGTATCCTCTGACATGCTATTTACCTTCATCTAATGCTTCACGGTCTTTGTGTGAGTTTTTGCAACACCCTAGGGACTCTGTGAATAAATCTATCTTGGATCCCCCATTGGAATTGTTGCTTCTGGAAGACCAGCATAGTCTTGCTTCTAGAGAAGTCCTTGGTGCAATTAATAAACCACAGCTTACAGGAGGTGAAATCATACATAGGCACTGATTTTTAGGTGTACAAATATTATAATGGGGACTCTGGGTTTGATGCTCTTGTGTAGTTATTTACATTAGTGCATTAGGTGTAATATACTGTGCTACCAAAACAAATGGTAGTACTTTGCCCTGGTAAAAAATGCAGGCCCTTGTCAGCATGGTGAAATGCACTTCACAATTTCAACTAAAAAAATTGAAATGGTGTTTCTCCTAATTCCAGACACAATGGGATGAGCATGACAACAGAACACGGCTTGCTGAACGTATCGACAGTGTGAACAGATGGAAGGAGACTTTGGACAAATGCCTCACAGACACAGACACTGAAATTGATGCCTTAGCCAAAGTACGTTGGGAAGACAGATGGCTTAAACTCAACATATGCTCTTAACATGTGACTTTAAACAGCTAAGGCCCTGATTCTGCAATGAGCTGTGCATGGACCGACTCCAATGTGGGGCTTAGCACCAGCGCTCTGAGCTCAGTGCAGGATCAGGGCCTTAAATTGCTTTCAGTAAGACAAGCCCACTAGCTTCAATTCCCATCTGAATTGAGGCAGTGCACAGTGCTGTGTGTTTCAGATAGTCTGCCCTCTCTTTTTCTAAAGGTCTGGCGGGGGGGACATAGCAATACTTTAAACACTAAAATAAAAAAAAATAGGGAATAATAAGTGGGTTTTAAAAAATATTTATGTAGGAGCTCAGCAATTTTAGGCAAGAATAATTAAAGTTGTCTTTATTTGAGACCTCTTTTAAATTAAGAAGTTTGCATCTTTTTTTACAGTTAGAATGAGGAGTTTGTGTCTCTGTATTAAGCACAGTTTTAATAAAGGCTACATCTATTTTGTGTGTTTTTCCTGTGCATTGCCAGTGGCTCACTGCGGGACCACAGGCAAGCCGCACATTCTTTTGTGCCTGTGTTTTCCCATTTGTAAAGTGGGGATCGAGCTCCCACAGCCGGGGGCCAGACTATTTGCAAAGTGCTCGGAGGTCCTTAATGAAAGGCTTAATGCCAGGGCTGTGATTAACTGGCAATGGGAAAGCATTTCTGGTCCCATAGGACTTGGTGGTCGCCAATGGGAAGAAGCCTCTCTGATCCTTTTGCTCCAAAAGTCATGTGAGATACTTGAGTATGACATTAGCTGCTAGCTGCATTGAGCTTAGCCTCTGAACTGCGGGCCCTATAGACCGCGGCAGTCAGCTGGAGCACCTTGCACCCAGTAGACTGCAGCAGTGAGCCATTCGCTACAAGGTTTAAAAGCTGCTTCCGGAGGTGGCTAGAAGGAGGCCATCGTGACGGGAACAGCCGCAAGCATTGCTCCCCAAAGGAGGGACCACATCCCTAACCCGAGCTGGCTTTTCCCCCACCAGATGAAGGAGGCAGCGGAATGTGCGCTGCAGGCCAAGAACTTGCCCTTGGACGTGGCGATTGAGTGCTTGACGCTTCGGGAGAGCCGCCGAGCCATTGACGTGGTGAAGGACCCCGTGGAGGACGAGCTGCACAAGGAGGTGGAGGTGATCGATGGAGCCAAGAGAGATCTGCAGCAGAAAGTGAGCGAGGCCTTCGAGCAGCTCTGGTGAGTCGAGCAGCAGAGCTCGGGGTGGTTCCCCCCCACGCCGGTGACTCCAAATCAACTCTCTCTGTATGGGGCTTTGGGCTAGCAGGGCGCACCCCTGCCTCCGGGCTGGCCAGCGTCCGAGCAGAGAGCATGCTCTGTGGCCACGCGGCGACGTAGGCAGTGTTACACATTGTGTCAGCATCACATGGCGATGCCCGATAACGTCCCTTGCCAGGATGGTCCCATTAAGAATGAATGTTGGAAGTGCTGCTGGAATCATGACATTTATTAAACAAGGGGAGGGGAGGGAGTAAGTGTGGCAGATAAAAGATAGGCCTGAGCTTTTGCCTGGTGGTTTTGGGGTCCCAACTTGAGACACGTGGCAGGTACCTGATTCTCAAAAGGAGGGGCCGTCGCACTTCCTGAAAATCCAGGCATCTCATGCACGAGCCTCTTTCAAAATCCAGGCATCTCATGCCCAAAGCACGAGCCTCTTTCAAAACATTACCCTGCAGTGCCCAGCCTGCTGGGTGCTGCGTCCTTCTGGGT
This sequence comes from Lepidochelys kempii, assembly GCF_965140285.1. Classification (NCBI taxonomy): domain Eukaryota; kingdom Metazoa; phylum Chordata; order Testudines; family Cheloniidae; genus Lepidochelys; species Lepidochelys kempii. The sequence continues at coordinate 3,215,819 of NC_136398.1, read as the reverse complement.
CACTGCCTTACAAGTCACTGCACTTCAGCCACACGCGGGCAGTTGGTTCAAGGAGCAGCTACCAAAGTAAGGGTGGTTCCCATGGAGGATCCAATGGGCCAGCCTGGTGCTATAGAATCTCATCATTCATTCATTTATTTTGTTTTTAAAAAGCCCAATCAAGTCTCTAGCCCTCATGGTTACCAAGAAAACTCTGAAAAAGTGAACTGATTTTAGGCCAGTTGGACGGCTGGTCTGGCTCACTGTCTCTGTAGCCTCGGATGGACAAGTAGCTGTGTCCTCTCTGAGTGAATGTGTCTGGCAGCCCATGTCTGAGCCAGGTTTACGCTATCTGCTCGGTCTGCCAAGGAGAGAGATTTTCACTGGCTGTTCCACTAATACTCTTTTCAGCCTGCTGACAGTGACAAATGTAGCTTATCCTGCCCCTTCTTTGGCAGCCTCTTGCAGGAAGCACGCCAGCAGCTCAACTTTGATCACCGGGGGAAAATGGAAGCACTGGAGATAGATCGGGTCTGTTCCTCTCTCAACGTCAACTCTCCCAACATCTCGTTCAAGGTCAATCCAACCCGGGTCCCAATTGGGTAAGGGAAAAACCAGCCTCCTTGTGGCCAAACCCAGGCTGTTTTAACATTTTTGCTGATGCTGGAAAGACTTGGGACTCTTGCTGCCTTTAGTCGAGTTTCTGGTGCCTCATGGAAATGACTGGCTCAGTTAGCAGACAGCCTGGCCTACAGTTTAAAACACCAAGAGCTGGATTCAGGGCTGTCTTAGTGGCTCTGCTGCTAGCCCTGAGTGATATCAGATATGGTAGTCAGGGAAGCTAGCCCTCCATTTCTCCATACTCCCAGTGATTGTTGTTACCAATAACCTTTGGTCCTTCCCAAGCACCCTCCCTCCGCCTGAGTGTTTCAAAGCTCTTTGGGGGCACACACGAGCCTCATGACATCCTTGTGATGTAACTTGATAGCATCCCCATTTTATAGAAGGGGAAACTGAGGCACAGAGGGGGAAGTGAATTGCCCAGCAAGTCAATGGCAGACTTGTGGTGAGAACCCAGGAGATCTGCCTCCCTGTCCCCTGTTTAACCACTAGACCATGCTGGTTTCACAGATTACCCAAGGGATGGGGTAAATTCTCCATCTCTTGGAGCCTTTCAATCAATGTTTGGATTTCTCAGAAGATGTTGGGCTCAATGCAGGAATCCCCGGGTGGGATTCCCTGGTCTGTGTTATGCAGCAGGTCAGATGTGATGATCACAGTGGTCCCATCTGGCCCTGTAATCTGAGTCTCTTTGCAGTTGTAGAAGGCTTTTCCACCTTGGCATGGAGAGGTTTCTTCCAAGCTCTCTCTTGCAGTCACTCCGCTTATTGCCCAAGGCATGAGTTTAAACAGTCTGTCCTGTTGGGCGCACTTGCCATTCTAGATCAACAACGCCTCAGCAGTGGGACCAGTTCAGCCAGTACAACGCAGACCGAGCGGAGGCGGAAATGAAAGCCTCCACTGAGCTGCGGGAAGCAATAGCCCTCACCATTGCCCAGGTAAATAAGTCACTCATCACCGATGCAGAAGCCATTGGTGCAGTTAATAAACGTTAAGCCTGGTGATGTTAAGTCATGTGGTCCCCAGTGGGGATGGCTGGGTGAAGGCAGCCTGCTTCGTGGGGATTACACTGTGCCTTTTGGGGAGGGAAGGCTTGAAAAATCCAAATAAAAATTAACCCTACAGCACCCATCTGAATAGTTCAGCCAAACTAGCCTTGGACCTGCCATGTGGTGCTACTGGTTCGTGGGAAGGGAAATTTCCTTTGCCTTTCAGATGACTGCTCTTTTCCTGAAGAGTGATTTTTTTAAACAGGCAAACGTGCCTCACTATTATTCCTTGGCATCATGAGGGTTTTGCAGCTCTCTACCGATCTCACAAGGCGTGTGCCTTGCCCCAAAGAGCAGAACACACACTCAAAACAGATCTGGCATGGAGAGCGCTGTAGGAAGGATATGGGCAGAAGCGATTTTGGAAGAGAAGAGGGAGATCTGTTGAAACATTGGGGGATGTGCCAGGAGGCTGTTCCAGGCATTGGGCCCTTCTCAATAGCGCCCCCTATCACTGAGTTATTGTTTCCTTCTACTCCCCCGTCTGCCTGTCTGTGCATCCGTCTCTTGTCTTTATATTTATGCTGTAAATTCTCTGGGGGCAACTGGGACTGTCTGTTGGTTCTGTGTCTGTACAGCACCTAGCGCAGTGGGGTCCTGGTCCTGACTGGGCTTCTGGGTGTTCTGACCAGACAAATAATAACAAGCGTTGGGATGATGAAGGGCACAGGGAGACTGTGGAGGAGCACGGGAATGGGCAGACGAAAGGTGAGGTCATGTAGAGCCCTGAAAGCGAGGGTTGTGTGTTATGGAGGGAGCAGGGTAATTGCCTTAACAGTGCAGGGGAGACACTTCCTAGAGGCACACACACGACCTTTAACCTGTTTTCCCTCTAGACAAACAACGAGCTGGAAGCTCAGCGGGTGGCCACGGAGTTCGCCTTGCGGAAGAGGATCCGGGAGTTTGAAAAAGCCTACGACGAGCTGAAATGGCAAGAGAAGAATGTAAATTTCTGGCTTGTTTCCTTCACTGTCCAGTGCCCTTGAGTGAGATTCTGTCTTCAGAGCGTATCTCTTGTACGCAACACTGATGGCATGAAATGCTTCCTTGCTGCGGTTCAGCACACTCCAGTGCAAGAGGCGTTTCTGATGGAAACCTCTTGGTACATCCACACCCTGCCACATACCTACCTGCCATGGTTCTCCCAGTGCAATGTGGGACTGCTGTGGCATCTATCCCACAGTGTCCAGAATTGTTACCAGGAGCAGCTTTTGGATGACTTCCAACTGAGAGAAGACTACACATGGGGGGGGGGGTGTCAGCTGATCTGGTATGGCTGCATCTGGTATGGCTGCATCACATCTGGTATGGCTGACCACTTGTTCATCCCGGGGAGAAATCGTAGCCCACACGGGGCCAGCGGGACCCAGGCTAAAGCCCTTGTCTCAGATGCTGTGATTGCCTGGTACAACCAGCACTTAGCAGGCAGCTGCTGTGTGTGGACGCGAGGCATCAGCTGTGTGAGCTCAAGGTGCCTCAGCTGCTGGGGCCACATTGTTGACGAGAAGCAGCTAGAATGACACGGCAGACAAGTCTAAGCCACTTAGCCCTCTCCCTGGGTTTTGGCCTTGCTGTTGAAATACAAAGGAAAATTTCCCTTTTCCCGATCGATCCTGTGAAGGCAGAGAAATGGAATTGGCGGGATCACAGATAGATGATCCGCAAACTGCTTCAGATCCAGCCCCGCTCAACACTGGCTGAAAAATGTTCCTATTTGAAGCCCATTCCGTGGTGTGAGTGGAATAATTCGGTGGCTCTTGGTTCACAACACAGTTGATGGTCGGTGGCATCTGCAGGCTGAGAAGCCAGTTTGGGACCTTGTATCTCACCCTGTTAACCCATCCACAGCAGCCCTGAGACGGCCACAGCATGCCTTGCCTGATTGGGTGGAAACTGGATTTTTAAGCAGTGATGACTGGTCCACATAAACTGATCAAGCTGCATTTAGCCCTATTTGAGCAGAAGCCCTTTAGTCCTTGTTTAAAAACCATTTCCAGCCTGGTAAAACCGCAGAAAGGCTGGAGCCTTCTTGAGCGCAGCTGGTTCCTATCTAGATCTCATGGGAATTTCCAGAGTACCCACAAGCCAGTCTTTGAGTGCACCCTTACTAAACTGGACAGCTGGAAGTGCATGATGATAACAATCCCTTGTGCTGTGTGTTAATCCTCAGACCTTGGAGGAAATTGCTGAGATGGAAGAGGACATCCGACGCCTCGAGGAAGATCTCAGGAAGAAAATGTGGGATCTGAAACTCGCGCACACTCGCCTGGAGACCCGGACTTACCGCCCCAACATGGAGCTGTGTCGGGATCAGGTACAGATGAGCCTGTAGGCTGGGGGTGGGGTGGGATGGATACTAACCTGGCATGCCCATTGTCCATGAGGGATTTGAGGTTGAGGGTGGAACCCTAGATAGAGCTTCTATGGCTCCGAAATGGTCAGACACCTTTAGATGCGGACTGAATGGAGACTAAAAGACGAATAAAAAGGAATCCACTATACTGTGTGAGTTAAAGCATCGAAAGAAAGGGGGGAGGTGGGCTAAGGGAAGGGGAACTTAGGGGAACCTAGCAACTAACAAAAACCAGTACCAGCGGTACTAACCCTTATGTCCTGTCCCTGACTTGTAGGTGCAGTATGGGTTAACTGATGAGGTCCATCAGCTGGAAGGCACCATCGCCGCCCTGAAGCAGAAGCTTGCACAGTCACAGTATGTTTCTATGTGGTTTGGGAGTTACGCATCCAAGGAAGAATAATGACATTAACAGGCACGAGAAGGCTTTGTAATGTTCCTAGCAGGGAGCGCTGCAGGTCAGAAATAGGGTGCCTTGTTAGAGCTGTGTGGGAAGCTCCAGACTGGACAGCAGGGGGCGCTGCAGGTCAGGATTGGCAGAGCTGGTATGGGGTGGTGTGACTACACTTAGAAAATTATCGAAAGGTGGGGGGAAATTGGGGAAATAGAAATGCTGCCTTGGGTTCGTGTTGGATTCCCATCACTGCGTCTCTTGGATGCTGCATTCCAGCAGCAGCAGCCTGTGGGCTTGCTATTAAAGAGACCTGAGCAATAAAGTACAATGTGTCAGGAGCTTCCCCTGCAGCTCTGGTGTGCGTGAGCTTGAAGGCAAAAGCTGTGCTGGTTTTTGTTGTGGTGAGAAAGCAGAGACTGATGAATTGTCATCAACGCCAGGAGGCAAGTTCAGTGGCACAGATGCAGTTCTGACTCCTTAACTTTTGCTTTTCCCAGGGATGCCCTAGACGCTCTCTATAAACACCTGTACCGCATCCAAACAGATATGAGCTACAAAGCTAACTCCCTGATGCTGGAGAACAAGTGCATGGACAGCAGGAGAAAACTCACAGTCCCCGCTGAGAAATTTGTGCCAGAGGTTGACACCTTCAACCGAACCACTAACCGTACCCTCTCACCGCTGAAGAGCAGGCAGCTGGAGCTGGCTTAATCCACTGGGAACAGCATTGGGCAAAGGAGCCACTCTGAAGATAAAACTCCTAGAGACTCAGTTCCATACCAAGGAAAGCTGACATCTGTCTCGTGTTAGAACAATGTTATTCTCCTGCCCCCAAAGTTGTTTTATAACTGTCTGTCCCCTGCATGATTTGTATAGCTTCTTGCACTCCAAGGAGCATTATAAATAATAAAGTCTGTCCCCAAGAGCACTTGTCATCATCTGACAGTATTGGAAGCATTTTACGATGATTGAATCCATGTAGGCTGTCTAGGGTTTTAAATCCTTTAAAGTGCGGGGCTGTGCTCTGAAAAGGAACTGTGTAACAGTGGCACCTCTCCAGATCATCTTGTGATGATCTTGTGCTGATAGATTCAGATCTGCCTGCCTTAATGTTTAAAATAACATTGTGGGGTTTTTGTCTCCTTCTCTTAGCCCTGCAGAGCCAACACTGCTACGAACGAGGGAGCTGGAGTCCACTCTGGCTCTTGTGGCAACAGCCTTGTTAACCTAAGAGCAAGTTCCATAGTCGCTATGGGCCCTTAGTTGTTGTGTGTGTCCCAGCAGTGCTCACTCACTATACGCTAGGTCCTGTCTACACACCCAAAAATACAAACTTGCTGTGCCAGAGAGCTTGCAATCTAAACTTGTTATGCGTGTGAAATTGGGATCAGCATTTGGCCTGCCGCCTTGTCTGTCTCTGGCTCATTCTTTATCACCAGCATTAAATGTGTTTATGGTGTGCAGATGCTACAGCCGTGGGCCCTGTAGAAAGGAACCCAGCTTGATTTCCAGATGTCAAGGTGAGTTTGCAGGACCGGAATTCAGGGGAAACCCAACATCTTCATACCTGTCAACTAGGGATCAACTTAGGCAGGTTCATGGCATGTCTACCATCCTGGGATTTTTCATAGTGGCTGCTGTCTTCTACTCTAGAATCTAAGCATTCACTTTATTAAAAAGTCCTGTCTACTCTGGGGTTTCTAGCCACAGTCTGGGGGTTATGCAAATCCCTCGTGTAACAGCGTAGGTATAGGTTTCAGAGTAGCAGCCGTATTAGTCTGTATTCGCAAAAAGAAAAGGAGGACTTGTGGCACCTTAGAGACAAACAAATTTATTTGAGCATAAGCTTTCGTGAGCTGCAGCTCAGTTCATCGGATGCATTCAGGTATAGTATTGTAAAGAGGCACTTGTACTATGCCTCGGTTAGGCATTTGCACTACAGTAGCTATACTGGTGGCTAAAAACCTGGGCTAGACACAGCGTCAGTCGAGTCCTTGGGGTAGCGTAGGAAACCTGCTATTAGGGACCCAGCTATAAACTAATGTAATGTTTCAGAGTAGCAGCCGTGTTAGTCTGTATCAGCAAAAATAACGAGGAGTCCTTGTGGCACCTAACAAATTTAAGACTAACAAATTTATTTGGGCATAAGCTTTCGTGGCTTAAAACCCACTTTGTCAGATGCATGGAATGAAAATACAGGAGCAGGTATAAATATATGAAAGGATGGGGGGTCAAGTGGAAACGGGGAAAGTGTGAGGTCAGTCTAACAAGATAAATCAATTAACAAGGGAGGAAAAATAAATTTTGAAGTAACAGTAAGGAAAAATTAGTATTGGGGAAATTAAGTCTAGGTTTTGTAATGACCCAACCACTTCCAAAGTTATTTTTCCTCCCTTGGTATCCTGCTGTTAATTGATTTATCTCATTAGACTGACCTCACACTTGGTAAAGCAACCCCCATCCTTTCGTGTATTTATACCTGCTCCTGTATTTTCACTCCATGTATCTCATGAAGTGGGTTCCAGCCCATGAAAGCTTATGCCTAAACAAATGTTAGTCTCTAAGGTGACACAAAGATTCCTCGTTGTTTTTAATGTAATGTTGTCGGCGGAGACTCCAGGCAGCCTCAAACAACTGCTCTGAGGGGTATGAACTGCTCTAGTTCTCAGCTGGGGTCACCTCTCAAGCCTAATGGGATTAGGGTGACTAGCTGTCCTGATTTTATAGAGACAGTCCCCCTATTTTGGGCTTTTTCTTTGATAGGTGCCTATTCCCCCCTCACCCCCTCCCGATTTATCACACTTGGTGTCTGGTCACCCTAAATGAGATTTAAATATCACTAGTGATAACTCCTTCACTGTGGATCCAAGTCTGGAGGAAAAAGGAAGGGCAGGAAGGTAGGAGCACCCCGCGGTGAGTGCTGCTGAGCGACCTCTTCTCCCCCCAGCCCCATGCCCAGGGCACAGACCCCAACCTCCCTTGGGGTCCAGCAGGAGCTTCCTCTACTCCTGAGCTGGGGCCCACCTCCAGTCTCCTCCCCTTGGGGCCCCGCCCCCACCTCTCCCAAATCCTAGCCCCACCTGACCCCTGCCCTCTGCTCTAGCCCCGCCCTCCCATGGGGCCCCGCCCCTCCTAGGTCACCGCTCCTGCGCTTTAGCCCCGCCCCCTACTCTAGCCTTGCCCTCCCCTGGAACCACGCCCCTTCCTCTCAGGTCGCCCTGCCCCCTGCTCCAGCCCTGCCCTCCCCTGGAACCACGCCCCCTTCCTCTCAGGTCGCCACTCCCCTAGGCCCTAGCCCCGCCCCCTGCTCTAGCCCCGCCCTCCCCTGGAACCACGCCCCCTTCCCCTCAGGTCGCCGCTCCCCCAGGCCCTAGCCCCGCCCCCTGCTCTAGCCCCGCCCTCCCCTGGAACCACGCCCCCTTCCCCTCAGGTCGCCGCTCCCCCAGGCCCTTTCCCCGCCCCCTGCTCTAGCCCCGCCCTCCCCTGGAACCACGCCCCCTTCCCCTCAGGTCGCCGCTCCCCCAGGCCCTAGCCCCGCCCCCTGCTCTAGCCCCGCCCTCCCCTGGAACCACGCCCCCCTCCCCTCAGGTCGCCGCTCCCCCAGGCCCTAGCCCCGCCCTCCCCTGGAACCACGCCCCCCTCCCCTCAGGTCGCCACTCCCCAGGCCCTAGCCCCGCCCCCTGCGCTCGGCCGGAGGAAGATGGCGGCGGCGCTGGCGGGCGGCTCCCTGGGCCGGGTCCCCGCGCGGCTCCCCCCGGCCCGCGGCCGGTTCCGGGGCTGCCTGGCCGGGGCGCTGCTCGGGGACTGCCTGGGCGCCGCCTTCGAGGGCAGGGACGTGGTGGGGCTGCCCGAGCTGCTGCGCTACCTCCGCGGCCTGGAGCCGCCGGGCCGGGCCGGGGGCAGCGCCCAGGAGGCGGAGAGCAGAGGTGGGGGCCGGGCCGGGCCGGGGTGGGGCTCACGCCGCCGGGGGCTCCCCCGCCCTCCCCGTCCCCTGGGGCCCGAACCCCCCCCGCACCCCCTCTGTCCCGTTCCCGTCCCTCGCGGGGCCCGAACCCCCCCCCGCACCCCCCGTGTCCCGTTCCCGTCCCTCGCGGGGCCCGAACCCCCCCCGCACCCCCCGTGTCCCGTTCCCCCCCCCTCGCGGGGCCCGAACCCCCCCCGCACCCCCCGTGTCCCGTTCCCCCTCCCTCGCGGGGCCCGAACCCCCCCCGCACCCCCCGTGTCCCGTTCCCCCCCCTCGCGGGGCCCCAACCCCCCCGCACCCCCCGTGTCCCGTTCCCCCCCCCTCGCGGGGCCCCAACCCCCCCGCACCCCCCGTGTCCCGTTCCCCCTCCCTCGCGGGGCCCCAACCCCCCCCGCACCCCCTCCGTCCCGTTCCCCCCCCCTCGCGGGGCCCCAACCCCCCCGCACCCCCCCGTGTCCCGTTCCCCCCCCTCGCGGGGCCCGAACCCCCCCCGCACCCCCTGTGTCCCGTTCCCCCCCCCTCGCGGGGCCCCAACCCCCCCGCACCCCCTGTGTCCCGTTCCCCCCCCTCGCGGGGCCCCAACCCCCCCGCACCCCCTGTGTCCCGTTCTCCCTCCCTCGCGGGGCCCCAACCCCCCCCCGCACCCCCTGTGTCCCGTTCTCCCTCCCTCGCGGGGCCCCAACCCCCCCCCGCACCCCCTGTGTCCCGTTCCCCCTCCCTCGCGGGGCCCCAACCCCCCCCGCACCCCCTGTGTCCCGTTCCCCCTCCCTCGCGGGGCCCCAACCCCCCCCCGCACCCCCTGTGTCCCGTTTCCCTTCCCTCGCGGGGCCTGAACCCCCCCCGCACCCCCTGCATCCCGTTTCCCTTCCCTCGTGGGGCCCGAACCCCCCCCGCACCCCCTGTGTCCCGTTCCCCCTCCCTCGCGGGTCCCCAACCACCCCCCGCACCCCCTGTGTCCCGTTTCCCCTCCCTCGCGGGTCCCCAACCACCCCCCGCACCCTCTGTGTCCCGTTTCCCCTCCCTCGCGGGTCCCCAACCACCCCCCCGCACCCCCTGTGTCCCGTTTCCCCTCCCTCGCGGGTCCCCAACCACCCCCCGCACCCCCTGTGTCCCGTTCCCCCTCCCTCGCGGGGCCCCAACCCCCCCCCCGCACCCCCTGTGTCCCGTTCCCCCTCCCTCGCGGGGCCCCAACCCCCCCCCCGCACCCCCTGTGTCCCGTTCCCCCTCCCTCGCGGGGCCCGAACGCCCCCCCGCACCCCCTGTGTCCCGTTCCCCCTCCCTCGCGGGGCCCAACCCCCCCCCGCACCCCCTGTGTCCCGTTCCCCCCCCTCGCGGGGCCCGAACCCCCCCCCCCCCCGCACCGCCTGTGTCCCGTTCTCTCTCCCTCGCGGGGCCCGAACCCTGAGTGTCTGGAAATACAGCCAAGTCTTTTACACTCCAGATTCACAGAGAATTCCCCTGGCAGTAGAGAGATGGGATTGGGATTCTAGAGGGGCAATGGGACCTCTTGGTGTTTGGATGATCATCTGGTATTTTTGCCTTCTCTTTCAGAAACGCTCTGCTACACAGATGACACAGCCATGGCCAGGTGTGTGGTGCGGTCCCTGTTAGCCAAGGGAGAGTTTGATGAAGTTGATATGGCCAGGAGGTAAGGAGCTGCAGTCAGCACAACAGGGAGATCTGTGTTGCTTTTGCAAGTAATAGAGAGTGAAAGCTAAGCAGCCACTTTGAGCTGTTCCCATTCAATCCAAGAAAGTGCAGAGGAATTCCGTCTGAAGTGGCCGCCTATTTGTGTGGAAAGACTAAAAAGAGCATGGCCCCAATGCTGCAATTTGGCCTGTGCCTGCAGGGTTTGTGCCCTACTAGATTCTCATTGACTTCAGTGTTATTAGAGCGGCATCTCAAATCTGATGTTGAAACTAAACGGGGAAAACTGTCAATGTACCACTTGTGTTGTAAGCAAACAAGTTCGTATACTTTTGTTGTTAAAAGCAGTTCAGTTTTTCAGAATTGTTTCCTTTCTAGTGTACTTATTGGTTTGTATACTGTTTCCTTTTTGCACTTCCCTGAGCTTTGGGCAATGAAAATCCATGAAGTCAGTTTGTTTTATAGTCAGTTTCCCTTTCAGATACTTGGTGCTGAAGTGTTTGGGTTTCAAATGCTGAAAGGCAAAGGTTTAATTGTTTAAAAACTGCCTTCCTTGGACTTGAACAAACAATATTTCTGCCTACGTGTGACTAGTAAAAATGTTTCCAGTTATTTTTTAAAGTATATCTTAAAACAATCAAAAAGTCAAGAGCTGAAACCAGTGATTTCCACAAATAGATGTAGTTAGTACAACCACAGGGTCCAACCTCTGTTATCCTCATCCACCCAGGTCTTTGGGGCAGGGATTTTTCTTTCTATGGTACATATTTGTACAGCACCTAGCGCAGTGGGGCCATGATACTTGCTGAGATCTCTGGATGTTACTCTGATGCAAATAATAATAAGGCTTTATAAAAGCTTCTTTCAAAAAAAGATTTTAGTAGCAGACCAAATGTAAGTTGACACTGTCCTTGTCCAGTGTGGTTTTTCTAATTCCTGTGTAATTGCTGCTGTTTTACCTTTGGCAGATTTGCTGAGGAGCATAAGAAGGAGCCGGATCGGGGCTATGGGATGGCAGTCGTCAAAGTGTTCAAGAAACTTCTGAGCCCCAAGTGCAGTGATGTGTTTGAGCCAGCCCGAGTGCAGTTTAATGGGAAAGGCTCCTACGGGAACGGTGGTGCTATGAGGGTAGCAGGCATTTCGCTGATTTACCCTGATGTTCAGGATGTGAAGAAGGTGCATTGCAGGGGGGTTGTTCAGGCACTGGGGCACCCAGATCTCTGCTGATGGGATGGGGTTTGGTGATTATCTTTCACTCTGGTTTCCTAATGATTTTTTTTTTAATCCACAGTTTGCGAAGCTCAGCGCTGAGTTGACCCATGCCAACTCACTTGGCTATAACGGAGCCATCCTGCAGGCTCTGGCAGTGCACTTGGCCTTGCAGGGAGAGCTCAGCCGGGAGAGCTTCCTGGAGCAGCTGATCGGCCACATGGAGGATGTGGAGGCAGATGATAAATCTTTGGCTGATGCACGAGCGTAAGTAGGGCTGAGTAAGCCCCTCTATTAGTTGCATTGTGTCCCCCATATGGAATTTGATCTAGTTCACAGCAGTGTCTTTCTCTTGACTCTGTACAGCTGTCTACCTAATGCCTCATAGATTGCATTCTGTCCTGTCTCGATGATATTCTGTGCATGGGAAGTGAGATTTTCCTTCATGTCATTAGGCTGTGTTTTGATTTTAGCTGCATGGCTTTTCCTGTGACTGGGAAACTCATGTGTTTGAAAAATACAGACTCATTGCCTCTCTCTAGAAGCAGCTTGCAGAGCCTTTCTTGCCACACACTCAGCTGCCATGAGCACATCTCCCAGTCTGTCCCAGTGTGAATGTCCTTAGAGTGAGGAATGAGAAACTCCTCCAGGTTCCATTTCCCTCTGCCTCTCCCTCTCAGTCCAAACCAGTTCCTTTATGGAGTGGAAGAGTGTGGCTGTGATTCATAAAAGCCGTCCAGTCAGTTGGGATATTGCTCTGATGGCTGCATGCTGCTAGGTCTAGCTTCTCCTCCCTGTTCCGTAAGCAATTTGTGAGACTTCATAGAATCACAGAGTTGGAAGGGACCTCTGGAGGCCATCTAGTCCAATCCCCTGCCCAGAGCAGGACCAATCCAACTAAATCATCCCAGCCAGGGCTTTGTCAAGGAAATCCCCTTCTAAGGAAGGGGATTCCACCACCTCCCTAGGTAACGCATTCCAGTGTTTCACCACCCTCCTAGTGAAAAAGTTTTTCCTAATATCCAACCTAAATCTCTCCCCACTGCAACTTGAACTTCAGTTAGTCCTCTTCCCATATCTGGCCTTTCCAAGAGAGTGGACTTGCTGCAGACTGGTAAGATGGGTCCTTTTTTCTCCTCTGAAGCCCTCATTCATTCATTTCAGTTTGACATGCTCTCAGAACAGGTTTGCTTTGAGGTTCTTGCTCGTTCTCCGCATTTGTACAGGAGATCTCAGTAGACAAGGCCATGGTTCAAACACCTGGAAATGTGGGAAGATTCACTCCTACAGCCGCATATATATAGCCACTAATGTTTTGTCTTCTGGAAGGTCTGCCTCCTGGGAGCCCTCTGGACACCTCTTCACATGCTGGATTGTATTAGATCAAATCATGCAGATTGCTCCCTGGTGGCAGGAAGGGAGAAGTCACTGGAGCAGAGCATTTGTTACATTCCTGTCTCTTGTCTCCAGGATGGGTTTTGAGGAATTACCATTTTCAAGGCGTCTTAAGAAGATCAAGGAATTTTTGGAGCTTAGCACCATTCCTAAGTCAGATGTATTGCTTGAGTTAGGTAAGCACCTTTCTTCCTACAGGGATTCCGGAAAAGCCATGGGACTGGGCCAGCTTAGGGAGCCTGTGGTTAGTGCTTTCCTGGATTTCTTGCTCGCCAGACCAGTGGGGGTTGGATGTGTTGCAAAGACTTCTTGTGCACTCCCTGTGGAAAGAGTAAGTGTGTGAGTCACTGTGCAATGACTCCCTCCCCGAGGGCAGCTTTGGTGGATGAAAGGCTATCTTTCCAAGAGAATAATAATGCCTAATTTTCCAAGATCTCCTGTTAATGACAGTCCGTCAGTCAGAACTTCCTTCTGGACACCTGGCAACCCAGGGATGTTACAGGTTAGGCTGTGCATGGGCTAGTTCGGTGCATGTTCCCTGACTGGAGTGGCAGGGGCATGCTGATCAGGAACAAGACCAGCGGAGAGCATGGGATGGAAGGAAACTTGCATAGCATCTATTCACACTTCAGCTAGCTTGAAGCAGCCATATTAAAGTTTGAAATTGCCGTAAGACAAGCTCATGAACTAAAGGGAAGGGATTCTGTTGTGGAAGGTTAGAGATGTAACTGTCCTGCTCTGTCACTGAGTGTGGTTGGTTTCATTAACAGGCAATGGCATTGCTGCTCTGGAGTCTGTCCCCACTGCGATTTACTCCTTCTTGCGCTCCATGAAATCTGACCCAGATATTCCTCATCACTACAACAACCTACAGAGGGTCATCATCTACTGCATCTCGCTGGGTGGAGACACAGATACTATAGCTACCATGGCTGGAGCCATTGCAGGAGCGTATTATGGGGAGGAGCAGGTACCCCCGTGCTGGGAGCAGAGCTGCGAAGCTTTTCAAGAGACAGAGATGCTGGCAAATAGCTTGCACGAACTCTACAGCCAACGACTTTGAGCCACAGAAGTGGTGTCTTGTGCCAAGGTTAAAGCAAGTGGCTACCTCTGCCTCACTGATCAGATCCATAGTAAATGGGTCGACCTTGTCTTTAATGATCTGTATCCTGGTCAACTCCAGAATGGCACTTGTTGTCATGTGTCGTATGGTAGAAGTGAGACTTGGACCTTGTTTTTCTGTTACAATTGATCTGGAGGGTGCTTGCACGGAGAGCTTTGGACGATGGAATTTGTCCCACCAAAGCACAAAGGCAATATCTGGTTTCTGATGAGATTTCTGCTTCTTACCAAGGCCGCCTCTCCTGTCAGTGTCTTGTTCTGTCATACGACTTGTCCAAGCTTCCTGGGTCTAAATTCAGGAACCATCTTCCTGTCATCTGTTTCCAGATTCCACAGACTTCTATTCAGATGTTCACAGTCTAACCTTCAGGAAGCACTTGGGTTGCGCTGTACCCATCTTTCAATTCTTTTGTTGTCTTTACTCTCTGCATTACACCTGTGCCTGACTCCCTAAACTTTCGATTGCTTTATGCACCAGATTGCGACCTTCCAGAATGCTGCTCTTGCTTTGCTCTCCTCCCAGTGCCTAATCAGTAGTGTGCTATGCTTGCACCCCATTCTGTACACCTGGTGTCCAGTGCATGTGGCTAGGTCACTAGTAAATCAGTGGGAAGAGATGTAGTAAAACCTAGTGGTACCTTAGGCCTAAATCTTGGTCCCAGGGAAGTCAGTGACAAAAATTCGAGTGACTTCTATGGGAAGAGGATGCAACTCTAATTGCTTTCAACCTCTGCACGTGGTTGGGATTGTCTATAAGTGGACAGAAGGACAGTTTCAGTTGAGAATTCACTTCTGTTAAGAAAGGGCTCATGTACTAGGAGACCCTACAAATGGTAGAGGATGTATTAGAAAACAGTGTTCTGCAGCAGGGTGTTTAAAAATGTGCCCAGTCAAGCAGGCAGAGAGGAAATAATCTGAGTCTGTATGCAAGCTGAATTGTGTAAATAATGTGTTTTGAAATGTCTATAGTAATTACAGAAAACAAAGAAATAAAAACCATCCTGTTTGCAGGCAGCTATCATATGGAAATGGGTATAAATCCAAATGTTCCAAAGTAATTTTACATATATATATTTTACTAAAGCTGGGAAGTGAACACATTACTAATAGGGGGCTTATTTCCTGCTGATGTCTGCAGAAAGTTATTGTGTGTACATATGAACAATCTGGTTGTAATTGGGTTATTCCTCACCTTTCCTGTACTTTGCTTCCCTAGAGTACCAGTCTATTGCGTGAAGCTTTAATGGATTTTCCGTATACACACGACTATTTGTCCTATAAATATGTGGAATTATGGGCCCACTATATTTATAGACTATGCTGCAGATCTGAGAAGTAAAACATGTCTTCAAGAGATTCTGCAAGAGACTTCAGAATTTTCAAGGAAGACATTTAAAAACAAATTTTCTATTTAAACTGATCTTGTTTTTCTTTTGAATGCAAAGAAATTGTGGAGCTTGCACAAGTTAGCTGTTTATAAATTCTAGATTTTCCTAAGCTAGGATTGAAATGTGCACCATAAAACATGCACAGGCTGTTTTTCTTAAAAGTAATCAAATCACTTAGGATCGTTGAAGGAAAATACAGGAACAGTGGCTAATTATCAAAGTAAAGGAGTTGTGTTGCATAAGTCAGCCATTAGCCTGGAGGCTTACCTGACCTCAGCCTCTTTAGGTAGCAAACTAAAGTTTGGACGACTTGGACAAAGAGATGTTCTTTATACGTGCTTTGCCTGTGGAGCCTTTCCTAGCTGGGGTAGAAATTCCTGACCGTTCAACTGTAGCTGAACTTGGAACCCAGTAGGGAAAATCTGTATGCACATTTGCGCAGACTGATTGGACTGGAGCCTGTTCTCCAGCGGTGGTGTGTAGGGATGGGATTTTCCTGTGTGGAAACCTTGTGTATCAGTGGCAGGCTCTTGAAGTGTTGCAATGAAAGTGATAGCTCAGCTGCAGAAGGCCTTGGTCATCTTCTGTGTCCTCTTTCACAGCTCTGCCAACCAGGTCCTGGTCTTTTCCTGGGTCCTTTGACGTTCATGCAGAGCACAATTCATCTACTGGTAAAAAGCTCAGTGCACTTCAGCCAGAGCAGATGTTAGTCCCCAGCAGCATTTCCCATATGTCCAAACATCTGTGACCAGACAGGCTCCCAGCAAAGAAACTGCACTCAGGCTTGTGTAGTGCATGCGATGATGAGTCATGAACATCACCGGAGCTATAGTTGATGGGCTGAGTAAGGGACTTGGAGCCAGATTTATAAATGATGCCTTAACACAACAGGAAAACCATTACTTTCCCATCACCTTCCTGTCTGGGCTCCCCACATTCTTACTGTAGCTTTCTAGGCTTCCTCAGTATCAAATTTCCTCTGCAGTCACCTCCTATAAGCTGCAGTATAATTGGCTGGAAAGTGCCCTGTGCGTGTTGTCTGTAGTTGTAATTTGCCAAGCCCTGTCCACCTGTGAAGCTGGGACACTGCATGAGACCATTGGGTCTGTTAGCAGGAGCAGAGAGATCTGTCCCCTCTCCTTGGGTTTCTTTGTTATAATATTGCAGACAGCTTTGAATTTTAGCGCAACTAGTTATTTCAGTGCAGAGGGTATTTAGCCTTTACCCTGCGTTATGTGCAAAGGTGTTTGTGCTGATGCCATCACAATGTGGGATTTGGGAATGATCCTGTTTGCGTTTTCCCAGATCTTGCCTCGCTGATGATAACGGTTCTGAAATTAGCCCTGCTCCCATCTCCCTTCACATGACTGATTTTGGCCTTTACCAAGCAGCATTGGTGGGGGAAGCTGCACTGGGTGCAAAAATAGTCCTAAGTGCACTAATGTGATAAGTTGACAGTAATTTTACTAGATCATAACTGCACTTTAAATGCCACCTTTGGGCTTTATTGTATGTCATTCTATTTATAGTTTTACCCTCTGCCTATATATTTCCATGTATGGGGGCAGCCAGCCCCTTGCAAGGCTAAATTACAAGGGGAATCATAGGAAAAGCTTTAGGCTATCCCCTCTGCCCCCCCCCCCCCCTTCTTTCAACACTCAGCCTGAAACTGCTTTGTTACGGTTTCTTAAAAATGTTTCTCCGGAAAGCAGGCTGAAAGCATTTCCAGGCCAATTAGTGGCATCTTGTGAGGAGCCAGGCCTCCTGCTTCATTTGCAGTAAGTTTAATTCTTGAAATCTGCTGTAAAAACTGTTCTCACAATGGCTGCTTTTGTTTACAAGCAGTGAATGGCGTGAGTGTCATGGTAAAAGTGCGGAACGCCTGTTAACGATAGAGGCAGTTTAGTGCATCAGTCATACCGTGCCCTGAGTGGCAATTGCATGCCCCCAAAGTATTTCAGTGCTGGAGTTTTCGCTTCAGAGTCTTGCTTGTAGAAAATATTTGCAATAAGGAGCAATAGGTGACAAGGAGTCAACTGCTGGAGCCTTGCTGCTAGAATCAGTTCCGATTAGTTATTATGTATAGTGCACCAAAAGTGTCTTGCACCAAAAGTGTCTTACGCCCCTAAATGTAACAGGGTTTAAAGGAACATGTCAACTTAAAATTCACATTTCTGCCTGCAAGTGTTTCGTTGGCTATAGTTAACAACATTCCCAATTAGGAGAGAAGAAAACAAACTGATATCATCAATGATGCTTAAAGCCCAAAGAACTGAGCTGCATTCTCACTGGCTTCTTTTAATGGGGAAGAAGGTAAATGGGTAGCATGGTCCGTATACATAGTGGAATTTGTTATGGTGGCAAGGGTGGTCATAACCAGTTAGCACAGTCTGGTACTCTTCATAGTTTTTGGAAGCTTGAATAGAAACTCTGCATTTTTACTTCAAATTCCTGTCTCCTTCCCCAGCATAGAAGGCACATGCTGCTCTCTCCTTGAGAAGTAGCTTGGGAGTGAGCTCCTGGCGTTGGGTTCATTTTTAATTTCTAGCAGAACCCCATTTTTCCAGGAAAGGAAACTCGAGCACTCACTCTTGTGCCTTAAATTCCTCAACCTAATAATTGCCAGGTAAAAGAGGAAAAAATGTTGCAATATTTGGAAGGCCCCAAATTTCACCATCTTCCTTTAAGGAACTTCTGGACTGTTGCAGTGCTGTAGTGGCAATGTGGAATAAGTGTTTCCTGTGTTGATCAGGGAGCAGGATAGATGCCCTCTCCTATTCTCATTCTCTGAAGCCAAGTCTGAATTGAGTGGGCAGCCTGGAGGTGACAGGCTTTGAATGAAAGCTGATACCCTGAGCCTATGCCAGTTCTGCGATCTCATTCCAGTTCCTAGGGGGTCAGTTACGTTACCAAAATCAACCCGCACCTTTGCCACCAATTGGTCCACTCAGTGGCAGTCTTAATGGATAAACCATGGACTGAATGGGCTATGGAGGCTTAAATACCCCTTCCTTTGGGTGCACATTGGTGGGGTGTTGTGGGGAAACCTGTTTCACTGCCAGTGACCAGGATGTGTTCCTGTTGTATGAAGAGAAGTGAGGACTTCTGTATCTAAGGCTGTGCATATTACAAAGGAGAGCTCATAGGGCAGGCAGGATACTATGAGCTGAGACCTTCGATTATGGCCAGACTTATACAAGGGTATTTCAGAAGTAGTACTTTGAATACAGAAGCTTCGTCTTGT
Source organism: Lepidochelys kempii (assembly GCF_965140285.1). Lineage (NCBI taxonomy): Eukaryota > Metazoa > Chordata > Testudines > Cheloniidae > Lepidochelys > Lepidochelys kempii. Next base: position 3,197,454 of record NC_136398.1, on the reverse strand, counting down.
ATTTTGGGTGCTGGCCGGTGCTACAGAAGGTGTGGGTTCAAATCTGAGCCCTGACATGGGCTGCCTGGGTGAGTGGAGGACTATTCCTGTGCCTCATGTCCCCAGACAATGGCTATATTAATCTTTCCTTCGCCTGTTCAGACTGTAAGCAGGAGCAGGGGTTGTCTCTTACAATGTGTAGGTGCTTCTGCAATACAAATAAATCATAATAGGACAAAGGCACAGCTGAGATGATCTTTTATACAATAAGTTTTATTGATGTTGCATCAATACAATCAAGTACTGTAGTTTTAGTTCTGAAGAGGCCAGTTTCCGATCACAATCAAAGAGAAGGCATTTTAAACCAATTTTACTATGACAGACAGTGCATGTAATAGGTATTTTTACAAAACTAAAATCCTCTATATACTAGGTTAGAAAAGAAGATACTCGAGGCAAACTTTAAAAAAAAGTAAGAACTTGTATATAAAAAATGCACACTGTAATGTAGTTTTCATAGTTAAAAATTGACAAACTTCATCCATCCCAACCATATTTGGTGTGTGTGAGACTGATACCAAAATCCCAAGTGCTCACACCCATGACAGAAAATAAACCTTCCCGCTGGCAAATATTACATACTAAATACTTCAAAAGAAATCTTCCTGACAATATCTGGTTTATTGAACACCTTCCCTCCTTCACCCTGTGCATCGTTTCCTAGCCTCCCTGTGTGTGTAATATCATTGTCATTCAATTACTGTGTAAACGTAACAGGTTATAGAGCTGCAGAAGGTTGATTATGGTTTCTGCTCTGCACGTGAAGGGAAAGTGAAATTGCAAAATATTTTCTACAGAACTGAATGAGTTAATATTTGCATTTGGTTATAATGTGCATTTCTGTCACTGTTTTTGCCAGCCAGAACCAGAGGATTGAATTAATAACAAAACCAAACCAGGACTGAACGTAGGTTAGAACACAGTATAAATAAGTTGCTTTGTCGAGTAACAGGCTTAAACTTCCACCCTTGAGTGAATTTTCAACGGTGTGGAAGTTCCTTACCCTACTGCAGGTAGCATATGTAAGTTACCATCTCTGCCTCTGGCAGTGTTACGTGGTACAAGGAGTGAGACCTCTTTGCTCTGAAATGAACGGGTCTGCTCTAATATCAACTTGAGTTCATTGTGGTTCTCTGCAGGAAAATACATTTAAACCAAGGAGACAGAAGCCCCACGCCGGCACTGTCCTTTCAAGTGTAGATTTGAAGAGAGGAATTGAGCTCCTCCTCTTCAAATTTTAGGTCTTTACTTTATGGTTCCTATTTTGAATGGGAAATCAAAGAACCAATTACCAACAGAATCTGGGCCATGAATGGCTCTGACATTCTTCTGCCTTCAGGAATTAAAAACATCTGACAGAATTCAAAATACCAGGCCGTATTTGTCTTTGTTAAAAGTTCTATCGCTTCACAACCTGCTTCTGTAAATCAGAATAAAAACTAAAACAAAGGGGAGGGGAGACCCAATTCCAGAAAGATTCTGTCTGAAATGTTAGGCTATGGTATTGTTTTTTCTTTAGCTTCCTTCTTTTTGTTTCCTATTTTGTAATTCAGGGAGGGTGTGTTTTTATAAATGGAAGCCCTGGATGGCAAGACACACAAACACAGTGTAGTTTAAGAAGAAAAAAAAAAATCTATGTTTAAATAGTTATCTACAATAAATCTGGAGAATAATATTAAGTCACATTCTTACTCTTTTTCTCTCCTTTGGCCATATTACAGGCATCATTGATATTTGAGAGTAATGAACATTGAGCTATTGACTGAATGAATTTCAGCTGTTTTCTTAGGAACACATCTTTGTAGAAAGGAATTCAGTATATTATATGTGGCTTAACTTCAGCAGCGTTCTGTCTAACCAGGAAGAGAAGAATCTCTTTAGTAACTTTTGAATGCAATGGTCTGTAGCCATTTTACCCTTACCACAAACTGCAAAGCAACAGGGTTCAATTGTTCCAGTTAGCAAAGGCCAGAGCAGCCATGTGATCAATAGCTGTGCATACCAAAAGCTGTAATAAACCTTGTAACCCATATTAATATCAATGACATTTCAAGCATTATTGAGGCAAAGTGGTGGTAACAGGACAAATGTGAAATGATTTTTTTTCCTAAGTCACAGAAACCTGCACTCAGAATAGTGCACCTTTCAAAGAGACTTATTGCACTATACTTGTAAATAACATTGTTAAGTAGATAATAGCACCGTTGTAAAATGAATGCATGAAAAGTTAGAATGAATGCTTTTTTTTTAATAGGTTCCCAAAGGGGAAGGAAAAAAAAAGTGTACACATCCTGAAAGGTAGACATTAAAAGTAAGATGTCCATCAATGGCACCTTAAAGAAAGCATAGCTAAACCTTCCATGAAATCAGCTAGTAGCAATGTAAGCCGTGCTTGCAGGGCCATCCTTGAATTCTCAGATAATAAAATGTTCATAAGCCCAAACAAGTTTGTGGGCTACAGAAATATACATGATAGAACTGGCCCTTTGACTTGCCAATGCAGGAATTAATACAAGGTCAAGGAACATTGTTCATCACAGGGGTCCCAAATTCCCTGAATGGCTTTGGAGACTATTTGGTACCCATCCTATTGCCAGGTGCTACTAATGACGTTTTTTGTTCCTAAAGATTTTTTTCTTAAATATTTACTTATAAAAAGGTGCTTCTGTAAAGTGTTCCCCTTTTGATGACTAAATCCACCCGCCCTGGTTGAATCTGAGAGACTGACTTCAAGCGTCAATGAGATTGAAATGTGGGGAAATGATTGATTGGGAAGGGGATAGTCAATCCACCAGGAATTTCCACTGCTCTTGAGATTTGAGATTGCTTAGGACCCCTGGATTGGCTAACGAATACGCAAAATGGCTTTATTTATTTAACTAGTACTCAACAGCGGGAACAAGGGCACTTGATTATAAACCAAGAAGGGTCTAGATTCTTCAGCTTTCCTCCTCTTACAGTTTAGTTGCATAGCTAGATCCTAGCCAGCCCGAGCTGGTTTCTGTGTTTGATGTGCAGTCACAGAGGTAAAATTTATTCCAAATACACCTCCCCCACTTGCCCCCTCCCCCAAAGAAACAACAAAAGCTCCTTTCCCCTTATCCTCTCGACTCCTTGAGTGAACAGTGTGAAGCGAGATCCTGTGCCAATGACTTGCGCATTCTTCCCAGTGATTTTTCTTTTTTGTATTTCTTTTATTTTTTAAAAAAAATTATTAAAAAAACAAGACAGTTTATGGCTAAAGTGGGTAAAAAGGAAACACACCCAACAGCTGTTATGTGGGGCAAAGCAGGAAGCCGGAGAAGGAGGAGTGGATGTATTCTGTGGAGTACAGCCCATTGGCTTGGTCCGAGGGCATTTGGACCCAGACTTGGTCATTCTCTTTGAGTTCGAGAACTGCGCTGCCTGAGGCTTGATCCAGGTAGCCTTTTTTGTACTCATCGTAGGTGTATGTGGCGGGCACATTGTTCTTATAAAGCGCCACCCAAACATTAGTCCCTTTGACGTGCACGTGGTAGGCAAAGTAATAGATGCCGGAGATGGGGCAGGTGAATATCCCAGTGGCTGGATTGTAGCCGTTGTGCCCGTTATACAAAGTCCTGTCGAATTTGACTGGCATGCCAGAGGCTGGGAATGGGGAGGTCAGGATGGCCGTGAAAGCGGGTGCTATCCGGGCAGAGAGCTCCCCTCTGCCATACTGTGGCTTCCCAGGCTTGCCATTCCCTAACACCGCTCCTTCCACGCCTCCATCTGGCAAGTGCAGCCCAGCAATGCCTGTCTCGTCGAACACCCCTGGTGCCCCGGGGGGACCAGGCGGCCCTGGTGGTCCTGGGGGGCCGTTTAATCCACGTGTCCCTGGTATTCCTGGTGGGCCAATGGGTCCTGTAATGCCAGGCTCCCCTACCTTCCCCACACCTGGAGGGCCTGGGAGGCCAGGTTCCCCTTTCAGCCCTGGTAAGCCCTGTGGCCCCATGGGACCAGAAGGGCCTTGTAGGCCTGGAATACCAGATGGGCCCCTCAGGCCTGGCTGGCCTGGAATTCCTACATCCCCCTTTGGTCCCAGGCTACCTGTTAACCCTGGCACTCCAGGAACCCCTGTGAAGCCTGGTTCTCCTTTTGGGCCTGTGGGGCCAGGGGGTCCATGTGACCCAGGCAGACCTCTCTCTCCAGGCACCCCTGGTTTCCCTGCAAAACCGTTTGGCCCTTGGTCTCCACGCATCCCTGGTATTCCTGGGGGCCCAGGTAACCCAACCTCACCTTTGAGGCCTGGCAGCCCATATTTGCCCGGCAAGCCCATGGAGCCCGGCATCCCTGGGGCTCCAGTGACACCCTGAGGGCCCTGCTCACCTGCTTCCCCATCTATGCCTGGTTCCCCTTTGTCGCCAATGGCTCCTGGGACCCCAGGTTGCCCACGATCTCCTTTTAAGCCCGGCAGACCCGGTTTCCCATAGCCTGCAGGCCCAGGTAAACCGGGAAGGCCACGGATACCGGGTTCTCCTTTTGGCCCCACAGGGCCTTGCATACCCGGAACCCCTCCGACCCCTGGGATGCCTATTCCATCAATGCCTGGTGGACCCCGTGGACCCATCGGCCCAGGTTCCCCATTGATCCCAGGGGCTCCAAATGGACCCATCTCGCCTTTCTCCCCTGGAGCACCTGGTAAGCCATCAAACCCTGGTTTCCCAATGCCGTTTGGCCCTGGAGGCCCAGCGGGGCCAGGGGGCCCTCCATTTCCTCTGGGACCTGGAAACCCTGGCTTCCCAACACCATTTTCACCCTTTAAGCCACGCTCCCCCCGAGGCCCTGGTTCCCCTTTTGGCCCAGGCTCACCCCTAAATCCTGGTAGGCCTGGAGTGCCCTGCATGCCTGGTTTCCCATTGATTGAGATGCCTGCTGGCCCAGGCAATCCTGGCGGGCCAGGTAATCCTCTCTGGCCTTGCTCACCTCTCATGCCGGGTTCACCTTTGAGGCCGGGCATCCCTTTCATACCTGCCTTTCCTGGAAGCCCTGGGATACCTGGTTTGCCAACACCAGAAAATCCAGGGGGCCCAGCAGGGCCTGGCTGGCCATGAAGTCCGGGTTTCCCAGTGCCTGGTTTTCCTGGATAGCCTGGGGGGCCTGGAGGTCCTCTTGGTCCTGGCTTTCCTGGGGGGCCTGGCTCCCCTTTGAGATCCATCGGCAGGAGCGGTGGCATGTCTGTTAAGAGCAAGAGATACCAAATCCTTACTGGATAAGTGAGGAAAGGCCACCCGCTACCAGAAGAGGCAGAACCTCAGCGTCATGAGAAGAGAAGCCATTGTGGCTAGTGCTGATTGTTAGTGAAGTCACAGCCCAGAGCCTCAAAAGGATTTAGGAGGCTAACTCCCACTGATTTCAATAGGATTTAGGCTCCTAAATACCTTTTGAGGCTCTGAGCCATACCGCCTTGTTAAGTGGAGATTATTGCTATAAACCGTCCCGCTGATGACGGAAATTAATATTTGTGAAGCACTTTGAGAGTCTGAGATGAAAGGTGCTCTGAAAGCCTGGGGATGGGGTCTCATTAACCAGAAATAAGTTACACACACATGGGCTCCTTTTGCTTTAATGGTGGGTTGTAGGAATATAAGTTAGCACCAGATGAAAAGAACCCTGTTTGGACACATGATCATTTATGGCTGATTTAGAAGTAGCTAAAACAAGTCCCATCAGGTACTTGAACATTCAGTGGAGAGTCAGCCCAATCTGCTCAACCAACTATGTGAAAAAAAACTGAATAGACATGAACAATTCAGACTCCCTGTGCTCAAGGTAAATGCAAAAGGAAAAGCATGAACCTGTAGCTTTTACTGAGACTAAAGATGGTGGCTTTGCGGATGCCCTGCTGTCTGCTTAAAAGGCAGATATCAGTGTGGGGACAAGGCTAATAGTATCAGCCATGATATTTTTTGGACTGCGGGCTAACTCTTGGACATTTTTGATAGTTTCAGAGGCCCCTGGGCTTCCCCATTGATGCTTCTAACAGCATCTAGAGTTATCATTCAGGCCTCTTCAATGAGCAATATAGTCATTTACAAAGAATAACAATGCTCACCAAATTCACAGATAATCAGTGTTTGGGTTGCAAAAAAAAAAAAATCTATGGCATAGAGTCATTATTACTGTTGATATTATAGTAGCACCTAGAACCCGCAACAAGACTGGGCCCCTCACTGTGCTCGACACCATCCAAACAGCGAGTAAGCGGGTCCATGCTCAAAAACAGCTTACCCTTTAAACATGTAAAATAGTCAAAAAGGAAGGAGTGTAATTAGCAGGGTGCATTTGATTTAAATAATGATTGATTTAAATCACTAATCAGGAAGACTCAATTTAATCATGGTTTTCTACATAAAAGTGCATTCTTGTTGGTTGTTATAACCTTAATACATATTCTTCAGAACTCAGAGATAGATGTAGGTTTCATTTTTAGAAGGTACACAGTATAGGTTTTTAAACAGTGATTTATTTTGAAAACTTTTCCAATTAGTTTTACAGCTATATCAGAAAATGAATGATTGTTTGGTTATTTCATTTACCAAAGGTAATTGAAGCAGATATTTATGAAGTCATTGGGAGGTGAACTATCTTCAGCTCAACCGGTTAATCATTAATATTTGGAGGATTTTCTTGCTATGCTGTATTAGGAGGAGAACATCACCACACAGACATTTAAATTGTTTTATTTAACTAAAACAACAATGTTAAGTATTTTTTAAGGATTTTCTTCTTCAACAGCAAATATATAATATTTTAACAAAAAAGCATATGTCCCTCGCTTCTTACATTTATCTCCAGACTTCTTCTCCTTTTCCAGATCTATTCCGCCCCCAACAATCTTCCATTCATTGAACTTTTTGAAACTTTGCACTTTTAAAGAGAGATAAGGGATTGACTCTGTGTACACAAATTTGCAGAGGGACAATAGGGTTGAGGTCCGTTATTTCTCCCCTCTCTATATCATTTATTTAAAAACATTTTTGCTGTTAACAAGCATGTTACCTCTGGAGACACAAATCTACAGTTTGAGAACTGCAAAACTAAGCATCTGATGGTATCTTCTAGACTGAGCACTGAGTCCCATTGGGTAGATAGAAAGATTAACCTAAATAATCTGTACAGAAGCCCCTGGAACCCCATCAGATTGGGTCCCTAATCCATGAACTATTAGAACTCATTTACAAAACTTTTCTTAAACATTACTTGAATATATTGTCTCATACTATAGAATTAGAATTTATAATCCCTATTCCATGATGAGATATCTTTGAGCTATAATGTATCTTAATTAAAACTATCTTTAGATAGGTTTTTTCCGTCAAAAAGCATTTTATCAAAAAAATCTGATTTTTTTTTAAAATAATTGATTTTTATGCACCTTGGTAATTAGGCCCATCAACAAATGAGCAACTGAGGCATAAAGAGCTTAAGGCCCAGCGCCTTAAAGGTATTTAGACTCATAAGGTCCATTGAAATCAATGGGCTTTAGGTGCCTAAATACCTCTGAGGATCAGGACCGAAGTGACTTGGTTACACAGGAGGTCTTGGCAAAGGTGGGGACCGAATCCACATCTCTTTAGTCCCAGTGCCTTATTCACAAGCCTGACGTTCCTTTAGAAATGTGACAGAGGAGGCGTCACACGCTGCCCCACCAATGAGCTTAAGGCCTGTTGTTGCCGAACTATCACTAGAAACGACCATTGACTAGCCTCCAGGGTCCCTGCCAACCCTTAATTTCTCCACTGCTAGTATTACTAAGCATGCCAATTAGCATCAGCTGTGAGGGTGATTTTTAGGGGGCTGTTTTTACATGTTCCCTAGGACCTGAGGACTTCCCCCCCAAATCATTCATACTGGCTACAAGAGAGCCATCAGAGGGTAATGGCTTTCAGTCACTACTGCTCTGGGCTGGACTCGAAAGAGTGTTGGCATTGAAAGCCACAGCCAAGATTAACGGTACCCTGTCACCAATCCACTGAATGATTGAGCCGCCCTTAAAATCTTGGGCTTCTCTAGTCCTATAATGGTTTTCTCTTACTAGGCTGACTACTATACTTTAGGACATTTTCTTGGGAGAGCAGCTAGTTAATTGGTTTGTCATTTGTGCATTCATGTAAGATGGGTCTGTGATCATTGGCAGAGTCCCGCTTGCCTATGGAGGGTCGCATCGGGGAGGAAACTTGAAACACACTGAGAATGTAGGCTATTGGTGCAGGCGCACCATGAGTCCCCGGACCAGGTAGCCTCGGCATGGCATCCCTTCCCACCTGAGAAGAGGGGTGAAACATTTGACTGGCACTTGTCCCAGGTGGGTTTGATAGACAAGAGACATTTGATGGTTACTTATACACGTTTCAAAAACCGGGGACTCTGGCTGGCAAAGACTTCTCATTGCCCTGTCTATGACTTTATAGCCAAATGTGGCCAAAATGTAGCAAACTGGCTACATCAGCCAACCTTTATAAAAGTGACCCCCAGAAGCATCAGGTGCCAGGGCAGCATCTGGCCCTTTGTGGCTCAGTTTATGTAACCAGGTATTCTCAGTGGCTAGATAGACCTCAAATGGGTCTCAAACCGTTGGATGCTGTTTACATGGGAGGTTTGTTTCCTACTTCAATTCTGGTATCTGTATACACCATGTGTCTCTACGATCCCTGTTTACAAATGGAAGAGGCTGCACCTGGAGGCATTTGGATCACATTTGCGTTTAGCAAGAGAGGTTTCTGTCCATTCAGCTGTCCTTCTAAACTTTGTGCAGTCAAAGGTTTTACTTTTTGATGTGCATTGATTTACCCACCTATTAGGAGTTAAGATTACTTTATTGGGCCATTTCTAGTTTGCCTCACAAACTATGGGCTCTAAGGTGAAAGGGCCAAATTTATAATGCACTTCATGCACCATGCCATATTTGCTTGGTAGCAGAATAGAGCCCAAACTCATTTCACAGGGAAGAACCATCTAATGATTTATATGACAGTAACACCTAGTAACTCCAGCTGAGATTAGGGGCCCATTGTGCTGGGCATTGTTTGTACACACAGCAGGAGACAATGCTAACATGAAGAGCTTCCAATCTAGATGGACAAAGGGTGGGAGTGGAGAACTGACTTGCCCAAAGTCACACAGCAGAGCTGGGAAAAGAACCAAGGACTTCTGTCCCTATCCAGTGCACTGTCCTCTGAACCATGCTGTCCCTCAGCCCAGGTTGGCTTTGGGTCATGACTCCTGCCATCAGCCAGGTTTAAACCAATGACTTGCATTTGCAGGGTACAGCCCAGCACAAAATTCTCCCACGGCCAATCGTATAAACCACCCAACTGTTTGCTCCTAGTTTATGGAATTGTACATAGGCTACAACCCCAGTATGACACTATGGGGAGGAAGGAGGAGCATGCAGACTGTGTTTGGTGATTGTAAGCTGCTGGATGGGAAAGCTGATGAGTCACACTGCACTGAGGACAGACAAGGAACAAACAGAAAACGAAAGAAAGATGCTGTCTTCTGATTGCTTTTCATACTCCACAAGGGGAGAGTTTTAACAAAAAATTCTAGTTGATCCTGGATTTTCTAGGCCTGCAGCCCCACAAGCAAACGTAGGGAGAGGAGGAAGCTGTCTATCTACATTCCACCCACCCACCCACCATCTGAGAGAAAAGCTTCAAGCTACACCCACTGCCTTGCTAGCACTCACTAGCCCATGGACAGACAGATACTCTGAATGCCAGATGCTGGACGCACAGGCCTAGCTGTCGGTCCTGGCTTTAGAAGGAGTTGTGAATGGTAAAAGCTAAGGGAAGGTCTGGGGCTGCCTGGTTCAATGCTCTGGGCAAAGGAGGTTCAAAAGTTCCAGGAGGGGAGGGTAAAAGAGAAGTGGGTGCTGGAGAGAAACAGAATCTGTGTTGGGAATAGAGCCAGGTCCACCCCCTGGAGACTGGGGAGTCAGTGTGCTGAGCTGAGGACATAAAAGCAAGGAAACTGTGGGGCTGGATGGATCTGCCAACACTAGGAGATTTTGCTCAGTCAATGGGGAAAGATTACATGAGATTTAAGGCACAGGTGGTAAAAATAATAAAGGCAGCAGACAAGGCCTAAGTATCAAAGGGGGCTTTTCCTTTAAGTACAAAAATTAGCGCTGGTCATTTCAACCAAGTCTGGAAATGTGGTTATTTTTCTTTCGTTAATGGAAACCTTTTCAGGGCTTAGGCTTTCCTGAGCTTATCTGCATATCAAAGACTTGCCCCACAACCTCTGCTCTAATAGAGGTCACACGGTTATCTTGATTAAGGAAATACTTGTCTATCAAGACATCGCCTCTGGATTTCTGCAGTCGAGAAAAAAGAAAGATTTAAACTGTGTGCTGAAGCAGATTTCTGGAAAATATCTTCCCAGGAAAATTATTTCAATATGTGGGGTTTTTTTCTTTTCTTCTTGTGCTGGATGCTATGGTTTGTAAAGAATTAGTTTTCTAGGTCATTTCGCATGGAATCAGAACATGGAGATACAGCTGAGCCCATGAAGGAGGGGGCAGGAAAAAAAAAACCTCACCAAAAGAAAAAGCCAGATGTGAGTTGCCAGCTTGCAGGCAGCCAAGAAAGCAGACAGGAAAACCAAACCGGGGACGTTAGCACAGAGAAAATTGGGACACTACAGCCCCAACGGTATCCAATTTCAAGAGACCGTGTCTTACCACAGACGCATGTCTTGGAGAGTCTGCTTTTCACAGCAATAGCAAGGGGTTATGCGCTCCCCTCTGTGTATGAGCAAAACTACCATGAATGCTAATGGAAACAGCCACCTGGATTGTCTGGGAGGGAAAACAATAGACAGAGCCTCCGCAGAAGGTCTCACCTCAGGTCCAGAAGGAAGATTTCAACCTAATTCCAGAACAAAAGAATTTTCAGCTCAGTGGTCCACCTAGCTTGGTCTCTGACAGTGGCCAGCATCAGCTGCTTCAGAGGAAGGTGCAAGAAATTTCATAATGGCCTGTGATGGAATAATGTGCCAGTGAAAAGAAGTTTCTTCCTCATCTCAAGCAGCCAGTGGTTGGTCTATGCCCTGAACCATGAGGTTTGATACATCCCTGATGAATTATCATCCTAGTTACTATACCTGTGGGAGGTTTTGTTAATCATAACAATGACTAATCCTTTTTTTTCCCATGTTGCTGAGCTGTTGGCCTCAGTAATGCCGTGTGACAGCGAATTCCACAGACTAATTATATACATGGTAGATTGGGCCAATGGTTATCTAGTCCACCATCCCATCTGCAGCTGTGGTCAGCACCTGATAAGGTGTGGGGGGGAAAAACACCTTTAATGCTCACTGCCTCTCCTCTCCAGTGGAAATACAGTTAACTCTTATGGCCAAACAATGGCTGTTGTTTCTGGAGACCTTTTACAAGACAGCAACTATCTTCCCACCTTGAACACACCATCACCATGTTCTCTCTGAACTCACTCTTCTCTGTCTTCACGCCGTGGAACGACTCAACCCTTCCTCATTCTGTGAGGGCAGCCCAAAGAGTTTACCCTACGAAGCAGCTCCTTTCCCTTGTCCTACCAGCCCGCCCCATAGGGCAGTTTACAACAAAGACACTCAGCTTCAGCTGGGGTTGCCAGGGAATATGAACAGGAAACCACGCAACAAATTCCAGTGGCCACCAGAGAGGTTGGCAACATTACATTCTAAATCGATAGCACCCATCCAAACATTCGGTGTGTTGAGTAACCCAGAAAATGCGGATCACTCCAGAGAAGATTCCAAGACATATCAAACCGGCTTCTTACATTTAGATCACCTCGTCTTCAAAATCCTTAATGAGCTCTACCATGTGTCATGCATTAGGACTTTGGTCTTGTACATGTGGTGGTCTAAGACCTTCTCTTGGGCATGTGGCTTGTGGAGACTGTTCTTGGCAGTTTATTGTGGAGATTTTCTTGCTTGGCCAGGTTTTTTTTTTTTTTGTCTATGGCTGGATAAACATCTACCTGATTCCCTTTCATTTCTGCTGGCCTTGAATTTCTCTCTAGGCTTTTCATTTTCTTCCAGAGGCCAGAGCTCAGCAGATCACAGGGAGGAATAGAGTGCCATGAGGATCCTCGCAGGCTTAGGAGGGGAAGAACAAATGGACGGCGCTTAATGGGATTAAAGTTGGAAAGGAACTTATTGTAAAAAGAATAATCGTCTTGGCAAGGAAAGTTTCACATTTAGCAGGACATGAGAGAGCTGCTGAGATGTTAACTGTAGGCCTCTTGGCTTCATACGAGCAGCCACTATACAAGGTGTGCGGGGCATAGTTATTCACTTTATTTTCTGTAAACATTTTAATATAGGTGAAAGTTGCTGGATTGGCAGCTTCTGAAAACCTCAGGGTAGGTCCTGCTCCATGCAGCAGTAGCCTGCGTGTTCCCCCCCACTGCCCTACTGTTAATATGTCTCTGGAGGATCCACCTTTAAGGGAAATGGGGGAGCTCAGTCTCGGTGGACCATTCCCACACCTTGGGCTCTTTGCCCAGCTTCAGATGGGAACAAAATTATAGGGGTTGTTTCTGTGGTTTAGATACTTGCCTTCGGACCTGGGCAAAGAACCTACAAACTCATTTCATAGAAAGGCCACTGAACAACTGCCAGGTGGTAGCAATTGTTTGGTCACTGCTGTGGGAGGGGTGATGACTGAACACTCCCAGCGGCAAAGGCAGGACCCGGGTCAATAGCTGAACGAAGGGGCTCACTGGCTCTCTGACTCCGTGAGGGGTTAGTGGAAGGTGCTTCAAGAAGGGAGTGCTCCCTAAGGGGGATCAAAGACACATCCCTCCTTTCTCTCCACCACAGGTGCTGCCTCAGTGACTCCATGGAGGCCGCAGCCTTGAGTTCTATTCCTGCCTCTGCCATTAACTTTGGGCAAGTCACTGGCCCCTTCTCTGCTCTCCTCTCTCCAGCTTTGCCTCTCTCGTCTGGCTAGGCAATAAAGCCATGTGGGAACATGTCTGTCCACAGCTGTGGACAGTGCCTGGCGTGCTGGGGCATCGAGGTGCTACTCCAGAGTAACCATCGTCCATGGAGGTAGGCCCATGCTTGTTTGACTGTCCCCATGTCACTGGCCTGGAGCTTCGCCGGACAATGCTTCTCACTTGCTGCTACTGTAAAGGGAGGAGTGCCGCTGTCCGGCCTCCGTGCCAAATGTCCGAGTCCGCATGTCGCCCAGGAAACATTTCTGGTTTAGTTCTTCAGGGAGAGGTGGGTTGGAGGGGGCTGGCTGCGGGTGAGCAGCCAAGGCGTGGCTGCTCACGGTGACACTGGGAGCTTGTAGCAATTTTCTGTTTCAATTCCAGCCATCTGCTGCAAGCACCACTGAGAAGGTTCCGCAGCTACAGGCGCCGACTCCGTGGGTGCTCAGGGGCTCAAGCCCCCACAGAGGAAAAAACAGGGGGTGCTCAGCACCCACGGGGCTGGCCAGGGCTGCTGCTCTGTGGGTCCCGGGGCTGGCCGCCAGCCAGCTGTTCAGCTGCTGGCCCTGCACCCACATCAGCTGTGCCGCTGATCAACTGTTGAGCGAGGCCGTGCCACCGATGAGCCGTTGCGTGGGGCTGCCCCTCCACTCGCTCCTCTCTGTCTCCTCTCCCCCTCACTGCCCTTAAGGCAGGAGGGGGCAGAAACGAGCAGGCAGGAGGCGCTCGGGGAGAGGGTCTCGGGAGCGTGGGCACCCACCAGCAAAACCAAAAGTCAGCACCTACGTCCACAGCAGAACTGCTGCTTTTCTGTGCAGTGTGGAGGAGGTGCTAGCAAGGGCCCCAGGTGGAGCTTAGCACCAGCTCCTGTGACGGGGAGTTCCCATTCCAGGATGGGAAACAGGTGCTCCTGGCTTAGTCTGATAAATACACTCGTAAGCCAGGAGGCTGCAGTGTGTAATCTGCCATGGTGAGCCAGCAAAGGGGTCTGACTTAACTAATGCCTTATGCCGTGTACGTCAAGGATCTCTGCTCCACAGTGCAAGGCGCTGCACATGCACACCCACGCCTAGTGCCCTGCCCCGAAGCCTGTGCCTCCACCTCTGCATTAAGTTCGGGCGTAGTTTTGGCCCCTGCCCGCGAAGCTGCACATAAATCCAGGAACAGGATCCTATCACTCGGCTCTGTGTTACCTCGGGGCTGAAGGGGGACTAAAGTGACGCCTAAGCCACCCTCCGCCCAGGCGGGAATTGTACCTTAAACACTTTTCTAGGTCATGGCATCCCAAAAACATAGGCCCTTCCTGAACACTGTGTCCCTGCGCGTGGGACAGACAGCGACACGGAGCCCAGATCGACGCCAGTGTGCAGGTGCAAACTGTTCTGACTTGGGTGACCCTTGTAGGCAGAGATGCTGCGGAGGAAGCAGTTTCCTCTGCTCCTTGAAAAGACCAGGCATGGTCTGGGGAGCAGCTGCCCTCGGCAGGTAGGACAGAGTGCCGCTCACACACCTGCTAAGCTGCCCAGCACCCGAGAGGCAGTAATAACTGCCCCCCTTCTGCAGCCTTGGCCACGGACACACACCAGGTCAGAGGCAGACGCAGGAGTAGAACCCTTCCCAGCTGTGCTGTAACCACTAGACCCCATGCCCCCACATTTGGCTAGGGGGAATCGAGCCCACAGCACACTCAGAGCAAAGTACAGCAGATAAGGGGCTACATCCTTTGTGGGTTTTTTGTTAGCACGGCTCAAAAATGGGCAGACTTCTTTGTCTTACGCATCCACAAGAGAGGACCTGGTTCACTGATTAATTAGTTCATTCATTAATGGTTCACGTTCATCGACTGTGTTTATGATAAGTTTTAAACACTGACAACACACGTGGCTAGGTCTGTGCATTAAGATGGGAAAGGCCCCTTGACCCACCCCAACACAGTAACTCTTCCCCTTTGGTTTGCACATATTCACAGAGCGCACTGGCATCATAGAATCATAGAATATCAGGGTTGGAAGGGACCCCTGAAGGTCATCTAGTCCAACCCCCTGCTCAAAGCAGGACCAATTCCCAGTTAAATCATCCCAGCCAGGGCTTTGTCAAGCCTGACCTTAAAAACCTCTAAGGAAGGAGATTCTACCACCTCCCTAGGTAACGCATTCCAGTGTTTCACCACCCTCTTAGTGAAAAAGTTTTTCCTAATATCCAATCTAAACCTCCCCCACTGCAACTTGAGACCATTACTCCTCGTTCTGTCATCTGCTACCATTGAGAACAGTCTAGAGCCATCCTCTTTGGAACCCCCTTTCAGGTAGTTGAAAGCAGCTATCAAATCCCCCCTCATTCTTCTCTTCTGCAGGCTAAACAATCCCAGCTCCCTCAGTCTCTCCTCATAACTCATGTGTTCCAGTCCCCTAATCATTTTTGTTGCCCTTCGCTGGACTCTCTCCAATTTATCCACATCCTTCTTGAAGTGTGGGGCCCAAAACTGGACACAGTACTCCAGATGAGGCCTCACCAATGTCGAATAGAGGGGAACGATCACATCCCTCGATCTGCTCGCTATGCCCCTACTTATACATCCCAAAATGCCATTGGCCTTCTTGGCAACAAGGGCACACTGCTGACTCATATCCAGCTTCTCATCCACTGTCACCCCTAGGTCCTTTTCCGCAGAACTGCTGCCTAGCCATTCGGTCCCTAGTCTGTAGCTGTGCATTGGGTTCTTCCGTCCTAAGTGCAGGACCCTGCACTTATCCTTATTGAACCTCATCAGATTTCTTTTGGCCCAATCCTCCAATTTGTCTAGGTCCTTCTGTATCCTATCCCTCCCCTCCAGCGTATCTACCACTCCTCCCAGTTTAGTATCATCCGCAAATTTGCTGAGAGTGCAATCCACACCATCCTCCAGATCAGTTATGAAGATATTGAACAAAACTGGCCCCAGGACCGACCCTTGGGGTACTCCACTTGATATCGGCTGCCAACTAGACATGGAGCCATTGATCACTACCCGTTGAGCCCGACAATCTAGCCAGCTTTCTACCCACCTTGTAGTGCATTCATCCAGCCCATACTTCCTTAACTTGCTGACAAGAATACTGTGGGAGACCGTGTCAAAAGCTTTGCTAAAGTCAAGAAACAATACATCCACTGCTTTCCCTTCATCCACAGAACCAGTAATCTCATCATAAAAGGCGATTAGATTAGTCAGGCATGACCTTCCCTTGGTGAATCCATGCTGGCTGTTCCTGATCACTTTCCTCTCATGCAAGTGCTTCAGGATTGATTCTTTGAGGACCTGCTCCATGATTTTTCCAGGGACTGAAGTGAGGCTGACTGGCCTGTAGTTCCCAGGATCCTCCTTCTTCCCTTTTTTAAAGATTGGCACTACATTAGCCTTTTTCCAGTCATCCGGGACTTCCCCCGTTCGCCACGAGTTTTCAAAGATAATGGCCAATGGCTCTGCAATCACAGCCGCCAATTCCTTCAGCACTCTCGGATGCAACTCGTCCGGCCCCATGGACTTGTGCACGTCCAGCTTTTCTAAATAGTCCCTAACCACCTCTATCTCCACAGAGGGCTGGCCATCTCTTCCCCATACTGTGCTGCCCAGTGCAGTAGTCTGGGAGCTGACCTTGTTCGTGAAGACAGAGGCAAAAAAAGCATTGAGTACATTAGCTTTTTCCACATCCTCTGTCACTAGGTTGCCTCCCTCATTCAGTAAGGGGCCCACACATTCCTTGGCTTTCTTCTTGTTGCCAACATACCTGAAGAAACCCTTCTTGTTACTCTTGACATCTCTGGCTAGCTGCAGCTCCAGGTGCGATTTGGCCCTCCTGATAACATTCCTACATGCCCGAGCAATATTTTTATACTCTTCCCTGGTCATATGTCCAACCTTCCACTTCTTGTAAGCTTCTTTTTTATGTTTCAGATCCGCTAGGATTTCACCATTAAGCCAAGCTGGTCGCCTGCCATATTTACTATTCTTTCGACTCATTGGGATGGTTTGTCCCTGTAACCTCAACAGGGATTCCTTGAAATACAGCCAGCTCTCCTGGACTCCTTTCCCCTTCAAGTTAGTCCCCCAGGGGATCCTGGCCATCCGTTCCCTGAGGGAGTCGAAGTCTGCTTTCCTGAAGTCCAGGGTCCGTATCCTGCTGCTTACCTTTCTTCCCTGCGTCAGGATCCTGAACTCAACCAACTCATGGTCACTGCCTCCCAGATTCCCATCCACTTTTGCTTCCCCCACTAATTCTACCCGGTTTGTGAGCAGCAGGTCAAGAAAAGTGCCCCCCTAGTTGGCTCCTCTAGCACTTGCGCCAGGAAATTGTCCCCTACGCTTTCCAAAAACTTCCTGGATTGTCTATGCAATCACTTAGCCAAACACTGCCCAGGGAGGACCAGCTTTTTAAAGGTATTTAGAGGCCTAACTCCTAGTGACTCCAATGGGAGTTAGGTGCATAGGTGCTTTTGAAAATACTACTAGCTACAGCTACTTTTAAAAATCGGGCTGCTAGCTCTGTTAAAGTCCATTCCTCAGACAGCAGCCCCTTTAACCCCTGCTAACCATGTCTGAACGCTGACCACCTTCCAAGGACCACAAGTTGCTGAGCAAATGCTGATTTAGCTAAGTCTTGTAACCCTCTGTGTCAGGTGGGTAAGTATCACTACCCCATTTGACAGATGGGGAAACTGAGGCGGAGACAGATTTATGTGCCCAAAGATGCGCATGTGCCCAGGATAACAAAGTGAGTTGGAGTCAGAGCCGGGAATGAAAACAAAGCAGGCAGTTCCCCTACTCTAACCACTGGACCGGTGCATAGTTTGTCAACCATTGCCAACAGGTTGCAAGGGGTCGTGACCATCCTCCCTGTATTTGTGGCTCTTTGGGGGGCAGGGAGCAACACTTGTCTGTTGCAACATGAGGCCAAGACACAGAAGAGGTGGAGAAATCACTGGCACCAGCTAACGTGTAGTTCTTGTCCCCCGTCACGCATGTGACGATCTCTCTTTCCCAAGTGCAGTGTGCGGCTTGATGCCGTATACACTGAGCGCAGCATCTCTTCTAGACGCCATCTGGCTTAAGGCACAGATTTCTACGGTAAACACGATCCCCAAAGAAAATAAAAAGGAAGGTGATACGCTCCTAGCCAAGCTTGGGGCGGCATTTTCCTGACGTGAAAGGATGGTGAGTCTTTCTGGGGGTTAAGCAGTTTGGTTTTAAAACTGCTCACTTCCCACTGGTGCAAGAGCACCAGAGGGAGTCTGGGCATTTAGGGACCCTGCAGCAGCAGGGAAACTTAACTGTATGGGGGAGACCCAGCCCAAAATGAAAACGACAGGGCTGACTGGTATTTTGTCATTTGCACAACAAAAATGATGTGAAGAAATCCTGCAGGGATCGTTGGGTTCCAGATAACCCTGCTTATGAACTATACACAAATGTGCACCGTCTAGCTGAATAATACCTCCTGCTGCTCTGGCCAATGGCTTTTAAAACAGCCCACAGTGAGCACCACTAGAGGGCTCACAAACTATTTAAATAGGTACTACCCTATTCTGCTACAATGCAAGGGTCCAGGGAAATTCTCTTTTCTCCTGCACACCTCCAAATGCACGGCTACCCGCAATACCACGCTGTGAAGCCATTAATACAGGCCCTTGTGTGTATTTAATACCCATGGCTGTTGCTCACTCCTGCCCTATAATAATGGAGCAGACCCAAAGGAACAGAAGGCAAAGTCCAGACTGGAGCCCCATAAGTAAACCCTGCACCGCAATAAAGAGACCACCGCAATCTGTCCTGACGCATAACTGTGTTTTTAAAGTTCCCCTTTCCTGTTTTTAAAATAATTATTTTTAAAAATCTCACCAATAGTTAAAGTTTGAATGCTTTAAAGGTTTTTAGTGCCACCCACCCTCCTCAGAACAATGTAAGGTCTCAGAGACAACACCGCGTCTCTGAAGAGCGAACCTGATGCAGGATGGCACAGTGCTAAGCAGGTTATAAAAACCTTGCTAGAGCTACGTCTGGGGATAGACAGACAGGCCCAGATCCTCACAGGGCTTTAGGTGCCTAAATGCCTTTGAGGATCTGGCCTTAGTTGTGAGAACTACGTCCTCCGGTGCTATGGCTCGCTGTGCTTGCATGGTAACGTGCTCCTCGGGATGGCTCGAACTAGGAGGAAGCTGAACAACCTGAACAGAATCAAGTTTCCTGTGCCAGGGGAAAGGTGCTGGGCAATAGCTGGAATCACCACAAAGACTCCTAAAGTATAATGATCCATTCAGCTAGATTTTTGGGGGGCAGGGGTGTACAGTCAAGCCTCATCCTTGAGGAGCCAGGCTTTCACTTCCACTATCTCCCCAGGAAAGAGGCCTCACATCCCCTCGGGGTATTAACTAACATTCAGGGAGCGAATTTTTAATTTTTTTTTCCCCTTTGCAATTTAGAAAAGCAACTTGGCTTTTTAGAAAGGTAACTCCTGACATTTGCACTAGGTGGCACCAGCAAGCTAGGAACCCGGCCTGCAAGAGCTCAGTCTCCCAGGCCACTCAGGGTGGGTTTCCGGGCTAAGCAAAGACCTGTGAGCTTCATTTTTAACCTCTCTCTCCTGAAAGCCCTTCAGGGTCAGTTGCATACAAGGACGGCCTGGAGCTGCCACAGGATCCTCCCCTGGCTACACCTCAAGAGCTTTAATTGGGGGGCATTCCAGCCCCTGCCACAGCATTGCCTTTCTACAGGTGGGGGAAACTGAGGCGCTGAATGGGACAGTGACTTGCCCATGGCACAGCCAGCGATAGGAATCCTGACTCCTTCTTTATCCCAAACCATCCTTCCTCCCAACATAGCCTCCCAGGCAGCAGTGCAACTGCAGGGAGAGGGGACAGTGAAGCTTGGGAGAAGGGGTGCCAATGCGACACACCCAGCTGGGACATCGCCGCCAGCCAAACCAGGCAGACGCGACAGTCCGAGGGGGCCAGCAGCACAGTGCCGGAACCAGCCGGCTCTCGCTAATGACGAGTGCCAGAGTTGGAGCTCTGCGTGGCACGGTTCCCTGCCATGCCCTTTGGGTGCCCCCAGAGGGGAAAGTGACTCATGAAACCGGGAAAAAAGTCATTTTGCTTTCGATTTGTAAAATGCTGGAAATGAAACAGAACGCTTCATTTGACCCAAACCCATTGTCCCCCTTTTGTTTGGAGCTGCGAGAGAACCAAAACCTCCGCCATTCTCTCGGCCTCAGCGCTACGGAGGAGCCAGAGGGCCTGGTCTATCGGCATGACCAACACTGTGTTCAAAGAGAGCGCGTAGCCACCTCCCAGCTGACAATGACTGATTAGTCTGGTAGAGCCGCCTCGCTCTACCCAGGCTCAGGGCCCCATTGGGCTAGGTGCCTTACGGACACGTGGTCAGAGACAGTGCCTGCCTTGGAGAGCTTACAATCTAAGCCGAGGAAATGGTGGTCCCCTGGCAGGCGGTCCCCTGGCAGGCAGGTGGCACCCATAGGTAGGGTCAAGAATCAACCCTCTCTGAGCCACTGGTTGGAGGCTTGAAGTGCCCATCGCACCGACTTCCCTCAGCAGCCGCGTGCGCCGCCATGGCCAGCCAGCACGTGTGGCTCCTAGAGCAGGTGCCGTCTCCCGCTGCACTACACCGGGGTGCCGGAGCTGGGCGGGCGGGGGGAGCAGCCTCCCTTTTGAGCCCTGGTCTGGGTCCCGCTGTTTGTACCTGCCGGCAGAGGCTCAGGCACCCTGGCTTCCGGCCCCACTTGTGGTAAGTCACCTCCCCTCTGGTTCCCTTCTCGACTGTGTCTCTAAGCACTCCAGTGCAGGGCCTGTCTCCTGCCGTGTGGCCACGCAGCTGAACCGAGGCCTCCAGGTGCGCCCGTAACCCACACACTGATACACCTCTTCCTTCAAAGCAAAGCGGGGGCAGCACCCCCCAGGCATGACCAGGTAAAACCACAGGATGCATTTTGCCATGTCCCAAAGCCTCAAGCCAAGCGCGGGCAGGCGCCGCAGACCCAGGGGGCAAGCTGCCAGTTCAGTGTGTGGGTTTGGCACACGCCTGGCTGCCTCGGCAGCCTTTGAACCAGGAGGCTGCAGTGGCATGTGATTTATGCTGCCACTCTGACAGGCCGTTTCCAGCAGGAAAGCAGCTGCCATGCAGAAGCCTCAAATCCTACCAGCACCCACCGGGGATAAAAGGTGAGGCAAGAGGAGACGATGGGGACTAGCCAGCCTCTTCTGGCTCCTTCCACCAGCTCCCTCCACAAGCAGAGTCGCCATCAGAGCCCAGTGGGAAAGGTCCCTGCCCGGCAAGAAGAGGATGGAAGCGCCTCCCCTTTGTACACTGGTGTCATAAAAAGAGGGACGTCCTTGGTCCAGGGCTGTGCAAACTCCAACTCTGACCCCGCCCAGCTATGCAAACTCCTCCCCTTTCATGAGAACAGCCATACTGGGTCAGACCAATGGTCCAGCTAGCCCAGTGTCCTGTCTTGGCCAGTGGCCAGTGCCAGGTGCTTCAGGGGAAAGAACAGGCAATTACCGAGTGATCCATCCTCTGCCGTCCAGTCCCAGCATCTGTCAGTCAGAGATTTAGGGACACCCAGAGCATGCGGTTGCATCCCTGACCACCTTGGCTAATAGCCATTGATGGGCCTATCCTCTGTGAATTTATCTCATTTTTTTTTAAAGCCAGTTATACTTTTGGCCTTCACAACACCCCCCCCGGCAATTAGTTCCACAGTTTGACTGTGCGTTGTGTGAAGAAATACTTCTTTTTGTTTGTTTTAAACCTGCTGCTTGTTAATTTCATTGGGTGACCCCTGGTTCTTGTGTTGTGTGAGGGGGTAGTCAACTTTCCCCTACCCCCTCCCAACTATGCAAATTCCTGACCGCTCTCAGCTGTGCGATCTCTTCCCCCAGCTGTCCAACACATCCCCCCCTTCCCCACCCCCCCCCCGCAGCCAACTCCCCTCTCCGGTGTTGGGGATTTATCAAAGCAACCCCCTGAGTTTTTAATAAATATTCTCGAATGTGGCCTGGCTGAAAGAAGTGATGCTTCTTTGTGCCCGTTTCCTGCCCCCTCCTGGGTGGAAATAGCCACACAAAGCTTGGGCCACTTTGAAAGCAGCTGCCGTGAGAGTTTCCTAAAGCTACGGGCAGCAGCGGAGTGGATAACTGCCAGGGCAGTAAGGGTGCGTGTACCGGGGAGACAGAGGTCATGAGATCTCCTGCTCCCTGGCTTGGCTGGGTCCTCTGGGGCTAGCCACCCCCCCCCTCCATCCTCACCTCAAGGCTGCTGCCACTCTGTGGATAACAGGGACGTGCAGTCTGCAATGCCAAGCAGAGCAAAATGGCCTCCTCAGACCCCGGTGACATCAGGGAAGGCGAGGCAGAGGCCAGGGCAGGCGCGCCCAGTCTGACAAACCCAGATGCAGCTTTCGCTGCCACCACCAGACTAATGAGGAAGGCAGCCAGGTCCTGTCTTTCACTCCTACTGCCGTCCTGCTTCGGGGCTTGGAGGTACTTCAAACAGAACAGACAGTCCCTGCCTGAAGAGCTCGCAGGTCTGCGGAGTCTCTTGCAGCCTCGTTTTCTGGTACCTCGCACACTGCCCCCTTGTCTTGTTCTCACAAGTCCCATGTACCCATGGACCCAGGCATCCTGACTCCCAGTGCCAAGCTCTGACCGCTAGATTGTCATCTTGGTTTTATTAAATAAGTGGACTATTGGCTGGATTTGGGGCAGTGGGGTCTATAAATAACTCTCTGCCAGGAGCCAGAAGAGTATTTTTCCCCTTTGGGGGTGTAATATAACACAGGAATTACCAAAGCATAGCAAATCCTGTGTGTGTTACTTACGCTGTTGGGTAAGACAGACAGATGTAGGGGCATGTGCCCATTACCGGGGCATCTGCCTTCATTACAGTGACCCTGCAGCCATATACCGCGCTCCTTGACAGAGTCACACGTTCTCTCAACAGCCACTAGGACTGAGGCTGCCTCTGGCCTCTCCTGAGTGGCTCAGATTGGCCTTCACTGCAGTTCTTGCTTGCCCTAAGCAGCTCTCTCTCTCTTACGAAGCTCATGCTAGGATGGCCAGTTAGGTGATCTCAGAGGACTGTCTGTCACCTGATCCCTCAGAGCAGCAGTGTCATCCAGTGGATAGCGCCTTGGCCTGGGATGCAGGAGATGTAGGTTCTATTCCCTACTCTGCCATTGGCTTGATCTGTGACCTTGGGCAAGTCATTTACTCTATGTGCCTCAGTTTCCCCACCCACCCTTGGTCTACCTACCTAGCACTGTAGGTACTATTACCAATGACAATTCTGTCTCGTAGGTGGCTAGAGTACGTAGGAAAAAAAACGAGCAAAGAGATATTTGACTCCAGTCCCATCAGCAGCTAAAACGTTCCTTTTTGGTGAAGCTGCATGTGGAGTTTCTGTCTCTGGCTGGGATTCAGAGAACAGACTCCCAGCAGCTGGCGGGGCGGAGATCTTCACTCACTTCAACTCCAGCTTTTGCTGGGTTTTTTCTCCTGCTGTATGTGCTGATCTAAGGTCTTGTTAGCCATTCAGATTCCTCGTAAATCAGGCACTAGCAAGCTGGCCTTCTGCAGCCGCCTGCAACCTTTCCCCCCCTTTCCCCCCCTAGAAGTTATTCCTCCTGGAGCCAACACTCCCGCCAGGCTGGAGGGTCCAGCCCTGAGCTAACTGAGTGGAGCAGGCTCCAGAGGTTTTCCCCAGCTGGAATGAGCCTGCAATCCAGCTTTCATCAGGTAGCTAATGTTTCAGCACTGGGCCGCTGCACTGTGTTGTCTGCGGCCATATTTATGAGCTCAGGTACTTCTGTGATCCTCTGCCGACACTGCTCAGATAAAGAGCTCCTGGCAAGGGCCCTGCACCAAGGATGGCTTGAATCATGATTTGTACTTAGGGCTGCCCATCCGATCATAACCACTTCAACAGTGTCCAGCAGTCTGTCCCCGCCAAAGCCTGCGGCACGCTTCAGTTTCCTGGGCACACTCCACTGCATGTTTATTTCCAGCACACGGGTCAGGACTCCGCTCCCAGTTACACGGGCGTCAAATCTGGAGTCACTTCACCGACGTCAGTGAAATCATTCCGGATTTATATGGCTGCAAATGAGAACAGAGGCAGTCCCCCAGTGTGCACTGGTCAGTGGAGGAGTCTGCTCCGGCCAGGGTACCCTAGAGAAGCCAATCCAGCCCCAGGTCAAGGCAACTATCATGACAAACCCAACAACTCGCCATGAAGAGCAGCTGCTCCAAATCCAGATCAGGTTAGAAAAATGACTCTGTGTAAACAGCCCCTTCTTAGTCACTGCTTCTGCTCCATGCGAGGGTCAGTGAACATGGCTGGGGTGCAGGGACCAGCAGAGACTCATTCTTTCCTTGTGCTCCCCCATCTGTTTGCTGCTTCTGGCTGTGGTCTCTTGTTTGAGATTTAGACTGAAGGCTCTTGGGGTGGGGACCGTCTCTGTTACGTGTCTATACAGTTCCCAGCAGCCTGCAGCTGCTACCACCAATGTTCCCTCTAATTTTTGACAGGCTGGTTGCGCAAAAAAATTCTTCTGTGCAAATTGTTGTGCGCAGGGGGTTTCAGATCTGTGTGCGCACGCACACACGCACAGCTTAGAGGGAACAGTGGCTACCACAATACTAATTAACGAGCAGGAATCAAACCAAGCAGAGCAGGCGGGGGAGCTGTCACTGCTCTGCCTCTCCCGTCCCCAGGAGGAAGGGCGTGGGGTTGCCACAATGCGGTAATATAAACCGGGGTAGATCCTCAGGTGGTGTAAATCAGCACTGAAGTAAATGGAGACAATTTACACCACTTGAGGATCTGGTCCAAGGATTCCTGCCACCCAAGTGCTCTGGTTAGTCACCTGTGATCTCCTCTAGCGGCTGGTGTGCCCAGGTGAGGGATTTACCGGGAACTTCCACCCTTTAGAGAGAGGATGGTTAGCCTGGGTCTGGGGAGTGGTGAGGCCAATGCCCAGCTCTGCCACAGACTGACTCTCTGGCCTTGGGCAAGCCACTTAGTCTCTTTGTGCCTCAGCTCCCCATCTGTACCATGGTGGTCACAGCCCTGCCCTGCCTCCCAGGGGCTGTGGGCGGCAAGGATAAACCCAGGAAAGCTGCCGAGGTGCTCAGATGCTGTGGAGAGGGCGCCCAGAGAAGTACCTAACATGACAGACAGACTGAGGAAACTAAGCTGGAGAATGTTCATAGGCCGCGTTCCCACAACCTAATTCCAAGGAGACCCGGCCCAGAGAGCACCGGCCTGTTGGGCATTCTCCGGATCGCTGTGCTCTCTGCCAGTCGGGTTACACAGCATCAATGGTGCTGTCTCTCTTGGCTCAGGGAGGTCATTGTGTGAGCTCAGCGAGGCTTCCTTGCCCCTTCCTCTCCAGCTGCTGGAGAATGTCCGCTGTTAACTGACAGCGCAGCCTGAAAGTCCCTGCTCTCCCCTGGGATTGGTGCTGCTGCGGCATTTCATCAGCGGTGAGCTCAGGGTGGTAGAAGCAATTCTTAGTCACCCATCTCACGGCCACTAAATCATCTGAACTTTCTCTCACTGGTTTGGTGTTTGTAACAAGCAGCTGCATTTGTCAAGGGCTGTAATTTTAACCTACTGCAGCAACTGGGCTGGTAAAATAATAATCAATAATAATTAATTTCCACTTCGCTAGTACCTTTCATTGAATGATCTCACAATGGGCCAAATCTGGAGGTCCTAATCAGGAATAATAATGCTACGTACTAAGCACTTTTCATCAGTAAATGTCACAGCACTTTACAATGGAGACAGTATCATTATTACCATTTTACGATGACAGGCAGCTGGATGTAATTAAGCTTGTGAATGTTCACGCACCATGTTCCCCCCTGCTGACACATTACAGCTTAGGCCCCTCTGAGCAATGGCAGAGGTAGTGAAAACTAGGGATTTCTCCCTTGAGACTTGATGCGCAGTGTAAGGGAAACACACTGGCAAAGCGTGGCATGTCCCTCCTGATGGCTGGTCCACAAGAGGACAACAGCCCTAATACTGCTGCCAGCTAATGGAATTACTCTTTGGCTCAAGTGGTAGAGGACAGTTTTGTAGCAAAGTTTATTACATCAGTGGCGCAGCGAGCCAAGTAACGCATTGGTCCTCGTTTGGTATCCAACACGGAGTGTAGAAAAACTGCCTTTTACTAAAAACAATCACTGTTTATAGAGACAAAAATCCGGGCAAAGCCATTCCTCTAAGGACATTTAATTAGCACACCCCAAACACACTGACAGTCAGGTTTCTGTCCCCTAGTGCTTCTGGTTTAAGAATCCCATGCACCTGTGTTTGGGATTGAGCAGACGGGAGGGTGGCTAGAAATGGAGGTGAGCCAGAGGAAGGGGAATGCTTGGAGCAAGGCAGACAGGTATGAAAAAGCGGCGGGTTGGCGGGTGGTTTTCCAAACGGCCGATCACACTGCAATGAGCTCAGCTCCGCCCGCATCCCCGCCCCACTGATTGGCACATGTCACTTCGCAGAGACGGATTTAAAGTGTGGGGCTTCTGGCCTCCTGCTCTTGGGGGGAGGAGAACGCTTTTTCCCGCTTGCCGTGTTTCGGTTAGCTGGACCTCGGAGGGCTAGCACCCGCCGGCTTCTTCCCTCCCGGCTGGTGGGAAACGCAGCTGGGGAAACCGAAATAGGCGAAGGATCAGAAACCTGGCCAGGGATGTTTAGCTTGAACAGCTGAGCATGAAAGCGCGTCCCGGGGATGGAGAGCTTGGGGTGGGGTTGGGGAAAGGATTCTGATATGTTTCTCTGGTATGAATCCAGATTGTCTCAGGCTTACTCTGGGTCTGAACCAGCTCCCGAGATCAGAGCCTGGCCAGGGTGCGGCTGGGCTGCTTCCTGGCCACACTGGCCCAGGCAGGTGTCAGATTCCATCTCCAAAGCCCCTGATGAGTACAGTGTCGGGAAGGATCCAAAGGAGAAGGAAAGAGCAGCAGCTGGGAGCTGTCGAGCTCAGCACCATCCACATGGCACTTCCATTCAGCAACAAGCTGCAGGCTTGGGGACTAGTGGGAGACTAGCAGACAATACGTATTAATATTCTTTGTAGCCCAATAATGCCTCACCTGAGGCCGGGGCCCCACCATGCTAGGCGCTGGACATACATTCAGCACGTGAGAGTCCCTGGCCTGAACAGCTTGCAGCAAATACACCAGAGAGGAGGAAACATGAGGCAAAGTAACTTGTTCCAGGCCACCCAGCAGGACAGTGGCAGAACTGGGACTGGAACTCATGTCTCCTGAGTCTCGGTCCTACCCCCTGGCCCGCCCTGCCGCTGTGGTATGGTTCCCTCTCCCCATTCCTACTGACACGGGTAGTTTTCTCAAGAACATTCCCACAATTCCAGCAGCCCTTGTCACTGAGAAAGCCGCTGCCCCCCCCCCCCCCCGCCCAGTCAAGCCATTTACTGTTTACCCATGTCGCTTCCACGTATATGAATTGATTCCCACAGGAATACGGGAAGGAGAGGGTTAATGCGCTGGGCAGTGGTACTGCATAACTCATGCTGGGACACCAGCTGCCCCGGCCCCGCCAAAGGCCATCTGGGCGTCTGTGTTGATCTTGGCGTGTCTCCTGGCTTCTTCCTTCTCAAGACCTGCACTGGAAAGAGACAGCGCAGCTGGGAAAGGGGCTGCAGACAGCTACAGGCACCCACAGGCTGCGGAGAGAGGCAATTCAGAAAGGCCTTTGTAAAGGTCGGGTGGGGGACACACACAAAGAAACAGGTAAGTGGGGAATCCTTCCCCAGTTCAGCTATATGCAACTCCCCAGCCGCAGGGGCACCGCACATGGGCAGAGCAGGTGAGAGAAGCGAGAGGCGAGTGTGACCTGCGTGTGAAGATGTTCTGTATCCATCACAAATCCCCCTCCAGGCTGCAGCATCTGCTAGAGATTTGGACTTGGTTTGTGGGCACTGAGAGGCTTCGAGAACAGGAACATCTTCACGTAAACAACCACATGCGAAAAGAGGGGGAGGATGGAAAGGTGGAATAGGGCATGGGGTGGGGGGGATGACAAGTCTGGGGGACCTACTCCATACTGGGGGATGCGGTTAGCACTGCAGGGACTACGAGCTCTGTGTAAATGGCCCAAAAGCCAGGAAAAAGCTGGGAAAAGGAGCTAAACTCGCCTTCTTTGGGCATGAGCCAAATTCTAATCAATGGAGGCCAGGAGGAAACGTCTCTTGGGGGCAAGTTAACCCATAGCTGCGGGGTTTCAGTTTCTTGCACTTTCCTCTGCAGTAGCAGGTGCTGACCATGCTTGGAGATGGGATAGTGGGCTAGATAGACCAAGGAGCCTGGTCCATTCTGGCAGCTTCTATGTGCCTGTGGCAACGCTCTGTTCTGACACCATCACTGAATGGGGGACAAGCCAAAAGTGGGATTTGCGGGAAGCTGCCGGCAAGAGTAAATACCCACAGGTGAAAATCATGGTGAAAAATGGGTCCCATGCAGCCCTGCTCCTGGGGGAGATTCCCCAGGCTCCAGCAGCCAGTGGAACACCTGGCCACGAGCCACAGAACTCGCTGCTGGCGGATGCCCGCTGGGTACGGGGGCAGAAGGGCAGATGTGGAAACAGAGACAGAAAGGGAAAGGGCAAGGGAGCCCAGAACGAGCTGGGGTGGTCTTCGGTGGACTGAGCCCCAGGAAAGTGCTTCACGGCACTTAATACAAAGCGGAGGCCGAGTGCTGTAGATCCCATCACACAAAGAACCTGCAGCTCTCCGCAGAGGCGTCACTTGGCTTCGTAGTGTGGACGGGTGCAGAGCTAAGCCAATCTAATGCTGCTAAATTCAACTTAACTCGTAGTGTAGACCAGGGCTAAAAGTCAAGACGGGCTGTCTCTCTAACGGAGCTCCCAGGCTCCACCATAAGAGATGGGCCAGAGGCAGGAATCCCAGCGGAGGGGGTCTGATCTGTTACACAGGAGCTCAGACTGGATGAGCAGCAAAGTCCCTCCTGGCCACAACATCTATGAAAGTCTTCTCTCCTAGCTGAGCTTCGCACCCCCCGCCACCCCACTGCCCCCCGCCACCCCCCCGCCACCCCAGTGCCCCCCGCCACCCCAGTGCCACCCCCGTACTGTCTGCCCCTGCCCCACATGCAACGCTGCTACTGCCCATGCATGCAGCAGCTCCCTCCAGGCAAAGAGCGAATCAGGGTCTGTCATGGAGCTGGCATTTCCGGTGGCTCTGCCAGCTCGGTGGGGACGGGGAGTAGAGCAAGACTGAAGGGTCTTTGGGGCGGGGACTGTCTATTGCTCTGTGTTTGTACAACACCTTGCACAGCGGGGCCCTGATTTCGGTCGGTCCCAGGCACTACCGTCATATAAATAAATAATACTCTTAAGGGGGAAGTGATGGCTGTGTAAGGGGTAATGACGTAGGGAGCAAAGCATCCACTCAAAAGATGATTAACAGAAGATCCTAGGGATCCGGGCTTAACATTGTGGATGGGCAGGGTGGGGGGTGGGTTAGACTGTGGCCGAAGAGCCAGTTTGTGCAGGGTGGACTGGACTGGCAGCATGGGGGTCTGGTTTATACTGAATGAAGAGGCTGAAACCTATGCAGGGGTTCTCCACATTAAAGGGGACCCCGCAGATGGATTTGGTCCACGTTACCTTAATCCACCCCCGGCACCCCTTTAGTCCATGTTATTTGCCAGGCACCTTGGTCTCCCCAGGCCGGTGGGTATGCCCATGTCCCCCATGTTCCTATGAAGTCTCCCTGGTTATGGCATGCCCCTGCCCCCCAAAAAGGCCACTCAGCCCGTTCTTACCGCTGGGCCCCATTCTGCCATGTCAGTACAATTCTGCATCATGCAGAATCACGTAACCGTGATCTCCAAATGCAACTGCTCTGACAGCGCAGCGGCTTGGCTAGATTTTGAGCCCAGGCCCAGAGATTAGCAGAGGGCAAAGCTCTCCCATGGCTCCTGAGCCCAAGGACCAGACAGAACAGATGCCAAAGAGCAGGGAGGAGGCTGGTGGTCTGAGGGGGGGCATTTGCCTTATTTTGGTAACAAAACAAAGTTAGAAACCATCGCCCCTGAGGAGCCTGGTCTGGTCCCTGCTCCTGCCCGACTCCATCCCTGCTCACAAGATGGACTGAACTGAAATGCACAAAGCTAGTGAGTCCTTCCTGGCCCCCACCACCCAGCCCCCCAGCAGGTACTGCCCACTCTGCCTTCCGGAGGGCCTCCCCTGGTTTTGATTCATTCCATGAAGACTGCCCCCTATAAAGCCGGTCCTACTTTGAGTGATGTCATGGTGGCAGTGATGTCATCAGCACTGGCTGATGCTGTCACGTCGCCTCCTGGGAACAGGGCTACGCTCTTGGGCGCGACATTAATGCTGTATCGGGCTGGCCACTTAGGTCAGAAGGCAGCTGGGGAGTCAAACTAGCTGTGAGCCTGCCAACAAAAATGCCTCTGCGCGGGGAGACACCCAGACTGGGTCAGACCCGTTTCCAGGTATGTTCTGTCAGCTCCTGGTAGGCGTGAATCACATGAGAAACTAGACATGGGCTGCCTTAGTCCAGCCGTCGGAACCGGGGCCGTTTATGACCCAAGTCAGCAAAGCATCTAAGCACATGCTTAACTTTAAGCACATGCTTAAGTCTCATTGACGTCAATTGGGACTTAAGTGCATGCTTAAATGCTTTGCTGAATTGGGCCCCATCCTTTGGCCTGCATGTGTTTATGCAGAGCGGGGCATGGTGAGAGACCCACTGGCACATCCATGGTGTAGCAGATGCTTTAAAATGCTGAATTACTGACACATTGCACTTCCATCTGCAGGTCTTCACAGACCAACAACAAACCTTAAATGAGCAATAACTGGGAGCATTACACAAGGAGTGAATTTTCACCCCATTTGAGCAGCTGCAAAGGTCTCCAGATCCTACAGGCTGCCAGGACAGTGGTACCATTTCTGCCATTCGTCACATCCCCAAATCAAGCCCTCCACCCCAGGCTCCCTTTGAAAAAGGCCGAGCACCTTGTGCATAAAAGTGCCCCTTACCGAGATACTGCCCTTTGCCTTCCCGGAATGGGGGTCCCAGGGGCCCTTTCACCATGGGCTGCATGTATTTCACTTGAGCATATCCTCCGCCTCCAGCACCTCCTCCGGACACCGAGCGGATGCCAGCCACAAGCAGGAGCAATGAGACAGCTTCGGCGAGCATCCTGGCTTCACCGCGAGTCTTTCTGTGGAGAAAAGGGAGCCCGGTTAGGGAGACAAGGAAGCCATGGGTTTGCCACCAAGTCCCTTACAGACCACAAACAAAAGGGGCTCAAGCTGTTGTGGCAAGTACTCCGTTTGGAGTAGGTAGGTCTGAAGGTTCCCAGTTTGCCAGGATAAAAACCCTTCCCGCACTCAGGGTCCATGGGGATGGGTGTGCGCTAAGAGCCTGACCCGAAGACACTGCTCACCTGTACAAACTCGGCGCTGGACCTATGCTGTGCGCAGTGACTTACATCAGTGCAGGACGGGGGGGTTCTGCTCTGCTAGCAACGTACACCCACTTTGCACTGGTGCAGATAAGGGCACAAGGGCAGGGCAGTGAAGGCTCAGAGGCCGTGATCTTGGTATTGGCAGCGTCCCAGGTGTCCCGGATCGCCTGCATGGCGTCACTTCAGCTTCCCGACACAAGTTAAGGCAACTTTATCTACGTATCCGTGGGAAGAGCTTAAGGCTGAGCATGTCCTTAAAATGACGGTTGTCACGTGACAGCACATTACAGCACCCTCTCCCCTCCACTGCATCTCCCTCCTGCCAAACTGAGAGCCGGACTGAGAGCCAAAGTCGTTTCACACACGGGTCCTCAAACTGCTCTTAGAGCGTTACAGCCGAAGGGACCTGGGCCAGTTTGCAGCCAGGGTCCCAGAGCAGAGACGCACTGTGTCAGATCCTACAGTACCAACAGCTGACTACACATTTGATGGTGAAGGAGCCATTACCATCTGTGGGTTAAGTTACAAAACAGTTGAAAAAAACTGACATCTAGCACTAGATTGGGATGTTCTGGAAAATGCCTGTTAAAAATGCCGTAATACAGATTTAACTGGAAAAGCTAACGAGTACAGAGAGGAAGGCTGTTCTTGTGGGGAGCACACTGGACTGGGTCTCAGATGATCTAGATTAAATTCCCAGGTCTGCCACAGAGCCCCTGTGTGACCTTGAATAAATCCTTCAATTATTCTGGGCCTCCGTTCTGCAGCCTGTCAAATGGGTATACTAATTTTAAGCCCTTTGTGACTTTTGCTCAGGGAATGTGACCACATGCACATTAATCTGGATTAAAGTAAAGGGTGGATTTAAAATGGACTAACTATTCCTAGTTACCTCCATGGGTGAATGGTCTTCTTCCAGAATAAAAGTGCCTTATTCTTAATTAGTGTAACCCACTTCCATAATGGAACAAGAGCATCCACACATGGAGTTAATCGGTAATAGTTACTGTGGTTGCAGAATAACTCCTCATTGTAGATAAACCCTAAAATGCTCACCGCCTTGGACAATGGGGCCTTGAGCTCGGCTGGGCCATCTGGCTGCTATGGTAATGTAACTAATAAATACTAATAAGGTACCTAATATTTAGTTTCAAAAGTTACCCAAGTGAATGTTCATCCCAGGTTAAATTATACCCATGCTATGAACTTCCATGAAGGAGGGTTTTTTTAAAATTAAAAAAAAATCCCTCTGAGCTGAGAGTTGTTGTCACATCTCTCTGCTGAACAGGATTTCCTCTAACAAAAAACGTGTGTGCTCAGGATTTGGCTCTCGAAAAGATTTCAGATTCCAAGTCCGGGCTTCACTCTGTGATTGAAACCTTAGAGGCACAGAGCTCTGGTTGCTCTCAGACTGGGCAGTGGGTTCACAAACGCCTGTAGCTTTTGGCGGCCAGCGGCCTGAAAAATTAAATGTCAGAAACAAATTCCCATTCCAAGGTCTGCCAGCACTAGTAGCTTTCCGCTGTGGTGCTTTTTAAACAACAGGAGTTTGTTTGGTCAAGTACTTATGAGAACGTTGGATTGTAAAAGCACCGAGGGTTACGATGCTCTGGAACACCAGACTCCAACTTGAGTGCCTGTTTATATAAAATAAATACCCTCTATGAATATATCTTTCCTTTAGCAACACTTTCCATGCCAGCTCCAAGCAGAGAGCTGCAAACAGACTGATTTGCACGAACGAACATTTATTTTCAGAAGCTTAAATAACACACAACGCCAAAGAGCTGGGTATTTTTGATCCTCGTAATAACTGAACCGTGGTTGCTATTAATAAGAATTAAGTGCTTGGCCTTTCTGTTCCTAAGAAAAAACGAGCAGAACAGCTCCTCAGCTGGATTTGATCGGCATTTCCTGAACCATTTCCACTGAAACGGCAGCAGAAAGCTGCGGCATGAAAAAACAAAACCAAATAAAACAAAATTGAAAGAAAGAAAACAGAGAAAAGAAACGGACAAAACTCCAGGACGGGGCAGTTTCTGATGCTGCAAACTCTAGGCAAAGCCATCAAATGTCTTTAATGAAGACCCCGAACCTTGCCCCAAGGAATGTTTGTGAAGTCTCGTTTTATTAGCTCGACCTGGAGAACAGTGCTCCTGCGATTCCACATGATTGGCGGCTAGGTGGTGAGCTGAGCCCGGCGTGCCGATGGGCTGAGGTAAAGGGTTTGCTCTGGCTGCCATCTTCAGGCTTCCATGTTTCCACACAGCCTTCTCCTGTCCCGAGGGGAGGAAATGGCTCCTCGCAAAACGAGGGCGAGACCCGAGTGAGACTTTTTGGGGCTGTGAAGCTCACAAGTGCAGCAGGTGGTTCAACTTACTGGGGACCACGAGGGAGAGGATTTGCTCTTCCTTACTCCACAGACAATGAGCAAGGTGAAAATTCGAGTCCTGGCTCATTCTGCATGGAGCTAATGCCAAAGTCGGATGGGCTGCTTTGTTAGCAGCTAGCAGGGACTAGTGTTTAATGGACAAACTTTGCAGGCAGGAGACCTGGGTTTTATTTCTGATCCTGCTGCTAACTCACTGTGTGACTTGGGGTAAGTCACTTCCCTTCTCTGTGCCTCTGTTTCCCCTGGGCCAGTGAGGCTGACCTACTTCACTGGGGGGCTATGAGGTTTAATTAACTAACACGCCTGGGGACCTTCCTATGAAAGAGCCTAGCGATGCAGACAGTATTGTTCCCAGGCAGCAGAAAGAGCTAAGCTCAGAGGCCATGCTGCTAATTGGACATGAAAAGCATCACTGGACCCAAGTCCCCATGGGAATCTGTGCCCAAACTTTGCAATTCAGGTTTTTTTAAGAATACCCCAGGACTATGGCCCCCAGAACTGTGGGTAGATCTGAGCAGCTCAGAACCTGGCAGGCACACCCCGGCTGAGGTGTCTCCCTGGAGTCAGGTCATGAAAATAACAAGCATCAGTGTACTTAGACCTGGGCAGTTTAATTGAGTCTCTTCCTTCAGGCCCGATCAGTGTCCTGTATGTCCTGGGGTAGGGGCATTTCTGGCACTCCAGGAGGGGGTGGAGGGAGGGATTTGTCACTCCAGAATAGCGCCGGGGTGGAGCATGCTGAGCAAAGGGCATTGTCTCTTGCTCCCACCTCACCCAGACTGGCCTCTTCTGGGTTGGTAGGCACAGCAGCGGTGCTAACTGGTCCCTATTGCTTGCCCTTATGAGTGCACCCAGCCAAGCTATGGATCCTTCCTTCCCAGCACCTTCTCCCCCATCTAGGGCGCCTCTGCTCAGGGTGCTGCCTGAATCATTTGAGGCCTGACCCTGTGAGAACACCAAATGCTTCCGGCCAATCAGGGGGAGTGGAGCGCGCTCAGCACGTGTCCTTGGTTAAAAGAGAAACGGAGAGGCAGACAGAACACACACATCAGCTGAGCACTGGGACTCGCTGCTCATACCCACAAGCCGATTTGGGAAGAGGAGTTTGCAAAGTTCCTCCCAGGAAAGCAAATGAAAAATGGAGGCCGTGTCTACACTACAAAATGAAGTCGACCTGACTTACATCTGCATACAGCTGCTGCAGTAATTACATCGCTTGTGCATGGCGTCCCCACCAGGAGCGCTCGCACAGATTGTGTTGTCAGTGTGGGGCATTGTGGGATGGCTTCTGAAAGGCAGCAACAGTCGATGTAAGGAACACCGTGTCTAAACTGACACTGCGTCGACCTAACTACATCGACATTGACTCTACCTACTCGACATTGACTCTTGTGGAGGTGGAGTTATTAAGTCAGCGTAGCGGGCAAGTTATGTTGGCAGGAGCAAAATTTTAGTGTAGACATGTCCATGGTTAGGTCAATGTAAGCTGCCCTGCATTGACCTAACTCTGTAGTGTAGACCAGGCCAAAGATAAGCCATGAATGTCAGAGACTAGAGCTGGGAAATCAGACTTCCGTCTGCAGGCTGGTAACAAACATCCCACACACTTAACAAAAGGTTTCCAGAGAACATAAGCTAGGCATCTCCACCCTCAACCATCCAAGGACAGAGCCATGAAAGGGAAACCTAGCCGGGATCTAAATGTCCCTTCTAAGTGGAGAACTAGGGAGAAAGACAGATCTCCAGGGTTATTTCCAGTCTCCTGAGCTCTTATGGAAGTGCCTAAGTGCAAATAAGAGGCAACATGAACAAGGTGACCTATGTCATGAGACTGTAATCTAGAAAACTATTAAACAACACTGGAGAGAGATTTCCTGGAAAAGCACCAAGGCTGGGCTCAAAAGGAAAAAATTATTTTGTGGCCTCTAACCCTGAGGTTAGAAGTTTCAAAGGAGAGCTCAGAAGCTGGCCAATCCTCAAAGAGCTACTCGTGTCCCATGGGAAACATTCGTTTAGGAAAACCTCTGCTTGCAGGTCATAGATTTTCAGCATCTTTCACTCCCTCCTTTTTTATTACCAATGCTACTGATGTGAAAATAGGATCTTTCTCACAGAGTTGTTCAATGAAGGGAAGAAGTGAGGAACAGTGGCCAGGGTAAAAGGTCTGTGAATCTCTTTGTGAGACAGTAGGTGAGTCATTTCCTCGTTCTGTGCCTCAGTTTCCCCATCTGTAAAACGAGGGAAATGATTGAAGCTGGACAAACATTTTTGTCAAAATTTTGGATTTCATAAGATTTTCAGCCGCTCTAGAAGCTGGTGAAGAAAACAACGCTAAATTGTTCTGCAAGAAATTTTCACAACACTTTTTGGCTGAAATTTGAACAATTATTGACCAACTCTAATAATGACACTTCGCTTCCTACTTAAAGCCCCTTGTGCGCTAGAGATGAAACATGATTAAAGGATGATGCGTTACGATTATCTGCTTTTTTCTCAAGTGATCTTGTAACTGTCACTTCGTGATGTCATAACTATCGCCAAAACCAGCTGATACAGCTGCAAAAGGAAACGCATCCTGCAAATCCAACATTACCCCCATGATAATATTCCCCCTTGCTTGGATGAACTCCAGACCCAGTGCAGCAAATGAAAAGGCACCAAAAACAAGGGGTAATTGTGGACAGCAAATTGGATGTGAGCTTGCAAAACAACTTAGCAGCAGAAGAGATCTGGCTGCGTGTGTGAGCGTCACATCCCGGGGCCACTCTCCGTCTACAGTACTGTGGTGACCACACCTGGAATATGGGGCCAGATCTTCATGTCGTGTAAATTAGCATAATTCCATTGAGGCCAATGAAGCTATGCAGGGGAACCTGGGCCATTGCATTCAGTTTGGGGCACCTTTCTTACTAGAAAGATGTCGACACACTACAGAGAGCTCAGAGAAGGGCAACAAAAATGGCAAGAGGATCCGGGAAGAGAGAATGAAAGAGCTACACATGTGTAGCTAAGTGGGCTGGAACCACGATAACTCCTCTACGTATAATTAGCAGGCATACACACCAGGGTGGGAGGGAGAGGGAATATTTAACACAGACAAATGAGAGTGACGGGCTGAAATCAAACATAGGTCAAACATCTGGAGAACTTCTTACATGTATGATCTCTAAGACAGTGGAGGAATCTCTCAAGGAAAGGAGCTGAAGCCCAGTTGTTGGGACGTTTAAAACTAGACAGAAGTAGCCACTAGAAAATACGTTGAAGGAAAGATGCTTGCTGTGGCCTCTGGGAGACAGCTTGGACAGGACCTAGCACGAGCAGCTCTAATTCCATCTCTGTCTTCCTGACTCTCTGGGAGGGACCATATGGGTGATGACTTAGGATGGGGAGAAAAACCAGGTGTGCTAGAGAGCGGAGCAGCCATGTTTCCTCAGGGCCAGCTGAGTCTAGCTGCTCCCTATGGGCTTTGGGAAGAGGCTGGAAATCCCTTTGGTTTTGCTGTTCATGACGCCGGGGCCAGATTCAGGACTAAGCTTAGGGGAAGCTGTGTGATTGGGTGCATGGGGCATAGGCCAGGCAGTCAGGAGACCTGGGCTCTATTCAAGTTGCTGCCCATTCCCCCTCCCACTGCCTGTCTATTTAGACTGTGAATGCGCCAGGCAGGGACTGTCTCTCCCTGAGTGCCTGTACAGCCCCGCGCTTATTTGGGGGGTTACCGTAACACATAGAACAAACCATACTGAAGAGTCACTCTGCCACGCTCAATGGAGTTGTATCAGCAGGAAGCTGGTGTGAGTCAAGTCTTTGGGCCTCGGAGCCTCCTCTCCAGCCTCCTGCAGCCCTTTGCCCACTCCCACAGGGCACAAGCAAGCCAGATGACAACCCTCACAGCCTGTTTCTGGGGCCCCTGTGTACCGCCTTGGGGAGCAAAGGCTGCTTCTCATCTCCCCACGCATCGCAGCCTTGCCTGGCTTTAGACTCCGCATTCTTCCCAAAGCTCCAAATCTTTTGCTTAAACCAGAACAGCGACACAGTAACGAGCTCCCAGCTGCAAAGAGCTCTGGGGTTTGGCCGGTGTCATGTGCATTTTTCCCTTGCAGTCCTTGAGCTGAACCCCGGGCACAAACCCAAAGTAAAAGCACCCATGCCAGAGACAAACGCAAGGCTCTGATTATTGCATTTCAGTGGGTCAGTACCAAATAGAGCAGGGAATTAAAAATGCAGAAGGCTCAGACCTGCTGCTTTATTTTAAGTCAAACACAGATCTCTGCTATCAGCTTCCTAGACTGGCCCACAATGCAGCTCTGCACAGAGCAGCTAGCTGAATGGTGCGGGTGCGTACGTCACCCCCAGCCTGGAAGCTAAGAGACCAAGAAGTCGAGAAACACTCTTAAGCTGACAGCTCTCATTATTGCACTTACAAAACAGGCAAGAAGAATGAGCTTTCTGGGTCAGGCTCCAACACTCCCATATGCTCTGCTCCCTTCTGGACACTCAGGCGGGGCCTGGCTTTCGGAGCTGGGAATCTGCCCCACGTAAGCTGCCAAGCGTCCAAACCCGACACAAACTGTACAGAGCTGACATGGAATTTGCTTCCTGTTTCCTGGGTGGATGATGAGGAGTCACGTGCTCGCTGAGTTCGCATCACCCATTTGGGCCTGGCCTTTCAGCAATGGGGAGAGGGGAGCAGCGAGCTGCATTCAGGATGCCACAGGCCGAGTCCAGTCACGCCTGCCATACGCCCACATCTAAAATCCCCATTCACACCCACCTGTTGACTCCCCACTTTGCTCACCTACCCCAAAGCAGAAAAAGTCCCCTAGCCATTACACAGAAGGGAATTTGTGCTGTGCAGTGGGTTCTCGTCTCAGCCAGCTCTGCCACCCACCTTCAGCTCACTGGGAAGTCACTTCTCCTCTCTGTTCCACACTTTGCCCTGTCTGTGAAATACCACTAATGATCCCGACCCTCCCTGGACAAGGACACGGAGATCTATGGCTGGAGAGCTCTGTACAGGTGCCAGGGAATCACTCGCTATTCTTTGCAGAGTCCATTGTTACGGATTTAACACCAATATCCTGAAGTGCAGATGCTCTTCTGGTCAGTCCAGAGTCTAATCTCTAGCTCCTGGCAAACACCCATTCTCTGGATGTCTGCACATAAGCAGCCTTTAGTTTGGAGTCACCTGTCAGGGAACATTGCTTCGGTAATAACAAGAGGCTAAATACTCACAGGCTCAGGGTTTAATACAACCAGTGGCATCCTTCATGCAGGAGGAGACAAGCTCAGAGATTGTTGCAAATGTTCCTAGTCTGTGTCAGTCCTTGCACGTGACTTTGTACAGTGCACAAAGACAAGAAAAGGCAAAGTTTTGAGAGCCCTTTCCGGGGAGAACAGCCACACCTCTGTGTCTCTGGATCAACTGGCTTGCAAGAGGTTTTACTGATTATTTCAAGGTGCTGTGCAGAGAGATTAAATGTGAGGTCCCTGCCCTGGGAAATTGACAATCTGACCCAGGCCAGATTCTGCAGACTCCTAATTACACCTTTACCTCCCCCACTGCCCTTTCTAGCAAAGCAGCTAGTGACTGCGTTGACCTCGGTCACACACATTCCCCAGGGGGTGTACAGGTGTGACCCAGCCTAGGTTTGTTGGAGGGGAAGCCCTGATTGGTATCTTATATACACTGCGAGGCTGGGGCGCCCTCTGCTCCCAGGGAAATCAATGACTAAAACCCAGGCTGATTTCAGGGGAGCCGGATTTAGTGGCCAGAGGTTAAAGGCTGGTCTTTAGCCAGTTTGTAGCTCTTTTCTCCAAGATGAGCTGAGAGCAGCTTGGATGAACGCTCCGGCCCATCTCCTCCCCTGGTCAGCTGGGTCACGATCCTCCCCCACTTCGCTGGGGCAGGCAGGGTCACGATGGGGAACGCGCCTGCACTTCTCAACCGGGAGGGGCTCGGGAAGATCCCCAGGAGGGCTTCTCTGTTGGGCGGGTGAACAGCCCCCAGCCTTGTGGGGAAATAACCTTTCCCAGGTCGCTCTCCAAACAGAGATCCTCTCTTCCTGGCACTGGCTCTGCGGCCCGGGGGAAATCCAATCCGGGGCGGGACGGCGCACAGAGGGAGCTCACTGAGCTTCGCAGAGGAAGGAGCATCATGTTCATAGGATATTTCCCAGCCTGACAATGCCACACCAGTTATCCCCACACTGGGGCGAACCAGGAACCCTCTCCCTTTGGCGCCACCCTCTCATGGCAATGAAGCAACAAGAGCCCACGGGAGGCAGCATGGCCTGGGGCGTAGCACACGGAGTGGGACTGCAGAAACCT
Source organism: Lepidochelys kempii (assembly GCF_965140285.1). NCBI lineage: Eukaryota > Metazoa > Chordata > Testudines > Cheloniidae > Lepidochelys > Lepidochelys kempii. The sequence continues at coordinate 3,157,191 of NC_136398.1, read as the reverse complement.
GGGGTCTATTCCCAGCTGCGTCAGTGATGTTCTGGGTGACCCTGGACAAGTCACTTAAGCTCTTTATGCCTCAGTTCCCCAGCTGTCAAATGGGAATAACCTTTGCTTTGTTAGTTTAAGATTGTAAGATCTTCAGGCAGGGACTGTCTCTCACCATACGTCTGTTTAGCGTCTAGCACAATGGGGCCTTGATCTTGGCTGGGGGTTCCAGATGGTATTGTAATACACTTAATAGCAACTGCTTGATAGTTTCATAGGTTGGGCTGAGAGGATTGTCCATGCTCTCTGCAGTTCTCTCCCTTGGCCCCGCAGAGACCACAGCGACACCAATTCCTTTCTTGCTGCCCAGCGCAGTCTGCCCTTTGCTGAACAAGGGGCAGATGTCCATTTTTAGACATGCACAGATCCACCTCCTGTACTTCCCATGATCACTGCAGAGCTCCTCCAGCGTTAACACGGGCGCCATGTGCAACCATAACCCGCAGGCAGCGTGCGCCATGCCAGGGCAGCTTGGCATTCCCTAGGATTCACCTTTCCCACTGTTCAGGTTCACACGCCTCTACGGTCTGCTCACTATCACCTCATGGTCTTGCTTGGTCAGAATCTAACCTGTTGGTAGATGCCGAGGGGCAGCCTGGAAGCCAGTGTCTGGACCTTTTAAATCTCAATTTCCTCTCCGGGCTGCTTTAACCCCCCGTTCTCCTCTGTGCATTAAAACACACGGGAAAGCTCTAACTCAGTGTTTTCCAAACAAGGCTCCATTTGCCTTTACAGCTGCCTGGCCTTTCGCTTGCTGCTACACCGGGGAGGCATGGGAGGGGGCACGGGGCCAAAGGCAAATGGGTACAAGTGAGTTTGCCAGGACCCTGTGTTTCACGTGCTGCAGTGTGAGAGCTCTCTAACAAAAGGCAGAGAGCATCATTAGCGCCACTTCGGTGTGTGTGGCGGGGGGGGGGGAGAGTTTAGCTCCTCTCTTCCAGGAGACCCCCTTGCAGAAGCCAGGAGGATAAAGCAGACAGTGGGCTTTGCCAAACCTGCATCAAAAGCAAAACAAAACAGCCGCTTGAAAATAGATCTCTTTGGCTGGATTGTGGTGAAGAGCTGTCAGCTCAGCGGCTCGAAGGACGTTGCATGTTTCCAGTGACAGCCGTGTCTGAAAACAAGCTCGCAGCTCCGAGATTCCTTTCTTGAGGGCGTTTTGGTTTGGTTTGGTTTTTGCACTGAGGATTGGAAACAGATGCATTTTAAATAGATCCTGTAAACCCTCCCGCCATGCATTTTTATTCCCTTAAGTAGTTGGGGTAAGTGGGCTTGAAAGGGAAAGACGGGAACCTTCCGAACTCGCCCCATCTTCCCTGCAGGCAAAATTTCCACCACCATGACTGCCACGGTGGGGCCAAAACATACCCTGAAGCTACAGTTATGAGTCTATTACAGGCATGATGGACAGGGCAGGAATCACTGGCTAGTTCTGAGATCTGAAAGACAATAGCTGAAATGGAGATGGATGCTTCTGCAGTTTACTGTGTATAGTCTCACCCATGTGCTGTACGATCCTGCAGAGCTCATCCTGATGAGAAAGGGGATGTTTTCTATCAGAAGCTGACTGAACTGTTGCTGTAGGTTATTAGGCAGTGAGCCTAGTACTTAGGGCAAGACCCTGGGCACCAGGACTCCTGGGTTCTAGTCCCAGCTTTGCGACAAAACTTGCCGACTTGGTCTTCATCTGCATGAGAAATTCACACCTGTTTATTCTTAAATCTGTTTTAAACCAAGTCAGTCAAACAGGTACAAGCCCCCGTATAGACACACGTAGTTCAGTTTAAGAGGGGGTTGCTTCAGGTGAGGTTAAACCGATTCCCAATTGAATGACAGGAAACCAAATGGGCTTGGTTTAAACCGAAATAAGAGTATCCACGCAGTCTTTTGCACTAATTTGGATTCACTTTGGATTCAAATTGCAGGCCAACCCTTACTATACGTGTGAGCAGCACCTACCCCACTGGGGCCCAAGCTTGGAGGGGGACTTTAGCCACGACTGCAATGTAAACATTGCATAATAATGACTGCAAAGCAGTTCACTGTCTTCGTAGCTCTGAGATGTAGATTTTTACGCGGCCTCTTCCAATGCCTGAAAATGCTTTAATTTGTTCATCTTTCACTGTACTTTAACACACGGCCAAGGGCACCGAGCACACTGGGTGGGTGAGCTAACATCCTGGCAGCCGGTAGAGAGCTAAAATTTGCTCTCCATTGTGAATAAACAGCCCTCAGAGACAGGTGAACCTGACAGCTCTGTCCAGACACACCTTTACTCTCCATCAAGCTGGTGTGTTTTCTAAATGAAGCACAATGAGCCAACATGGCTGCCCATTGGCTGCACAGTTCTTTGTGCATCACAATACAGGCGGTTGGTCAATTGCCAAGGCTCAGCTGGCTGCAGGGCTGAATCAGCTGTGCAGAAACTGGGCATGAACAGCATCTAGCCAGCTACTTACAAAAAACTAACAACTTATTGTCACTAGTGGACAAATAAGAAGCAGAGAAGGATTCTGGGTGGCAGGAGCTTCCATTCAGACATATTTGTGCAGCTTCCAGCGGAGTGGGGCCTCCGTCCTGGCTGGCTTCTAGGTGCTATTACCATATAAAAGTGAACGGCTAGGGGTGATGATGACGACAATACAGGGCAGTTTCTCAGCTCTGCTGAACTCAATGAAGCAACCCTGGTTTACACCGGCAGAGAGCTCCGCACACAGTATTTAGTACTTCTAGGGCACCTGTTGTCAGATAAAGGCATTTTAAAGCCCGTCCGACCTACTGGCTAACATCATGACAGGGTCAATTTAGGGGTGTTTTAGGGAATGGGGGGAGAGTGTTTTTTTTAAAGGGCGTTACATTAATTGAAGTGATTTATACAAAGATCTATTAGCCCCCAGCCCCGTATTTTGTAGTTCCATCCTGCTCCGCCCCCCCCCGGTCCCCCATCAAAACACACAGCGGGCTTGGTTCCTGCTACTGGAAAAGTGAACAAGTCAGATGTCATCCAAGTCCACATTGCTGGGCAGCCACGTGATTCCTCTCCCAGAGCCCCACGGCCTGACATCAGCCCCTACTCCCAGGGATTCATTTGCGATAAATAACCCCCATGTGTTTCGACTCAGGAGGACGACGAGGGGGAAGTGGGCAGTGGCAGCAGGCTTATTTTATTTATGGCATTCTATCACCGACTGCATGTGCCATAACACGTTCCTCTCCAGTACCAGGCTCCTCGCTGCTGGAAGCTGCCTCACTCAAAGGCCATAATGTACAGATGACACAGGTAGTGTTCCAGTGGTTATCCCAGAAAGGGGGACAGGGAGAGCTGTTCTCCATATGACAACGCAGCTGCAACGCTGTTCCGAGGCATTTCCCCCTGCTCCCGCTGCGCGATGGAAGCTGATCAGTGAGCTGCATAATGTGCTACACCAACGAGATGCTGCAGCCTTTCACATACTGCATTCGTTCTGGTTTCCTTTAATGAGACTGGGTCGCCATTAAATACACTGTATGATGAATACCTTGCCCCTGCAGTAATGTACGTACGAGATGCTTTTCAAGCCAGATTGTGTAGCGCATGCATTCATTTTTATACATGTGAATCCGCCATTGCACGCCTGCCGCTCCAGGTGTGCCTGCTCATATAGGTGCCTATGTAACCCACGCTTGCACAGTGTCGTGCTCTCCTGTCTCCCTCCAGTGGCTGGGCTATACTGAGGTTTAGGAGTTTGCTACTGGCTTTAGCTCAGGCAATAGCTGGTTTTAGATACAAAGGTCCCAGGTACAATCCCTGCTACTGTCGACCCTTGTAGGGCATCACATTATACATGCATCACCTCTGTCACCCCAGACCTTGAGATGCACACGTCAAGAACATGCAGAAATACTCACAGGCTATGGAACCTCTGGCCCTTATTGTCTTCAGCTCGTAACAGGGATGGCCTTTGAGTGCTATGTGCAAAGGGTGAAACTCCTACCACCACATTGACCCTGCATAAATCAACTGCACAAGAACTGTTTAGGACACACTGCTGCTCACTTAATGGGTTGAATCTGGCTCCTGCTGCTGGAACACCTGCCTTTTTAACCCCATAGGATCCGAACCCATTAATACTTACCCCATGTCACATGGGCATCTCCCGCTGACGTGAGCTCTGTCCCCGCATGGCCTCCAGGGCGCAATTCTAAGCCAGGGGTCAGCTATTACTTTTGGAAAATGTCCTGGTACATCCCAGCAACCCAGGCCCTGTCCTCAGCAGGATTACAGCCACTTGCCCTCTACTGGTGCAGCAACACGAATCGTGCTACAAAGTGTCTGCACGAGAGGCATGTACTGGTACAATTTCACCAGTGTCGGGGTAGATAAAACCTCCCTTTGGGATGGTTTCACATGTACATTATCAAAGTCCAGTGGCCCTTTCTCGGTGTTATGGCCAAGTGCAGTGGATTCCGCTTGCATTCACAAGGGACTGGGACACATGCAGGAGGAAAAGCAGCCAGGTAACACCACTTAACAGTGAGATAACCAGCTGCAGTTAGTCTCACCAGTCAGCAAGGCCACCACTAATTAGGCTCAAGAGGCTGCTCATAAACCACTGCACCAGGTACACTAGGCTCAATTTACAACTAATCAGCAGAGAGTGTAACAATTAACCCTTGAAGCCCTGCCTGCAGTCAGCATTCAGGTGGCTTTGGTCCAATTCTCTTGCTTAGCTACTCCACTGTAAGGACACAGTCATGTACTAAGTGGTTACAGAGCACTTTTAATTCGGTGTCTGCGCAGCTTCAGGGACCATGCCATTGCCTGATTGCTGCTGCGTGTCTATGCTCCGCATTGCACGTGAATCAAAGTGCACTGGGGGTTTCTGGGGGTTACTGCGCCCCTGGAGATCTGGGCTGACATTAATAATGGGTCCCTGAGGAGAATGTCCCCTAACCATTCAGAAGGGCAGGAGGGTTGGAATTTGAACCAAGTTCCAAATTTAGCAGCCAACATATCACTTGAATGGGACAAACTAAAATTCCACCTCCCAAACCGCCTGACGAGGAGAGTACAAGTTGAGGTCTCTGTTCTGTGGCTTGGGCACATCTGCTGGTGTAAATGCAACTGCGTTCAGAGCTCCCCACTGCACCAATGAGCATTCTGGACACCTTAGAAAGCGCTAGGTCTGGATTAGAGCAGTGGGCTGCAAGTCAGGCTTGAAGGGTGTTGGTGGAGCTGGCTGTGGGGATCCCACAACTGGAATAACGTGGAGACTGCAAGCTGGGACCCAAGGCAGAGCTGGGTGGGGCCAGGACTGCAGATCAAACATTGAGCTTCACAGGCAGACCTGTGGGTGGGGAAGTTTGCACAGCACTTGTCCACAACATGTCTTGTTCTAGCCAGTGCTATGAATGTGTCATCTCCGTGATCCCCAAATCAAACAAAAACACAACCACCGTGCTTGGGAAAGGTAGCTGTGCCTGGCTCAGGTGGCTTTATCCACAGCGGGGAGCCCAGCCATGGTGTAGCTGCCCTGATGCTGATCCTAGTGCGGGCCGAGGGAACTGCTATAAACCCAATTAGCTCCAGTGCAGCTGACCCGGTGTCACGCAGGAGCGAGAGCTCCATCGCCTGGGCAAATGGCAGCTGTGGAGTTTGCACCAGCAAGGCTGTCACTGGAGAGAGCGCGCTTTGGGCCAGGAACTGCCTCTTTGCTCCGAGTTTGTACAGTGCCTAGCGCAGTGGAGTCCTGGGGCCCACGGCCGGGGTTTGTAGCTGCTACAGCAATACAAATAATAATCACAGTCATGAAAAATCACCAGTACACACCAGACGTTTGTACACCAGTACACTGGTGAAAAATCACCAGTAGAGACCCCGGTGTTCTGGGCACTCAGCCCTACATCCAAAAGACAGTCAGTGCAGGAACGTATCTCGACCCACACTCCGACTCGGTGGCTAAAGGCTGTGGTGTGAACCATGTGGCACGGTCAGCTCCAGACACGGTCTGTGTGTGCCCATCCCATGACAAACACTCATTAAGCATGGCATCTAACAGGGGCGCCCCAGGACAAAGCCTTAGTCTGGCACAGGGCTCTCTCTCTGCAACCAGTTCAGCAAGGGACACGCCCCCAGCTCTGCCTGTGTTAGGCTTGCTCCCAGGACTCTGTGTGGCAGGACATCCCAAAATGCATTGCTCCACATACTAACAGTGCTCCTCTGAGCATGCGCCCTCCAGGTGCATTTCTTACTGAGGCACTGTGGGATAGCTACCCAGCATGCACCCGTGCTAATGCAGCGCGGTAGCTGCAGATGCACAAATGCGGCCGTGACTGTAGAAAAGCTGCCGTAGGGAGGCAAACTGGATGGTGTTTCTTACAAGGAACCAAATGGCTAAGCTTCTAACTGGTTACAAAATCACAGCTGTAAGAGATGAGGACAGAGCCTTGGAGACCGAGAAGGGAAAGGGAAGCCCTGCAATTGATGGTGGTGCTCAAGGGAATAAGAAAATTAAGCTATGTCTGGAATTTCCAGATGGGCCCCGCTTCTATTTCGGCATCAAAATAAGTGGTTGGATTGTCAGACGAGCTCAGAACACTGGGTGATGGGAAAATCCGGCTCTTACTTTGGTGCCTAAATGGGAGATGAGCTCTTAAATGTAGCCCTGGCCTGATGTGAAAATGTGGCCCCTATGTCTCCCTGCAATTTACAAGGCCTGAAAAATAATCTCAGGCCCCAGATCTTAGAGTGGCTGGTCACAAACTCGGAAGTGTCCCAACAAACAAAGAAATGCATGCGAATAAAGCAGACTGTGAAAATAAAACACAAATGGAGAGAGAGGGGGAAGAGAGAGGAGAGAAATGGACGAGGCAGAGGTGCATAGGTCTTACCAGGTAAGGAAAATAAATAACTCACTGACTCAGGGTTTTGTTCTCTTTTATAGAGCAGAAACTGTATTTTTACAGCTGCAATCCCTTAAAATGGGATTTCCCCCCCCTTTTAAACAAATTCCTGCAACATAATGTATCATAAAAACAAGCGTTCCTCTTCTAAACCCCAAAGAAAGAGAAGTAATAAAATCAACACGGCCCTCTCTACCCCAATGACAGAGGCTTGTTTAAACAAACAGAAAGAAGAGTCTGTCTCTTTAAACTGCTCTGTAAAATGTGACATAATCTGCACTCACAAGACAGCATGGACTGTAAGACACAGGAACTGAATCACCGGCTGCAGGGGTGAGTCCATACCAACCTGGGTGCAATGCATGGCAATTCGGACACTAGCCTAGTACAGGCAGGTCATGCTTAGCCCTCAGCTTGGATTTGCATTTACATTAATTCATGGCAATGGGTGTAAGGGATGGAAAACACACACGGAGCAGGCCAGGAGATGTAATGTACACCCATAACTTAAATTTAGATAGAGGCCCCTTTTGGAATAAAAACAGAGAGCATTTCTCAGCATCTGTTCTGGGGAAGGGGAAGTCTCCTTGGGTGTCTGGTAACATGAAAACCAGTGATGGTGCAATCTTTCTATTTCAGCTACTTATTAACTGCCCCCAAAACTTTGTGAATGCAGAGCTAAGGTTGGCTAGCGGTGCCACAAATGTTGAGTTCAGCTACATTCAACCTCCTGAAAACGAATTATGGTACATGACTCCCCTGCAAACACAACCTTTACTCTGCCCCCTGGAGCTGGGAACAGCCACTGGGAATGGGTCACGTATAGTACCGCCACAATATGCTGTATTAGATGGGTCTGGGACACAGAAACAGCAATGTTCCTTTGAGGACAGGTCAGAGATCACACTTGCAATGTGCCCCCGGGGGCAAGGCAGTGCTCTCAGCCCCATATTGCAGATGGGGGACTGAGGCACAAGAGTCTAAGTGACTAGTCCAAGGTCACTCAGAAAGTCTGTGGCAGAGCTGGGACATGAACCCAGGTCTGCAGCTAGCTCCCAAACCATGGCACCAGCCTTCCGGTCTCCTACCTATAGGCCACATTCCCTCACACTCTTGGAATCAGCAATCCTGAGAGTAGGAGGAAGGGTGGGTTTCCTTTCCCCCTTAGCCTTCAGACACAGCACATTCAGCAGCAGCAGACATACCGTAAGTTGGCTCTGAGCAATACCATTACAGGCCGGTTTCCATTCCTGCATGCCACCAGGCCGTGCCGGGCAAGTGCCGGCTTTCTGGGCCATGTCTTTCCATCTCTAGGAGGTCATTCGGGGAAGCACTGCCAGCAGAGTATGGGCATCAAAGCCACTTTTACCAATGTAGCTGGCTCGCAATCAGATGTCAGGCTGGCTAAGTGCTTAGCCCCTAAGACACCCACACTCAGACCCATTGATGTTTATAAAACCTCAGGGAGGGAGAAAGCTCGACAAACCGCTTCTCAGACCATGAACCTTGGCAACTGCGGATCACGTCCCAGGTCTAAAATAAATCTGCTTAAATGGGGTGTGAGAAACAAGCCATCGCTCACACGTGACAAACGCCCCTGCTGCATTTTCCAGCCCCTTCAACTTCATGGGGCCAAATCCAGCCCTGGTGTATGCCTGCAGAAGTCAAAGTCTGGACCCATTCTCTCCGTTCTTTTTGCCCGAGGAAAGGCACAGGGAATAGGGACTTTTTATTAGGTCCAGATAGAAAAAAATAAGGATGATAATGGGCCATATCTTGCAACCCTTACTCACGTGAAATAAGCACTGCATAATCGGGGCCAGGGGGACAGGCAGCAGTCCCTTCTGTGGGACCTTACAGACCCAAGTCTGTATTTGCATTACAGCCACTACCCATTGCTATCTGAGTCTGGGATTTTTGAAGGAGTTATATGCCTAAATTCAATGGGAGTTAGCTGGATGCATAATTCTCAGTCTCCTTTGAGCCTCTGCCCACTATAGAGAGAGACTTGACCTGGGCCTGTGAGAGCCCCCTGATGTTTGAGACAAAAGCCCTAGAATTGTTTATTAAGTGTCAGGTTTTGCAAAAGAAGTTTGAGTTTTCTAAAACAATCCCCCCCCCCGGTATGTCAAAGGAAATTCACTCGTCATGACAACTTGCACACTTGCGTATTTCTAACTAAATGGCAGTGGAAACAAAGATCCCTGTTTGCAAGTTGTTCTGGCCTTGCTTTCTGGAACCACCAGGGGACTAGAAACCCAAAAGAGTCACGTTTCACACATCAGACCTGAAATCTAACAGTTCTGAGTTCTATCCAGACACTGCTGGGGTTTTTGGTTCTGAACTAGGCCAAGCAAGTTCTCACTCGCTAATTTATTTCTGGTTAAAATAAATTAGCTCCCATCTCTTTTCCTCCCCTCCCCTCCCCGTCCCAAATTGCCTTTTTGTCCCAGTAAATAGTCTGTGAAGAGTATAAAACCAGAAACTTGTTGGCTGCTCAGAATTTCACAGATTCCCAGCTGTATAACAAAGCAATGAGCTAAAATGCCAGCTACGAGTGAGGAAGATTGCTGAGAACTAAGACTTAGAAAAATAACTAAGGTCAAAGTTCCTGGCTTCCTAGGTAGCCCCCAGTCCCAGGGACAATGATCCTGTAAGTGGAGATTTAAGAGAGCAGGAGATTCAAGCCAATATGAATTTACAAGATTGTAACACAAGCTTCCTTGTCCAAGAGTTGTAAAGTATCACAGCCCAGACCTTGAAGAAAAACAACGCAGGTCCCCAGGCAGGGATAAACAACACGGGATGCCGAATGGAACTCTGAACTTGTCAGGAGTCCCTGCCACAGCCCATTCAGGGTGGGCAAGTTTGACTGCGCTGATGGATTTGTCTAAAATGGAGATAATGCGTTTCATCCACACACAATAAAAAGCAGGACAGTACAGAGGAGCAGGGTTTTACTGGTGACCCTACCTGGCGTTGGCAAAACAGGGAGGAAATATACGTGGTCAAGCCACATTTCTCATTAATAGCTGGACACCCAACCCATCTTTATATGGGAGAAGAAACACAGAAGAGGTAGCAGTCAAGGCAGGGAGTGACAGCCAAGGAAAGCCCAGCAGCGCAGGAAGGTAAAGCTTTTGTTTAGAAAAAAGGAGCTAGCTCCTTTCCCTTTCTATGCTACCGGGTGCCTCTTATGTGCTGATTTTTATCCTCCTTTCAAAATTAAAACCACCACTGACTGTGAATTAAGAAATCATACCCTGGCTAACTTCAGACAACCCCCTGAACGCCGAGCCTGCTGCACATTTGGGAGACTCAATGAAAGGTTAGACAGCACGTCCTGTTATTTATTCTAGGAAGCCTCTCACATGACTGGCTTGAGATCTCAGAGCTACCTTAACCGCTCCATTGAAATGCCATTGCCTGACAATATTCTTTTTTGCAAACTAGGTTCCTACCAATAAAAGCAAACGTTCCTCTCCCCCGGCTCAGTAGCCCGAAGGACAGTGCATCACGACACAATATGAGCCATTCAAAGTTTTTGCACAACCCTGCCCTTAGCCTGCTACCCATAATAGGGGTTAAATACATGCTCACTCACTGAGCTTCAAGAGAGTCTCGATTTTCCTGAACACTAGATGGGGGACAGAGGGAAAAAAACCTGCCTGGAATGGAGCTGTTGTTGGAAACGAAGATGCAAGCCTTTCCTCTCTCGCCCCGCGTTGGAATGAGAAGTCCCGAGAAGCTGGGTTTGTCTTTCACTCACCGAAGGTATCCCGGAGCTGCCGTCTCTTGAGTCCAGCCTTTCCTCCCTACTCGCCGTAGCAGGACTTCATCGCACACTGAATACTTTTATTGTCCTTTGCCAAGCAGTGACGTCGACCCACTTGCATGTTTTCTCTAAACACTGGCATGCTCTGCTCCAGGACAAAGTGCTCGGTTTTAGCAGTTTGGAAGGGTTCTGGTTGGGGCTAGGGAAGGGCGGGGGGTTGCCTGAACTTAGATTTCGTCTTAGAAAAGCCTTTCCCCCCAGAGTGGTGCCTTCACGCAGGGTTGTGCTGCTGAAGGCAACTTGAGCTTCACACCTGTCTGGAGTGGGAACACAGCAGGTACAGCTCATGCAAGGGGATTTTCTCCTCCTTGGAAAGCCTTGCTTGGCAGTATAGCCCAGTGGCTAGAACACTGGACAGGGACACAGGAAACCCGGCTTCTATTCCTGGCTCAGCCAGTGGCCCACTGGGTGACCTTGGGAGAGTCACTGCCCCACTCTGTGCCTCAGTTTCCCCATCTGTAAAATGGGGATAACGACGCTGATCTCTGTGAAGCACTTTGAGCTCTACCGATGAAAATGCTAGACGACAGCTAGGTATTATTATTTCCCCACTGCTGTTGCTGTGTACACACTGCCTTGGCTCGGTCAATTGTTCTGTCTGGTGGGACGTTTGCTGCTCGGATGCACGTTGTGGGGTTGGTTCATTTTTTTAGATACAGGTCATACTTGTAAAAACAACTCCAAAGATGTCTTCTGGCCAGGATCCCCTTTTTGGTTATAAATCGAAATAAAATGTCAAAGGGCTGGATTGCAAACCCTCCCGAGCAGTCCTTTCCCCAGTGTAAAGAACTGCTCACCAGGGTGAATAAGGGATTCACAAGCCTTGAGACAAACTTCAGCTTCTTCCAGCCCATTGCTCTTTCTTGCAGCGATTGCTCTTGATTCTAATGCCCTCTCAAGGTGACCGTATCTAGGCGGTGGAAAAAACCAACAGGAATCCTTCCTAATCAGGCTCATTCTCTGCTCCAGGCCCCGAAGGACCACACCATGGCCCCAGCAGAGTGCAATGATTCAGCAAACCTCACCATCTCTTTGGTTAGACTCCAGGGCTTGGCCTGCTGCCCACAGCCAAGCGCTCGGATCGTGCTGTGTGAATGGCAAGTGCTGGATCTCAACTGTGCTGCTATTTACCATTGGTGGGAGAATAAATAAATAAATCAGGAGAAATCCCAGTCCATAAAGTTCCCATTAAATTCAAAAGCAGAAACAGCTGCTGAAGTTGCGAGTGGCTTTTCTAGCAGAGTTCAACAGCCGGGGAGGCAGCAGAGGACAAGCCCGGGTGACTTTGCCGGGGAGGTGTGCGTGCCATGGGGCAGAGGAGGGCTGGCTCTACAAGCGCCAGGCAGGATTACTTACCCTGCGCTAGCCAAGGTGGAATAGAAAAGGTCTCTCCTCTCCCCCCTGCCCTCCGGACTGCAAAGGAGTCACTAGAAAGGATCAAAGCATGCATTCCTCTGTGGAGAAAGGCCCCTCCACCACTGGAGGGTTTCCCATCCTTGCTCAAGTCCCCTCTGCCAACAAAGAATTGGCGTCTGCTTGCCCCAAGAGGCGTCTTTGCAATGCACTGGTGTCCTCCGTAGAAATAGCCCATCACATCTCTTCCCTGACTCCTCCTCCTTTATTAATTAGATAAATAATTAATTGCATTAAGTTTTCCAGGCTCTCAGAGCGAAAGAGCCTGAGACTTGCCCAGGGAAGCTAATCAGTGCTTTGGTCCGAGGATGCCCAGGGAACAGTCAGTTGGCACTGGGTACCAAGCTCTGTGCCAAGGGGAGAGGGCTTCTTCACAAAGCAGGCTCCAAGGTCTGAACCCTTCATGTCCCATGATGCAAGAGCCCTATAGAATTTAATAGGCAAACACTTTTCTATTGGGCTTTTGTGTTTTGGGGACCCTCCTACAGAATTTCATAGAGAATCCCACCCCTGCTATAGAAGCCTGATGAGGTTCAACAAGGACAAGTGCAAAGTCCTGCACTTAGGATGGAAGAATCCCATGCACCGCTACAGACTAGGGGCCAGTTCTGCAGAAAAGGACCTGGGGTTACAGCGGACCAGAAGCTGGATATGAGTCAACAGTGTGCCGTTGTTGCCAAGAAGGCCAATGGCATTTTGGGATGTATAAGTAGGGGCACTGCCAGCAGTTGGAGGGACGTGATCGTTCCCCTCTATTCGACATTGGTGAGGCCTCATCTGGAGTACTGTGTCCAGTTTTGGGCCCCACACTACAAGAAAGATGGTGGAAAAACTGGAAAGAGTCCAGCGAAGGGCAACAGAAATGATTAGGGGACTGGAACACATGACTTATGAGGAGAGGCTGAGGGAACTGGGATTGTTTAGTCTGCGGAAGAGAAGAATGAGGGGGGATTTGATAGCTGCTTTCAACTACCTGAAAGAGGGTTCCAAAGAGGATGGATCTAGACTGTTCTCAGTGGTAGCAGATGACAGAACGAGGAGTAATGGTCTCAAGGTGCAGTGGGGGAGGTTTAGGTTGGATATTAGGAAAAACTTTTTCACTAGGAGGGTGGTGAAACACTGGAATGGGTTACCTAGGGAGGTGGTGGAATCTCCTTCCTTAGAAGTTTTTAAGGTCAGGCTTGACAAAGCCCTGGCTGGGATGATTTAGTCGGGGATTGGTCCTGCTTTGACCAGGGGGTTGTACTAGATGACCTCCTGAGGTCCCTTCCAACCCTGATATTCTATGATTCTAAGCCTACAGGATGCTTAAAAAACCAGACAGACACTACACAAAACCTCGGTTTACGTTTGTGGCTTTCTACAGTTCCCTCCTGAATTTCTATAGGACCTGGTGCCCTATTGCGACCCATAAGGCTCTTCTCCCAGAGTGCATAGCCTGCTCTTCACAAACTGGAGAGTTTGCCTTTTCCGTGGGCAGGTCGAAGCAGGCATAAAGGAGCGTGTGTGTATGGAGAGAGAGAGAATGTAGGTGACCTCATTGGGACCCCGAAGGCTATTTAGCAGCGAGTTTGTTAATGGGCCCATAATAAGTCAAATACAATCTTTCAGGAGAGTGAAAGAAGCTGTCCCTGTGAAATGCTGTGACAGCGCTGAGTACCCCACTCAGCAAAGCATTCCAAAAGCGAAGCAGTTTAATGAACACCCCCCCCCCGCCACTGCCCTGCCCCGTTAGACTTTCAGCTTCCCTTCTCCTATCCACCGGGCTGGCTTGCTCTGCCTGAACAGATACGCATCTTTGTATTACATGGTTTCCATGCAGATGAATGAGTGGCCAGCACAGTGCCCGCATAATGACCACTGTGGGTCAACAGCTTTTCATGGTGACAACTCCATGAATAAAGAATCCGCATGTTATGCTCCATTATCCCAAACGGCGTGTGCTGCATTTTAACGCGATAACCGCTTAAGCTGCCGCATTCCTGCTCTTTCTGAGGGGCCGATTCAGAGTCAGTCAAGCAGGGGGGCTTTGAATTACATGAATCCCCCCCATGGCTACCTTTCCCTTGCTACTGTTATGATAAAACAGTTTTTAACGGTGCTGGTTTCCTCCTCTCTTTCACCCGGGAAGCTCTGATCAGTCCAGGGGATCATGGATGGTTTGAAATGATTTTCTACACTCTCAAAGGAAGCGGCTTTGGGACCTGCTAAAGTGATGCTACGGACTGTGAGTCAGGAGGCCAGAGCAGGGAATAGAGTCCAGGTCTCCTGAGTCCCATGCCAGGACCCTACCCTCCAGTTTAGGCCACACTGCTGGTCTCTCAGCTACTGAACGCCCTGTTCAGATGGCTTCAGCTCGGCTTCATTCAGTTCCACAGAACTCCCAGTGATGGAACTGGAGAACGGCACAACCTGTTACTTCGGCACACCCAGCACCCGGTGTAATAGGGCATAACAGCCGCACACCACCCATTTCTATTCTCCGTCCTAGGGAGGCAATGCAAAGTGGACCCTCTCTTCTTCCACCAGACTCTAGCCAGGCCAAGAAACAAAACACCAGAAACCAGAACAGGGGCTGACGTTAAATCACCATTTCATGGAGCAGAGCGGCTGGGATACAGGGAAAAGCAGCCAGCAGAGCTCTGGGACCAGTTCCCCTTGAGTTCAATGGAAACGAGGGTAAACTCAGCACCTGGCAGATGGGACCGAGTGGAAGGTGCCAGCGTTCCCAAGCTTTTCAAAGCTCCTGGCATCTATTCCCCTTTCGTTCCTATGCAGCAAGACACAAACGCTTTGAATGAGGGAGCCTTCCTGCCACCCCTGCTTTGTTTGCAGAAATGCAGCTAAGCCTCTGTATTAGCCACTGGCACAATTTTCACCTACTTTGGTTTGCAAAACTGCACGCGACCATTTATTAAACCCAGAGCTGCGGGAAGGGGGCAGGCGAGGGCGGGGGGAGGAGAAGAAGAGTCAAAAATAACCCATCTGTTTTGGCTCAGTTGTGATTTCACTGTATTCTGGATGCTAGATCAAGTCAACCTGTGTTATGTGGAGGGCCAGCCCTGGCCTAGACAGTTTGTAATTCAAGGTAGCCAGACACAGGCGTCTCTCAGATGCATTTCAGCCTAACTCATTCATAGGAACATTCTCATCTGTAGCACCCACCTACGTCAAAGGGAGGGTGCTGGGGGGCTACACAATAGCAAGTGATTCTGTAGCATATTAGTGATGTACGGTCAGAGCAGCAGCAAGGCCAGACATGGAAAAGGAAGAGAGAGAGACTTAAAAGTGGCCTGCAAAGGCGGTGAGGGGGAAGGGCTTCTGGGGTTGTGGGTTTGTTTGTTTTGATAAAGAAGAGCTGGCTGGGCTAATCTGCCCGAGGAGTTTCAGGGCAGCGCCGGAGGTTCACTTGTGTATCATCTGCTGCCCTGAGCTGTCGTTTACAGCGAGCTGGCAAACAAAATACACCACAGGAGCTTGAGAGCATCACTAATGACAGCGTGGCCCTGGACTGGGAGTGCTCAGACCTCAGAATCTGTTCCTGATTCTGCCACTGACTTACGGTGAGAGCTTGGGCTAGTCACTTTACCTCCCTGTGCCTCGGTTTCCCCCTTCCACTCTTTGTCGGCCTTGTTTTTAGTTTGTAAGTTTTTTAGGGCAGGGCCTCTCTCATTGTGTGTCAGTCCAGCCCCTAGCACAATGAGTCACTGGTCTCAGTCACGGCCTCTCCATGCTAACAAGGAACAGACACTATTTAGGCAGGAGTGTAACTGCAACTAGGTAGAACCCAAGGAAAGTTGCACTTTACATCAGTGGACCTTGCCCCTGCTTGAAACCAATGTGAACTGCAGTTTCCTTGTCTGCAGTTGGGGTTCACACCATTTGCTGGTCAGGGACGGCTGAAGCCCCAGTATGTAGATGCGGTCTGAGATGAGTGCTTAACTTGCAAGGGAAGAGGTGCCGGGGCTCAAGCAATTTGTTTTCTTTCAACACGGATGCAGTAAGCCCAGAGGTGCTGGGGCTATGAACTGCCAAGCCTAGAGGAGCCAGGGCTCAGTGCTGGCACAAGTGAAGCCCTGCCTGAGTCTCCCTGGCAGGTTCCCCCCCGAAAAGCAAGAATTTAAGGACCTCACACATTTCTGCTACCATCCCAGCTCCCACCTGCCTCAAATTACCACCCACAGCAAGTGCGTTTCACATGTGGAGGGTGACACTAATGGCTGGATTTGCCCAGTTTCCAGACAGCGCTGACGTTCCAAGCCGTGCAAACTGGGTGAGGAACATCTGTGCACCCCCAGCTCCTTTACGGTGGGAAAGATCTGTCTCCTGTGAAAACGGGCCTCTTGCTGTGACTGCTGGCACTGGGCACGGCCCCAGAAACAGACCCCCCCCCCCGCCCGCCTTTTGCGCACAGGCTCCAGGGCTCCTGTTCAAAGCAGACAAGGGCACTGAGGTCTCAGTCTCTAAAGGGGACTCACCTTACTGTGTATCGTAAGTAGAGCTGGGTTTTCAGCGTCCACCCGAGCCATTTCTCAACTGATTTGACTCTCTCATCGCAGAGAGAATCTAAACGATTGTTTAAAGATCACACAGCCTACGCTAGGCTGGACTGTTGGGGGTGGGGTGGAACGGGGAGAGGGGGGGGTATCTGTGCGTCTTGCACAGTGCCTCTCTCTCCAGACTCGCAGTACCCTGGCTATTCCAGCTGGGGGGGCTCCCCAGCAACAGCTCTTCCAAGACCCCTCAATCCTGAGTAGTAGCCCCCCAGCTCTTCCAAGTCTGTGCTCCCCTTCCCCACAGCTCAGTTAACGCCTCTCCATCCCCACTCGCAGACCCCTGCTATCCCAGTCCTGGGCTCCCTTCCCGCACTGCTCTGCCCGTGCACTTCAGTCCCCCAGCTATCCCAGTGCTGGGCTGCCTTTGGGGGAAGACTCCCAACGAGTCGGTGTTTGTGTGGAGAAATGATGGGGAGAACGGGATCAGCACAGGGGGCTGTAGAGGGGAAGAGACCAGTTCTGCCACCTGATGTGTCTACACTGCAGATGGGGAGGTGCTTCCCAGCACGGGTAGACAGACATAGGCTAGTGCTGGAAATAGCAATGTGGCCGCAGTGGTATCACTACCCCTGTCCTTTCCCCTCGGCTCTGTTTAAAACTCTGCCAAAGGGAAGTATCTGCACGGGCTCGGGCCAGGGCTGTGAACTCGAGTCCGGCAGTGAAGAGAGGGATGAGGTGTGGGAGGGAACAGAGATGGGAGCACGTCCCAGGGAAGCGGCTGTGCATCACATCAGACCTGCGGCCTGGTTGGGTAGGAGAGTAGATACTAAACTCCACCGCCAGTGCTGTGCCTCTGTTCAGTTCCCACCACAAGTGCCTCCTCTAACAGTCCCTGCCACAGTGTTAGGAGCCCAGTCCTCCACCGGGGCAATGGGAGTAATTCCATGGGGCTTTGGTGGAGCTACGCCAATTTACACCAGTTGAGACTCTGGTCCTAGCGGCTGCATCCTTCTGCCCTCCATAGAGCAAAACCGTGAGTGTTTTGCTCCATTAAGGAGCACAGAATCTGGCCTCCTATTGATTGGTTCCATGGCTGCAGTAACGTTCGGAGACCCTTGGCACCTAATCAATCCAGGTTATTAAATATGCAAGTGTCTATTCCCCAGCCACTCAATAAGCAGTTGCATTAAAAACTCCTGGCATCAAATAAAAGCTTAAAATAAATAAATACATAAATCTCACACTTAAAGAGAAAGAGGCAAGAAATTCACCTTCTTCTCCAAGGAGAACCAAGAGTCGGAGGCTTTGCAGTAGTTCTGTTACCATCCCTCTCGTAACAGTCTGTCTCTCGGCTCATTCAACCACAAAGCTCATAGCATGTGGCACTTGGGCTATTTCAGTCCGAAATCTTGTCATCTCTGCTTCTTCTCCCCTTTTGCTTCCCAGACATGTCGAAGCCCCCGGGCATGGCCCTGATTCGGAAGAGGCATGACTGTACTCCGAGCTGCACAATCACATACACTTCCTCTCTCTCGGCACAACCCTGGGCTTGTTCGAAAAGCTGCTGTTGATTTAGGAGCCCTGTTATTTAAATATTAATCGCAGGTCTGGCAGGCAGGCCGGGGTCCCACTCACTTCAACCCTAATTATTTTTTAAGTCAATACATTTGATCCGCGGGGGCTCTGTGACTGTGCTTTAAGGTCAGTCAAATGGAAAACTTGTTTAAACAAATCAGTAGAAGTTCATTCCGGGAGGGGTGTGGCGCTATCTGAGGTAGGGCTCAGCAAGCTGGCTGCAGCCTTGCCAGTCAAACAGCATTGGAAACAGCAGGTTAAGGGTTTCCCAGCCCAAAGGATCCAAATAGCCTTTGCCATTGGACAGAGCCAGGACCCTTGGATCAGGACACAGCAGCAACACAGATCGCTGGTGGGCTGCCCAGTGTAGAGGGAGGTAAGATACCATCCAGAGCTGGGGATTTATGCCGGAAAGAAGAACCTGGCTAAGAGGTGTGCAAAATTTGTGGGGGGGCCCATAGCCATAATGCCCCCTGCACCCCAGCTGCTGGGCTGGGATTAAACAGATGCTCAGTGAGCAAATCAGGATCAGGCATAAAAATTAACTGAAAACCAAACTGCATCCTTGTCTGGGCTTTTGGGCTGGCTTCAGTGTCTCCTAGGGAAGCAGCTCTGGAGTCCCATCCAATGACCCAGTGTGGGTGGATTAAGAGCGCTCCGTTGTTTTAAGGAGAAG
This sequence comes from Lepidochelys kempii, assembly GCF_965140285.1. NCBI lineage: Eukaryota > Metazoa > Chordata > Testudines > Cheloniidae > Lepidochelys > Lepidochelys kempii. The sequence continues at coordinate 3,138,275 of NC_136398.1, read as the reverse complement.
CCAGGCTACCCCAGCCCTGAAACAGAGATCAGCAAAGGGCTGGGAAGGGCAAGTGGGTCTTTAAAGTGCAGCTCACTCCCTGCTCTCCCCCAACAGGTTTGGACAGGGAGCAGACAGACCTTTTGTTTGATGACAATAAGCCATGTCCTTTTCAGACTATTATTTAGAGGCATGAAAGAAACTTCATTCCACTGCAGGGGGCAAAGCAGCAACCCCCAACCAAGGATCGTTAACTATTCTCAAACTCCCCCCACAACCCAACTTTCTTTGCAACTCTCTAACCTATCAAAGGCAGAGAACTCTGATCCCCTGCCCCAGTCCCAATGCAAACTAAAGAGAAGGTATATGGCTCTTTTGCAAAACGGGCGGCCCAATATGAAGGCACTGAGAGCGGTAAGAGAATCTCTAGAGAACAGAGCAGAGTGGACGCCCCAACAGAATTACTGCAGCTGCCGGGGCGTCAGCTCTGCGTTATCCAGCTGTTAACTCCAGCATCGGTTCCCCCGATCACCTTCCTGCCTTACCAACAGTAGGGTTTGCAAAAACACCTACGCAAGCTAGGTACCCAATCCCCCACTGACTTTCAGTGGGGCTTGTGCTCCTAAGTCACCTAGGTAGAAGTCTACTCAGGCCTAACTTTTGACGCCCAACCTGGACCCAGGCACAAGAGGGTTGAGTCTGTTTCCAACCTGATCTGACCTGACCCCGACCCTTCATCAGTGCCACCGCGGCTGCATCCTGCCCGTGGGGGGGGGCGCCCCGCTCTTGCCAGCCACTGCCCCCCACTGCATTGGGCGTGTGCTGCAGGGAAGGCTCTGTGACTCGTCAGAGCACTCAGTCTGGAGCTGCCACCACCTTGACCCCATGGGCAGGAGAAGAGCAGCAGACCTGACCCCCAGCCGGGCCAGACACCGAGAGGGGCAGTTAGTTTTCAGACTCCAACACTTGTAGTCAGGTCCCAGGACTCGGCACCTGGGCGCTTTTGAAAATCCCACCCAGGAGTGTTAAAATGTTAGCGATCAACACCAATAATTTAAAAAATAACATCATACAAGAGTGAAAGGGAAAGTGCAGCAAAGCACAGGCGCTGTCCTGCACCAGCTGCATCCTCTGGCCCCCGGCCTCACTCCTGCATTATCTGGGGCAAGAATTGTGGCATGAGAATTGAACATTTCAGCTGCTCGCGATGCTGCAGCAGGACCAGCGGGAACTGAACCACCTGGGCACTCACACCGTTGCCTTTCGAGAACGCCGGCTGCCAGGAACGAGAATCAACCCGACCAGAAGCCGTGCAGCCCTCCCGAGAGGAGTGATGCTGCAGCCACCTACATCATGTGCTGTGGCGAGGGTAGGAGAATATGGGCAACTGTAGCCAGATGGAGGGGGACATCGGCCTCGACCCTGCACCGTGCCAGGCCCTCCGGCTCCGATTCAGCAAAGGACTCAGGCACGTGCTAACCATCTAAGCGTGCGCTTTGCTGGAGCCAGGCCAGAGCATTCAGCACTTTGCAGGATCAAGCCCACAAAAAGGATGTTAAAAAGCGGAGGTGGGGGGAGGAGGCAGTGGTGGTACTTATTGAGGAAAGAAGAAAGGAAGCTGAGCAGGCAAGTGACATAACCCATCACTCTCGCCACGTGCTGCAGTCGGGTCTCGGAGGTGTTGGAGACGTGCTCCTTGGAGCACTCAACAGCTAGGCGTGCTCACAGCAGATCGGACGGCTCTCTGCGCTTCCTTGTTTAAAGTCTCCCCGGCTTTTCTCTCCCTCTGTGTCGGCTTCTGTCCAACAGAAAACTTTCCAACAAAATGCCACTTGGATCAAATCTGGAGCCTGCAAAACTCGCTTCGGTCCACTGCAGACTCAGACTCTTATCCCAGCTTCATCCAGACCCAGGTTACGATTAGGGAAGTTCAATGACCAAAACCCCTGCTCTGAAATTTGATGCAGTTCAGTTGCAGATCTGGACTTCCTAGCTTCCCCCAGCTCAATGGCAGAACGGAACCAAACCCCACTACCAACCTGTGGGAAAACGCAGGGCTGCAGGGCTCTGACTTGGCCTGTCTCTCCCATTGAGCGGCCCTGGGTGGATACATCAGAGCTGCGTGAGAGAGTAAAACTGGAACAAACCATTTCAAACCAAACATCACTTTGAATTTTTTTTAAGAGGCCATTTGGACCTGAAACTCAAAGCAAGACTTGGGTATAAAGAAATTGCTTCCTGCCTAATCTGTTTAGCGAGGTCTCTGGCTAGAGTGTGTGACATCACATTTATCTCCAGTATGATAAAACACAAACACAGAACTGTAATGCATCACATAGGGATGCATCCAGAGCCAACTCCCTCACTATTCTCCACCCCAGTCCAAACAGCCTCAGACTTTCAGGAGGAGTCGGGACTCTGCACCTGAGCTCTGCAGCTTGGTTGCAGGCTCATCCCTGAGGGCTGGACCCATCTCTGGAATGATAGAGGCAGCTGGCTGTAAAAGAGAAAGGACAGCTGGCAAATGCCCAGCATGCTCCCCCACACAATCCGAAGGTGGCTTGAGTCTTTCAGTTTAAGGCAGTGGATTGATACTTTAACTAGGTAACCAGACCAAAAAGAAATTCTGACCAATGTGGGTGGGCTGGAAACCAGCATGGTTTTTGGAGATTTCCTTGTCCAATCAAACCACTCCATCCTCCTGGTAATTTTTAAAGATAAAACAGAGAGATATTCCAAGCCTAATGCTCGGCTGAATACGCTCCAGGAGCAGATAAAAGATGGGGGCTTTGGTGTGTGTTACACATGAGAAAGAAAAGAAAGAAAGAATGAACGGGACATTTTTACAAGTCAGACTGCAATAGCCAGAGATCTTGATTGTTAGCTCCCCTCTCATAGAAAAGGGATATTCTGGGAGATTTTTGGCACTGGCAGAGGTTTAAATGCACAACACCTGATGCCGACAAAAGCTGCTGTCTGCACTGCACGGGATTCAAAATCTTCCCTGTGCTTAATCAGAAGGAAAAAGAAAACATTTTCCTTGAAGAAAGAAAAACACCCCACCCTGTATGCACTCAGCTTCCTGCCACCCCCGGAGCTTTTGAGTTTTAAGTTAGTCCCATGAAACATCCTCTGTAGCTGCAGGCTCTGTTCCTTGGCATGAGATCATTTGCCTATTACAGACCCTGGTACAAACATGCAAATCAAGGAGACCTAAAAGAGCTAAAGCCACATTGGAAAAAAATACAGATTGTTGCTAAGATTTCTATCACAATTAATATCTGTATTTCTGTCCCTCTTAACTGTCCTGCTGCAGTATCTGAGCCATGTACACTGCATTCGCTTGCAGGAGAGAGACTAAAAGTTAACCTGATGGCAGCAGAGATGCAGGACATCTGACACTAAGTGCAGGACTCACACATACAAGATGTATTCCGAGCAACTGGTAAAGATCCTGCTGCTTCTGATTCAAAGGCAAGGACTCCTCCTGCCTGCTCCATTAAGCATGCGCCTGCCAAAGTATTGTGGTTAAATAACAGTCCTTATATAACCCCAAACACAGGCACTGATTTAACTTCCCAGTACTGCCTCACACACAGGAGGAAGTTTTGCACGTGGAATTTTGCACATCTTTGTAGCTTGCACGCTGGTAGTTAACAAGAGCGTAGCGGCTGGAGAAACCTTTGCTCTTCCAGCAAAGGCGGTGGTGGGGAACTGACTGCTCTTTCAGCCAGCACTGGTTGCCAAGGAAAATGAAGTGCCTTCATCCAGGTCCGGAGATGCTAGAGGCAGGCCGGATGGATTAGTGACTTTCTGTACATGGTGTGTTACGAGTCCACAGACAGCAAGAGACTTTTGCAGCTCACTACTACCAGGCTTAATCCCTTACTCAAGCTATCAAGGCTCACACTCTTTAATGCCAGAGATCCTGGTTCGAGCCCCATGACGACCAAGAGACTGGTTGTTTCAGGGGGGATGAGTCGCGAGTTTAAAATATTCCTTCTCCAGGAAAGTTTAACTGAAGGGGAAAAGTTGTGAGCTGGGGCACAAGGGAACAGATCATCCCAGTCTCAGACACAAGAGGGATGGGGAGAAAGCCATACAAATTCCTAGAGAGAGTCCAGCAAACAGAAAAAGATGGAGTGAGGGGATGGGTGGGGGCAGGGGAAACACACCCCTTCCAAGAGACAGGCCGATTTCCAGTGTCGCACCGGGCAGGGTATCAGGACTGGCTCCATGGAAACCATTGAAGTTGCACCAGTTGAAAACTAAGATCCTGTCCTAGGGCTTTGGGTGTCTGGGGAGTGCAATGCTTCCCCCCCAGCAACCTCCCAGACTGCCTCCCCAGGCAAGGAGGATCGGCTGGAGAAGAAACTCCATCGCAAGCCTGGATGTTTCTCTTTGCTCTAGGAGCAAGCTGCTCATGCCCCTGAGGTGCTGGCTGTGTCTGCCAACACCAGTCACTTGTCAAGAAAGAAAACATACACCACTATTCGGAACTGTCATCTAAACCCTCCGCTCTAGGGGTAGCTGCTGATTGTCTAATTTTGTGGTAAGCACCACATAATTAGGAAGCAAACATGTAGTTATTCCTGCCATCTAAACCAGAGCACGGGTTACATGGCAATTACTGGCTGCACACTACAACATGTGGCTTACCACTAGGACTTCCTCTGATATTCCTTCGAAGAACATTACGCCTACTGGATCATCTAGGTATGGTCACTCAGACCCAAAACACGGCAATTCCTCAGGGATTGGTAAAAGTGTGACCCTAATGACAGTTGGCCTGCTAATTGTAAAAGTCTGAGGAAGTTTGGTTCTGAATCAGATCAGGTAGGAACATGGAATTTCTGTTCTGTTACAAGCCATAGAATAAGCAGTCCCTGTGTAATTCCCGTGCAAACTAGGTGATCAAAAGAGGGATATATATCCAAATGGGCCACAGCATGGCCTCTGATTAAATACTTGTCTGCCCCCATGATTCAGACAGCAAAGATCCACATTATACAACTTGCACCCAGATATTTTTTTGACCCACAATCCAGTAGTTAGGCATGTAGGGCCAAATTTCCAAAGGACTCTGGGCCCGATTTTCAGGTACGCAGCACGCACAGTCAGGGCTAGATGGTTAAACAGAGCTCAGCTCTCATTTAGGGACAGAAATAAGGGCTGGATTTGCAAATGCACTCAGCACCCAGCATTTCTGGCCACATTTGAATGAGTGCTTGATACCCAACATGCTAAGCTCTTCAAAAAATCTGGCCCAGAGACCCTTACTCTCCCCACACTTATACCAATTTTGCAGTAAATGTAATTCTAGCAATTTCAGTGGGTTACTCTCAATTTTCACCATTGCATGAGTTCATGGCCTGTGAATTCGGTCACTGGTGCCCACAGTTGATCACAGGTGTAAAATTAAGAGTCTATTCCTGAAAATACATTACTGGAGGCTCTTACCAGCCAAGACTGGAATTCAGATTCTCCAGCTTTGATCAATGACTTAAGACAGAAAAGGCAGCTGAATTCCTTCCCTGGCTTTCATAGCTAGCGATTGGCCTCAGCTGTAGCAGGCAAAACACGGGACCTGGGTCCTGGGCAGGCTTGATTTTCGGCAGTCTCTGTACACTTTCACCGGTACATAATTTTATGTGAGCAATTTGGGATCTTGAACAGTCTAATTAACTCCCTACGCAGGCTCATTTTGAGCGGTCAGTTAAGGCATCAGCAAAACAGACTGATGTTTTAGTTACTCCAGCAAACCTTGGTACCGGAGACACACGGGGTTTGGGGTGGGGACCCAGCCCCAAGATGTGATGGCTGCAAATATGAAGCATTGTATCAGACATTAACTCACCTAGGACAATAAACAAACAGCTAAACTGCACAGTGCATCAGAACGCGGCACATTCTGCTCCGAACACACGAGCCTCCAAAACACCTGGTCCAGAGGCAAATCTCTGGGTGGGGAGCTCATAACCTCTGTGGGCTTCTGTCCCAAGAGGGGAATGCCACGCTAAGGACTCGTACTGCAGCAGGCTCTACATTCCAGCCAGCAGAGCGCAGCAGTGACACGTAACTGCACCAGGAACAGGGCGAAATTTTTTTTTTATTTGAAACACTTAAATGAAAGGTTTTGCAAGAAAATTTCTGTTTTACAAAACCATTTTATTTTGTTTCTGAAAAAGGACTTGTCTGTCTGTCCCCTTCCTTTGTCCCCCTCCCCTCTTCTTCCATGTTGCCACTGGCAGGGGTGGAATGGTGAAAATGAGGAAAGGGAGGAGAGGAAGAGTCTGATTTCCCCCACCCCACACACAACATTTTCTGGGTTTGGAGGTGGGTTTTTCTGTTGAAAAATGGAACATTTCCCTTAAAAATTCAAAAGAAACTAAAAAACTTCTTTTCATTTGAAATTTCTCACAGAAAATAATTACTGTTGACTACCTCTATTATGCAGTACCTCCCCTCTCCCCACACCCACACGGGGCTTGGGATTTTGCTATCAGACAGGTTTAGATTCAGCTTTTGATTACTTCAAAATATCTCTAAAACCTGTTTGGCTCTGGAGCTCATCCAGATTCCCCAGGCCCTGCCAGCCCAACCAGTGGGAGAATCTATTGCCTAACTTAAAGAGCGCGTTCAGACCTAGGGGTCTGGATCCACCTTTCCTTCTTTCCTACGAATCTCAGGGGGAGTGAAGAGCTCAAACACCCTGAGGGCCCTGTGCTGAGACTCTCGGGTGTGTTTGTCATGCTCACATGTACCAGGACTGCTTCCTTCCTGGAAATTCTTCATTTACTTATAATCTGCCCATGCCCAGCCACGTTCTCTGCCTGGGCACACAGCTCCCCATGCGCCAACTAGCAGAGCGAGCCTGTGTGCACGGAGAGAGAACATCTCCAAACACACCAGGGCAGGGTCTGCTCCTCAGCTGCACCATTTCAAAGCTTCGTGCCGAGTAGCCTTTTCCTTTAGGCTGGAAGGCTCGCTAGAACTGCAGAGACACACGGCTGTCCACGCCCAGCCAGATCCTCACCGAGCCCCTGCACCTCGAGCACATGAGGATGGCTGCCCCCGGAGTTGGGGTTTACTGCTCACTCGACTGGGGAACCAATATATTTTATTGGCCCTTCCTGCTCTGTTTCTCCACCTTGATTCCTCAAGTCAGCCAGCGCGAGGAGGAAGATTGGGGAATATCGAGCAAAGGCCCCCGGGTGCTGCGTGTCCAAGAAAAAAGGTAGCAACAGAGGTTTGAACGTCTGCCTGCTCCTACAGATAGTTGCTCCACCCTAGCTGGCTGCTGCCTAGCAATCCGCTTGCTTTGCTGCACCCGGACCCCGTGGGGTGCATCAGCTTCTCTGTCACCCCAGGGATCACTGCAGCAACCTGGATACCAAGATTGGTCTGGTCCCCCTACTCCCTCCACTGACCCCACAGCGGGACGTCCCAGTTTTGGCTGCTGTGGCCCATCATCTCTTCAGGGAACACCTCGCTGATGGGTGGCAGCATTAGCATCAAATTGGTTCATCCGGTTCTCCGAGCGCATGCACAGTGTAGCCCCAACCGTGGAAGCCCCCGAAACCGACAGCAACTGATCAAATGGGCCCAAGGGAGCTGGTCCGCAGCGAAGCTCACTCAAGCTAGGCGCCTGTCTGCTCCTCTGCAGAATCTCTCCAGCTCTGGCAAGCCCCTGCCATCTCCACTAATTTTCAAAGATCATCTGAAAAATATCTGTCTTAACTGTCTCCTGACCTCTGCTGACAACTGCCTCTGTGCAGCTGGTTTGAAACACCTTTTATGTGAGAAACAGCTCCACAGGCTGTCCGCCCGCAGGACTTACAGACTCTGCATGGGATAGCCTCTGGGTAAAACATCCCTATTGTGGATAACCAAGACTGCTAGTTAATCGGGGCTCAGATCATTGAGACTGTGCTGCATAGAAAGCTGTAGAGTGTGCTGGGGAGTGATTAGAGCAGGGGACATGGAGTCAGGACTGCTGGGTCCTAGTCTCAGCTCTCAAACTGACTTGCTAAGTATCACCTGGGCAAAGTTATTTCCCCTCTCTGTACCTCAGTTTCCGCCCTCTGAATAGGGCTAATGATACTTACCCACCTTTGTGTGAGATCCTCTGGTGACATGTGCATAGGAAGAAGAGGGATGTTGACCCAGATACAGGAAGCAGTATGAGAGAAGGGATGGGCTTCTGGTTAAGGCCCAGTTCTGGGACTTAGCAGATCAGTTTTCCCTGATTCTCCCACAGGGACTCTGTATGCCCTTGGGCAAGTCACTTACTCTCTCTGCACCTTGGATCACCAGCTGGCAAATGGGGATAGCGCTCCTCCCTTTGTCTGTGCTGTCTCTTTAGACTGTAAACCCTTTGGAGCAGGGACTGCTTCTCCACCACCCAGCACAAGGGGCCTTGTGCTTCTCCGGCGCCTCTAGGTGCTATCGTCCAGATGTCTGCAGAGTATGAATTACACCCCAAGAGCTCTGGCTCTTTGGTAAAACTGGATTCTCCAGGGACTGTGCGTTTGCTTTTCCCAAACCGGGGTTTAACCACAGCGTCCTGACAGTGACTGCACAAGGCAGACACAGAGGAAGGGAAGCTTAATGTTGATTTAGGGCTTCCTGACCCTTTATCATTAGGTAGCCATGTGGTACTGCACGGGAAATCTGATCGGAATCAAACCACCCCCCTTCGGCTCCCTCGTCCACCAATGAAACTTCAGTTACAGCACCCTGGAGGGCACTTCGAGGGCTGGATATACCAGGCTGGATCCTAAGGAGCGATGCTGATTTACGGCAGCTGAGGATCTGTCCCCTCCACCCTCCCGCATCTTCCAGGGATAATACGAACATGAAACTCAATTGCTGAATATTGCACCATTCTCATTATTGTGTCGTTTCTGGACATTGTCCTCTGAGAACAGCAGCAACATGGGGTTTGAACAGCAGCAACATGGGGTTTGGTAGTGTTTTCAGTAGGGCAGCCAGTATCCACAGAGTGAGGGGTTTCCAATCCAGACCACCCTGCTTCTTGCCTCTCCATTCAGCGGCTTGCTTTCTTTGCTTATCTCTGCAATTACCCACGGGCTGGCTTCCAAACACCACAGCTATGCTGTTAATTCATGGAACAAGCTCCCTTAATGACAAGCAGCTTGTATGCAGAGTATGGTGACTGTTTTGTGGAAGTAACTTGGTCTACAGATCTTTTATTAGCTCCAGCAAATCCCAGCCTGCCGAAACGTTTTAATTGAGCACCTTTTAAAACCAGCATGATAAGATTTTGCTGAAACCATACGTTAAACCAGGAACCCTTGATTGACTGAAGGCTCTCCCTATACAATGTGAAGAGACTCCATCCATGAATCCTTCTTCCATCTCATTCACTCCCAGTGGGATTTTAACACTCTGGCCACCATCCTGTAAACTAATGAGATTTGTAATCTTGGAGTTAGACTTGACAAGTATCCCATGTGCATACCCTGCAACTCTCCAAGACTCATCTTGGGAGACTTCTGCATCCACGAGGATGATGCCCCGACCTAACGGCACGAGACCTTGCAGACAGTTTCCCCGGCCTGGCTTTCTTGCTGGCAAATGCTGGACATAGGCGTACACAGCTGGCTGGGCCTTGGACTGGAGCCTGAGAGAGGATCTTGACACAAGGCAGGCCTTGGAGAAGGCCTTCCCTGTTTGGGTTGTAACCTAGGTAGGGTCTCCACTATCCCACATGCAGACACTGGTTTCTTGCACAACTCGAGCTTTAAGACTTGCTGAACTGCCTTGTCAACAGCAGCTCACGCTGGGCTTGTGTGACCCTCGCCCAGAGGCCTCAGCCCCTTTGCCCCTGTCCAGGCCTGTCGGAACACAAGCCTCCTGGGGTGCACCCGGGGGCGGGCTTCCGCTCAGCTCAACCCGCAGCGGAGAACTGAACTCCAAAGAAAAGCCACCGAGCCGCACGTCGCTCAGTTCTGCAATGCTCCGTGGCTGCGCAAAGTGGAGTAGGAACCTCTGCAGCTGCTCCTGCCCAATGGCGCTGCCAGGGCAGGTGTGTCGTCACAGCGCCCCCCGCAGGAGACTGCCGCGCACAGGGGAGATTGATTTGTAAGCACATCTGCACATTGGGCTTTAAAAAAACCCCAGTCACTTTAGCTTCTCAAGCCTGGACAGCTCCCTGCAGCCGGCACCTTCCTGCACATTGCCACAGGGGAGCCCCCAGCCGAGTCCACTCAGCCGAGATTCAGAAGCTCCATTTAGTGGCCCATGAGAGAACAGAGACCGGGGTAAACTAGTCCGAGGTGAGGGGGGAACTGTACCAGCCATGCAAGGATCCGGCCTCTCCCGATGCGATTTCAATTCGCTGCCTCAGCCGCTGTTTCGACAGCTTTTCCTTTCTCGTTCTGTAAATGAATGCAGGGTTCGTGTGGGAGTCGGGCATGGGGCTACAAGCTGTGAAATCTTCCGCTATAGAGCTGGAAGACTGACCTGCAGCACAGCCCCCGCCCCCACTCTCTGCTCCTGGGTTCCCACTGTTCTGTGCCCCATAGATCTTCTCTGCAGCACCCCCATTCCCTCCTGCTCCATCAGTGCGCTGCTCTCCTGGGCCGCAGGGCCCCTTCCCTCCCACCAACCTCTGCTCTGTTGACAGGCCTCATCCCTCAGCTGCAGCACCCCTGATGCATGAGCGGCTGCAAGCTTTGGCCCTGCTCTGACAGCAGACCCCTTGTCAAATACCCACACAAGAGACTGTGGCCAGAAACAGAGGCGATCCTGGGCTTCCTGAGCTGGAGCTCAGGCCATCACTGCCGATTAATTCTGATGCAAGAGGCTATGTTTTCCCTCACTCCTTGGAGTTCTCTCGCTCTCAAATCTTGGCTCCTGGCCGCCGCTCACTGTATGTTACCCATTGACCTTGGGAGGCCTACTTTACGTGAGTGACAAATTACAAGAATTAGCCGTGGCTCAGCCAAGCCAGCTCCATTTAAGCAGCCGAGAGGAGCTGACATAAAGCGATACGGGCGCCCACAACGCTCCTGACAAACATGTCATTAGAGCAACCAGCCTACTTGATCAGGCTACTGCTCTGCAGATATGTCGCTAACTGCCAGTGCCCATTTTCAGTGGCACATTCCTAGGGCTGGCTAGGAGTGTGCCCTTGTTGCCAAGAAGGCCAATGGCATTTTGGGCTGTATAAGTAGGGGCATTGCCAGCAGATCGAGGGACGTGATCATTCCCCTCTATTCGGCATTGGTGAGGCCTCATCTGGAGTACTGTGTCCAGTTTTGGGCCCCACACAAGAAGGATGTGAAAAAATTGGAAAGTGTTCAGCGGAGGGCAACAGAAATGATTAGGGGACTGGAGCATATGATTTATGAGGAGAAGCTGAGGGAGCTGGGATTGTTTAGTCTGCGGAAGAGAAGAATGAGGGGGGATTTGATAGCTGCTTTCAACTACCTGAAAGGGGGTTCCAAAGAGGATGGATCTAGACTGTTCTCAGTGGTAGCAGATGACAGAACAAGGAGTAATGGTCTCAAGTTGCAGTGGGGGAGGTTTAGGCTGGATATTAGGAAAAACTTTTTCACTAGGAGGGTGGTGAAACACTGGAATGGGTTATCTAGGGAGGTGGTGGAATCTCCTTCCTTAGAAGTTTTTAAGGTCAGGCTTGACAAAGCCCTGGCTGGGATGATTTAGTCGGGGATTGGTCCTGCTTTGAGCAGGGGGTTGGATTAGATGACCTCCTGAGGTCCCTTCCAACCCTGATATTCTAGGATCTATGACACAGATAAGCACTAGGCACGTGCCCAGGGTACTGGTTTCCCGCTTTTACCCGCAGGGCATTGGATCTGCATTTCCATAGGGTTTGAGCAGGAGGCATCTGTGGGATGCCAAACGAAGAGCTGCCTTGGGGGGTTGGGCGTGGGAGATGGAGCCCCTTGCCTCCAGATCATGGGTTCAGATCCTGCCCGGGCTAATAGCAACCGAAGGCCCCATTCAGAAGCAAGGCCGAGTAGGTGTAACATGCCCTGGGGGGCAGGGGGAACGGATGGAGGCATAAATTACATTTCCCCAAGTGAACAAAAGCCAGAGCATAGCTGCGTGCGAATCAATCTAAGGATGGCTAAGCCATTCCCATAACTTGGCTTGGGTGGACTGAACTTGGGATTCCCTGGCTGGGTCCTTTGCACTGGGTGCCCACTTTGCAAAAAAAACAACAAAAAACACCACCACAACTTTTGCACACCAACCCTTTGGAGCTGCCTGGGATCAAATGGGCCATGGAGACAGGCTACTCCTGTTACTCTTAGCACACGTGTCCTAGACCCCCAGAGCCTGTTGCCTTATTTCAACTGGAGTGAGTGATAGCCGGTTAACTAGAGTTCCCAATACAGATGTAAATGCCAATCCAGGACACTCCCCACAGTGTTGCTGTGTACCCAGGGCTTTCCCTTTCCTCTGGCACATCCAACATTTGCCACAGCTGGAGGCAGGAGACAAGATCCCAGGCTGTTCTGGACCCTGTGTTCCTAGGGAAAGCGTGGCAAGGAGGGTTTTCCTGGGGCCATTTCAGCCCTGCCTCTCCTGGAAACACCTCAACTGGAAGGGAGAGGTCTTCCCTGCTATCCTGCCATGACCATTAACAGCAGCCAGGTCTGAGCGGGGCGATGCAGGGGAGAGCAGGGCCAATAAGGGAAGAGGTTTAAAATTTTAACGAACTCCAGGACAGCGGCAGATCCTTCCTTCCCCCCACAATGTTCAGAAGTTCAAAGAGAAATAACCCAGTTCATCCCAGCGCCCCCCTTCAGCAAGGTGAGAAACTGCCTGCTTGTGACGGACGAGATGAAAACATCTCAAACGCTCTGAGACACAGTTTGTCAAACGTCTATTTTTTCCCCCCTCTCTACCTTGAGCTGCCAGCATTTCTGCTTTCAGAGAGTCATAACCCTTTCTCCTCCCCCCGCCGCCGCCTCGAGCTCCATTGAAATACCAGACTGAGTGCAGCATTAATAGTAGGGTAGCTTGCCAGGTGCATATTTTGACCAAGCGAATTATATATGCCAAACCACAGGTATTTTATGAGACGTTTCCTGTTATGAAGAAATTTTTGTGGGGACTCTTCGCCCCCGGCCCCTCCCTGTCTTCTTTTCCCCCCCTCCTTCTCTCTCTCTCCTCCCCCCACCCCCAAGATGGACACTTCTTTGTCAGCGATTATGCATCTCTAGCTCTTGCTGAGCTCTGGCATGAAAAGGAACGGCTACGTTTGCTCCATGCAATGTTTGGATTAGCAGGGCCCCTCTCTGCCTTTTGCTTTTAGAAGAGCAGAGAGATGCCTTTAATTAAAAACCCAAAGGATGGAAAAAAGCAACAGCCACGTGGTCCCGATTGACAAGACCCCTCCATGGGCGGAGAAGAGGATCTTGCCAAAAGGGACGGCTGAAGGGCCTAAACGTTCACTTTAAACTGCTTATGGCACCTTAGAGACTAACCAATTTATTTGAGCATGAGCTTTCGTGAGCTACAGCTCACTTCATCGGATGTAACCGATGAAGTGAGCTGTAGCTCACAAAGGCTTATGCTCAAATAAATTGGTTCGTCTCTAAGGTGCCACAAGTCCTCCTTTTCTTTTTGCGGATACAGACTAACACGGCTGCTACTCTGAAACCTTTAAAATGCTTGAGAGTATGGCATCCTCACAGCAATCACCTCAGCCCCATGGTCCTTCAAGTTCCAAGGCAGCCAAACCAAGCACCATGCAATGCAGTCCCCTGAAGACCAAGGGACAGATCCCCGTTGACATCTATGGAGCTATGCCAAAACACCCCAGCGGGGGAGCTGGCCCCAAGATCCAATCTGCCCCACATGGATGCTAAAGCTCTACACCACGGCTCCTTTTCCCCACAGCAGGGGCTGCCCCAGTGTCCTGGACTCACCCTTCCAGCTCACTGCTGCGTGGCTCCCTACGGGCTGCTTTGCTTGACAGCAATGCCCGTCGGTGCCACCGCCCCGATTGTTTGTAAGGGGCTTTAGGGGGAAAAGCGGCTGAGCACACAGGGTTCTCACAGTGACCCTGCACCGTTCCATGGTGCCCTCCATCAAGGGTCTCCACACGCTAATGCATCATCCCCAGGTAGGTCACTTGTGGAGACGCTGAGGCACAAGGAGGGGAATTCACTCGCCTCAGCTCAGACAGCGAGTCTGTGGCAGGATCCAGACTCGAACCCACCTCTCTGGTGCTGTCACCACAAGCCCGCCCTTCCCCTCTTCCTGGTCAATGCTGGTCCTGCGTCAGCCACCCTGACACAGACTTCACAGCCCCTCATTCTCTGCTCCAGGGGTCACGCGAGGCAGCCACCCGGAGCAGTTTCGCTAGTTTCAAATGCCAGCCCTGGGTGAGAGGGAGGGGACATCCCCAGACGGCGCCTCCTGCTCTACAAAGGGCACCTTGCACCTCCTGGTCTAGACAGGCTCCTAAGCTGCGCCCGTCACCATGACGTCTGGGCATCTTGGCTCAGGCGGTGTGCCAAGACATAAACAAAAGGTGTGCGAGCCACGAGTGAGGGGGAAAGCTGAACTTCTCCAGGAGCCAGAGCTGTGGGAGCGGCTGAGAGGTGAGCTCCTGGGAGGTGCCCCTGGGGGCTGGAGTGCCGACAGTCCAGGGGAGGAAAGAAGCAGGGTCTCATTTTCCAGCTGAATGGAACAGCAGGCGGTGTGGCTGGCTACAGCGGGTTCCACCACCACAGCGGTAACAAGGCCAGCCAAGGCAGAGCTGGGCACTGTGCCCGGTGTCCCCGAGGAACCCTCCAGCAGGGCCAGTGATAGTTACAGAGGCACAGCTGTGATGTCAGGGCGACCGCCCCAAGGCTGCAACAAGCTGTGCATGGGCTGGATCCCTGTGCCCACGCGGGGCCCTATTACAGTTAGCATTGCAAGCCGTTTGGGGCAGGGACTGTCCTGTCGTCGTGTCTTTGTACAGCTCCTGGCACAGTGGGGGCCTGGCCCATGACTGGGGCTCCTTGGTGCTACCCCAGAACAAACAAACAAGGGTAAGTCTGTTCAGGCTCAGATGATTTCAGGCTGCGATTCCATTCGATCCCTGGCAAGACCCTCCCTCCTCCTCAACTCCTTTTAAAATTCCTGCCGGCGAGACAAACACAGTGAGAGAGTAATTGCCCAGTGGAACAACTCACCAGGGTCACAGTGGATTTTCCATCACTGACCATTTTAAAATGAAGACGGGCTGTTTTTCTAAAAGCTCTGCACTAGGAATTATTATAGGAAGGTCTCTGGCCTGTGCCATACAGAGGGTCAGGCTAGATGATCACTGCAGTCCCTTCTGGCCTTGGGCTCTATGAAGACACACACACACACACACACACACACACACACCCTCCTTTCCGAAGAATGGTTTGGGTTTCAAGGTGGGGCTAATCCCACAGGCTAGCAGAGACAAAAGGGAGTTTGGGATGTGAAGAATTTCCCCCACTTTTTGGAAAAAGTCATTTATCCTGAAACATCAGGTCTCTAAAGTTGACGGGTCTGGAATCGCCAAGTGGTTCTCATTGAGTCATCTGCAAGGAAGACTAGTACTGGGGAGTGACTTTTTTGGTTTTGATTTTAAATTTCTCTCTTTTCTTTTGTCTAAAGCAAGCCGGACATTTTTTTTGGGCACTGTTTGGACTTTTGAGAGCTCTGGACCCAGTGGAGTTTATAAACACCCTGACAGGTCTTGCAGAATTGATAAGACCCTGCTTATTATTAATCTGTGATACAGTAGTGTTCAGAGGCCCAGATCCGGAGGCCCAGTTGTGCTAGGAATGTTGTATAAACACATAACAAGAGACCGTCCCTGCCGTGAGGAGTTTACAATAGAAATAGAAAAAGACAAAGGAAGCATTACACACATTTTACAAGCGAAAGACAAAGATTAGCCCAAGGTATTTCAGGAAGCCTGTGAACCCAGGTCTCCTTAGCCCCAGTCTAATAGCCAACAGACCTCCGCTGAGGCTGTTGTCAGACTACCTACGCTCTCTAATTATATAGTCGTTCTGATTCGTGGTGCTTAGAATCTCTATAAACACTCAGGTGGAGCGTGCAAATTCCACCAGCCAAATCATTCCCAGCAGGCGCTTCTCACCCAGAGATGCTTAGTAAGCCAAAACTGTTTGGTCCAAGGAACATATGAGCATTAGTGCTGAAGCCTGTAGTGTTTATATAGGTTCTGTGGTTGAAACAGCTGGTTTTGCATCACAGAGCCTGGAAAGAATTTATATTTTTAATGCAATGGAAATTTTGCAGAGAACTCCCAAAACCTACAGAGAGGTGCTCACGTGTCAGAGAATCTGCAGACAAGTGGACATGAGCCTTGGGCACAGTCTGGGTTTGGGATCACTAGTTAATTATAATGTGAACTGGGCCAGATGTGCTGTCCTCCATGGGGGTGGGCAAGAAGGCAGGATTTAGTCCACCTTATTTATTTTTGGGGTATCCATGAGCACGCTACCACCCCCCTCCTCATGCAAATTGTCTCTTCAGGACACAGCCTCACCCCTAAATTTGCACACGTCTGTTTGAGCCAGGGTAGGGACCCCAAGCCAGGCTAGACAGTAAGTCGCCACAGGTTGCTTCTTATACCACATTTGGCAAGTCTCTGGCATGGAAGAGATCTGCATCTTCCCCATCCCTCAGCAAAGTCTGAAGGGACATTGCCTGAATCGCTTGCAAGGCATTGGTTTTGCATGCACCAGTTTCCATCTTGGAAGCTCATGTGGCTCATTGCCGAAGCAGATGGCAAAAAGCCCAGCACGGAGGGCTTGGTAGTCTCACCAGGGCGGAGTCAAGATAGCCAGCAGGAGACTGTGATGGGCCCTTGTGTTATTTATGCCAGGCTGTGCTTTGTCTGTGGCCAGTGCTATCTTTCCCATAATCTTCCCCAAACACAAATATTCTTCACTGGAAAATAAATAAAACCTGACTGTACCTAAAAATGCCTTTCAAATTCCCCTTCAAATGTTAATGTTACAGGGCAATGTTTAACTTATTTCTCAGTTGCTTTCCATAGGGGAGCCAGCATGGGCTAATGGGTAGTGCACTGGACTGGGACGCAGGAGACCTGGGTTTTAATTCCAGCTCCGCTTCTACCTTGCAGTGTAACCTTAGGCAAATCACTTCCTGAGCCAGTGCCTCAGTTTCCCCTCCCACCTTTTGTCCATTTTGTCTGTTGCTGATAAGCTCACTGGGGGGCAAGGATGGTCTCTCGCTATGCAGGTGTGTAGCACCCAGCAGTGGGGGCTTCAAGGCATGACTGTAATAGAAATATCACGTGGACAGTACCATAGGACGTTGCTAGGTCGCACTTGGCTAAGGCACATGACCTAGAACTGTTCCTGGCTCTTGAGGAAGATCTCAACACACAACGCTGTGGTGGAGGCTCACGTAGCTCAGGCTCCATCGGTCCTCTGGGATATGCCGTGGGCCGTGGACTGCTCCGTTAAGAAACATGGTCAAAAGGATGGAAACAAAAGCTGTTAGAGCAACCAAGGAAAGCCTGGGCTGGGCTGCCCGATCCTGCGCTTTTCTGCTGTGCTTGTTCACATGAGCTGACTTTCACGCCGGGCAGAGGTCCATCGCGAGGCCTCGTTACCACTCAAGTCCCACTTCAGCCTTCTGGAACTGGCCCTTCTGCCCAGGGATGAATTTTACCCACATCTTGCTAATTCTACACCACATAGGGACTTGCCAGAGGTCTCTGACTCATTAGCAAGGTCTTATTGTACTGATGTGAAGAGAAGCAAAGTGCTGACTGGGATGCAGTGGAAAGGAACCCTTCAAATTACCATTCCACTATGTGGCAGCCTTGAACATTTTGCTGGCTCAGGCTACGTGGACTGGAGAAGGTGCTGTGGCGGGGTGGGAAGGCAATTTCCTACTTGCCTGTTAACACACCCAATATCGAAATCCAAAATGGCACCTTATGAGAATTATAGTTCAGTGCCTGTTGCTCCCGTTTTCCGTTCAGTCCAGCCACTTCTCCCATGAAGCATCACCTTCTCCCTTCTCAGCGAGCAAAGGGGAAAGCGCATTAGGAGTCCCTGGCCTGCTGCCTCATGGGAGATGTAGTCCAGCCAGGAAGCCTGGCCTATAGAGGAGAATGGGAACATAAGCCCCTCTGTCTGCAACTCCCATGAGGCACCTCGGTACCATTGGGAATAAAAATATTTGTTTTCAGGTTAAAAAACAAAAACACACACGTTTTGGGGTTTGGGGTTTTTTGACAAAATATCAAAATTTTCCACAGAAAGCAGACACTTTTTACAAAAAATGTTTAGTTGAAAACCCAAGTTTCCATCAAAAAACAGGTTTGATGGAAAATTTTCAGCCAGCCCTAATGCAGAGTCATTCATGGGTGTGTGGCAATGCCCAGAGTACACAGGACGCATGTGACACACATCGCCATATGGATATGTTGCAATCCCCAGTGAGGGATAAGGGGGAGATTCACGGTGGAGCATGAGCTGCAATGGTGCGCACCGTTGTGGGTTCACAGTAACACACGGCTGTGTGACATCCCGTTAGTGAGAATGCCACACGGTTGTGCAGTTCCACTGGATGGCATTACCTCAAAACACACGGCTGAGCAGCGATGCACAATGCACAGAGAGGAGTTGTCTGCATTGGCTCAAAACCCCAACCACACTGTGAAATGCTGAGATGCAAGAACTCATGTTGCTCCCTGCAATTAGCTCTTCCCTCTACTGCAGACACCTGACTGCTTAAAAGTGCCCTTAGGCCATCATAAAATCATAGAATATCAGGGTTGGAAGGGACCCCTGAAGGTCATCTAGTCCAACCCCCTGCTCGAAGCAGGACCAATTCCCAGTTAAATCATCCCAGCCAGGACTTTGTCAAGCCTGACCTTAAAAACCTCTAAGGAAGGAGATTCTACCACCTCCCTAGGTAACGCATTCCAGTGTTTCACCACCCTCATAGTGAAAAAGTTTTTCCTAATATCCAATCTAAACCTCCCCCACTGCAACTTGAGACCATTACTCCTCGTTCTGTCATCTGCTACCATTGAGAACAGTCTAGAGCCATCCTCTTTGGAACCCCCTTTCAGGTAGTTGAAAGCAGCTATCAAATCCCCCCTCATTCTTCTCTTCTGCAGGCTAAACAATCCCAGCTCCCTCAGCCTCTCCTCATAACTCATGTGTTCCAGACCCCTAATCATTTTTGTTGCCCTTCGCGGGACTCTCTCCAATTTATCCTCCCCCACCGCCCCGGGCACTGGAGATGGCACTGCAGAATCAGCTATTGATAGTGGGGTAGGAGGCCTGCTGAGAGCCAATCTATTTGCTGGTTTCAGAGAAGCAGCCGTGTTAGTCTGTATCCGCAAAAAGAAAAGGAGGACTTGTGGCACCTTAGAGACTAACAAATTTATTTGAGGATAAGCTTTCGTGAGCTACAGCTCACTTCATCCAATGCATGCTCACGAAAGCTTATCCTCAAATAAATTTGTTAGTCTCTAAGGTGCCACAAGTCCTCCTTTTCTTTTTGCAATCTATTTGCTAACCACAACAATTCAATGCATCTGCCTTGGCCGGCTCCTCGTCTCACCATTTGACAGAGACAGAGGCTGCCAACAGCTGGGCCTGGCAGTAACTGACATGCTGGAGCCGGGAAACTGTTTTGCCATTTGGATCCTGTCACTTTGGACCCGTTGTTTTAAAAGAGAGTTATTTCAAATGACCAGCGTCGTTCCTTCTAGTGGGAGCGATGGGGACTGCGGAGAGGAGTAACCTCACCTGCTCCATGGGAGCTGCAGAGGGAAGCCACAGCAATTCAGCAGCCACAACCATGTCAGCCACTTCACGGGCACACAGCCTGGCTGTTAGGCTGAGACAAAGAATGTGGGATGCAAACCCCACGTCAAGGTATCTGTCACTGCATCACACCTGTGTTTCCTGACATGAGTCTAGTTAGGATTGGTTACGCTTTCTCTGGCCTCTGTGTGCCTGCGTGCACATGTACCATCCCCACTTTAATATTTTGGAAATGCCGTGATTTCAGACTGGAATTCTGATAATATTTAGCGTTTACATCTGACATTCCTACATACATAACGTGTATGTGTAGATGTGGGCATTCAACCCCTTTAACAAAACATTTCATTCATTCGCACAAAACTCACGCAAGGTAGCCCTTTTTTCCAGCTCTCCCCTATGCCAGTGCCTCGCTGACCCAGTCTGCTGTGCAACCTCCCTCTCCTTCAAATCCGTTGTTGAGACACTCCTTTTGGCCAGGCTTCCAATGTCGATCTGAAACACTCAGTGACGAGAAAACTGACTGAGAAAAGGAACTAACAAGAAGTGGATGCACTAGGAGTGCGAGTCGCCCGTGTGCAGACAGGACAGCCTGAGGTCAAGGTACCACTCCAACCCCACCTACACCCTATTTTGGAGACTTACATGGTGCTTAGGCTTCGTGCTGGCCCACTGCTCATGGGGGAATTTCACAAGATCTTTCACCATGTCCTCCTGGTTTCCACAAGAGCTAAGAATTATCCTTATCGCTGTATCCTCCACACAGACTAGCTGCATCATTGTTCTCCATGCTTTGTCTGTGAATTGGGACCTGATCCTGCAAACACTCATGCATGCACTTAACATGAAGCCAAGGGATGGGGGCCTTAGACTGTAAAGCTCCCTGGGACAGGGACTCATTTCTTTCACTTGCCTATACTGCACTGTGCATACTTATGGCTCTATAGAAATTATAACAGGTAGGCAAGTGCTGTGATTCCCACTGTGCGGCTGGGGAAACAGAGCCAAGAAGAGGTGATGCACCTCACTCTGATCTCACCAGCACCAGCGGCTGCTCACTAGCAGAGCTGGGACTCCACTGAAGTCTATGAATGGGGTTCCACCAGTATAAAGCCAGATGGGGTTGAGGACAAAGTGACTGGCCCAAGGGCACATAGCAAGGCAGTGGCACAAGATAAAGCCCCACAGTATTAAAGCTGCTCCAGCGATCACTTTCTCATGGCATGCACTCCCATTATTCCCTCCACCCTGCTGCACAAGGGTAAACAAGGAACGGGACACCTGAGAGAATGCGCTAGGGGGTGATCTGTTAGAAGTGTTCCCAGCACAGGGACCAGGATATGAAACATTTCACCTTGCAGTCACTGGCTCCAATGAAGCCCACATCAACAATGCCAGCATGACATGGCCAGGTGTGACATGTCTATTCTGCAGTCAGAGGTGTGACTGCTGCACGCATAGGCAGACCTGATCTAGCGATCTTGAATAACAATAACAGCGAAGCCCTGGCAGCTTGGGCTGGACAAGCCCTCCTGGGACCTGGATAGGTATGTAAGCGGCTACTCTGTGAGGCCTCAGCTTTGTGGCTATTCTAATTGGAAAGAGCTAGGTCCAAACGAGCTCAGGTCACACCTCCGACTGCAGGGTAGACATACCCACAGACCTGCTCCTCATGAAGAGAGGTGTCCCCATCACAAAACCCACTAGGACGACACAGGAAGGATGGACTTTTGGCTAAAGGCACCGGTACAATTCCTACTTCTGCCACGGACTTCCTGTGTGACACTGGGGAATTGCTTTAGCCTCAGTTCTGTCTCTAAAATGCAGGTGGTAATGTGTCCCTCCTCCCACCTCTTGTCTTTGGAATATCTCTGGGGTAAGCGCTGTCTCTTTCAGTCTGTGTGGATAGCACAAAGGGGCTCCTAGATGTTACCAGAAGAACACAAATGGGTCCACCCTTAAAGGCTATCACAGAGAGAGGGAAGGGTGACCAGCCCATGGAGAATTAACATCCCATTCGCTCTGAGATGTGGTGGCTGCAGAATGGAGCAGGGCTGAATAAGGGAAATGTGTCCACACTGTACCTGCTCTCTGGGTAAGGAGAGGACGTCGTCTTGTGCTTAGCCCCTTCCGCCTGCGCTACATTCACTTGACACAGAAAGGCTGAGAGAGCCACAAGCGCGGTAGTTTGCTCACCGTTTAGAAACCGCTCTCGGTCCCCTGTTCATCTCAGAACACGCAGCGAGAGGCACAGCTGAGAGGCAGGGCTCGACAGTAAGCAGTGGTGGTACTGTATGGGTGGATTCAGGGCTGTAATGCCAGGGCTAAGTGCAGGTAAACGGCAGTCTGTTTTCCTGAGCCTATTCCAAAGCCACAACTCCCAGCAACAGCGGCTGGTTTGAGGAAACGGACAGCGGCTGGGCAGGACTGCTTGGCGTTCTTCCCTTTTCCTTGAAGAGGGTTCTTTTCTTTTTGATACAGTATATTTTATAAATAAACAGAATTGCACTGGCCTGGTCTCACTGGGATGCACTGGCGTGTTTCTGGGACGGGGCAATGTTTTTGGAGTAGGTGTTGAGGATACGTTCTTCAAAACATAATTCTTGGGCCATGCAGTCAGGATGTTTGCAGCTTCCAAGAAAGGGAACAAACCCCAGACTGGGCTTTGCAGGACCTTGGCCCACAAGGAAGCTGCTTAACTTGGAGCTAGAAATAGCCTGAAGGGTCAGCTTGGTTTCAGCACCGCTCAGGAAGAGAAAATGTGTGTCAGTGAATTAGAACAATCTGTAACTTGCACTCAGGGCTCCTACCTGGGCAGAACCCTCTCGTATAGGGGTCCTTTCCACGGGTTCTGCCTGACTCACCCCATCTCCAGTGGATCAGCCCAGTGAGCAACCTGTGACCCCAGCACTAAGTGAAATAGGGTTTAGCCATTCCCCAAATACTGGGATTCCTCACCTTAAAAAAAAAATAAATAAATAAAACCCAGAAAGTTAGCCTCAAACTTATGCGTGGCTGATTTCCAACCTCATGCCAGCCGGCACAAAGGAGAAGGCACATTCCATGAAGCAGAAACCACTTGGAATTGGCTTTGCTCACTCTCTCAGATCCCACAGGGCATGCTGCATAGACCTCCAAGGCAACAACAACGAGCGGCCAAATAGAAACACCTAAAGAAGGCTGATCTGGAACAACACCCAGCCACTTGAAAACTTTCCAAGTCCCAGACTAAGGACCCCACAACCCCACGCCTTCTCCAGAGGGCTTCTCCTCGGGGTCCAAACATCACAGAATTGAAGCAACCCCAGCTCCTCTCCTGCAATAGATTCCAAATCTGCATGGGCCACCAAGCACAATACTTGAGAAGCCCTGACTGAACTTTCTAGACTTCCTAAATATAATGAAGAAGGTTAATGGTGAAATCAGTGTTTTTCCCCTAAGGCCACTGCACCAGCCATGCAGAGATTGAATAGGAACAGGGCGTAGAGAAGAAGGTGTCATGTGGGAACTGAAAGAATGGCAAGAACAAGCAGCTTTGTAACAAAAACGTCAAGGTCCAATAGTGCAACTCTCTCCTCGTGTAAACTCCACTAACTTCACTCAAGTTACACCAGGGATGCATTTGGATCCCTGAGCA
Source organism: Lepidochelys kempii (assembly GCF_965140285.1). NCBI lineage: Eukaryota > Metazoa > Chordata > Testudines > Cheloniidae > Lepidochelys > Lepidochelys kempii. The sequence goes on along the minus strand of NC_136398.1, from coordinate 3,114,842 downwards.
TCCCTCCTTGGTGTTATCTGTATTACAGTAATATCTGGCTAGCCCCAGCCAAGAGCACAGATGCTGGGCACCCATAGGGAGCAACTGACCCTACTGTGAAGAACTTACTATCTAAATAACCAAATGGTGGGAGAGGAAATAGAGACGGAGAAAGGAGAAGGGACTAGGTCACCCAGCAGGTCAGTTTACTAATTGCTAGTTTCGTGCATTGTCACTCACAGTCCATTGGATCACCTGGGGTTCTGGTCTTTGGTACACCCAGAAACAGATTCCCTCCCTCCCCCCAGTCCCCATCACAACTAAAATGAACCAAAACAATAACTATTGACTCTGCAAACACTTCCATTTTTTGTCCAAGACACTAAAAAATCCTCAGTTCAAATTTTGCTACACTATATACACACACATTGCTGGAGGGAGGATAGATGTCATGGTGAAAAATGCTATTGATAAGAGCAGTAAAACCATAACTGTCAATTGTAATGTGCAACTTGCAGAGGTATGCTCTGGATGTTCACTGTCTTGGTAATTTTCTTCAACAGTTATTCTTTTAGTTGTCTTCAGGTATGGCCGTATGTTATGAGAAACAAATCACAGGACTAATATTTCTACCGTGTTCATTACTGTAGTATCTGAGCAACATATCTGGAAGAAGGGGCTGACATAAGTTAAGGATAAATATTGGCTCTTTGATGGGACTTGTAGAAAGGAGAATATTCACTGTCTTTTGTAGCTTTGGCATTTCTTTCATTCTTTTGAGATTCATCCATAGTCAGTAAAGCAATTCCAGTGATTTAAACGGGATGCAACAATTCAATTATATGTAATAATTTGATTGCTAATCATACCTCTGGGGTAGGGAAATGGTAAAATAGATCCACTGAACAATACAAGTGCAAAACAGATGTGAACATCACATTTCCAAGACTCCCTTTGTCAAGAGATCCAGACTGACCAATCAGAGGGTTTATTATGGGTCATGAGCACTTGCGTCCTATGAAACCAAAACCAAAAGAACTGGAAAAGGCCGTGAAATCCAAAGGGTAACTTTCATTTCTTGTTGGATCATATATTTTAAAATAGCCAGTGGTTGCTGGATGAGAGCTCTCCGTATGAGCTACTTCAGTATCTTGTCTGTCACAAGATTTAAAACACATCCATCACTATCAAGTAATATTATCTGGGCACAAACCACAGAGTTCTCCCTTCACTGTTTGCAAGAATTTTCATGGTGGTTCTGATTAATAATATAAGGTCAGTAATGCCATCTGTAACCCATCTGTGTTCTCAAGAGACACTCCACATTAATCCAAAGGATGGAAAACTTTCTGTACACTAACAGCCTCAGGTGATTGTGGGGAGTTGTCAATATACGTGCCACAAAGCCTTCAACTGCTTTATTAGTTTTGGAGTTATTAGTGTACAGTTTCAAAACCAGGATCTTCCAGCTCTTCACGGTGGTCATTAGCTTTGGAAACTCCTCCTTCAGACACTTCCAGCACAAAGCGTTACCAGAAGCGGCCTCTTGCATCTCCAGGAAATTTGGAGCAACATTTATCGGCAGCTTTTTCTTCCCGACATTGCATTATTTTCGGAGTGCCACATTTACAGTTTGCTGTATCCTGTGCACCACACCGGCTTTCTTGTCATTTGGGTTTCTCTGCTGTTCTTCTGGACACGACAGACCACAAATTTGAGAACTGCTGCAAGAACTTTTTCTCATTTAGAAAAAGCCAAGGTACATAATCTTCATTTCCCAATCCTTTGACAGTGACGATGGCTGCCTGGGATGGGAAACTTTTTTTCAATGTTTATTCTGCCGGTCATTTTATTTTAATGTCATAGGTTTAAAATCCTGTCTTTCTGGTTTTGGTGTGTCTTTTGATTCCATTCCTCACCCCCCCACCCCACTTTGCCCCACTCAGTTCCAACATTTAAATAATATCACTGCCAGGTGATTGAAAGTAATTGGGACAGTTAATTTTACAGCTGTCAAGAGAGCCTTACTGGCATGTTCTTCCTTTTAACTGACAATTTCCTGTTCTTTTGAGCTTTCTTTAGGCGCTGCCTTCAAGTCAAACGTCTATAACAAGCCTGGCTGGGTCTTCCAGACTGATCTCTCCTCCACTGTGCAAGTCATTTTATAACTCCACTTATGGCTTTCCAGACACATTGGCTGTTAATCTTCTTGTAGATATGTAAATTCCCAGGGAGTCCATAAATCATTTTTCAGCTATTTGGATAAAGTTACGAGTTTCAGACTGAACTCCCAAGTAATTTAAGCGGAGCAGCATGTGCCCGGAACTGTCTCATGTGCAAACGACCACCCTCTTCTGATTCAAATCCCACCTTTAAAATACATTTCTTCCATGAAGACTTTCAACAATAATCCACTAAAGAAATGGATCTTTACTTTTTTTTTTTTTTTTTTTTTTTTAAAGTCATGATTTTTGAGCTTGGTCTTACAGCTGGGCTAATGCTGGGTCTATACAGGATTGTCCATCTCGCTGGGACTACTCCCATGCACAAGTACTATTCAGTGCGAGTAAGGGTAGGAGAATCAAGCCTTTAGACTGTTAACTCCTTGGAGGAGAGATGATGGGAGAAATCCAGGCCCTGCTAAAGTCAATGATAACTCAGTGGTTTGAGCATTGGCCTGCTAAACCCAGGGTTGTGAGTTCAATCCTTGAGGGGGCCATTTAGGGAACTGGGGCAAAAACTGGGGATTGGTCCTGCTTCAAGCAGGGGGTTGGACTAGATGACCTCCTGAGGTCCCTTCCAACCCTGATATTCTATGATCCTATGAGAGTTTTTCCACAGACTCCAGTGGAATGAAATTCACCCCAGTGATGGCCAGCACAAGGGTGAAGCAGGACTTCAGTGGCACAGAAGACTTAAGTGGTGTCTAGGCCTCATGTGAGCAATCTCGCATTGGGCATTGCCTCAGAGGGATTACACAGGGTATAAAACAGAGCAGAATTTGGCCCATTCAATTTAGCATGCAATACAGAAACCAGGAATTTCTGCTGGCTCAGATGGAAATATATGTATAGCTGAAGTAACAGATGAGGCAGGTACTGTGGGGCTCAGCACTTTGTTCTGTGTTGGCCAGGCTCCATACAAGGCTGCCTGGCAGCTAGCATAGGTCTCATATATACAAAAGACAGTGCCCGGGGAGAGAGAAATGAGCTATGACATTGGTCATGTAGGTTATTAACAGAGAACCGTTTGAAATTATCTGCTGCCCCTAACAGGAGCGGCTTAGAACTGCATGTGCTTATTCCTCTGACTACACAACCATGGGATTACTGTGATAATATTGTGACTGCAGTTAGTAATAATTTTGCTGTCACTGGGCCAAATCCTGCTCTAATTTACATGTATGCAGATCTGGAGTAAGATCACTGGCTTCAAAGAGAGTCACCATGGAGTGACACTTGCATGACTGAGTGCAGAGTTTGGGCCAGTTTGTATAGTTTAATGTATTAGATACAGTATGTGTACACACACACACACACAATATAACTGTATCGTACAGGGTGTGTGTAACTTACCTATCCTGTAAATTCACCGTATCAATGTCCTCCATCAAACTCGGTTCAGTTTCTTTCAAACTCCTAGTGTCTAAACTAAATAATAGAGTTGTTTCCACTTGCTTGTTGAGTGGCCTAATTCACACACATACAGCCTGTGGGCAAATCTCTCTCTCGGGAGTTCTCAACCCGGTTGTTCCGGCCCCAAGGGATCACCCACAGGTGTCAGAGGGTCATCATGACCACCCTTGCTCTTCTCATAGAACCACCTCATAGGGGGTGTCCCAGTATAGAAAAGGTTAAGAGCCATTAATCTATCATGTCTTACCATCACACTAGGCTAGGAGAGATTGTACTGAATCCAGGAGTAAGACAGGCTGGAATTATTGCTTTTGAGGTAAAATATTCCATCTATCACCAGTGCTCTGACCATAAAACTCCATGTCTTACCCCTGCCAGGTATTAGCCAGCTTTCGATGACAGCTTGCCCCAAGGTCGGGTTGCCACCTGGCCAGGTTTTCCCAGGATTGTCCTTTCTTGAAGTAGCTGTCCCAGGAAGTCTGGAAAGGTGCGCCGCACACACTGCCAGCTGGCCAGTTTTATGACTTGGGGTCACCCGAGATGTTCTGTTTTTTTTATACCACAGGGGAGGCGACCCTCGCCTAAGGACGTTGCTCAGGAGGTTCAGAGTGCCTCCAGCCTTGGGAAGAAGTTTCACTGATGTCAAAGCCAGAAGGGACCATTGTGGTCATCTCGTTTGACCTGTTGCATCGCACAGGCCAGGGAATCTCCTCTGGTTAAGGGAATGCCTCGTGGAACCCACACTGCATTTTCTCTGGGTCTTTCAGAAAGACGGTTACGCATGCACGACTGATCGTCAATTCAACAGGCTAGTGGCCTAGAGGAGAGAAGGTGCCTTTCCAATGTTTCTGTGGGGTCCCAAGGAGTCTGTTCTGAGAGGAGATTTAAGCCCTTCTGGGAGCCAGTTTCCTGTGATTTTAGGTGCCGAGCCTGAGATACCATGATGGGGCCTGGTTTTCAGGCAGTGCTGAGCACCCATCCTCTGAGATCAAGCCCCTCAAGGCGTGTTGTAGCACTTGGCATGAGACACACTTAATGGGATGGCCCTGCCTTTAAAAACACTCCGCAGTTCATGCTGATTAACGGCTCTTCCCAGGTAAGGTCAGCACCATCCCCAGTCAACCTTCATCCAGCCCAATGTCCTCTCTCAGACCGGAGCTAGGGAAAGGCGCAAGGAACCCCCACCACTCCACCCCCGCCCCGCCCAAAAGCACAATGGACTATTATGGAATAACCAGCCCAAAAGGTGAATTTCTTCCTGACCCCCATTAGCTAGAAGCTGGTTTTATACCCTAAAGCAGAAGGTTTTATACCCCTTATACCTTTTATTTAATCCTATCTAATGTGACTGTGGGTGTTCCCCTTAACCACAGCCATGACAAATCCTTTCTGAATCCTACTTGGCTCTTGGCCTGAACAGTGTCTAGTTCTTTCGGTCATTCACATGGGCACTGGTAATAAAGATTCTATGGGAAGTTAACCAACAGTTCTATTGGTGTAAAGGACTAGAGCTCACTCTCCCATCATGACATGACGATGACCAGAGTATAAACCAGGACACGTTTGGGGGCCAGCATAGCCAGCAGCTCTGACTCACAGACACTGAGAACAGACCTGTGGAGTTAGGGAGAACATTTCCCCCCTCCAACATAATCACACGCTAGACCAGATCCTCAGCTGGTATAAATCAACCTGGCTCCATCAGAGTTAATGAAGCCAGTTCACACCTGCTGAGGAGCTGGCCTTTATCTTTAGTGCATTACTCAGAGCTTTGAGGTGGAGAGTCAGGATTATGGGCTTGCCTAGCTCATTTCTGGAAATGGCCAGCGTAAGGGGATCAAGCGTCAGTATCTACCCTATCAGTTCCTTAGGGACAGCAGTGGGAAAACAAGGGCCATGAAGTCACCAAACCCTGCTGCGGGCTTTGGACAAATGCTTGATAATTGGTGCCCTCTAACACTCTACTCTGCTGCTGACATCCGTCTTGGCCCTCATAAAAAAGGAACCTTTAAAATGAAAACAAGGCCTCTGGAAATCCAGCCTCATGATCTTCACCTGCCCAACCTGCAGCCAACTACTCACGTTGTAATCTCACCTTTTCTATAATATTTGATTCACATACACACACACACACACACACACACACGTACGTCACAAGGAATCACGCAACATACAAAAAAGTTATGGCCTGATCAGAATTCAATTGCAAATCAATACAACACGCCTCCTCTAGGATGGCAACTCTCTGTATTTCCTTATATGCACACAGAAACCCACCACCGCCTCCTGCATGGATTTTTAGATTCTTTACATCTCAGACATTCTAATTGCTCCCAGACACCCAGACTGTAAGTTACAGGGGAAACAAGCATTGCTTGCCTATGTAATCTTATTTGACAGTTGTGTGCACAGTGCCGTGACAATGTGCCTAATGCAGACAAAGAAAATGTTTCAAAGCTGGAGGAGGTTTTTTTTTTTTATTATTATTATTATTCTAAGTCTAAATCACTCTCTCTTTCAAAGATCGCCAGTGCTAAGCACATATATATATATATTCATGAGCTCCGTCTCATGCTCTGGAAAGGTACAATAGTTAGGAAAATAAATTCCATATGAAGTTTGTTGTGGTACAGTGGGCTTGGCATCTGAAACCCATACATTCCCCCCACCCCAGCAGATGCCTTGTTCCAGCTGTTGGCAGGAGAAGCTGGCTACCTCAAACACTAGCCAGCGGAAAGGGTTCTTCATCAGTAGGCACCTGAAGAAAGTCAGCAGAATACATGGAACGGGAGAAGTAACTTGCAGCCTGTTCCCCCAGAGGAAACTTTAAATCTGTACAACGTAATCAGGTTTCAGGAGCAGACGCTGCAAAGTACTGGGGCCTTCGGGAACGGGCTGTTAGAACCTCTCCTCCTGCGGCTTCCGGTTACTCCATTCCTGACCTCTGAACCTGAATGACTGTCACCAATCATCACTCCCTTGATTTTCTGCCCTTCCCGGGACAAAAGTCTGCTGTTCCCATTCCTGGGGTTAGCAAGGGGGAAAATCTTGCTAGGTTTCTCTAAGATTTGCCTTCTGTTTTGCATTTGCAGTTTCTTCAAAGATACGGCACAACGCCTGCCAAGATTCCAGAGAAGATAGCCTTCGAAACGTCGACCGGTTTTTCCCAACCAAATTCAAAGAAAACAAATGTCAGGCCAAGGGTTGATATGAAATAGTTTAAAAATTAGAAAAAGCTGCCTCAGAGCTAGGTTTCCATTAAAATAAATTTCTGTACTGAGAACTTGACTGAGTTTCTCTCTGAGAAGGGCGGGGGGGAGGGAAAGGCAGGAAAAGATACAGTTACCTGCCAATTAGGTGCAGCGTTCCTGGGCAGGCAGGGTATGATGAGATAGGCCCTGGAGGAAGGGGCTTTGCGCAAAAATTATCAAGGCTTTTTGGTGAGCAGGCAGCTTCGGACAAGGTGCTGTCTGGCCTGCGTCTCTCTAGTTACTTACGTATCTCTCGTCACCCTAGCAATGAACACCTGGCAACCATTACAAAACTGGTCTTTGCAACACCCCTGGGAAGGGACAAAGTGTTACAGCCACTATGTTACAAAGGGCAATTGAAGCACAGCAAGATTAAGTGATCTGTCAAAAGTTAGAGAGGGAACCTGTGGCAGCTTAGCCTTCCTCATCTTCTTTGGGGTCCCTAGGACAGTCACTTCCCAGAACAGTCCTTTCCAGGCCCATTGTCATTCAGGGCTGGAGGTTCAACATGGGAGGAACTAGCTACCTCCCACAGTTCAAGAAGGCCCAGCTTTGGTGGCCTCCGGGACCACTTGTTTAGCATTAGCAGAGCAGTGGGAAGGGCTTGGCATCCAAAAGCAGCCAGGGCCCAGGGCCATGAGGAACGGGTGCTGAGCCCCCTCAGCTCCCACTCAGTTCAGTGGAGGCTCAAGAGCATGGACAGCCTTGCAGGGCCCTTGCAAGGCTATGGTAGCACATGGCCTTTTGCTAGATACCTCGGCCAGGTAACGTACACCTGTGATGAAGGGCACTGCCAAGGAGGGAGGTGCTGAAGGATGCAGTTCCACAGCCCATCCTCACGTGAACAATCCCACTGCCATCCAGGGAACCCCTTGCTGGACTAGTCAAGTACTTGACTCAGCATGGGTCAGGTCATGAGTTAACAGATACATTTAAGCTGTCTCTCTCCCTTACCCCAGTGTGAATCCATTCAGTCCCATGGAGTGACTCCTGATTGCACACCAGGCCAAGTGGCTAGTCATACACAAAGAAAGGAACTAGATACTTTACCAGCTCAGTGATCGTGGGTGGGGTGCGGTGGGGGGAGGATCGTCAGAAATCTTGGCACCCAGAGCATACCAGGCATGGCTCAGAGCACCCCCAGAGATTTCTAGGGCTATAGATCAACAAGGTGCTCATCTAGGATATGTGGCATCTGGTAACGGCCACACTACCAGGTATATTAAAATGTACCCCATAGCTTCAGTATAAAAGAAAGATCTACTGCTAAAGTCCCAGAGACAAAAGGTGCAGAATGAATTAATGTAACCAGCAGGTTCTGTTCTACTGCTGTCATGTACTAAGACATGGTCAAGGTCACCCACTAAGGTAAATTCATGTTCATCACAGAGTTACACTGAGTTTGGCCCAGACTCTGCTCTCCACGACACCCGTGTAAATGCAGATTAACTTCAATGCAGTTGCTATGGATTCATGGCACCACACTTGATGCTTCTCTCCTTTACCAGGTTCATACCACTGTGACTTCAACAGAGCTCCTTCTGAGTTATACCTTTGCAAGAGATCAGAATCAGACCCATTGCTGCTACATAACCTTAGATGCCACCAACTCAGTTTGAACTCTGTCCTCAATTCTCTACAGACCAACAGCTCCCAGCTTCCTGTTCAGATGGATATCAGATTCACTGCTCCCTGAAAATGGTAATTGTAGACCGTGAAGGCTGGGAGACATGGAATAAATATTTCCAGTTGAGTTTGCTGCAATCTTTACAGCTCCAAGGCTTTGGAACACCAATGCACCCTTCTGATGCACTATCACAGAGCTGCGGTCCCTTCAGATGCAATACATGAAAAGCCAATTCTAGAGTCAGTAAAAGGCTCACTTTATAAAATTGCAATGTGTGAATGTGTCCCTTTTTGGGGAGGTCACATGTTTAATAATTCTTCCCCCCCCCATGTCCTACATTCAATAATCCTTCCTCCCCTATCTGACATTTACTAATCACATGTGCAATAATCCGCTCTGTGCATCATGCAGGCAGAACCTCTTGTCTTCCTACTGTGCATGTTACAGGCTCTCATTTCATGGACAAGTTGCAGTGGATTTACATGTCCAGAGAGCTTACAGCCCTCTGTTTGTGCAGAAGGTGTGCTTCATTCCCCCAGATAACCGACTCTCACGAGCTAGATATTAACTCCCAAACACCAACGCTGGCCCCGAGGCTACAGTGCTAATCTCCAAATTCTGCTCTTGTTTCCAAACAGCAGCACATTCAGGCCAATGTTTTCACCAGTGGTCTCTGATCCCAGATGCCTCAGTATCTGGATGTTCAACTACAGATCCACTGGGCTGGATTTCCCAGACATACTGAGCACCAGCCATCCCAGAGGAAGTCAGGGGGAGCTGTGGGTGCTTACTTCTCTCTGAAAACCAGGCTCCGTGAAGGCATTTCAAGTTGGGACCCATGCACTTCTTGGCCACCTTTGACAATGCTGGCCTCAGTGTCTGTGAGAGCAGCGACACCAAGAGGAGTTGCTTGCAAAAGGGCACCCAAACTTTGCAGTGCTGAGGGCTGCAATGGCATCTTTCCTAGGGTCCCCTGTCCCCCATTAGAACTGCACGTGGATTTATTGAAAAGTAAGTGTGGTAGATTGGGAAGGTGCCTTCAGATTCAGTACAGAATCTGCTTGCATCAAGGTGGAGCTGGGATCTGTATGTGCTCCAGGATGCACCTGGAAGGTGGACCTGTAAAACCACATGGAAAGAGCTGGAGGGGCAGGTGGACTGAGGATGCCAGAGATCTGCTGCCATCTTGAGAGGGGGATGTGAACAGCACAGTAAAACCTTGGGGGTGGAGAGCAGTAATTTCACCCAGCTTTGCACGTAGCGCCACCCAGGGGCTATGCCTATGTGGCACTGTACGGCAGCACGGACTGGCTACCAATGGGATGTATCATGCTGGGAGACCCTTTGGGGGTGGACGTGGTAGATAAAGATCCAGAGCCCAGATGAAGGAAAGCAGAGACAGGCACAGTTTTTAACTGGAAATGCACAAGGACTAATTAGCAACTGTTGATGGTTTCCAGACTCTGACCCCAGTGAGTGGAGAGGGCTTCACAGATCCTGAACCCTACTCTGCCTTGCAACCCTCGGACCCAGCCATAAGGCATCGACAAATTGAAGATATGAACAAATTGGAGAAAGTCCAGAGAAGAGTAACAACAATGATTAAAGGCCTAGAAAACATGACCTATGAGGGAAGATTGAAAAAACTGGGTTTGTTTAGTCAGGAAAAGAGAAGACTGTGACAACAGTTTTCAAGTACATAAAAGGTTGTTACAAGGAGGAGGGAGAAAATTGTTCTTCTTAACCTCTGAGGAGAGGACAAGAAGCAATGAGCTTAAATTGCAGCAAGGGCAGTTTAGGTTGGACATTAGGAAGAACTTCCTAACTGTCAGGGTGGTTAAGCACTGGAATAAATTGTCTAGGGAAGTTGTGGAATCTCCATCATTGGAGATTTTTAAGAGCAGGTTGGAGAAGCACCTATCAGGGATGGTCTAGATAATACTTAGTCCTGCCATGAGTACAGGGGACTGGACTAGAAGACCTCTTGAGGTCCCTTCCAGTGCTATGATTCTGTAAGGACAGGCCATGACTGGGTGGCAACTGGGCCACAATTATGAAGCCTTTACTCCTTCCAGCTCTCATTGGCCGGACTGGGAGCCTCACCCACGTAAGGATCCCGGACAAACCCAGACAGCCTGTTTCTCAAACCCACATGCTCTGTTGCTTCCAGTGGCTGTGCCCAGAAAAACAACACCGCCCCCCATCTCTTTTTCCACCCTGCAATCTTAGCTGCTTCCAACCATTTCAGACAGGGTCAAGGCCCCCAAAACTTTGCCCAGCCAAGGAGCTGGTGCCAGCAGTTTTCTTGGAGCCCACCTAAGCAGTGTAACTCGGGGACCAGTTTGCGCCATAGTTTTCAGTGCAGAGACCGCGTGGTACAGAGATCAAGGGCTGCACCAGAGAACCCTTTCCCCGCCCCCCAGAAAAAGCACAGCTCAATTCAAACACCACTAATCGGAAGGAAGGTTCAGGAGAGAAGTAAAGCGAGGTGACAAAAGGGAAACATACCCAGATACCGGTGCAAGATCTGATGGCAGTCTGTCCTCCAGGCAACAAGATGGCACTGGGGGAAGAAAGTGCAAGGAGTCAGTGACAGCAGTGAAGCCTGCCTGACATGCTCCAAACAGAGAGAAGAAACGGGCACTTGGCCCCGTCATGTGGCTGAGCCTCTCACCTTTGCCTGCCCTCCCTTTGCCTTGTAAGAATGACGAACAGCCTAGCCTTTCCTTAGGGATTTAAAGCATGTGACTTTTGTGGGGTTTGTCAATTAACCCCCTTTTTTTTAAAAAAATGCATCTCAAGGTCTCTATGTTGCACTTTTCTTGATGGATTTTCCCTTCCAGTGGGGGCCAGGATCCCAGCTGATTTTCCACATCCCATCCCCAGCCCCACTCAGGCCTCCAAACTTCGTTCACCCTCCACCTGCCAGGCAGGCTGGCTTCCCTTTACTGGTTTGCCACAGCCCCTGCTTGCTGCGCCACGTCACTCATTCAGCTATCGCTTTGACAGAACAGGTCACGGATCTGCTCTGCACTCAGCCGCTAGAGAGCCTCTAGAACCGGATGTAGCCAACACGAAGTTTTGATCAACAGTTGGTTGTCAGTTCTTAAAGGCCCAGTACCAAGATCACCTAGAACATCACCGCCTGTCCAGGTCACCTCTTGATCTTCCTCTCTCAGTATGGCACTTCTGCATAGACCCCTATCTCTAGGAGGAAGGGGCTAGATCCGGTGTATTTGGTGTAGTGGCTACTACTAGAAAGCTGGACCCAACCCATGCCTGCTTTCAGGTTACGATTTTTAATCACATTTAATTATGTTTTTTCTTACTTCTCTCCAAATCAAAAGTCCTTACATTGCACACAGTTTCGCATGCACATCTTAGCCACAGACACATCTTAGCCACAGACGAGAGGAGCATAGAAAGAATCTGTGTATTGCATCTATAGCTTGGCTTAGCCCCAATCAGATTTACCCCAGCGGCTTTGTGTCAGTTTTACAGTGGGCATGCTACACATTTCACACAGTGCAGTACGTAGGAACTTTGCCAGGTTAGCGTGACTCACTGGAAACCATTATAACCCACCAGTTGGATGGGGTGCACAGCTTGGAAAACTTCTTCTGTTACACAACAACAACCTTTCAAAGGAGCAACAGCGATGTTGGCTTTGAATTTTAAAGATGGCCAAAAAAAGGGCATTTCTTGAAATGAAAAACTTTTAAGCTCCCCCCCCCCCTCCCTTTCACACTCCGCTTTACGGCAGCTCAGAAGAATTTGTGCTGATTTTAATTAAGCATCTGTAGTCACTAGCAAGGCAGAGGGGATACCTATTTAACCAAGTTCCAAACATAAAAGTTTGTTTTAGAGAGGAGTTTACACACACACACTCTCTCTCTCTCTCTCTCCCCCCCTCTCTCTGTCCCTCCCTCCGCTGAGTAATGAGCATTCCAGCACAGACGGGAGGCCATCCAGATCAGACGTTTACAGTGTGGTGTAAATGAAAGTTCATTAGCCTTTTTAGCAAACCGGGCCCCGCTGTCCCACAAAACTGGAACAAGGGGCGAGGTGATTTGCCCAGAGAACAGTGGCAAAGCTAGTACAATGACCCACCTCTCCTTCTTCCCAGTTTGCAGCCCTCCCCACTGGACCGCCAGGTCCTATGGCACCAGCGTCCGAACTGCCACACCTCTCCAATGTCCCTCATTTCAAGCGACATTATTCATTTTAGGCTCAGGGTTAGCGATGGTCCAGGCAAATCTGATGTCCTTTCATGTTTCACTGCTGAAAGCTATTTAGATCAGTAATAAAGAATCACAATGCTGAAGTTAGAGAGAGAGTTATGTACATTAAAGGAAGGAATCCTGGAGCATTTTAGAAGTTTCTGGTGTGAATAATTTGTGTGTGTCGCCTTTTCTAGGGGTCTCTCTCTCTCTCTCCTTCTGCGAAGACCCAAATATGGGGGGCACGTTGAAAGATCTACAAGCCAGTCATGCTGCAGCAGTCCATAATGGTAAGGTGAACAATGGCGAGGCTATTGCAGTGACATGCCAAAGGATAGGATTCACTCTAGATCTTATTCTCAGCTTACCAGACCTACAGTCATTGCAAGAGAACAAGGATCAACCTTGCACCTTGGAAAACAAATACCATGCCTGCAAGCCAATGCATTTATGTATCAGCAAGAGCTTGTGAACCAGGTCAGGTCCCACTGCCATTGTTCATTCATTTCCACTCCCTTGTGGGACACTGTCCCTTGGAAGTAACAGAATTCTTTAAGCCTGTTAAGACGGAGCGCTAACCAAGAGAAAGCTGCCAAGCCTGTTTGTTGCCTTGGTATTATTTGCATAGAGACACTGAGAGACTTTGAACTATTTAGACAGGAGAGAATACTGGGGCATTGCCATTCACAGGTGTGTTACTGCTAACAAGTTATTAGAAGAGCAGTGATCCTAAATTCCAAGAGATTTCCAGCCTCCCAGCCAATTTCCCACAGGATCCTCCATGGGATTTCTGAGTTTAAGCTCAGAGGAGCCCATAAAACTAAACCATTAATAAAAACCGCATTTCCTATCAAAGCTCATTGGCTTGCTGCTGTCCTAGTGCCCAGGACAAGAACACAGTGGTACCAGCAGCAAAGAAAATGCTTTCAATAGAAAGTGGAACAACTGGATTCCATAAAAATGTTCCCCTCCCATTACCAGTGCTTTTGATCTGTTAGCTTCACGCAGGAGACCTTTGCCCCCAAGCCAGCATGCAGAGAGTAGGAATTTTGATTGATGTCCGGCAGATTTCCCAATAATAAAGGTAGGGGCAGTGGGGAAACATGCTTAACCCACACGAAATACTGAATTCAAAGTGTGATTGAAATTACTGTGTTAAGACCAGCTGAGCAGGAAGGTCTATCAAGATACAATTAATGAACTCTCAATTATTCTTTATAGGATAGTAATTAATAATACCACCTAGCTCTAATTGGCCTGCTAAACCCAGGGTTGTGAGTTCAATCCTTGAGGGGGCCATTTAAGGATCTGGGGCAAAAATTGGGGATTGGTCCTGCTTTGAGCAGGGGGTTGGACTAGATGACCTCATGAGGTCCCTTCCAACCCTGATATTCTATGTTACTACGTCTATGATAATTTCCATCCATAGAGCTCAAAGCCATTTACAATGGTGGTTGTTACCCTTTTTGATGGGCAGGCAAAGGGAGGTAATGTACCTACATGGTAATTTGCTTGCAATAACCCACTTGGAGCCAGTTGTGCACCAAATGACTCGTTGCAGAGTCAGTTTCCCTAATGCTGCAGATCATTGTTTCCCTGCAATGCTAGTCAAAATACAGCCAAGGCTAGCACCAGACAGCACCAGACTTTGCAGTCAGACAGCAGGCTCAGGTCAGCGGTGTATAAAATTAGTTACTACATTTCCAAGTATTTGCGCCTGACTCTCCTATTTCCACCAGCACAGCTCCATGGACTCCTGATTTGTACTGGGGTGAGTGAGTGGGGAATCAGGCTCATCCTCTCTCTGTTTCTAGAGGAAAAGCAAGCCTTGCCAAGCAACGAAAGCTGGGAATGCAGGTTAACATCACACACGATCCTCCCTGCCCAATGCCACTTGGTAGGAGTAAAGCTGCTAATAAATCTGCTCACAGAAAAACCTTCGGTTATAAGCAGATAAACAAAAAAAACTTTCTATCGAAACCCAAAGGACACATTTGTTTTTGCCAGAATGTCACCTGCATTCATTTCCTGTGCCGGTGACCCATCCCGATGCATGCCCTGCTCATTTCCTGGTCTCCAGCGAGAAGCCTGGGCAGCATTGCAGCCCACAACCTCTTTCCCCCTTAAGAGCTGTCTGCTGAGGGGAAACCAAGAGCTCAAGTGGTAGCTGTAGGTATCATCCAACTTCCTCCAGGAAAGTGCTGTTCTAGTGAGCTGGGTCCAGCTGCCGTCAGGCTCAATGGGAGATGTCGACGGGAGCAGAATCGAGCCCAATGAAACAGCTTCAGAGGAGCCGGGCAAAGGAGCATCCTGCGGAGGAGCACGTGGAGCTACCCAACGTGGCCCGAGGCTGGCCTCAGCCTGACAGCGGACGTCCAGCACAGCCAGGCCGCTTGGGTCAATGCGGGGACCTGCAGGCTACGCGGGGTCCCTGGGGGCAAATGTACACGTTACACACAGGACAAGAGCCCTTACAGGTGGGGAAGTGAGGCATTAAATGAAGGACATTAAAGGAAGGACATTAAATGAGTTAAATACTTCTGGGCGTGGTTAAGGGCCGCAGACCTGGGCTCTTGGTCTGCCCCATGAGCTGTGGTTCCCAGCTCTGCCACCACACGAGTTGCTGTGTGCATGGCTGATATCATGCACTGTGCAGACACCCCCCCATCCCTCAACACATGTATCTTGTGCATTTGTCATGAGCAAACAGCTTAACCCCCCTCCCAGTAATGCTAATCTCTAGCTATTCAAAGCCGCAATCTTATTATCATGCTCCTATTTTCCCCTGCAATCAAATATCTAGTTTAATCTTTCTTAAAGGGTTCCAGATTCCCAAAGCCCTCGCTTTTCCCATGACTAGCTGGATCACAGCACTGAAATGTAAGAGTTGAACCAAAACCATAACATCTCTTGGTTGCTTTTCTTCCCCCCGTTGAGATCCTATCTCACGGAAACCTAGCCTCCATGACAGGCATCGTAAGAATTCCTTACTGAGTGGATCAGCGCTCTGTGCCCCGAGAGACCACATTACATGGCTGCTCACGTGCTGCCTGATGGGGCTTCTGCCAGAGGAGTCTGCAAAGCAGCAAAATAGAACCGGTTTCACGTGCCTCATGGCATGCCGGGGGAAAAACAGACCTGGAACTTGTGTAGCTTACGGGGATGAAAGGAGTGTGGGTTTTGACGTGCGCTGGATCCTTACAGGACCAGAGATTTTCAGGAGCTGCATGGTTTTCTGTGGATGTCAGAGCCCAGGGCCAGCTCTTCACTGACAAGGCTGAGACTGGTTTCTTCTCGTTTTGTTGGCTTGTCCTTACTATGGTTCCCCTCTGCCAAGCAGAGTTTGCAGCCCCGCAAGTTGGCTTCCCACTGGCAGAGGAATCAGTGATGCGGAGCCAGGGTATTTTCTTAGCGGAGCTTGTTTGTGCCACAGACACCAATCTTGGGATGGAGGTGGTCGCGACTGGCGCTCAGACAATCCCGGTGTTCAGAAATGTCAGGCCTAAAACCTGTGCTGGGCCCCCAGCAAGCAACTCTGCTCTCCAGCTTGGCTAGTTCGCGAGCCACAGCAAAGAGAATCTCGCCAGCTGGTGCTTGCTGCAGCTCTGCCCCAACAGACTGTGCCTCACCAAACGCACAGCACCCCGGCATTTCTTCAAAGCCGCCACTCCCCAGAACGCTAAGAGAAAGATCTGTAAGACTCTGTAACAGCCCCATTTGGTGACTCCCACCGTAAGTCTCTACCGTACAGGAGCACTTTGGTACAGGCATGCCACTGCAACAGCTCAAAGCACGCCGAGTAGGCCAGGTTCACCCCTGGTGTAACTCCATTGCTGTCACCATTTACTCCAGAGATGAGTCCAGCCTGGGGTGCCTTCGGCTAGCAAGATGCCTCGGCACACACTTGCTATGTCACCCTCATTTGACTTAGGTATAAGGTACATGGACCCTTTAAAGTCTGTCCTATTTGGGTCTGAAATTACATCGTCTCCCTGCTGGGGCTAAGCCTAACACAAGCAGCGTAGAAGTGACCATAGCCTTCGGGAGCAGCCACCTACATGGCAAGAGACATCTGCCAGGGACAGATACATGTTGTTTTTTGGTAAATGGAAATGGGGTCTTTATGCCAAGGCCAGCAGTTCTGTCATCTCTGAAGCCGGCCCTTCCTGCTCAGAGCATCTGAGCGCAGCCTCTGCTCCCAGCCATCTCACTGAGTTAGCCAGGGACAGATGATTTTGCGGAGAATGATGCCACAGGCAGAAGCAGCCTGCCCCACTGGGGGAAGTAAGGCCTGGCGCAAACCAGGCTTTTCCCAGGGACTGACGGCAGATCAGAGTTTCCAATGCACTGGACTTCAGTTCAAACAAATAGCAGATCCAAAAGCCTCCCAGCTCCTCGCCTGCTGCACCGAGCCCAGAAATCTAAATAACCCAGCAACGGGAAAGCTTGGAAACAGCAGGTGTGGATTCCTTTCTGTGACTATTCACCATTTCAAAGAACCAGACGAAAAACCAACATTGTCCCCAAACAGGAGCTGTACATCTACACTGCACTAAAACACGTGGCTTGGGCTTGCGGGGCTATACAATTCTAGCGTAGACATTCAGGCTCCAGCCGGAGCCTGGACTCTGAGCCCTCAAAAAGGGGGTGGTCTCCAAACCTGGGCTCCCGCCCGAGCATCTACACTGCTAGTTTCAGCCCTGCAGCTCGAGCCCCAGGATCCCCAGTCAATTGACCCAGACTCCGAGTCTCAATGCCACGGGATTTTTACGCAGTGTAGACGTACCCGTGTAGTTCTTATGAAAGACTAGAAACAGCGTCTTGCACATGCACGGGAGAGCTGGGATATTCTTCCAGTGACAGCAGTGGCTGGAACAGGAACAGATTTGGGAGCATCTGGTTTTATGCAGCTGTTTTGCCTTCAGTACTATTTATCACAAAGCCTTTTGAGAAAGGAGAGAGAAAAAAGGCACGTCACTACCATGCACTGCTCAGGCATGGCTCCACTCCTTAAGCTGGAAGTCAAAGCCCGGCCCATCTGATCCACCTGCCAAATTCACAGGGATGTCTCCAGCCAGGGCTCAGTCTTCCTGCACTGTCTAATGCCAGCGGTGGACATGGTGCTTTGTCCCTTGATCCATCCTCTCACTGCCGACTACAGGGGTGCTCTCTTGCTGACTATAAGGAAAAAGGGCAGCTTGTGTGTAAGCTAGAGGTAGATCCATTGCAGAGTTCCTGAACATTTACAGGAGCAATGCAACCTCTTGTGCACTACAAATGGCTTCCTCTCTGCAGCTCTTTCCATCCGCTGTTAATGCCGCCTTCCTGTTTGCAGTCTTCAGGTCAAATTCACCCCAGTGTAACCCCGGAGAAGCCGGGGGAAGTTACAGCTGAAAGTGCAGTTGCACCAAAGCTAGCAACAGAGCCAGGCATCTACCTGTGAGGATTTTCTGACATGATATCCATGAGCTGTCTTTTCTAATATCCCTACCGCTGCAGCTGCTGGAATGACAAAGCCTGAAGAATCTCCTTCCAAATTCCAGCAAGGACCGAACTGCTCAGTGCCCTGTTCAAAGCCAGATGGTCTGGGCTGGTATCTGCCTAGCCTGCCCCATGTCAGCCACCAAATAAGAGTTCTGTTTTGTCCTTAGCATGTGCTGCAAGAGGCAATCTTTGCGTGCTATCCCCAACACGGTGAGCCTGCGTTTCATACTGTGGGGCACTCAGCCCCTAAACTCATTCTTTCCTATTAAGTCTCTGGCGAGGCACAAAAGAGGCAATTAAAGTCTCACTTGGATCCCTTGCCAACTGCATTCCCTGCTCCCACCCTCAACAATTAGTAACAATCCAGAGGAATTAAGGGTTTTAAGAGGTCCCATTTGGGGATAGTTTTATGTGGATGAACTTTAACTCAAAGCTTGCTTCTGCGCTTTAAAGGCAGAGCTGAAAAGCCACCTGGCTTGGCACAGCCCTGCACTCCTCATTCACCCCTCGCTGACCCTGCCCTTGCAAGCTGATGGGGCAGCCATTGCAGAGAGGAAGGGGGGTGGAGACACCCAGCAGGCCTTAGTGGTAGTACATGAATCTGCAAAGAGGAACAAACATCTAAAGTCGGGAGGGGAGACACTGCAGGGACGCTGATGGCCCTTGGGAAAGGTTTGCAACGTCTCTCTCAGATATTTGCAGTCGGCTCCCACCTCCCACTGCTCATCCCCTACCCAGGATCATCCATCTGCTGGCACCACCCCAGTCATTGCTAAAGGTTACAGTACAGCGGCTGCACAGGGTTCCCCACTCCTCTGCATGTCACATGCTGCGGCCATATGGAGTGCCTGGGAGGAAGTGGGACTACAGCCCAGTGTTCTCTGACCCACAGCCACAGGCCCTACTGCTTGACTTTAAAAGGGTTTATGTCAGGGTGGGAGGGCCCTTTAAAGGAGCTGGACTGAGTCCCACCTGTGACTAATTAGCTGCTCCCTGGTGCTGGGTTTGAGGCCAGGGCTCAGGTGAGAGCCTGCAGGCCGTCTAGTCCTTATAGGCCCAAAGCTGCTCACTTGGGAGAGACCCCTGCAGGGAGCAGGTGAGTCAGGTAGAAGCACCTGGAAAGGGGCCAGGCAGCAGGACCTAGCTTCTCTGGTTAACTCATGTTGGACTCTTGGTTTCACCAAGTACTGAACGAAGGGGCTGAAATTCTGTGGCTGCTCTGAGCTTTATTTGATGCCATCGGATTACAAGTTGGCCCACAAGGCGTATGATGCATCTGACTAGAGGGCAATAATCGCACCCAAGGGAGTGGGTTTCGCGCTCTGCCATTCTGTGCAGGACAGGGCCACAATGCTGTGACCCTTTTTGGGGAGGACAGATGGACACATGTGCAGATGAGTACATTTCTTATAAGACAGGCTGCATCCAGGCAAGGGAAGGGGAGCACACACTGGTCAGCGCATTACAAGTTGGTCAACATCATCACAGGCTGTGCCCAGTGGGAGAGAACATGGCATTGGTCTCCCTTTAGGGACGAGTCCACATGGGAAGTTAACTGGTCAGCGGGATGCCGGGCCAGCATGCAGCTATGGCTTGTTACAATGTAGCCATCATTGCAGTTTGCAACATTATCTCCCAGTGCGGAACTGGGGGTGCTTTCCTCACTTTTCCGAATGGTGCCCCCACCCAATATCCGACCGGAACAAAGGAACATCGGACAAATGGCAGATGCTTAGATCATTTCAAAAGTGGAATCTGAGCCCCCTGTGCTAAGCCCCTGGAGCTGGTCAAAGCAAAGAATGTGGTTTGCAAAATGTTTCATTTTTTCCTGCACATTTCAAGAAGCAACTTTTTTTGGTTTATTAGAAATTTTAAAAACAACTTTTACCAAATTTTCACTGTTGACCCTTTTTGTTTTCCCTTTGGCTCTTTCCCCCACTCCCCTTTTTCCTTCACCCCTTTGTCATGGTTCAGTTTGAAGAACACAGATGCACAAAACCACAGACGCACACCTCCACCCACCCACACCACAACCCAGAACATTTGTTTAAAAAAAACAAAAACAAAAAACCAGAAATTTTCACCAAACAAATTGATTTCTCCAAACGAAATTAGCGTGAAGAACATGGAGTGGTTCCCCGGTACGGGGTGGAAGAGAGGTGAGACGTCCTTGGGTCAGTGAAGCTGGAACGGTTTGAAGTGATGACAACCCGCCTGTTAATATGGGTTAATATGTCTAGCGGGACTAGGAAGTCTTCAAGTATCTCTTGTTAGCAAGGCCCAGAAGTTTCTGCCACCTTGACTGGCTGAGCTGCTGTTGTCTGGGAATTACAGAGCTGAAGACACATAGATGCATTTATTACAAACCCTTTCGGTTTTGGCATCAAGCTGGAAAACTATTCCGCCCCAGTCTTCCATAGACAGTGTTCTTCTCCAGGCTGGGCCAGGTGCAAGAAGGGAGAAGCGCGCCCTTCTGTGAGAACTCACAAATAGTCCAGAAATCAATCATGCTTCCCCACTCTGGCCATGAGGGCTGGTGGCTCAGACCCAGGAAACCCAGGTTCTGTCCCGACACTCTGCCCCAGAAGGCTGCATGACCCGGCTAAGTCATTTCATCTCCTTGTGTTTAGTTATGCTGGTAAGCTCCTTGGAGCAGAGAGGCCCTGATCTCAGCTAGGGGGCTCTCATGACTGTAATACAAAGCTCAGCACTGCAGGGTTCACAATCCTGTCTAGGCAGGCACTCTCACAGCCTCCCGGTATCTGAGCCTCACAAATCCCTCTTTGCACTGCAGCTGTGGAGCGGAGGCACAGCAAGGGGAGGGGAGTTGTCCAAGGTCACACAGGGAGTCAGTGGCAGAGCTGAAATTTGAACCGAGATATCCTGACTCCCAGCCCGATGCCATAAGCTGAAGAGCTATAGAAAGCCTTGTCCTCATTCATAGACCAGGGGTTGGGTGTGTGAAGGGTAAATAGCTTTCTCAGTTTGAAGAGTGTATGCGTAGGATCCCCCACTTCAACCAGAGAAGAGCAGTTAATTATTTAATTTATTCAATTTGTAAAGATCGAAGCCCATTGCTTAAGCCCTTGGGGTCAGGGTTAATGAAACAAAAGGCAAAGATCATTTCTAAAACAGGGTGTCTGAAACAAATGCTCAGGGGGAAAGGACACAGGGCTGGATAAGGAGGGTAAGAGGCTGCTAGGTCAAGACTAGAGGGCAGATGAACCATGCTGCACCTTGCCCCACATCAGCGGAGCCTGCAATTCATTGCAAACTTGGAACCAAACCCCTACACTGGCGCTTGCGGCATCAGCCAGCGCTCAACGCCCTGTTGGCCCAAGCCAAAATCCAGGCGAGAGGAGCCTTTCTATTGACTGCAAGGGGCTGCAGGGCCCGATGTGGCCAGGTGTTCTGCTCTCTCTGATTTCGAAGGGATTGCCTTGGTGGAGGAATTCAGTGCCCAGCCAGCTCAGATCCTGACCCAGAACCAGGAGCAGAGTGGGCTCAGTGCTTTCCCCACTACTGGGGCTCAGAAGTCTCATGGGGCAAGGCGCCTGTACTCACTTATGGCAGGTTTCAGAGTAGCAGCTGTGTTAGTCTGTATTCGCAAAAAGAAAAGGAGGACTGGTGGCACCTTAGAGACTAACCAATTTATCTGAGTATAAGCTTTCATGAGCTACAGCTCACTTCATTGGATGCATTCAGTGAGCTGTAGCTCACGAAAGCTTATACTCAAATAAATTTGTTAGTCTCTAAGGTGCCACAAGTCCTCCCTTTCTTTTCACTTATGGAAGGCGCCAAGCTGTTTGGAATCTCTGCCCAGGGAGCAAAGGGCTCGTGCATCTATCACTCCGCGTGGAATTAGGCAACCTACTGGAACGCTGGCCAGAGAGCAGAATGATATAACCTCTTGTGAGCAGCCCAGAAAACTCAACAAACAAATATATTTCAAGAGCTGATGGGAACTGGCAAAGTTGCAAAACCAAAATATCTTTAAAACTTGAAAAAAATCACGCAGGTGGGAGGAAGCAATAATTCACGGGGAAGTATGAAAATGACTTATTTGTTATTGGGAACGCTGCTCCATGGGCATGGCAGGACTTACATAAGGAGCAGCAGAGACACCCAAGTATCTGGATCCTACTCAGGCTGTTTTTCCACCACGAGGACCCCACCATTACTCCTGATTTACACCAGTGTAATTGAAAGCAGAATCAGCCACGGAGACAGACACATTCACTCTTCTGCGTTCTAGGAAACAGCAAATATTTGGAGCCACTGGCTCTTGCCTCACTTGGTTGAAACCGCATTGCTATGGCTGCAGATGCTGCGTTGTTGTCATTGACTGAAATTTATGAGGCTTAATATGTGGCAGTGGGGGATGAGGGAAAAAATTCAATCAATTCATCCTATTTTTTTAGAGGAATAAACATTAAAAAGATACTACCAAAAAAAGTCTTGTCGAGTGCAGTTTTAGTAATGAATGTGACAAGGCAGGATGTTTTATTAATATACTGCTTTTCATCCTGAATAAACTAGAGATATAGACATAGAGAGAGAAATATATGGTATCACTGAAATGCAATCACCTCTGGGGTAGAACACAGCAGACCACTTGTACACATGACAGAGGAAAAGGGAAAAAACTGTGACCAATGAGAGTGGGCAAACTTTCCATAATGCGCTTTCATTGTGCATGTCCAATTCTGTGCCAGCAAATGTTTAATATTTGGATGCCTATCTGCTTTGCAGTTGCAAAGGTTTCTTATGCTTGCCGATCAGAGAGGCAGACATTCCAACAATTGTTCCCACCCTTGATTCCAGGCACTGGCATAAAAGTGAAGGCCAGATTTTCAAAGCCATCTGTAGGGTCTGTACAAGGCAGACAGGACCCAGCTTTAAAGCAGGTGATCTAGTGTTTAAGGCACTGACCTGGAATGGAAAAGATCAAGGATCTATCCCCAGGTCTCCCACAGCCTCGTTGTGTGAACTTTCATCTCCCCATCTGTAAAATAGGGATAACAATACTTCCTATTTAGACTGAGCTCTCTGGGGTAGGGACTGTCTCTCGTGTGTGTGTGTACAAGGTTTCGCACACTAAGCCCTGATCCCAGTATTGTAACACAAATGAATAATAGAGTCCTGCCCGATAATTTCAGCAAACTGCAGGGAACTCACCAAGAGGGCTGGACTGGGCATGTCAGGGATAGATCCCAGCAGGCCTTGGCCTTCCAAACCTGAAGACTAATCCATCCCCTTTGATGGATCAGAAAGGATGAGCAATTAAAGCAAGGGAGGGAGATTGCTTTGCATTAAAAGCCCTTGTGTGGCAAGCACATTAACCACATCATCCTTTGAGCCCCAGAGCCCATTGTGGAGAGATCTCTCTTTGCAGACCACAAGCTTCTCCCACCTCCTTTACAGCAAGCACGTGAAATGCTACGATGCAGAAGGCCAGGCACAGGAAAATGCCAATGCTCACTGGAATTTGGCTGGGTTTGTTTTTGGCCTGGTTAAGAACAAAAAGTCAGATGAGCCCATGAAGCTATTGCTCCCTTCTCTCCCCCCCCAAAAAGTCCCATTAACTTATTTCAAGTGGCATCCAAGCTGGCAAGCTAGAGACAGCACAAAAGTCTGGCAGACAGAAGGGAAGGTCCAGGATCCAACCCCACGTTTATCATTCGTCAGCAGGGGGGCATCCTCAGTTTCCTGGCAATAAGCACCCTGCAGCCTCTCAAGCCATCCCCTCCACAGGACATCTGGCTCCAATGCGGCAATATGGACCCACTGAGGCCAAGATCAGGGCTCCATCATGCTTGGCACAGCACAGTCCCATAGCAAAAGACTATCCATCACCCATAGTGACGTGGGCAGCAGATCAAAGGGGAGAGTTACGGTTATGAGGTATTCACCCAAATCTAGTGTCCCTCCACCGCTGCTCCACTGAAACGGTGAATTCCCTTCGGCTGCTCCTGACAATATTCACAGACAGTCAGCAAGATCGCTGATGTGAAAGTTCATGCAGCACAGGTGTTAAACTCCGTGAATACAGTTCTGTCAATGCCCTCAATCCTGACCTGCAGTCCACCTGCTAATCCAATGCTGGGCTCCTCAATCCCAACCAGTCTCCTTAGATCCAACAACAGGCTTAAATTTCTGACCAGCCTCACTCCCTTTCCTCTTTAAAGGGCAGGTTTTGAATCGGTTCCAAAGAACAACACACAACGAATGGCAAGAGCACAACTGACTCCTCCAAACCTCTCCCACACAGACAAAATAGAGACTCAGCAGGTTGGATTTCAGGCCTGAGGAGAATTTCATGAGTGGGGTCTAAACGCCTGAGAACCAGGGCGTCTGCTGGAAGGTGCGAGGCCACATCAACTCATCTGATGTATCCGATGAAGTGAGCTGTAGCTCATGAAAGCTTATGCTCAAATTGGTTAGTCTAAGGTGCCACAAGTCCTCCTTTTCTCATCACCACTGGCATTCACTGAGCAGCTTGGACGATGCCCTCTTGGGATTTCCAAGTCCATAATGAACTGTCCGAGCATTGCAGTCTGAGTGGGACTGGAGGATGGGGTCAGGTTAGAGGAGGGACCTAGTTTGTGTGACACCAGGGGCTCAGGCCTGCAAGCTCGTGACTGAGCTGCTACCTGCCTCTCTCCCCAGGCCTCTCAGCACATAGCACTGGGCTTTGTGCATGCTCAGTACCAATTTCTTTCCTCCCACTCTGCCCTTTGCCGCCCCTCCTGCTAAGGAAACGCAAGAGGCGTCTGTTTCTCAGCATGAAGCTCTTGCCCACAAAACAGCACCAAGTGCAGCATCACTCGTTCCCACAATTTATGAGCCTGGTTATTAGAGCAAATTTGTCAAGCAGTTAATGTCAAGCCCTTAAGCTGAAGGGTCTGGATACAGGGAGATTCTGGAGTGACTTATTATCCCCCTACGCTTGCCGCTCTTGGCTCCGGCACAGTCTTTCTTATTAGTGAGCTTCTTTTGTTGGCATGACATGCAACCGGCCCCTCCCACTGTCTGAGCCTTTCCATTCCCAATGCCAGTTTTTCAAGGCCTGTGTCCTCAGGGGATGCCCCCAGCCTGGCTCCGCTCACTGACCATCTATACCCACGTCCAGGCTCTTTGCCCTGCAGATGATGGCAGGAGATGGGGCCAGGTCCCTGTTGTGATTTCTCCCCTGTTCCATGGAGAAGGCTTTGGCCCTAGAGCCTACAGGAGAGCCCAGCTACCGGACAGGCAAATGGGAGGGATTCTGCACCTGATCTGCTCAGTCCATTCTCAATTGCCTGGTTGCCATCTAGCTAGGATGAAGTGCACCCCGTCGCCCATACCAGCAGCTCAAAGCAGGTCTCTACCCTGTTCCCAGCAGGGCAGTAGCACTGCAGGATCCCTCGGCTTTTGACCAGATGGCTCAGGCCAAACCCCTCCAAACCCTGTACCCCTTGCTCTTTCCAAGCCCTCAGTTACAGGATGCTGAAGGAGGCAGGGGCTTGGCCATTGAACGCTGAAGAGATGTGGGGTTTTAGCTAGGGATTCCTTCACCTCCAGGTTCCTGGTTCAAATCCCACCTAAGTCTGCTGGGAGAGTGGCTGCCATCTCACCCCAGGAGCTCAGAGGCATCAGTCCATGGCTATGTGCTGTAGCCAACAGAGTAAGAAGAGGATCATTTAGGAATTCCCTATTGAATCAGGGCAGGATCCATCTCGCCCAGTCTTCCTGTCTTCAGCAGAGGCCATCACCAGCTGCTTCAAAGCAAGGTGCAGGAACCCTGCAGTTTCGGGAGAACCTGCTCCTCAGGGAAGTTTCCTCCTGACCCCAGGTCGGTAGCCGTTAGCTTGTGCCCTGAAACTTGAGGATTTAGCTCCCTTCTAAAAGTTATTTATGAAGAGTTTTGCTATAACAAATGGGAACTTTGTTCACCACCAAAATGTTCCAGCCTTTGTTCGGAGTCCTGCCCTTGGTGCCATTTGGTGGCAATGAGTTCCACAGCCCAATTGTACCTTTGTGACGCACTCTCCAGTGCGGTCAACCTAGCACAACATTGACCTTCACAATCTGTATGTGAAAAGCCTAGATTCTGGATGCTCCTTACAGTAACAAACTAGTTTGGAGCCATCTTTTTTCTGAAGGGGAAAGGATATTTTTAAAATCCTCACACTTTAATTCTTCTCTGAGCTCACTTCTTATTGCCCCCCGCCCCCAATTCCTAGCCCCCTTTGTACCCACTCTCCTTTTAGCAAAAAGGGTGAACCATTGACTTCACCCCACTTTTGTTTCTTGGCCTCCGTCTGGAGATTGTGAGCCTATGAGGAAAGCTAATGGCTCCACCGGGGATTGAACCCGTGGCTTCCTGGCAGCTGCTTGGCTGAAAAGAAGCTGAACATTGAGCAATGGTACTAGCCCATCCCCCTTTAATGAGCTGGGCCAGAGCTGCGGTGAAAGTAAGATGTCCTGCCAGTGAGCTCTGGGAGCATGGGGAGGTGGTTTATAAAGATAAAAAAAGGAATTCTTTCCTCCAAGCGCCGCTCTCTGGATAGGGCCTTTGCTTTGCACTTTCCTCTGCAGCAGATAGCTCAACTCCTGGCACTGCTGCAGGGGCACTGGGTTTCATTCACACACACTGGAGATTAGAAGGTCTCTCTCCTCTAGGCAGGAATCCAGTGTTAATTTTTTTCTGGAGTGCCCGAGCTGGCTTTCTTTTCGGCCCCTCGGCGTGCATTGCAGCTGGGGTGGGACACTGCTCTGGGAAGCTGGAGGATTTTGAAGGGCAGAGCACAGAGCTCTTTTACTGAAACTCGGAGGAACTTGGGCAGCTACTTCGACGAGTGCCTTTAAAAAATCTTGGCCCCGGGCCCGATGTCCACCTCCCCTTTCTCCTGCAGGCGTCGTTCCCCATGGCGTTCCTTCCTCCTGTCTGTTGAGGACGTGGCCTCAAGGTAGCTAGCCCTTTTTCGTAGTCCACACAGAGGATGGCTTCCCGGAGTGAGCCATCATCCTAGCTGGATGTGTTATTGCTCCACGTGGTGGGATCTTGGCATAAGCTGTCTTCTGGCTGGACAGCTCTTGGGATGGGTTCCTGGTGCATGGGTGTCTTCCATTGCAGGGGAAGCCCTGGAACTAGATCTGCTCCCCAAGTCATGGTGTTGTTCCTTGGAAGGGGGTGCCCTTAGATACCCCCAACTCATCCAGTGCCTCAAGCAGCTCTCACAGTCTGTTCTCCACCTCTTGGAAGAGGAGTTTCAAGGCCCCCTTCCCTCTACCCCTACACCTCCCGGTGGCAGCACTATGCACACAGCTCTTTCTGCTGAGGCCCCCATGGCTGGTCACGGGCACAGGCCAATCAATGCCTTTGCTCCGTCCTCCCCAGCACTGGATGCACATGCTGGGTAGCAGCAACGGGGGAGGGATTTGAAACCGTAGGGCAACCCCTCCTTCCACACCCAGCACTGAGGCAGCTGCTACGAACATTTTGGCGATCGGAGCATTGGCTGGGAGACGAGGCTGTTTCTGGAACATTTAGCACCACCGGGAGAAATGTCCGACGCTTCTCTCGACCTCCCAGCCCAGCCGCTGGCTTTTATTTTTAAACTCACTGGCTCTTGCCCAGCTACGACAGGCAGGAAAAACCCCAAGCCAATAAAAGCAGAGTAGGCAGCATCCCTACAAGGTGGGAGGTAAGGCAGAGCAGGTCTAAGGTGTGCCAGTAAACTCTGGAGCCCTGGGCTCAAACCCAGCTAAGCCCTGTCTATGCAACAGACAGCCATGCTTTTGCAAACAGGTTCTGAGAGCCAGCTGCAAGGAACACGACCAAGCTGTGTCCATACACAGAAAGGAGCAGCTGCGTTTGTTCACCCATGCGGTGTTGGTACCGGTGCATTGTGGAAAAACCTGGGCCGCTATCCCAAAATCCTCAGGAAGGAACAGAGCACCCAA
The DNA here is from genome assembly GCF_965140285.1 of Lepidochelys kempii. NCBI lineage: Eukaryota > Metazoa > Chordata > Testudines > Cheloniidae > Lepidochelys > Lepidochelys kempii. The sequence continues at coordinate 3,086,698 of NC_136398.1, read as the reverse complement.
AAACCATGCACACAGAGCAGGACCAGCAGCAGCGCTCCAGGGATGCCTGCCCCAGCCCACATGATGTTAATGGGAGTCTTCTGGCTGATTTCCACGGTCCCAGGGAAAGCAGCACAGCCTCTGAGCCCTCCGCAGAGCAGCTCGAGGCAGATGGGGGTGAAGCTTTTCTTATCTGAACTCTGTTAGGATGGGAAGCTCTTTGGGGGCAGGAGCAGGATCCTGGCAGTGTCCCACCCAGAGCACAATAGCACTCCAACAACAAAGCCAATATATTCAGATATTGCACCCAGGCACGAGGCAGCGAAGTTACTTTGGCAGCACTCTGCCTGGGACAATTACAGACACGATACAGACAGAACAAGCTACACTCGCTTTACGGTATGTCAGTCAGTCTCTCACACCCCCACCCCAAGCTGGTTTGTACTCGGCCTGGCTCAGCTGTATCTCTGCTGCCCCTACCCAGGCTACCGTGGCTGCACGGCTATTTTCTACTCATGCTAGCTCCAGGAGACTGAGCAGGTGTCCATGAGTAGGGGAATCATGCCCCTAGTTCGTTGTGTAGATGTAGCCGCCCACCCACTAATGAAGTAGTGGGGTCCAGTGTCCAGGACAGGGACTCAGGAGACCTGGTTTCTATTCACCGACCTGCTGGGTGACCATGGGCAAGTCATTGCCCTTCTCCAGGTCTCAGTTTCCCCATCTGTAAAGCAAAGATGAGGATACTGACCTGCTTTGCAAAGAGGGATGAAGAGTGATACCTCCACCTAGTTCTTCTCTTCCTTGGGCCACGCGGTCTCTGTGCATCCTCATCTGTAAGGGGGATGATCACAAGCCCTAGAGCGCTTGCCATCAGGAGATCTCAGAACGCTTTACAAAGGTCAGCCTCAGTATTGTTATTAACAGCACTTCCCTGCTTCAGTGGGGGTTGGGAGTACAAATACATTGAAGACTGTGGGGCTTGGACTGTGGAAGCAGAGCTAGGGGATAGGATCATCTGCCACGTCCTTCTTCAGCACCTAGACTGAGCCTGCTGCAGAACTGAGCTCCAGATCCAGGGCTCCGAACACCCTGCAGTTCAGACCGGGGTTTTGGTTCCGCTCAGGGTGACCATAGAGGCCATTTCAAAACCCAAATCCAGCCTCGGAGTCTGACGCACCCTGCAAAGTTCAGGGTGGTGTTAGGATGTGGAGGTTGTTCCAGGGCTGGGCCAATCTCCAGAGCGGACCAATCTCCAGAGCGGACCTGCAGCTGCAGGAAAGGGCTCTCCCTCTCTCTGCTGCAGGCAGGATACGCTGGGAGGATTCTCCTTGCTCCAACTTGTGCTGTCGCCATTGGGCTATTTTCAGCATCTTGCCTGGGACAGGGGTGTGCCTGAGAATTAGTCAAACCCTGTACTTTCTCCCCGTTACACTGCCTTTCCCAACTCAGACTAAACCCAGACGATGCCCTGTCAGTGCAGACACCAGCCAGTTGCCCCTGCAGTGGGTGGGTGGGTTGTTGAGGGGAGCCAGTGCTGCGCCTCCCTCCCCTGAGCTCAATTACAATGCTGATTGGGGGCTGAGGTGATTGGCTCCGATGAGCGCACAAAGGCACAGTGAGCTCCAGCCCCAGTAACCTTCAGGGATTCGTTTAACCGGGTCCGTTTGCTGGGTAGTTCTTGGAATAACAAATTGTATCATCCAAAAAAACCCCAAACCACAAAAGGGAACTGGCGTGCAGCCTGCTCAAAGGCTGCTTGTCTGGAGGCCCCCAGCACCCCCAATCTCCCTCAGCAAATTCAAATTTAACAAAAGCAAACAGCACACTCAGCCCTGCTCTCTCACCTGGCCGCAGACCGAAGGCTGGCCAGGGCTTCGCATGGTACTTTGGGCTAGTAAACCGTGTCTTGAGCCAGGGCATCCCTGTTAGACAAAGCACACACGGCCGCCGGGGCTGCTGATGCTGGGTCAGCACCATGTCTGGAACGGACTGAAGGATGGTGTTAAGCTCAGGAGCTGGCTGTGCTTATCCAGCAGCAGACTGCTGAGTGGAGAGGATGAGCTACATGGTAGTTATTTGCAGTCCGTTGGTTTAAAATGAAATTACTGGGCCAGGGTCAATGGGGCTGTGCTGATCTACGCCAGCAGGCCCACTGGTTAGACCCCTTGATTTACCTGCCATTGCCAATTCTTGTTATGTTCACAGCATACACCCAGAGAACTTAAATCAAAACCAGCAAATACACTGCACCCTTCCAGCAAGAGTAACAGTACTTCCAGTCAGACTCCACAACAATCACACATGGTGACCAAAACCAGAGAGAGACAAGGCAGGCTGCTCCCCAGGGCCTGTCCACCTCAAACCTCCCATTTAAGCAATTGTGTGCAAAAAAAGTAGCCCCAAAATCACTATGGTTGGCAACACCACTCCTTCCACACTCTCCCTCCCCTCCCCCGCCCACAGAATAGTCTCGCCAGCCCCCAGCAGAAGAAACCCCCTTGAGGTTAGGCAAGTGGGGAGACAGAGGCTGCTGTCCCCTTCTCCCCCCATGCCCATGGCTACAGCATCCCTGTTCCCCTCCCCACCACCACACACACACTAACTGAAAGCAAACCAGGATCATGGCAGGGGCTGCAGGCAGGCCCCCCCCGCCCCAGCTCTGCCCAGTGAGGCTGCCCATCCTTACCACTGGCTGTGCAAAACAGGCCTCACGACGCAGACTTGCTCACCATTCTGGTGTTCTAATGCTGAGCTACCTTTGTACACAGTCCCGAGCACGGCCGTGCACCAGTGCAAAGCATGGCCCTGCTGGCTTTCCTTCAGGGCCTTATGGGGGTGTGTGAAGCCCCTTGTTTCACTAGTCCCGGGGTCCCTGCATTGTTATTTAGTCACACCATGGTAACCACTAGAGAGCTCAGTTAGAAAGGGGGGGGCCCATTGCACTGGGCCCACAGGCGCTTATGGTTTAGGATCTGCTCCTTGCAGTTCAGACAGTCTCTACCTTCCCTGGGAGGGGGACCAGGGCTGCTGCTGACTTTCTGGTGCATGGGCCAGACTGAGACAGGCAAAGAGAACCAGCACGCCTGGGAGAAAGCGCCCCCGGTGGAGTGAGAGGAGCAGCAAAGGGAAAAGGACAGTAACACAATCACCTGGCTAGCAGTCAGCACTGTGCAGGCAGCCTCCTGCGTGCTCCCTGCCCCGCTGAGAGCACCGTCACCCAGCCAAACCAAACACGTGCGGCTGCCAACTATCTTGCTGCTTAACCTATTAAAGGTTTTGGCCCCAGCCTGGGTGTGTGCGGAGCAGGCAATGGGCAGCCCAGGCTGCTCAGAACATACCCCGTGCCCAGCAGAGACCAGGGCCATTTGCTCACTGCCCTCTAGGCAGCAGGGCAGAGGCACCGCTTGGAGCGTGTCTGTGCCCAGCCCAGCAGCAGCCGGCTTCCGTCGCTCACGCCGGGAGGGGGGTTATAGAACTCCCCCACCCACCCCCCCATGCTCACTCAAGAAACCACATTTTTAAAACACGGGCCCAGAGATGGGATGCCGGGAAAGCTTAGGTTGGCTTGCCCCTGTAGCCCCTCTAAGGGGCAACGGGAGCCTCTGTGCTGTGCCGGGGTTGCAGCCACCAGTGCAAACCCCCTTGCACTACTGCAGCGCAATCAGCACGGGTGAAGCACCAGGGCAAATCATGTCTGGCCGTGGCATTCACAGGGACACAGCTGAACCCCCCCGTGCACACACAGGGCTACAGCCCCCGTCTTAGTGCTCACGCATGAACATTTGTTATGGGACAGATCCTGCTGCCACAGATCATGGGGTGCGGGATCGGGCTCAGTCAGTAACTCCTCAGAGCTCAAGTAAAGGCACCAGGAGAGTGGAAGGGCCGGGAGGCTGACAAAAGCTCATTCTCTGTTCCCAGGGCACACAATGGACTAACAAAATCTTGTCTTTTGAAATCTAAATACCCCTGAGTTGAGAAACACCTTCCTGTCTGCTGAGACTCAGAGCCAGGCTCAGCTCACAAACAATGGCCTGTTCGCGCAGGAGGGGGACATGGCTGGGGGGAGGAGCCCTAGATGCTCATGGATAACGACCAAATACACACGGAGGTTCCCCACTTGGACGCTAAGGCCAACACGGTCAGATGGGGCAGCTACACTTCAGCACACAAGGCGCCAAGGAACCCACGTGAGATCTGCACTCCTCTGGCCACATCCCAGCCTTCCAGCCCTGTGGAGGCATGCAAAGAACTGGCCTGTTTGTACAGGGTGCTGCTATGGACCCGACAGCTGCCTCTGGGCAGTCAGTGGGACATCAGGCACTTCTGGGAGTCAGCCCATTCCTTTAGGGTGCTGTAGCCCCCCCCCCATGTTTGGAAGCTTCGTTTCCCAGGGCCTGGCCCCAGCAGTAAATGGGAAGTGTCTGCTGACTTCAGATTAGCTCCCTTCTAGACGCCAAGTCAGACTTTTGGAAACTGGTTCCTAGCAGAATAAATGGGGACATGTCCCAGGCTGCTTGAGTATGTACCCAAGGTCCTGGGCAGGTGGGGTTAGCCTGTCCAGCGGCCACAGCGTCGCTGTTATCATTACGTGAGCTAGCTTTCCTCTCCCTCGCTCAGGTACATCTCCCGGTGCTGCAGCCACGGCACGCCTCCCCATTACAGCGTAGCCACACTCTAGCAGCATGGAGAGGAACGGCCAAGAAATGCACCTACACCCAGAACCCACAACTCCCTGGGGGTCACTATGCTCCGAAAGTGCTGGGCTGGCCTATTTGAGAAAATCCGACAGTAACGGCTGTGGACATGGCAGCAGGATGCAGGTAAATTGCAGCAGGGCTCCAAAGTGGTGCTTCTGTATGTCTCTCCATAAGACAAGCTGTTTGGCTGGTTTTAAATTGGGAATAAATGACTGAGACAAAAGCCGCGGCTGTGCCAGGGCAGAGTTCCTCGCGGCTCTTCAGCTCCCAGCCAAGGGAGGGGAGAAACGGAAGAGCAGCTCTGAAACGTTGGTTGGAGCGTGTGGTGGCAAGACTCAGAGCGGGGCAGGGAGTGGGGCAGACACCTTCCCAGGGAGGCTACGAGGGCCACAGCATGTGGCAGAGGTATTAGAAAGAAGCATCTTATTGCTGCTTCTTCACCCCCTACAATAAATATCCCCACACACACCCCCCCCGCCCCGGCACTTCCCATTCCTGGCACTGCCCACTGGCCCCCACTCACCTTGGCACTGCCCCCCCTCATTCTCCCAGCATAGGAAGGGCCCCTGCAGCCCTCCCCCCTTTGGGCTCTGCCAGTGCCCTAACAGGCAGCTGCACACAGAGGATGAATGCCCTTGGATGCATCGAGCAGGTTAACCTGCTGCTCTACAGTGAGTGGTTCATGCCACTGAAAGGCCCCCCAGACTGCCTGCCTGGGGGGGATGAGCAGGGACTGAATGGGCACTAAGAAAGCAAAGGGGACTCTGGGCTTGAGGCAGATGCTTGGGGGAATGTCTATACTGCTCCTGGTCTCCGACTCCGGTTTGAGCCCCAATCCCCCTTCTGTCCATGCATAAATCAGTCTGACTCAGGTCAGCAAGACCTGGGTCCTAGGATGCTTCTTGGGGAGTGGGTCCCACTCCAGAGCCTGAGTCCTGCTACAACTCAGGTCCAAACCCGGTCAGTGTGGATGTAACTCAAGCTGCAGACCCGAGTCAGAAAGTCTGCATAGTGCAGTATGGATGGGTTAGCATGGCTGAGACACCAGAGTCCAGCAATCGTAAACTCAGTGTAGAAATACCCTAATAGAGCAGCACAACCCACTGGGAAACAAACAGATCTGGATACACGCACACATACCGACAATGTTCACTCCTCTCTTTGCTTGTGCCCTAGCACCTCTCACATCAGCTACGCTACAGGCCTGTCAGGAGCAGCCGCGACAGTGTTCATGGGCCTCCTGGTTTGCGCCATTTTTCTCCACGTTCCTTGAAACCCAGTTTCAGTCCCTTTCGCTTTGCCATGAATGGGACCTCCAAGGCAAAAACAAATCTTTTGTGGCTAGCAGAAGAGCAGCTGCTGGCCTGACTTCCGAGTGGGATCTCTGCGACTGCAGCTGAGAGCACCACCCGTGCATCCCTGCCTCAGAATGAAAGATGTTCTCTTGACAAGTCTTAAACCCTGTAATCCTCCTCTGAGTCATCATCACTTTCAAATAGGCCCGGAGGAGATACGCCAGGTATAAGGGAAAATTTATGAGACAGAGAGAGAGAGAGAGAGTGTCTCTCTCTCTCTTTGGGAATCCCTGGTAAATGTAAGGTAGGGAGTAATCCTGCCTGGCACGGGAATTAATTGGCTGGGACCTATGGAGCCTTTTCAGGTTTTTAACTTCCAGAGGCTCGTTCCTGTGTTCATTCCGTTTGGACTCCCACCTCAAGATCTGGCCCTTGGGTTTTGGCCACCTGAGTGGAGGCAGAGTCTCTCAAATGTAATCAAGTGGAATTGAATTATAAGAGGCAATAACATCAGGCACAGCATAAAGCTGCCAATTTAGATACTTCACTTCTGTCTGCTCATAGGGAGAGACAGGGAGGAAAGGCTTAAGGGAGAGGAATTAAAAGCTTCCCGTCTGGACTGCTCCCCAGTGGAGCAGAGCTTTGATTAGCACTTTCAGAGAGATCTACCTTCTCACCGGGCCTGGCTTCTCAAGTGACCCAGCAGATTTGAGCAAGCAGAGTGAACTGGTGGGAGGGGTGAAGTAGTTGAAAGGAGAAAAGGTGAATGGAACGGAAAGGTGGAGTCACCCCACGAGCCACGATATGAACCTTAACATGCAACCAGGATGCAAACGTGGAACGGTTTTTTGTTTTTGGTTTTTCTTGGAACTGTTGAAAGTGGTCACAGGCTGTTTCTACGGAAATAGATCCATCATCACCTCCTGGCAAAGCTGCAGGGCAACTGCCTGCACCTCCTTCTCCCTCCACCCTGGTTTCCACCAGTCTGTTGGCAAGACGGGTTTACAAGGCTGGGATCTCTTTCAGATACTCGGTACGCGGCGTACAGTGGGGCGTGAGGCCTCTACAGGCAATTTTCCCACACACGCACACACCTAGTAAAATTATTGATGGGTGCGTAAGATGCTTTCAGAAGGAAAGGCCCATCCCCATGACTCCTGTAAGAACGCGTAAGCAGCAACCGGCATCTCTAACTGCAGAGAGAAAGGGGAGAAGTTCCTTTCTGCCCGCAGAGAACAACTCAGTGTGGTCAGAGGTGGATCAGAGGCAGGATAAAGGGGTCTGGAACGGCGGAATCAGGCACCTCTACTCGCTGCTGATGCAATAGGACATGGTTAACACGCTCCCAGAGGCCATCCCAGCTTCAGGGGCTACAGCTCTGGGAAGCCAGCAAACTGCAGCAGAAGCAGGATGGATCAAGAGGGACATGAAAGCTGCAGAACCCAGGGGAACATCCAGCAAGGAGCTGAGCTAGGGTGAGAGCTGAGCTAATGATATTGCACCAGTCATCAAGTCACCAGACTGGCTCACCAGCCCCAGTCCTGTACCTCAGCGTCTCACTCCCTTCACTTGCTCCCGGCACCCACTCTCTGGGCCCTATCCTTGGCCGGGGCTGAAGGCCCTCTGACAGACTGACCCGTCTAGATATCTCACAGGCAGGTGGGCAGATACTGCAGTGGAGCCCATAAATTAGTGATGCTCTTCCCATGAAGGGAAGGACTTGACAGATGAGGACCTGAGAGTTCAAGTGACAGAGTGTAGCCCCTGAGCTTACATTAAGATGCAAGGCCCACCAGCCTGAGTAGGAGTAAGTTACTTCACAGAGTTAACATAAGTAAAGTAACAGTGACCTAAAGTCACGAGCTGGTATAAGACTTGATTTTGTAATAATCACAAGTGCTGAAATTAAGAATAAAACTGCTGACAGGTAAGTGCTCAAGATGACTGTTTATACCAGTTTAGAGTATTTTTGGAGGAAAACAGCAGCAGATGCCTAATCACAGGTATCTATGGAGACTAATTGACATATATGCTAATAAGATTAAACTAGTTAATATACTAACCTATAGGATAAGGCGCCCCAATATTACTAGGGTGGGGTAGTTAAGACACAGTAAAGGAGGGAGGAGTCATTCATGTGTGTGATGGACATCAAGGCCTACAAAACTTTCAGCCTTGAGTCAAGCCATTGAGTTCTCCACTGGCATGCCAGAGTCAGAGTAGGATATGTGCCTCGAATCCCCAGGGATAGAGTGAGTATACACATGGAATGGTGCGGGCCATTATTACAGGTCTGTCTTACTTCTCCCTACTGGTTTGGATTATTTTACTTCTAGGACTAACCGCAGGAATACTAAACATATTTTAATTATAAAAGGTCTTCCGAGAGCATGAGCGTTGTCGTCACTGCTGTGCTCATTGGGGCTCCCAACTGAACAGTGATCCTGAGAATCCCAGGCCTGATCTTGGGACCAGGACCTACCAAATTTCAGAGTGTTAATTGGGAATTCTTGAGAAATAATATAGTTGATACACAATCAACAGATCAGCCAACAGGAGCGAACCCTCATCTCCTAGGTACCAGTCATAGGCCTGATCACAAAGCCTTTGCCCAAGGTTAGGCCAGCAGGTGCAGAGTGCTCAGCACCTCCAGGATCAGACCTCATTACTAAATTCACATCTGCCTCCAGTTCTTTTTCTTCTGCAACTTAGCTAGGAACAGGAAGGTTGTGAAATTGGACCTGAAGGGGCTGGAAAGGGGGTAGGATGTTGGATGTGGAAGGTAAGCCCCAGATCCTCAAAGGTATTTAGGTACTGCGTGTTTCTGTTACTTGACAACCACGACAGGGTGTAAAGGGCTGTTGTACAAGGAGAGTCTAGAGTAGCTACAGCTGGCTGTAACCCAACATTGCCCTCGCCTCATGCAATCCTGCTCTGGAACCACACAACTTCATGACACACGCTGCCACGCAGCAACACAATGCAACGCAGTACAGAACGTGGTATTTGAAACTGCATAATGACCCCTCTCAATATTAACTTCATCAGAGCCAAAGGAGTAATGCAACAGTATGTGGTACCAAACTCTCATTGTGTAGCAGGCTGCACAAAATAATGCAGTATAGCACACTGCAGTGACACATGCATTGCTGTGTGTCAACAACATACAAAGCAATACTAATGGTGCCCTACACACAGTATCGTGGTACACTGCCCCCACGGTGTTATTTTGGAAAATGGTGCATGAAGGAAACCCAACACAGCAGACATCACGCAGTGCTTCCCTGCCATAACACATGGCAACAACACAGTGAGATGCATGCATACAACTTTGGAAAAAAAGTGAGTCAATGCAACAAAACCGTTGCAAAAATAGTGCATCGCAGCACAATACTGACAACAGCACGGAGGGCTGCATGGCACCACACGCAATTGTAGCCACCAGCATTCACAAGGCTGTGGTGCACAAGCGGATACATCATATTAGAGAGGTCACCGCATTTGTTTGGAGGTCATCAGTGTCATGGTGCCATCCTTGTACATGACGGTGTCGCCACAAGGCAGTGTGAGGAGCAAGGCTGGCTCCCTGGACATTGGCTCGACCCAAGGGTGTTATTTCAGAAAAATTCAGGGGGTGGGGGAGTAAGGTTGCGCCGGTATATAGAACATTATCTGTGATTATACCATATCCTGCAAAGTTGCAGGGGGTGGGTGGTGGGGAGAAAAGGGGAGCATTTAGACCTATAAAAAGTTTGGAGGGGCAAACCATGGTCAAGGGGGGCAGCTGCATAGCAACCAACACCCCAGACTAGCACGGCCCTTGGTTAGCAAACCTCTCTCGTCCCGCAGTCAACGTTATGTCCTGGTCTCTCTTCAGTTCACAGGCTAGCAGCCAGTTCCACTACAAAGGACTCCGATCATGGTCACGAATCGTGCAGATGTTGCTTTGCTCTTAAGGTCGCTGCCAGGCAGTGGGAGGAGTGCATCACTTCTCTGGCCTCTGCCAGGCTAAGCGGTCGATTTTCTGGTTTGAATTAAGAGAACAGCAGCAAAAAAAAAAAAGGGGGGGTGGGGAACCTTTATGAAAGTCCTACAAGAGTGGCAGGGGTGCAGCCAAGAACAACTCTAGTTGCTCTTTAAAAATCAACACGTTAAATAAAGTTCTTTGTGTCCTAAAGGTAAGCAATTGCTTTAGGAACCTGAACACAGGCCCATTAATGAGGGGCAACAACATACAAACTTCCCACTATATAAATAAAGCTTTGTATCTATAATTCAGTTTGAATCTGGAGTCCACCACGTTGCTTTATTTCCAAACGGTAGAGCAGCCACCATTTGGACAGAACAAGGAGAGCAATCCTCCGCATTCTGCTCAGTAGATCAATTCATTTAAAGCGTAAGAGCAGATTCTATTTTTTTAGCCCGTACCCAAGGTGCAGATGCACCAACCTGCCTGCCAACCAGCGATGAAGTCTCTGGGTTTCTGAGATTTCATTATGCACCCGTGTTGCTATCATGTAATGAAATGAATGTGCAGAACTAACATGCTGTGGGGAAGATTGGATTTTTGGGGTCTGGCTTGCACAGAAGCTCAGCAGTTTTTACCCATAATAAATCCCCTGGCACATTTGCTGGGGTTAGGGGACGTGGAGTTTGAGGTCTAGGGTGCAGACACAAGAAGTCAAACAGGGAGCCCTGCCAGGAGTTAGTATGTATCTGAGTAACACAGCCAGGCAAATTATTACTGATAGCCAGGGTTGATGGGGTGGAGGGGAGAAGGAAGGGAGGACAATTGTACTAGGGCCCCAAGCTCCAGAGCCCCCCCCGCAAATATCTGTAACTGGGGTGAAATGGTAGAGGGTGGGGTCCCAGCAAACATTGTACAGGGCCCCAAATTTCTCATGGCTGGAGAAGGGTCTTCCTGGGAACAATTTTGCCAGGTGTTGAGCTTCCTGGAAGCCCTGGAGAGTTGTGGGTTGTTCAACATCTCACAGGATCAGACCTTTAGGGCGAGTCAAAGGGATGGTGGGTATTAATTTCCCTGTCACCCACCTACACACCCTGCCTTTAGCATGTCTGCTAGGAAGGGCCTCTTACCACAGATCTGAAAACATCCCCCACGCTATGGGCCAAATGCAGCATCGATGAGCACAGCGATGTAAGCAGCATGTTAGCTGTAACTGGGCTGGAGACCAAGGTTCAGGGCCAATGCATCGTAAATCTGCACCTGCTGGCAGTCAGTGGGTAAACATCTTACACGGCTAGGGCAGGGCAGGGCTTGAAGACTGCAAAATGAAGCCGTCCCCGTCGCCGATTTCACCTTACCCATCGCTGCTGCTTTGCCCTCCCACACTCGTTTTCTCATCCACTCCTAGGAACGCAGGAAAGGACAGTCTGGGTCAGAGCCGCAGTCCAGCGTCTGATCTCAGCCAGCACCAGCTGCTTCAGAGGAAGGTGTAAAACATGGCAGTTACAGGGACTATGTTCACCTAACGAGGAACTTATATTTGGCCCAGACACTTGAATGCAATGAGAGCCTACACTACCATTAGGACCGACTTTGGCCCTAGATGTTTGTGATGGGTGATAGGGAGCTGTGTATGGGCAAGTTTCCCCTTCTTCCTTAAATTTTGCAGCAGTGGAGAGCAGATCAAAGCAGATGTACAGCACCCACGATACCAGCCACTATATGCAGGGCGCAGAAGAGTGACTCCAGCCAGCCTCTGCTTGTGAGTCACGCTGCTCTGTGGTGTGAATCAGTTTTAATTGTTTTTTAAAAATCATTCATTCAGATGAGCCCTTGGAAATGTCACAGACCACCTGAATAAGTCAGCTCCTGTTTCAAGCCAGTTTTCACTTCCCAGTGAATTGGACAATTACCAGTCAAAACCAAACAAACAGACATCGTATTTATTATATCTCTTCTCAGCTTTGCAGGATGCTGCAACCCGCTGAGCATTCAGCAACAAACAACTAGCTGTGATCTGTATCATGGCCACACCTTTGAAATATCCTCTCCAGTATTTCCAGTAGGAGCTCTTAAAAATCCTGCACTCAGCTGCTAACAAACAAGGCCTCACATCCCATTCCTAAATGGCACAGAAAGTGTCCCCCCCCAGGATCACCAAAAAAAGCAAGCTTCCAAGCGCTGAGTCTGGACTGATCGTTTTGGGCAGTTTCAGAGCAACTGTAAATAGAGATTAAATCATCATAAAATGTGCAAAAACTGGCACAAATATCACTCCACATTTCAGAGGTCAGCAGAATTGAGCATTCAGGTTTCTAGCAGCCCCTGGGTTGAGTCAACATTTTCCATACCCAAGTTGCAAAGGGGGGAAGGGAGACGGGGAGGGGAGAAGTGACCACTGGAATTCACAATGTTACTTTCTCGGCATAAGGAGAAACCAGCAACATTCCAGCCTCCTGCCATGTGATGCAATTGGTGACAAGATGCTGCTTAAATACAAAAGTCAGTGCTGGTTGATACAAACAAGTCTGAAAGGAAAAAAAGAAATGTGGATCTTTGGTTGGTTTTCAGCCACTAGAGGGACCTGAGCTAGCACCCTCCTGGATGTACGAGACGTGCGATTCGAGCAAAAACCAAGTAGCGCTCCAGGAACACCTACTTCTCACTTCCCAGCGATATTTAATGGGATCAGCTTTTCCCTTTGATTGCTCACAGCTTAATTATTAGCATCTGAGCTGCTTTGATGATCTGCTGGTGGGCTGGGAAAAGGAAGATTCTCTCTTTGTTTTGCTGTTTCCAAGCATGTCAGGGTCATGCAAGTTAAAATCTGACTCCAAGATTTTGAGTTACTGTAAAGAGGACTCCAGGGGCTGCTTTACGGGTGGCGTGGCAGAATTTCCTGGAGAAATGATGGACCATATAAGTTGCTATAGATTCTAGTTTGGCTCTGTTTCTGTGACAATAGTTTCTACAATGCCCTTCATTCTGTAATCCTTCTGCACAGGATAAGCCAAATTTTGCCCTCAGTGACATCTCTATCACTGAAGGTCACCAAGCCCGCCTCCCACAGAACTCATCTTGCCCACCACTGAAATGCAGCCACCTCCAGGGTATTAGAGAGTGGCTGCTTCAGAGCACCCAGCAGGGTAGGACAGAAGTGCAAGGAATCCTGTATCCTGTTACAACTGCGGTGAGGATTTTGGCTGAGGAAATAAGCCTTGGTAGAGTCTCTTGGGAAACAGTGCCCTGAGTTCTCCTAACTGCCTTGGGTGGTCAGGACCTTGGATTTACTCTTCCTCCTTTAGACAGAGCCGGCAGGAACACAGCGCTCCCCGGTACCACACTGGCTCATTGGTTCAGTACTAAATCAAAATGAAATACAGCACCAGGGTTTCCCTTGGCATGTCCTATCCAAGTCCCTGACCAGGGACAACCCTGCATAATTTATAGGATGATGCACTCCCAGCAGGGCAGTCATAAGGCTATTAACACAGCTGCTAAAGGAACATCCCAGCCTGGACTTCCTCCTATTGTTGGGGACATTGGGGCATGGCTATTAGGTAATTTGAGGGGATAAAAAAATTATAAGTGTTAATGAAGTTTACACTATGGTACTAAAGAGAATTTGGACTCTCCTTACTGCAGGCTGCTACTCCCTCCTTGCCATGTTGGGGCCTGATCTAACTCTCACCCAGGTCAGTGGGAGTTTTCACGTTGACTTTGGTGGGATTTGGATGGGGCCCCGGTGAGCATCTTCCAGCAGCTGAGCAGACGGTTCGACTAGCAGTACAGAGGAGCGCTGCAGAACAGCGAGACAGGTAACTTCATTGCTGCATGCAGAGCCTTGCAAACACAGGGCTGCGTCCTGCTCCTGTTGAAGTCAGACGTAAAACTCCTGACACCAGCGAGTGCGGGGTCCAGCTTTGATGGAAGCAGCCAGTGACTCACTAGCACGATAAGGCATTTGTCTCGAGTTTAGCGAGGCTCTGCATAACCTGCCAATTCCTCCAGCTCCCAATGCTTGCTCAACGAAAAGGAAGTACCCCACCACTGGGGAGTGTGAAATGATCAGGAGCCACAGCCTCAAAAGTCAAGTTGCTCATATAAAAGTAGAAAAGCGAAGACCATTAAACTTGTAATCCATATGCTGTTTGGTGGGTGCTGCAGAGCGGGAGGAAGGACTTGTGCCGTGGAATAGTCCTCTGGCTGCCAGAACATGGGTGGGGGGATAGGGAAGGGAGGATGGCAGCTGCCCAAGCACTGAGATATAACTAATGAAATCAAGGGTGTTGGAAAGGAATCCTATGCTCATTTCCTCAATGGGGAAAAAAGACACGATGGGCCCACAGTTCCCACATCATGGGCCACGTGGAGTCTTGACATTCCTGTGCCATCCCCAAAAGTATGTGTTATTAGTACCATCTGGTGCCCAAACCAAGATCAAGGCCCTGTTTGCTCAGTACTGTGCAAACACAGTAAGAGACATTCCCTGCTCCCTGCAGCTTATGGTTTACATGGACAAAACAGCGTGGGAAGTGAGTTAGTGCTCAGCAACAGAGCCAGGAATAGAACGCAGCTCACCTGCCTCCCAGGCCAGTTCCCTCGCCACTGGGCAACACGGGCACTGCTGTAGTGACGCTGAAGTCAGTTACACACCATCTCCGCGTGGCTATCTCCTGGCTCTCTTTCTGCTCATCCCAAAGACTACAAGAGCACTGAGTGTGTAAAGCAGCATGCAGTGAAAAGGCCACTCACAGACTGGAATTTGCGTACTTTGAAGGTTTTTTATTTGCCTGTTTTCATGGGAAAGTGCGGTCAGAATCCAAGGGCCTGGCATTTTGCTCTGAGAACCGAGGTCTATGGCCAGCTTGGTGTCTCCCACGCGTTGTAGGTTTGTTGGCCAGTCATTGAAAAAGCTCCATCAGCTGCACATGCGAGTTTTCATTCGAGGCAGAAGTCCCAGCGGACACAGCTTGATTAAGAGCCGAACGGGCTGGCTCAAGTACAGCTCCCATTGACTTTGTGGCTTCAGAACTGGGCCATTGCTAGAGGTCTATGGGACTGTAACAACCTGTGAAGCCATTAAAGGGTTCTCCAGAGATGCCAATCCCTGAATCTTGGGTGAGAAATTTCTTGCCTTTTAAGTGTCACCACATGCAATTCCATAAGACTCCCCAGTCTTTGTTAAGCCATTCACTCTTCTGGAAACCCCTTGATAGTCAGTAACCGGAGAAGATGCTCCAGAAACTTGCCTTACCAGGCTTCTACTTTCCTTGGAAGAATCTAAGGTAGTTGGATCTGGTATCAGGGCAGTACTAGGTTACCAGCCACAAATCCCCCTCCCCCCACCATCCTATTTCATATATCATCGCTAATACGCTGTCTGCCCAACAGCATTCTTGGTGCATTCCTGCAGTAAGTACCACGGATTTGCTGTGCTTTATGAAAAATGAAAAGAATGTTTTAAATGAAATTAATTCTTATGAACCCAACATTTCATAAAAAGCACTACCTTCGTACGGTCCAGCATAGGGCAGCTCCATGCTCTGTGTTAGACTTGCACGCAGGGACGGGAAAACACAGGCCATGGCATAAGATGTGCTGGACAATGAACATTTTATAAGCGTTTGCAGGGTCTCAAAGGGTTCCATCCTAGCACTTCATTTATGCTCAGCAATAACACAGGTGGCGATCTTTAAAGAACAAAGAAGAGAACTCCTCATGGAGAAAGCGCTCAGGGGAGGGCCAAGCAACAATGTCTAGTAAGAAGAAAAGGAGCCGTGTTGGCCACGCAGAGGTTGAGGGCTCTAATTCCTCGAGGAAGGCCGTGACACAGGAGCTTGCAGTTTCCCACCCAGTTGGCCCAGGAGTTACTTTGGCATGGACCTGAGCAGGTTTTGTGAAGCTGGGTGGAAAGGAATGAAGAGATTACGGAACCAGGCAGCGAGATCGTGGTGCCACTTTCCCTTCCCTCCACCCCACTCCTCATCTCCCATTCAAGAGACATTAAAGAAAGAAATCTGCCTTTCACCACAGAGCAGGAGGAGCTGATGCAAAACTGCCTGGTTCCCTCTTTTCATCTTCACTTTAAAAAGCAACTAAATTAAAAAAAAAATACCCAAACCCTCCAGCAACTTTCTGCTGTCCCATCTTCCTCTGCTTTGGTGAAAGCTCTAGTATTTTAGGACAAAATGGCTTATGCTTCATGGCTAGAACTGAGGAAATAATTCACAGCCCTAGTTATGGGGTGGATTTCATTCATGTGTGTGTTCAGGAATTGTCAACAAACCAGTGGCCAAGATTTTCAAAACTGTTCAGGAACTTTCCCCATGAAGACCTGTTGGTCTTCAGAACCTTCATGCTTTGTATGTTTGCAGCTGGATAGTCAAAATGGGTTGGGTCAGTTACATAAGTCCGTGTCTTTTGAGGCCAAGCTCTTTGGAGCAGAACAGTCTCTTACTCTGTGCTTGTAAAGTGCCTAGAATGATGGGGCGCTGATCACAGTAGGGGCCCAGCAATGCTACAACAACAGTGTTAACAATCCTTGCGGTATTGTGTGTTTTTCTTAATCTCCCAGCTCCTTGAATCAAGAAGGTGCCCAAATAGCTCAGCTTTCATTACGAACAACAAAGACATTTCTAAGCCCTCATGGCTGTGGAGAAGAAACTGAAAATGGGATCTGACTGCACCGGACAGCTCAGGAACTGGACAGCAAAGAACTCAAAACTTAATATTTAAAGAAAAATCTCGTGATCTGTGGGGCCCTGACTCATGAGCTTTGAATGCTGGGGGGTGGCAATACCAATAAAAAAAATAAAAAAAAAATCATAAATGTAGCGTTGTCCCTTTCCTCTGAACGGATGATTTACGTCACTCCCCAAGAGAGCACAGATTTCACAGTGGAATGTACCTTAAAATTCTCATTTTTTTTTTGCTAAAAACGAGCTTTTCTGAGAAAAATTCACTCCTGCGACCCTGGCTGGCAGTGTGCTGGTTCACTGTGTCCCACTTAAGTTCTCACAATAGGGTGTAAGTGGGGTGAGTGGTGCCTGGTGCTGGCTCTCTGCACTGCATGTGTGGGGAGCTTTGCTCTCGGTGTATCTGTGCTGTTAAAGCCCAATGGCTCGAATGTTTGCAGGAGACGAACACAAAAGGGTTGCAAACTCATCGGAATTTAAATCTGCTTTTAAATTCCAAGGAATTTTTGCAGAAAATTTCTCCCCCCACCCCGAATTGTTTGCTCAGCTGTTAGCCATTGCATTAGTGGCATCTTGTCCCCAAAGGGGTTATTGCTTGAGCCCAGAACTAGAACATTCCTTCCCATTACAGCCAGGCAAACCTCCTCAGTTTCCCTGTGCAAAGGGGGTTGCAAGCTCCAATGCACGTTGGATTCACACACTCTGCCCCCTTCTGGGGTTTTATTCTGAGTTTGGGGATGGAGCAAAGCCAACGTCTCAAATCAAAAGCAGTCAGAGCTGCCAAGTTTCACAGCAAAACCACAGGATTTCGATAGGAAGCCATAAAATCAGTCCCAGGCTTGATCAACCTCAGGTAACTTTTTAAAAACAAAACTGGGCTGAGCTTTCGCACTTGTACCAAAACCTGAAAGCAGGTGCATTTGCCCTCGGCTTTAAATATCATTACAACTATTTCACAGAGAACGGATTCATAGGCGCTCCAGGCAGGTCCTGACCCTGAGCTATGTCGCATGATGGCACCTCCAGTGTGCCTTTAAAACGGAATCTGGACAAAAAGTTAAACAACTTCAGACATCTGCGATGACGACACCATGGCCTCTCTCCTAAAGTGACCCTGGCAGACTTTACCGACTTCAGCTATACACAGGGGTCAACCTTCCTCACCACTGAAGTGCAGCCACTTCTAGAGCGAAACACAAACTGTTCAAAGGCACACAGGAACACTACCCAGGAGTTTAAAACAGGAAGCAGAGAAGCATACATTCTCCAAGTGACAAGCACAGGAATTACAGTAGGGAGAATACATCTCCCCCCTCCCCCATGCTGGAATTTGGCTAGGACCCCAGAGATTTTGTAAAAAGTGCTATGAATTGTTACCTGTCCACCAGGGTCAAGACCTTGGGTTTAGGTTTCATGCAAAAGATGGCACCTCTCAAAAACACAGTACCCTCTTAGCACAACACTGTCCACCCAGCTTCTTATGTTGGCAATCCACGCTTTGGGATCTGAGCGCCACAGGGCAGAGATGAGTGCCACCCTACTGGATCATCAACACCACTTCCTGCAGCGATATCAAGGGAAATACGAGAGGTTTGCAGCAGCACAAGATGGCCAGGCTTCAGAGTCTCGGTTTTCTGTCCGAGACAAAGAAAAAGCTTTTATTTGACTACTGCACCTCAGAAGAAAGACTATTTCTGTGTGCTCCCACTGGCATAGTGTCTGCGGATAAAGACAGAGGTTAGATCACCACTCAACAGCCAGCAATATCAGCTCATTCATCTGGGTGAAGGCCTGGGTAAGACCCCCTTCTTTAGGCTTTAGATCCCTCTCAACTTGGAAAGCAACGACTGGAAGGACAATAGAGAAAGTGCGCAGCTATTTCCAGTGTGATCTGCAAGGAAAAAGGACAGAGCACAGGTAGATCTGGGAGAGCTGTGATTCGAGGTCGATCAGTCTTTGAGGAGACTGGCCGATCTCTAAGGTTTTAGAGATTCCGGGGGCCAAATTGTGCTGTCCGTTACCTAGGGTTTACACTGGGTTAACTCCAGTGAAGCCAACAGGAGCTGGGTGTGCTCTGGACCTGTGAATAGTTTTTACATGCTTCACACCCATGTTTGAAACCATTGGCCTTTGCTTCTGTGCATCTCCATGGTACAGAGCATCGTGATGGTGGGGTGGAAAATGGGGATAGACGCTAACCTTTCTCCCCTCCCGCAGATGCCAGGAAGACCACTTAGCAAAAGCTTGTACATCGGGTTGCCAATATTCATTGGACATATTCCTGGAGGTTCATCAAATGACCCACTCTTAAAGATTAAAGATTAATCTTTATTTAAATTCCTGGAGACTCCAGGACAATCCTGGAGGGTTGGCAACCCTACTCACACAGCACTGTGTAAAGTGCTGCATGTTATTGCAAAAAGAAAAGGAGTACTTGTGGCACCTTAGAGACTAACCAATTTATTATGCATGGATGCCAAAGCAACCACGGGTTTCTTGCCACGTTTTTACCACAAGGGAGAGAGCCATCCAGACAAGGTTCTTTTAAGCTAAGGGAGATGGTTTCCAGGTGGGCTGAAGGGTGAGAGGCATTCAACTATGGGCAAAGGAAGCACCTAGAGCTAAGGTTTCAGTCCAGGGAGAAGACTTGCTGGCAAGAAAGCTTTGAGCTTTGGGTTTAGTTTTCTCCCTGTGATTTACTGACCTCAGAAACATAGAAGATCAGGATTGGATGAGACCTCAGGAGGGCCAACCCCCTGCTCAAAGCAGGACCAACCTCAACTAAATCACCCTCTGGGGCTGGAAGCCACTAGGGATTTCCTTGAGTTAAGTGGTTTGACAATACAAGGCACCCCAATCCAACCCATTGGCTTCCTCTCTCTTATTGCACTTCTCTGACTGCCATGGCAGTCCTACAAGGTGCTCAGGTACTACGCTGATGAGGGCCGTATAAGTACTTTGGTTAAAAGGAATCTGACCTTCCCTTATATCTTTGCTCTTGCTTCCACCTATTCCTCTTCACATTCGTAGAATCCTAGAATATCAGGGTTGGAAGAGACCTCAGGTGGTCTTCTAGTCCCACCCCCTGCTCAAAGCAGGACCAATCCCCAACTAAATCATCACAGCCAAGGCTTTGTCAAGTCAGGCCTTAAAAACCTTTAAGGATGGAGGTTCCACCACCTCCCTAGATAACACATTCCAGTGTTTTACCACCCTCCTAGTGAAATAGTGTTTCCTGCAACTGCAACTTGAGACCATTGCTTCTTGTTCTGCCACCACGGAGAACAGCAAGCTCCACCCTCTTTGGAACCCCCCCCTTCAGGTAGTTGCAGGTTGCTATCAAATCCCCCCTCACTCTTCTCTTCCTTCCCCTCTTCACTCTTCCTCCCAGTCTCACCTCACTGCTCCCTTTCTCGAGCTGCTGGATCTGCACTGAAAGCTCTCCCTTTCCTCTCCAAGGGCCTCACTGAACCCCACCTCCTCCAGCACCTCTCTCATCAATAACTCCAGCAGGGAAGGAAGCCAAAGTATTGTTCTGGATCTTTTGCTCGGTGGCTGTGCGTGCACTCTGGGGTAGGGAGCAGGTCTGTCTGCATCGCTGTTTGTGTGTTGATTTGTGGTGCTATGGACAATGAACGATACAAGAGATTGTGTAGGTAAAAGCAGTATACAACCTGTGGTGGGCAGTCAGCATCCACTGAGTAGCTTGGAAGCACGGATCTGAATCCTGTCTTGTGTTTTGAAAAGGAGGAACCTAATGGTTGAAGCCTCCTTGATGGTAACGATTATCAAGAGAACAAGACGCGTAGCAGAGCGAGATGTGCAGACACAAGGAGAGCTCATTCTTTTACATTTGCCATGGGGATTTGAAAATGAAGCTGCAAAGACACCAGGTAAAATTTTCAAATGTACTTAAGTCACTTAGATCATATCCCACTCAATTTCAAGGAAATTAGGTTCCTAAGTCTCTTAAGCCCTTTTGAAAATTTTACCCATTCTCTCTCTCTAGGTTCTTACACTGGCCCTGTCACTGCTGTGCCTCCCACTGAGATGAGGTAACTCTTGCCAGGAAATCCTTCAAGAACCAGTTTTTGAAACCTTCTTCTGGTCCCTCAGTTCTCAACCTGAGGTTCAAGGCCACCCTCTTTTTTCTGTATTGCTAAATGGGGCTAGGAGCCAGCTAGATGAGAAGAGATTCCCCGTGGAAGCTGTCTCAGAATGGAAAAGATTCAGAACCTCACTGAAGATATGCTCAGCAGCTGGAAATCACTAGCAGGCAACTTTGAGCCATGACTTGGAAGCTGAAGATGAATGAAGACCTGTCAGAAGTGTGCAAGCAGATTCTCCAGAGGTTTGTTCTTGGGAATTTGCTTTATTAAGAAGGTTATTGATGCACAGATGACATTTTTGACCTTCTATCCACAAGAGAAGTGTGGAAATATGGAGAGTTACCAAACTGGAATGCACCAATGGTCCCTCTGAACTACCATCTATTCTCTGCTTCTGGCCTAGACCAGATGTTTGACTGGTACACTGAAATCCAGCAAATCTAAAGGGCTTTTCTCAATCTGATTGGATTGTCTCACTTCCAAGTTCACATAGTTTGCTTTGGATCAGCTGCAGAGGTCTGACATCCCTGGGTAGAAGCGATGCATCTGGGAAAATGATGAAAAACCAACTGGAGAGAAGAGAAAGGAAAGTCAGATACTTGGCACCTGCCAAGTACCATTGGGAAAACAATTTGAGATTTAACCCTAAGAGGGGGAAAAAAGAAAGCAAGGAAGGTCATTATTCAGGGGAGCAGATTCTCTCTCGCTTTAAATCCATGCAGCCCCCTCCAAGTCAATAGTGCTGCATGATTGAATGTGAAAGGATGATTCAGTGGGGAGACACTTGTTCGTACATCCCTGCACAGCACTGAACCAGTTAGATTCTCCTAGGAGCTCAGATCCAGACTTTCCAGGGTGTAGCATTCACAACCAGGGCTGGGTTTTCACAAGAGCTCAGCTTCCACTTATGCACCACAGTAACAGACAGATTCCCCAAAGCACTCAGCAACCGGACACACAAAAGCTCTTCTGAAAGGGTAGCATCTATGGTAAGCCCCAGCTCCTGTGAAGTCCAGCCCCCAGTGCTGCACCACGGGCAGGAAGGAGCGTTTCTGTACCCTGCACTCACCTGTTCATGAGGAGGACAATTACTTGAAGATAGTTTCCTACATCAGGCGGGCTTTATTACAGGCTGTATCATTTCAGGGGAGCACTTTTCCTGAGGCAGAGAGAGAAGAGGCCGAGCCAGCACTGGCTACAAACTGAATCAAGGAAATTCACACGCATGGGAAAATCCTTTGCTTTTAATTAGTTTGTTAAAATGTATACATTCAATGGAAAACGTACGTGTGTGTGCGCGTGTGTCCTCCCCCGCACACCACTCTTGACTGGATACTTTGAAGTCTCCGGCATTCCACGGGGAATGTTGGTTTCTTCTGCAATCTCCCCTTTTCTTTCCCTCACTAACATCCCTGCGTAGAATGCATCCAAGCACAACACAGGCAGAGAAGGAAAAAAGGCACAAAGTTCCCCAGGCCGCTGAGCCAGTGTTGGGTGTATGTGCCTCTAAATGGGACCAGGATGCTGTTCACCAACCGAACGCCCTCTGCCTCGCCAATCAGTCGATTTGCCATCCCTTCAGCTGGCAAGTGCTCACTAATGGTTCCCCTCCTCGCCTGTAAAGCACAGGATCGAAAGTGAAGTTTGGCCAAGGCCAGGGAAGGGTTATACAGAAAGACGAGGCTCTGCTTTCTATGCCTTTCTGCAAAGGCAGATATTTTTGGAGCAGCCTAAAGAAAGGAAAGGAGGTGGGGGCGGGAGGAAGCCGGCGTTCAGGACAACAAGTGAAATTCAGTATCGTTTTATGGCCCCACCCTGCAGAACTATGAGATTGTGTTGTTACAGACACTGTCTGCAGCACTGGAGAATGGAAACTCTGCGGCTTTCCTAGCTGTGGACAAGCTGAAATGTGAGTGAGAAAGACAGACCGTGTGTGTGAGAAAGGGAAAGAGAACAGCCCTTCGCGCCCTTTCGACCAGGGCTAATGTATTTTGCAGGTGACATTCCCTGACATACTGTTGATACAATGCTCCCCTCGCTCCAGGGCCCTGGAGAGAGTCACTTTTCATGGAATTGGGAGGGATGGCAGGAGGTAAGGTATTGGAACCTTCGTGGCAACAGGTCCATTAGTAACTTTGAACGCAGACCTTTATAATGGGAGCATTTGAAACGGGTATCTTGCCTCCCACCGTTTTCCTTCCAGTCAAAGAAAATGTTCGATATGAAAATAAACAAACCGCAAAAAAAAACCCCCCATGCTAGGAAAGCGCCGGCAAATAGTCAGACCCCCCTTATATGTCAGTTTAAGCTCCCAGCCACCCCACTAATAGCTCTTCTTATTGAGCTGTAAAAACTGTCTCCTAAGTTCCTCTGGATTTATAACAAAGCAGAAATCACACAAACCCTCTACAGAGCAGTGTGGTGGAATATCAGTGCATTCCTACATGCCCGGTCCCCCAACCAGCCTCTCTGCTACAGTCTTGGCAGACTCAGAACAAAAGAAGGGTCCCAAACATAGAAATCTGCCGTCCAGGAGAACCAGGTGGGGAGAGGCCTCTTATCCTGGAGGTCAGAACCCCTGTATTTTATTTCATCCTAAGATGATGTGCCACACTAGACAGATTCATGTTACAGCAAAGAAGCTCAGCACTTAGAGTGCACTCCATCTAAGATACTTAAGTGCCCCCCCCCTTTGTTGTGGTTTCCAAGCTCCTCACAGTCTTGAGCATAACTATGCTTCTCAAATCATGTTACAGTGGATCGGTATTATTAGGCCCATTTTACAGATGGGGAAATGGAGGCAGGGAGGGGAAGCGACTTGCCTAGAGTCATTAATAGAACCCAGAAGTCCTGGCTGCAAGTCTAGTGACCAGGCTGTCCCCCCCCCACCCCCACCCCAACAGGGGCGCCATAGAAGTGAGGGCTTCCACATGCCAAAAACTGACTGTCACCCTGCTCAGAGCACAAGTATTGTCCAAGTTCCCCCAGGGGTCAGCACAATGCATTGATCATGTGCAGACAGATGGTCTACCTGGTGAAGTCCCATGTTAAATAGTTTTCAGCCTCCTCTGTAGCATCAGACATTGGCTGCTGCCAGAGATAGGGTTTGGGCTACTCCAGCATGGCAAATCCTGGTGTTTTAGGGAGCTCTGAAAGTTGTGCCCTGCCCTTCAGTCCCCAACCATGAAAGATCTGGTGGAAATTCCAGTAGATTCCTTCTCTTGGTCTTTTAGTGTCTCTGATATGAGCTGGAGGACCAGTAGCCCCAGGATCCTCTGACCCATTTCTCTGTTCCAGAATCTAATTCTTAAATGGAACCCCAGTAGGAACCAGTGGGCAATTTTCATCTTATCACTAGGGAGATGTTCTTCCACCCAGTTACTGTGACCTAGTCATACCAAAGGAACAACAAAGCCTAATTCAATCCTTTAAGGGCTACCATCTGTTTATGTTTATGCCCATGGGACCCACTGACTTCAGTAGGACTTATGGGCATAACTGAGGGCAGAATTTAGCCCTAAATCTTTTAAAGTAACCTATTGGTCTTTCCAAAAAACCTCACTGCACTAAAGTCATCCTCAGAGTCACTCAGTTGATGTCACTGGAGTTTATGTTCTCATGTGTTTGGCTCATTGCCACTGTATTTCTGCTGAAAGAATTTACTCCAAGGTATATCCCTACACCAGGTAATGGGGGCGTGGGGGGGGGGAAAGAGAGAAGAGAGCCTCATTCATGGGTCCTAAGCCTGAACCTTTCCGTGCAGAGTGAGAGGGATGAGCTTGACTGCATCTAAATAGGAGGATGCCTTGAAGACCCATCTCACTTGGATTGGATTTCCAAGTTGTTCCTCCGACTCCTGTAAGTCGATGACTTTCTTTGCAGTCTATCCATTGTCCATTCTTCACTGCTGTGCTCACGTACACATGCCCCACGTGGTGAAGTGCAAATAGGACAGCGCTCTGCTCTCAGGGGGAAAAGTTGGGTTGTATTTTTGGTTGCAGTCCTGGTAGCCTTGGTTACTCTTTCATGAGTAGTGAAACATTGGAGGTAGCGTTTAACCAAGCCACAAAACGATTGAAACACTGCTGCTGCTAATGGCTGCTTTTCAAATGCTGCATCTTACCCAGAGACTCTTGCCCCTCTCACCAGCAGAAGCTAGGCCAATACAAGATATTACCTCCCCCGCTCATCTCTCTAGTATCTTACTGAGCACATTGCAGACAGAAGGCAGCCAGCCCTGCACTAGGGGAAACCCACAGGTAAAATTCACAATAGGAAGAGAGAACAGAAGCTAGCTCCAAGCCCCTGAATTCAGATTGCATGTGATTCTAGGCTCTCCCAACACAATGCTGTGCATGCTGTTCCTCAGGGTGGCAGGTCAAGATAGTGACAAAAGACCTAGAAACACTTGAAAGTCAGAGAGAAACAGCTGCTGTGGCCATCTGCCTGCAACAGTACGAAAGGCTATCAAAAGGGAAACCAGAAAACCCTGCATGGAGAGCTATGCTGAGCCGCTGCCAAAAGCCACAGACAGAAAAATCCTAGATTTCACCCAGGTGTGAACAACTTTTGACACTTCTAGGGCTTATTGTTTTAAACAAAACAACACACACAGTCCCCATTCACCCTTAGCAATACTGTATTTCATATGAATGGAATATATGAATCACTGCAAAGAACTTCAGTGCAACCCAGTACAAAGAAAACTGAATTCTCCACCCCACTTACTGCAATCTGGTTTTCTGTAGCCTAGAACAAAGGCAACAGGAAACAAATACATCTAGACAGTCAAACTTTCTCTTTTTTTAAAAGGGTAACTCAGCTGTTACACTTACACGGAGGAGATCAGACATTCATTTCCAGTCAGGGCTATTATGACCCACAACTGGGTTCCTTCCTCCACCTACTTATGATTGTAAGTGAATTCTATAGTGAGAGCATCACACATTTTCCAAAAACATGATGAGATCCTGACAGCTCTTGGATTCAAGCATGAATGTGGCTTCTAAAGTTACAGCTAAGCCCACTAACCCCAATTCTTGGGCAAACATTGCTGCAGATTGGAACAGGTGAATAAAAAGAAGCCTCTCGCTGGTGGAGTTCTGTTATACAAATAGGGATCTGGTCTTTTCTGACCCAGGTGGACAAGGAAAGAAAAATAAAACAAAGAAACATTTCAGTGAAACTAATCTTGGAAGTTGTGCTGAATAAATGAAAACTGATGGTTCTTTATTAATTATAGAATTGAACCAATTTTCTAGCAGATTTTTTTCTTCTTATGCCTGACAGCAATAGATTGACAGAAATGGGATGAAAAACCTAGCCCCCAATCAAACCAAATTTCTCACATTTCCTGTGGCCATGGAGGTTTTTACTCTTTTAGCTTTGGGCATGCCAAAAAGGGGGAAGGGGTGTGTTACCTGTCCTACAATGTAGCAAAATGGCAGAAACCCTGGATAGTTAGATTCCCAAATAGTCTTTAATCTTCAGCTTCTTAGGGGGTTGAGGGTCTAAAACCACAATAGTTAAATAGATTCAGTTAAAGGAGAAGTTGGCCTATGATTGCCCCTACTACAAGATTTGATGTGGTATGATAGATGCAGCATCTGAGAGAGAGTGAGAGAGAGAGAGAATTCTCTTATACTACACAGAGCGTTACCTCCACAGCCCGAGAAGGTAAAACTTACTAATGCAGACATTGCTATCATTTTAGCATCCAGTATGCACGGGACACGGCAGGTGAAAAGAATAGTTTCCCAGTGTCCCTTGCTGATGGATCAAAACTGGATTTTTATAGAAGCAATAAAAATCCCCGGAATTTGCTGGCCTTATGATTTATTTAAAATGTTCCTTATAGCAAAGCTGCCCGTAGATGAGGAAATATCTCCAAGTAGGTCAGCCTAGGGGCAAACCTATAAGGGTGACTCTCTTGGTTTATTAAGAATGTTCAAAGTTTAGGAACTGGTGGATGAGAGCTCAATGAACAGAAATGTCCTTAAAAACAATAAAATAAGAACCTTCTACTTCCCATCCCAGGATGGATGTGAAGTTAGCTGAGGTGACATACTCAGATTCTGATGGGCACTGAAGAAAAGTATGAGAACAGATATCTAAAACTGGAAGAGGACAGCCTCCCGGGCAGATTATGGAATTGAACTAAAAGCCTATTGCTAGGGATCAGGGTCCCCGGGTGCACAGAACTTTTCCCATACATTTTTCTTACAAACATTTGAGACAGGAAAGTAGGGTTTGGACCTTCGAGCCATCTCTGCCCCAACCTGGATCCAGTTTCTCATTAACCCTGTTTGAGCATCACATACTCTTGATACAATTTATTAAAAAGGAACAGAATTTAAAATGGGTTAGGGGAAAAATAAAGGGATGATAAAAGCGACAGAAGAAATCAAGAAAAAAAACAGACTAAAGTTCTCCTGAAAAGAGAGAATATTCATTTGCAATATTCCTCTCTGCTTGTGGAAAAACTAATCAGAATTAGAGGGTCTCGTGACTGAAAAATTAAAGAGATTTTCTCTAGTCTGAGCTTAATGCAACACGTGATAGGTATCTAGGTGAACGATAAGAAAAAGGAAGAATGGGAGAATGTGTCAAGAAAGAGAAATAAAGTCCTTACCTTGTTCGCTGAAACAGTCTCCTCAGGCTTGCAGAGGGGAATTTGGTTTTGGGGTTATTGGGGGGTGGGGGGAGATTCTTGGCATAAACTAACTTTTATTGCTGTTAGAATAGTCTATTCCATGGGCAGTGCAGCAGTCGCTGATGGTACCTTTGCAGAGGGGGGAAGAGAGAGAGAGAGAGGGGACAGAGCTGTGCTGGGCAGCACAGCAAATGAGTGCACGAGGGAGGGAGGAAAGGTTTTTCACAGACTCTTTGATGGGCTAACACAGCTCAGGACTGGGTTGGCTGGTTACTTTTTTTTTTTTTTGAGTGGGTTCCAGCTCTGGATTGTTTCTCCGTTTCACAGACACAGAAGGAAGTATGTTTGTAAAACAAAAAACCACACATACACCCTACACCAACCCTAGATGAGCAGGAAAGAGTCTCTCCTCAAAGACTCAGGCTACAAACAATTTCAGCACCATATTCAGCTGAGCAAACTGCACCCCTTTTCAGCACCGAAGTGGCAAAAGTGTAACCAAGAAGCCAGACCGGCTAGGGAGGGGTGTAGGAATTCAAGTGGGATTCCAGGGTGGTAGAACTGGACTCAGGGCCATGGCAACTGGGGGGGAGTTTGCCTGATGTTCCCAGGACTCCAGGAAGCATTTTGCCTCCTGGCTCAGTCCAGTCACATAAAGCCTGGCTTGGTGGGAAGGTGGTGGCTCTGGGTACTAGCCCTGAAGTCTAGGGATGGAGGTTGTTGTTAGGAAATGTAGGGCTTCTTTCCTCAGGGAATGAACCCCCCAATTCCAAGAATACTAAAAGACAAGGAACCTAGAAACAAAACCACACTAAGGTGCCACAAAAAGCCAGCATCAAACCAAAGCCACTGAGCAACCCCAAACTCTGAACCCGAACCTTGCCAGATTTGCTCTCTCCCAGCCTCCCAACTGTATAATGGGCCAGATTGGAAGAGCATGTCCAGACCTCCCTAAGCAATGGGGAATTTCAGACCTATAGGTTAGGCTCACCTCTGCTTCTCATCTATTGTAGCTACCCTGCCTGGCTCCTAGCTTAAAGAAAAGCTTCAGTTGGAGAATTACATCTGTGGTCACTGTAGGAGGGTGCCCATCAAAGATTAACTCATCCCATTATTCCCTCTAGGGACTGCCATTTCACTGAACTTCCCCAAGAGCAGGCCCATGGTATATGGCAGCTTCCTGGTTTGATCATATTTCAGCTCCTCCCAAGAAGGATTGCCATTGTCCCTTAACGTAAAACCACATTCAGAGCAAGACTTCTATAGTCAAGAAATGCTTCCATGGACCTCAACAGGAGTTTGGCTGGAGTAGAGATGTCAGGATTTAACCCTGCAGTGACTCGCACAGGAGTCATGTTGGCCCCAAGCTGGATAAAGGAAGCTCCACACACTTGACTGTGTGGGTGTTGTTTAGATTAAGACCTTAAAAACGTCACCGCCCTGCATGGAGATTTAAACTATCACACCTTTTGGTTTTGGAAGAGTAGAGGGATTTACCCCAGAACCCTTAATCAAAATTTCCCTCCCACCTGTAATGGTACATGATTAGAGGCAAATTACATCATTTAATGCACTACTGGAAAACGCACAGACACCATGGTGATGGGTGTGGGTATAGAAGAGAACTGCAGTTTATTGTTCATTCTCTAGAGAGCCTTGTGTACTTTAGTTTGTACTTGTGTACTGGTAAACAAAAGAGAAAACTGGAACTTAAGCTATGTGGAAGGCTGTTTAAGGAAAACACCTCCTAGGGCTCTGATTCCATGTATGGTGACGGCCCACATGGCATACATCACTTTGCACAACGTCGGATTGCTGCTCTCTGCCCCAGAAATGACTGAATTTCAGTGGTGCTATATGTAGCGAGTTATAGCTGGGGGATGGTTCAGGCAGACAGCCACTATGGAGATGTAAGAGGTGATTGACTTGTATTACTTGAGCCACACATTGAAACTGCTAACGAGCTTAGCCAGCCGCTGGTAGGGTAATGTACAAACAGAGACAGAACTAGAGAGAGACAGATTCAGGCTGAAGTTCTACAAGCTGATCCAGGCAGCTGCACCCCACTGACTCCAGCGAGACTCTGTAGGTGTGAACGTCTCTCAGCAGAGACCAGCTTGTGGGATCAGGGCCTAGGTTCAAAAATATTCTCCCCCAAACAAGTTAACGCCAATTTCTGCTAAGGTTGCTCATAGTGGGAGGGCATCCCAGGCAGCCTGCAGTATAACATCCCCTTCCCTTCCCAGACTTTGGTATTTATCAGAGCAAAGCATCAAGGACCCTCTCCACTTAGCGACATGGGCATTAAACTACAGGAAGGAGGAAGAAGCCAACAGTCAATCCATAGATCAGTCCCTCTTATGAGGCCAGTCTTCTCACCGCTGGCTCGCCTCTGGTCTCCCAGGGCAGGTTACATGCTTCCTGCGGGGCTAGATAGCAGTGGTCATCTACCAAAGAACCCCAGTGGTTTAATCCCCAGCCTCTGACTCTAGATCCGCAGACCAGGGGCTGTGGATTCCTCATTCTTGGAAGCTATTGCGGGCAGGGTGCTCTCTGGCCTGGAAAGCGTGAAGCGCACTGAGAGATGGTCCCTGATGTAAATAATGCTGGGAAAGCTCCAGGCAGCTGGGTCAACACCGATTATTTCTGGTGAAACCCATTCTTCCGCTTCCCTCCTCCCAGGCCCTGCACTAGCCTCTCAAACAAGGCGGACTGGAGTGGGTCACCCCAGAGCCTGCCTGGGGGAGGCGCTCACAACCACCTTGTGCTGTTCTCCCTGCGGGGGCTGAGCCCATGAGACAGGGGAAGGGAAATAACTTTTCCTCTTTCTGTAGCTGTGGCAGGACCCCCGCTCTCAGAAAATGCTGAAGCACAAGGCCCCAGCTGTTCCCAACTCCACAGCACTGGCTCTAAGGAGGCAACAGGTAGGAAGAAGCCAACTCCATGTGTTGCTTTGCTCGGGAGCTTTCCGAACGTGCTGGAGCCATGAGAAAAGGTCGGTACCCGGGGCTGCGCAGCCATGCGCTGGCTTTCCTCAGGCTGAGTGCATTGTTTGGCTCCCGGGCCAGAACAAAAGTTCAGTCTTTTCCACAGGTGGCCGCACTGCTCAGCCAGAGCATGTCGTCGCCTCCGTTCTAAGAACATAAGAACAGCCACAGTGGGTAAGACCAAAGGTCCACCTACTCCAGTGTCCTGTCCTCTGACAGCAGCCAGTGCCAGGTGCCCCAGAGGGAATGAACAGAACAGGGAATCAGCAAGTGATCCATCCCGTCGCCCATTCCCAGCTCCTGGCAAACAGAGGCCAGGGACACCATTCCTGCCCATCCTGGCTAATAGCCATTGACAGACCTGTCCTCCATGAACTGATCCACTTCTTTTTTGAACCCTGTTACAGCTTTGGCCTTCACAACAGCCTCTGGCAAGGAGTTCCACAGGTTGACTGTGCATTGGGTGAAAAAATACTTCCTTTTGTTTGTTTTAAACCTGCTGCCTATTCATTTCATTTGGTGGCCCCTAGTTCTTGTGTTAAGAGAAGGAGGTATTTACTGCCTTCTTGGGGCTTGGCTCATTTCTCTTCAGCAGCTCAGTGCCCAGAGGGGCCCGGCCCTTTGTTTTTGTTGGCCATTGTTTTATCCCTTTGAGGCAAATTAGTTACAACTTCTTATTGACAGGTGTTGCTGGCTGTGCGGCAGGGCAGTCTCTCCAGGGCCCTGTTGCTGTTGGATAGAGCTGCTGCTCGCCTTCTCCTGAGGACAAGGAAGCAACAGTGCCATGAACGAGCTCTGGGAAGCCACATGCTGAACATATTTGAATGGAAGACAGTGCCAGATATCCCACTGGTGGGTTGCCGCAGAGCTCTCCTCCTGCCAGATACACCACATGCTCATCCAGCGATTCACGCACATGCCCTTCAGCTTGTCTCTGTCCTCCCTTCCCCGTGCATAACCCTCCATCCAGCCATCTCCACGCAAACCCACTCAGCTTCTCCAGGCATAGACCTCTTCCAAATCCTAATCTCTTTGCATACTCCTCTGCCTGTGTCTCCTCCCACGCATACTGATCTGCCCCATATGTACCCCTCCATTCATTTCTCCCTGCCTCCATGCTTTCACCTTGTCGACTTGGATTCTTAACCATTTATATGGCAGAAGTGCCTAGAACCACAGAAACAGACATTGCCTGCCCCAAGGAGCTTCCAGGAGCTGAACGAGGTGAGTGCCTTTTGAATCCTACTGGCTTTGTTGCCTGCATGACGTGCTCAGGGACATGCCAGGAGGTCCAAACCATTGTGCCCTCTCCTCCCAGCCACGTCTTCCTCCTTTCCAGCAGCAGATCCTCCCCTCCAACGTGCCTCTCCATATCCCACAGCAACAGGCCCTGTGGGGCTGGACTCTCAGCTGGTGTAAATCTGCATAGCCCCCTGCGACATCAGTGGAGTGATGCCAGTTTACACCAAATGAGAATGTGGCCATTGGACCCAAAGCAAGGCTCCTGGTACCCAGCTCAGAGAGGAAACATCTTCCACAAACAAATGGGAACATCCAGCCCTTTGGGATGCCTTCATGCCCCTCCCCCGCACCTTCAAACAGCACCTGTCACTGGCCTGAGAAGCTGCCCGACTGTTTGGTTTTCCCAAGGCACCTGGGCAGAGGCACCTTGGTCGGCTGAAAGGGGCACAGCTTTCGGGTTTTCTAAAGCATTTTATTGCTACTTGTTTCCCAAGAAATTGCAAAAAGCAACACCAGCAAATCCCTGGGGTCTCATCCTCAGGGCCCCCACTCAGGCTTTAAAAATCTTTTCCTCAGGCTAACTTCCCACAAATGAGCGAGGGGAGAATGAGTCGGGAGCAAGGCCCTGAAGGATCCAGCCCCTGGAGAGGAGCAAATCAACGGGGGTGAAGGAGGATTTTACAGTTTCGGCACTGGATTGGGAGGGAACTCTGGAAAGCTGGGCTCACTTCCCAGCTCTTGCAGACTCTGTGTGACCCTGGGCATGTTCCTCTAAGGCCCAGATCCTCATAGGTATTTAGGCACCTAACTCCCATGGGATCTGGGCCTTAATCACTCTGTGGCTCGCCCCCACCTCACAGGTGAGAACATTCCATTTTCCTGTCTTTGTCCATTTAGACAGACAAAATGGTCAGGGCAGGTCCCATCACCTCTGCCGAGCCTGAGCCTGGAAACCAGCAATAAAACTGGAAGGGCTACTTATCTGCCGCTTGAGTCATTGTGCACAGCCTTGCACTAGAGTGACACTGTCATGCCTGGCATATCACAAAGCACGTTTTCCTGGGCAGCGCTTCCAGTTCCGCAATAGCTCCTGGTTTCCTTGGAACAGGGAGAGATCTCTGGCCAGCATTAAGGTGCATTTGCCAAGGCCTGCTGTCAGGCACATGACTCAGCATGGCAGGTGTAGGACATCGGCGGGTGCAGGACTAGAGCTCTTCGGAGTGGGCGGGGGACTGGCAAGATGTGGCTGTGTTGTTTGGACCGGAGACATTTGGATGCAAGTGTGAATGCAGGCAGGCAGGAGCCTCACATCTGAACTGCAGAGAGTCCAGCAAGGACTCAGGATTTCAGATGTCCTAGGGCATTTCAGAACTAGGTAGAACATAGCTAACCACAGCATTTTGTTTTGTGAAATGAGTTTGAGGAGTCTCAGCCCAGCTCCTCTGAGACAAGTGCCCATGTCACAAAAACCACCAGGCAGCTGACCTTTGCTTGAGTGTTGGCAATCTCTGCATGTCACCCACAGTCTGAATGAATGGGTCATGGAGAATTAATTTCCATTTCACTTCTACATACAGTCCCGCAAGTTTGGGCCTCTGCCAGAGAAGTTTCTACAGTCCAACTCATCCTCTGCCAGAATACTTTAGTCTATCAGTCTACCAAGCCCCAGACATCTACCTTCCTACCATAAGCTTTTTCACCAAGTTTGCCACAACAGTCTCTGAACTTCTGGAGTTCTTTATCTGGAAACTTATCTGCTCTGAATGAGCACGGAAAAACTAAGCCAAGCACTGTTTTCTTAGATCAGCTGAGAAATGACACAAGGTAATAGAGAGATCAAGCGTCCTTTGGCGGCGCTGGCTTGCCTCCCGGCTTCCAACAGGCAAAACAATAAACCCATGAAAAGTATCTGGTTAGGGAAATTATGGGGAATGGACTATGGGGCGTTTCAACCTCAAGCTCATCAGTTCAAATCCAGCCCAGGGCGACAATAGTTGGAAGGTTTCAGAGTAGCAGCCGTGTTAGTCCGTATCCGCAAAAAGAAAAGGAGGACTTGTGGCACCTTAGAGAGTCAGTCACAAATTTATTTGAGCATAAGCTTTCGTGGGCTACAGGGTTCACACGTTTGTCTCTTTCTGGCATAACTAGCAATCCTATGTCAGTTCAGGGATAGAAACAGTAGGGGGTGCTGTAGGACAGGATTCAAGTTTACCGGCAGACTTGTGGGGGGCAGGGGGATTTGGAGCTGGGATAGCAGGGGGCTGTCGGTCAGGATCGAGGAGCATCGGCAGAGCTGCATGGGGAAAGCTAGTGCAGCATCTGCCCATGCTGATCCCAAAGCAGAAAGTGGAGGGGAAAAGGACAGTTCTATTTAGAAAATGCAGATGATGCGGACTTGTTCCGTGTATTAAGATAATGCCTAGAACCCCGAACCAAGATCTGGGACCCACTGCGCTAGGTGCGCTATGAAGATTAGTAAGACTGTCACTGCCTCAGAGAGCTTGATGGTGTCCCTACCACAGCCCCAGACAATCCCCACTCTCCCCTTTAAATGCAGCCCTCTTGGCTACTTCACCTGGAGTGGCTCTCTCAGGATGGGCAGCCCGGCCCATGTGGCATTATTTCAGCGCCCTGGCTGATGAAGTCCCAAAGGAAGGTTTAAGAATCTGGCCTAGCAAATGCTGGGGCAACCACAGCCCAGCACCCAAACTCCTGGCGGCAGCTCCACGCAGACAGGTTTGTTTAGTTTTATAACTGGAAGCAGCAGGAAGAAGATTAAGGTGAGGGCCCAGGCAACCGGTGCAGAGAGAATGAACGTCTGGCTTGAGGTCTTAACAGCGGCACTCCCCGGGGTTTGGTTTTAAGTATTAAGCGCACTGATGGAGGGTGCATCAGACAATTAATCCCCCAGTCAATGCCGTTCTCCAGATGACTGCCATCCCGAGGACGAACCCATCCTTTCTGGAATGCAGATGTGCAGCTGGCTCCTGCTCAGACCTGGAGAACCTCCAAGGATACCGCTAGCATCCTGATCTCCCTGGGCTGGATTTGTTCCGGTTATGTCAGTGCAACTCCAGAGCAACCCCAGTGACAACAGTGTAACTAGGTGTAGGGCGTGGCCCACGGTTAGCAGGGAAACAAACAATTGGAATGGGGAACTCTCCAAGTTTGGCACAAGAAAGGAAGGGTGGTCTTGTGGTTAAGGTGTTAGCCTCACACCCAGGAGGCTGGAGTTTGACTATTGGCAGTGCCAAGAACTCACCATGTGACCTTAGGCAAGGGATAAAAGGGCTGAAAAGTATTTAGCTGCCTTGTTATTTCAATGGGATTTGGGCATCTAAAAATCTGCCCTTACTCACTTTCTTCCTCAGTTTCACCTCCCTAAAAGGCAGGCATGATAACGTTTCCTTTCTTTGTCCAGCCCATGTAAACTGCAAGCTGGGTGGGGCAGGGACCGTCTGTTGCTACGTGTATGTACAGCAGCTGCTACAGCCGGGCTTTGAACTCAGGTGGGGGCTCTGGAATAAATACTTTGGGATACGCGCACCTTTGTCAGGTTTATGGGCAGGCATGCAGGTGGGCTCATGCATGGAAGGAAGGCTGCAAATTTGCCATTGTGCAGGGTCTGAGCTGAAGCAGCCACATGCAGCCAAGAGTCGATGTTCCTGCTTGGGCAAAGAACAAAGGGGCAACACCTCCTTCCCATCCACCACCATCCAGCGAGCTGAGCCGCGCAGGAACCAAATAGGGCAACAGGAGCTTGTGTGTTCAGAGTTTGCTCCTCCCCTCCCAGCCTCAGGAGCCCCAGAAACAAGTCTTTCCCCTTCACACATTGTGGCTGGGGAGGAAATCAAAGAGGAAGATTAATGTGCGGGCTCAGCGAGAGCCCTGATGGGAGCACTTAACAGGGGAAGCGGGATTAGCCTGGGTTTAGAAGATCAGCCTCAACATGCTCCGAGACCTTCACCTTCTCTTGCCAATGGGCAACTGAAGCGGATCCAACAGCACCAACTTGGGGCTAGCTGAGAAATGGAACGAGGGATTCCGCATGCGGCTGGGAAGAGCCGAGCTGCTCCGCCTGCCTCCCTCCAGACAGGGGCCATGTTATCCAAAAAAAACAGACCTGCAGAAGGACCGTGGCAATAACACAAGCTTCCTGGAGTGACAGCGGCTCTGCCAGCCCTACCTTAGCATTGCAGTGTTAGTGTTTGGACTTTGGGGCCTTGATTCCCAATCATAGGCTGCCCAGGCCATACAAAGGGGACAGAAACAGCCCCCCAGGGACTTTCCAGTGCTGGAAGCACCCGGATCAGTGCAGAGCTGGGGTGAGGGCTTGGCCCCCAGACTTATTTCCTAACACAGGGACCGATCAGGGGCATGGCTAGTCTCTGTTTTCCTTGGGGGGCTCCGTCGGCAAGCAGCAACTCGTGCCAAGGAGAAGTCTCCCCAATGACCGTGCCCTATACGGTTCCATCCGCCTGCCAATCCTGTCCACAAGTCAGATCCATCAAAGGACTTCACAGAATCTGGCCGCTCCTTCTGAAGCGGATCAGCCCTTATTTAAACTAAGCTCTCACTGGCAAAGCATTTCCTCTCCAAACAGACCTATTAGCGAGCACAGACATTCCTCAGTCCCACAGATTTTACCACCGGCTGCAGCCTGGTGGTGGCTTCTTTTGGCTCCTGTCCCTGCTCTCCAGTCATCCCGTCTCACTCCAGTGCAGGGGGTTGGGGATGCAGCAGCACCCCCGGCTTGAAGTAGTAACATCACCCAAATCCATGGCTTCCGCTTTCAGCAGCCCCCCAGCGAAATGGCTCCAGTGCCCCTGCTCCAGTGTCTCCCTCTTTCACACCATGGCCTGGGCTGGAGCCTTTGGCAAATCCTTGAGATCTTTCCCTGCATCCCCCTTCCTCATTAGCATCCCAGCTGTGCCCTGCTTCTGGGTCTTTTCCATCACACCTGGCTGTCTCCTTCCCTTCGCTTTCAGCTCATGCCCTGGCTCCGGGCGCCCCATAGGCTGACGCCAGCCCCCAGGTTGGAAGAAGTGGCTCGTGATTGTTGGCGCCAGTCTCCAGCCATCTGAATGGAGCCGGATTTCCAGAGGGTGGGTGGTCAGCACTTGCTGCAAACCAGTGTGGATGTTTATTTTAATCTCCAGCTTGGGCCCAGACAGCTCAGGGTCTAATACACATGCCCCAGGCTGGGACCTAGGGCAAACACTTTGCTTGGAAGCCATTTGGGCGGGGACTGCCTTGCTGTTCTGTGTATGCACCATGCCTGGCACCTGGGGGTCCTGACCCAGGGCTGGGTTCCTGGGCACTAGACGATGCACGTTATCAGCAATAGTAAGAACACTGGAGCTGTGGGATGGGGGTTAGATGGGCATTTGGGGGCGGTAGCGGGGGAGTGGGATGGGGGTTCAGTTCTGCTGGGTGTCAGTGGGGAAGATGAGCTGTGTGTTGGGGCACCCTGCATCCCCTTTTTGTTTGGGCAATCCACAGAGATACATTCCATTCACTCAGCAACGCAATTTTCCGCTTTGCACAAGCGCAGCTGATTAAACGGAGCCTTTGACTTCCGCCCCCCACTGAACGAAGGTGCCTTCAGCTGCATTTCCTCCGCAGGCCCAGGAGCTGGTGTGTGGAAAGCCGGCTTGGCACGCAGCAGAGCGAAGCCAGCAAACAGCTGCTCGGAGCAGCATGTCTTTAATCAAAAGCACAATTCTCCAAACTCTTCTCCTGAAGGCCTGGCAGATTGTGTGACTGACTTTCCTTTAAATCAAAAAGGTCCTAAACAAACAAATCCCTTTCCCTTCCTCTGCTGGTGCACAGAGCTGCTTTGCACGGCCATTGGCTCTTTGGAGCCCGGAGCCAAGCACGCATGCCGGAGCCACGTGCAACAAGTGGCGTGTGGCCCGCTTGAGAGAGCTGTTGCCTGTGGAGTACAGAGTTGTGGTCCCATCTCTCTTCTGCTGCACCGTCACTGGAGAGAAGGGAGATTTCTTTCTTAACCCACTGGCTGGTGAATTGAGCCAACTCAGCTAGTCGCTACCGTGACTGGTATGAGGTGTCCGCACACATGCACAGAGTGAGTTAATGGATAAGCCACTAGTTGGTGGCACTCAAGAATCTGCAGCACTGTTCCTGGGTTTTCTAGGAGCAGTAAAAACTCTTGCTGTGGACTGTAAATGGCATCTGCAGCATAGCTCCTTACGGCTGCCATTCTTCACTGTGGCTGAGCATCGGGATATTTGCTGTGTTTCTTAGCAGCTCAGCTCCTGGAAGCTCTGGGGGAGTCTGAGCTTGCATTTCAAAAGAGGCAGTAAGCAGTAAGCCTTGCGGTTAGAGAGAGTGGCTGGTAAAGATGATGCCCAGTGGCTCAGAAACCAAGATGCAAACAAAGGGAACCAGCCTGGCTTTCAAACTCATGAGATTTCTTTAACATGAGGCAATCTCATGACGGGGGGGGGGGGGGGGGGGGAGTGATAATTTCGCACACTTGGGGTCAGCAATACAGACTGCCTCTTACAGGAAAGGTCGTACAAGTGAAGAGCACTGGGATGTGTGATGCCAGGCCAGCAAGCCCCGCGTGTGCTCTACCCTGGGCCTTCTGGGTTTTAAAAGCAGCGACACTCCAGGCCTCAGGCTCCCCACAGACGGCATAACTTAGCCTGTGCGATACGTGCTCGCAGGCACTGTGCTTTCCAAAGTCCCTCGCATTAGCTGCGGAAACAGGTGCCTGCCAGGAGAGGCAAATGACTTCCAGTCCCATCCGTGACACCTTATCAGGCTCTCCCGGAGAGAACACTCTCCAGGCACCTTTTGGGTTGGTGAGGGTTTTGCAAAACCCAGCCTTGAAATGCAGGCCCCTTCCCAAAGGGCTTAGTGCTGGGTTAACGGGCAGCGGGAGAGGGATTGGCCCGTGCGGCCAGGGGGATACGCAGCCTGTCTCCATTACTCAGCACCTCATGCAGCCGTTGACACTGGGGCGCAGTGGCCGTGAACCACTGCCAGAGCAGGATGGTGGCACTTTACACTCAGGACCGTACCTTTGTTCCAAGACCTGAGCCCCCAAGATGGGGGGGGGAGCCAAAACTAAAATATTCCTAAGCAAAGCTTCCCAAAGGGGCACAGAGACAGCGCCCTGTGCTGTCTGCACTCTCCAGCATTGCCATTAACCCCGGGACGGGGGATCTCAAACTGTCCCACTGCAAACCGTGCCATGCTGGGCCTAGCAGCATCGTTTGCTCCCTTTGTTTCTCAGGTAAACGAGGGCCATGCCTCCACTGCCTGTCTCTGAAAGCTGGAGCTTGGCACAGGGTGCAGAGCAGCAGGGAATCCACTGCACAGCCGCAGTAAACCCCTGCGGTGCCCAGACGTGTGTGCGCACGCCCATGGTGAGAGTGCATGAGAGCCAGTCGTGCGAGTGTGGTTGTGCAACGTGAGTCCGTGGGGGGTGAGCGTGCTAGGTGTTTGCGAGCACGTATGGCATGATCGGGAGAGGTGCAAGGCCACGCGAGTGCACCGTGGCCCCTTGCGGAATGGCACACTCATCTGCACCTCCCACGACACTTTCCATACAGGCCCTAGCCCGCAGCGTCCGGCTCTCCCTAGATGCACAGAGCATGTCAGAGCGGGATCTGCCTGTCAGGGCTGCACATTTCTCCCAGGGTGGCCGAGCTCCGGACGTGCCAGCAGCCTGGTGGGTGGCAGAAGAGTGTGTGAAATACTCCCGCCCCCTGCGGGGAAATGGAAACTGAGCTTAACCCAGGATTTACTGGCCGCTGGCCTCTAACCTTTAGCAGTTTACACATTGCATGGTGCTGAGGCTGTGCCAGGCATAGAGGCGCTGGGCTCCCCACAGCTCACAGTCCCTCCTTGGGAAGAGGGTGAGCGGCCAGAGTCCAATATCACTTGTAACAGACCAGACATTAAATATCCTGCTCGCTGCCCTGGATTACTGGGTGCCAAAGGGCACGTCCAGGACCATGAGGAAAAAGAGCCCCCTGCATCACCGATCCTGTGGGATGCTGGAGAACTCCAGGCTGCTGCCCAGCTGGCGGGCAGGGGACGTCTGGCAGCAGGCAGGGGACACAGCCCAGCACACACTGCTAAGGACAGCACAGTCCAGCTCCCCCACCACACTCCAGGGATTTGCTCTGAAGAGCCCCTTTGGGTCCCTGTGTCTCCCAGCCAGCTGGGAAAAGGCCCAGCTGCACAGGGAAGCGGAGAACCTCGTCCCGGCCCAGTCTGCTGTGATGATGCAGTTCCTGGAGCTGGTCTGAGCCTTCCCCGGAGGAACCTGCCGCTCAGCATGGATGTGCTGGGATTAGTTTAACAATCTTCGTAAATGTCTGGGAAGTGAATTTGTTGAGAGACAGAATGTGGGCTAGACCCACAAACACGGCAGCACAGCACGCTCTCCCCACAAACGGCTCTGCCAGTGCCCCTCAGTCCCAATGCGCAGCCCCCTGATATTCCAGTGTGGTGTTCCCCAAATAAGCCATCCTCAGGGTTCCCTAGATGTTCCCCACACCCCTAACTACCAAGCTCAGTTGTGCTTAGCTCGGAGATCAGATTTTGCTCTAGTTTTTCTAGGCTCTTATGCACCAGCTGTCATCTTCTCTGCAAAGCTGCCCCCCTGTGCCCCAGGCCCTCCACTCTGCCTCTGCATCATCCTGCTTCCTTTAGCCTTCTCCCCCACTGCTGAGCGCTACCATCAGACACCAGACCCCACTGCACTCCTGACACCTCCCAGGCTTTTACTGCCGTGGTTCCTCCCCCTTAGCGGTACATCCCGCCACTCGGCGCTGGCTGTGGGCAATGAACAGCGTCCCTCGGGCCCCACCATGTGCAAGGTTGAAGCCAGTCTTCAGTTATTAGAGACAAAGAGGAGACTGAATTTGCAGGGCAGATTATCCCACATCTTCTATGGCAGGGTTCTTGGATCTCCCTCAAGCACCCGGGGGCTGGGCACTGTCAATACGGGGCTAGATGGACCCCGGGTCTGATCTAGGCTGGCAGCGCCTATGCCTCCCTCAGTCATACGGGACAACCATGGAAAGCAGAACTGGCCCCGCAAAGGTTGCATTGAAGTTTCCAGGGGACACTCTGTCCTGGACTGATGTGCTGCCCCCTCAGACCCATGTTCCAGCCATTCCTGCCGCTCACAAAAGAAATCAAATAATAAGTCTAGCAGTGAAAAAACATTCACTTAATTTCCGTGGGTCACGGACGTAGTCGAACCTATGCACTCAGAACATTGGCTCCACGTTTCTATAAGGGAGATAATTGTGCTCGGAAAACAAGCCCATTAGTGCTCAGTAGGGAAAACTTAAGGCCGCGTAGGACGGGACTGTGTGTTTTGGCCGGGCGGCCGAGAGCCGAAAACGTTTCTACTCATTCTGAATTCTCGGCCTCGTCAGGAAGCATAAAGTGCTCAATTCAGCGTCCCCCCCTTGCCCGCCCGTACCCACCGGGGGTGGGGAGCACCTCCTGAGCGGCAGGGGAGCGGGCTGGGTCCCTCCCTAGGAGTACAGGGGAGGTCTGGCCTGACCGGATGCGTCCGGAGCAGAGCACAGGCATTTTTGCTTGGTTAACACATGAGATCCCGAGGTCTGAAAAAAGCTCAGAATCAAATCAGACTC
Organism: Lepidochelys kempii; assembly: GCF_965140285.1. Lineage (NCBI taxonomy): Eukaryota > Metazoa > Chordata > Testudines > Cheloniidae > Lepidochelys > Lepidochelys kempii. The sequence continues at coordinate 3,045,422 of NC_136398.1, read as the reverse complement.
CACAGCCAGAGTGGGGCCTGCCGCCAGGGCAGGGACCTTTGATGGCTGGGCTGGATATCCCTAACCCACTACTGCATCTTGTTTTGCACCCTTGACACCTCCCCCTCTCCACCCCCCTAATAGCCCACACCCATTCCTTTTAGGGGACCTCCCCAGGAGCCCTGCAAGAATGAAGTGTGAGCTCCTGGGAGCAGTCAGGAGGGAGAACGGAGCCATAAGACCCCACACACACAATTTAAGGCCAGCTGGGATTGCAGCCCTGGCACTAGAAGGAGCTTCCTGGCAGTGGTGTGAGGTTACCTGCTGCAACCCTTGGGGGATGGCACTAGGCTCCCACCCTGCATGCAGTGCAAGCTCCGGAAGGCACATGGCACCTAAGGCGAAACCCCAGTGCAGGGCTGAGCCCACCCAGCCTGAAGCAGCCAGTTATAAGAAGACTTAAATGTTTGCATCTTCAATACACCTTACGGACACTACAGCAATTACCCCCCAGCCTCGCTGGCTGGCTGGCTTCAGCGCAACCATATTTCCAATGGGGAAACTGAGGCATGCAGCATTTCTCCCATGACCTGTCCAAGGCCACATCGCAACATTAGGATGAAAACACAGGAGTTCCTGGCTCCCAGGTCAGTGCTCAGACCACTCACTGGCAGCCACTTTCTACCTCTCTCTATGGCTCTGACCAGCTCCTCACCATGCCAAAAATTATTCCCACTTCACAGACAAGGAACTGAGGCGGGGGCTGGTCACAAGGCAGGTCAGTGGCCAAACCAGGGCTTAAGTTCAGGCCACCCCAATCCCAGGCCAGCTCAATGCTTAACCCATGAGACCGGCCTTCCTTCACACGTTGCCTTTTGTGGCTGCTTTCTGTAGCCCTGCCTTGCTGACCCCACCCAGCACAGCATGTGAGCATAGGTGCAGCCCCACCCCACACCCAGAGGAGGATGCTGAGCTACATCCCAGTCGAGCCCAAAGTAAGGCACTGCCCAGAGTGAACAATCCAGTCCATGGTAACTTTCCATGGCTGACTAAACAGAATCAAGCAACTGCTTTGTCCAAGGGTCATGGAGCTGAAGGCCAGAAGGGACCAGATCATCTAGGCTGACCACTGGGTAGCGCAGGCCAGCACCCACCCACTGAACCCAACAACTCAAATGAGACCACAGGATCCCAGCCCAAGGAAGCCCAGACAATCGCCAGCCACAGGCAGGGAACAGGCAGGGATGGCGGGACAGCAGCCAAACATGTGAAGCGATTATCTCTGCCACGCACCTCAGAAAGTTCTGAGAGAGAAACATTTTTAAAAGCTTTTCACAGATTCAGGAGCCAAAGTCCCCTTGCTCAGCTACCGAACAACATCCTACTTCATGACTGGAAATGGCTCCCCAGTACGAATGGTGACCCCACATCACTTGTATTGTCACCAAACAAGAGGGAACTTTTGGAGCTGTGAGGGGCTGGAAGAACTTACCCGGGGCTGTGGTGGATTCTCCTTCGCCTGAAGCTGCTGACTTGAGCCCGGAGAACCTTCTTAAAATATTCACTCTAGTTCAGCCACAAGTTAGCTGGCTTAGTTGTGTCCCTCGCACAGTAGGGAAGAGTAATTCTCTTCCTAGCAGGAACTGTGGGGAGTTCCCTAGCTTGGGCCAGGCAGGAGGTCAGATGAGATGGGAGTTATGGTTCCTTCTGGCTTTAAAAGCTCAGCCCTCATTCCACAGCTGTTGGGAATTGGTGGGGCTCTCTTTGTTGATTGCAGTGGCGCTATGCCAATTTACACCAGCTGAGCATCTGGACCAAGGCCTGAAATTCTTCTCTGGCTGCAATACGAAATGGCTAGCAGGAAGCTGTAGCCATGGCAGGGGTAGGGGCTGTATTTACACCAGAGCGCCTTGAAACCTGGCATTCCTGAGAGCAAGAGTGTTATTTTTTCTCCACATTTATTAAGGGAAATAAATCAAGAGCGTCATGTCATGACAGGGAGAGGGTGAAATAACGTGTGCTAGGGAACGTGTGAGATCCAGAGGGGATTCAGCCTGTCGGCCAGACAGCTTGGCCTGTCCATACAGGGGACACTTGTAGAGCTGCCAGGCTAGTGAAGTTCCTCTCTCTGTAAGCACTCACCTGCCCCTCATCACTGCAGCATCCGAGTGTCTCATCATCATTAGTGGGTTTTATCCTGCCAACCCCACTGCAGCTGGGAAGGATCACTCCCAGTTTCCAGAGGGGAACTGAGGCACAGAATAAACAACTTGCTTAAGGACAGGCAGCAGGTCTCCTGCATTCTACTTCAGTGCCTTAGCAACTAGAATATCTTGGAGCTGGGAACAGAACCCAGGAGTCCTGACTCCCACCTCACCCCACCAGACCCCATTCCTCCCAGAGCAGCCAATACCACCCAGGGGTCTGGACTCCCAGCCCTTCTGCTGTCACTAGACTACACCTCCTCTTACTAAGGAGACGAAAGGCCCCCTTCCGTCCAGCTCTGGAGAGCCATGTGTCTGTAACAGAACTCAGGACTGCTGCCTGGACACAGGGCGCCCTCCTTTACCCCTCAGACGCTGCAGCCCTCCTGAAAGGAGCTTGATTTCCCAGTTCCCCATCCGAATACAGCACTGGGGCAGCAGAGGCTCTAACCATGGCAACTTGCAGCCCCCAAGGGAGCAGAGCAGCTGTAGGTCGGACGGGGGGGACGGGGGGGACAGTTCATGTTACTCCCTGGCTAGAAAGCGCTTTGCTGTGATTGCTTTTCTGCGGCGGGTCCACACAAAGAGAGCTCAGGCTCCCAGCTCCTTCAGCGCTTGTCATAAAACCACTTTCAGAAGGCATGCTTCCCTTGGACCGGGGGGGTACCCGGGTTTGTTTGCATCCCACCACCACTCCCCCGCCAAAAAAGCGTACAGGATCCTGGCTGGAGTTCTCTCCCCAGCATCCTTTACAATCCCTGGAGGACATTTGTGGAAAGGGAAGGGTTGGGTTTATTTTGGCAGCTGTCTCACCTTCCATAGACATACGAAGGGAAAAACTGCCATCAGCTAACGTTTCCAAGGCCTTCTTTCCAGCATGGAGCTAGGTGGGAGCTGCCTACAGAGAGGCAACTGTTCGTAAATATCTTAATTCACGGTGACAAACAAACCCAGCACCGACTCTCTCCCCATGGCTCCCTTTGGAACGGGATGCGTGATCGGAACAATGGGGATGAAGGATGAACCTGTTGCCGCTCACGCCACCTGCTACGTTGCACCCCGCAAAGTGTACCGACACTGCCAGCCATTAAACAAACAGGTCGCCTCATTGCATCGACAGTGGCCTGTCTCTTTCAGCGCTGACTGATCCCAACGAGCGGTGCTGCGTTCGGAGGCCTGGCTTGACGAAGTCTCGTCAGCATCCAATTTTCAAACCCCAGGGGCTCAGCTGGACGGTCGCATTTGGAAGCTCAGATTGGGGGTCAGGCACGGAAGTGCCCAGTTTACCTGCCAAGTGCAGCAGGAGTGGGAAGTTCTGTGAAGGTCCCAGCTGGGAAAGTTGGTGCCTGGAATTTGTTATCACCTTGGATGTATTTCTATTTCATTTCATATTGCCTGGTGCAGGTTTGTTGCACCTTTCTCAGCTCCGCCTTTGACAGATCTTCATTTTTGCCTAATGTTGCTGATAAACAGCTTCCTAGTCCCACCCAAGAGGTGGCTGCATGTCATTGGTGGGTGACATGATCTCTGAACGTGCAAGCAATTTCACACATACCCAGGGTGGGATGGCAAAGCAATACTGTGCCCAGCCAGTGCTCCTCAGTCTAGGGTCCCCTGGGACTGTCCCGTTTGCTTAGGCCACCTGTGCAGCACCAGGGCTCCCGCACCCAGGGAATAGCAGGGCACACTGCTGTCAGCTGCGCCCCTTGCTACTCATATGGCCTCTCCATGCAGATTCAGGAGCCAAAGTCCCCTTGCTCAGCTTACCCAGCTCCCCTACAAAGCATATCACAGCAGAGTCATCAGTTCTCACTGCTGGTCTGACTTATGCCTCAGTTTCACCTAAAGATAATGAAGTTTGGTGACAGTCCCTCCTTTAAGAACCTGATTCGAGTCTTTCCATTGACTTCAATGGGCTGTGGATCGGGCCTTACATACAGATTGATAGTTGCATTTTCTTTGCTTGATATTCATTATGTCCCATAGACAGATGGATTTTCTTGCTAAAGAACCAGTTCTGTTTTGAGTGGTACCCATTCTCCTCCCCACAAGCAGGCAGGCCTCTGCAGTGAGGAAATAACCCCAAAAAAGCAAAAAGGAAAACATGATTTGTGTGATTTCTAATTAGACTGAAGGTCTCCATCTGGGTGGAGAGGGTCTGCAGGGGGAGGGGGAAATCCCAGGTTCTTGTAAAAGGGAACGTTAGTGAATATGAAGTAAGCTGGAAAAACATGTTCTTCGCCCTGCTTTGCTAATTTCACCTAATTCAAACCAGCTCCCAGAAATGCCAGCTCCAAAAGCCCATTCGAGGGGAAGGGGTTGGACTGAAATCCTTGCATTACTTAAAACCACACTGCTTGGGCCCTCCTGGGAACAGCAGAGACAGCATTTAAGCAGGATTTTTGCAATGTCCTTTTTAAGCTAACTTGCCTCCAGCTGGCTCTGACAACCCCCCACACATGCGCCTCAAAAACCCACTTCCAAGGGCTGCAGACGTCTCTTTGCATGTCTTGATGAATTCATTGACAGAGGGGCTGGAAATAAAGCCACTTGTTGGCACACTGTAAATTCATCACATGCTTGGAGCGCACATTCCTCCCAACCATAAACACCCCTGGCCAGTAGCTAGTAAATCTGACTCCAATCAGTGGCCTGTGAACGGAGGCACTGTGTCCACACAAGCATGCTCCTGCTATAAATGAATCCACAGCACTGGAGACACTTCTTCAGGGGTACAAGCTGGGAGCTGGTGACAGACAGGTGCTGGGTGCCTGATTCACTGTGGAAAGGGCTTTGTGGAGCTGATAAAAGCACGAGCTACCCATGAGTCTTGGCTACAGCCCTATTTCTTTCTCCATTTGTTTCATTTTTATAGGCGCCAGCCAGTGCTCCAGGTGAGTGTCCCATCCATCAAACATAACACACTGCCCATAAATATATTCATCCCAGCCCACGGCCTCCTCAGGGGACATGTCCGCATGAGGCGGAGAGGGGTGTTCTGAACACATTTGCTGGGGGAGATAATCCCTAAACTCTCCCAACCTGCTAACCCCTGGTACAAGTTCCCTTGTCCACACAAGGGTTCGCACACGTTAAACACACCCTGCTTTGTTCCTCATGAGGACCAGGCCAAAGAGGGAAGGAAGATGGGGTCTACAGCATTCCTGGCTGGCTAAGAGCTCCAGGCTCTGGCAGACCGAGAGGCCAGTGAGTTCCAGAATTGAGGAGCCCACCTGGAGAATGCCCTGCCAGCAGGTCCCTTGTGTTTACATTGAGTGCCCCTGTTGACCCCAGTGTGTTGACCCCAGTGTATCATAGAGAGACAGGCAATCTTTGGAGAACACACAGTGTGTAAAACAGCCATCCTTTCTGTGCAGTCATCAATGAGAAGCAAAGTTCAGAGATCCTCTCTTCTTGTGGACCCTGTAGCACTTTTCACAAGCATCATCCGGCTCCTTGTACTGCTGTCCTGGCCCATTTCCAGCTCAGGTAATTACATTCCACCAGCTTCAGTCGGACACAGTGTTCTTTATCACTGGTTGTCTTCATGCAGTCACTGCATGCTGCTAAAAGGCTGCCACACTGCACCCCAGAAGTGGCTGCATTTCAGTGATTACTGAAACTATTATTGCTCAGAGAGGAGGGCACTAGAGGAATATAAGAGGCTATTGCATTTTGAGGTTCAAACTCAATACAGATGTTAATTAATACTCACAGCACCCTGGAAGCAGAAAGCTAAGTATTAGTGTCCCCATTTTAAATATAGGGAAAGTGACCATACCATGCATCTCTAGCAGATCCCAGGCCCTCCTGACCCCGGCGCTGTGCCCAGCCCTCCAGACCACACTGCCTTATTAGGCCAGTGACTGCCATGGAAGGGGCAGTAGCTCGGGAACTGCCCCTTTCTCTGCTGCAATGCCGGGATCATGAACACATGCCCTTTTGTGGCTGTATCCCAGCCAGGCTCCGTCAGTTTGGGTTCTGCCCATTATCAGCAGCCATCTCCTGCCGTCTGAATAATGCTCTGATTATCGCTGGGGCCACTGATAACATTTGGAAAGTCAACTTTTCTCCACCCTCTCACCCAAAACTGGCCACAGCCCAGCTTCCTGTGACAACGTGGGGGATTTTCTTGTGTTTTTTTGGTTTTTTCAAGGGTTGCATGCCGAGGGGGTGGGACTCAGTTTCCCTGGATGTTACTGGTTTAATGGGGTGATGGGAGAGGGAGTTTGTTTTTACAGAAGACCAGTGATGGAACTTGGGACCTCAGCCAATGGCCTGGAGAATGGATACCCCAGCAACTGGTGACCTGGTGACTGGGAGGCCCAGCTCGGGAGTCACAGCCGGTTCTGGCCAGTGGGAGGACAATGGGCTGCGGAGAGAGGACCCCGGTGACCTGCCCAGCCGGTTCCAGCCAGTGGAGAACAAAGGATGGAGGAGAGGAGAAGCTGAAAGGAGAGGAGGCCCAGGTGACCCTGTTTACCTGGATAGAAGACAATGGACAGAGGCAGGACTTGGGGGAGGTGATATCAGATGTCCAGCTGGGAAGCAGAGGGGGCTCGGGGCTGGAGGGAAGGAGCAGGCAGAGCCCACCTGGATGCAGGGGAGACTTAGACGTACTGGAGAGTTTCCTGTGCTGGGTTCAGACGGGAGAGTCGCTCCGGTCTAGAGAACAGGGTTGCATTATTCCCTCTGGGTGTGGAGGCTCTGGGGGTCCAGAGTGAGTGGACTCCCTGAGGGGGCCCACGGTGAGAGACAGGCGTGCTGAAGGCTCTGAGAAGTGCGGTTCCAGAAGGTGGAGGGGCTTAACCCCCGAGAGAGAGTGGACCCCAGAGAAGGGCTGTCACACTGAAGGGGGTTTCCCCCCAGGGACCGTACGGGGCCAAGTGTGGGCACGACCTGTGAGTCCGTGACACTTCCCAGCACAGCATCTGCTCCACCGATGACAGACAGAACCAGCATGGAGCCCATTCTCTCCACTGGGCTGGCAGCTGGAAGCAGAAATCTGTCTCTGGCTGTGGCCCCGGTGCCAGAGGGACCCCCAAACCCTTTCCCTTTTGATTCCAGCTGATAGATATTTCCTCTCGGGTAGTACTGAGTGGGATCATTCTGGCCTTGTCTGCAGGAGGGGCAGGCGGATGCAAAATACCAATAACAAAACAGTCAACTCCTTGGAAGTGGTGTTTGGGGGGGGGCCCTCCACAATAGGCCAAAAACATCACAAAAGCAAGCACATTTCGGGGGCTGAAACTGGTCTGTTTCCTGACTAATTTTGACTGTTAATTGCTGTTATTTAATATTATGACTGCAGTATTGCCCAGCCGGAAGTGAGACACCACTAGGTGTTATACAAACGCTGTGTCTCGCCTACCTTCGCAGTTGAGGGTGAGGGTCCAGGCAGGGGCATCCTTGTCCTGCAGGGGAACATGTGGTGGTGCAGATGGTGGCAACAGGAGAGTTTTGGCTTTCTTGACCGTGGGGGTGCTGTTCTGGGGAGGAGGACTGCCAGGAAGGGATGGGTCCACCTGAAAACGCCAAGGGAGAGAGAGCATCTTCACACACCTACCTGGGGAGGGGGGCTTTAAGCTAGGTTCGAAGGGGCAAGTGACAAAAGTCCACAGGAAATCAAGGATAGGGTTCCCTAAACAGAGGAGTAGATGTTGGTGGGGACATAGACAATTACAACAGGGTCATAGGAGCAACAAGAGGGAAATCAGGGACTCCACTCAGCATCTTAGATGTCTACACAAATACAAGGAGTATGGGGAATAAACAGGAGGAACTGGGAGCAGTAGCACTTAAGCTAAATTATAACTAAACTGGCATCAGTGATGACCTGGGGGGATAAAACTCATGATGGGAATATTGATACAGAGGGGGACAGCTTGTTCAGGAAGGAGAGGCAGGAAAAAAATGGAGGAAGTGTTACACTATACAGCAGAACCTCAGAGTTACGAGCTGACCAGTCCACCACACACCTCATCTGGAATCGGAAGGACGCAATCAGGCAGCAGCTGAGACAAAAAAATTAAAGTAAGAGCAAATCCAGTACAGTGCTGTGTAAATGTCACCTACCCACAAAATAAAGGCAAAGCTGCATTTTTCTTCGGCACAGTAAAGTTTCAAAGCTGTGTTCCGACACTGCTCAGTGGGCCTAACGCTCAAACCACATTTAGTTCAGAGCTGTGAACAACCTCCATTCCCGAGGTGTTCAGAACGCCGCGGTTCTACTGTACATCAGAAACAGAGACACTTGTTCCAAGGCCCAGAAGGAGGCAGAAGGCAGTCCAGTGGGAAATCTCTGGGTAAATATGAAAGAGGAAAAAATAGCAGCGATGTCATGGTAGAGGGTCTGCTACAGGCCACCAAACCAGGAGGAGGAGGTGGATGAGGCATTTGTAGAACAAATAACAGAAATATCCAGAACACAAGACCTGGCAGTAAGTGGGGAGTTTAACTCCCCGGACAGCTGTGGGAGACGTCATACGGCAAAACACCAAATTGCCATTAAGTTTTTGGAATGTATTGGGACAACTTTTTGCCTCCGAAAGTGAACGAAATCACCAGATTTGGGTCTGAAATCTGGCTGCGTAGCCTCATGTCCAAAGCCGGGCTGCTATGTGCCCTTTCAGATGCTGGGCTGGTTCTTATAGCTCATGGCCTCTGTCCCGGGGCTGAGCACAGCGCTCCAGTGCACAGCCAGACTCCGGGGTAGATCCACTGAAGTGGTGCTGATTCACTCCGGCTGAGCTCTGGCCTGTGGTTGGCTGGTCCCATTGCAAAGAGGCCAGGGAACTGTGAAGATTGAATCGCCCTGCCCAGAGGCTCCTCTGGGCGCTGCCCCATGCTGCACTCCCAGATGGCGAAGGATGCTTCCTGGAGAGCAAAGGAAACCAGCCCCATCTTTGGATGCAGTGGGACATCAGGAGCCAGAGTGTCAACGGCTGTTCATAAGAGATGCCCTTTAACGGGGCACAAGCGTCACCCCCATGCACGGGGGCCTGTCGGTGCCTGAACGCAGGGGAGTGAACGTCAGTGGACAATGCAAGGCCTCATTTCCTGGACAAAGGAATTCCTAACCCACCCACACCCCATGTGCTCCTTATTGTCCATCACTAACCACAGCTGTATTTCTGCCTGGCTCGCCAAGGGAAGGCAGCAGAAAGGCAGACGCAGTGCGGGGGCGGTCTGCCCCTGGCTGCTGGAGGGATGGCTGGCGAGAGCCACGTGCTCCATTCACTGGAAATGTGCCCTGTTTGGGGTGGGGGTGGGAGAAGCTACAGCTGGGAATGGGCCGAGATGGGCTATGGGGTCCTGTTGCCTTGAGGCTGGCTACGCTGCTTGGTGGTTTCAGTGAGATGTGCACTGTGGTTTGGGGGGTTGTTTGCACATGAAACTACAACAAAATTCCCCACGAGCCCCTGTGGGGTGAGTCTGAGGTGCCCTTGCCGACAGCCTAGGCCGCTCCATAGCCTGTGTTCTCTCCTGGCACCCTACAAGGCAGGGTCGCCTGTCAAGTAGCATCACCACTTGTCCTTGGAAAGGGGCAGCGTTCCCAGGATTTTCTCCTAGCTCTTGTAAACCCCTCAGGCCGGACACCCAGAGGAGCCACCGCCGAGTCAGGCTGGCTGAGAGCACATGGGTCGCCTCTCGCTGCCTTGCCCTTCCTCACCTCTTCCTCAAAAAAGCCTTCCCCAGCAGCTTCTTGGGAGCCCCTCCCTGCATCTACACCCAGATGGTTCCTCCACAGCCCTCTTCCCCCATTAGCGCTCGCCCAGGTGTGCATTGACATCAAACATGCCCAGTCCCAAGGAAAGGGCTTTCAAAGTACACCCGCCCCACTACCCCCTCAGCCAGCCACACTGCCTGAGCCAGGCACCGAGATTCCCAAATGGAACAGGAGAGCTGCTCCCGCAGCCGGGGGAGGAGAGAAGGACACCGTCCATTTCCCTGCCAGGCTGCCTTGCTCTGCTATACGGAATACGGTGCAGCACACAGCAACTCCATCTGGGACAGGGCAGGGCATCCCGAGAAAAAAGAACCACCAAACAGCTCAGTCAAAGCCACACTCCCTGCTCAGACTTCAGGGCTCTGCTGTGGCCAGAAAAGTGCTCACGGCAGCTTCCTTTCGCGATGAAATAATTTGTTATTTTAGTTGTAAAACAGTAAGTGGCCCCTTTCCAGGCAGGCCCTCCAAGCAAGGGAAAAGCGCAAGGAGCCCCATTCCTTTTAATGACTGAACCATTCAGTCAGTGTTGGCAAGGCCTGGCAAAGGAAAGTATTCCTCCCTTCCTCCCCGGCATCCACCGAGGGGGAGGTATCAAAGCTGACACTTTAATAAGGAACACAGTAATTATTAATTTCCAGGACCATCAGAATGCTTTGCTTTCTGAATGGCGCAAGTGCACGGAGTCAATAGAAACCTGAAAAATCTTGCAGGGTTGGAGATGGCATTTGCGTGCCTGTGGGTGTGCGCAGGTCTCTGTGGTCACAGCTGAGAGTGCACCTGGGGGTGTAGCTGCGAGGGCGTGCATGTCTGTGTGCGAGTGCGTGCCTATTCCCTGTGCCTCTCTGTGTCCGCGTATGCATAGCTGAGGGTAGTATTTTTATTTGCTTTCTTCAAAGTAAATATAAAAGTACATTGGGAGACAGTGGGGATTAAATATTCATAGCCAGGTGCACGCGCGCGTGTACACACACACACACTTCCTTCCTGACCTGTGCTACTAGTTCCACAGCTGGTGTACATTGCTGCTGCTCCATTGACTCTAGAGGAGGTATGCTGATTTACACCACCTGAGGATCTGGCCCTAGCTTTCTGCTAAAGGGAAGGATTTTAAAAATCCGGCTCATGCGGTGCGCTGGCTCCTGCTGTGCTCATTGGAGACAAGGAGAATGGCAGCAGATAAGCACCTTTCAGGATTTTAAGCCCCTGCTTTTCAAGGTTTCATTTCACTCTGGGTCTGGGTGAATGGGGAAAAGAGAGGTTTCAGAGGAGCAGCCGCGTTAGTCTGTATTCGCAAAAAGAACAGGAGGACTTGTGGCCCCTTAGAGACTAACCCATTTATTTGAGCCTAAGCTTTCGTGAGCTACAGCTCACTTCTTCGGATGCATTCAGTGGAAACATCCGATGAAGGATGCATCCGATGCAGTGAGCTGTAGCTCACGAAAGCTTAGGCTCAAATAAATGGGTTAGTCTCTAAGGGGCCACACGTCCTCCTGTTCTTTTTGGGGAAAAGAGAGTTTCACCGCTGGTTCTCATCATCTGCTCTCTCTGGCTCCTGCAAGCTAGTACCGGAAGCAAAGTTGGTGCTGCAAATGGTGAGGGGTGGGGGTGTTTTAATCCAACCAAACAAGCCAAACCCCCGCCCCCCGTTTCCATTAAAGTTAGAATAAAAATCATGAAAATTCCAATATTAGCTTCTGTGAGATGTTTTTTATTTGCCAATAAAACTTAAATATTGACCCTAAACTAGCTGGCAGTACAATTAAATATCGGCACTAAAGAGTGAAGTTCACCTGGACAGTAAAGGGCCAAGACCTATGCAAGGGATGAGTCCCACTCCAGCCCCACAAGCTGCAAGACTTATTTGGTGTATAGTCCTTGTAGGGCTGCACTGGGGTTTAAGTGTTGCCCAGGGTGAGTTTCTGCCGCTGTGTCAAGAGCATTTTCTCGTGGAGTTCTAATCAGAGTGCTGCTTGGTACGGGAAGTGCATGTGGAAATGAATGATGAGCATCAGAATTGCATACAGTGGACTCAGGACTGTAATGTCCCCCCACAAAAAAGTGGAGACTCATGCTGATTGGCAGAAGCTGCCACCGCTTTGCAAAGTGTCCACCAAGAGAGGAAATTGCCACGGTGGTCACAAAAATGATTCACAAGGAATCGTTCACCCAGCTGAAGCTTACTGTGATTTTAGCAGCCTGGCGGCGCCTGTGCTGTGCATGTTAGTTAACAGCCCTCTAAATCAGCTGCTAACCCACTGCAAACACCCTGTCCCGCGACACTTCCAGCCCATGCATCATGCACATGCACTGGCTGCCAGGAGGCATCTGAAGCCAGAATACGGCAGTTTATCTTCCGAACTCTCTGAGCCAGGCCCCCAGGCAAAGTACGGACCATGTCCAAGCGCTCTCTCATCATGGGCCTAGGCATGAGTCCTTCCATCAGTGTGCTTGTCAGGGCAACACGCCTGCTCTCCCAGGGAGCACACAGCTGTGCCAATAAATCAGGAGAGCCGGTGGGATGTTTGAAAAGAGAAGATGTTAACATCAACACCCATAAAGTTACATGTGTCTCAGCATGCTCCTCCCTGACCTCCGGACAGAAGCCAGTTGTGTAACCGAAGTGGGAATGCTAGCAAGGAGTTTCTCCATGCACACACTTAGTTCTATTAAACCCCATCCCCAGTTTCACTGATGCTTATTGGCACAAGGGCTTCAGCCTCTTCCAGGTCCCAATCCATGTAAACTCTTCCAATGGGCTAAATGCATGGGGTGTATTTGCTCAATCTGGGGGGGGGGGGGGTGTGAAGTGCAGAAGCTGGTTCAGGGCACAATGGAGAACATCTTGTAGACGCTTCCATCCTATTTCACGTTTGTGCACAGCCCAAGCCCTATCACACATCAGTTCACACTCTAAACAGCAGTTTCTGCACAAGAGAAGGTAAGGGCTCTATCTATCTCTGGATAGAAGTATAAAGCCCCATTGCAATACGTATTTGAGCACCTCAGAATCCCATATCCTGCCACATACCTGGGAGGCAGAGCTGTGCTATCACCCCCATTGTACAGATTGAGAATCAAGAGGCTAAGTGACTTGCCCAAGGTCCCACAGGTAGTCTGTGGCAGAGCATGGACTTGAACTCAGGTCTCCTAGGTTAGTACTCCAACTACAGTCCTTCCTCTCTGGCTGGGATAGGGGTGCTTTATGAAGTGGTGCTTAGCGAGGTTCTCCACAGAGAAGTGGCATCCTCCTGAAAAGCTCAGATTGCTGCAGAACAGTAACCCTGCCCTGGTTACAGCAACGCTCCTGCAGGTTATTACCGACTTGCTTAGCCCCAACTAAACCTTAGCCTGAGAGGAAAATTGGTTTTGTAATGAAGGCGCTAGGCTGGGACGCACAAGATCGAGGTTTCATTCCCAGCTCTGCCACAGATCCCCTGCAGGAATGTGGGCAAGTCACTTCAGCACGCGGCTCCTCCACACACCATCTGTAAAGGGGGGGATGCTAACAATCCTTCCTTTGTCTACTGAGATTGCGAACTGTGTGGGGCTTGCATGTGCAGCACATGGGGGCCCAATTTCAGTGGGCACCTTTAGACACTAACGTAATACTCAGTGACATCTGCTGGACAGGTGAGTGAACAACAGGCCTCGGAAAGCAGCCCCCCAGGCATGAAGCCTCGGGAGGGGGGCAGACCCAGCCAGTTCCCAGGCACACATCTCCTGCTGATAATAGCTCATCTTAATTAATTAGCCTCTTACCGTTTGTATGGCAACTTCCATCTTCTCTGTATGTATATGTATATCTTCTTCCTATCTGTTCCATTCTGTGCATCTGATGAAGTGGGCTGCAGCCCACGAAAGCTTATGCTCTAATAAATTTGTTAATCTCTAAGGTGCCACAAGTCCTCCTGTTCTTTTTTCTTTATGCCAAGGGAGATAAGGCTTGCTGTTGCTCTGACTTCTTCAGATAAGGATGGATCACACCACCTAGTGGAGGTGAGAAATTCAGCCAAGATTTACTGGTTTAGAATTAAATCTCTGCAAGCAATCGGGGAAAGAGACCCACTGCGTTCCTCCAGCGAGCCAGGCGTGAGGGCCTGTGTTAAAGCACCCAAAGTGGATCATCATTCATGCCCTAGAGACTTGCCCTCTCCAACTCAGTCTGCAAAGGGATAGCTCACTCCCAGACAGAGGGGGGCACATTGTGGGTGTCTGGGGGCTGGAAGGTAGCTTTGTGGCTCTCTTGCAGGATGTCTAGATCCTATTGCCAAAATTCAGCTTTGGAGCCTTAACTTCCTTGGGTGATAAAAATATAATGTACTGGCCCCAGCCAAAACCATTTACATCCTCATTCACCCATTTCTTAAAGCCAGTATGGGTCTGCGGTGAACTGGCTAGTGTGCATGTGACTGGGATTAAACAGCTCAGCTGAGCGTCATGGGCTCTATACTGCTAGCAGAGAGTCCCCATTCGCCCACTGTGTGCTTTTGCAGGAGGTAGCTCTAAGCTCTATCCCCACTTCTGCTGTGATGTCCAGGTGGACATGGCCCTCAGCAGAGGGGAAATCCCTTCACTGGGACGCTGGGCACAGCACGGCCTCAGAGGCAGAACACCGCAGACTGAGTTACCCACCCTGCACCTGCCACGCCGTGCCCCCGAGCACTGGGGTATCAGCGACAGGAGAGGACAGCCCCTGTGACCGAGACACCTACGCTGCTCCCTGCTGCATAGCGCCCGCGGGAGGTGAGTCCAGGCACTGGGGTCAGTGCTGACGTGGAGAGCAGAGCGTGTCCTACTGAATCGCCAGCCATTCTGGAAACACCCTGAGTGTCCCAGGGGCTCTTTATTTCCACAGTGCAGTGCCCAAGAGCTGGGACCCGTTAAGCTCCTGCTCCGTGTCAAATGCTGCATCTCAAGCACGGGGCTGCTTTAGCCTGAGCCCCCAGGCCAGGAGTGACTCCAAGGTGGGCATCTGAATGTGGAGCAGCTTGGGCCACACAAACAGCGGCGCTCCCTGAGGTTTCATCTCAGTGAGCCTGGACTAGGGCAGCATCCATCTTAATCTCCCACTCCTCCGTCCCCCCTGCCTCCTGCCTGAAGCCACATGGCTTTGGAAAAGGGAGACAAGCACAGCAACCAGGTGACCCCCAGGGCACACGGTTAGGAATGGGTGTGGGGGCAGTGGGAGTCAGGAGGCCTGCATTCTATTCCCAGCTCTGCCACTGGCCGGCTGCATGACCTTTGGCAAATCACAGCATCCCTCTGTGCCTCAGTTTCCCCTCCTACCGCTTGTCTGCCATGACAAGTTAGATTCTCAGCACTTTGGGACAAGGACTGTCTGTTACTATGTGTTTGCACGATGCCCAGCACCCTGGGGCACCGATCTCGGATAAAGTTTCTCGATGCTCCTGGCAGAGAGATCGTGTGATAAGAAGAACACAGTGTCTCCGCCTACGGCTCTGTATTGAGATTCCAATGGGATTTTCCCAGGCCAATGAGCAATGGGATTTTTGGGGAGCAGGGTGAGGTGTCACTGAGCTCATTCCATTTCCCCTCCACCTTTCTCCTCCACTCCATACAGCAATGCATAAAAGGCCCATCCGAATTCACTCCCCACCCTTGCGCTGTGGAGAATGCCAGTTGCTAGGAGGCTGGGCACGAAGAATGTGCCGAGAAGGGAAATCCCATGCAGGACTGAGCCATTTTGCCAGGTCAACCAGGTCCCTAACAAAGGCTCTAGTGATTCTCCCTCACGTCTCCCACATTCCAGGCCTCTCTAGATTTCGCCTTCCCCATATTACCGTACTGGGAGGCACTGGGGTTCAGTTGTGGATTTTTAACCATGTCTGTGCCAGGAGACAAAAGGTCCCACTTTCCGCCCCAGCTCTTGAAGAATCAACAGATTGTATGGGGGTTAAGCTGGGTTGCTTCTCAGAGGAGAAGGTCATTTGTGCAGCAGTAGTTGCTAGGCAACACTCGCCAAATTGTGTATATAATGTCTGCTGCAGTTTCCACGGTATGCATCCGATGAAGTGAGCTGTAGCTCACGAAAGCTCATGCTCTAATAAATTGGTTAGTCTCTAAGGTGCCACAAGTACTCCTTTTCTTTTTGCGAATACAGACTAACACGGCTGTTACTCTGAAACCTTATTTAATAAGGTGTCTATAAACACCTTCCTGGGGAGGAGATCTCCAGCAGTCAAAGGGGGGTCAAAGGCCAGTGGCTGAAGGCTGAGGTTAGAAAATGTAAACTGGAAATAAGACGCAAGGAACATGAACCAGGGGAACAGCTCA
Source organism: Lepidochelys kempii (assembly GCF_965140285.1). Classification (NCBI taxonomy): domain Eukaryota; kingdom Metazoa; phylum Chordata; order Testudines; family Cheloniidae; genus Lepidochelys; species Lepidochelys kempii. The sequence continues at coordinate 3,029,216 of NC_136398.1, read as the reverse complement.
CTGTCATGTGAAACACTTACACGCAGATTAGGCTTGACTGACTCGGCTCAACAGTATCACTCACACAGTAGAGAAGATGAGTTTCCTCCTCAGCAGGAATAAATCCCTGGGGGGATTCTCTGCCCTGTTATACAGGGCATCGGACTAGTCACTAGGGGATCAACATGGTTCTTGGCATTGCTGAGTCAATACCATCTGAGCACTGCTCTGAAAAATAGTGCACCAGCCTTTTGCATGGCCACGTCTGGTTAAGTTCAGGGTGTGGGGGACGAGAGTTTGATCCTCTGCTTGGATTCTGCTGGGCAAAGCTTGAAAGTGACACACTAATGGTTAGGGGCTTTCCCCACTTACTCTTTTGGCACCAGAACTAGCCATTTTTCTGAAATCTTATGCTTTCTTGATACAAAATATTCCTTTAGCCTCCAAAATCTCTCACTCCTGGTGGAAACTCAGGTTCTAAATTGTACCAGCAAAGAGGGATATTTTTGTAAAATGTCACTAAATCACTGGCAGAAAGAGAAAATGGTCTGGGATTGGCTTGGGGGGTCTTTGCTTCATGTGTGAAGCTTTCCAGAATGCAGAGGAGCCCCTGCACATATCTCCAGCCCCTCCCCTGAGCTCAGACATCACTGCTTACTAAAAAGGAGATTATTGGCACCCAGAGGGTCACTGACAGCACTAGCCCCAGCAATGGCTGCATAGAGAATAATAAGTATTTCTATAGCTCCTTCATTTTGTACAATTGCAAGGCCCTTGGCACACACCAGTGAGTTAGACCTTCCCAGCTTAGGGGTATTGTCAGAGGGCTGATGTTGGGAATCATTAGGAAAGAGATAGATAATAAGGCAGAAAATATCATATTGCTTCTATATAAATCCATGGTACGCCCATATCTTGAATACTGCGTGCAGATCTGGTCGCCCCATCCCAAAAAAGATCTATTGGAATTGGAAAAGGTTCAGAAAAGGGCAACAAAAATGATTAGGGGTATGGAACAACTTCCATATGAGGAGAGATTAAAAAGCCTGGGACTTTTCCGCTTGGAAGAAAGAGGGGATAAAATAGAGATCTATAAAATCATGACTGGTGTAGAAAGTAAATGAGGAAGTGTTATTTGCTTCTCATAACACAAGAACTAGGGGTGAAATTAGTTGGCAGCAGTTTTAAAACAAACATAAGGAAGTATTTCTTCACACAACACACAGTTAACCTGTGGAACTCTTTGCCAGAGGATGTTGTGAAGGCCAAGACTATAACAGGGTTCAAAAAAGAACTAGATAAATTCATGGAATATAGGTCTATCAATGCCTATGAACCAGGATGGGCAGGGATGGTGTCGTTAGCCTCTGTTTGCCAGAAGCTGGGAATGGGCAACAGGGGATGGATCACTTGATGATTCCCTGTTCTGTTCATTCCCTCTGGGGCCCCTGGCACTGGCCACTGTCAGAAGACAGGACACAGGGTTAGATGGACCTTCGGTCTGACCCAGTAGGTCCGTTCTTATGTTACTATCCCCGTGTCAGAGATGAGGACACTAATGTGCAGTGGTGCAGTGACTTGCCCCAAATCACAGAGGAAATCTGGCAGACTCAGAGCTCTTGACTTCTGGCCTCGTATGTTAACCATGCTGCCTTCTACACCCTGGGAGCTTTGACAGCCTGGAGAACACACATGCCCAGGTGGGATTTGCAGGGTCAGGTCTGAGCATTCCTGTAAGGGGACTTGTCACACCCTTTGCTCTGTTGGGACTGAAAAACATTTGACAAATGAGCGGAGGTTAGAGCCTCCAAGGAGAGTGAATTCTTCCTTGAGTGAGTGAGGGCTTCAGGAGTTCCTGGGCCTCTTAGGGTTGCAATGCTTTGGTGGTTCCTAGGCCTGGGGCTGGCTCCCTGCACAGGGGTGAATCTCTCAGGCTGTTTCCTGCATCATGTACCTGAAAGATTTCACAGTTATTAGTGGTTTGTAAAGCTGCCTGCCCATGTCTGAATGCTGTACAGATATGAAGGCCTTGACTCAGCCAAGCCGTAACTTTAAACATGTGCTTGTGTCCAACCCTATTCAGCAAAGCACTCGAGACATGCTTGAATCCCATTGAATCTTGGCCTAAAAAAATAACACCTGACTAGATCCCCCAGACCTCTCAGACACTGAAACAAACTGCTGCCCTTGTCCTCCCTCCAGAACCCTAATAAACCCCAGCCACACACAGGAAAAACCTGCAAATCTTCTTGAATTATCTGAGGCGAGTGGAATAGCTACACCACCAGAATAGCTCGACTTTTATCCCATCCCAAAATCAACACGGCGACTTTTCTGCAGACACTTTGGGCCAGGAGGGGGAACTCTGTTGAAGGGTCCTTCCCTTGATCTGCTGTTACAATAACAAAGTTTAGATCCCGCTGGCTTGTTTGGATTTGAACTGTAAAGAGCAGCACACACATGCGAACCAGGGTTTGATTGATGGGCCTGCCCTGGTTTGTTTCGCCTGGTGCTACAACATTAGGATGCACGTTGCCATTCAGCTGAGGCCGAGTTAAATGCTGAGCATGTGGCTTCGGCAATTAATGGGGCTTTCGTAACAAGCTCGTGTTTATACAGATGTAGGCGGCCTTTTGAAATGGGCACACTAAAACCAGTGTCATTTCCTCCTCTCTGTGCAAACACCGGCAGGAGCCAAACAGGAAAACGACTTCCCAGCTTTCAGCATCGGGGCCACGCATTGTATCAACTTGCCATTATAAACAGAGAGAGGGAATATGGACATTAAGGGGCAGAGTGCCTGTGAGTATTGCTTTGTCTTGGTTCTCCTTTGTCAAGACCACTGTGTTAGAGCCACTTGCAGTCTGTGATGGGCTGAGTAAACGCTAAAACTTAGAAACACAGATGGGCCAAAGCCAAGAGCCTGGTTCTGAACACCCTCAATTCACTGGGGTGATTGCATCTGAACTTGGGTCTGCATCCAAACGTTACAAATAGCCATCAGTTGTTAGTCACATAGGAACTGGTACATCAGAAACAGCCTGAGCCCATCTATTCCACTATCCTGTTTCCAAAAATGGCCAGTGCCAGCTGCCTCAAAGGAAGATGGAGAAACGCTCCCATCATAGGCAATTCTGAACTGGCGCTGTCCTGGGGAAGTGGGTTCCTAGCCCCAGGCTGCTGATATAATTTTTATAATGGTCTGATCCAAATGGACCCCAGGCTTTGAGAGTTTGAAATCCAGATGCACAACTTTGGATTTAGGCCCCTCTTTATTCACAAGTTTTTTTTTAAAAAAAGACGAGTAGTAAATCAGCGCAGAAGTGCGCTCTGTTTCAAAGCGCTGAGAACCTAGTTCCAGCCCGCTCCAGCCCTTGGAGAGGCACTAGTCTTTCTGACATATTTCATATAGCTGTGCTTCAAAGGGAATTGAAAAAACCCAAACCCTTACAGGTGTGGCTGGCACAAAACACATCTGCCATCTGTAATCCAGACCATTCACTGTACGCTAGCGCAGACAAGAGGTGATATGGATTGATGGGGGGGCAGGGGGATGAGACATGTGCTGTTGATTAGAAGGGGGTGATCTTAGATCCCACGGCATATTCAGACAGACGCTTCCTCTGGTTTGCAAAAATCTGCATTAGAGGAGCTATTTGCTATGGCAGCAGGCTGGGCCTGGCACTGAGACTGGAACAGCTATAAACGTGCTTGTCTGTATGAAGGTAGCTAATACAGACCCAGAGATGTTGCCAGGTGAGGCTGGACAAGGTGGAGTTCCTCCCATCCAGCCAATAAGAAACCCAGGACAGTGCTCAGGACGGGAAAGCAGCACACAGAGAACTAGAACCAGGCACAGCTTTCGAAGAAGTTTAACTGCCTCAAGCAGGAAGGAGGTGGGACTTTAGAGGGCAGTAAAGACAATAGGGGCTTCCCCCCTCCCCGAAATCAGCTGGGGTTGGGATGGGGGATTTTACCCCTTTTCCTCTTGAATGCCTTTCCCAGATGGGGAGAAGTTCAGATTAGGCCAGCGTTCTCCTGAAAGGGGGCAAAGGGGCAGCCTCTGCCACTCACCAAGGCCGTAGGGAAGGGGCAGCCTCAGAGAGAAGGAAGGAGCCCAGGATAGGCTCCAGCGTGAAATAGCAAAGCGAGCGGGTGCAATATAGACAAGAGCCCTCCCGTCTCTGATGTGGTTTCCTTCACTCCAGGGCATGTCCATGGAAGACGCTGTTCTGACAACAGGCATGTAACCTCAGCCAGGGCGGGGGAAGAGCCCAGACATCAGGCATACATCCTGCTCTCATTTCACGCCGCTGCGTGCACTGCGGGAAAGTGTTTTGCAGGGCACTGCGCTTGGTGGTCCGGTTTTGCTCGCCTTACGAGGGACCCCAGCATGGGCCTGCAGTGCCTGCATCACTCCATTAGCACAGGTTCCCAGCCTTCATATGCATGGTAACTGGCATGGCAGGATCCTTTCACGCCACGTGAACAGAGCTGAACACAAGAACTCAGTGTTAAGAGAAAGACTGAGCCAGGTGGGCCCACCCTGAGGACACCAGCCTGCCCTTCGGGAGAGCTGGGTTCAATTCGCTGCTCTGACACAGACTTCTTGGGCGGCCTTCAGCAACTCCCTGAATCACTGTGTATTGCAGTTCTGTTCCCCCTCTGTAAATGGGGGTAACAGCTCAGCCCTACCACGCAGGGGTGAGTGAGGAGACAGACAGTAGCAGAATGTGAGATTCTAAGCAAATGGGGGGCTGATAAGTGTTAAGACAGAGCATAGCAGGATTCAGGAGAGGGTTATACGTTTATATAAGAACAAGAATATCCAGAGCAAAATGGGTAAGAACAAAACAATGAGAAATTTGGCAGGGATCTCAGACCTCCTGCATCAAGGCACAACCAACCTTGAACTGATGGGGACCAGGGAAACTTCCCCAGGGGGCAGGTTACCCCAATAATACAGAGGTTCAGTTTCTTGCACCTGCCTCTGAAGCAGCTGGCGCTGGCCACTATCAGAGACAGGATCTTGGATCAAATGGCCTTGTCTGATCCAGTTTGGCAATACACAAGTTCCTATCTATCTATGTAAATATTTGTTTGGCCACTGACATGGTAGTATCAGAGTGCTCAAAGGTGGGGTGAATGAGAATGGCTGTCAGCAATATTATTCTACCCAGAGTTAAACAGAGTAGTTTACAACCTAGAATGCAAGTCTCATAAATATCCCATTGCAAACACAGACCCCCCAGCTCAGGTCCATCCACATCCAGTCACTGGAGCCAAAAACTAGTGCCCCTATCCTGAAAGTCCAACTCTCGATTCATCAAGAACACAAAGAGAGCACAAACCCGCACTCCATGCTGAAGACTGTTCCATACTCAGTGTCTATTGCTTAGCCTCTGCCCACCTTCAGAACGAGCCCATGCTGCTGACAGCAATATTCAAAAACCAGCCATGTGATTAAGGCGCTGGCTATGGCCTTGGGATAGCTGGGTTCAGTTCCTGGCTCTGCTCCAGAGCCCTGGGGTGAGTCCATTAATCCCTCTGCACCTCGGCTCGGCTCCCCATCTGTACAATGGGCATAACGCCTGCATGCCTAGTAAGCCTGCCGGCTCTTTGGGGTGGAGACTGACTCCCCCTCTGGGTCCATCCAACGCCTGGTGCAATGGGGCCGCCATCTCAGTCCATGCCCTTCAGCGCTATGGTAACACAGGCAATAAACAACAGTCCTGTGGATGCGGATTTGTTTTAAGTGATCACGCCACAGGCTCGCGGCCCAGCACAGTTCCTAACGCCCATCCACAGCACAGGTCAGAGCCCCGCTGCGGCTGTCTTCAAACAGGTCTGAAGCTGGTTTCCAACACAGATGCTCGGCCAGGGACGGACCTGGGCATAGTGCCGGTTCCTCCAGAAAGAAACATGTTCCATAAGCCCATACTCACTGCCCAGACCCTAGAACTCATTGACTTTAAAACCTACCATGCCACATCAAAAATGCAAAAGTACCCGGTGTGCCACCTTCTTCCTTAAGCAGTGTCCTGAGAAAGGGTTTCTATTCCGACACCAGACTTTCAATCTCACCACGCACCACTTGACTGCACCCCCATCCCCCAGCTGGAAACTGGTGCCCTCAGCTGCACCGTTCGCATTCAGTGGGGAGACGTACGGCTAGCGAGTGTGAGGTGGCTGTTCTCCCCCACAGTTAGTGGGGCTGTGGCATTGGCTCACTTCCTGCCTATAGGCTAAGCAGTGACCCCAATAAGGGGCCACTGAACTGCATTTACACACGTGTCCCCGTGGAGCGTTTTTAGTTTGGTTTGGAAGTGACGCAGGTTCCCTCTCTGGGCTCCAAAGGGTCGCACTAGGCTGCCACTGCAGGCAGGAAGAGATTTCATTGGTTGGTTTGTTTTCTTGCGACGTGCTTCCCCCAGGAAGATTTGCAGCGTGAAGTTTCTTGGACTGACGGGGAGCAGAGCGAGCGGATGGCGTGCCAGAAGTCACACTGTGAGCCAGCGCCTCCACTCCCCTTCCGAGACCCCCGGCTCTCCTGCCTCCTCGCCAGGCCGGCTCCAGCCTTTTTGCCGCCCCAAGCAGCGAAGGAAAAAACAAAACAAAACCGAGCCTGGTTGAGCTGCCGCCGAAGTGCCGCCGAAGAGGAAGAGAGGGATTGCAGGGCCCGCTGCCAAATTGCCGCCGAAGACCCGGACGTGCCACCCCTTTCTATTGGCCGCCCCAGGCACCTGCTTCCTTCGCTGGTGCCTGGAGCCAGCCCTGCTCCTCGCCTACTGGCAGAATGTTTCACCTCATGTCTGTTTCACTGGGGGTGCCAAGTATAAACTGAAGCTGGCTGCAGCATTTTCCTGCCAGTTGCAGGTCTTGCAGCTCCATGCCCATTGCAATGAAAATCTCCGGGCCAGGAGCCTGGCGCAATGCTGGTGATTGCGCACCAGATACGAACAAACGATACGGCAGAACATTTCCTCGAGCTGTTCTCCAGGTGGCTCACTGCAGATTTGCAATGCTGCCAGCATACCAATGTCAGAATAGTCCTTGCAGAGCTAACTCTCCAAAGGCTTTCGCTCCACTTCCCTAGCTTGCCAAAGGCCCTCAGAGCTTCCGCAAGGCCATGCCAAACCCTCCCTCAGCAGCCCAGACAGCGGCCCTGCCTCATTGTCAGATTGCAGACTGAAGTCCTCAAAAATGCAAAAAAGGCAAGAAGAATCCAGGTCGCCCTAAATATTTTTGATCTTTTAACAATTGCTTTAACCGGGCTCTAAACATGGCCATATGTCTGCAGACCACCCAGAGGCAGTCACGCACACATGGGGGGTTGATGCTCAGCCGGCAGTCATGCCAGCATTGGTGGTGATCCCATTAAATCGTGTCAAAGGTAGGCCGGGCTGAATGAGACTTCAGGGTGCAGAGGGGCCCTTTGAGGAACACACTGGTGCAGGGAGAAGCATTGTTGATTCAGGCAGGGGTGCTCGCCCCTCTGAGGCAGGACTGAACCAGCACCCCAGACTGGTGTTAGGTTCCCTACTGCTGCAAGCGGTCCCGGGGCCAGGTGCTAATCACTTGGAACTTATCACAAGAATGGGAGCGTTAACCCTCGCAAGCAGTTATAAATAACCTGCCACCATGCAAGGCACTGAATTTAGCCTTCCCAGAGGGTAAGTTCCTTCCTAACCCCCCTTGCTTCGTGGTTGGCTTCTGACCTGAAGCTCCAGGGATCAATCAGCCTTTGCACAGTGAGCTAGGTGGATCAGACATCCAGCCATCAGACTTAGCACGGCAGCCAAAAGCTGAAAGGCGGAGTGGCTCTCGCCAATGAGGTGGCCACTCCAGAAGGATGTTGGCAGGGCAGGGCAGAAGGAGTCTGCGCTGCTCTCTCTGGCTGGTGGATAGAAACCCCAGTGTTATCCAGCACTATCAGTTCCCTTCTTCACATGACTCCACCTGTGTTCAGGTAAACAGATCCCACGGGAACAAGAGGCCTGCTAGAGGTTTTCCCAGCCACTAGGAAACCTCACTGCATCTTGTACAATAAACTATAAATCAGCTGCTCAAAACTGACGCTAAATACTGCATCTTAAAATGACTCTCTTCTCCTCTGGCTCCCTCCCTCAAGTGTGACTGTGTCAGACTAGAACCCTGCCACCCTTTGAGACGTGGTTTTGTGTATGACAAGTTGCTGCATTATTTCTTTCTTTCTTTCTTTTTTCACAAGGGGTTCGGGAAAGCAGCAACATCAAACAGGAGGGAAAACGGTAATTTTATATTTATTAGAGGTTAGCGGCTGCATCTGCAGAAAGCCAAGTAGGAATATGGTGGGACTAATTTGGTTTTATGTATTGCAAAGGCAGAGCCAAGGAAGAAAGAAAGGAAGAAAAGAGAGAGAGAGAAAGAGAGAGAAAGAGGCCGTGAGACTTGTAAATAACATCTTAAGAGCCTAGTGGGAAAAAGTGACTTTACAGAGCTGGAGGAGCCTAGCTGAAGGAAGGGCTACATGTATCAAATGTGAAAAAAATTGGAAAAGACATAAATAAAGAGCTAGACTGCCTTCCCGGGCTGGGGCTGTGCAAATAAATCCGGCTGTGATGCTCTGCAGCACAGCCAAAGAAAGGGATCTGCGAGGAGTTACAAGGGGACAGGAGTGCGCAGCCCCGCAGAATGAATGAATAAATAAAACCAGCTAAGGCAGATCAGTTAAAATGGTTAGCGGCACAAAGCAGGGAGGGGCTGCCGCAGGAGAGGAAGGAGCTTACAGGGAATGGGGAGGAATGGCTGGAGAAAGCAGAGATGAAGGATATGACATGGCGAAGGACACAATGGGGCCTAGGTGCTCTGGGGTGAATTTAGGGTCATTTCCCCCAGCACAGCTCTAGTGGGGACAGGGCTCTGGCATTTTCACCACCTCACCTGGTCTGGGCCAGGTCAGCTCTAACTGGCACTGGCAGCCAGTCGCCCCGTCCGCACCAGGGCTTCCAGCATTGCTGACACCAGAGGAGCTGGGCCAGGGGGGATATTTTGGCATGGACTTGGCCCCAGAGTTCCTCTTCCCAGATTACAGTCAAGTCAACATGAGGGTAACCGCAGTAATAATAGCTCCCACTTGCAGCATCACCCGTGGTTCTCCGGGCACATCACACACATTAGTCAGCTGGCCTCACGATGCCCACGTGGGACATGTCAGCGTCACAGGCCCCACGTCGCAGAGGGGAAACTTCAGCACACAAAAACCAAGCCTCTTGCCCATGACTGCACAGTAAATTAGTGGCTGAACCAGGGCTAGGACCAACCTGGCTCTCAATCCCCTGTGTTAAACCCTAGACCACGCTGCCTGCCTTTCATACCCCCTTCCAATCTGCTCCTCGCCTTGGCTACACAGGTTGTCTGCATCAGTCACATCCCAAGGGGGCAGCTCCAGGATACTCCAGTGGCCACAGCAGCTTCTTGGGGCAGCCCGGTGCAGCTCGTGCTTGGCAGCCCCGGGAGGCAGAGCCACGCCATGACTATCCCTCTTCTTGCTCGTGCTGCTGGCTGGCAAAGCCCTGAGCTGCACACCTGAAGTTTGAATAACCAGGAGTCCTTGTGGCACCGTGGAGACTAACAAACTTATTTGGGCATAAGCTTTCGTGGGATCCCACTTCTAACCCACAAAAGCTTATGCCCAAATAAATTGGTTAGTCTCTAAGGTGCCACAAGGACTCCTGGTTATTTTTCCTGATACAGACTAACACGGCTACCACTCTGCAACTGAAGTTTGGGCCATGGTGTGGGGGAGAGAGTGGAGGCATGAGTGCGGTAGGCCTGGGTTTTATGGCCAGAGGAAGAGGGGTTTGAAAGAAGCTAGTGGGGTAGGGGGGTTAAATAGTTTCTTTTAATTTTCTCCTTTTGAGGGGTGAATTTTTAACGCGTGAGAGAGTCGGGGACTGACAGCAGATAGTGTCAGGCCTCAGGTGGGCACGTACTGTCCACGCTCAGACACCCAGCACTGCCAGTTCCCTCCATGGCAGCCTGCAGCCCCTGCTATTCCAGCCCGGCTTCCAGATACAGAGCTCTGCGAATGCACCTCAGTCCCCGCCCTGCAGCCCCTGCTGCTATTCCAGTCCTTGGGCCCCAAACACACGCTGCCAATACACCTCAGTCCTGCCCCCTGCTATTCCACTCCTGGGCCTCTCCTTACCACAGACAGCAAATTTTGCTAAATTAGACTAGAGCTTCGTTTGAAACCACCGACTCATTGTACTTGTGCTCTGCGCCAGCCGGCAGCCTAGGGCTCTAGAAACAAACGACCAATGAAGCCATCACCAGACTGCGCCGTGCTTTCCCATTAGGGAACGTGGGGCTCACTAGCGGAACCAAACCCGAAGGATTTAAGGCGCCTTCACAAGATTGCTGCAGAAAACGGTGCGGGCTGTAGTGGGACTTGGATTCCAAAAGCCAGAGTGGGGAGGGGATTTTTCTTTGCTTAAGCCCCAAGTGTAGACATTTGGGCTCAGGCTGGAGTCCGAGCTCTGAGACCCCATGAGATGGGAGGGTCCCAGAGCCCGGGGTCCAGTCTGAGCCCAAACATCTACACTGCAATTTTATAGCCCTGCACCCTGAGCCCCGTGAGCCTGAATCAGCTGACCTGGGCCAGCCAGGGGTGTTTTATTGCAGTGGGGACATACCCAAAGTGATATCTGTAACAGTGTCCTTGGGGTCACCAGCAGGGATTGAACTTGGGGATCTAAAAGCACAAGCATCTGCTGCTTGATCAAAAAGGACTGGGTTTATTAGGGCAGACGCAGCAGTGGACTCCAAAACCTCTATATTAGAGTGGGTTTGAAAAATGCCCACTTTGAAGAGGAGGGGCAGGGGGGGCAGGTAGATGAAAACCTGAATGTTTTGGTTTTAAAAAAAAATAATGTGGGTTTGTTTTATTTCTACAGAAATGGGCATTTTCATTTCGGTTGAAAAGCCCAAAAAACGTTTCGACCACCTAGCTCTGTTCTCTATCTGTCAGTGGGAGCCACTAGAGGGAGACAACGCGCCAATGGTGGTCGTGCGGGTGATGTATTCTTTGCCATCAAAGAGCCATTGCTCTTGCAAACTTCTCTCCAGGGGCATGCTCTCCTGCACAGCAAGCTACTCTCACAATCACCATGCTTTGCCTGTGGCCGGGCGCCGAAGGCTCGCTCAGCGCTTCGCGGGCACCAGTTAATCCTGGCAGCAGGGATTATTAGTCCTGCTTTGCACATGGATGAGCTGAGACACGGAGATGCTCAGCAGCTTGCAGACATCACCTAAGTGAGTTGGCAAACAGAACCCAGAAGTCTCAGGCCTCTTCTATGATCACGAGGCATCTTAGCTTCTCGTTCAACACGAATCAAACCCATCGACGGCCTAACCAATTCTGTGATATAACATCTCATTTCCACATTCAGTTTGGATCCAGCGGCTCCTGGGACCTGGCTTTCAAACACATCTTCTTCCTAATTCTTCTTTCCTTCCATCTGGAAGAAGATTCCTCCTCCTCCTCCTTCCCCTCCCCTCTTTAAAGAAAAAAGCCTTCCCAAATAGGTGAATGGCTTTTTTTCCTTCCCCTCCTTTTACTGCCCACCAAATTGAGGAAGCCGCAACCGCAGAGCTCTTGAAAGTATTTTTGTTGGTGGAGACCACCGGTACTGAGAGATTAAAACTGTTGTTGTTTCTTCCATTACTCAGCTTCCCTGAATTATGGGGTGTAAGACTCAGGGAGTGGGAATAATTAGGGGAGAACAATGGCAGGCTTGATGGCTTAAATACACTTGTGTGGTTCTCCGAACAACCTGAGCCTGCTGTGACATTTCTCTAGGCCTCCGTTTTCCACAGCGCTTGCCAAGAGCTTCACAAACGACGAGGTACCCAGCCCTTAACTTCCTCATTCCATAGGCCCTGATTATTATTAATTATTATTATTATTATTCCTAGCTTCCTGACTTAACTCTGTGCTGTCTGGTTTCCTCGGCACTGGGGAGGCCTCTTAGTTCTCTCCCCCGATCCTGTCCCTCATTCCTGCAGCTCAGGGGGAGGATGGCCCTTAATGTGAAATGAGGGGGGAAGAAAGGGGATGAGGAATTATTTGCGCTCTCAGGGTGATATTCACCCCTGTGCAGAGGACCATTGCAGTGGCCCCTTGAGGCCCACTTCACAGCTACAAGGCATAGGCCCCACGTCAGTCCCTTCTTAGTCACCGGCTTGAAATCAGTTATTCAATTACATGGCTGAGGGTGGGTTGTGGGGGGCCTTGGAAAGCACAGCCACAAGCCCCAACCAGGCCTTTCTGCTGCACCTCCTGCCACTGCACGACTCCCTCAGTTCTCTCGACCTGCTATGTGCTCCCCAGCTGGCTGAGAGGTTCAGAGGTGAAGAACCCTGCATACCTGCTCCATTTCCTTGTTAGTCATCGTGTAGCGTTTCTGGCCCTCATTCCGAGTCCCGTGGCCTCTTCAGGCAGTTTCCAGGTGGGTGGCTAGGTGTGAGTCATGGGGCTGTTGCAGAGAATTTACAATCAGGACTCCTGGAGTCTAATCCCGACTCTCTCTCTCTCTCTCTCTCTTTGAGTCGTTGTGTGAGAGTCACTTCAGTTCCCCACCTGTAAACTGAGGATGCTGAGCCTACCCCTCTGGGAGTCCATGTATTCTATTCAGGCTCTTGGCCAACCCTCACCACCGCAGTGTCTGAGCGCTGTCCAGTCACGCACTGAGCGATGTGGCCAAAATCTCTCACACGTGAGTTGTTCTCTTTCACCCTCTCCTCCCAGAACTGCACGTTTGTTCTGGCAGCGTTTTGTTTTCCAGCGTGCACACTGCTCTCTATTTGTTAGGGAAAGCCAGCCAGAGAAGTGTGCCTGCCATTTGGTGAGGAAGGTGGGGAGGGTTGGGAGAGTCCTTTGTTGTTGGGGGAGCTGGTTCCATGTTCTATCACCTACACACACAAGCTTCATCCTGACGGTAGAAAGATCCACAGAGTCCGAGGAGCAGAGCTGCCAACCACAGTCCTCATCCTGGAGCTCAGGGAGTCCTGTAGGAATACGGGGCCCAGTCCACTGAGTGCCCTGAAGATAAGGATGATGACCTTGAACTGGGCTCTCTAATCTATGAGAGACGCCTATGTAGAGCAGAGGGCAGGTCTGATGTGCTGGCAGTAGCCAGTGTTGCTGAGAACATGCTACTGACATACAAACAACACCTGGTGGTTTGGACTGTGGCTATGATCCATCATCTGCTGAAAGAAAAGGAGGACTTGTGGCACCTTAGAGACTAACCAATTTATTTGAACATAAGCTTTCGTGAGCTACAGCTCACTTCATCGGATGCATACTGTGGAAAATACAGAAGATGTTTTTATACACACAGACCATGAAAAAATGGGTGTTTATCACTACAAAAGGTTTTCTCTCCCCCCACCCCACTCTCCTGCTGGTAATAGCTTATCTAAAGTGATCACTCTCCTTACAATGTGTATGATAATCAAGGTGGGCCATTTCCAGCACAAATCCAGGGTTTAACAAGAACGTCTGAGGAACAGTGGGGGGGGAAAGGGGGTTAAGGAAGGAATAAACAAGGGGAAATAGGTTACTTTTTATAATGAATCAACCATTCCCAGTCTCTATTCAAGCCTAAGTTAATTGTATACAATTTGCAAATTAATTCCAATTCAGCAGTCTCTCATTGGAGTCTGTTTTCGAAGTTTTTTTGTTGAAGGATAGTCACTTTGAGATCAGAAGGTCCCAGCGGGTTTCAGGCGATATCTTTCCCTCCCAGAACGCTGTGTGGGTTGAGAGACGCTGTGTGGGTTGAGAGACGCTGTGCAGCATGGTCTCTCCCAGCAGCCACGCTTGAGCTTGTCTGTGATTTCTCTCCAATGGCTTTCAACCACTCTGCTAAGAGCAAAGTGGGTGCGAGTAATAAAGGCGCAAGCTCAGCTTAAAACCCAAAGCCTGCGTGAGAAGATGCTCAAACCAGCTGTAACTATTATTACCAAATAAGAACAGCCCAGACTGCTATCTTGGGCTCCGATTCAGGGCAGCACTTAAACACATGCCGAACTTTATTCATGTGCTTAAGTGGCATTGATTGCGGTGGGACTTACCTGTGCTCTCCTTGTCAGAGATGTCTTCCTGTATCAGGACCTGAGACAGAACTCAACACTAGAGCTAGTCAACAAGTTTTCAAATTTCAACATTTGCCATTAGAAAGAGACTTTTTTGTGAACAGTTTCCAGATTTTGACCACCTCGACATACCACCCGAGCATGCAAAAGCTGTGGTGAGGAGGCAGATTTTAGATAAAAAGTCTTTTTTAAATAATCATTTTCCTCTCTCCAATACTAGAAACATAACCACTTGGAAACATAAGCTGGGATCCTTGCAGAGATCCATTTTCCTTCATAGCTTTCACATGTGCACACCCTGTTGCTGTCAGGTTGCTGATGAACACTGAGCTGTACGCGTTGGTTTATTATTGTCGGGGTGCTAATTGGCCCTGAGCTGTGCACCGTGATTTGCTACTGGAGGGCGGATGGTGGTGTGTGCCTTGGTTGGTTAGAGCCAGGGGGCTGTGAAGCACTGAACTACAAGCATCAGTTTGTTATTGCGGGCTGGCTCCTGAGCGCTGAGCTGTGCAGGATCGCTCACGGACCCTAGGTGGCACAGACTAGATTGTTAGTGTAGGGCTGCAAGTGGGTGCTGGGTGAGTAACATTTTTAGTCAAAATAATCATAAAATAATAAAATAATAATAATAATAATAAAAGGACAAAGCTTAAAAAACTCCACAAATTCTCCCCACTCCCGCATACAAGACAGGCATCCATCTCTTTAAACCACTCTCCCTCCCCCAGTTAGCCCTGAGCGCCCTTCGTTAGCAGCCTCTGCAGAGAGGCCAAGAACTGGATTGAGCCTAGGAGACCCAACTCCCCTTTCACATCTAGACAGGAGCCCCTCCGGGGCAGAGCTGGGGCAAGCTGGCAGGAGGGCAGAGTGGGAGGCTCTTTTCCAGCCCCGGATAAGCTGTACAAGTTGGGGAGTGGGGTGTAAAGGGCCCGGCGCAAAGCTCAGCTGAAATGAACAGGACTTAAGCACATAATTAAAAGTTAAGCACATGCTTAAGTGCTTTGCTGAGGCAGGGCCAGCGGCTGAGAAACGTTTGGCATCTTCTCTGGGTTTACAATATTCTCCCAGTTCCAGTTATTAGTTCTGAGAAACGGGGAAGATACACTGCAATAACTTCCAAGCCCTAGCAGTGAGTGCAGCTGTCTCCAGTCGGCCACCTAAGTTCAGAACAGAACGAGGGGCCAGTTTGAGTTCCTGGTTCCCCAGGGGAAGGGGTCTAATGGAGAATTTAGGGGAAAAGCAACATCTTAACATAGCATGTGCAAACAAAGACACCCAGTCAAAGTGGTTACAAGTCCCACAGAGTCTAGGAGAACAGATTAAATTGAGAGAGGAAGGGAAGACGTCACTTTCTGGGCTGTAATGCACCTCACCACCCTCCTGGGAGGTTATGGATTTTACTGATTTTTAGAAAACCTGCCTTAAAAACTCACTTTAAAAACCAGAGGATGGGATTTCCAAATGCTTAGGCTTGGCCCAGTGGCTCCCATTGAATCAGGGGGGCCAGGGTTGAGCATTTTGGAAAACCTCACCCAGAATCTACCTGTCACCTTTCTGTTGCTGCTCATCCTTCTCATGCCTTTCTCTCTCTCTTTCATTCTCCCTCCCCCTTTCTACCTCTTTTGTTTTCTCTGCCTTTGTTTTTCCCCTGCATCCACCCTGAGTAGCTGCGATTGCATGACAGCCCCGCAGCTGTTGGGAGTAAGCTCAGTCCCAGCAGATGGTAGGGAGGGGACGCCAAGCCCTTTAATGTCCTTCCCAATATCCAGTGCACAATGCACACTGCAGATTCAAACCGTTTCCGACTCCTTGGCCTGGCCCCCAGACTCCCATTGTGTGAAGTCTGCAGCAGGCTAGATGTAGGGCTACTGAATATGAATGGACATCCACTGAAGTCAAGGGAGTTATGCCCATTTATGCCAGCTGAGAATCTTGCCCATCATTCCTAACCTCTGGGGTTTGGAATCCCTCTTCTCATCGCACGACGGGGCAATTGCTTCAGAAGTGACAACCACTGAAGTCTAGAAGTCAGGTGTCCCTGCAAAGCAACCAAGTTGGCAACTTTCTTCAGTGCAAGCTCTCCACATGCATGCCCTTATTACTGTAAAAGGCCCTAGTACCGGAGGGACTCAGTCTCGTCTCAAACCCAGACCGAAAATAAATTACAGAATGTATATCCCTAATCACGGCTCCGAGAAAGTGGTTTCTGCAATAGTCATTTGTAAAATGGCTCCTTGGTTCTCACTGAGGCTGAGATGATGGAGCTGGGGGCATGAAACTCATCTACTTGCCAACAGTCACTGCAAATCAAGGCATGCGTGTCTGACTAGTGCACGCCCACACACACGCACACACTCTCACACGATCCATTGAGCACTCTGGGGTCCCACCACCGCCCCATCGCCCTGCTTCTCTTTGGGGTGCAGCATGTTTCAGAGTTGAGATGAACAGGGTGGTTCACATCTTTCAGAACTATTGATCCAGGCTCTCTGCAGACTCAGGCAGAGCCTGGGTTGTGTTTTCAAACTTTTCTTTGCATTCGTGGGGGCTCGAAGCATTTTTTCCCAATGGGAGGAAAGAGGCAAAGGTGATCATGTGACTCCTGGAGCGGAGGCCTATTGTGTCTGATGCCTTAATTGGTACCTGTGTGTTCAGGAACTTTCATTTAATGATAACATTTTCCCTGTGCTGAGTGGTAGTGGCTGCTGGAACCCTGCAGGTCAGCTCCTCCCCAGAGGAGAAATCTGTGGGTATTTTCTTAGCATAGTTTATTCACACTATATACACCACTTCCCACTGCAGGAGGAGTCCTCATCCATGGGAAAACGTTAGTAGCATTTGCAGAGTTCTACTCCCTGGGCTACAGAGTCTGGGCTGTTCTTACTCCCTACTCCCTACCTCCAATGGTCCTTTGTGGAAGGGCAGCAAAGAAGAGAAGAAGGAAAAGATGGGGAAAGGGAAAGCAGAGAGAGAGAGAGAATTCCCTGAATGAAAGGAGCAATGTAAAATAGCGTCCTTTACAGGTAAATGGCATGTCATGCATAATTTGGTTGTTAAATGCTATGTGGGTGGGTGGGTGGATAGACAGGTAGACAGATAGATCTATGTCACAATCATGTTGCTTGCCAAGGTCACTCAATGAGTTAGTGCCAGAGCCGAGAGCTTAACTTGAGCTTTTCAGAAGCCCCTAAAGCTATGTCTACACTGTGATAAAAGACGTGCGACACAGCCAGATGGCCTACACTGTAGTATAGACACAAGGGCTCGGGCTGGAACCTGAGCTGTGGGACCCTGCTCCCTTGCAGAGCCTCAGAACCTGTGCTCCAGCCTAAGCCCAAACATCTGCACTGCAGTTCTAGAGCCCCGCGGCTCGAGCCCCATGAATCTGAGTCAGCTGACCCAGGCTAGCCACAGGTCTGTAACTGCAATGTAGACATACCTGAAATAACTGGGTCGCACAAGGCCCCCGGAAAGTCCCTGGGACTCGTGTTCTTTGTCACGTAAGCCCTTTGGAAAACTCAGCCTCGATGCTCAGCAGTTCCTGGCTCCCAGCCCCGTGTTCCGCCTACTGTGCCATGCTGCCACTTTTAAAGCCAAACATGGCATCTCAACTTCACAGAACCATCACCCGCCACATTCAAAGATTGAGTCAGGCCCCCAAGACCCAAGAGATGGATTTTAAAATCAAGAGATGTAAAATAAGACTTTTGGGGGTGTTTAGAGGCCTTCTGGGTGCTGAGCCTTTCAGGATCACATTCTCAAGCTTTTCTCTGCAACCAAAAGAGCTAGAAACAGACTTGTTTTGAAAAAAATGGAAACAGATTCTCCCATAATCATCTGACTCCAGGAGCTGGGGCATTAAGAAAATCTAAGACTTGCAACAAAATCGTGGGAGTTGGCAGCCCTGCCCACATCCCTTACGCCCCTGGAGCCCCCGTCCCGGATGTCCCAGCCCCACTGACTGCTTCCCAGGGACTGCTGCAAGGGGTGTACCTGCAACCTCTGTGCAACGTGCTGCTCCTCCCTGTGTGGCCTCTCGGCCCTCAGGACGGCGCTCAGCCTAACTTACCGTGCAAGCCCAGGCTGCCAGCTTGTGTGCTAAATGGTACAGCATGTTCCCAGTGCTGAGAACGAGATTCATCCTGACGCAAAGTTAAAGCTCCTGACAGCCCTGCGCCGCCCCGCTGCCTGTTCTGTCTAAGCGCCGGACCGTGGCAAGCACATTGGAGCCATTAAATAACTAGGAAGAGCTGGTTTGTTTTTTCTAAGCAGGCAGGAAGCTCTTGCCAAACCCAGCCACACATGGGGGAGCACGACCAGGCCTGGGTTCTGCTGCAACAGCTGGTCAGTGGCAGCATCCTGCACACGTCGCCTCCCTGTCCTTCCCTGTGACAGCGGGCGCTGCCCTGCACTGTTTGCACATGCAGTGCAGCTGCACTGGGAACACTGCTATTTGCAAGGGGATGTCGTATGGTGAGTGGGACAGGAGGAAGGGGTCCATTTAAAGGGGTCTGAGGTGACACCAAGGGCTCAAGCCAGGCTGCTAGTGACAAACAGGCCTCTGCATGTAGCACTGGCCTCTGCACATGCTCTGCACAGGTCTTTTTCCTGCTCCACTTCTCACTAATGAAATGGGGGAGATATAGGAGCACTCACTGCTTCTGTGCAGTGGAACGTCCCAGATGTCTCCAGTGACCATAGCAGTGTGATGACAGCTATCTTGGCGGATACACCAGGGGACTGAAGCAGGGACTTCCAGAGATCAAAGCATAAGCTGCTCCAGCTTGAGCCGAAGAGCCAATTTGCCATGGCTGGGGCTGTAACAAACCCATATTCTCTTTGGACAGTTCACAGAGGGGGGCACCAGTGGGTGACAGCAGCTCCCCGGGACAGACGCACTGGTACTGTACACACCATTCCCATGCTCCTGCCCTGGGCTGGGAACAAATGTGGGAGGCTGGGTTTTTCCTTGCTCTTTTTTCCCCCAAAAAAATTGGGGGGAAATTTTGACAAAACTATTTTTTGTTGTTTTTTTGCAGAAAAAAGAATTCCTACTTTTCAAACAGCCCCAATCATACCAGCCCACCCCAGTCTGGTTCTCAGCTTGCTTTACGAACATTAACGAAGCCCCACAACCACCCCTGGGGGGGGGAGGGTGATTGCTGGATTATCCTCCGTTTAGCAAATGGGAAAGTTGAAATAACTCAGCCAACATCACACTGTAAGGCAGTGACAGAGCTGGAGAAAGAACCCAGGAGTCCTGGCTGCTGCTTCCCTGCCCTGACCACAGATGCTGCTATAAAGAGATGGGAATAAACCTCAGAGTCCGAACTTGGAGTCCTCTGATCTAACCACTAGCGAGCACAGCTTCCTCATCCAGGAGTGCTTCATTTGCTGGTTTCCATGGGAGAGCACTGCAAGGGAGTGCTGCAGTTGAGATGTATGATGGCACGATGGGCTTGAGCTAGCTTTAATCTAGCTGGCTGTGATCGCAGTGAAGTCATGGCAGCATGGGCTTCACGAACCTGCTTCAGACCCTGGGTGATTCCTTGCATGGCTAGCCTGCGCTGACATCCATCCTGCTGCAGATTTACTGCTATCAGTAAAGGGATTAAAGTTATCTTGGGTGTGTCCACAAGTGCTGCAGTCACCCCCACAAATGCGGTACAGACAGATCCTAGCCAAATGTATCAGGTTGCTCCCCGGTGGAGCAGCTGGATTTGCCAGCCAAGCTGGGCAAAATTAGCTGGAAGCTCTGAGACCTGCAAGGCATCGCTGGAGGATGAGCATCCAGGTGGGTGGTGCTCCATCTCCCTTTGTTATCTGTGGCCCGGTGAGCTGAATGCCCTCCCTGCTTTCCCACATGAACAAGGGCAGGTGCTGCAAGGGCCTGTGCACTTCAGATGGGGGCATTGCTGCTTCCCTGGCTTCCTCCTCTGCAAACTATTGCTCGAGAGGCACCTTCGGTCACCTGAGTCCTTCACCATCCAACCCCTTGGGCACTTTCAATAGCCCCCCCACACACACACCCACACAAACGCACCTGTTCCCAGTTCAGGGTCCAGTAAATGCAAAGGCCCATCCATACTTGCTCTTTGCGACCCAGCCTAGGGAAGGACCAAATCCGAGCTCCTTTTCTCAGAGCCAAGCAGTGGCCTCACTCCGTCTCTCCACGCCGCCCGCTGCCCCCACAGCACTATTTCAGCTGTTGTCCAGATGTAAAGAGCAAACAGTGAGAAATACTTTCGAGGCTGGCCAGTGTTCAGGCTCCATGCTGGCAGGGGCCTGGACTCGGCTCTTGTTTGCCAGGGCCAGATGGTGGTTGGATTAACGGACAGACTAATGACAATAGGAAAAGAAGAAATCAACAGAAGAAGCTGAGAAGGTCACGTGACTTGGATTTGGAGAAATTACCATGGAAACAAATGGAACAGCTTGGGGAGCAGAGGGGACAGCCACAAAGCCAGGGTATCAGATTGTCTCTCAGGCCTCGGACCTCTTCCCAAGGTTTAATTAAGCCTAGATCAAAGAGTGAAGGCAGGCTGCAGTGCTGGTTCTCGGGAGCTTCTGCCCACGATGCTGATAATCAGGGCAGGGTTTCTGGAAGCGCCCTGCTATTTTTAGCCACTTGTGTTCCTCTTCTAGACACACTGGTGGTTATAGTCACAGCAGAAGAAAAGTTTCTTAAGCAAGGAGGAAGAAGGTAGGTAGCCCACCAATACGAGAGAGGGCGGCCGAGAGACCTGCAGGAGCCTGACCAATGCATAGATTGGGATGGTTAAATCCACTGGGGTTTGGGCATAGTACAATCAATGCTAACTCCTGCCCACCACAGGGCAACCTAGAGGGGTGGCAGGTGGATTTGCCGATCCAACCATACCGGCAAGAAATAGACCTTAGACATTATTAATATGCCAGTAGTGCCTGCCGTTGTGCCAGGCGCTGTACATACACATAGCAAGAGACAGTCCTTGCCCCAAAGTGCTTGCCATCTAAATAGGCAAGACAGGCAAAGGAAGTGCCATTATCTCCATTTCACGAACGGGGAACTGAAGCACAGAGAGGTCATGGGACTCACCCAAAATCACACTGTGAGTTTGTGGCAGAGTTCAGACACCCTGAATTCTAGCGCATTGACCTCAAGACCATCCTTCTTCCCGCGGTTAAAGCTGACGTTCATTGTCAAACCCAGACTGTTCCTGAATTTCCCTTCCAGATAAAAAATAAACAAACCAAACCCGAGTTTTAATGGAATGTCTCTTTTCTGCCTCATCAGCAGGGAGCCATTGGCTAATGACCTTATCACACCGCCATTTAGCTCATCCCAAAATTGCTGGTTTCCAAACTCTTCCCAAATTGCTTCTCATACACCAGAATTCTTTTCCCGAAAGCCCAGCTCTCTCGCTCTTCGGCTCTGCAGGTCCTTCATGCATTTGCAAGGATGGCCTTTGAAGTTGCACCCCCTCCGCATAAGACTACGCAGGAAATAATGGATTGTAATGACTGCCTTGATCCTTTCGGGCTCTTCCAGTTCTACTGAATAATTAATAACATCTGACGTTTGTATCATTCCTTTCATCCAGAAGCTCTTTACAAGCTATGGCTTTGATCTTGCAAACATGCTCAACTTCCCCACCGTGATTAATCCCGTCACCCAGTTGGGCTACGCCTGGCAGTACCAATAAACGTGTGCGTAAGTGTTCAGGAGTCACTTCACCTGCCACTGAAGGGCAACCACGTCACAGCCAAAGCAATGCTACCCAATGGTTTTTGGACAGGAAGGGGAAAAGAATATTGTATCCAGCTGAAACAGCAGGAGGGACTTAATTTCAGCAGAATGCGATCACCTAAAGCAGACTAGAGTCATAACACCACGGCTAGTGCCATTTCCTCCCTCCGGGTTTGACCCTAGGTCCTTCAGCACCCAAGCACTTCCCCCTACCACTTGAGCCAAAGGAATAACCCTGCCAAATAGCAGTAGTAGCTGGTTGTCACAGCAACCAGCACAGAGAGCCTTGCTCGTCAACAGACAAGTGCACAGGACCTTGCTTTTGTGGCTCATCCAAATGTAGAGCCCCCATCAGCACAGCGTCCCGCCTCATATCATGCTGTTATTAGCTTGGAGCCGACTCAGTACCCTCAACAGGTGTCACCATTCCCTGTAGCACCATTTCCCTAGGCTCCCTCATCCCCAGCTGGAGGCAGGACACAGGACTGGGTGCGGACCAGTGCCCTGAGGCGGTACAGAAAATCCCCTTTCTAAGTGCCTGGCTGGTGGGTCTTGCTCACATGTTCAGGGTCTTACTGATCTGCAGCTTTGGGATTGGGAAGGAATCTTCCCCCAGGTCAACTCGGCAGGGATGTTGGGTTTTTCACCTTCCTCCGCAACATGGGGCCTGGGTCGCCTGCTTGGATTATCTGGGCATGTCTCAGCTAATCAATTCCCTGCCAGTGCAGTGGCCTTGGGCATTGGTGGCACCTCAGTCCCTCCTGTTCTCTGCCTCTGGCACACAACAGTGCTGTCTTTGGAGGGCTGAAATGCTTTGATCTAATTAGTCACTGAGCTATCTGGGTGGGATTAGTCACTGGGCTATCTGGGTGGGATTTACAGGAAGACAGACTAGTTGATCTAATGTCCATTCTGGCTTGAAACTCTAGGAATGCTAAATCCCGTGTTGCCACTCTGCGTTTTTAATAATTAGCATTTAGTTGTGTCTAGTATAATGAGAAACTGCAAACAACAAAACCACAAGGATGGTGACAAAACGACTTTGTTTCACCTCTCACCCACTTGGAGTCTTCTCACGCTCAGGGAAGAGGCAGGGCCAGTCCTCGTTTAACGGGAACGCTCTAACATCCTTTCTGCAACACGTAGTAAAACAGACCTTTAGATCAAACCATTGGAAAGCCAAACTGATGTCAATGTTTCCCCTCACTGTCACTGCATTGTCTGCAGCTATTTTTCCCTAACAAGGCCTGGGCTTAGCTCCTGTCACCTATACGACAAACTGGAGATCTGCTGGCTAGATCAACAGAATGGGAATCCCACCAGGGTGCAGAGTAATGGGGTGCAGGTGAACTCCAAGACAAACATAGATTTCTCTTGAGCAAATATCCTTTGAGGCTTTGCCACATATGCTTTCTGTAGTAACTCACTGCACATGCTTCTTAGCCTATGCCAGAAGCTCAGATGACAGGATTCACTGCGTGCTCCTGCTTTCTACACAAGGAAAGAGAGTTGGTTGAGTAACCAAAACATTTTTCATAACAAGTTTTGTGAAAAATTCATCTCTGTTTTGCTAATGAAAAATTTTCATTGAAACTTTAAATTTCAAAATCCTCTGATCTGCGCTACAGCTGGTCAAGAAATTAGATGAATTTTCATCCTCCTTTTCTCCACAAAAAGCCTTGTTAAAAATGTATTTTATTTTATTGTCTATCAATGTTTCATCAAAATTTGGAAAATTCTGACCCACTGTCTTGATGGACGTCTCTTGAGTCTCCAGTGGCTGTTCTGAAGAAGCCTCTGGCTAGTAATGCTGATGTTCTTTTCCCTTCAGCAGGTGATAAAACATGTGGGTGATGTTCCAAGTCCCTCTTTAAGTGAGGAAAGTATGTTATTCAAGTCTGACTCTGCAAAACTTGCACTGGAGTTTCTAACCGAGATCCTGCTATCTTTATTCGTGTGGCGTAGAACCTTACTCTGGTAGCATCCCCCATTGAGTTCTCTGGGTGCGTAGCCAGAAGATCTCATTCACAGATGTTGACTCCAGAAGGGATCGTTATGACTATTTAGTCTGATCTACATAAGAGGGGCCATAGGATTTCACCCAGTGATTCCGCCAACAACTTGTGATTGAACTAAATGCCAGGATGTGTATCTATGGTGGGTGTAGCTGGAAAGTATTTCTGGGGGTGGGGGTGCATGGGCAAGTTGTGTTTCTCTGCCTATGTGGGGACAGGTGACATGTCTATGGGCATGTGTGGAGGAGTTCCCCACGCTTCATTCAGAGCAAACATCAGAATATAAAGCAAGCACCTCACCACAATTATTGGCCTGGATAATCGCTAAAGCTGAAAGGACTTGGAGTTTTGTTTTGTCCCCAGATGACAGCCGAGAACCACAACTCCCTGCAGCCTCACGTCTGCTCAGGAAGAGGCAAAACCAAAAATATGCACCATGGCGAGTTTATACGCCAACGACTGTGAATTACTGCTTTAAAAGGTCATCCAGAATAGAGCTCAGAGTCCTCCTCTGCCCTGAGCTGGGTCTCACCAACAGCTGGATTTTTTTCACTGTAGAAAATTAGGTAATAGACTGTTCCAAAGTGAACCAAAGACCACATGGTCGGTTAACGTGCCCAAGTAAAGACGGTCATCCCTGCTGAGGTTTGCTGAAACAGGCAGCCCTAGTGCTGGCTGAACAGTAAATATAGTGATTTTTTGCAGTTCTATTCTATTCTATGTAGGTTCTTACCCCTCCCTCATCGTCATTGCAGTATCCAAGCACCTTCCATCATGGATTAAGGAATGTGACCACCCATCACATGTGGTCCCCTCTCTCTCTCTCTCTCTCTCTCTCAGAATTGTACATGCGGTGGGGTGGATAGTTTTGGTAGGTTTCATTTTGTTAAATGTCCATGCTGCTGTTAGAGAAGGGAAGTCAGAGAAGTGCGCTGGGCACTTGGAGTGGAAGGCGGGGAGGTTTGCAATAGTCCTTGGTTCCTGTGGGAGTTCATTCCATAGTCTTGGACTGGCCCCCAAGGAAGCTCAGTCTCCTGGACAGACAAGCTTTACCCTTAGCTAGAAAGCTCCATTGTGCCAGAAGAGCAGAGCTGTCCACCACAGACCTCATCCTGGAGCTTCAAGCTCTTGCAGAAATGCTGGTCCCAGACGGCTGAATGCCTTGACGATAAAGACCGAGACCTTGAATTTGACCCCATATTCTATGGAAAGCCAGCTTAGAGTGTAGAGGACAGGTCTGGTGTGCTCATGGTAGCCTGTATTGCTGAGAGACAAGCTGCACTTTGCTGAGGGGTGGTGGCTTCATTTCCAGGTATACTGCCTGCTATAGTCCACATGGGAGGTGACAAAGGCATTTATAACGAAGGCCAGGTCATCTCTAGTGAGGGGGCGACTGATGGAGATGCAGTTCCCCATGCCTAATCTTCAGGTGCACCCCCCCAGGAAGGAGTTTAATGCATTTTAGTGCATTCTCCTGGATGCCTTCCATGTCTCTCCTGGTCAACAGTGTTGAATTCTGCAGGGAGATCAAGGCAGAAGAGAGATATCTGCCCTCCATCCATTGACAGCCGAGATCATCCCTCCGTGATACAAGAGCTGTTCCCATCCCACATCCTAGTTTAAGCTCTTATCCTAGACCTAACAGAATTAGTTGAGCTTGTTGTTGGCCTTTGGCACTTTCTCAAGAGCAGAGGGTTTGATACTGGGCAGTAGTTGACTAGAACCAGTGTATCCAGGGTTGGTCTCTTCAGTGTTGGTCTCACTATTGTGCGGTTGAAGGAGGAAGGGATAATGTCTTCCCTGAATGATGCGATGGTTCTCTCAGTCACGAGTGGTGATTCATCACTGAGGAGGCCGTGTATTGTTTGCTGGTGACGGATCTTGCATTGAGCCGCACCGATTTTAGTTCAGGTAACTCTGTGCTGAGCTCTTCAGGCCAGCGACAGGTAATTGTCCAGCATAGTGGTTAAGTCATAGAGGCCTGGTATCCTGTTCTGATATCTGCTCTGCTGTTCCCTTGGCAGTTCCTCCCTGTTTGAACTTGGGTAGGTGAAATAGCGGGGTCTTAATGGCACCAGACAGCCTGAATCAAGGACATGAACATTGTCATGTACCCTGCTGCCACTGCCTGCTACCAGTGAAAAGCCCTGTGGTCAGTTCACAGGACAGAATCACCAGGCCCAGCTGTGTGATTTGTGGGCAACATCGATCTGACCTTGTCCTGTCTGAGCAGCAAATCTCCAGTGGCCATGTTCGAATCTTTAGGAGCTTTGCTTTGACTTTGGATTGGGCCAGTGAACTTGTGGCCTCATTTCATTGCTTTGCAGACAACCACGGGCTCTTCAGAGGAGCGAATCCCAGACATCTGGCCTGGATTTCAGAGCGACAGCACTGAATAAAGGCTTACAACTGCAAGGAATCTACGTTCACTTCTTAAAATCCATCCACACAGATTCGCTCCTCTGAGATTACAGTATCTACATGCATCTTCAAAACAGATGAGCTGCTTCTCTCCCATTGGAAAGACCACTGTACAGCATCCTTAGGGCCACATGGAAGGAAAGATAACCTCCTTTCTTTGTGAGGTATAGGAATCCCTGGTATTCCACAGCCTGGGACATTCATAGTAAGATTTCAGGCAAAATGTTCAAAAACATCTACATGACCTAAGAATCAAAGGCTGCTCTGAAAATGGGCTGTGGGTTCTTCAGCCACCGACGCATTTTTGAAAAGACTCGTAGAATCGTAGAACTGGAAGGGACCTCGAGAAGTCATCTCGTCCAGTCCCCTGCTGTACATCCTGACTCACTGGTCTGGGCTGCCCAGAGCCCACGCTGCTGGTGTCGAGTGAGGTTCAGCAACGAGATCTTGGAGTGCTACAGCCGGGCATTTGCATTCCACAGCACCCAAAAGTGGCCAGCTCCTCCCCAGAGGTGCCTTGGAACTAACACAGATACTTGGCTTTGCAGCCTGCAGTTGGAGTAAAACCACAGAGGACGTGGGGGAGCAGCATGACTCGAGGACGGCACTTTGCCCAGCCATTAATGTCGCTGGTTTGGCTTCGTCTCTGGGAGTCAGATTGACTATTCTTAATTCTGGCTGGAATTTCCAAAGGGGCCTAATGGAACTAGGTGCTGAAGAGCCCAGCCCATGTTACGATGTCACCTAGAGGATTCAGCCAAGACCATGGTCCCATCATACCAAGCGCCATGCAGAGATACAGTAACAGACAATCTCTGCCCGGACACGCTCACAGTCTAAATAAAGGAGACAGACAAAAGGTGGGAGGCAGGAAGTAGAATAAGCCTCATTTTACAGACACAGAGCTGGGGCCCAAAAGAGATTCAGTGACTCACCAAAGATCCGGCAGCTGAGGTAGGAATTGAATCCAAATCTGCTAAGTCTCAATCCAGTGCCTTAACCACAACCCCATCCTTCCCTTCTGATGAACCTGCCAGGCTGATGTAGTCTGAACGGCACTTTCTCACCCTGGCCCTTCACAGCTGTGCCTTGCTTCAGGCCAGTGATGCGGGAAGGTCAGATTTGTATCGAGTTTTCTGGTGCTGTTTTCTCTCAGCGCTTGCTTGCCTTGGAAGGGATGTTTTGCTCTTGCTACCCTGCCCGTCAGTTACAGCACCTTCTCCTCTTACTGCTGTAAATTTCAACAAGCCTCATATTCTTCCAATGGGAAGCTTGGAAGCAGAGCCAAGCAAGATTCATAATTTCTGTCCTGGAAAGTCCGACATTGCGACATTTGTTTTCATCCCAAACTGGGACAAAACATTGAAATTTTCAAAAAAGTTTGCAGAATAGAAATTCCAAAAAACTTCAGTTTAGAAATGTCAGCAGACAAACAAACCCCCACACTCACCTGACCCAATCCCCTAGCTGTTTTGGACAATTTTGGTATCTGATTTCATGCAGAGGAGATCAGGCACCAAAAACCTTCCCCTGGAATTTCACTTCTATTTCCCTTTTTGTTCTCAATGGAATGTCCATCTTGCATCTGGGGTGATGAATGGTTTGGATGAGATGGATTTCAGATGGATCTCCTTCCAAGCAGCCTATTCCTCTGTTGGACAGCGTGCTGCAAGGCTTCTCCAGGAGAAGAACGGCTTGTTTTCCAACTACTCCGCTTGGCGCAGGGTCTGACATTCATTTCAGATTATGAAGTCCTGGCCGTTGGGCTGGTTAATAAATGAGAATGGAGCACTGGCTTGTGACACCTTAGCTTGGGCTAAGACTTGTCGCTGTTAACTGCTTAAATAAACTGCGAGAGGAACATGGTCCTCATATTTTTTGACTGTTTGCCTGCTTGATACTGTACAGTGACTAGGGCCGAGTTTTAAAAAAAGCTCAACATCCAAAGCGCAGAGCACTGGAGAATCAGTCCCGGAGCATTTCCATCAGTGTAGGCGTTGTCTACATGCAGCGTTGCCCCCGATTAATTTAAGGTGAGATTTTAATCCAGTTTAATGGACACTTATTTCAGTTTAAACCAGGCATCTTTTGGTTCAGCTTTTTGAGGCCCAGTCTATTGTCATAAGGGACAGGTTGAAGCTAAACCAAAACAGACCCAAACAAGGGTATGGTATCTACATGGGGTTTATGCCGGCTTAGTTAAACCAGAGCAAGTCTGTGTGTAGACAAGGCCTAAGACTCACACTGAGGCTCTAAAGCTCCTGAGTTGAGTCTCTCTAACCCACTGGAGGGACTTGTAACATCCAATGGGCAGTAGATTATACCTCCTCTACAGACACAGCCCACAGCCTTGTTATCTGCTCTACAGATTGACTTCAAACTGTGGCCATAGGAGAGCACAATAGACACGTCACCGTCCCAGGTGTCTAACACCCTTTGCACGAGGATGTGGGAGTGCAGTCAGGACCCGGTGGGAAGATCACTAGTTGCCTTACAGAGAGGAGCAGTATCTTTCTGTCTGAAGCTGCTGGTCTGGTCTTTGTTTTCCTGTGGGTTTCACAACTGCCCAGAAATGATGAAACAAGAAAACGCTCCTCCCAAGGGGAAGCTGCATCCCAAGGTCAGTGCTGTCTGGTGCGTCGTGTCTGTGCTATTAACAGTCACCTCAAATTTGAAGAAGAAAAAAAGGCTCAGTTTAGTGACAAACCTGGGAAGTGTCCTTGGTTTGCATCCAAGAACAACCCTGATTTTGAGCATGAGCCTCAAAATTTCACATTGTGAAGCTGTGAATGAAATTTTTTTTCCCACCCCAAGCTCAGTTTGCTCAAGGCCTCTGGCTATGAGAATTGCTGTGTGTTTCGAAGGGAAACTGACTATTATGTAAAATAGGCCATAGGATGCCATTCGCTCCTGGGCAGGTCAGCATGAGGCCTCGACACCACTAGTCAAGGCTTAAGCGGGACGTGGGCTGGGATTCAACCAGATAGCGGCAAAACCCGAATGCCAAAGTTTCAAGCCTGGCTGCCTCCATAAATATAGCCTGATTGTCAAAGGTGCTGAGCACTTGAAGTTCCCATCAACTTCCGCAGGGTTCGTCAGTCTAAAGAGACGATTCATTACAAAACCTAAACCTAATTTCCCCCTACTGTTACTCACACCTTCTTGTCAAGTGTTTGAAATGAGCCACTCTCATTAGCACAACAAAAGTTATTTTTCCTCCCTTGGTATCCTGCTGTTAATTGAATTGTCTTCTTAGACTGACCTCACACTTGGTAAGGCAATTCCCATCTTTTCATGTATTTATACCTGCTCCTGCATTTTCCACTCCATGCATCTGATGAAGTGGGTTTTAGCCCACGAAAGCTTATGCCCAAACAAATTTGTTAGTCTCTGAGGTGCCACAAGGACTCCTCATAGATTTAGGAGACTCACTCAGGCAGCCAGAGTTGGAATTTTTGCCCACAGTCTCCATGGCCATAACAGACAGTCCGACGGGTGCAGAAAGCTATTCTACGGCATCCCGGTGGCACAGTAAGCTCACTGCCAACGGGGTGATGTGTTTTGCTAGTGCAGCATTACTGAGCAAGAGCTACTGCATGTTAGCGCAGCCTCCAGAGTGCACCAGAAACAAAGCCAGTGAGTAATTGTTACATATTCCAATGACATTAACTAAATTGGCTGACTTCTACATTCTTCTCCAGTGCAGCGGGGAGGTCTCCCTTTGAGTGGAATTTATTTTTCCATCTCCCGTTCAATGATGACCCTTACTACGTTCCTCTGAAATAACCGTGCAGACTGGGAGAAGAGGGCAGGGCTAGTTTTTGTGTTCTTGGAGAGTTCCCCATCGACTTTGTACTCTGCAGGGTTTGTCGGCCAAACAATTTTTCCATAACAGTGGGATTGTATCTTGAAATAGTAATATTAACGTTAATTGGAACGATAGGTTGCCATTTCAACTCTTTTGGCACCGAGCACAGCCCATGGAAGGATGCCTAGTTTTCTGAAAGCAAAGCAATATAACTTGGTGTAAATGTCCCGTTTGATCCTTTCGTGCTGCGAGTTTCCTTTTTCCCCTGCGCAATGTCCAGGGCAGCGGGCAAAGGATGCAGCAATCCTATCAGTACCAATAAGTTAAGTCAGACTCGCTCCTGCCCCTCTGCTTTTTCAAGACTCCATGTGCTCTTGGAGTTTGCAAGCAGGAGCCTTGGTGAATGGTAACTGGTGTTCGCCCGCTTGACCCTTGGTCCCAGCCACGTGCACTGGCAAGGTTATGTTTTGTTGTCTCACACACACACTGGATTCACAGCGGGAGAGATTTGCCCTTGTGCCCATTGCTTGTGCTAGGCCTATGCACTACTTAAAAGCTATCTTGAGGACTCTCATGGCACATGGGCCCTCCACATGGGGGTGAATTCCACCCAGGCTTATCAACAGGAGAAAATAAAACCTTCCTCTAATCTCCTAGCTTCCACCGTAGGATTGCGCCCTCTCTGTGTGCTTTGTCCAGCCTCATTTCAAATTCCCCAAGCCATGGCGCTCCCACTGTCTCCCTCCAGAGATGCTTCTACGGGCTGACATCTCACTAGCAGGACATTTCTTCTGAGAGTCATCCTAAATGTTCATTCTTTCGGTTTCATCCCCGTGTGTTACAGCTGCTAGCAATTCTTCTCTCTCCACAGTGTTTGTACCCTTCAGTTATTTGTGGACAGTTATAATTTCCCCCCTAGTTATCATTTAGCTAAACAATCCATGATTTCGTTTATTTTTTAGGAGCTGTTCCTATACCAATGGAATCCTTGGGATATCTGCCATGGGAGCAGAATCTAGCCTCTAATCTTTCTTGACAAGCTTCCTGCCAGTCACTGTTTATCTGAGTGTATCAAAGCACTTCCAGTCATTCTTTCCCAGATTCACTGATACTTTCTAGCTCCGAAGCACTGCCTGTGCACAGAGCAATACACAGCCCAGCCATATTGTCCCTGCTTGACTCTCCTTTATAGCTGGAATATTGCAAACAGTGTGGCTGTTGACTTATATGATCACCAACGTACTTAGCCACGTGCTCTACATTCAAGATGCAGAGGCTCACAAAGGTACTCCTTAGTTCTAATCCCAAGTCTGACACTATCTCCTTTGGTGGCCTTGGACACTACCACCACGTACAGATTCAGTCCTTCTAAACTAGGAGACAGTTATTAAAGTGAACAGCTATTGTCACAGACACAGAGAAACAGGCCTCCACACAGCTTGAGTTCCAGATTAATCTCTCTCGTTTACCAGCCTCCACACTTGCCTGGAAATATACACAGCACACAGAGACATCTCGTAACTGCAGGCACATATCGCCACACCTACAAAGAGGTCAATCCCGGCCTTCATTTCAAATTACCTTTCATGGCACTGGTGTAGACAAGGGAAATTTCCCAAAAACTTCCAAGCTGTTTTAAAACTGGCTCAGCTAATTTGATTTTAAAGCTGGTTGGAGCCAGGTGGCCTGAAATCCCCCCATGGTAAAACAAGCCAATGGGTCACAGATTCTGATCTCCCACTAGTGCAATTCCATTCAATGGGTTGTTCCAATTTAGCCTGGAGTACATGAGACTAGAACCAGGTCCAGAGAAGGGAGAAGTAGGAAAAGCCTATTGTGCCATCTACCCCATTCCCCTGGGCTAATGGAGAATCAACCTCTACCATATATTCACTAGCACCCTGTCTGCTCCACCTTTAAGAGATCCAAGCCTTAGACATCCACCACTTCTGAAGGGAAGAACATTCATTAGTTTAATAGATCCCAACATCAGGACATCATAATCAGCCTAAACTTCCCTTTTCTTCATCGAATGTCCCATTTAACCAACTAACCCACCAGCCTGAATATTTAAGATGCAATAGGCCTTGATTCGAGGGAACACCGCATCACAGCTGGACCTGACCAGGAAGAACTCGCTGCACCAGAGCCTGGGATGAAGAACATCCACACTCGGAATTTGGCCACCAATGAACAAAGCAAACTGAGGTCCAGCTGTGCCACCTGAACAGGGCCTCCTCCCCCACACTGGTCCCATCCAGCTTCCCTCCCTGTAACCCTGCTGCTGCGCCGTCTATTGACATAGAGCTCTCAGTGTGGGAATGGTCAGGGCAGCCCACCCGCGGATGGACGGCCCGGCTCGGTTCCCATGGAGAAGGATGTGCGTATTTATTTACACTGCGATTCTATCAGATCCTGTTCCGTGCCACTGTTTTTATATTTATTTCATCTTGGGAAAGAATGGTGACGCAGTCCCCGGCGCTGGTTGTAAGGCATGCCCCATGCCCGCTGATGGGGGCCACTCCTTTAACCCTGTGCTGGCCATTGTTATGGCCAAGGGCTACACTGGAAGGATAGTGATGGTTCATGCCATTCCTGTTTCAGCCTGTTTAATGTCAGATCCTGGAGCTGGAGTTCCAGCTGTATTATTAAAACCAGACTCGTGACTTTATCGCAAAGGAGAGTTTGAAAGTATTTGGCTGGGAGCCTTTGGGGCGGGGTGGGGCCTCATTCAATAATGAGTGTGGAATGTGTTTGGAGAGGCACCGTTCCTCTCAATAACACTTTTCACTGTGGATCTTGGGGATGTGGGAGGTTCTTGGATGACCCAAATGCAAGAGGGGAAGAGAGAACATAAGAGCTGCCCTACTGAGTCAGACCATGGTCCATCTTACCCAGTATCTTGTCTCCAGCAGCAGCCCATACCAAAACTCCAGGGGGAGTCTAAAAAACAGGGCAATGATGGAGTCATCCACTCCGTCTTCCCCTCCCAGCTTCAGAGGTTGAGCATGGGAATGCGTCCCTGACCATCTTGGCTAAGACCCATTGATGAACCTATCCTCCATGAACTTACTGAGTTATTTTTTGTACCCAGTTATACTTTTGACCATCCCAACATCCCCGGCAATGAGTTCCACAGATTAGTTGTTTGTTGTGTCAAAAAGTATTTCCATTTGTTTTTGTTTTAAACTTATTAATTTCATCAGGTGACCCCTGGTTTTTGTATTTTGTGACGGGGTAAATAACACTTCTCTACTCACTTTTTCCACACCATTCATGATTTTATAGACTTCTATCATATCTCCCCCTCCCCTTAGTCCTCTCTTTTCTAAGCAGAATAGCCCTAATCCTTTTAGTCTCTCCTGGTGTACCAGACCCTTGATCATCTTTGACAGGTTTCAGAGTAGCAGCCGTGTTAGTCTGTATTCACAAAAAGAAAAGGAGTACTTGTGGCACCTTAGAGACTAACCAATTTATTTGAGCATCCAATGAAGTGAGCTGTAGCTCACGAAAGCTTATGCTCAAATAAATTGGTTAGTCTCTAGGGTGCCACAAGTACTCCTTTTCTTTTGATCATCTTTGTTGTCCTTCTCTGAATCTTTTCCAGTTCCACTCTACCCTTTCTGAGATGGCGCCACCAAACCAGGACACAGTATTCAAGGTGTGGTCGTACTATGGATTTTTATAGTGGCATTATGGTATTTTCTTTCTTATTTTCTATTCCTTTCCTAATAGTTCCTAATATACTGTTAGCCATTTTGACGGCTGCTGTGCACTGGGCTGAAGTTTTCAGAGAACTATCCACAGTGACTTCAAGATCTCTGTCTTGGGTGCTAACAGCTAATTTAGATCCCATCACTGTGTCCAGAGGAAGGGAAGAAGCTGGCCCTGAAGGCCCAGCTTTCCCAGAGGGAGTGCCCCCAGTTTCCTCCTCCAGACCATGCGAATCAGTGCAGGAAATGGACACTACTCAGAAGCCTGTGTGTCGGAGGGCCTCTTCCACCCAGCTAGCACAGGACATTCTCTGAGCCTGGCCTCTCTCCAGAGCACCTTCACCACACCGCAGCTAGGCGGCACATTAAGGATTCCCGGGGAATCCGCCCATTACTGTCGAGCAAACTGACCAAGTGGCCATGAACCTAGGCCATCAAAGTACAAACAGGGAGTGGGAGACTGGCCCCTGGGAGGACTCATCTCTTGGCTTCTTGGGCAGAGCTTTTCTCCAAGAGCTGCTGTTTTCAGTGTTAACATCACTCCCGGGCATGCACCATCCTGCAGCAGAGTGCTCAGCATGCGTGTGCGTGTGTGTGAATAGAGAGAGAGAGAGAGAGAGGTGCAGCTGTGACAGGACTCCAAGACCCTGCCAATCCCCCCAGTCAGAATCTTAGGACCACAGTAGAAAGTCTAGCAAGAGGGAGGGATGGAAGGATGGATTTCTGGTTCAGGCCCTGTCCTGAGATCCAAGAATTGCAGGTCCAATTCTTATCTGAGCTTCTGACTGACTTGGGCAAGTCACTTCCTCTCTTGCGGTCTGTTCCATATGTAGGGACCCCAGCACATTGTTAAAGGCTACATTAATTAATGCCAGTAAAGCGCTCTGAGCTGCTCTGATGGGAAATGCTAGAGAAGGTTACTGTATAGTTGTAATATAAAGCAAGGCTGGTCAGTCCAGGTAACCCTCATTAATGTAAATGTCATAATTATTCTTGCACATTGCTACAGAAAAGTCAGATAACTACGTCTGGCTGATGTATACTAGCTGAGAATCTGGTCAGACTAATAGTAGTTCGATCCAGTCTAATCTATCTAATTTAACACCACACTCAGCACTTTAGTTTCTGAGCACCTGTTATGCAATGCAACAAGATAACACAATACCAAGGGAATAATTAGCATTTAATTTATTTGACAAATGTAGCTTATGGAAGGCACTGAGATACAATGTGCTTGGGTATTGGGGCATGGAGCCATACAAATAATTAGGTAGAGATAAATTTTCTGCTTGTGGAATAGCCGAGAACCATTTTCCCAAACTTCTTCACTGTTTGACGTTAGCTGGCTACTATACTTCCCCCAAAATGTTTTACTCAATGGGCTGATCAGGACTACCTGATTGGTTAGATACGTCACATCATACTGTTTCAATTTCCCTGACTGGCTGACAATATTTGTCATGAATTTACATGCAGATTCCCACAAAACCTTGTGCATCTAACTTTGAAATTCCCCCCAGTGAATCATTTTTGGCATCAAAAGTTGATCACTCGAACATTTGCAAAAAGCAAAACATGGCATGACCAAAACAAGTTCATTTTTAAAATGTGAACATCTTGTGTGTGTTGCCTTATTCACTCAGCTCTAACGAACCCTACTTTGGCTCTTAACCCCTGCTGCTTCAGAAACATCAGCCCAACTGGAGAAAATGCTTTTCAGATTAAACAGATATTAAAGATTTTAAAGAGGATAAAAATAATAGAAAAATATTCCAGCAAAAATAATGAAAAATATCCCCCTGTGGGAGAACATGGGCTGATATCTAATTAATGTTTCTAACTTGTACAGTGGAGACTCCAGAGCCAAATGTGAAGGGTAATGCAAAGGGTGGACTGGAATTTTATTGACCATGGATTAGTCATTAGGGATGTATAAATTAATCCTGTTGCTCCCAGACGATACACTGACAGGCCCTTTCTCAAAACATTCCTTGCCAACTCCAAAGAGAGCCTGAAACACACACCCTGTAAGTGTGAAAAAAATGGCTGTCAAATTTCATGTTTGAGTAAATATGAGGAGAGACTACATGAGCCGAGGGATCTCTCCTAGTTCCCATCCAGCCCAGGGCCAGCCACAACAAGGGAGGGCGGCACACTGGACTTTCACAAGAATTTTAATCATTTTTGGTCCTTATATAAGCAACGAGCTGTTACTCTTTATTGCATGTTCAAGTTTCCCTAAGCCTGAGAGAGGGTGGGCAGCTGGATCTGGCTCCTACCCTTGGACACTTGGGCCTCAGGCAGGGGCCTTAAAACATCTTAGCACTAAATCCTTCCTTCTTCCCCCTGGCCTGTTACTGTCACCAGGGTCGGGTTTCCCACTAGCCCACCTTGTTCCTGTGCTTCACAATCCATTCCTGGTTCTAATGACATCTGCTCCAGATCCCCTTCTACACCTGTTCTGGGCAGGATTAGACAATATGGTACTTAAAATGCCAGCAGCTCCCTGCTGCCCCAGCCCTGCATTAGTGCTCCCATTGCTCTACCAGTCCGAGGCCCGCACCAGTGGGATATTTCTGGGGCAGATCCTAGCATCCTTTTCAGCCGCCCTCTTGGTAACCCTCCAGGGCCCTCAATGGATTTTCCATCTTCTCGCAAGGCAAAAGGCTCCATATCCTGTTGCTAATATCCTTCTCCAATCCAGGCCCACCCATCCTGTACCTGAAATATTTCAGCATTGCTCCTACAGGCCTTGGCTGTGACTGGTCTCCATCGCCTATGTGTAGCCAAGAGCAGGCTGAGCTCAATGTCTTCCCCTTCTCTTGAATCTTCTTCCTCCACTTCAGGATGTTCAAGCCCTACCCCAGTCACTGTTCCCAGGGCTGCACTTCTGCTGCACTGGCAGCCAGGCTCCCTGCTAGCTGGACTGTCAGTAGCGCTCAGCATCCCAGCCCTCCCTGTAGACCATGTTCTTGAAGTTATTAATCCCTTTTCCGGTAGGATTCAGTGACATTATCCCTGCCCATTCGGCCTGGACTCTCCCCTCAGCAGCCCGTGTCTCTTCCATCACGGCCCATCCCAAGTACCATCCTGTCCAGCTTGTAGATACCATATCTTCTCATGATGGGACCATCGCCTCCCTGCACCTTTCCAAGGCCGGTCTTTGTTGCACAGACTCCATTATGCCTAGATAGTGTAGCAATGGGTACAGTAGGAAAGCTTATCCAGCAGTGCCCCTGGTTGAGTCATCTGTGGGGACTGAACCCAGGAGCTCTGGAGCTAAGACCATGAGCCTCAACTGCCCAATCTAAAAGACTGGATCCATTATCTTGGAGGAAGTAGCGAAGCCATTTACCTTTGGTCTAGCCACTGGAGAGGGACAAAGGCACACTTGGCCAGACGGTTACTGGATGGATGGATGGATGGATGGATAAACAGACTGATAAGCATGGCGTGGGCAGGCTGACTAGACAGACATACTCATGTGACTCCTTAAAATCTGGTTCCAAAACTCTAGGGGAATCCAACTCCTACTTGGAATGTTTCTCATTCTAGTGAAACCCTGATTTGAGCCCATTAGATTCTTCGCACCCCGCTCTCTGAGTCTTTGTGGGTAGCATGCCGTGCTGCTGTCACAGATGCCCTGGGCCCTTTGTAGCAGGTGAAAGTGGGTGAATAACTGGCCTCTTGCCCCTTTGCAGCAAGAAGCTGATAATTTCCTTCTTTGCATCCATGATAATTATTTGCAGAATAAAAGAGCTAAATTCTGCACTTAAAGTGTTCCCTGCAAATTATTTGCCCTGCTCTGTACGTAACAATGGCAAATAGACGCACTTGCACTAACTCCCCCAGGGCTAATTTGCCAGAGCAGATAGGATCATAGTCTCTAAGTGATACTCCAATAACCGAGTACCTTGAAGTCTTTCCACAGCCCCATGTTTGGTCTATCTCTGTACATCCACATACACGCAAAAGAGGATATTTTCCCAAGATTAATGTAGGATATTTTGGCAGCAGCTTGGACCACCTCCTACCACGTCTAGCAATAAGGAGTATAAATCACGGATCTCCCCGCCAGTCCCATGACTCCATCCATGCCCAGGGCTACGCCTCTGAGTGAAAAAGCTGCTGGAGTTTTGCAGGGTTTCCCTTTGCAGGATGGGAGTGTCTGTGCCCAGTGTGAGCCCTTTATTGTTTAATACCCTGAAAGGTGCTGATTCAGGGCCCTGCTGAATGTTTTGTCTAGCGCTCCCTCTCCTTCCCCATGCAGGGCACTGGGAGGAGCACACTTGTAGTTTTACTGTTTAGCTGGTGCCAGAAAATAAATCAGAGCCCAGGGGAACAAACTAAAAAACCACACACAGATTTTCTTTTAAAGCGGCCTGTGACATTGACCACACAGCCCTGCTCACAAGGGATTCTTCCTCAACCATTTTCAAATCCACATTCAGCAAAGTCTTTGGTTTTCCCTGGTGGGTGAACAGGAGCTGTGTCACCCAGTCCTGGCACCGCAGTTCAGTGTGGGGCAGCCCTAGAATCCAGAGCTGATGATCAATTAAGTGACAGTCATTAGAGCCCATCAGGAAACAGGGAAGTTTACTTTCACACAATTTTTCCAGTTGAAAAAAAAAAACAGTTTAAAAAAACAAAAAGCGTGAGAAAGGGGCTCTCCCCTCCAACACACAAAAACTTCCTTGCACTTTACACTTTTTCCATTGAGGGAAAAAGGTGACTTTTTAAAAAAACAAGTCCAAACCTGACACTGGCAAACCAAAATATCCGATGAAGTGAGCTGTAGCTCATGAAAGCTTATGCTCAAATAAATTGGTTAGTCTCTAAGGTGCCACAAGTCCTCCTTTTCTTTTTGCGAATACAGACTAACATGGCTGTTACTCTGAAACCTGTCAAAATATTTCAAGTTCACAAAACCTGAAACATACAAGTATTTTCATTGTGATTCACTATGAAATTTCTTGCAGGCAACCAACATTTTTCAGCTGAAAAAACTTCAGACAGGCAGAACGTTGTTTGTGTGGAAGATGTTGGCTTTCCAACCTGCTCTGCTGGATAGATAGCTGCAGAAAGCAAGACTGAAATGTGAACAGAGAAAGGGACTATATTTCTCAATGAATATTATTCACAGCAAATAATTCAGCCTGTTTGGATTATTCATGGGGAAGCCAGGAATGATCACACTAAAGCTTTGTCTCCGCTAGCATTTTTGTCAGCAAAACTTTTGTCAGTCAGGGCCACATAAACTTCACTGACAAAAGTGCTGGTGTGGACAGCTAACACCGTTCATTGGAGGTGCTTTAATTAGGCAGAGTGACTGCACGGGAGACCTTACAGCGGCACACAGAGAGCAGAGTTTTTCAGGGTGTTCGAGGCTCTTTCTAGTTCTTTTGTTTCTTGAAATAACATCATCCCAGGAGGCTGGAGTAGTGTTTACAAAGTGTGATAAATCAAAATAAACAAATCTAAGAAGGAATAAAAATTGAGATGACACCAAAGTATAAATACTCACCAGCCCCACCATGCGGTTAAATCACTGGACTGGGACTCGGGACGATCTGGGTTCAATTTCTGGCTCTGTCACCGACCCCCTGTGTGACCTTGGATAAGCCACTTGTTCACTCTGTGCCCTGGTTCCCCAGCTCTAAATGGGGAGAACAGTACCCTATGTGTCCATCTTCTTGCCTATTTAAATTAACACTGGGGTGGGGACTCTCTCACTATGTATCCATGCAGTGCCTAGCACGGTGGGGCCCTACCTCAGTCAGCGCAACTGGTATATAAATAACATTAAAACTCTGTGGGGAAAATGAGGTGGGTATTTAAAAATGGAGGGAGATGGGGTGGGTGGGAGAGTGAGTGAGCGAGCGGAAAGCCGGGTACGGCCCAGCAGAGGTCCAATCATGGGGTTATCCGCTGGGCAGGCAGGTGGAGTGGGTTCTTGGCGGCCTCCCGGCCTGCAGGAGCCGGGAACACGCAGCCAATCGCGGTTTTCCGCTTGTCCAAATGTGGTTGGTTTGTTGGGTTTGAGGAAGGAGCAGAAACCCGATTTAGGGCACAAACTTCCCACTGGCTCGAGAGCCCAGGTCGCTCTGCTGCTGCGGGAGAGGCATCCAGCATCGCCATAGTGATGGTGTGTGTCTCGGCCTGAGCCGAGTGTGGGTGTTCTGACATGCGGGGCCCAGGAGCACCGGAAAGAAATGAACCCGTGTTGTTGTCGTTCCACATTTGTGTTGTTTGGCAGGGACCTTGTGGGACAGGAACGCATTGTTTATCAAGTTGCCTGGTTCATCCCTGGTGTAACCTTCAGCAGCCTCAGTGGGTTTACACCTCCCATGGACTTGGCCCCAACCCAGCCAGCTTAGCCAATGTAAGCTGAGAAACAGCCAACTCCTTGGTACACACCCCAGCCCAGACAGACATTTACACAGCTCCTGCTAGCACGCAGGGACCCGACCCACCACATATCTGGCCAAGAGCTGGGGAGCTGCACCCGGAGCAAGGACAGTAGTTGAGATTGAGAGGTTCCATACCCCCAAATCCCCTAGCCTGGCCCTCAACACCTCAGCACTTCCCAACCAGTGATGGATTTAGCCTCAACACCCCGGGAGGGAGGGAGGGCTATCCCCATTGTACAGACAAGGAGACTGACGAATTAGCACAGGGCAGGAAGCCTGTAGCAGAGCCAGGAATCGAGTCCAGGCCCCCAGAAGACCCAGTCCTGTGCCCCACCCAGTAGAACCAATGTTTCTCAACCGGCTTGCTGCCTTTCTAATCTGTGTCAGGGAGATCTCAGGGACTGGCGCCGGTTCACGGACCAGTCGTTCATAAACACTGCACTACACCATGCTTCCCCACCCAGCACACACATCATCTGCCATTCACTGTGCCCGTTGGCCGTCTGTATAGGAGCGGCTCTCGCCCCATACGCACAAAGTACCACGGGCTCGCTCCCTAAACACTGCTGGTGAGTAGCGAGCAGCCGTCTCCACGCTCACCCCAGTCCAGCGGTCCTGGGCTCCACACTCAGCCAGCTCTGTTCACACCAGCATCAGCTTCAGCACATTCGCTTTTGGCATCGGCTTCAGCGAACAGGGTGAGCTCTGGGGCAGGGGGGCGTGAGGAACAATTTACCCAGGATCATGGTGGATTCTCCGTCACTGGCCATTTTTACATCCAGAGCGGCTGTTTTCCTAAGAGCTCTGCTCTAGGGGTGACCCTGGGGCCGTTCTTTCGCCTGTGGTACTGGGAGTCAGACTAGATGATCACAGAGGTCCCTTCTGGCCTTGGAATATCCAGGGAAGCCTACTGAAGTCAGTGGAAACACTCCTGCTGACGCCAGTGAGCTTTGGATTAGGCCCTAAAAGGACCAGAAAATAAGACCCCAACAGCAGCTCGTTCTTCCTCTCCAAGAGACCCAGGCAGAAATCAGGAGGGGCACCCCCACCCCCCCCGGCTGCAAACATGGCTCCCTCCACCTCACCCCCCGGCTTCAAATATGGGACATGACTTCAGCATCCCTGACGCAGCCTGGGAAGGCCCCTTCCCTGGCACAAGCTGGCAATCCCACTCGAGGAAGGAAAGCTCTGTCGCAGCCTGGCTGACTGAGGAAGGAAAGGCTTGCAAATGTCGCCTCCTCCTTGAATGTCGGACTCCACAGAAGCAGGGAAAAAAAAACCCCAAAGCCCCACCAGTCACGATCGCTTTCTATGGCAGGCAGGGACCCTCGCCCCAGCCTAGGCATCCAGGGAGGACGTAGCATTCCTGGTCTGTCCCAGCCGATCAGAATCTGCCTCCATGCCACATTCTGCTGCAAAGGGAATGCATGTGGCCAAGGGGCATAGCTCTCACCTCCAGCTCTCATGGGTTAATTTCATGAGGGCCTGTGCCCTACCTCTGCCAGAGCACTGTTGGTTTGGGATGAAACTCTAGGGCTGGGCACCCCTTAAGCTGTGCCGCAGCCCTATGGCAAGAGCTGTACATGCTGGGTAAAATTCGCCTACGGTGATGGCCCACCGCTGCAGCACAAGGCCTGGGCACCACTTTAGAGGGCAGAAGTGGGACTTAAGTTTGTGCCTGTTCCCCTCTGCTGGACATAGACTCTTTCCTCATGGCTCTCGCAGCATGGACCAATGACCAAAGAAATGTGGGGCTGGGACTGAGATCAAGCCTGATTTCCACGGGCTCTCAATCAATGGGATGCCTTCCAGTGACTTTAACGGGCTTCGGATCAGGCCCACCAAGCGTGGTTGGGAACCAACCAGCGGCCCCTTCGCAAATAACATCCACGTGTCCTGTGCTCCCGCCACGTGATGCTGTTTGGAAAAGGAGCAGTTTTAAGCAAGCATTTCCACACAAAGAGGAGCGAATCCGAATGTGCCCCGAAGCGTGGCAGTGCTGAGATTGGGAGCGTTTGACGTTTTGCTGGGCATCTCCTAGTCTCCTCTTTTCTCTTCTGTTGACCTCGCTACCGCCGCTCGGAGAGGGGGACGAACGACATTGATGGAGAAAACTCTTCTGTTGATAGCGGAAGAGTCTACACTACAGCAGGGTAGCTCTGCCTCTGAAGCAACTGGACTGAGCTGCTGGACTGGCAGACGAGCTCCCTGCTGACAACTCCGCAGCCTGTTAGCTCGTTCAGAGAGAGACGTGGCAGCCTGTTAGCTCGTGCAGAGAGAGACGTGGCAGCTGCCCGCACACTGTATCTGGAGGATTGGCACTTTTTTACTCCCCAAGAGAGCCAATCTAGTCTGATTCTCAGAACCCTGCTTACACAGCCCCCAACCCCCTTTTAAATGAATACTTGCTGAAGGGATAAAACAGGTGCTTGGAGGTCCAGGACAGTAAAGGGCAAGTTAAACCTGAAATGGACCTGCTACAGGAGTGGCTCTTCCCCATGGATCTCTGTGTAAGACACCAACCGGAGACATCTCCTGGGAGAGCGCAGAGCTCTTCACCCCACACACAGCAGTGCCTGGGATAGGAATAACCCCGCTGAGCAGATCTGAGAACACCACGGCCATGCATGTTGTACCCACACTCCTCATGACCTTTTCCATCTCTAATTCCCAGGGGGCTGATTTAACGCCACAAAGAAGAGGCCCTGTGCCCCAGCCATGCCACAGCATTCAGCATCCTCTCTCAAACGACAGGACAGACGTTACAGGCTTCTCCAGGGTGCCCAATGAGGGACTCTTTTAATCCCTCTGCATTGGGGGAACCCTGTGCAGGCTGAGAGCGAGGTTCTGCTCCCTGTTTGCCCCCTGGATCTCCCTGGATGTCACAGGGGTGGCCTGACTGAGAGAGAGAGGAGAGGAGACTTTGGCTCTGAAGGGTTGAAGCATCTGAGTTGCGTGCTGGGGAAGCAATTGCCTTGTCACACATGCTCCTTCCCTGGGCGCAGGACCCTCAGGGAGGAGGAGGCAGAGCAGCGAAGATTGCAGGAGAAGCACATTTCCCCGCAGGCCGGGACCCGCTGGGCTCTGCCCAACGCACATATGCTTTGGGGTCAGGGAGAAGTGATTCCATACCCGCAGCTTTCACCAGGTCAGTGCAGGTGACGTGCACGCTTCTTGCCACTGTCAGGCTTTGAGGGATTGCATCAGCCAGGGGCTGGAGCCACCTCACAGTCCCGGGATGCTCAGCCCTGTTCATTATTGCAAAGCCTCTTTCAAAACACTTCCAGCTGATCGGAACGACTCTCCTGGCGCAAGTGTGAAGAGCAGCCCCTGGCTTCCCGCCTCGCTCCGGCAGGGTCAGCCAGGAACGAGCTGCTCTGAGCCATAGGGAACTGCAGGGGCACAGAATATCCAAACCCAGGTTCGAGGCATCTGTTCTCCAAGCCTCTCCCAGGGCCTGGTCCAAAGCCCAGTGAAGTCAATGGAAGGCCTCCCAAGGCTCATGGCCTAAGGGGCTGACTGGTCCAGGCTACCAGGGAGGGGAATGAGGCCCTGCAGCCGGTCAGCTCCCAAACTTGGAGTAGGTCAGCACTGGGCTGGGAGACCTTGGAAGGAGGCTCGGTGCTGCAGGAAGTCGTGCTGGCAGCTCAGCAGTGGCTCTTTTCCTACTGAGCCAGTCTCTGGGGGTGACAGTAGGAAGATGCTGAGGTGCTGCTGACCGGATGAACGACTTACAAAATCGAGGTCTTGTCAGCATACAGCAGGGGCATCAAACATGCATCCCCCCGGGTAGCTTCAACTTGTGTGCTACACTGATATGGCCTGCACGATACATCCCAGCTGTGCACCCATCTGAGCGACCTTTCAAAAAGGAAGCGTCTAGCCCTTATGGTTGCAAAGAAAAGCTTCCAAATGTGAAGAGAAGGGACCGCTGCAGCATTGCCTTCCGGAGTCTGCAGACAGCCTGAAACCATTGCTGGAAGAGGCATGAACTCCCGCCCCCTATTAATCTAAATGGAGCAGCAGCTGAAATGATGACACTCACATCAATATTAACTACTGCACTGCTGAACTCTTTAGCAGATGGATCAGGCAGCGGGGTGGGAGAGAAAGCCAGGGGATGCGAATTGCTGCAGGGAAGGAAATGCAGAGGGAAGAAAGGAAAGATTGGGAGGAAGGAGAGAGACCAAGAAAGGAGGATAGGAAAGGAAGAAAAACAAAGGGTTCTCACTTACTCCGGATTGACACAGGTGTAACCGAGAGCAGAATCTGGCCCCCAGCACAGTTCCTGTACAAACCTTGGCCTGTCCCTTGCTGCCTGACAGAAACAGCAGGAGAAACCAACCTGCACAAATGGCCACAGGGCATCCCGAGCTGTGCCAGAGACAGGCCCAAGAGTCAGCGCTGCCTTACCCTAGCTGTATTCCAGCATTACAGGCATGGCAGCCCACCACTGCAGGGCGGGAATGGCGTGGGATTCGGTTCACACCGCCTTCAGCTTCCAGCCTCAC
Organism: Lepidochelys kempii; assembly: GCF_965140285.1. Classification (NCBI taxonomy): domain Eukaryota; kingdom Metazoa; phylum Chordata; order Testudines; family Cheloniidae; genus Lepidochelys; species Lepidochelys kempii. The sequence goes on along the minus strand of NC_136398.1, from coordinate 2,984,488 downwards.
AGCAGACCGGGCCTGGCGTAGCGTGACACAATTCACACCCTGTTGTGCCTTATTGCTTAATTCCAATCTCAGATTTATGATGTGGCAGGGTGTTAGCACAGGTGTCGTCCCCCTGGGGGGCAGAAGAGGTGCAGAGGTGTGTGAACCCTGAGGGTCTAAGCCCGCTCACTCAGGAGCAGCAGCGGCTCGTTAATCCCATGCTGTGCAGCGCACAGGGCCCCGATGGCAGCCTGGTGCTTCCGGGGGAACCTGAGTCCTGTGTTCAGTGAACTCTTGGGCCCGCCTGTGGCAGCACAAAACCAGGTAAAACGCAGCAGTTCCCACCGCGTTCCCATGGAGTTTGGGGTGTAGCCTGAAGCCAAAGCAACCCCCACCCCAAGGTGCATGTGTAATACCCACTGAGCCTTGTCCCCGTTTAGTGCCTAGCCCACGTATCGAGGTTTATGAGTCTGCTACTGCCTGTGAACTACTCGAGCTGGTCCTTTTGCTCAGCCGGCAGCGGTTTCTGCTTTGGCATCCTGGGTTCAGGCCCCACAGACGACCCATCCAAGGGCATCAGACCCACAAGGATTGAAAGGCTCCCGTTATTTGCACAGCTTGAAAGCAGAGAGATGTGATGATACCGCAACAGCAGACAGGGAAAGTAGCGAGCTGCCTCGGTAGGACTCAGAGCTGCAGTGGAACCGCCGTTAGCAGTACAGGGCCTATGACACACAGCGGAGCCATTCTGATTCTCCCCCATAGAGTTACACACACGGGGCAGCCAGGATGGTTATTTACCAGCAGCAATAGCGGCTAGTCCACAAGAGCCAGCTGTTCCCTGCCGAGTGGGAGGTTAAGGAGCAGGAGATGGTTTGGCCAGAACCACAGGAGCGATGCTGCTGTTGCTCTGAACGTTGGCGCAGCTTCCTACTCGCTGGCGGTGGGGCGGTGCATCATACGAGGGCCTGAAGGCAGGGACTGTAACTGGCGGTGTCAGAGGGGAGAAAGCCACCGAAGTCTCCGTGGCTGGGTACAAGGAAGACGGCATCATGTCTCTTCTCTCCAAGCAGGGCTCCTTGGAGCTGTGGAGCCAACTCAGCACCAAGGCCGGCCCGTGGTTGCCCTCAGCAAGGCGGGGAGAACAGGGGGGTGCGGGTGGTTTTTAACACACATGAATGCACTCACAGCCCCCAAACTGCCCCGAGCCCTGCACACAAAGCCCCTTGTGTCCCACACACCTGCACTGAGCGAGCCACAGACCGCACTGCCCTGCACTCCCAGCCCCGGCCGGAACGGACCTTCAATAGCCCCCCTGCTTTCCCAGGGACTAATGAGGAGAGTAGCCCAGCCAGCAACCGACTCCATGCTCCTCCCCTCCCCGGCTCCCACTCCCTCTGAGCTCAGCCCTTCCCCTCATTAGTTCTTCTGGCCAGGGCCAGGGTGCCCCAGGCAGCTTCTGTGCAGAGGGGTGTCCCGCAAACGAGGCCAGAGCCAACTGGGGGCTGCAGGAGCAGACTCCAGGTTCCTGCCCGTGGGTTAGGAGAGGAACAAGGAAACCTTGTCAGGGCCCTCCCAGCCCTCCCCCCTGTTTCTCTTGGGGGCTGTGATCCAGGCTGGCAGTACCCAGGGTGTGGGACCCATCTGTGGTGGCACGCCCCAAGCCCTGCTCTAGCATGGCAAGGGAAGAAACCCCAGCATGTGGCCAACAGATGCACTCACCTCCCAGCCCAGCCGGCAGGAGACGGGGTGGGAACGTGACTGGGGTGGGTACTGGCTGGCACAGAAATGCAAGGGAGCACCTGACTCCACAATCCACGCTGCTGCAGCCCCAGGAACACCAGACTGGGCTACACCATTCAGAGAGTCGCAGAGTCACAGCATTTAAGGCCAGAGAATTTCCACATCAAACCCAGTAACTAGTAGCTGAACTACAGGAGAGAGAGCGAGCTGATCTTGCTGTGAAGAGACGGTGTCTTCTTTGGTACTGAGCTGATCACTTCAGCGGCTGGATCAGGGAGGGGAATGGGAGAGAAACCCCGGGCCATGGGAATTGCTACAGGGAAGGAAAGAGAGAGGCAGAGAAAGGAGGATAGGAAAGGAAGAGAAACCAAGGGCAGAAATATTAGTGGCCCGTTTTCACCCTCGGATAGGAATTGAGCCCAGCATTCGTGACACCCACTCAAGCCCACTCCCCTCCTGGAGCTGGGAACAGAACCTAGGATGTGCCCAACTCCAATAATCAAGGGGGGGGGGTCAAAATGGGACACATCCCACATGCACACAAAATGATCCCTTGCCTAGACCCTGTGGAGAGGAAGCCTTCCAGCTGCCAAAATAGGCAGAAGTGAGGCCTAGTGAGCCGAGCACAGGACTGGGAGCCAGGAACTCCTGCGCTCTAACAGTGATCACCTTTAGCTCTCAAATTGCACTCGTCATCCACTGATCTCAAAGCTCTTTAAAGGGGAGAATAAGTATCATCAGCCTCATTTTCCAGGTGAGAAACGGAGGCACACAGAAGTGAAGGGACTCAAGATCACACAGCAAGTTAGGGACAAAGCCAGGAAAAGACCCCAGGAGTCCTACTCTCATTTGTGTCCCCTAGTCATTAAGCAACATCCTAGTCCCAGCTCTGACCGTGAGTTTCTCTTTGGCCATGGGACTGTCCCTGACTCACTTTCCTCACCTGTAAAATGAGGACAGTGTTACTGACCCACCTGCATCAAATACTTTGAGAACAAGGGTAGAAAAATACTATGTGTCCTCATTATTATGGTGTCTGGGAGACAGTCTTGTTACACCAGGCCATATCACCCTGTATAGACCAGTCCCATATGAGCTGAATATATGTTGCACTTTCACCAACCTCCGTCATTCAGAAATAGTGAATAAAGCCCCTCAGAATCATGCAACTGGCTTAAAAATCCTGAGATGTTGAACAGTAATAAAGGGGGGGGACTCTGTATTTGTCTGCTGCCCAGAGAGCTTTTCAGGGTCACGTTCTCCACAACCACCAGGCCTAGAAATTCACTATGTGTTTGTAAACGAAAGCTGAGATTCTCCTGACTCCATGAGCTGGGGCTTTAAAGAAAACTCCAAAGAGCACGCAAGCTGGTGACACTATCTGGTGATTTTAAACATTTGAAATGAAGCATCAATTGAACACGAAGAAGAGGATGAGACGGAAACCGGCCCTGCCCCAGACAGACTCAGCTGGCTCTGAATAAGGAGCAAACATTGCATGCAGCCAGGCAGACATGCCACTGCCAGTCACGCACCAATCCTCCACAGCGACAGCAGGGAAGGAGTTAAACCACCCTAGACACAGCCCCAGCTAGCCCCCCTGGGTCCCAGCATGGAGCCGCGAACCCTATGAGCCGCCCCAAGGAGCTGATCCTGGGGCAGCTCTCTTCAGCCAAGCCAGCCCCGGGCCGCAGCCAGGCCCTTGATCACCCAGGACAGGAGGATGGAGTGAAGGGAGGAGGCCCCGGGCTATCAGCAGCATTGGCAGGAGCAAGCCCAGGGCAGCGCTCCAATTTGGGGGTGAGCCATGCGAATGCCAGAGTGACTCTGGATGATTTACTGCTGCCTGGAGCCTTCGAAGCTGTGTGAGCCGGGACCACAGGGGAAGAAGGCAGGGAGCTGTGGCCAGGCTGGAGCGGGGAGTCCTCCCTCAGTCCTCAACCTCCCTCTGCCTTTGGCTCTTTCGTTTTCTGGGGCCTGGAACAGGTGAGGGGTGAGTCCGGCAGAGGCAGGTTTCACCCCACCGCAGCGCTGTGCAGAATACCCCCACCCTGGGCTCACCCCACCCCCTCCCCAGCCAGCGCCCCTCAGTCCTGACCCACAGCCCCTTGCTCTCCAGCCCCGGGCTCCCCCCACCACAGCTCTGGGGGTGCCCCCTGCGCTCAGCCAATTCAGCTGGGCCTTGGCCACAGCATCCCCAGCTCTGCCTGATGCAGGCTCCAACACAGCTCTGCCCTTTCACCTAGCATCTCAGCGAGGCTCAGTCCCAACCCACAGCCCCCTGCTAGGACTCCCCTGGGATCCCCCCATTGCTCTGCCAGTGCCCCTAAGTCCCGACCCACGTCTTGCCTTGCTGTTCCATGAAAATGCCCAGTTGTAGCCTGCAGTTCACCCGTGTGACCAAGCCCCGAGAACGGCTCTCCGCCAAGCGCAGCGGATCAGAGGGGAGCGTAGAGAAATGTACCGTTTGTCTCCGTGGGCTGCCATGGCCTCCGCAAGAGACTGCAAGACCCCTGCCCGCCTCCTCACCGCTGCTAGGCCGGGGCTGGGCTGGGCTTGCGGGGGTCTCCCATGCAACCGGCACTGCGTGGAAACCGCTGGGCAGCTGCAGAATTCAGCTCCAGCAGGAGGGATCCTGCATGTTTGACTCCTGCTCCCACAACTGCCCCAAGAGGCATCCCGCAGTCCCATGAAAACACTGCCCAGATTGAGGCTGGGGGCCGCGCAAGGCACCCTGAGGTAGCTACCCACGATGCCACCTGCTATGGTTGGTGCAGCCTGGCCAGGCACTGTTACAGGTTGGGCTAAACCTTGCTGAAGCTGGGAGTGGAAGGGTGTAGCCGCTGCCCTTCATTTAAGCGCATTATAAGAAACAATTAGGCTCCTTTATGGAAGCAGCCAGGTATCTGAAACAATAGCAACTTCTACCCAAAACACAGGCCCCCATGCCAGGCACAGGTGGGGTTGGGTCTGGTCCTGTTTGTTGGAGGACTGAGGGGAAAAGAGAAGCAGCGAGATACACCCCAGAAACACTTGGAGCAGAAAGCCAAGGTAGAGCCAGAGCAAGGCCTGGGAGCATGGCTCTGAGGAGAAGCCTAGAGAGAGAAAGCTGTGGGGACAGAGTGCTGGCTGAAAGCGACTTGGAGCTGTGAGCAAAGAATCTCCTGTTGTTTCATTCCTCCTGCGTTCAGGGGAACAGGACTTTGTACGTCCTTTGTAACTAGACATGATTGCACCAAAGAAAATACCTGACTCCTCCAACTTCTCCCATCTGAAACAACCTGCAGGACCCAAATTTTGGCTAACCGCTCAGGTCAGAAAGGGGGTAACACTATGAACACCCAGCTTCACATGTGATGTAGCTCACGCCAACGCAAGAGAAGAAAGATATGCAATCAGTCTGACAACGTTACTTTGACCTAGACCAGTGCAGGAATTGTATAGAGACAACAAGCCCTTAGCTCCTTCTCAGTCAGGGGTACACTTACATATGGGGTACACAGAGGTCCTCCAGGGGGTACATCAACTCATCTAGATATTTGCCTAGTTTTACAACAGGTTACATAAAAAGCACTAGTGAAGTCACTAGTGAAGTTAGCAAACTAAAATTGCATACAGACAATGACTTGTTTATACGACTCTATATACTATACACCGAAATGTAAGTACAGTATTTATATTCCAATTGATTTATTTGATAATTATATGGTAAAATGAGAAAGTCAGCAATTGTTCAATCATAGTGGGCTGGGACACTTTTGTATTTTTAGGTCTGATTTTGTAAGCAAGTAGTTTTTAAGTGAGGTAAAACTTGGGGGCACATGACAAATCAGACTCCTGAAAGGGGAACAGTCACGTGGAAAGGTTGAGAGCCCCCAAGCTAGACTCTCTCTCAGGTAGTGGGATGAGTTGTGTTCATTAGGGATACACCTGGTTATTAAATACATGTCACTTGTGTCCAGTACCAGATTAGTCCCCATTATTGCAGTGTGGAACGGCGGCTGCACGGGCCCACATTGCCCCCCTCCCAAGGCAGCTCCGATTTGGAAATTTGAAGTTTATTGCATGGGCATGTTATTCTTTCCTCACTCTCCCCACTGCCATAAATGGCATCCTTAGAACATGAAGTCATACATGTAAGTGGAATGTACTGAGTGGGACGGGCCAGCAAAATCAACCTGCGGCCTCAGAGCCATTTGCTCCAACATTCAGGGGAAAAGTTTTGTATCTTGTAATATTGTTATTTCGTGGGGTTTAATTGTCCCTATTTCTTACATTTCAGGCAAAATAAGCTGTTTGATTGTTTTTACACACACACACCTTCCCAAAATTGTAGGGAGAGAATGACAAAGCTGCCCGTGGAAGTTTGTGTGTCTGTGTTAGATGTGAGTTTATATCTAATGGCGGGGGAGCTGTGGGAAAGTGTGTTGGGGGAGTGTGTGTGTAAGAGAGGTTTGTGTAATAGATGAGCTTGTGCTTAGCACATGTGTGCAGTGTGTTCGGAGTGGGTATTGGATGTGTGCATGCATTTTTGTGTTGAGTGACCGTGTGGAGGGTGTGTTACGAGCATGTGTGTGTGTGTGGTGGGGTGTTAGTTGTGCTACAAGGCTGTGTGTGTGGTGCCCATGTGGACGTACGGGATGTGTGCTGGATGTGTTACGGGCATGTTCGTGCATAGCACCATGTGTGTTTGGGGAAGTGGGGTGGCTGTAGGCAGCGAGGAGGTTGTTTGTAGGTCAATGTGTGCAGCGTTCCATTTGCGTGTGGGTTATGGTATGCTATGGTGTGTGCATGCTTGACTCAGTGTGTGCACATGGGTTGTGTTGGGAGTTATGGGTGTGTGTATACGTAGTGCCATGTGTGTTATGGTGTGTGTATGTTCCATGACTGTGTATATGGGATATGTTATTGGGGGGCGGGGTTGTTATGGGGTTGTGCGTGCATGGCGCTGTGTGTGTGTGTACAGGGATGTGTTGGGTTGAGGGAGAGGTAAGGAGTGTAGGAGAGAGGGCAGACATCAGACAGAGTCAGACCCCTCTGCCATACAAGCCCTGAGGTCAGGAGCCGGGCTGGCCTGCGGAGCTGGCCAACGAGCAGCCAGCAAATCAGGAGAAGCGGAGACAATTTATAAAAATAACCCAACCAAGCAGCGGCTTATACCCAGATGTATACCCAGGACATCAAGAAACCAGATCGTGATGATTGGGAGAATGGGTTGACAGCAATGCAGTGTGCCTTGCACCTGGTCAAGAATGTGAACCAGTCACTCCTTGATCTGCACAAGCTGGCAACTGACAAGAATGACCCTCATTTGTGTGACTTCTTTGATGTAGGCCTGGGCCCGGCCCAGGGAACCTCTGGATAGAAGTGGCCAGTTCACAACTATTTCAATCTTGTTTTAATCCAGTTCTGGCTTCTCTCGCAAGTTGAGTATGTGAGAGGGTATTTGTGCGCTTGTGTTTTTCCTGTCTGTGTGTCTTTGTGTGCACCTAGGTGCCTATCTATGGAACTTTGTGTGTTTGTGCATCTCTGGGTTTTTGTGTGTTCCCGTGTGTGCGTGTCTCTGTATGGTTGTGCTTCTCTGTGCTTTTGTAAATCTGGAGGATGAGTGTGTGATTGTGTGTGCGCCATGCGGGTCTGTGTGGGGTGGGCTGTTTGTGCGCACACTGGGTGTTGCAGTCCGGAGGCAGATTTTCATGCATGACATGGCTTTACATTACACCAGGCCTCAGTCTAGTCCTCCCACCTCTCTCTCTCTCTCTCTCCATTTCTTGTCTACATATTGCTATTGTCATCTTTAATATCAGGCCGAGATATGAAAAGCTGCAAGTTGCCTCTTTTCCTGCCAGGTTAAATTGTTCACTAGGAATGTTTATTATTCCCACAAGTCAACTTTCCCCTCCACGGTATGTGTCCGGGGGTCAGGCCTGGCACGACATCAAAGTGAAGGGTATTCAATAACCTAAAGCCGTGGAAAAGCTTTCGTCCAAACTCCAACCATGGTAGGTTTTATTGATGCAGCATGCCATTCCCATTTGTTTCCTATAAACAGCACATGGTAATATTTAGTAGGTTTCAAACAGAGCTTTTTGCATATTCTCCCTTGTCCACAATGAGCTACTTGTTAGTAGACACTGTTAATTTACTTACTGCAATTTCTGCTTTTTGTTCTCCCAGCGGGGCTGGGCTGCTTTTGACCCAGTCGCCCCAGAACATTACTCCACAGCTTTATAATTCCTGTGGGGGCTGAGAGGGAGATTTCAGAACCCGCTTTTCCGCAGCCTTGCTCCCGTCCCGGAAGGTCTGGAGGAAGCTTGCTCACTTTCTCTCTCTGATGAAGAAGGGAAAATTAATTGGAGCAAATCAACCATTGCAACATAACCCTCCTTTGGATGCACCTTAAGCCAAGGAGGGGATGCTGCGTCAGTGGGACCAGGAATCTCGGCACTCCAGCCAGGCCTGCAGTTATAGGGAAGTTTAGTACAGGCCTGCTCCCTCCGAGCCCCCCAGCGTAGCCCAGGGTGGTCAAATTCCTTGACGACACAAAAGGTTATCTTAGGGAAAGCTGGGGGCGTTTCAAGGCTGTCGATGTTGAAGGAGGTTCTGGTTGGCAGGCCCTGGTGCTGCTGCTACAGGCTGGGTAGGGAGTCATGTGACTCCCTGCGGCTCCAGTAAAAAGAAAAAAAAAAAAAGCCACGGTATTGCAAAAGCCTGTTCTCGCTGCGTCTCTCTGGGGCTGGCGGGACAGGCCCTGGGATGGCTGTGGCATGCTGTACTGTACTGTACTGGCTGTAGGGAAAATGAGACAGTCCTGCCAGAAGAGGGTAGGAACAAACCACAGCCGTTCAGCAGCATCTCTTCCCCACACCATAAATCAATGCTAATCAATCATCAAGTACTCTGCAGCGCTCATCAGAGGGTCTCCAGGTGCTTTGCAAATGCTAATTAATTCTCACAACCATACCAGCAAGGATCACTGCCCCTGTTCTACAAGTGGGGAAACTGAGGCACTGACCGGGGATGTAACTAGTTCAGTATCACACAGTGAAGCGTTTAACAGCTCTGGAAATAAAACCCAAGAGTCCTGACTCTCAGTTCCTTGCTCTAGCCACTAGAGCCCATTCTTCTCCCAGAGCCAGGAATCGAACTCACGAATCCTGACTCCCAACTCCCCCCTCTAATGACTCATCCCCACCTTCTCTTAGCCCTGTTCAGCAGCTCCAGCTTAGACTGCAAAGTACATAAAAGTAGCTGAGCTCAGGCTTTTAGGATTCGTTAGTAGCAGGGAAGGATTAGGAGCAGCCCTTTCAGACACAGTGGCTTTAAATCCCAACCTGCTCTGTGGCTGTTGTCATGAGTTTGGATGCCCGGGGTCACTGAGTAAGGAAGGGACGTGCAGGTGACCGGATGGATTTTGCCATCTGCTCTTCCCATGTTAAAACCTGCCCTGGCTCAGTAAGGCCAGAAGCCATCCCACCGCCAGCGGAGACCGTGTCAGATCCGATAAGCTAAGTGAAGCTGGATGGAAGACTTCCACTGCAAACCCAGGAAGTAGCGTGCATGATGTAAGAGGTGGTGCTTTTCTCTGGGAGCCAGAGCAGAGCCAAGCTTTCAGTACAGTTTACCACTCCATCCCACAGCCATGACCTCCGCCATGGAGATTTCCTGGGGGGCTGGGTTGGCTTCCACCACCAGGTGTGGTGCCCTGGGAATTCGCATTCTGGCCCCGCAGAGCCTTGAGTATCGCTGCCCGCGAAAGGTCAGAGGAACAGGGTGATGCAGAGCCCCCAGGGACATGGCATCATTGGACTGATTCTCAGTTCACCCCTGTGAAGGCAGCAGGAGCTGTAGGTGCCAAGCCACGTAGCTGGAAATCAAGCCACATATCTGCATGGCAAGGATGAGCAGACAGCAGAGTTCCCAAGATAAATGCTCAGCATTCAAACCTTGCTGCCAACTGGGCTGTGCTGTGACCAGGGCTCTGACTCTGACCTCACTAGTACTGGTGTAAACCAAGAGTGATTATGCTGAAGCCATTGGAATTAGAGCAGCGTAAATGAGATCAGAATCAGATCCCCTGGGTGCTGTGGAGCTCTTTTCCTCTCCCTTCATTCTCATTCGGGTAACAGCACTAACAGCTTGGTAGCTAACTGGCTGCAGCTATGAAGTCCCCCCTTCCACAACCTTGGGGGTACAGGGGAGGATACCCTGCTTTGTGCTTTTCTCTTGCTCACCTCTATCGGCCAGGCAGCCCTAAATAACGAGCAGCCAGGCCTGACTGCCACACCTTGGACAATTGCAGAACCCCAGTGATGTGCACAGTCATGAATTAACCGGGCATGCAGCCTGTCTGCTGACGATGCACCACAGAGCCACAGCTGCTGCTATTCCGTTTTCACAGAAAGTTGCCAACAGGCAGCTGCAGGCCCAAAGTGCCGAGTTGTGAGTGGGATGCTCATTCACCCTAAACAGGGGAAACAAGTCCCTCTTCCCCCTCCTGGAGTTGGTGTGTCCTCCTCTCTCACCAGACAAGAGGGGCTGTCACTGCTAGGAAAAGGCCAAGTGCTGCTGGGAATTCCTTGGGGAACAGCAGTAAGGCCTGGGTGGCTCCCCTGCTCCCGCGATTGGCACAGCACCCGCCCCTCTGCCTGCGCACGTCCAGAATTCCCTTGGCACCACACGCACCATTACCACAGCCCAGAATACCAGCACTTTGCACACTGACTCTCAGGCTTTTGCTTTTTTGTAGTTTAGAGCTCTCTGGGGCACATCGTCAGCATCGCATCCGGACAGCTCAGCAGGCAGATTAAATATCAAACGTTTGGGCTGTTTTTTAGTAACAGACTCCAAGCAGGCCTAGTGTTTGCATGCACCAGTGGGATTTTGCTCAGAGCCCTGCAGTTTTCAGGTGACAGGTCAATTGCCATTATACCCAGTACTGACCAGCAGCATGGCCCAGTGGACAGGGCCCTGGGCTGGGAGATGTTTGTGCCAATCCCAGCTCTGCTGTGTGACCATCAGCAGGTCTCTGGGATTGTTCCTCCGCACTCTGTATTGTCTAATTAGACTAAGTTCATCAGGGCAGAGACTTCCTCTTACTATGGGTCTGTACCTGGACTCCTCTGTACACTGCTCTAACAACATTTACCCTACTCCCCCCTCCCCCAGCCAGGTTTGACTGAGAGCCTTTGCGGCTTAGCCCTACCTTTGGTACAGAGGGCAGGGTCCGGTCCCCATTTATTGCACTGGGCGTTGGCTATTAGCTAGCACTCTTGAACCTCTTCTCTCACTTCAGGCTCCCTAGAAAGCCACTTGAACTCCAACTCCTATTTCCAAGGCCTTCGCCTTAGAAAGTCAGACACCACTGCTCAAGAAGTGCAGCTGCCAAAATGCCAGCTAGTGACTTCAGGCTTTTCCGTTCAGTATAAAATACCCAGCCTGACAGGAGACCCGTTTACTGCCAGCCTACATCCTCAGACTCTGCTGACCAGCCCAAGACATAATCGTGAGCAGGCAGAGACTTGGCTCCATGGGGGATTGCAGATTTTTGTGGTGTCACAATCACAGCAGCAGCTGACTCTTTAAAGGGCCAAGTGGGGAGCCCGCTTTAAACAAACTATACAGCCACCAAGATCTGCAACCACGCAACAGAATTAAACTACAATTCAGAGACGCTGGCTGGGCCAGCTACGGCAGCAGCACCGACGTGCCGTCAATGCCCTCTGCTGGCCGAGGCATCCAACCAGAGTTCTGAGCGGCAAAAGCACACAGATCTACGAATGGGTACAACGGAGGGGACGAGCTCTCGACAGGTGCATTTCACAGTATTTGGGTGAATCGGCCACAAAGCAAAGTGAAGCGGTCTTAGGACTTAAAAATAAAGAAAAAGAAAAGAAAAGAAAAGAAAAGAAAAGAAAAGAAAAGAGCTCAGCCTCTCTCTGCAGGAGTTGCTCAGCATCAGCAACAAATCCTACCCCTGCTGCGAAGCCTACAAATTGCGTCCTGCTGGAATTGCTCAGACAAGTGGCGAGCTGGGATTTTTCCGCAACGTTATTCATTTTGCGCTCTTGTTTTCTCAATGCACCCTCTCCACATGTGTCAGGTCGGTCCTGCCTGAGGTCGCTTTTTGGGACAGAGACTGTCTGGTACTTGTCTGAGCAGTGCCTGGCACAACAGGGCTCAGCTCCCAGACGATGCTGTCAATATGGAGGCATCAGGCCCAGCTTTATAGTTAGGGACACATTGAGTTTTATACTTAAATATAAACAACCATCAGGGATATAAAAGCCAGTGGAATTCACATCTAGGGAAGAATTTTTCCCCAGAAAAAAGTAAGCGATGGCCTCCCTAGGGCAGGGACTGCAATTTGCTTATTACTAGGAACAGAAACAATTCAGAACTGGCATTCTGCTGAGCTATACAGGGAGCTTCCAGGCTTAGCTACCTGTGGAAATGGACCAGAATAACTCTTCCAGAATAGCTGCCCATGTGAACACACTGAAATAATTAGTGGGCTTTGTGAGAACACTAATTACTCCAGAATACAGTGACTTTTATTCCAGAATAGAGTGCCCACACAGTGAGCTACTCTGGAATAGCTAGTCTGGTCCCTCTCCTCATGTAGACAAGCCCTCCGTAATTCAAGCTCATGATAGGCTGGTTCCACTCAAGGATACATCATTGGCAATTTCTGCTCTCTCTAATTGTATATGAACCCAAGCTTTACTGCTGTAAATCCTCTCACAGGGCCAATTTAACCTCATCCTTTGTCCAATTCAGCTGTGTCCCATCAGAGCTCTCAACATCCCAATATGATGGAGTTGCAGCAGTTGGTCCATAGGTAAGGCCGCAGCTGAGTTTCCACGGTAAGGCTGAGTTTGAGCCTGCTAAAAAATCCACTCACTCTCTCAGAAAATAAGCCCTGTCAGCTTCAGAATTGGGGCCCAGATAGATTTTTCCTTCTGCAAACTTTGAGTAACCAATTTTTCTCACTACGGGACTGAGGTGAGCTTCATGGCAAAATAAGCAAAGCCGAGGGCATTTATCCAACACCTTCACCACTTCCCCCCCAAAGGGTCTGGCTAAAACAGGATCCAGCTCTGAAAAACCTTCTCTGTGCCCAGCTCTGGCAGGAGGTGAGAAATTGCTTTGTTCCCCTTTCAACACCTCAGCAAACTAACCAGGGGCACATTTCCCTTTTCCTGGTTCTACAGCTCTCTGCTACTTCCCCACCTCCCAAGTGAATTCAGCAGGAGGCTGACACGGCCTCCCTTTGAAAGGCTAAGGGGCTCACTCTCCGTTTTTCTAATCTACAGGGGAAACAGACTTGAAAATTGGCATTTTGTAATGTTTGACTTGGACTCAATCCCCTCACCCTGTGAAAGCAAAGGAGAACTCCAGCGTTGTAACAAGTGTTATGACTACAATAGAAACAGGCCATCCAAGCTTGCGCACTGGGCTTTGGAATCTTAAACCAAAGTGCTGTAATGGAGATCAAATCCAGATATTATTCTTTTCAAATGTGTTGGGGGGGGTCAGTTGGTTTTTTGCAGGGAGCAAGCTGGAAAACGAAGTTAGACTTTTTGCCATTGGGGAGGCAGGTTCGAGTCACAGCTCTGAAGGGTGGGGGAATGAGTTTGGAGATTTTAGCATAGCCCCAAGTGGCATCAAAATTTGGCTTAAGTGGAATAGCTGGAGAGCAAAAAGCAAAGGTGCTTTGGGGAGTGGAAGAGCTGGGGCTGCTGCACTGAGAGGCATGAGAATTGAACTGGGTGGGGCACAAGATGCTATGCTAAAATATTTTACAAATATTTAACTATTTTTATTATGAAATTAGCTACTGTTATACTAGTTAAACTATGCCGGCTATATTGAAGACCTAGTATTCAGACATTTAACACCACATTAGGCATAATACAATTTTAATAATGATTTAAGAGAGTTTTAAAGGTTAGAGAGATACTTTCCATTAGCTCTTTAGTGCAGTGACTGTGCGTGGATAGTGATATTGCAGCAGGGTTGCTCCCTACTACTAACACCAAACAGCTTTAAAGTATCTCCTCCCATCCCTTGGCAGAGCTGCATGGGAGCTCAGGTCAGGACTAACAGCATGTGGGAGAAGATGAGGCTCATAAGAAGCCTGTACAGCACTGTGGTCCACACTGCAAATGGCCCCTTGCTGTCACACAAGTTCCTAGGCAGCAGTGACAGAAAGAAGTGCAAGGGAAGTTTAAGTTGAGATTTTAGTCTCTAAAGATCTTTTAAGAACATAAGAACGGACAGACTGGGTCAGACCAAAGGTCCATCCAGCCCAGTATCCTGTCTACCAACAGCGGCCAATGCTGGATGCCCCAGAGGGAGTGAACCTAACAGGTAATGATCAAGTGATCTTTCTCCTGCCATCCATCTCCATCCTCGGACAAAGAGACTAGGGACACCATTCCTTACCCATCCTGGCTAATAGCCATTAATGGACTTAACCTCCATGAATTTATCCAGTTCTCTTTTAAACCCTGTTATAGTCCTAGCCTTCACAACCTCCTCAGGCAACGAGTTCCACAGGTTGACTGTGCGCTGAGTGAAGAAGAATTTCCTTTTATTTGTTTTAAACCTGCTGCCCATTAATTTAATTTGGTGGCCCCTAGTTCTTATATTACGGGAACAAGTAAATAACTTTTCCTTATTCACTTTCCCCACACCACTCACGGCTTTATAGACCTCTATCATAGCCCCCCTCAGTCTCCTCTTTTCCAAACTGAAAAGTCCTAGCCTCTTTAATCTCTCCTCATATGGGACCCGTTCCAAACCCCTAATCATTTTAGTTGCCCTTTTCTGATGCCAGTATATCTTTTTTGAGATGAGGGGACCACATCTGTACACAGTATTCAAGATGTGGGAGTTCCATGGATTTATATAAGGGCAATAAGATATTCTCTGCCTTATTCTCTATCCCTTTTTAAATGATTCCTAACATCCCGTTTGCTTTTTTGACTGCCGCTGCACACTGCGTGGACGTATTCAGAAAACTATCCACAATGACTCCAAGATTTCTCCTGATTAGTTGTAGCTAAATTAGCCCCCATCATATTATATGTATAGTTGGGGGTATTTTTTCCAATGTGCATTACTTTACATTTATCCACATTAAATTTCATTTGCCATTTTGTTGCCCAATCACTTAGTTTTGTGAGATCTTTTTGAAGTTCTTCACAGTCTGTTTTGGTCTTAACTATTTTGAGCAGTTTAGTATCATCTGCAAACTTTGCCACCTCACTGTTTACCCCTTTCTCCAGACTATTTATGAATGGGTTGAATAGGATTGGTCCTACCATTGACCCTTAGGGAACACCACTAGTTACCCCTCTCCATTCTGAAAATTTAATATTTATTCCTACCCTTTGTTCCCTGTCTTTTAACCAGTTCTCAACCCATGAAAGGATCTTCCCTCTTATCCCATGACAACTTAATTCACTCATGTCCCTCGGAGGCTCCTTCCTGTGGGGTGCCTCGCCTTCGCCCCACAGCTGCCTTGCCCCTTCCAGCTGCTGCCATGATGGTGAATTAGAGATTTCTGCACCCCCAACCAGAGTCCATTCTTCCCACTGAAAATGACTCATGCCACTATACAGCTTGTGTCACCAGTATGACACTAACCCAACGTACTGTATCCATTCGGACATAGCTATGCAGCCAATTGAATGCATTCTGAAACTGCCTCTGTGCTGCTACATTTGATGGTTGGAGACACCTGCTGGCAGGTGTGTGGCATAGTTCTCGGGGCCACCTCGTTACAGTTTGGCACTAAACTTTTCCAGCAAAGAACCCTCGGCAAAAATCCTACCCAATACAGTCTTGCAGACGAGATTTCCTACAGGCTGAAAACTCAGCTGAGAGTAAAAGGTGTCCATGCTGAGATGGGTTTTAAGTTGTTTTAAACATAGTGATATATACTTAGTGAATTAGACAAACTGCTCAAAAGCAGAATTTGGGTCCCTCAGTCACTGGGTATCTATTGCCGTTTAAACGGACGGCATGTTTCCTCTAACCAACCACTAACTCCGCTTTCGTTCAATTCCTTGCAAATCTCACACATTTACAGGACCTCTTTGGGAAAAGAAATACAGGTCACTCAATCGCAAATGGAAGCATCTTAAATCAGTTTTAAGCCTAGTTCCTCTAGTAGGAACAGTATTCACTGTAAATTATTCTGTCAGCTACATCGCCATTCCTGCAGCTCTAAGATTAGTATCTTCGAGCTAGTAAGTGCATCACAACCTGCCTTTTGCTGCCTTTTAGGACCTGTGGCTACAGGCATCCATTTGCCCACCTCAGCCTTATTTCGCCATTGCTCACATTGTGTTGTTTAGTGTGGGAGAAAGTTTTCTGCATCACTTCCAGGTGAAGTTACCTTCATTTATAGTTCAGCAAATTCTATTTGGGCCATAAGTGTAGGAGCAGGTTGTAGGCAGAAGGAGCAAAGCACTGTTTGCATCAAAAAGGTTGAACCCGGAACTAAGATTAAAGAGGTTTAGTACAGCAAATAGTCATAGTGCATCTAGCCAGCAGGCCGGTCATTTCTTTAAAGAGACTGAACAAAAAGAGGCAGTGGGAGGGATAAGGGCTAGATTCTCTCCTTGCAGTATAGCCAAGGTATTTTCCTAGTGTAAATTTCCAGTACAAAGGAGCCACTTGTAAAGTTAGTGACTGTTTTGCAGAGTATGTTTGCCCGGCACGGGCACATGGAATGCATATTGGAGAGGATGACCCTGCCAGAATGCCAGTTCTTGAGTGAGCAAAAACAGTTTCTGCCATGCCCTAATGTGACCCAGCAAGGAGTCTGGGATCCACGCACAAAAGCTTCTCCAAGCTACCATCTTTCTGGGCAAGAAGAATTACACATGTTTCCTTTAAGATAACCAATCATTACTGTTTCTCAGTTGCCAATGTTGAAATTCCTTCTCACCACACATGTGCCCGCACGGCCGAACACATTCTTTCTACAGCACTCCTATCACCTTGTCAGCCCAAGAAAGCATGCCACATCCATGCTCACCTCAGCCCCTTCCCAGACTTTACTGAAAGGATCAGACCACCACTGAAAAGTCATAATTGGGATTTTTTTTAATGCAATGGCTTTTAAAATGCAGCCTTAAAATGGTTTACAAGCACCAATAAAGGGAAACAAATGAGTGATCCTTACACATCTTTGAAACACCACCCTACACCCAATAGACAAACAGAGCCATCAGCTCTGTCAATGCAACTCTTTGAATATAGACTCTTACTGCCCCCTTAAGGGTGAATTGCAAGATACCATTCTGGGTATTCAACTCCTGTAGCTATCGGAATTCATTTGGGTGAGGCAGGAATTCCAGAATGGGTGACATTCCAGACAGCTCAATGTTCAAAACAGGAACTGGCATCCCACAGATGGACCAATGCATAGAAAGAGCATTCACAATCTAGACAGTTCCATTTCAAACCCTTCTGCAACCCACTGGCTGGGTGAAATGAACTTGGTGACTGTATTTCACTTCATAGCCATACCTATCTTCCCCCTCAGGAATCAAGGGAAAGAGGCAGGATTTGCTCAGAGTTGTAATTGCACTGAACGCCAAGATAAATGGTGACTCAGATAGGGGGAGCTTTTCAGGGTCACAGACATACCCAGCAAAGGATTTTACAGAAGTGGACTAAAGGGCATTTCAGGCTAGTGAAAGGTGACAGACCTGCAGGGTCTACCCCTAGAACAGATACAGCAGAGGTGGCAGCAGCTCAAGCTTCACTCACACCATCTTTCAGTGTGTGCTCATCATCTTCACCTTGGAGACATCTCCCAACTACAGATAAAAGGGGACTTTTGTCTACAGAGTCAGGTCCACGATTTCCTGGCTAAGGCTGACATTAAGGTAGTCACAACTCATGTCCCAGAGGAGTTAATTTTGAAAATGCCTGTTAAAATTTGTCTTTTACAACTTTGCACTTAAATGCTTTTCATCCTCCAAGCACTTTGCAATGTTCAACTGAATTTTCCATTTGAATAAAGTGTCAAAAGGGGTGAATTTTCCAGCCTCTTGGTTTATCTTAGACCCAATAACACTACTTCAATTCATTTAGTTATTTCTAAACAAGAGCAGAGGATATAAATTGCTGCATCTTACCAATTAAAATAATGTGGAAACTTCTATTTTAATCTAACTATGCACAACAGAAACTACCAAAGCCCCATTTCACACTGTGCAGTATTTCTACATCACAGCAGGAAAGTGGAATTACATTGGCTGAAATGCATTTAGTACTTTCTACTGTTTAGATTTGATATCTAGATATTGCCAGACAGGGGAAGTGAAATTCAGGCTGTATACACTGTGAAATGCTGGATGCATTTCAGCCACTGTAATTTATTTTTTCCATTAAAAATACTCAGGGCATCATCATGCAATTTACCTGTCCCCCTATAAACCTTATCACATAACAGACCACCACCATAGCACAATATACCCAGACAACACTGTTCCACAGGACTGGCTCCTAGCAGCATTGTTGTGGGAGAAAAACTGAAAATTCTTGCCTCCAAAAAGGAGGATCCAGGTAATTTGAATCTCCTGAGATGCTGGTTATGCTCTTCATCTTTATACCATTCTCCTCTAAAGGAAGGCACCCAGCCTCCCGTTAGGATACTACACTCTAGGTAGGCTTCCCTGGCTAGTCCTTAAAATAATGAGGTTTGAATTTTATGTGTATTTAACTATTATACTCAGAATTAGTGAGCAGTAGTTTGCTTTGAGTAAGAAACTGAGATCAGTGCAGTATCTCATTGTATATTTTGGAGAACAGTATTTAATAACAAATGCTTCAGTACCAAATATTCATAGCAAACTAACCAGGGCTACTTTTCCAAGCAGAGACTGGAAGTGTTCACAGGACTAGTGCGAGAGTTGTGGTGTTCTAATATGGCAACTGAATTTCTGTTCTGCAAAATGAACTTAGAGCCTGATGTTGCTGACCCTCAAATACAGTCCCTGACAAACCAGAAGTTTTCTCTGCCACCAAATCCCTCTCACCAAAGAGCACGATTACCCCAAATGGAAGCAGATCATTTGCACTGAAAAGCCCCCATGCTTTATTTTGGATAAAAAGGGCTTGTCTGAAGTGCTCTGCCATCACTTTTTCACACCATGAGCCTATTGCAGAGTTTTAACAAAAGACACTGTGTCCTCAGTAAGAAGAGGCACAGCTGGAAAGAGTGGGACCTACTGTGTGCTCCATTAGGCACTCCCATTGCTTTCACTTTTATATGCTTCATTCTTTGCTGCTACATACATGTGTTAGCCAGTCAGTCACAGGCTGCACCCCCTCCATCTGCTAGCCTAGCATAGCCCTCACAAGCATCAGTTGGAGGAATGCATGTGTGTCTCAAAAAGAAAACAGCTCCCATGGTGGGTTCTCTTTGTGCTCGGTCTCCAACGTTGGTTATGAAACTCAGTCCCATATTTGAAACGCCTGGAGATCTTTTAGCATTTAAGGAGCAGACATTTGCACACAGCCAAATATCCAGCTAAAAACTGAGCGTAGAAAGAGTCTCTGAGGGTTGTATGAAAAAGTTATCCACCCTGTGAAAATCTTTAGAATGAACCTGTGGTATAAGTAGAGTAACCCAGAGAGTTGTCTCATGGAAAATGGAAATGTAACAACTTAAACAGTCAGTGAGTCTTTAGGAGTAGGAATTTAAAGGGGGCACTAAATCCCTATGAATCCATGACAAGCGCAACAGGCCACAGCAACTGGTCCCTCCAGTCCCTTTGGGAGACTGCGCTGTGGCTCACTCCTCTCCAGCCGGGAGATTGTCTTCAATCCGCTTAACAAATTTCATTCGTATTTCTGTGACGCCATCTCCTTTCAACGTATCCTGGACAAATTTCACATCCACGGCCATCTGAACCTGGGGGACGGAGAAGAAAAACCAAAAGGAAAGTTGCTATGAAGTTAAACTAAAAGCTTCCCTATTAGCTGTCCACCCCTTAAGATAGGGGATCCAAGACACAGGACAGGACATATCATATGGGGTCCTAGAAAGGGCACTAATTACTCTATCAAAGATCATAGGCTTGTCCCCCTATGCCATTGGCACTCAGATACTATTGGGATGGGGCCATATCATTCCCTAGACAGACAGACTTCCCAACAAGAGCAACGGTTGGGATTCTCTTCAGAACTCTGCATTGCTTCTAGAAGACAGAATCCAGCTAACCCTTATCTCCAGGGCATCTACACACTCCCCCATTAATTGAGGCAGAGTTATAAACTTTACTCAGCACAGACCCCTCCCTTTGGACAATACCAGCCAACTGGCTCCTCCAGTTCTATTTTGCTCTTGATATAGATTCACAGCAAGAGAAAACATGAAGACCACAAACTTGCACAAGGGGGTTGAAATGCCTGCAGAAGGCTCCATGTTTTCGTTTCCAGCCAAGATCTCCACAACTCCACCACCCTTCCTAGGAGAGAAGGGAAGCCTCACCATTTCCAGGGCTCCTCGCAGCACCCCACACAAGAGGTTGGAGTAAATAAGAGATGAGTGGTTATCAGGCAGCTCCACAAAATCCACCAGAGGGTTATTTTCCAAGATGAGGGAGAACTCATCGCCTGCTGGGCTCCAGTTGGTGATGCTCGGGGTGATGCCCAGATACATTTTAAATGCCACCTATTGAGTTACATGGAGCAGAGACAAGCAAGTGACCCAAACGGTAATATTTCCCATTGACGCTGGTCATCAAAGAATCTTAATGAGCTTTGCAAATATTTACTAAGGAAATCAGATCCTTGGCTCCCATTGAAAGTTAAGAGGAGTCAGGGACCTAACTTCCTTAGGTGCTCTCAAAAATCCAACCCAAAGGCACACACTAGCCCTGTTAGTAGGTTAATTTTATCCCCTTCTCACAGGTGGGGAAATTGAGGGGCGCAATATTCCCTCCCCAAGGGAAAAATCCAAGAACACTATCTGAATCAGATTTTGCCTAATTCAGAGCAGTTTCCATTTCCTTGGGTTATTTTCTCTCCATGTCAGGGTTCCCTCCCTACTCTGAACTCTAGAGTACAGATGTGGTGACCCGCATGAAAGACGCCCTAAGCTTATTTCTACCAGCTTAGGTTAAAACTTCCCCAAGGCACAAATTCTTTGCCCTTGGACGGTATGCTGCCACCACCATGTGATTTAACAAAGAATCAGGGAAAGGACCACTTGGCGTTCCTATTCCCCCAAAATATCCCCCCAAGCCCTTACACCCCCTTTCCTGGGGAGGCTTGAGAATAATATAACTAATTGGTTACAAAGTGACCCAAACCCCTGGGTCTTAGGACAATAGAGAAGTCAGTCAGGTTCTTAAAAGAAGGATTTTATTTAAAAAAAAAGGTAAAAATCACCTCTGTAAAATCAGGATGGGTAACAAAAGATTCAAAAACGCAGCAGAACTTCCTCTAGGCTTAGTTTCAAAGTTACAAAAAACAGGAATAAACCTCCCTCCAGCAAAGGAAAAATTCACAACCAAAACAAAAGATAATCTAACACGCCTTGCCTGGCTTTTACTTACAATTTTTGTAATATGAGAGACTTTTAGGATGGTTTATAGGAGAAGGAGTTTCCTGACCTGATGCTTCTCTGCTTCCCAAGAGAACACACAAAACAAAGCCTTCTCCCCCCCTCCCCCCCCGCAAGATTTGAAAGTATCTTCTTTCCCCCTTGGTCCTGTTTGGTCAGGTGCCAACCAGGTTATTTGAGCTTCTTAACCCCTTACAGGTAAGGAGGAATTCTAGGCTACCCTTAGCTGTATGGTTATGACACCCCTATTCAGGAAACTCTAGTTTGGATACAAAATGATTTCAAAGTCTCTAGTTAAGCTCAGGAAGCAAGAAGCCACAAGATACATTTTAGAATACTATTGGTGCACCATTCATTATCTCACTCTAAATCAGAAGCTGTTCACCTTAACAGTCCATGAACAGCCTGGCTATGATGCTGGGACAGGCATAGGACCAGCACTGGTAAAGGCATGCAAGGCTGTACTTGGAGGATTACCTTTGCAATCACATCTGCAGTTTCCCGGAAGTCATGGCATCTTCCTACATTGGACCGGGCCAGAAAATCTTCTATTAGCCGAACTCCAATGTTGTAGCCCCTGTCAATGCACAAAACAGCAGCAAACTATAGAATTATAACAGCACAGCTCAGCTCCGGGAAGATGTTCTAAATCAGTGGCTTGCAAACTTTTTTTTTTTTACTGGTGACCCCTTTCACATAGCAAGCTTCTGAGTGAGACCCCCCTTATAAATTAAAAACACTTTTTATATATTTAACACCATTATAAATGCTGGAGGCAAAGCGGGGTTTGGGGCAGAGGTTGACAACTCGCCACCCCCCACGTAATAACTTCACGACGCCCTCAGTTTGAGAACCCCTGTTCTAAATCTGTGCATGAAACTGTTCTCTGAAACTAGTATGTGAAGAGATAAAACAAAATATTTTCCCCTCCTTTTGTAAGTTCCGAAAAAACCACAAGTGAACAGTGTTCAGTCTGCCAGTTGGATTGGGTGCAGAAAATAAGAAACAGCAGTTTAAACAGTTCTGCCTACTACAAACTTTCCCAAAGGACTCAAACTCCAACATGTTAACTTACATTTTATCAAGCTGTTTATTGACATCTTCGTCGTTCTCATAATCCTTACACAGCTGAGTGACCAAAGCTCCATAGGTCAGAGTGAAGAGCTCCGAGCTCTAAACAGATTCAAAAGGAATTTACCATCAGCTGGGCAGAAAAATCCCTGGGCGCCTTTGGGTTTTGTTCCCACCTTACTTTAGTTGGCCTGGAGAGGGGGCCAGAAAGCTTCCGATTCAAAGGAATCAATTACTACACCAACTCTGGAGAGGTCCCAGATTTCATATTTTAAGGAAACTTTAACCGAACAGTAAACTTTAGTATATTTTAAAATCTTTGGGGTGCTGCTCAAAGGTGATAAACTAACTGCCCCAGAGACAGAAATCTTCCATCTCCAGCATATGAACCACATGGGCAAAGGCAAAGCACATTCCCCTGCACTGCACCCAGTACACACTGCACTCCCCACTAATGTGTCCAGCCCTGACTTGAAGGAGTCATCTGTAGGGCTGTTCAGTCTCCATTGTCATTCAATCCTTAGCCTCTCTGGTGGACTACCAATTAGTGTCTCAAGATCATAATCAGAACACGCCATTAAGAACTGGAGTGAGACCTCCAAGTCGTTTCATACAGAGCACCAAATAATCACTATCATTGCAACCATTTACAATTACTAGCAATGTGAACTAGATTTGGACTGGTGACTTTTACAGAGGTGATAGTGTACATATCCCATAAAAGCCCTCAACCTCTGTTATCCATATTTTCCCTGTGTCACGTTTGCATTGTACTTCTCAGATTCCACATGCAGTTCCCTTCATTAGAACATAAAACACCTGCATTCATAAACTGATTTATTTATTTTTTGTCAGTATGGTAGTTACATCCCAGCCCCCAAGGTGATTTGTCCACAGCACATAATTTAGCACAAAAGGCTTTATTTGCTCACGAAGACTAGGACTGGAACAGCAGGGACTGTTTCAGGTCAGGACTGAAGTACACTGGTATGCAATGCAGCTGTACCCACTATGCCCAATTCTAATCAAGATTATTGTTCTTCCACAAGTGCCAGAATCACACAGAAGATGAATAAAAGAACAGACGCTCTCTCACAGCTGCTACCACTATATTTCCTGAGCCCAAAGTGATTAAGACATGGTTAGTGTTTTCTTAGCAGCCATTAATCAGAACAGCAATTGATTACAAATTCATTCTCTCCTAAGTGACTGAAAAATAAAAGCAAAGAATCTACACGAAAGTTAGTTTTTCACATTATCTGAAATAAATGTAATTACTTGAGGAGACACGTTATTTTTAATATTTAAGACTTTGGGTTTCATTTTTTGCAGCTGTTAGAAATATCATGGAAAGTCTAGTCTCAAATTAAGTAGCCTATCACCTACCATGAGATGCATAGATGCAGAAGGTGAAATGAATGGCAAATACCAATACTACAGAATGAAAGCAGCAGGCAGGCAGAACGGAAGGGAAAAGAGACAACATCAGAGTTAAGTGAGACAAACTGATCACACCACCTTCTGAACAAGTTCACACACAGCCAAGTCTGAAACACAGGAAGGAATCACTCAAGGAGTAGAACTTGGATTTGTTAGAAGTTATAGAGTATTCTGTCCTGTCATTAAGACCTAATGTTAATTAACAAGGTCAACAATTGGAGAGAATACACATCTAGGCTCTCCTGTTTGGTTAAAAAAAGAATTAGCGAAACCAGCAGAAAAGCCACTAGAATTACAGCTCTATACAGCTGGCATATATTCTTTGTTTAGCATTTACAATGCTAAATTCATCACTGAAAGTCAAAGATTAAGATGCTCTCAGTTTATACTACTCAAAAAGGACAGGACAGAAGGCTCCTTTAACTCAGCTGGTATAGTCAGGAACCTGGGGAAAAAATTAACCAACATGCCAAAAAGGTTAAATTATTGTTAAGGAACCATATCATTTTAGTGAAGTCACATGCCTGGCAGCTGGACAGAGCAGTGTGTGAATAGATGGAGAAAATCCAGCTGTTACCAGTCCAAAGTGTTTAAATTAACTGCATCCTGTCATCAAGCTTTCATCTACTGCTATCAATCTGAAAGAAGTGTATAAAAGGAGCCAGCAACTGAAGGGAAGTGGCTAGATGATGCCATTTAGTAATGTTCAAATGTTACAGTCAATGCACCTATACAATTTAAAAATACCTAAAGTCACAGGGATCTGACTTGTAGATCAATGCTTGGTTTTTACATAATTTGGTAGACTCAATTTGCCTATCAGCTTTACAGCAAATAGCCTTTTTGTATTTCATTCTCACTTATATATGAAAGCACAGCAAGTTAAAAATTAATGTAAGTTTACTTGGCCTTTTGTACAATCTTCAGTAGCATACTACTACTGTGGTAACAAGAGTGTTTGAATGCTAATTAAACAAATCTAATGCCTTAAACACAAAAGCCATGTCCACACAAGAAAAAATGGAGTCAGTGGCCGACAAAGGGGGTCTGCAACAGATGGAGCTCAATTACTGCCAAGTACAGACAAACCAAATTCAGCATCTGCACCCATTGCTGAACCCTGCAAACTGCAACAGATATTCATCCTAGTGTAGAAAAGACTGAGGGAGAAAATAACATCAATGAATGAAGTCCTATTTAAGTCAACGAGCCACATTTACTTGTGACTTAATGGAGTTATCATATCAAGGATGGATGAGCTTGGCTCCATTTATCTTCACGTTGAAATTTAAGCTCTATACCTTTGCTCCTCATATCTTTCAAAAAAAGAAAAGGAGGACTTGTGGCACCTTAGAGACTAACAAATTTTTTTGAGCATAAGCTTTCGTGAGCTACAGCTCACTTCATCGGATGCATACTGTAGCTCACGAAAGCTTGTGCTCAAATAAATTTGTTAGTCTCTAAGGTGCCACAAGTCCTCCTGTTCTATTTGCGGATACAGACTAACACGCCTGTGTTCATCTTCTAGTGTCATCTGGAGTGGTAACACGGAATAAGATTATAGACAGGCAAGACCCAAATGTGGCCTAACCTTTTCAGAAGGGCAATGTGTGATATGTACTGTGCAGTTCAAAGGCACATTTCTAAAAACATGAAAAAAGAGAGCCTTCCTGCTCTTAGTCTAAGGAAGCCAGGACTTTGCAGCACTACTACCACACAGCATTACTTCAGCTCCTTACACTGTGGGTGTTGCTCTAAGGATTAGGATAGCTGTGGTTTAAGCCAGATAACTCCCCACATAAACATTAACACAAGCCCCTAATATTAGCTCACAGAACATCCACCACTGAGCTCCGAACACCGCAGCAGCAGCCTCCATCACCGCAGGGTACACGCTGGGGGGACACTGCAGGGATCCGGGGGGGGGGGGGGTCAGGAATTTAAGGCATCCCAGAGGTTTAGGGATGCCCCAGACTCACCCCCCCCCCCGGCCCCGGGATGGCACAAGCTCCCCGTGCCCGGCAGGATGAGCTGGGTTCCTGCCAGCAGCTTGGCGCCGGCCCAGAGGCCCCTTCACCCCCCCAGCTCAGAACCGTTTGGGAACCCCACGGGCCGGACACCGCCCCCCCCCGCACTCCAGGCCCCCCACGGGCCGGACACCGCCCCCCCACGGGCCGGACACCGCCCCCCCCCGCACTCCAGGCCCCCCACCCCCCACGGGCCGGACACCGCCCCCCCCCGCACTCCAGGCCCCCCACCCCCCACGGGCCGGACACCGCCCCCCCCCCGCACTCCAGGCCCCCCACCCCCCACGGGCCGGACACCGCCCCCCCCCCGCACTCCAGGCCCCCCACCCCCCACGGGCCGGACACCGCCCCCCCCCCGCACTCCAGGCCCCCCACCCCCCACGGGCCGGACACCGCCCCCCCCCCGCACTCCAGGCCCCCCACCCCCCACGGGCCGGACACCGCCCCCCCCCCGCACTCCAGGCCCCCCACCCCCCACGGGCCGGACACCGCCCCCCCCCCCGCACTCCAGGCCCCCCACCCCCCACGGGCCGGACACCGCCCCCCCCCCGCACTCCAGGCCCCCCACCCCCCACCCCCCACACACCGCCCCCCCCCGCACTCCAGGCCCCCCACCCCCCACCCCCCACACACCGCCCCCCCCCGCACTCCAGGCCCCCCACGGGCCGGACACCGCCCCCCCCCGCACTCCAGGCCCCCCACGGGCCGGACACCGCCCCCCCCCCGCACTCCAGGCCCCCCACGGGCCGGACACCGCCCCCCCCCGCACTCCAGGCCCCCCACCCCCCACGGGCCGGACACCGCCCCCCCCACGGGCCGGACACCGCCCCCCCCCGCACTCCAGGCCCCCCACCCCCCACGGTCCGGACCCCCCACTCCAGGCCCCCCACCCCCGCAGCTCTCCTCAGCCCCCGCCCCGCCCCCACTTACCATTTTCTTGCTCTCGGTGCCCCGACCGGCCTGGCGCGACATCCTGCCCAGCCCGGTGTGCGTCGGCCCGGCCCGGCCCAGACCCTCCGACCCGCTCAGCCGGCAGCCTCCCGCAGAGCCTCGGGGCAGGGCCTGGCGCGGGGTATGACGGGAACTGGAGTCCCCTCGAACCCAGCGCCTCCTCCACCCCAGCGCGGCCTCTCCGCCCGGAGAACTACCACCCCCACAAGGCACCGCGCGCCGCCCTCGGGGCATGCTGGGAACGAGAGGGGAGGGGGAGGGAGACGTTCCACTCCCAGCAGGCCCTGGGAGAGCAGCGCTTGACTCAACTGCAGTTCCCAGCATGCCCTGGGAGAACAGGGGGCTGCGGAGACTACAGCTCCCGGCATGCCCTGGGCGGGCTCAGGGTGGAAGGACTACAATCCCCAGCATGCCCAGCCACGGCCAGCCTGGCCTCTAGGTGGCACGTGGGGAGCAGGCTGCAGGGGGGGGGCAGCTGCATCCCCTGCCCTGTGGCCTTCGGGACGTGGGGTGGCGCCTGGCCCCGGGCCTGCACCCAGCCTGGCCCGGGCCCTGGAGCGTGGGCAGCCGCGCCAGGGGCTGGGCTGGGGTCAGTGCCCCCCCGCCAGGTGGGGCAGAGCCATCTCCCCAGCACGGGAGCCGGGCCGCGAGCCCCCTGCAGAGAGGGCACAGGGGCGTCCGGCTCCTGGCTGGGATTACGCTCCTTTGGCAGGCCAGCCGGGGAGCTCCCCGCGACCGGGAGGCGGGCATGGCTGGCACCTGTCTGGCTGAGGCGGGGCCCTGTTGTTCCCTATGAAACTCCGCAGGGCGTGTGTGGCGTGACCCGCCCTGAACCCCGCGTGCTGCTAAGTTAACATGCAGGCACAAAACACTGCGGCCCCTCAAGCGCTCAGGTCTCACGCAGGTGTCAGTCCCCCGTCCCCCCCGCATGAATGCGGCACTAGCAACCGTGGGACAGTGTGTTTATATTCCTGCTGCTACCAGTGTCATTCCACAGTCGCTCTTGCAACTGGCAGGAGGCAATTCACAAAAAGAGGGCGGTTTGTTTGCAGTTAAATCTGAATCCACATGGATTGGAGTCCTCAAAGTGCAACGGACTGTTTTATGTTACTTAGAGAACAACATATAAAGTGTGTAATTGTTTCCTTGCGACTTAGGGCAGTGCAAGTGAAAGAGCGAAGCTCACTGAAGAGTCCCCGTGGTAGAATAGAGTGGGGAAGCAGAGGGTCCAAGGGGGGGGATGGTAATTGGAGGGGAGCAGGGAGTGCGTTGGAGGAGCACAGCTATAAGGCGTAAGATCAGAGAGCTGGGAGAAGTGAAGGAAGACCAAATCCAGGGAAACCTTTGAAAACCAGGAGGCCCATTTGGAAGTGGGTTTGGAAACTGACAGGAAATACAAACTTTTCATTTTTGTAGCGGAGTATGTCCTTGTATGGTAGGAGAGACAGCTCAGGAAAGCTACAGGGGAGAGAAGTGAAAGAGACTTCACTGATTCATTTCAACCCAGACCTGCTTCCAGCTGCTAAACATGCAGGCTCACCACACCTCTCTTCCAATGTCCTTCATTCCTGACCTGCAGCCCTCCTACAATTCCAATCCTAGGACCTTACACAACTCTGCCAATTCACCTTATTCCCGGCCTGAAACTCCAATTGCTGTTCCAGTCCTGGCTCTCCTTGAGCAGACACTAGATACATCAGGCCACGTTCTCTGTTTGCAGTATGAACCTTTGACAATAGGCTAGAAATGCACAAACATTTGAACTTGCGACCCAAGCTTTGAATTGGAGTGTGATTCCTCAGAAACAAACGTCTGGTTTATTCATCTATTTCCTGAATTGCTTCATAGCCACTGAGTTCAGAAAATAGTATTAACTCCATCACATACCATAGCTAAATAACCAGAGCTCATTGTCTGTAGGACACCCTGAAGCAAAGCAGTCCGCTGCATCCAAGGAAGCCTATCACTAAGTATTTGATGGGTGATATATGCCATGTGTGTTAATTGGCCAACATTTGGTGCCCACATTCTCCAAACTGCACACGTTAACAGAACATAACTGGCTCTTAGAGATAAGGACCCATAGTGCCTGTGTTAATACTGCACAATGGTGACCGTATCTAAGGACCTTCCGTTTATGAGATAACACAGTGTGCGTTATCTCACAGAGAAATGGTGCTTCCGCTAACGCCAGGACTCTGGGGCACTTCTTGTTCTGCGCAGAGATTGTGTGATTTAGTTGGGAGTCGCACGCCTAGAAGTCTGATTCTGCAAAACAAAAGTTTAACCAAAATTAATCTGACCAGAAACGTGGCTGTCAGGTTGTATAACAACGCCGCTGCAGCCCCATTCTCTTTGGTGCAGTCGGTTGGCACAATAATCTGTCCAGCATCAGTTTTCTCTTAGCCATGCTTGAAGTCTAAAATGCAGGCTTCGACCGTGCTATCTACTAGAGCCGCGTTGCCTGAGTCACTTCTACCTTCTTCACAAAGTCTGCCCTGTTCTTAGGGTAACATACTGGCAATGCACGTACATACATGTGCCTGTCTCCCTCCTTCCAACTGCTGGGCCACGAGAGGAGAGCAAGTTACTACCGCTGCCTGCACAAACCTGCTGGTTTAGCTCAAGCTGTGGATACTGGTGCTGCAATGCAGAAGGTGCCAGGTTCATACTGTGCTGCTGACCCAGGTGGAAGTGGGGGCGTCATTATTACATTGCAAAGGAAAACCAAGATATTAAATTAGGAGTATTTTTCTCCAGAACTATATAAAAATAAGAGATTAACCAATAGCCCGAAGTTAGGTCAACAATGAAAGCAGATGAAGTGGGAGAAGCTCAGGCCACTGCCCAGGGTCCTTTTCCATCTTGCTTCTCTCTCCTCTTCTGCCCCAATCTACTTCACTGCGGCTTTTGGAAAGCTTCTTACACTGATAACTGTTCCGGCCGATCATTTTGTAACACTACACCACTTCCAGCAGCAACATGGGGCATGGAGCATTCACAGGTCCCATTCGCAGACGGCTACCCCTGCTACAGTGCCATGAAGAGTCTGGCCCTATCTCTTCCAGAAGTACCTTTTTCAAGCCACAGCTCTGTGGCACAGTAGAATCTGGGCCAGGTTCTGATCCCCTTGTTTATCTAGGATAGCACTCACTTCAAGCCTATTTGTGGAGCGAGGGCTTGTCTACGCTTGAAAGCATGGACACTACACTCAGCATAGACACTACCTACGCTGCCAGGAGGGGTTCTCCCATCGGCATAGGTAACCCACCACCCCGAGTGACGGTAGCTAAGTTGATGGAAGAATTAACTATGTTGTTCAAGAATGGGGATTTTTCACATCTCTGGGTCAACCTAATTTTCTAGTGCAGATCAGGCCAAAAGGATCATTCAGTATGAGTAAAGGGATCAGGATCTGGCCCTCTCGTTGTAGCAAGTCTAGACTTTTACTGTAATAGCTTAGATTCTTGTTTGTCAAAGCACCTAGACTACAAAAGAGCCCGTGCCCCACCACCCTTGGCATCTGCAGTGTTTTGACACTTAAAGAAAAACAACTGGCTGGCCCCTGCTGAGGAAGGATGGACAGGTGCCCAGCTGTTTGTTCTGACACTGCTGGAATAACAGGAAGTTCTGTTGTAACAATGATACCTAAGGCCCAGGGAGGGTAAAATGCTTTCTGTGCAGCTGGGGAGGACGCAGGGGGGTCCTGAGAGAAGTCAGTTACTGACTACAGAGAGAGGGAGAACGGGACAGCGGGATACTTGACTGCAGCACACACACAATGGTCTATTGGACACACACAATAGTCTATAGGACACACACACCTCTCACAGGTTTCCCATGAGGTCATGATAACCACAAGGACAAAGCTTTCGTGGTGGCCATTGTCACGAGGGCCCTGAGAGGTGTGTGCCGTAGAAGTCTATTCACGGTTTTCCTGTTCTGCTTTGTACAGAGGTCGCCAAGGCTCCTAGGTTCCACACTAGATTGTGTGACTTTGAGCAAGCCACTTCACTTCTCAGTCCACCCCCCACCCACCCCTCCAAAAATGTGTTTAGTAACACACACTTGCCTACCACACAGGCACTGTGAGACGTTGCTGATTAATTTAACGAAGCATTTTGGGATCCTTGTCTGAAAGGCACTGAAGGCAAGCTAAGAAGAGGTGTGCTCTTTAATCTCCCTGCGACAGCTCCTCACACTCAGGGCGAGTCCGATGTTCCAAAGCCTGGACCTCCTGCCCCCGACACAGTAGCTCTTCTTCGTGGCTCTGGAAGATCTCACCAGAGCTCAAAGCACCAGCACCAAAGAGACAGGGTGTTTAGTGGAAGGGCCATTTCCCAGGCTGGTCGGACAGGTTTGTGAAGCAGCTACGGTCTCAGCAACAAACCTGGACGTAGCCGTGGGATGTACATTCAGGAGAAGAGAAGGGAGAGCAGCGGACAGAGTATTTTTTCTGTAAAGCAGACACACGTTCTCCTTTCCTTACAGGCATCAGGTGTGTCAGCCTAGTGCAAAGAGCAGATGGAAGCCCCAGAAGCAAAGGCTAGTGGCAGAAGATGTTTTTATTTCAGCTTCCAGCTTCAGGTGCCATCGACACTTTATTTGTGGCCTGGAAAGCCTGGTCTTGTGGGGCTGAGAGCCAGGCAACCTGGGAACTGTTACCCACCCTGCAGCAGTCTCTCTGCGTGACCCTGGGCAAGTCACTGTCTTGCTCTGTGCTTCAGTCTTCCCATCTGTAAAATGGGAGATACTGATATTTCAGAAGGATGTGGGAAGCTTCAGTTCATGCATCACTGCAAAGTGCTTTGAGATCTGCTGGAGCACCGCGTGGCATTCAATACAAGGTGTCCCAGAGAGCAGGGACATTAATGTATCTGTGCTCCGGATTGAGTCTGCACTTACAAAGGCTTTTGACTGTAAGTGCAGCCAATTTCTGGAGAGCGTTGGATCAAACAGCCCAGTTGGGACAGTTAGAAGGCAGCTCAGTATATGGTGGTTTGGCACCCCTCAGACATGTTTGCCGTTATGCCTACAGTCAGAGTGACCTCCCAATTATAAAGATATTGTAGCTATTTTTCCCCATTGGCTTTTGAGTTCCTTGAGTCTGCATGGGAGTTAAACTAACCATTGTTACATGATTCGTATGACTGCTAGGAATAGCATCCATTAAACATATAGAAAGGAGAGCTGAGCTATTTTCTATTGATGAAATTGCTAATGTTCCCTGTGATATTTTCCAGGCATCTCTTTCAAATTAAGTCAAGATGGCAATCCATTAGAGCCCTAGCTTCAAACAGGACCAGCAAATATCTGACCGACTCTGCAAGGACTCCTCAGTGCCCATGGAGTTTAAATTAAATTTTTGTCTGATGAATAATATTGAAAGGGAAATTGCTAAATATAGGGCCCCATTCATTAAAAATTGAAAAAGTCCCTCAAATATACTTGTGCAGACAGGTTGTGTTCTCTGTCCTCCCATGGTTTTTCTACGCCTCCTGTTACACATTCAGCGCATGATTAATAATGAGAAATGTCAGGTGGTTTATGTGTATCCATAAAGCATGTATGAGTAGAAAGTGAATTTATATGCAAGTGGCTCACTGCCTGGTCTGAGGCTAGACCAATGCTTACTGCTGTCAGACATTTCTCTGGTAGGTTCTTCCTATAAGTGGCCCCCAAAAAGATTCTCCAGATGCAATATTTATTCTTACGTTTCCAGCTTTTCAATGAGTATGTGATCATTAAAAAGATGTGATAAAGATAATAAATCAATCAAAATAAATCCCTCAGATCCAAGATGAATAAATCCCTAGATCTAACAGCATCAGCTCCCCACTGAACAGACCCCTCCCCTGCAGACCAATAAGATTCTGACACCTTGCGCCCCACAAGTGGCTACCTTTCAGAAGCACTGTTGGCACATAATTAATAAAATGCTTTGGGATCACTCTATAAATGTAAATTGTTGTTGTTATTCTCTCAGTAAATTTGGGCCCTATCCTGCAAGTACTTAACTACTTGCTTAACTTTAACCCCATGAGTAGCCCCCTGAACGCAATGAGAATATTCATTGTCTAATGAAGCCCTATATTTTCCACACATCCCAAACACGAAATCTCCTGCATGCCTTTCCAACAAGATAAAGCCACACAAGCAGTTCTTCACAGTAGTCATCCTCCTTCCAAAGCAAAGCCTGCACCAGATGAAACTAGCGTGGAAAAAAACATACCTTACTGACTCTATCTTTCATGCTTCTTGTGGTATTTCAGCCGTGAGGCAAATTTGTGATATCTCTAGTACAGCTCTTTAACCCTGTGCCTAATCTCTTCTGCTGGGGGTTGGGTCATAGAATCATAGAATATCAGGGTTGGAAGGGACCTCAGGAGGTCATCTAGTCCAACCCCCTGCTCAAAGCAGGACCAATCCCCAATTTTTGCCCCAGATCCCAAATGGCCCCCTCAAGGATTGAACTCACAACCCTGGGTTTAGCAGGCCAATGCTCAAACCATTGAGCTATCCCTCCTCCCAGGACTCAGCATTAAGGTGCAGAGCTGTTCTGCTGACTCATCCTGGCAATCAGACCAGGTGGATCCTATTAGCTCGCATCCAAGATATATAAGGGTTGAGCCTGGGGTAGGGGGACAGGGCTATGGTGGGCAGTCCTAGCAGGAAGTTTGTATAACATCAAAGGAACCCCCAGGAAGGGGGTCAGTTTGGCCCTTCACCAATGTGCATCCATGAGATGTGACAGAGCCTGGGTGGGAAAGCCACTTGCTTTCAGGACCCCTAAGGGGCTGGGTTCATGGTGGAAAGACTGGCAGACTCTGCCTTGTAGCAGCAGCACCAGCACTCGGTGTGCCCGAGGGGATTGCGAAATGAAATGTTTAATGTACCTCTTGAGTAGTAACAGGCTCCCGGGGAGCAATGAGCTAGTTATTATTAGGCTGAAAGACTCTAGCTTTGGGATACTCAGCTATTTGAGCAGGACCATTTTACAACAATAATGCACTCCTTGGCTGCTCTTGGTGCAATGTGATGCCATATATCGTACTTACCAGATGTGCATGTCTGTTCTCCCTGGAAGCTCAGATACCTCTTTGCAGACAGCAAGCCAGGAGAAATGTTCTCTGTGCTCTGCCCAGAGCACCTTGGTGCAGCGCTGCAGCCTCTTCTGAAATGAATTCAGCTGGGGGAAAGGCTGCAGCAACTTGCCCAGGGGGAAGGTTGAAATTGATTGAGATTAGTAGGTTGTGTAGTTTGCTTTGTAAGGATTAAGGCTTTCATGTCTCAAGGCATCTGCTGTGCATATGTTTAAAGGGAAAATGAGTGCTATATGCACTACCTGCCCATCTCCTGTCATATCCAAGCTAGGTAATAAATGAGGCTCTTACACTTACATGGCACTCTTCAGCGTGAGGGATGCAGAAGCTCTGCAACCTGGAAAGCTGAAGGTAGAGGGTGCTGAGCACCTACTGTGGGACATCAGGAACCCTCACCATTATGAAGGCTTTGGCTTGCAGCTCAAGTGGACTAAGGGGGTACCCAGGGCGTTTTAGCTTCAACCGCTGGTTTGCATTCGACCCATTGTAGGTAGCCATGGATGGCTGGGAGATGACTTCTGGGAGTTCTCAGTCCTGTTCCCAGCAAGCAGGTGCCTATATCACACACCCACCAGCCTGTCTGGATTCCTGGTTGGTGGCCTCAGATGAGAGGCTAAAGATCACATGGGAAACAGAGACCGAACTCTCCCCTTAGAGGTGATGTTCTAGGCCAGGGCACAGGGAGCAGTTGGGGGAAAGCCTGCCTGTGCCACACCTGTGGAAGCCCCATCATTGTCTCACCCGTTCAAAACCCCCTTCTGGATCCCTGAGTTTGCAACTGTAGGCCTCCTTCCTGCACCTGTTTTCTCATTAGTTGTCCCCCTTAATCGCTTGAGCCCTGGGGGAGGGGCCTTCAGATGTTCCCAGAACTCAGTAGGTGCTAACACTCAGCACCCTGACACAGCAGGTCTAGGATGGGATTACTCGGTCCTGCCCCAGTGCAGAGGCTGGGCTGGGCTCTCCAGGTCCCTTCCAGCTCTAGGATTCCATGTTCAGTCAACAAGCAGAGCTTTCCCATGGTGCAGGGCTGCCAGACACCATGTCCCGCTGTCCCAGTCTGTACACACAAGTAACGGATAAAGCTTTCGCCCCAGCCTCTCAGTGAATCTACCTCATTAAACAAACAATCAAGGAAGGTTCCCTGAGCTACCAATAACACCCCAGCCTGGACTGGGAGAGCCATTTCAGAGATGAGCTGCTCTACAGAGCCAGCGTTATCCCAGCCCCTCTTCTGCATTTCTTTTCCGTGCACAACCACTTACCGATGCCAGGGCCAGGATTTTCAGAAGTGACGAGTGGTTTTGGGTGCCCACCTGAGATGCTTTCACGAGACACGATTTTCAAAGGGTGGGTGCTCCATCCTTTCTGAAGATAAGACTCCCTCTTAAGGTGTCTCAGCATGAGTGCCCCAAAACCAGTGCCCCCCAAATCGTGGCCTGGATGTATAACTTTTGGCAAATCATTTATGTCCGTGACAAAGCCACGAGGCAAGTGACTTTGCTCCAGCCTGTAACCCCTGGCTAGAGGCATATTCCATCTGGCTGTAGCATAACAGATCACCGTCTCAAGGCAGTTGCCTCGCTGCTCAGTTTGAACAGCTATGAACGGAGCCCAGGCAGCAGCAGTGGGGCTGGGAGTCCCACATGCTAACCGGAGTGCTTTGTGTTTATCCCCAGACTTAACCAGAGTGTTCCAAGGCTCCACGATTACCAGTGACCAATAATTCCTCCATCGTTTTTTTGGCCAAGGAATTTTACTACGCTTTGAAGATACAAGAGCTGACGAAGAGCACTGCAGTGCCAGGAATATGTCGAGCAGGCCTTGGAGAGAGTTAGCTTAGCCAGGCCTGGCTTAGCAGTTCTGCTCTATAATTTATGTGGGTTTTACAGGGACCTTATGGAAAACATCATAATGGAACTTTTCAAGCGAAGCATTGCGGGAAGGCATCTTAACTCCCTCCATCTCTCCAAGGGGCTTGAAATCCAAACCAGGACTATGGAGGAGGGCGCCGATCACAAGAATAGAAGCACTCCGCTGTTTGGGGGCACTGGCTGCAAAATGGGGATAAAACCCCATTGAGACGTCTTATCTCTACAGATATTGCAAATGACCCTTCCTGAAAAATCTCTTCCAATGCACGTTTAGCTGCTCTTCTCTTTATAACTGCCAGCTTCAACCCATTTCAGCAGCAGTGCTATTCATTAACCAGCTTCCTTCCATAGTGTCAGTAATAAAATTCTTTGTACTCACATTGCATCTTTCCTTAAAGAGACCCATCAGTTATCACCCCCATTCCACAGATAGAAACCCAGAGGTTCAAAGAGGGAAGGGACTTGCCCCAGGTCACACAGAGAGGTAGTGGCAGAGCTGGGAACTGGTTCTCAGTTGTTTGTTCGGACCATTATGCCTCCCTCCAGATGCAGCGGAGCAGTATAAGCAGGAAGGGGTGTGAATTCATCGCACACTTAGCTGCAGAGAATATGGAATCCATCTGGAGCTCAGCGTTGTCACTAGAGCAGCAATACATGGTTTTGCTGGGGAAAAGTCCGTGATGCATCCTGCACTGTGTGACGAAGTTGAGATTTTCCCTTGTTATGTTGTATGTGAGTCTTACTGTTTTGCATGAATGCTGCGTGTGCCTCAGTTTCCCTGTGTATTGCACCAATGTCTACGCCTGGTAGAATATGAGAAGCTTGGTCCAAAGATATATGTAACCTCCAGGAAATAATATCTTTTGTCATTAATCAAGACTAAATGTATCATAATTATGGTAGCTTTCCAAAGGCTCGGTCTGGCTGACTATGAGCCAGAAGGAATAAAATATATATTGAGTGCCCATGACCTAATTCCCCAAACCAACTTTCCCTCTTTCTTTTTCCAGATCTGGAACTCGTATTTTATCCTCGTGTAACAGGAAATATTAAGCTCAGCTCGATGGCTTTCTGGACCAAGCTCTGGGTTCCACCATTCGCAGCAATGTATTACACCTGTCATTTCTAAAATGCAAAGAGACACATTCTCCTTTCCTTACCACCTCCAGCACACACGGTTTATAAAGCATCTATAGAGAATGCCCCATTTCTCGTCTGCTTGTTATGTACATCATGCCAATTAGTGGTGCCCCTCTGGCTTCAACAGACACCCCACGAGATGCCACTTTAGGAGTAAATCTGGAGCCCTGAGTATCCGGGTCAGGCACTGGACAGATGCACAGGGGAAGGGATTCTCCTTCCAGGCTGTGCCCCATGGGTGGAAGAGCTGGTATCAGCCCTTA
This sequence comes from Lepidochelys kempii, assembly GCF_965140285.1. Taxonomy (NCBI): domain Eukaryota; kingdom Metazoa; phylum Chordata; order Testudines; family Cheloniidae; genus Lepidochelys; species Lepidochelys kempii. The sequence continues at coordinate 2,947,303 of NC_136398.1, read as the reverse complement.
CACCTCCTTTCACCCCGCCCCCCATATATGCAGCCCCTGGAAGGGCAGAACCCTCCTGGTTCTGCTGACGCGTGTGAGGAAGGGGCTGAACACCAAAGCCAGGGCTCAGAGCTCCGGTTCAGCTGCGCTGCCCACCTTTACACACGGGCCTTGTGCTGGGCTAGGGAGAGCTGTAACTTCTTTCTGGCCTTTCCCTACTCCAGAGAGGGGAACTAGCCAGCCCTTTGCTTAGTCCAGCCCTGCTCCAAACACTCCTCGGGCAGGTACTTCCCCAACGGGCCAGTCTGGGAGAGGGGGGGCACTGTGCAGAGGGCGGTTCAGCGAGAGGTGCACAGCCCCAACTGTCCCCTCCCTGAGAAGAATGGGGAGCGAATGACCTGCCCTCGACTGCTGAAATGGGACCCCACAGGGCTGCCAGGAGGCCACGTGTGGGAGGGGACACAGCCCCTGTGGGAGTGGAAGAAGGATGGAGGTGAGTGCATGGGGCATGGACTGTTGGGGCTGTGACTGGCTGGGCCCTTAGGTTCTGCCCCAGTGCAATGTCTGTCAATCCTCTCCATTGGCTGACACCCCCTGGTCCCATAGCGTGAGCTGGTCTGGGGGGAGGGAATGAGCTCCCAGCCCGGCTGACAAGCTCTGCAGGCCTGTCCCCTGCGTGTGCAGGTGCTAGGGTGACCACCTTTCCCTGACTTCATTGAGTTCTCGTAGGGTGACCATCGCTCCCTTGTTGTAAGACGTATTACAGCTGATGACAGGGACCATTGTAAACATTACACTGAAGCTTGTAAGTTATGATCCTTATTTTAAGTGCAGCCTGTCTGGTCTATCCAGCCATGCACCCATGGCTGAGAACCCACGTGCCTCGTTCCTCTAACGCAGTGAACACCGGCGGCTCTCTGCATCCCTGTCTCCTTCCCTCCCACGCCAGAGGGACTGTCTTTAAATGGCCAGTGCTATCTGGGAGGAGAAGGGGGTTTGTTCTCCCAGCAGGGAGTCTGGCAGCCATGGGGAGCCCTCCCAAGAGCGAGTGCCGGGCCCTACTCCTGCTCATGAGCCTTGCTGTGCAAACAGAGCGGGGCGGGGGCATACTAATCCTTATGGCCAGGTTCACTGCCTGCGGGGGAGGCCCAGGGCAGGCCCATCCCATGCAGAGGGGTCCCTCAATGCTGATGTCTGGCTGTTCCCATGGTCTTACTGGGCACTCAGCCTGGCAAAGTGCTTGGGGTGAGTGTTCGGACCTCCTTGCAGTTGTCTCTGAGGATCATGCCCCACTGGGTGTGGGCGGGGACAGGAAACCAAACCGAGGGTGCCAATCCCGAGGCTACCTCCAGTTCCCGCTGGGTGTGTAAGAATGATGGAGAGCTCATGCAGGGCAAAAGACTCTCCGGCTCGGCTGCCCTGTCCCCTCTGGACTCCTACCATTTAACCTGGACAAGTGGCCATTTACAGGGAGCTGCTAGTTCAGCAGTTAATCGCTATCAGTGACAGCGAGACGGGAACGCCAGCTCGCCCGCTCCAGTGGCTCGGCCATAGGCTGTTACATTCAATGAGCAGTAATGCCCCCGGCTGACTGCTCCACCCCAGGAAACCCAGAGCAAAAATGATCTTCCCCTCCTCATCTTAACCACCACTGCCCAGGCCCCCTCCCCACCCCACCCCGCCCAGCCCTCAGGCTCTGTCAGAATTACTAATAAGCATCATGGAATTGCTTGAAACCACAACAGTGCTGGCTCTTTCCCCTTGTTTTGCTCGTCCCCTGTGCACGCTTCATCTCTGCTATTCTCCAATTTTAAACAGCTGTGGATTTTGGCATGGGAGCGATTGTTTTGGGGTGCAATCAATTTATCTTTGTGGGTGTTCACTTGCTTTTCGGCGAGCTGTGGCTTTTCCTAAAGGCAGAAGACTTGGGCTTGGGTTCAGTCAGAGCTTGCAGCATGAATCTGCCTCTCTGCGTGCCCCATCTTGACCTACAACATTTCAGAAAGGGGATTTCAAACCCCCCAGGCTGGAGAGTTTTGTCTCAGGACAGGGACAGCCTGTTATTGAGGTACCTGTGTGACTGACGTGTGTGGGGCTTGTCTCCATGAACACTTAGTTCGCAGCGAGCTCGGGAGTAAACCTACCCCGCGGCAGTCTGCTGCAGAATAGCTGGCCAAGGAGACTGCTGCTCACTGGAGGTCCCCAAGTGCTCTATTCCCGTTTCAAAGTGGGTAGAACAAAGCACGCAACAGAACTAGTGTGCGACAGCAGGGGCCACATGGCCAGCTGATGCACAGCGGAGCGGGGGAGGAGGATAGATTCACATCACAGTTTGCCACAAACCAAAGTGTTTGGGTTACGGTCCACAGGCCCTCCCTTCCGTTGGACGCAATCCGCCCTGTTCAGTCGTGTCCTAGGCCCTGTACTGCAAATAGATTACAGAGATTCCCCTTTAGCTCTAGTGGCTCATGACTGGATCACTGCACATGCAAATGGATAGGTAGCTGAGCAAACACCTGCTTTGTTTGTGCAATGCCAGTTTGGGATGGATCCAGGTTCACGCATTTGGCCCTTAAGGCTCTTAATTTCCATACATTCAAACTTCGCAGGGCCAAGCAGCCTGAATGTCACCGATTCTTCCACAGATCAAAGGGAGAGACAGTCTCTGACTCCCAGAACACCAGCCCGAAAGCCCTACTAGCCGAGACCCTCCACCGCCCAGCTTCTTCCCTGGGGAGAGGAGGAGAAAATGAACGTGTGGCAGATGTTAGTCCTGTTGCTTAATGCATGACTGGAAGGTGCTCGGCTACTCTGGTGAGGCGCGATACAAAAACCTGCACAGAACAGCTCCCAGCCCAAGAGACAAGGGGCTGCCTGAGCTGTGTGACTCCTGTATAACTCCACATCCTGACACCGCCCTGCGCGGCCGCGGTGCAACCATCGATCACAGCCAGCGCTCCGCCGCGCCCCGCAAATGTGGAGGCTGATCCAGCAGCTTCCAACAACAACTTCATCCCGATGCTCCCTGCTGCCAGAACCGAGAGGCCAGCTGTGCTCAGCCAGAGCTCAGCCAACCAGTTCCCTGAACCCCGAGACCGACCCGAGAGCAGCGCCTCCCCGCTGAGGAGGGAAATGCTAACACATGGCTTTGGGGTCTTTAGACAGGTGAGAGTGTGAAATGGCCCTTTCATCAGATCCCTCTGTCTTCCCCTGCTGGAGCCAAACTGAGGATAAGCAGGAGCCTTGGGCTGGTGCTGAAAGCCACGGTGGAGTCCGGCTCCCAGATGGACTGAGAGTTTCTGCTTGCCGGTGCTCTGCCTCCATCTCTGCAATCGGAAAACTCTCACACACGAGGTGTTGGCTGTAAGTGAGCAGGGCCTTATAGCAATTTGAAACAAGCTATTGCCAAATATCAGCAGAGGGGGGCGGGAATCGCTAGGTGCATTGTCCCGGCCAGGAACTCTCGGTAAATGCTGGGAGACATCAGACCAAGAAGTGGACTTTCAAAAAAGGCAGCAGCAACAGATGAACCCGCTCCAGTGCCCCGGCGCTATTGGTTGCCAGCTGCAGATTTGCACACGCACCAAGGAAAGCTACATGCATACAGGGAGTTTGTGTGTGCAATAACCAATGCTGTGCTTGCAAACAGCTCTTGCAGGCCCCGAGACTACAGGTGCTCCAATCTCCCAGGGACTGTCAAATGATGCAGGTGACTCACAAGTGGTGAACTCAGTAATAGCGAAGTGCAATGGAAGTCTTGAACCACTTCAATCAGTGATGGACCCGGCCCAGACCCCCTGAGCTGAGCATCCCATGGGCTGGGAACATTCTGGTTTTCTACCTTCCGTGCCTCTGGCGGGGTCCATTGCAATGATACTGATGCTGGAACCTCGGCTCAGAGCGACCTTCCCGACTGTTTGGAGCTTGTCACTCCAAGTGCTTGTCTTCACCCTTTCTACGCGCTGAGCGATGCATGATGAAATGCAGAGAGAGAACAGAGGCTGCTCCTCCTCCCTGGTGTTTATCCTCTGAAAGCAGATAGCTTTGAAGGCCTGTCTGCTGGAGTGTGGTCATGAACATGTGTTTGTCCAGGGCCCTCTTGGGGAGCCTTGGGGGCCATAACTCATCTGCATTCGCACATGGTCTGCAAGCAAACAAAGAGATCCTGGGGTTTCCTAATCAGCCAGGCTTGGAAAGCTCATTGAGGTGCCCAGGCAAGACCCCACCAGCACAGAGCAGTCAGGCAGGGCTGTCCATTTCATGCTAAACGCTGGTTTCCCAGAGATGCACATGAAGTTGATGGGAGTTACCCATATCCTGCAGCAGGAAAATAGGCTTCTGGCCCCTAAAAACTTCTGTTCTTGATCTGAAGGCCAACAAACCCTGGGGAAGTTCCGACCTGTGACCGCTAGCCCCTGTCTCTAGGATCAGCCAAGCAAACTCCCGGGTCCCAACCCCCAACAGCCCTGGGAAGCTCATGCCAGGTACAAATGCTGCTACGTGGTCTGGGCTCTCATTTGGCAGTTGAAGATTGCTCATGGGGCATCTGCCAGTCCCGAAGGATTGGATGCACCCATGTGTCTCTCATTTGGCTTGCAAATGGAGAGAGAGTTCTTGTCTGCCTCAGATGGGGAGGGGGGTGAGCCATTCAGGCTAGCAGCTGTTCTGGGCTCATTCTTTCATAGAACCATAGACTATCAGGGTTGGAAGGGACCTCAGGAGGTCATCTAGTCCAACCCCCTGCTCAAAGCAGGACCAATCCCCAATTTTTGCCCCAGATCCCTAAATGGCCCCCTCAAGGATTGAACTCACAACCCTGGGTTTAGCAGGCCAATGCTCAAACCACTGAGCTATCCCTCCCCCCACACATTGTTTCTCCAAACCCCACTGACACCGCGCCAGGGAGCTGCAGCTTTGTTTTTCTTGCATTGCCAAAGCAACACCTTGGTGCAACAAAACTCTTATTGTGCTTCATCTGGTAAAAACCACAGAGCTCTGGGATGGGATGGATTTTCATTTGCATGCAATAGACTCATCAGCTTATTTCTCCCCTGCACGCTCGGTAAGGGACTGGGAGGCAAGCCTTGCAATGTCCACACCGGAGGGGGGTGCTCGTGTGTGGGGATGGCGTGGCGCAGGGGCGCTGAGCCTTGTGTGTCTGACATCGGGGTGAGCATGCGGCATGAACACGCTGCAGAACGGGTTTGCAGATGGGTGGGAGAGCTGGGATGCGTGTGCGCACACGTGTTGTGCGGAGGGTTAGAGTGACTGCAGCGTGTGTGACACACTTACACACAGTCGAGGTCCCCACTTTCCTTCCAGCTGTCGCTCCTTCGCACGCTTGCTCCTGGCTCTAGGCTTGAGGGCGCGACTTTCTCGTCGCATTCTCTTGGGCTCGCTCAGTGGGAGCTGGGACTTTCCAGCTGGGAGTCTGTTCTGTGCAGCGAGGCCCCAGGAGGAGCAGCGTTGCTGGTGGCGGGAAGCGCTGAACGGGGTCTGCTGGCTGACCCCTCTCTGCACAGCGCCAGTGGTTTGTGTTGGCTCGCGGCGAGTTTGTTTGACATGTTTATGCTGCTGCTCGCTTGTTCACCATCTGGCTGGGGCCTGTCTGGGCAGCCTGTGGGGAAGAAGCTCCACGATTGGGCAGCTGGGGTGGAGAAAGCTCTGTGATTGGGCAGCCAGAGGCGGGGGGAGCTCGAGAATGAATGAATGAATGGGATGGAACCTGACACCTGGAAATTCACAGGTGTCCTGGTCACCATGTGGCACAGATGGGGCGTGGGCGGTCAGGCCGAGCAGTCAGAAGCCAGGAACGGCGTCAGGGTTCAGAGCCGGAGTTGGGAGTCGGGAGCCAGAGCCAAGGGTCAGAGCTGGAGTCGGGAGCCGAGCGGGTGAACAGGGCTGTAGCAGACTGGGGCAGGGGGGCAGCAAGGCAGATGCAGGAGTGAGTGTAAGCCGTGAGCAGCCACTGGCCTAGTCCTGCTGGTAGGCCTGAGAGCCAGCCTGGGGACACCTCTCAGCTTAGTGTCCACATCCCCAAGCCATAACCTCAGCAAAGAAACCAAGGCTGACCAAGCACCCTCAGCCCAGTAGAGGGTTGCTCCAGGCCACAGGTACAAGGGATGCTCAGCCACTGCCCCGGCCTGTCTCTAGCCGTCCTTCAGCCAACGATCTCAAAGCACTTTACCAGGCCCCTCTGTGAGCTGTGCATTGGTGTCCCGTTTTACCAGTGGGTCAAGTGTGCTGCAGAGAGACACCATGAGCTGCCAGTGTGAGTCCATGGCAGCCCTGGGAATGGAGCTTGGGAGTCTAGTCTCCCTTCCCACCAGGCTATAGGCTATGTTGCCTCATGCATAGAGAATTGGACTGGGGCTTGGGAGACCTGAGTTTTTTTCCTGTCTCTGCCACTAGTTTGCTGACTGATCTTGGGCAAGTCATTTCCCCTCCCCGTGCCTCAGTTTCTCATTCTGTAAAATGGGGACAGTGATCCTGCCCCCTCCTCTGTGTGAAGCACATTGCGAGCCATGCAAAGCGCTAAATAAGAGTGAGATAGTCTTGTTGCTCCCACCCGCTATGCAGCCGCTGCTCTGAGTCTCCCCCAGCAGCTGATTCAAGCCACAGAGCTCCTCTAACTGAAACACTGCCATATAAAGAGTGAGCTAAAACCTTCCCAGAAAACATTTAACCTCCTCTGGCCTCCCTGTCCGTCAGGCCTGGGGAATTCCCTGAGGGCAGCCCCTGTGTCTCCAGGAGACAGGCGCCATATAAGGTAGCTCCTTAGCTAAGTAGCACAGTCGTGTCTCTTTGGTTCCAGCAGCCTACGCGCCGGACGCAGAACCCCGAGGAGCCCTGGCTCTCTCCGTGCCCACCTCGCTCCGTATTTGCTCTGCTCTTACTCAGGGGTTCGTGAGCTGAGGCCTGAGGGCTTTGTCAGCCATTCGGATTACACACATGGCAGACAGTGCCCTCATCTGCTCTCACCCGTGCCTACTGCCTGGCCGACCCAGACCTGGAATGGGTGAACGGAATCTGCTCAGAAGAAGCCTGGGACTGGAACAGCACACAGTATTGTAGGGCAAGGCTGAGGGACATTGGCAGAGCTATGGCGGAGGGGAAGGAAGGGATCCAGGACCGGGATGGCCGGGGAGATGGCGTGTGGAGGCTGAGGGACATTGGCAGAGCTGTGGGAACTCAGGACTGCAGGGCAGAGGGTATTGCAGGGCAGGGTGAAGGTCCGCTGGCAGGGGAGCTGTGGGCCAGGCCTGGGCTGTGTGAGGGAACGTGCCCAGCACCTATGCATGCGTCGCTGGCTTGCCCTAACTAGGAACCTCTGCCCTTCTCTTCCAGCCTGATCCAAAGCAGTCAATGGGGAAAGTCTCCTGCTGCCTTCAGCTGGGGTTTAGATCAGGCTCTTGCAAACTAAATCACTTGGATGTGGGGGGGGGGGGCGCCCAGGTTTCTGCCTGGCTGTTGAGATAAATAATCAAACCTGGTGAGTAACTGCAGTGGGGACAGGCGCTGAAGGGCTTATAAGGAGCTGCCTGGCTGGGGGCTCATCCTGATCCTGGCTGGCTGTAGTTTCCTGGGCTCTGAACCGAGCAGTAGCTGTGCTTGGCTACCTGTTTACAGTCTCGCTTTGGTGCCGGGGCTCGTTAAGTAATGTGCGTTGTTTATGGGACGTGTTGGCCTCCAAATCACTTGGAGGGCTTGTGTATTTGCAGAATGTTACTCGTGGCAGGGAGAATGTGGAGGGAAAACCAGAGTTTCTTCTGCCCCCGTCCAAGATTCCTCCTTGCCAAGTAGTTGGCTTCCTCCCTGTGTCGCCCCACTTCCTCCCCCAGGTCACACTGGCTGACTGGAGCAATAAGCGACTAAGTTCGAAATGCCTCATTATAAAACACTTCATCTTAGTTGACTAAGTGCCCATTGAGGGTGACCCTAAAGTGAGAAGGAAGGATGATGCTGTGATTAAGGGACCTGGTTCCTGGGTCCTATTCCTAGCTCTGCCATGTCACCCTGACGAAGTCACCAAGTTTCTCAGTCTCTGTTCCCTGTCTGTCGAATGGGGGGATAATCTGGCCCTGTCTGGTCTAGTTCGATTTGGAGTTCTCGGGCACGGACTGTCCCTCATTCTGTCAGGGCAGTGCCAGCAAGCGCCAATGCTGGTCTGTGTCTCTTGTGTTCCCATAACAGAGTGAAATGTCCCATTTGTGCACATCAGGCACCCCAGGCTGGAGGCTGCACCATTCTGAGAGCCTCGGCGTTCCCGGCAAGTTTGGGGTCACGGTGATGTGTCAGTTCAAACAGTATCTGAACTAGTTCGCTCCCCTCTGTGGCTCAGACCACTCACTGGGCCCCAGCGTCGGGAACCTCTCTGCTGGGATCCGAACTGGGAATGCTGAGACGTGCTGGCAGCAACTCTGCCATGGGAACACAGAGACCCTCGCTGGGGTTTCCGTCCCTGGCAGTCTGGTCTTGGGGTTGTGCAGTCACCAGGAATCCACTTGAGTGTCTCCAGGGAAAGCATCTGAACAAGCAGGGGGATCCCTTGTGTATCGGTTAGCTCCCCAATGCACATTTCCTGTCTCTGCTCACAGAGGTACAATGCTGGCTCCCATCAGTCCCAGAGTTAGACAAACCACAGGGGGAACCCCCCTGCCCACTGAACTCTGAACCAGGGCACAGGGCTGGGGGATTTGTTCGGAACAGGGTTCCTCCCAGAAGCTTGCCCAAGCAGGTTCCTCAGCCCTGAGCTGGCTGCTCTGCATTCCTTCTCCTCAAACAGGACACACGCAGGACTGAACAGCAATTTGTCTTTCTGTGCCAGACCCAGATAATCAAGAACAAGTGAAGCCCAGCTGAAGCACTGTCTCACGGGGAGGTTATCAGAGAGGAAGCAGCCTCCCTGGTGAACATTTTCTTTGCTCCTTGGAAAGCAGTCAAGACTTTTTTACATTGCTGGGAGTTTGCCAGATAGTTTATTAATCTAAAGCAAAATAAACTGGAAGGTGACTGAGAATTTTAAATGAGCTTCACGCTGGCCTCTCAATTTGTAGGTGCGATATTTCACACCAGAGGTTTTGCACATGTAAATCCTCAGCTTTGTGCATGCAAATGGAGCAGCGAGGCAGCTAACTACCCAATTTGTACATGCAAATAAAATTTGCAACAACACAGAATAAAATCACCCTCCTCAATATTAATCCCCCTATATCATCCCCTTGTAATTAGACCATTGTTCCTAAACTCCTTGTTGAGCGTAGCATCTGTCTAATCTAGAATGTAAATTCAATGGGGCAGGGACTGCGCACCCTCTGCTTTGGACAGCATTGTCCCAAATACCAAGTAAAAATGACAAATCCATATTTCTGTGTGCACCAAAACCAGGATGTTAAAAAGTCATGCATGTGAGAACTCAAGCTTCAAAATCCCAATTGTGGCAGCTGTGTTTGGAAATTTGGCCTGGAGAGAACAAGGATGAGGCACAAAGATTGTGGGTTTTGGGGGTGGGGGGGTGGAGTTGTTTGTTTTAAAAAAAATGTAATGGAGGGTGAATTTGCTTTGCATTTGTGCACGTTCTGGGGTGTGAGCGATTCAGCTGTAGCAGAACAATGGCCCGTTCTGCGGGGAATTATCTCATGCGGGCACCAAACCAAGAGCCTTCTCAGTTACTTTAATGAAGACAGAAAGAACAGGGGGGTGGGTCAGGAGGGGAATTAAAACAACCTTTCCCTTTTCTGTCTTAAGCAGAGCCCATGCTGGCACTGGCTGTTCCAGTTACGTGGGTGCACGCATAGTCCCCTCTTTGCTCCCCATCCACAGAACGTGCTGGTTCTCACGTGGAGCCGGAGCTCTCGCGGAAGGAGTGACACAGTGAGGACCAGCAGAGCTCCATACACACACAGGCCAGAGGTGCGGCCCCACGTGCACCAGAGAGAGAGTGGAGGAGTTCCCTTGGAGTGAGCGGAGCTGTGTGCCTGAGAATCTGGCCCAGATACTTGGGTAACACTGGGGAAGGACACAGCTGTCCAGGAGTTTGGTACATGGTGAGATGAGGCAGGAGCTCTGACAAGATGTTGCTTTCAGCAGGCTGGATTATTTAGTATCCCTTTTAAAGCTATTTCTTTGCCCTTCCCTTGCAACTTCTGTTCCAGGATCTCAAAGCACTTTACAAACGTTCATGCTTTAAGCCCCTCTGTGAAGCAGTTCCTGTCACTCCTCTCTCTGATAGACAGGGAAACTGAAGTGGGAATGTGACTTGGCCCACATCTCATCGGAAGCTTGCAGCAGAGGCAGGAATAGAGCCCAAGTCTCTTGACGCCCACTACTGTGCTTTAATCTCGGACCGTTCCCCACCTCCCTCCTGTCTCTGAGTAGGTCCCCGTTATTACACTGTGGGGTGCACTAACAGATCTGCTGTAGCTGACAGTACCTGGGCATCCCAGTGACTGCTATGCACCATGCTCACCTGCCGGGCTGAGGCTGAGTCCCTGGGAACGATCGCACCATTCTGTTAGCAAGCATGCATTGCTGTCTTCCGTCACTGGGATGCTGGGGCTGTGCACCCCAGGTACACCCCAGCTTTAGCCTGCGACCTTGCTTGCTTGTAAGTAGAGGTCCCTATTCAATGGGTGGCTGCCCATAACTGGGGTCCCTTATAAAAGTTCTGAGCCGTGCTGTTGAGATACAAATTAGTCCAGTCCCTGAAGTTCCAGCTGTTTCCATCTCTGCTAGATTCAACAAATGCACCTTGTGTAGTTATTTTGCTGTTGGGGGGGGAACCTACCCCCTTTCAGCTCTCATTAGCAAATCTACGGCAGCAGCTCTCCTGCACAAGTCATTTGCCAGGCAAGGCGAGTGGTTTCCATTTTCAGGGCCTGCTTTCACAGCACCTTTCCCAGCCAGGGGCCATCTGGGCTCGCACCCCAGTGTGGAACACATCAGCTAGGGAGGCCCCAGGAATAGGACCATGGATCAGATACTGAAATGTGGTGGCTACGTATTCTCTGCTGCGCACGCCAGGAGCACTGCCATCCTGAGGCCTCACGGGCTGCAGATGCGTAAGGCAGCCCCCGTGCGCAAACTTCCAGGCTTTATCATCTGCCTGAGAATCATACAATCTGCGTCCTGTGCTCGAAGCAGGGGGGCAAGTTCCTACTGTATGAACCTGCAGGGAGGTTTCAATTGTATCAATTTCTGCAAGCCCTGAATTCAGATGAGGTTTGTCTTTGTCCAGGTGTTTATTCACCTTCACACTGTGCTGCTGAATGTGCCAACCTGTCCTTCCTGAGCTTGTGCCAGCTGCTTGGGGCAATCCCTGGGGCATGGACTTCCTCTTTTTGAAGAAATAAACTTTCCTTTCGGCAGCTGGCACAAGGTGCTACTAGGGGGTCCCAAGACACGTGGACGTGGGAGCCCTGTCCTAACTGGATTCAGGAAACAATCCTGTAGGATACTCCAGCCTGTGCTGGCATCAGGGAATGTCACTGCAGCTACAGCGACAGGAGTGGGCAGGAGGTATATTCATGGGAGCTTGAAACATTCCCTTTGGGTTTTCCTCAGCTGAGATACATGAGAAACAAATGCTGGCCCTGCAGACATGCGGCTGAGGGCAGAAGTGTTGCGGAAGCCCATTCTGCCAGGAGCTCCATGGAACTTCAGTAAACATGTGGGAACCATTGAGTGGAACAAGTATGCTACAAGTGACCCTTCCAAGCCGGAACAAACCCTGCTAACCTCACAGGCCTCTCGGACGGCGCAGTATGGGGGTGGGTGGGGTGGGATTGTTTAGAAATTCTGCTGAGGATGGGTTGGCTGGGGACCTGGGTTCAAGTGTGGCTTGGGTCATGAGTGAGCATGAATGAGCCAGTTTGGAAACTCGACAAACCCTTCCACATTTCTAGAGCTGAACTGAAGCTGAGCCAGTCCTGACATGTCTGGGTAAGCGTCTAGCCAGCGACTGGAAATGACAGACTATCCCAAGGGAGCCCATTCTTGGGAGACCCCCACCAGCCCAGCTCTGCAGATGCGAGACATTTGGAGAATTGAACAACCAAACGTTTGGGAGCTCATCTAGACTACGGCCAGGCTCTGAATCTTTGGGGATTCAGCCGCTGCTGGTCTCAAATGCCATGGGATTGTTGTAACAAAAACACTGCAAAACAATTCTGTGCAAGTTAAAAGCAAATACATTAAACCCTTAAACGTATGGACCCGAGCTTAGCAGGGCAAAGAACATTCACGGTCATTTTAGCTACACGTACAGCACCCGGGACTCTCCCAGTTGGTGTATGTGACACTGTGGCTGTCCTTGATGTCCCCCAGTGTGGCGTGGTAGGGGGAGGGATGCGGCCCCTTGACTTGACCCTCGTGCGAGTGGGGGACAGTTCTCAAGCCATGACATCCCCCTCGAGCCAGCTCAGCTCCTAGCCCCGGGAGCAGCTCCCCTCTGAACCCACCAGGCAAAGTAGTCAGAGCTTCGTTAGTCTCTCCCTGCGGGGCAGGTTTTCAGACCTTCCTGGCACATGTAACCGCCCTGTGATAGATGGGCCACCAACAAGCTGTCTGTGCGGGAGCGGGGTTGCCAGGATTAGAGAGTGAGGTGCTGGGAAGCACTCTTGGGGCTGATGGGGGGTGAGGCCGACTGTTCTCCAAGCTCTGCCAGGGAAAGTGAGTCTGCCGAGAATGGCAGGAAGGAGGCGAGGCCAAGCAGCCGCCGAAGATAAACGGAAAGCCCCAGCCTCCCTGGCCTGGGCTGGGGGCTGACACACATTCTTGTGACCTAATTATCTCCTCTGAGGGAGCTGGATTCCAAAGGACAAAGCATCTTCAAAGAGGGCTGGGACGTGTTCCAAAGCCCCGCAGGAGGCGGAGAGGAGCTGGGGGGCGAGGCAGGGGAAAGGGGAGGGTTTAAAATAATAATAATAATAATAAAACTTCCTGCAGTTGTCAGGAGAACATGGGCCAGAGATATAGGAAGCAATCGAGGGCCTTTATCGTGGAAACACAGGCTCTGGGAGCAGGATTCCTGGCCAGCCGCGCGCCCAGCCTCGGAGCTGTCAGACGCCACATGTCAGCAGCAGCAGCCGCCGTGCAGGGGGAGGACTGAGTGTCCCACACCAGGCAGCACAGAAGCAGAGAAACGTGCGTGCGTGTGAAGTTCAAACCAGACCCTTTCCGCTGGGTAGGAATAAGCCCCCTGGAAGGCGAGGATGGGAGCCGGGGGAGCCCTGCTGTGGTTACTGGGGGCTGCATGGGCTGCGATGGCTCCGGGACTTGGTTCTCACCTGAAAGGGAAGGACAGCCTTGACAGACCTCAGCACCAGGTGCAGCATGGGCCCTGCAGCTACACCTTCCTGCTCCCAGAGCTTGGGGGCTGTTACCCCTCCGCTGCCGAATACCAGGTCTCCAACTCACTGCAGAGAGATGCTCCTTCCGCGCCTGAGCCCAAGTGGCCAGCCAAGCGGCTCCAACAGCTGGAGAACATCATGGAAAACAACACACAGTGGCTGCAGAAGGTAAGATCCAGTCAGGGCCCGTTTGGATCGCAGTGGTTCTTGTACAGATTGCAGCAGTGCCTTCAGCATGCCAGTCCCTTTCCAAACGCAGGACTTGGCCTGCAAACATGCAGCGTTGCCAACCTCCCTCTGGGACCAGAGAGTCAATGGGGGCTCCCTCTGCCCCTTGCATCAAGGGGCGGCCTCTTGCAGCTTGCTACCTTTCTGCTGCTGGGCACGAGCCAGGTGAGGACCCAGCTCGCTCTCCCCTAGCAGTGTTGCCGCTTCAGCATCAAAAGCTTCTTTGCACAGTAATGTGGGTGGATGTGACTCCAGGCTGCACGGTCACTTTTCTGACCATAACCATGTGGCGCTGGCTTCCTCGAGAGCATCTGGTCAAAGTCTGTGCCTGGGAACTGCTGTATAATTACTTTGTTAAAGGGACCAAACAGGCTTCTCACCTTGATCCAGACAGTCTCAGCATTACTGCAAGTAAGTTACCCCTATAGATGAGGAAAACAGTACAAGGGCTTGGATCATTTAAATGGACAACTTATTTATTGATCCTGGGAACCTATCATCTCTCCTAATATTTAAATACCCTTTTAAAACTCTGTACTAGCCCCTTCCTGAGTGTGACATGCTTTCTGTCTCTGTTATCAGACATGTGTTCTGCTACTTGGCTGTGCCGAATGTTCCTTTACCAGCAGAGCCGCCGCAGAAAAATTCTTTTTCTGTTTTTCTTTCCAGTTATTTTAAAACACAGGAAATCAAACTCACTTGGGGTCATGGGTCTCTCCTTCATGAGCCGAGAGTTTGAGAATGACTCTGGTACCGGTTACACGGGTGTAAATCAGGAATAACTCCACTTATACCAATGAACTGACACTGAAGTGAAACCAGTTTAGAAGCAATTTCAGAATCGAGCAGCATGGGTGAAATCCTGACCCCGTTGTCACTAGGAGTTCTGCCACTGACTTTTCTGCTGCCAAGATTTCACCCTGTGCCTGCAGGATATATTGGGCTCCTTCCTAAACTATAAATACCAATTGCTGCTTAGCATACAGATACCAGTCAGGCAGTAAAGGGGTTGTTTCCTTCCTCTTTGTTCCCAGGCTGCTATCAGGAGCATGTGTCTAATTCAGACTATATTACATCTCCTTCCAAAGACAATCTACCATAGGGTAGAACAAACTTCTTTACACTCTACCAAAGCAATAAGCAAATATTTGCACTAGGGGAGAATTTAGTTAAAAATAAATCCCCCCAAATAAAAAACCCATGAGCTCCAAGGCTGAGGGAATGTGAGCAGTGCAGGGGAACGTGTCTGAAAGTGATTAATACCCAGCATCACAACGCCCTTGTGTTAATACATATCCCTGTCCACTCACTGGGACTACACGTAGTGCAGCATTGAGAGCAACGCTGTTTGCTGTGCAGGGGTCTCTGGATGAGACCTTAGCTCCCGCTCAGCATGGGCTCTAAGGATTCCACGGGACGCTGCTGGCAGAGTTGGGGATTTTCCCCAGAATCCTCAGCTGTGTTGCTTCTGTCCTGTCCGGGGACAGTTGTGGCTTCCTCCGGAGTGGTGGCTGAATTTCCGTGGTGCTGTGTTGTTTGGGGACCTGTTGAAAGACAAGGGGCTGCAGCAATGTAACCTATGGCATTCTTGTGATTGTGCCATACGGAGGCACGGTCTGGGAAGCTGCTGCAGCTGACCCAGACTCCGGGCAGGCATAAAGCATGTGTCTGGGATGAGGCACCAGGTTTTGTCTCTCGGAACTGGGGGGATTTAGTTGTCAGTGCCGCTAAACCTGCTCTGCATGGAAAAGTCCCCTTCTGTCTGCCAGCATGTTACAGGCTCTCGAGGCTGCTGCCCTCCCACGGGCTCAGGTCTCGATAGCAGCTTCTGCTTTTACAAACATGCCACACACTGAATGCACTGGGAGGGCAGGCTGAACAGAGCCTGGTCTGGGTGGGAGAGGGTGCTCCCCAGACTGCCCTGGCCCTCCGGCCCTGCAGGGATTAAGTGGAGATGCACAGACTGTTAGGAAGTGGCCTGGAAAACATTCTCCTCAGCTGTTTCCTTTCCCTGGACACCCAGACGTGTGTTTATTGCCCAAGAAGCCATGAATCATGTTGTCTAGGGTGGAAGGTAAACAGTGCTGACATGGTCCCCTGCTGCGCAGGACCCAGCGCTACGAGCAAAGCCGGGGTGCTGC
The DNA here is from genome assembly GCF_965140285.1 of Lepidochelys kempii. Taxonomy (NCBI): domain Eukaryota; kingdom Metazoa; phylum Chordata; order Testudines; family Cheloniidae; genus Lepidochelys; species Lepidochelys kempii. The sequence continues at coordinate 2,931,606 of NC_136398.1, read as the reverse complement.
TCCCAGGCCCTCTTGTTTTCAACACTGCTGGGATCGAGACACAGTTCCTCAGGCAAACTTATCGGGGAAGCAGGATTCTTCCGTGGCCAACTGGGAGCGCAGGGAGCCCAGCCAGAGGCGCTCTGCCACCCTGCAGCCCGGGGCACTGGTTGCTGGGAAAGGAGACACAGTCTGGTTAATTGTAAAGCCTTAACGCTGGTGGCTGAGCGAGGGGCAATGGGAGGGAACAGCAAAGAGGAATGCCAGGGGCTCACTGGCTGCTCCGTACTGGGCCTCTCTCTGGTTGCTTGGACTCCGCTCATATAGCTGTGGTGGTCACCTGGAGCAAGATATGCTGGGCGGGGTGCTTCATCGCCTGCTAAAGACCCACCGTGGCTGGGACCTCTCCTTGAGAAGGCAGGTGCTGATGTTAGGGCCGGTCTCTCACCCTGGGCGCTGAGCTGGATCCGGCCCTGTCAGCTGCACACCAGAGGGAAAGCAGCAGCGAAAGCCCGGGTGTCTTGTGTGGCCCACTCAGAAGTTCCCCTGCACCGAATTGCCAGCACGGCTGCCCTTGGCTTCCCGTCCAAACAGTGACCCGGTGAGAACCTGCTTCGCTTCACGCCCAGGATGACTGCAAGCTGGGGGCGGGGGGGAGGGGAGCAGCATTAGGGCCCAGCTGATCCAATGTGTGAGGACTGGTGCCAGCTTCCCCTGACAGGACCTGCTGCTGTGCTTTGTGACCTGCCCATGGAATGTGGGCGCAACCCCGGGCGTACCGGGCGAGGGGCAGCCTGGGGGCTCTCGGGCTCTCTGACAGCCACTAGACACTGCAGCGTATACAAAATAGAACTGGCCAGTTCTGAGCCTTAGGAAAAAGCATCATCAATCTCGCCAGGAGGGTCTGGGGGACGGTGCTCGGGGGGGGACTCTTTGCAAGGAAGAGCCGACAGCCTAGTGCCCCCCCAAAATCTCCCATTAGCGGCCTTAAGGGTTTAGCAAGGTAGATGCCTCCCTCCCAACCTCACACCGAGCATGGTCTAGGCCCGTAGGAGAGAGGGCTCCCTACCTCCAGGAGGCGATGATGGAGGGGCTGGTGGGTACAGCGGTGGATTGGGACTCTGGGGACCTGGGTTCACTTGCTGGCTCTGCTTCAGGCTTCCTCTGTGACCTCAAGCAAATCGCTGAATCTCTCACCTCAGTGGCCCATCTGCAAAGTGGGGATAGCTAACCGGTCCGTCCCGAGAGCTCCTCGGGGCAGGGGCTGGCTCTCACTGGTGTATTTACGGCACTCAGCATAATGGGGCTCCTGGCACTGCCAAAATAATGCTGTGCCTGCCCAGAGAAGGGCGTGATAGGTTTTGTGCAAGGAGCCCAGGTTTGAAAATCAGGCGTCTTAGAAACGCAGGTGGGGGTGGGGTTCCTTCTGCAAGTCAAAAAAGGCCTGGCAGAATTGTCTGTCACTCAGCTGTGGAGAGCCGCGCCACGCTTGGTGCAGGCTCATGCCCCTGGTGCTGCCACATGGGAACCGGCAGGCTAGTTCTGTCAGGTGAGGTAGGAACCTCTGGTCAAGGACAAAGGGACGGGGGATTTTACAGCTCATGCTGACTGACGCTGCCCGCACCGCTGTATTGTGAATGAGTCTGCTTGGCCATGGCTCACTCACAAGAACGAAGGTTTTCTGACTGACCTGGGTTCTGTTCTTAGCTCTGCCACTGACTCAGCCCATGACCTTGGCCAAGTCCCTCAGCTGTGAAAGATGACCCTGCCGAGTTACAGTATTGAGCAGGCCGGAACAAGCCAGCTTTAACTTCATGTCGCCTGGTCCTGGCCAGGTGACCCCATGTTAACCATGACAGCCTGTACCTCAGGTGTCTCCTCCATTGACAGGGATCGTGACCTGGGCTCAATTCACTAACATCTGCAAAGTGCTTTCAGATCCTCCAGTGGACAGGGCCTGGTATTACTGCCAGACACCCAGCTTCCTGTTTATAATCTGTTTTATTGCTGAGACCCCCCGGGCAACTCTCCCCAAACAGCCCCCACCCTGCAACTGCTTCCGGCTGTGAATCAGCCACCAGCACTCCAGGAATGGAATGTGAGAGGCCGCCTTGGGCCTGCTGTTATGGGATATGTTCCTAGAAAGAATGGCAGGGGAACCCCGTCAGACAACGCTTTCCAGCCATTGGGGCTTAGAAGTGGCCAAATCAGGGTGGTACCACTGGAATTAAGTCCATGCTTTTTATTGACCGGTGCCCATTTCGGGGGGCCATTATAAACCCCACCCCCTTGTCGACAGTCAGCTGGAATCCAGCTGGAGGCTTTTTGATTTACGTAGCAATTTTGCAGGAAAACCCTGATCCGAAGCAGTGGTTCCTGGCTGCTCAGGACCAAAACCCAGGGAGAGTTTTGCCCTTTCAGGATAGTCTTGGTGGGTACGCGTAACATCAAAGAGACCCAGATTTTAAAATAAAAGGGCATTTGCTGAGTAATAGGCCTTGTGCCAGGGACATGGCAACCCATTGGGGGAGGGGAATGATCGTGGAGCCTCCTGGCGCATTTGCAGCTGAATGAGCCTGGCTTTGCCTGAGCAGCGCGGTCTTGTGTCGGAGCAGTCTGGGAAGGACAGGGCGCGGCTAAGAGACTGGCCTGGGCCTCAGGGGCTTCAGTCTCAGTTCTTGGCTCTGCCAGATGGTCTGTGGGAGCCTGGTGAAGTCAGTTCTGTGCCCTTCTCCCCTTTGTCTTGTCTAGTGACACTGTGAGCCACGGCCTGTCTCTTGCTAAATGCACGTGCAGTACGCACTGCCGAGGGGCCCCGGACTCAGGTGGGACTTCTGGGCACAAGTAAGAGGACTGAGGATTCAGTGGGACAAGCAAGCAGTCCCTGCAATCAGCCCCAGCGTACTGCCTGCCCAAGGCCGATTTTAAATGCGCCTCACTCTTCAATTCCCCTAGAGATTCAGTATCATCCCAGTTTCCAATGGGTGTTTCTGGCCTGGTTCCTAGCCCGCTCTCAGGGACTTCTAGTTCCCTAATAAAAGACAACAGGACACTAAATACCAGCAGATGCTCTTTAAACAGCAGCAAAGGGCCAGGTCCTGCAGACATGCCCTGCTGGGAGGTGGTGTTTTACTACCATGAGCCTCAGGGCTTGGGCTATAGAGAGATGTTGCTGTTCTCTTCAGAGACATCATTAAACTGAGCTGCCCATCTCTGATAACTGCCGCAGCAGGAGGCAAGGATCTGGGGGTCTGGGCCAGCAGCCTCTCTCCAGAACAGGAGATAAAATAGCTGCGCCATCGGGAGGTACAGCGTGGCTGGTGCAACGGGGGTGCCTGTCAGAGCTGCTGCATACCCAGGATCAGTGTCTTTCTGGGCTAGGAAAAGTGCCTTGAAAACCTGCTCCCATCCTGCTTTGGTGTGAGAGAGGGACTCACGTTCATCCAGACCTGAGAATGTTGGAGGCTCTCCCAGAGTTGCCGGGAATCCATCAGCGTTTATTAATTCCCCCCACACCTTTTTTTTTTTTAATTTTCTTTTTAAAATCTCTCTCCAAGTGAAACAAGTCACTGCAAAGCTGGGCCCGTCCTGCGTCACTTGAGGATGGGCTCCATGACACAGTCGAAGGATTAAATAAGTCCTTGTTTACATCTGCATAACAGAGGAAAGCAAAGCGATGTGGTGAAATGGGCCACTGGTACAGACGCACCCCAGACAGATGGTCCCTGCCCCAGGGAGCTCCCAGTCCAGTGAGGAAGTCTGCGTACTGACATGGGAGGCACCATTTGAGCCCCTGCTCCGGAGCAGCATGGCCCGTGCGCTCTCAGCTCGGACATGCGAAGAGGAGCCAAGCCCTGGCTGGTCGGGGGTTCCATTCCTCATGCCCCCATTACAATGGGAGGAAGTTTGGCAAATGCCCCTGGGGAGGATCGTGTTTGTACATGGGCAGGGAACATCATCTGCATAAACAGTGTGGAGAGCACTATTTATGCAGCGAGGCAGCCCTGAGAGCGAAACACACTCTGCCCCCTTGCCACAGGCTTTGGGGGCAAGGGGTCAGTTACAAAACAATAGGCAGAAAGAAGCAAGTGGGGCTTGGTTCTCACGGTCCCAGACTCTCACTCATTTACCACTCGTCCCCTCCAGCGCAAGGAGGGCACGGAGGGAGAACTGTCTAGTGGTTAGAGAACAACCCATTCCCAGCTCTGCCAGGCCCTGGGGGAGCGTAACTGCAGGCAACCCCACTGCATGTCTCTGTACCTGTCTCCTCGTCTGGAAAACTGGGGGGGATCAGTAGCACTGCCTTGCCTTTCCGGGGGCGGGGGGTGAGGTTTAACCAAAGTGTGCGGAGCAGCTCAGACATGGGAGGTTAATATACGTGCTGCTGGCTAATATTATTAACCTGAGAACCTGGCTCTGAGGCGTGTTTTCTGGAGTGCATGTTGCATGTTTCACAGAAGGCAGGTGCCTAAATATCACGATGGTGGATGCACAGACGGACGGACGGACAGATGGCGGTGTGTGCCGGGGGTTGGATGGATGGACGGATAGATACAGAAGTGTGATTGGGGCTAGGTAGAGGAGTGTGCAGGGGTGGTCTGGCTGGCTAGGTAGAGGAACATATAGGGGGATGCATAGATAGATGGATAGGTAGGTAAGTAGGCATGCAGCCAAGTCAGCACACCAAGCTAACCTTCTTACAGCTACAGCATGGCTTTTATCTACCAGTGTCACACTGTTACCTATTGTCGGCGCATTGTGTAACCCCCGCAGTTCCAGTCCCACTGCTGAGGGAAGTGGTCATTTCCCACATAACCCCTTCTTTGCCTGTTTTTTGTTCCCAGCTGGAGAGCTACATCCAGGAGAATGTGAAAATGGAGCTTGCTGAGATCCAGTTCTACACGGTGCAGAACCACACAGCTGCCATACTGGAGATCGGGAGCAGCCTCCTGAGCCAGACGGCTGAGCAGACCCGCAAGCTCACTGACGTGGAGACGCAGGTAACAGCTGGCTGGGCTGTCCCCCGAGCCATCCCCCAGGTGCTGAACCCCAGAGTCCTCGCGTGTGACTCCACGGACTGGAACGAGATTGCATTCGTTTACACCAGGGCTGGATTTGGTCCCCTGCTCATGGCAGAGAATGTTCCACTGCATCTCGCTAGTCTCCCTGCACGGTGATTTGTATATTTTGCTGGTGAAGCACAGGGGAATTCGATGCCACCGCCAGTGAAGACACCTAAATGACAAGTGCACCACTGACGCTGCTGTGATTTCAAACAGCTTCTCCCTGATCCCCAAAGTTTTCGACGGTGCGCTCCAGCTTTCAGAGGACCGAGGCTGGACACTTCAGAATTGCTCAGCACGTTGCATGCATGTTGGATCCTGGGCTCTTGTGAAAATCTGGCCTTTGGCTTTGGTGCCTACATGGAAGCTGAGTGTGCTGGGAAATCTACAGAGCCCTGCAAATCTGTGGCTGTCTGCTTCATATCCGTGGATATCCACGGACCATGTTTGCGGATCGGATGCAGATGCAAATTTTGTATCCGCGCAGGGCTCTAGAAATCCAGCTCTGACAGTGGGAGCTGAGCCCTTGAAAATCTGCCCCCAACTGCACTGAGGGCTCTACCAGGATAGGAAACCTAATCCCCAGTCTTCCTCCCCACCCAAACTTAGGCCAAAATCCATGTCCCCATGCAGGCTGCTCCTCCTGCTGCTGGGCTTCGGAGAGTGTTTCCCAAACCCACATCCCCTCAGATCCCATCCCTTCCTGACCATCCCACTCTGGTTCCTTTTCCCCCACCCAGGTTCTCAATCAGACCTCAAGGCTGGAGATCCAGTTGCTGGAGAACTCTCTGTCCACTAACAAGCTGGAGAAACAGCTGCTGCTGCAGACCCAGGAAATAAACAAGCTCCAGGAGAAGAACAGGTAAAAAACCCTTCTCTGGGTAGGGCTGTGATCACGCGGGGATCTGACTATCTCTGCCACACAAAATAGAAACAGGAGAACCCAGCGTGGTCTGGGACTTAGCAGCGTTTCTAGGGCCAGATCCCCAGCTGGTGTAAAGCCACACCGCTCTAATGACTTCACCTTCCAGGTGAGGATCTGGCCCATAGGACTTGACAAAAGTTTGGGGTTTCAGGGAATTCTTTGGCATTACATGAAACATTTCCCCCTTTCATTTCAAATATTTTTCATGGCAGATTCAGTAAAATCTCATTTTAAACCCCTATATTGCTAATTAACTGGTGGCCTGTGTTGTGAGCATAATAAAGACTCCTGTTTGGTTGAAATTCTTGCTCTGGCTCGCAGAACAACCAGGGGATGGGAATAAAATACAAAAGTCAGTGCAGCTCACAGGAACTTCTGTTTTGCAAAATGGATCCCAAACTCCAGAGTTTTGGAGTTCTCTTCTTGCCCAGAACCTACATTTCCAGAAGTGGTTCTAAGCGTCTCCAGGCAAGCGCCCTGCTCCCTTTCCTGGAATGCGGCGTAGGGAGGTAGGCGACTGTGTCTGATACTCAGGCAGCTGCTGCCTGCACTGACTGTAAATAAACATGCAGTGTAGACGTAGCCCTGTTGGTCCCAGGATATTGGAGAGACAAGGTGGGTGAGGGAATGTCTTTTAGTGGACCAACTGCTCTTGGTGAGACAGACAAGCTTATTACAACAATCTGTGACCCCACTAACCTGCCTTTTGTCCTATGACTGCAGAGGTGTTAATGGGCCACTCCACCTTGAATGCTCCCTTTGAATATGTGACAGGTTTCAGAGTAACATTCATGTTAGTCTGTATTCGCAAAAAGAAAAGGAGGACTTGTGGCACCTTAGAGACTAACCAATTTATTTGAGCATAAATTGTAGCTCACGAAAGCTTATGCTCAAATAAATTGGTTAGTCTCTAAGGTGCCACAAGTCCTCCTTTTCTTTTTGAATATGTGCTAACTCTTTACACTAAACAATCCATTCCCCCTTGTATTTAGCTGTGATGGGAGAATCTTTCCCAGACCTGCTCTGTGTGGCTGGAAAGCTTGGCTCTCTCTCCCCAATAGGAGCTGGTCCAATAAAAGATATTCCCTCCCGCACCGTGTCTTGTAAAGAAATAGGTTGTTGTCCCCACAATTAGGGTGATTAACAGCCGGCTTAGGGCTCCTGCTTGGAGAGGGACAGCGCCGCACTGCACATCCCAGAACTGCTAAGGGCTTGTGTCAAGGGCCCCCAGTGTGGGTGCCGTGAATGGGACGGAGCTCCAGTGAGATCCCCATTGACTGGAGGTGACGACCCAGTTATGCTTCTGGGAACATCCTCCCTTGTAAATCCTCCCTGCAGCTAATGCCCCTGGCACTGGAGCTTGGAGAGCCTGCCTGGGAGCCAGCCAAGCAGCTCTGGCTGGGAGAGGGGCCTCTGCCAGAGCAGGGACTTGTCATTCAGGGGCTTATGGCTCTTCCCCACCCCCTTCACCCCGGCCTGCCCCCAGCTCATTGCATTTGGGAAGGATGCTGACGGGAGACGGCACAAGCCCTGCCGGTACTGCTGAGCGCTGTGCTTGGACCGATGGCGTCGTGGAGGCACAGCTCGAAAACGCATCCCCTAAAAGTTCAAAGCAAAGGAGGCCGATTCAAGAAAAGCCGGGGTGTGGAGTTTGGAAAAAACAGCCTGCCTTTGGAAAGCGTGGGGCTGGGAGCGCTGCGCTAGTGGGGGCCGAACGCCAGAGCCCCAGAGCCGTGCCTTCTTGGGGACGGTAGCAGGCAGTGAGTGGTGCAGAGAATGTGCCCGATCTGTCTGGTCCTCCTCTGCCCTGTACCATGGTATCTGGGCTCCTTCCAGTCTCTAGTGTGTTTCTCCTCAGAGGTAAGGCGGGGCAATTATCCCCCGGTGCAAATGAGAACAGAGGCACAGAAACTAAGTGACCCAACCAAGGTCACACTTGGAATTTGGCAAAGCCAGGAGTGGAAGCCAGGGCTCCCAGGTCCCAGCCCAGCGCTGGCCCACCCCTCCTTGGCTCCCTCTCTGTGAGACTCCTCTTAATCCCCCCCCCTTGGCTCCCTCCCCCTCAGCTTTCTGGAGAAGAAAGTCCTGGATGTGGAAGGCAAACACAAGGAGGAGCTGCAAGGGATCAAAGCCGAGAAGCTGGAGATGCAGGGCCTGCTGTCCAGGCAAACCCAGCTCATCCAAGAACTGGAGCAGCACCTCGCCACAGCCTCAGCCAACAACACGGTGCTGCAGAGACAGCAGGCATCTCTCATGGACACAGTGCACCAGCTCCTGAGCCTTGTTTCTCAGTGCAACCGTCAGTACTGTGGGGTGTGGTGGGGGAGGGCTGGGAGTGGCTGCTTGGGAGTCGGGCCCAAGCAATGGCCCAGCTCACTTGGTGCAAGACTGGGGGAGTGCCGGGGGAGCTGCTCCCCAACTCTCAAGCTGCCCCACCACACTTTAATTTGAGCAGCCTAGGGGCTGCTCTAAATTGGAGGGTTGGCTCTGCTCCCTGTGGGACCCTGGGCATAGCCTTATCGCCACCAGGCCCCATCCCTTCCCAGCATGCCCCCATGCTGGGGTTGGAGGGCTGGCATAGGAGCCGGCTGGGCTGGGTTTACACCTGTTGAGAATTCCCTCCTCCTGTGGGTTCCCAGCAGATTCTAGGCCATTGGCTCTACTCCGGCGGCTGGAGCAGGGGCCGGTGTCAGGGTGGCATGGCAGCAGGTCCACAAGTGGTGCAGGGCTGGGGGGTTTTTAAGGAGCGGGGACGGTTGGGTCAGTCCCCCCGGGCAGCGTCTGGAATTGAAGCAGCTGGGGGAAGAGCTGAGTGTCCCCTTGTCCGCTCCACCCAGAAATCTCCCCGGCCCCCAAGGCGGAGCAGAAGGTGTTCCGGGACTGCGGGGCCGCGTACAAATTGGGCCTCACTGCCAGTGGAGTCTACACACTGCACTTCCCCAACTCCACAGCCACCACCAGGGTAAGTCTCCGAGCCCAGCAGCCTGCCAACCGAGCCAGGCCCCTCCGGCCCCAGGCCCTGGCAGACTTGGCCCAGGGTCTGGGATGTGCGAGCACATGGCTGCTGGCAGAGCCCCCGCCTTGAAGTAGCTTATTTACACCCACTAGGAGGGGCCAGTGGCAGAGGGCGGGGCGTGGGGTAAAGCAGAGAGGGGCTGGGAGTCTGGTTTCTGGTCCCACCTCTGAGGGGATTGGGGGGTGGCTAGTGCCCGGAGCAGAGCAATGGGATTCTGGTTCTTTCCTCAGCTCTGCCACTGCTTCACTGTCTGGCCTTGGGCAAATCACTTCAGCTCTGCCCCTCCGCATATCCGTCTGCAAATGGGGTCTGCTAGCTGGCTGGCAGGGGGGTTAACGAGTGCGGGCAAAGCGCGCCGAGCACCTGGGGGGTGATGTGCCGGAGAGGGGCTGAGCATTAGTCTTCCTGAGATGCGGACGAGTGTCCCCGGCCCTGAAAAATGACGCTTGTCAAACCAAAACAACCCCCGCCTGTCACCACCCCTCCACCCACCCCACTGGCCCACTCTGCCTCTCACGGATGCCACAGTGGGGATGGTTACTAGCGTGCTTAGCCACAAGGCCGAGGCCAGGCCTGGGGATCACAGCCTAGCCCCTGCTTTGGACGTGGGGCCCTCGCGCTCGCAGCTAGTCTCCGGCAGGCGCGGGCCACACCGGTTCGTGGGACGGTGCTGTATGTGTCCAGACGCGGCCATGCTGTCCCGTTCACAGGCGTTCTGCGACATGGAGACCAGCGGGGGAGGCTGGACTGTCATCCAGCACCGGAAGGACGGCTCCGTGGACTTCCACCGCACCTGGAAGGAATACAAACACGTAAGGTTTCCCTGTCCTGTTGGCAGCCAGCGCTGCCCCAGTGAGGCCGTGGTGTTGGACCCCCGGCATTTCCTCATACCAGGGCAGGAAGAGCTTCCCGTGCAGGCTAGGAATAGCCAACCGCTCCCAAGGGTGAAGGGCCTTCGCTTCCCTGCCCGGAGCCCCCGGTGGCCCTACACACGTGGGAAGGAAGAGGAGGAGCAGAGGTTACTACCTTATTGTTCAGGGCATGTGGTGAAGGCCTTCGCTCTGGGTACACGGGAGGCTGCAAACACGAACCCAGCGATGGGGGAAGGGATGGAGAGCGGATGCATCGCAAGGAGGGAACTGAGGTTGCCCCCCTGCCATAGGGTCAGGGTAGTTTTCATGTGTGTGTGTGTGGGGGGGGATACAGAGCCTGTCCGATAAACTGCAGGGCGCCAGCCCAGACCCTTCCCCTACCCTCCTCACTTACCTGTGCTGCAGACCCATGCCGGGAGGACCCCGCTGTGAAAAGGGGACAGGAGTAGTGCACAGCCACACCGGGGTGTTGTGATGTAAAGATGGGGAGGTGCTCAGACACTGTGGTAACGGGGCACAGAAGTACCGCAGACAGAGAGGCCATGACCCGGAGATTCTGTGCCACCAGCGTTCCTGAATCAAAGCAGGCCAGGCCCTGCTTTCCATGGACGGCCCAGGGTCCAAGGGGATGTCACACATAGATGCCCAAATTGCTAACTGGTCAAGGGAGGGAGGGTTCTCCCCCAGATACCAGGGAGTGGCCCCTCTGCTGGGAGTTGGTTGCTTGTGTTGTATGGAAGGGAACATCAGGATCCATATCCTTGGTGTTTGGAAAGACCCCAGCTGCTCCAAGTGAGCTCCAGATTGTAGGGTTTCTTCCATGTGGCGGGACAGTTTTAGAAGATGATATCTCAGCCAGTCCCTCCGGCCTGCCCACTGAAGTCAGCAGAGATGCACCGTGCATGGATTTGGCTCTGTGAGCCCCCATGGGTAAGTGGAGACATGGCGAAGTGTCTGGCGCACTGACACTCTCCGCCATTTGAAACACTCCTGCGGAAAAGCTCTCTGTGCAGATGCTGGAGAAAGATCTCAGATCCTGGCTGTGGTTTCAGCTCATTCACATGTGAGTCATGTGGCTGGCCCTGGAAAGTGGTTTTGTAGCCACAGCGTTGGGAGAGGGGGTGTGGGTGTGGGTGTAGGGGAGATTCTGTGTCTCTTCCAAGAACTGGCCTGGTTCCATACATAGCAGGAGCAGGAGTCTCTGAAAATCCTTCCTCTCATGCACTGACTCAGCCTGTGGTGTTGTGCGGTGCCCTGGTTGGCCTTTTGTAGCCTGAGTCTCGCGCTGTAATGTCAGGGAGGGGAGCTATCTGGGCACAGCAGGGCTAACCAAGGCAGTTGACTTGTGGCCTCTCCAGAGAGGTTACTGGTCAATGATCCATTGTCTGGATTCATTCAGAATTCCAGAGACCAGCACAGAGCTCCCTGGACCACGCACACTGTTGTGGGGCTGGTAGAGCGAATGACATGTTGCAAAACCTGCTTCCTTCCGTGTTCCTCCTTTCAGCCCATCTTGGGCACCTCCTGGCCTTTGCCCGGCTGCACTGAACACGGCAGTGCCATGGGAAGCCATTCTAACCAAATCCAGATGCCAGAGCCTGAGGCGTCCCAGAGGCCCAGAAGTGGGATCTTAATCCACACAGTGATGTTCTAGTTACAAAGCTACCATTGTACATACACTTCCCCCAGAGCAGAGCAGAGCTGGCCCCTTCGGCCACACAAATCACAAAGCAGGAACCTGGGGACTCTGCTTTCTCTGGCAGCAGCCATGAAGCACGAAGCCAGGTGAGCCCCCCTGCTGCCGGCTGGTTCTTGGCAGCCTCCTCCTGCTTCATTGGGTTTCTGATCTTTCCATGCAGGGCTTTGGGTCCCCATCTGGAGAATACTGGCTGGGAAATGACTTCATCCACCGGCTCACCACTCAGGGCTCCTATTCCCTCCGAATCCAGCTTCGGGACTGGGACAGCAACGAGGCCTACTCCCTCTACGGGTATTTCCACCTGGGCAGCGAGGAGCAGCTCTATCGGTGAGTCTCGCTTCGCCCAGCTTGCTGCAGACGGGCGTAGCGATTTGTGCGCAAAGGATGACCCCGCCCATGATGGCAATCAAGCCCTTGCCAAATCCACTAGACCCACCTGGTCCTGGAGAGCCAGGATCAGCCTCTGGGTCTCCTGAACTGGGGGTTAATCCCCACTCACTCATCCCACACAGCAGAGTCCAGAGAGATTTCATGGGTACAGCACGTGGCATGGAGAATCTCCTGCCTTTCCCACACCGCAGCAGAAGCTTCTCTTGCATTGTACATGGGCCAGCTGCTGCCTCAGCACCCCCTTGTGGCCTGAGGTTGCTCTGCAGGTGCCCTGCCTCAGTTTCCCCACTTCTCAGGACTCTGTCAATCAAGCTCTTCTCTCATTCAGTATCCCTTCCCCCTGGGGGCTAGATTTATTAACATCAAAGCATTCCCAAAATATAGTTCTCAAAACTGCAGCAAATCCAGACACATAGGCTTTCCTGCTGGGGCCTCTCAGGCCTTCCCTGCCCAGAGCCTTTCCCTGAAGATGCAGCGTTCCCTGTTGGAGCCTGCTCCCTCCCGCCAGCCATTCCCTGCCATGGCAGGCCTCTGCTGAAGTCTCACTCCAGCTTTACTCTTCTTGTCTCTCCCTGTACATCCCCCTTTCTCTGCAGCTTCCTGCTGCTCTTTGGAGGAGAATCAGCTCTTCCATGCTCAGCTGTTTCTACCAATTAAACCCCACCCCGATCCCAGGTGACGTGGGGGAGGAACAGGAGACCTCATCCGAGGTGCAGCAGGCAGGGCTAACTCTATGGGGCTGGCCAGCTCCAGGTCTCTGGACTTCAAAGGGGCAGCTCCACCCCCGCTCCCCCCACCCTCGGTACAGGCACTTTCTGTCCCAAGACGCTTCCGCCACATGCATTGCACCATGCTCTGGAGCCCACCAGTGACGTTTCGGCTCCATCCCGATGCTCCTGTTCCTGGGGAAGCCAGCCTGGAGCACCCCCAGCTCGGAGTTCCTTCTGCAAAGTCTCGTTGGGATTTGGTCCCTCCCTCCCTTCCATTTTCACTCCCTTTAGCTTTAACCCCTCCAGCTGTCAGAGCCTCTGATCAGACGCTGACTCAGTAACTGGTTGCTAGGAAGGAACGTGATCCCATGAAGTGCCTTATCCTGCTCTCTCTACTGGGCACGTTGCCGTGCTCATGAGTAGAGCGGGGACTGAGCCTAGATTCCCCACACGGCAGAGCATGCCCCGCCCCACATGCTGTCCACATTGTACGTCTGAGCCCGGCTTTTTGGGAACAGCCTATGGCCAACCTGGAAGACAGAGCAGGCTCCTTCCATGCCAAGCAGTGCCAACAACCCCACCTTTATCCACCATCCAAGTCAGCTCAGAATTGGCTCCTTTACCAGGCACCTGGGGCGGGGCCCCCTCCTAGCTGGGCTGCAGTAACCCACGGGCTCTGCTTCGCACATGGCAGCAGTATGGTGATACGGGTTGCTGTACCATACAACGCCAGCGTGACCTCACAGAGAGCTACTGGGCACTGCGGCCGCGCTGGCCCAGTCCTGGCCATGGTCAGCGGAAACGCATGATTCTGTGCTCCAGAGACTCCAGGCAGCTCCAGCACCAAAAGAACTGACTCCATTGGCCCCACGGTGGTAACGCGGGTGGAGTCAAACATGTACAGACAGGGCCTGTTGCTGGGGAGAGCTTTCCCAATGAGGTGAGTCAATACAGGACTCGCAGCCCGGGCCTGGAGTTTGGCAAAGACCCCCCAGGTATGTCTGACAGGAGGACACAATTCCATGAAACCTTTTCAAGAGTCTCACGCACTTCCTCCCAGTTCACTGAATGCAAATATGTTTTACAGTGAGCGTCCTGCTGCCTCCAGGGTGGCCTGCACTCTGCAAACGAAAGAGGCTAAGCACATGCCCTTTGCTAAAACCCAATGGAACCTCGGCCTCAGAGCTTTGAGAGCTGCTTTAAATCCAGAAGCCATGATTTTCCAGTGGGTTCTGTGCTTAGCAGGCTAACCCTGCTCTCCTGAGTTTCAGGTCTCTAAGACGAAGGGCAGAAATCTTAGTCTGTGCCAGATCTACAGCCTGTGGAAATCAGTGGGAGTCTCTCCAGTGGCTGCACTGGGCTTTGGTTCTTATTGATCCCTCCAGTGAACACAAATCATGGTTATCGGAATGGCCACCGCAGCTCCACACCCCGCTAATGAATGGGGATTGGGGTTGCTGGCAGGAGACCAGGCTCGTTCTCCATTTGTCTGATCTAACAGCTTTTCCTCAAGCACTGAGAATTTGGCTCTGGGAGTCCAAACCTGGTGAGACACACAGACAGCTTTTTCAGGAATTTTAGAGGCGTTTTTACCCTGGATGTTGGGGCAGCTTTGGGCTATGCTGTGAAATTCTATCTGCAAACACCTAAGAGTCCTCACTACCCAGTTTGCTTTTCATCACCCTGGCATGGCAGCTTGTGTACATGGTTTGCCCTGATGCTGTCTTTGTTTTGTGCCATGGGAAGCAGGGCTTTTGACGAGTCCTTCTTGGCAATCGGCCTCAGCAAAACACAAGGTCATGGGTAACAACCCACATCCAGCAGCTGACACAGCTCCATGGCAGGTCCTTCACTCGACTCCTCGCATTCCATCCAGCTCCAGACAGGCTGGCCAATGACAGCATCAAAAGCAAGGCCAGCGGGTCCCTTTCCAAGCCCAGCACCCCAGAATAGCCGTTACCACCCACGCAGCTCGGATCACTCAGAGGCAGCACTGTGGGTTCTTACGCTGTTATTCCGTAGCTGGCCCATGAGCAAGAAGGGGTCACTGTCCATCCGAGTGCCCCATCCGTGGTCTCCAGGGCTAGACACAGCCGCGAGAGCTCCTTGGCTGCAGCAGCTGGAAGTGCAGGGATGCCGCTTTTGAAAACCCAAAGCCACTGTTGCATCTTGCTTTTGGAGCCCGGGGTGGCTGGAACTGTGCAGTGGGGGCCCTGCGTTTCTCCCTGACCGGGCCGTTGGTCCAAACACAGTTGCAGCGGCAGGGGGCGCTCGGCTTCACAGCTGCGGCAAGTCCCAACTCCTTGATGCCTGCCGGCAATAATATTTGTGTCTGTGCATGTCCAGGGCGGGAAGCTGGTTCTCTTGCCTGTAAAGCCACCAGCTGCCTCAGCTAGTCAGGACACCAGGAGAACAATAGACCCTGCGGGCCCAAGTGCCAAGCTAAATAACCCCTGTCTCAGGCTGCATGTTTTTGTGTGAGACAGAAGCCAAACAAACATCGTCTGTGTAGAGTAGGCAGCCTTCCCTGAGAACGGGCAGTGACCGCACACGGCAAATTGCTGAGGGGACAATACTGGCAACTGCTTTGGAAACTCCTATTCTCGCCCACACGCACGGCTCCAGGGCCCTGGGGACATCTGGCATGACTCCAACCACCCACCTTTCCCCTGTCCCCGAGTCAGTGCCCTCCGGCAGACCCCCCAGGCCATCCCACTCTGGAGAGCCAGCAAAGGAGGCCAAGCACAGCCGGTGTGACAGGCACAGGGTGGGACTGTCTCACAACGTTTGTCCCTTTGTGGATTCTCCTGGGTTGGGAGGGAATGGGGCATTGCCCGCTCTGGTGCTGCTCATGAAGTCATAGCAGCTTTGGCCTGTCTCTCTCTGTGTTCAGGCAGCACCCAGCGCAAGGCGGGCATAGAAATGGGCAGTGCGATGGGGCACTCTGCCCCTTGGGGGCAGGACTGCCCACTGGTCGTCCCGTCAGATGATGCGGCCTTTACGGTTTCAGGTCGTTGGACACACAAGGCTTGAGGAGATATAGGGAGAGAGGAAAAGGATCCAGGGAAGAAGTAACAGTTAAAAGGGATCCTGTTACTGGGACCTGGAGCCTTGCGGGGGGCAGCGCAGGGCTCCCTTCTCCCCCCAGCCACCAAGGAATGAGTTGGGAGAAGGGGCCAGTGTAAACGCTGCCTCCACCAAGCACAGGGCAGGTGCCTGTAGACACTGGGCAGCTAGAAGGCTCCTGCAGGGCCCTGAGTTAGCAGGGAGAAGACAGCGGCAGGGGAAGGACTGTTTGGTAAAAGCGCCCCACTGGCGGAGAAGCTGGCGAAAACCCTGCGGCTGGCCTGAACCACAGCCCAGCCCCGAGCTGTGGAAATTCCTGCCCTAAGGAGGGAAGCGGGAAGGACAGTTTGGAAGACAGCCTGGTGTGTGCCAGAGAAGCAGAGGACTGGAAGGCTCTGAAGCCTCTGGGGTTTGCTCCCTTTGTGCTGCCCATTTCTAGGCCTGCCTTGTACCGTGCCCACCTGGCCTCCCGCGTCCCTGGTCTCCCGGGGTCTCCCGGCCCCGGCATGGCAGCTCTGGTGGGGACTCGCCAGAGGTGCCTCCTGGACAGCCCTGTGTCTGTGTCTCCCCAGGCTCCACGTGCGGGACTACAGCGGGACGGCCGGCAGGACGAGCAGCCTCAGCCCCCCGGGGACGCCCTTCAGCACCAAGGATGCCGACAACGACCGCTGCGGCTGCAAGTGCGCTCAGATGGCGACCGGAGGTAACTGCCCCCACGGGCACTACAGGGCCCGTGCAGACCCCCGCCGTGGGTGGGCTGGGTGTGGTTTGTAGCGGACTCAGCCCTGAATGACCGTGAAGACTGTGACGAAGTGGGCCTGTTCTTAATGTTTCCTCTGAATATTGTGGGGGTGCCTCAGTTTCCCCTATGCAGTTCTTAAGTATCTAGGTGGTGTGGTAAGGGTGTATGATCATTGCAGAGCCCTAGAGGGCAGGTGTGTGCAGGGGTCTGGACACAGAGAATGGCCAACACCCTGTTTCCTGGCAACTGATGGCCTGGGCCCTTCCCCCCCTGCAAGGTGAAAGCTGAAGGGTTGGAGAACAAAGGAATCAGGTGACCACCTGGCCCAGGAAAGGAACAAAGCCCAGAGGAGGAGGGGCTGGAGGGAGTTTCAGTTTGGGGCTGGCTGGGACATGGAGTGAAGTGCAGACGTGGTTGTCTGGCTCACTGCCCCCAAAATGGACCCAGCTGAGGGGTCCTGTTCTCTGCACCTACAAGCTCTGTTTTAGACCATGTTTTTGAAGGGTAGTGACAGGTCTGTATCTATAATATATATTCATCACTCACACATCTTCACATAGAGTGCACTTCACATAGAAAGTTAGGGTTGGAAGGGACCTCAGGAGGTCATCTAGTCCAACCCCCTGCTTGAAGCAGGACCAATCCCCAATTTTTGCCCTAGATCCATAAATGGCCCCCTCAAGGATTGAACTCATAACCTTGGGCTTAGCAGGCCAATGCTCAAACCACTGAGCTATCCCTCCCCCTTCGTGTTACTGCTCCCCAGTCACTTACTGCAGGAAGTGCCATCCACGGGGTGCAGTACATCCCACCGCTGCCACCAGTTGTCACGGAGTCCCTGGGCGATGCTCTGGAACTGCTCCCCATGAAGCCAGTCAGGACTCTGGGGCAGTCGTCTTTCTGTGAGCAGCCTGTCTTCAGGACACACAGCTCACACAGCTTCCACCTTCCTGGGCCTGACCTCGGAGCATTCAGCATCCTCTGCCCCTCCGTGCGCTTCCCCCAGCGAGTCCGCTCAGGCGGGGCTCCTGGGGAAGCCAGAGGGTCCGGCACCCCAACTTCGCAGTCAGACGTGACTCAGC
This sequence comes from Lepidochelys kempii, assembly GCF_965140285.1. NCBI lineage: Eukaryota > Metazoa > Chordata > Testudines > Cheloniidae > Lepidochelys > Lepidochelys kempii. Next base: position 2,914,062 of record NC_136398.1, on the reverse strand, counting down.
CAGCCAGTAAAACAGAAGGTTTATTAGACGACAGGAACATGGTCTAAAACAGAGCTTGCAGGTGCAGAGAACAGGACCCCTCAGCTGGGTCCATTTTGGGGGCAGTGAAACAGACAACCACGTCTGCACTTCACTCCATGTCCCAGCCAGCCCCAAACTGAAACTCCCTCCAGCCCCTCCTCCTCTGGGCTTTGTTCCTTTCCTGGGCCAGGTGGTCACCTGATTCCTTTGTTCTCCAACCCTTCAGCTTTCACCTTGCAGGAGGGGAAGGGCCCAGGCCATCAGTTGCCAGGAAACAGGGTGTCGGCCATTCTCTGTGTCCAGACCCCTGCACACACCTGCCCTCTAGGGCTCTGCAATGATCATACACCCTTACCCCACCACCTAGATACTTAAGAACTGCATAGGGGAAACTGAGGCACCCCCACAATATTCGGAGGAAACATTAAGAACAGGCCCACTTCGTCACACAGACGCTGGGAGGCCTGTAATTGGGCCTCTTCTGTTGTGGTCCATCTAACTCTCCCTGCAGGAACTGGCTCCCCCTGGGTCCAGCCGAGTATTCTCCAAGATCCTCGGCCCCTGGGGACACGCTGCACCGGCCGTCTAGCCCCGGCCACATACAAATTATGCTCTGATGCTTTCCTTCCTGGGGCAGCGCTGGGAAGTGACAGCCCCACAGAGAGCCAGTCTGTGCCCCTGCCCCCACCTTCGCCGAGTGGCCGCTGGCTGGGGCTCTGGTGCGCCATCCCTCTGACCCCCCACCTCTGTGCCCTAGGCTGGTGGTTCGATGCCTGCGGCCCCTCCAACCTGAATGGGATTTACTACCCCGCTAGCCCCGCGACGGTCCGCTACAACGGCATGAAGTGGCACTACTGGAAGGGGCCCAGCCACAGGCTCAAGGCCACCACCCTGATGATCCGGGCTGCGGACTTCTGAGAGGCCCCAGACGGGACGGCGCCCTGGGGCTGGGGCTGGGCCATCCCTGCAGGGGAGATGGGCCAGGCTGCGGCTGCACCAAGGCTCCGGTGGTACCGCGTGAATGGCCTCCCGCACGTGGGTCTGGCCCCGAAGGGCGAGCTTGCACAGCGCTGTGGACACCTGCTTAGCCCTGCCTCTGTACGGTGCCTCCTCCCCGCAGCACCAGAGCTCGCTCCCAGGTGCCGGCCATCGGGGCCTGAGCAGAGGTGGCCCTGTCCCGCTCGTCCAAACGCAGCCTGCGCGTCTAGGTCTTAATCTCCTCCCGGTTCAGGGGCTGGCTCACAAACATCCTGCTGTTTCCTGGGGAGCTGGGGGCTTGCGATCCTGGTGTCAAGTTGTTCAGATAAAGCATCAGTGGAGAGCTCAGCTGTGCTGGAGTGAGTCCCTGGGTGTGAGCTGGGGGACTGATCCCCAGTGGGGAGCGGGGTCTGCAGATAAAATGGGGTGATGGGTTTTCTCTCATGTACTCGCTGTACAGCTCAACCCCCACATCTACTGCAGACGTGGAACTTCCCCAGAGGCAGGGAGGTGCCGATCCAGAGCTGAGGGTCAGCCCAGCAGAGGCAGGGCCGGTAGAAGGCTTGTACCTGGAACCACTGGGTCTGGCTGCAGGCCCGTTTGCTCTGACTGTAAAGTGCTGTGCGGACCAGGCTGGCTGCAGCCCTCTGAGCCTTCCTTTGGGTCCATCCTTCAGCACTTACTCCCCCAGTCTGGATGTATCGGGGCTGAGCTGGCCCCAGTGTGCTGCCCTCTGGTCCGCGCTGCTTGGCATGTGGGCAGCGAGGGAGGGGAATGCCCAGCCGCCTCCAGGCTGCAGGGAGGGGTGGGGTCTCAGCCCAGAGGAGAGGGTTTGCTCTGAGCACATGCAGCCCCTGAATCCCCACAGCCCCTGGGCTCAGAAACCCCAGAGCGGGGTCTGCTGTGCACACTGGGGCTGGGAGGTGAGGCGCAGGCTGGCGGGGGTTGGCCGAGGAGCTCTGTGCCCTTGCCTGGTGCGGCTGCAGCATCTCACAATGGGCCTGTACGAACAGGAGGGGACAGAGATTCCCAGCCGTAGGTGAGCGCTGGTATCCCCACCTCACAGCCAGGGAACGGTGGGCACCCAGCGGACAAGGGATGTGCCGAGGTCACACAGGGAGGAAGCAGAGGAGCTGGGAAGAGAACCCAGGAGTCCTGACCCCCCCAGGGGCGTGTTCTAAGCTCTTTCTGCCCCTCTGTCACAGTGGCACAGAGTCTCCTCTGAGCACGTGGCCAGGCTTTGCCGGCAGGGCCCAGCATCTGGGGCAGTTACAGCCCCACAGAGACGTCACGAAGCCCTGAGGTGCTGCAGCGTGAAGAGGGTCCCTCGTTCGGCTGCTGCTCATTTCCAGCCCTGTGCCCCACCCTGAAGGCAGGCACCGGAAACTGGGCCAGGCTCAGGCAAAGCCCAGGGCTGGGTCGTGTCGAGGCCCCTGCACCTCAGTGAATGAGGCCCTGGGCTCAGGGTTGTAACAAAATGTGTGCATGGATAGGAGAGCGGTTACGCCATGCGCAGCACACAGGGGTCTGGGGCCCAGTGAGCAGAGGGGTTTAGCCAGGCGCCCCTGGAAGGCAGGTGGTTTGGATCCTAGCACTGTGGTTTGTTCATGACCCCCAGCCACGATCCATCCTCTCCAAAGCAGCTCTACAGTGGTGATGCCAGGAGACCACTTCCCCCACAGGCACACAAGAGGGAACCCCAGGCTGTGAAGGAGTCAGGGCTGCACTGCGGCCTGGGAGTGCTTTGGAAAGGCAAAGTTATGGTGCTGCTACCCCCTCCCTGGGTCTAAACCCCCCAAACGGCCAGCGCAGCCATGACCCCACCTTCCCAGGGAGGAGGAGCATGCTCAAGAGTTGGCGTGGGGCACCACTCTGGCTCACTGAAATGCTAACCCCAAAATTGTCATGTGCCAGCAGCCAACCCCTGCCTCCTGGCCCTTGCTCCCCCTCCCAATGAGCACTGTGTTCGTGAGCACTGGGCTGCGCACATGGGTTTGTTACTGTAGGGTTGCTCAGGAGCGCTGGGCTGCACACATGAGTATGTTACTGTAGAGTTGCATATGAGAATCTGAGTGTAGATGCAAATGTGAATTTCCACGCATGCAAAGGTTGTGTGGGAAGATTTTGTGGGTGCATTTCAAAGGCCTCTTATCCACTCCAGGGGGTTAGTTTCCCTGCCTTGGCAGCTGCTGTCAGGCCAGCTTTTTAATTATCCATGTGGCTGGTGCTGGCTTCTTCAAGGGCACCTCTGAGCCTCCAGGGCCCTTGTCATACTCAGCAGGGAGAGGTGAGAGCTGAGCTAGGGCAGGCGCTGATGGCCAATCTGGGCTATAGCGAGGCCTCTCGGCTCAGTGCCTGGGGAAGGAGCCAGGCCATGTGCACAGGGCAGTTGCTGGCCTGTGGGAAAAGCAGCCCCTTTACTGTCCCAGGTAAAAGCTGATCCGAAAAGAACCTAGCATTAAAATTAGCCTGCTAACGCTCTCTGGACTCAGCAAAAGAGATTCTCCTATTTAAATTCCATTGCAACATTAGCCAATTTGAAAAATGTTGTAGCCAATCTAGTTTGTTAGATTTCAGCTTTAAAATCTAATTGGCCCACTGGCAAATTCATAAAAGAGCCCCACATTGACATTTATAGCTGTGGCTTATGTTGGGCATTTCTGACCTCATAGTGTGCCACGTTAGGACAGCGGCCTTTGCCTAGAATCCCACCATGTGCAGCAATTTCATCGCTACTATTATTAATTAAAGTGTAACGGGCTTCTTCCCCCCTGGTGGCTGGGCTGCAAGGGGTTGTGGTGCGCGAGAGAGGCTGAGGGAATGGGAAACTGAAACAAAGGGTTCTTATGGCTGGTGGTGCTGTCCAACACCAGCTCCAGGGGATTCACGGCACAGCCTGAGCCAGAGAGGATGCTGCTACCCTCCTGTCTACACATTAGACAGTTCCCCGCCTCCCCAACCCAGCTCCCCAGCAGCTGTGAGCACTGCCCTAGTAGTAACATCTGGCCACCAATCAGTGCCCCGCAATCAGCTGATGTTGGATAGGAGAAGAGGGCAAATCGTTGGATATGGGCTGTAGGGTGCTGTGGAGTTCACTGGACGCACCTCAGCTTCCATAAGCTCTGATACAAACAGCCCCCAAGCTCGGCACAGGGGGACGTGATAGGCTAAGGGGGCTAGTGAGCAAGGGAACCCCACTCCCCATGGTGCCACCTGGAGGCTAAGTACCCAGGCATGCTCCCCCCTCCACCCGTCACACCAACTGTGCCCAACCCAGCTGCTGCCAGGGGCTGCTGGAGCCGATATGTAAGTGAGCCCTGCCCTCTGCTGGCCTCGCGTTGCAGGGAAGCCATGCCAATCCGGCCGGATACATGCTATCGAGATGCCCAAGGCACGATGCCTGGTGCTCATCTCCCCCGGCGCCAGGCAGGATGACCCGGCTGGACTCCGTGCGCTCACTCCAGCGTCAAACGGGCGTGAGACCAGAACCAGGCCAGGGGTCCCCCGTCCAGCTGGGTTTTCCAATCCAAGTGAGAAGTGCTGCCAGGATTCCTTACAACTCGTCCCTCCAGCCCCCGATCTCAGCCTCCCCCCGGCTGCTGGCGCATGTCCTGCTCTCGTCTGCCTGTCCCTGGAGAGCAGGATCCGGCGTAGCAGGGACCCAAGGGAAGCAGCGGGCCTGGGCTCCTGGCGCTCAGCAGCGTAGGCCCCTCCGGCAGCACAGATTGCGGGGGCACTGTGCCCAGCCCAGCCTGCTTGTGAAGGGCGCCAGGGCTCAGTAAGCGCTGACGCAGGCCCGCTCAGCAAGGTCTGTGCCACAGGGTGCCTATGGCAGCAGCTGGACCCAGCCTGGCTCAGCTCTGAATCCAAAGCAGGGGGTCAGGCCCAAGGTTCCCTCTGATTTTTGACAGGCCGTGTGCCCAAAAAGATTCTTCTGTGCAAATTTTTGTGCTTCTGTGCACACGCTTGTGTGCGCGGGGTTTAGGATCTGTGTGCGTGCTCAGAGGGAACAGCGGCCAGGCCCCGGGGCTGCTCACCCAGGGCACAGCCCTGGGGCCTGATCCCGAAGAGCTGGGGACAGGGCTGGGCTCTGCCAGGGGGTCACAGAAGCCCCTTCCTGGCTCCCGAGCCAGCCCGAGTCCTGGCCTGGCTGAAAGGCGCTGGGGGCCCAGCCTGGCGCAGGGAAGGCACCAGCATCGCGGGGCCGCCGCCGGGCTCGTCCCCCCGGTGCGGGGCCGCCCCGGCTCTCCCCTCCGCGTCACGCTCCTCCCCGGCACCGCCTCCCTCCTCCGGGCTTCCGGGCACGCTGGGGATCCTCGCTCCGCAGCCGCCATCGCCGCCCGCAGCGAGCCCCGCGCGGCCGGTGACTGACCCCGCGGGGCGGCGAGAGCCGGGCGCACGCGGGGGCCGCTGGCGGGGCCCGGAGCGCGGAGCGCCCGGCTCTGGCCCCATGCGCCCGGGGCGAGGGGCGGTTCGCCGGCCCCCCGTGCAGGGACGGGCTGCTGCGGGGGGCCAGACGCGCACGGGGGGGCAGGATCGGGGCTGCCGGGCCTTCCCCAGTCGCCCCCTTTCCAGGTCCCAGGGGCTGCTCCTAGCAGGGGTCCCCCGGTCCCTGGCTGGGGGGGGGTCCCCCGTTCCTGCCAAGTGTGGTTAATTGCCGGGGCCGGGGGGCTCCGGTTGCGGCATGGCCGGCAGCTGATGCACCTCTGGTGCCATGGATCTGGGGTTGTTCTCGCAGCACCGACCTGGGGCGCTCCCCAGGCGGGCACATGCCGCGCGGATCGTGACCAGTAATTCTCTGCCTGCGGGGCTGGTAAACGACATGGAGAGCGCAGCCTGTCGGAAGCCCCCGACCGTGGCCTGTGGCTGCAGGATTTATGGGGATCTCTCCGAGTGGGGAACTTGGTCCGGAGGCGCTCAGCCTCGCCGGGACCAGCTGCGAGTCCAGCCCTCGCCCCGGCTCTGCCAGGGCCCCTGGGCTGGTGCTGTCCGGTGCTATCGATGGGTGTGTTCTCTCCTCAGCCGGTGCCCTGTGCTGGATGCTGAGCGCCATGTGCTGGCCCGGTGCTGCGGCCCTGCTGCTCTGGGCAGGGCTGGGCCTGGCCCAGGACTACCCATTCCGGGACCCCACCCTGCCCTGGGAGCAGCGGCTGGACGACCTCATCGGGCGGCTCACCCTGCGGGAGCTGGTGCTGCAGGTATGGAGAGGGTCTCTGCAGCCAGCACAGCAACCCCACTGACAGCTGCATCCCCTCTGCGGGGCAGTGACAGCCTCTGTCCTCCCCATGGGGGGAGGGGGGAGTGAGGCGGGGGCAGCATCCTTGGGGCCTTGGCATCTCACTGTGGGAGTCTGGGTCTGGCATGGCACCCTATAAAGACCCTCCATCCGAGGGGAGGAAGCTGGGAGTGAGACCAGTGGGGTGGGGTTTCTGAATCGGAGGGAGGGGCGGTCAAGCTGGGTGCCCCTGGAATCTCCCATCCCACAGATCCCTCCAGATGGGGCCTCCCCAGCCCTGTCCAGGTCTCCTGCTGGGACGGAGAGTGAGATCTGGCATGGAAGAGCCGCATGCGCCAGCTGCCCCACCTCTCTGCAGGGCCAGGCCGGGCGAATGAGGGCAGCCCCTTGGCAGAGTGCCCGGCCTCATATGTCCCTCAGTGCCCCCCTTCACCTCTGGTGTCTGCCCCACAGATGGCGAGAGGTGGCGCTAAGTACAACGGGCCAGCACCCCCCATTGAGCGGCTGGGGATCAAGCCCTACAACTGGAACACCGAGTGCCTGAGGGGGGATGGGGAAGCCCCTGGCTGGGCCACGGCCTTCCCCCAAGCGCTGGGCTTGGCGGCCTCCTTCAGGTACAGTCTGGAGCCGGGGGGGCCTGAACCGGGGGCCTTCATGCTGTCATGTCCGGGTGTCCCCCCGGGCCGTGCTGGGGCCTAGTGCAGGGGCAGCTGCTGTGGCACTGTGGGGACCTGTGCCATCTCTGGGCACAGCCCTGGCTCATCCCGCGATGCTTCAGCTGCTCCCCGCTCCCCCACAGCCCCGAGCTCGTCCACCGCGTGGCCAACGCCACTGCCACGGAAGTGAGAGCCAAGCACAACTTCTTCATGTCCACGGGCAGCTACGGCGACCACACGGGCCTCAGCTGCTTCAGCCCGGTGCTGAACATCATGAGACATCCGCTATGGGGCAGGAACCAGGTAACAGCCAGACCGGGAGTGGGGTGGGGCAGGGGGAGCCCAGGGCTGGGCTAGTGGGGGGCTGTGGGTGGGACTGAGGGGCACCGGCAGAGCTGTCGGGACAGGGAGCCCAGGGGTGGCTGGTGGGACTGAGGGGCACCAGCAGAGCCCTAGGGAGGGGGAGCCAAGGGCTGGGCTAGCGGGGGGCGGCTGGTGGGACTGAGGGGCACCAGCAGAGCCATAGGGAGGGGGAGCCCAGGGCTGGGCTAGCTGGGGGCTGCAGGTGGGACTGAAGGGCACTGACAAAGCGGTGTGTGCCCTGGAATCCCCTCCCAACACACCTTGCACTTTCTCCCTGCCTGAATCCGGATGTGCTGGGGCCCCTCTGGCAGACCCTGCACGCTCCCTTTCTCCCCCTGTGGCTTAGGGCCCCTTGGCCTCTGTTTTGAGGCTGCCCTTAGCTCCCCTTGCACTAATGTGTCCGAGATGTGGGCCCACGAGGGACTGGACTGAGCCCTGCTCCTCCCCCCCCGGTCTCATTTCCCAAAGTCCCCAGGCTGCGGCAGCTCCAGGACTCTTTGGAAGGGCAGGTGGGGAATTGGCAGCTGTCGCAGAGCAATGAGTGATGGGGCCCGGGAGAGCAGGGGTCCTATCCCCACAGCCAGCGCCCCGACAGCGGCGGGAGCAGCAGCAACCCGTGTGTCTGTCTGTCCTCAGGAGACGTACGGCGAAGACCCGTTCCTGAGCGCAGAGCTGGCTGTGGCATTCGTGCAGGGGCTGCAGGGCGACCACCCCCGTTACGTCAAGGCCAGCGCCGGCTGCAAGCACTTCAGCGTGCACGGGGGGCCTGAGAACGTGCCCGTCTCCAGACTCAGCTTTGATGCCAAGGTGGGTGTGACGCTCCCTGGCGATACTCGGAGCCGTGAGGGACTTCGCTCCCACCTGCCCTTTGCACGAGAGTCTGGTCCGTGTCTGCTGGGGGGTCAGCTCCACCGCCCACAAACGCTGCCCCACAGGCCCCGCTGTCTCATTACAGGCCAGCAATAGGCCCACTCCAGCCCCTGGACACGCACAATATTCACAGGTTTGCAGCCCCCAAAGGAGCAGGCCAGTTCCACCTCTGCTCACCGCCCCCCTTAACACCCAGCGCTGAGAGCTCTTGGCAGTGAAAACAAGAGAACGTTTATTTAACAAAGCCCAGAGATTGGAGTGAGCAAGTTGAGTGATGGAAACAAGTGGTCCCATGTCAAATAAACTCGTCACACACACGCTAGAGCACGCCTGGGGTGTGGGGCAGTCTCCGTCCCTCGTCAGTTTCACATCCACATGGGAGGTTTGTCTGAAGATCTGCTCCGGGAACTATTGTGTGGCAGGTCTCTGTCGTGCAGTACAGGGGCCAGACTCGATTGCAGTGCTCCCTTCTGGCCCGGGAAGCTCTGAAGGCGTGAAGAACCCAGGCTTGTTGAACCAGCTACCTTTCTGCCTGATAGAGCAGTGCTCACTCACTGTCCTTCCAGGCTTGGCTCTGATCTTCATTCAGGAGACCAGTCAGGCTGTCAGCTTGCCTGCTCGGTGAAAGTTACTGTGTGTTTCCTTGCAGTACCTGATATACCAGATTAATCCTTTGACCTTAGTCATAAGCAGCTCCCACGCCTGGCTGGTTGTTTTTCCTCATGGAGATTTCACAATCTTACGCCTGGTGCCTGGCTTGGTGGGCACATAGGCATCCATTGTAAGACCTATGATGCATATCTGACCAGTCTGATAGATGAGCCTCTGTCACCCCCTGTCTGCAAGGAACCTGGTTGAGGAGTGTCACCTCCCAGTTGTCTGCCTTATCTTCAGAACATACCTTTCAGTGTAGATACGGGACGCCTGAAATATGACCCATACGCACATTTATGACCAGTGGGAGAGACCTCACGTGCCACCCTTGGGTGCATATAACTGGCCTAGGGCATCCCTGTACAATTCTGTGGTCTCTCTGTGCTCTCTGCCAGAGAATCCTGGGTCCCGGTGAGCTCCGCCAGGGCTGATGGTGGGGGCCACGGGGTGGGGGTGGGGTCTGCGCCAGGCTCACGGCACTGACCCGAGCGCTCTGCGTCCCGCAGGTGCAAGAGCGGGACTGGAGAATGACCTTCCTGCCCCAGTTCCAGGCCTGTGTGCGCGCTGGCTCCTACAGCATCATGTGTAGCTACAACAGGTACCGGGCGAGGCGGGCCCGCGGCCGAACAGGCACTGAGATGGGGCACGGGGCAGGGGTCTCTGTGCTGCAGGCCGCTCCTTGCCTGTGCTCATCATCAGCTTATCCCGGGGCAGACGAGGGCTCTTCTCACACACACCCCGCTCTGCCCTGGGGGTGCAGGTCAGCAGGCCCAACCCCACAGCAGCTGTACAGTTTTCCAGCTGAACGGGGTTGGCTCTGTTTGGGACTTGGGTGGAGTCCCCAGGTGGCTCAGGAAGGGGCGCTATTCCACCCACATCTCTGTTGAGCCAATGCCCCTGCACGCTGCTCAGAGGCGCTGTCCTCTAGAAGAGAAGTCAAACCTCGGTCCTCTCCATCAGTCATTGCTAGTGATCTCATGGCACTTCCGGCAGGAGCCCTGTGGCCTGGGGTTCCCAGGTGGGCAGTTACATTCTGCTGAAGTAAATCCCCCTATAATTCCAACCGAGTGCAGTGTTCTCCTTCACTTCCTGTCCCAAACTGCCAGGCACTGTTAAACAGCTGCCATGCCCCGCCCCAGAGGTGGCTGCATTCGGCATTGCAATAACCGCCAGACCCAACCCGGCAGGATCAACGGCGTGCCCGCCTGCGCCAACAAGAAGCTTCTGACAGACATCCTGCGGGCAGAGTGGGGCTTCCAAGGCTACGTGGTGAGCGACGAAGGGGCTGTGGAGTTGATCATGCTGGCCCATCGCTACACACACAGCTTCCTGGAGACGGCCATCGGTGAGCGTGGGCGCACGGAGCCCATGGCCCAGGAGCCTGGCCCCACTTGGCCGAGAGCCGCCTGGGCTGGGAGCAGGGCAGGGCCCAGCTCCTGCTGATACTACTAGAGCAGAGCTGGCATCGGAGGGCAGGGGCACTGTCAGTGATGGGGTGTCGGGGGGGTGTGGGGAGAAGGTTGGGCACTGCTTTGATGGTCAGGACTCCTGGGTTCTATTCCCAGCTCTGCCACTGACCTGCTATGAGACCCTGGGCAAGTCACACACACGCACGTGCCTCAGTTTCCCCTCTGTATAAACCCTGCTGCTCCTCTTCCGTGAGGCCTAGTTAACAAGGATGCTGGTGCCGCAGTTCAAGAGCTGAGCTCATTGCCCCCAGACTGGCAGGTGCAGAGGCTACTCGGTTGGGTTGGGGGTCCTCGGGGGGAGGGGGCAGAGGCTGAGCCCAGCAGTAATGCGCTGTTTCCCATCTCTCCGCCGTGCTGCAGCCTCGGTGAACGCTGGCTGCAACCTGGAGCTGTCCTTCAGCCTGACGGAGAATGTCTTCATGAGCGTCAGCGAGGCTGTGGCCAAGGGCAACATCACGCTGGAGGTGAGAACTTCTGGGGGCAGCGCGGATGGGTGGATGGGAATGGCCTTGTGGGGTGGCAATACCAGAGCAGGGCATGGGGCAGGCAAGCTCAGCACTAGGGGCCCCGGGCCTGGGCTTACTTGGGCTGGCTCATCCTGCTTGGGGCTGGGAGGGCGCCAGGTGTGCCTGGCACTGGTGGGAGAGTGGATGTGGGGTGAGAGCCTGTCTCCCCCAAATCTGAGCTTGAGCCACCCCCTGAGCGGATGGGACTGGGATGTGGGGCTGCAGTGGCCCCCCCCCCCCCCCCCCAGATCTGAGCTCTGGCTGCCCCCTAGCTGGTGTAATGGGCTCTCGCTGCCCTTTGCAGACGGTGAGGGCCCGGGTCCGGCCACTCTTCCACACACGGCTGCGGCTGGGGGAGTTCGACCCCCCTGCCATGAACCCCTACAGCACCCTCGACCTGAGCGCCGTGCAGAGCCCCGCCCACAGGACCCTCGCCGTGGAGGCTGCCATCAAGAGCTTTGTGCTGCTGAAGAACAAGAGGGGGACGCTGCCCCTCAGCGCCCAGGCCCTGGCCGGCCAGCGCATCGCGGTGAGTGTCCCGCTCGGGGCGGGGGAATCTACTGGGGCCGCCGCGCCTGGGACTTCCTGGCTCGCGTGCCCCGGAGGTGGTGACCGCCCAGCAGAGCACGCAGCCCCTGGCATCCTCAGTCACTGCGTGCCCTGCCCCAGACCTGCCCCAGAGAACCGTGGCCGCGCTGGGGCTCCCTGCCCCACACCGGACACCTCAGCTGGGGACTGCGTGACACCAGGGGCACCCTGCCATGTTGACAGCCTGCCAGGGGCCCCACAGCCAACCCCCCCCGGAGCAAGCTGCATCTCCCCACCCTCCAGTACCAAAGGGTGGTCTGTGCAAACGGCAGGTCCCGGTGGGCACTGGGGCCTGGCTGATGAGAGCAAGAGGGAGCGAGGCATGGGGGGGCCCGGGTGGACACTGCACGGTGGGGGGTGGGGCACTGCACAGGGGGGCCTGGGGTGGGCGCTGCTCGATGGGGGACGGTGGGCGCTGCATGAGGGGACGGGGCGGCAGGTGTTGCTCAGTGGGGCCTGGACGGATGCTGCACAGTGAGGGGGGGCACTGCCCAGGTGAGCTTGGGGGGGGTGCTGTTGGATGGGGCCCAGGGACGGCAGGCGCTGCACGGGAGGGGGTGGCCGGGGTGGGGGGGGCAGCACAGCAGGCCTTCCCCCATAGTGAGGCTCAAAGCTGCCAGGGGCTGCATTAGGCCAGCGCTTGACCCACCCGGCTCATTCCATTGCTTCCGAATGCCTCCTCCCGTGGCCCCCCCGGCTTCTGTGCAGTGCCTGGGCCCTGGGGCTGGCAGGGTGGAGCGGGCGGCTCCTGTCCCACCCTCGGCTGTTTCCCCTCCACTGCAGGTGGTTGGTCCCTTTGCCGACAACCCCAGGGTGCTGTTTGGGGACTACGCGCCCATCCCGGACCCCCGGTACATCTACACCCCCAGGTAGGGCAAGAGCAGCCCCCCCCTCCTTGCTCCAGCCGTCAGCTGGGTGGGGAGGGTGTTGTGGCATTTCTCTGCTCCGCGGGCTGGGCTCATGGCACCACTCAGTTCCTGGTCCGAGCCGGGCAGCTCCCAGGGCAAAGGGGCATCAGTGGTACTCCCCCAACCCTGCCCGACACCTGGTGCAGAATTGCCCATTGGTTCCACTCGGCCCTGCCGGGGAGGCGGGTTCTCCGTCTGGAGGGGGTGCCCGAGTGCCACGGCCCCTGTATCCGTGACTTAGCTGATGGCAGGCTGGTCCCATCCCGGTGCAGGAGGGGCCTGGAGACCCTGCCAGCCAACATCACCTTCGCCGCAGGCTGCAGCGAGCCCAAATGCCAGCGGTACTCGCCGGGCGAGGTGGAGGGAGCGGTCCGGGCAGCCGACGTCGTTGTGGTGTGCTTGGGCACAGGTACGGGGGGCAAGAGGGCAGGTGGGGGGCAGCAGGGTCCCCAGGCGGTGGGTGGTGGCCCCAGTCCGGGCGTGAGGGGGTGGGCTCAGACCCCCTCTAGTCTCAGCTGCGCTGGCATTTGCCTTCCTGCCCCCCCACCCCTCCCCAGAGCCAGGCGCGGGGGCAGTGCTGGGCCTGTGGACTCGGGGCTCAGGCCTGCCGGTTGTGTGACGGGCCTCCCACCAAGGCAGCCCGCGAGTGCCCAGAGCCCGTAGGACCCAGGCCCCCCGGCGGGCTGCCGAAGGGCTTCTCCTCAGCATGGCAACTCCCACAATTCCTCGCTCCGCCGGGAGCCCTGCCGGCCTCCTGGCGCCCTCGGCTCCCCCCACGTCATGTCCCCGCTGGGTGGTGGGGTGGAGATGCGGCACATGGTCTGCACGGAGGGCGCGACCCAGCCGCTGGCAGCCCAGGGCAGGGGCGTCACAACTGACTGACACTGGGCTCCCCCTGCTCAGGGACTGACCTGGAGACAGAGGCGAACGACCGACGGGACCTGTCCCTGCCCGGGCACCAGCGGGAGCTGCTGCAGGACGCCGTGGCCTGGGGTGAGGTGGTTTAGGGCGCACTCGCACCCTGGGGCCTGCCGGGGAGGGGAATCTGGGCACCCGTGAGGAGCTGACGGGGGCAGGCTGTGTGTGAGCCCACCCTCGGGGGGAGCCCATCTTCCCATTGCCCTGCACGTGGGTCACCCTGGCGGGACTGAGCTCAGTGCCCCGCGTGCCCAACCCAGAGACCACAGTGATGGGCTCCCATGGAAGAGCCCAGCGGGACAGACAGTTGGGGTATTCGGAGCATTGCAGACCTCAGTCGGCCTGGTCTAGGGATGAGACCCCAGCATGCGCTGCCCCACGGGCCCGCCTCTGCCCCACGGGCCTCCCTGACCTAGTGTTGGGCCCCGGTGTGTTGCAGTCCCCCAAGCTGCCATGCCAAGGGGCGGGTCTCTGGACTGACCTGGCCTGTCCCTTCCAGCTGCCGGGCGCCCCGTCATCCTGCTGCTGTTCAACGCGGGGCCGCTGGACGTGGGCTGGGCCCAGGCCCACCACGGAGTGGGCGCCATCCTGGCCTGCTTCTTCCCAGCACAGGCCGCTGGCATCGCCATCCGCAAGGTGCTGCTGGGGGAGGAGGGGGCCAGCCCGGCGGGCAGGCTCCCAGCCACCTGGCCAGCTGGCATGGACCAGGTAAGGACCAAGGGCACCCGGTGCTGGGGGGCTCGGAAATCTGCTGGGTGCCCAGTGGGGGATGCCAGCTGACCTGGTGTGGTGACGCTCAATCCAGGAAACACATGACCTTTCTCCCAGCCCCACGGCACCTCCCTTGGGACCGGCTGCTCTGGGCCCAGCCCCACAGGACAGGGCTGTGAGCCCTGCCTCCCCCTCCCAGGGCTGGCATGGCCCTGCAGCCTGTGCCCATCCCTCCATGTGCCCATAGCCGGTGGGGCCCTGGACCCCCACCTATTCCCAGGGCCAGCATGGCACCGTGGCCCCATCCTGCCCCCTCCCAGGCCTTCATGGCACCGTGGTCTGTGGCTGCTGTCTTCCATCCCTTGTAATTCTCTGCAGGTGCCAGCCATGGAGAATTACACCATGGAGGGGCGCACATACCGGTACTATGGGCCAGAGGCCCCGCTCTACCCCTTCGGCTATGGACTGTCCTACACCACTTTCCTCTACCGGGACCTGGTCTTGAGCCCCACGGCGCTGCCCCTCTGCGCCAACCTCAGTGTCTCTGTGGTGGTGGAGAACACTGGGCAGAGGGATGGCGAAGAGGTGAGAGCTCTCCCTGCCCCGGATCAGTGGGGGGTGGGCAAAGGGGGTGTAGAGGGAGGGGCCTGTGAGGCAGGGCATGGCTTGGGGGATGCTGGTGGCTCCTCCCCTGTGGGGCCGGGGGCATCAGGGGGTGGCATCCTGCTGACTCCTGTGGCTTTGGGGTGAGGCAGAGCCGTGGTTCTGCCTCAGCCAGTGTCTCAGGTTGTCTCTGAGCGGGGACGCTGCCCGTGGAAAAGCAGCACCTGGCAGGACTCGTGTCCCTGCTGGCCTTGCCCTGGGTGCTTGGCTCCCCGTTGCTGTTCCCAGCCCGCCTCTCCCCTCCCTTCAGGTGGTGCAGCTGTACCTGCGTTGGGCGCAGCCCTCCGTGCCGGTGCCCCGCTGGCAGCTGGTCGGATTCCGCCGGGTGCCCGTTGCCGCAGGGCGGGCGGCGAAGCTGCTGTTCCTGGTGACCTACGTGCAGCGCGCCGTCTGGGCCGAGCAGTGGCTGCTGGAGCCGGGCGCCTTCACGCTCTTTGTGGGCGGACAGCAGCCGGGCCAGGAGACATGTGCCAGCTCTGAGGTCCTGCGGGCGGAGTTCGCTGTGACTGGCACCTCCCGACCCCTGAGCCGCTGCTAGGGACAGGGACTGGAATGGCAACTGCTGCACCAGGGCTCCGGCTGCTCCATGTACTGGGATCTGCAGGGGGCTAGCATGTGGCCGTATGCATTGGGATTGGGATCTGGCCTAGCACCCGGCTGGCTGTACCAGGAAGTAGGGGCACATGGCTGTCTGTATCAGGGTTGGGAGGGCCGGCTTGGCACCTGGCTGGCTGTACTAGGGGGGCTGCACCGGCAGCTGGCTGGCCATACTGGGGGGGCTGGGCCAGCACTTGGCTGGCTGTACTGGGGACAATGGGAGCTCATTCACTTGATGCACAATAAACTTTGCCCAGCGTTGACCCCTATGGAAGCTGCAGCTGGAAATGGGGGTGCTGAGGGACTGGGCTCCCCCATCTTTCTCCGCCTGCCCGTGCCAGGGCCTGGCAGCGCTGTTCCCCACCCGCAGCCATGCACTGCAGGCCAGCAGGGGGCGCTGGAGCCGGGGCAAGGGTTGGAGGGGGTCGTGGCAGGATTGCATGGGCCATGTGGCCAAATTGCGGCGAGAACTGAGCACAAGGAGGGGGGCACCTGGGTGCTGGTCGAACCCCTGCTTTGTGGGAGCCTCCCCCCAGACCAGAGGGGTGCCCAGGAGCAGCCCTCCTTGCTTTTCAGACAGGAACCCTCCCCCAGACAGCACCCCCAAGGGGGCCGCGTCTTCCCCACTGTGCCCAGGCCATGGGAGCAGCACAAAGCTCCTGGCACTGGGGTGGGGCACGCCGAACCGCCCTGCCACCAGGCACCCTCCTCCCAGCTGTCGTGCAGCCCTGTCTCCACTAGGTGGCGCCCCCCTTCCTTACAGCCCAGCCAGGCTCTGGCCAAGTGCAGGGAGGGGCTTTGAACTCGGGGCTGAGCAGGGCGAGAAGCCAGCCCTGGGCTGGCACCTGCCAGAGGCATTGCTCCGTCTGGGCCGGTCTGTCTCCAGCACCCATCCCCGTGGGCTCTGCCCGGATCGCCGAGCTCTGTTGCAGCACCAGTGACCCCCAGACTCCCCCACGGACAGGGCAGCCCGGGCACAGAGAGTGACTCACCGATGTGCCCAGCGAGTGACCCTGCGGTGGGCACTGCCCTGGGGCAGGAGCTTGGCCGAGCGCGCAGCCCTGCCACCTCCTGGCCCAACGGCTATGGGTCAGCCAGGGCCCTGCTGCCGCAGTGCCACTTGTCAGGAGGGACCTGGAGCCCAGCTCCCTCCTGCCCAGCCTGGCACAGGAGGGGATGATCCCAGCCCACATCCCCTCCCCTCCAGCAGGCTGCAGGGGCCAAGCCGGCTCCTGCTGCCTCCCCCGGGCCCCTCCCAGCAGCCAGGGCTTTTTCTGCTGAGCCCCATCCCGCTCTGGGACCCGTACGTCTGCCAGGGGCAGCTTGGTTTCCAGATGGCAATTGCCCCTGGTCCAACAGGGTTAAACAGGGCCATCTGCGCCGTTGTGCCCGTGCCATGCTGTGCTAGGGGTGGGTGGGGCAGGAGTAGTTCCCCTGGGCAGCCTCCGCCTGTCTGGCTGCATAGAGGGGCGCTGGCAGGCTACTGGGTCCCACCAGCGCAGGGGCTGGCTGGCTCAGGGACCGGGCAAGGAGCTGTTCCTGCCTGGGTGAGCCCTGCAGGCCAGCCCAGGGCAGGGGAACCAAGAGCTGGCCTCAGCGCCCTGTGTGAAATGAGTTACCAGGCTCAGTCCGGCGGTAGGGGACATGTGGGAGAGGGATGGACACGGGGACTGTGCTGGGGGGAGGTGGACAGTGCAGGGGGAGGATGGAGGATGTGGGGGCAGAGGGCAGGGGGGGTGGATGTGTGGGGGGAGGGGGATGACAAACCCCGCTGGCTCCCCCCCTTCCACCTGGCAGCTTGCCCCCCCCCCCCACACTCACACACAATGGGCAGGAAGGGATGGGGAGTCCCGCAGCTGCCTGAGGTCAGCAAGCCCCAGCAGGAAGGGGAAAGGGGCCAGGCCGGAACTCAGTCACGGGCCACGTGCACCTCCCCAGAGCCAGGGGGCATGGGGGCTGGGAGTGCCACACCAGGGTAGGGCTGCCCCCAGGGGCTCAGGGCCCGGCAGGGATGGATGGGGCTGGCTATGTGGTCACCAAGAGTGGCACGCCCATTCCTGCGATACACACGTGCACCCAGGCACACGCCGTGCACACACGGCCCTCCCTAGCCCCGCCCTCCTTTGATTTCTCTGTGATAGCGGGGGGGGGGGCCATGCTGGGCGTAGGCAGTTCTGAAGCTGGGCACTGGGTCAGGGGAGACCATTTGGGGCATGCCATGGGGCAGCAGTTTGGCCCCTGGCATGGGGGGGACAATTCATAGCTCTGGCACCCGGTGTGGGCATTCCCCAGCCCCGCTGCCTCCGCGGCTGCTCCCTCTGCAGCTCTGCACCTTACTGAGGCAGCGTCTGAGCGGCAGCAGCTGTGAGCAGGGTCTGGGCTGAGCCACAGGGAGTCAGAACCTGGCTCGCACCAGCCTCAGTCCTGTCTGCAGGGGAAGGATGGAGCAGGGCCCTCCCTATCTCTGCTTGCGGGGCTCAAGCGAGCATGGACCCAGCTCTGCCTTCCACGCAGCAGGGCAATGAAGGGGACCCGGCGCAGCCCTTGCCAAAGGGTTGGGCCTGCCCGGGGTGGGCTCTGTGCCCAGAGCCAATGCTGCTGGCAGGGCTGGCGGGACAATGCCAGGGTGGCACCAAGAGGGTCGCAGCTCTGTGCTCTGCATCCCAGGCGGTGCAGCGCCCTTCCTGGCAGGAGCAGCTGGGACCAGGCAGTGGCCAGCTCCATGGATGCCCCCATCCCCTCTGTTGGAGGCTGCATGTGGGGACAGGTCAGGCCTGCCCCATCTCACACAACACTGGCCTCTGCCCCCTGCCACAGGGACATTCCCAAGGGTGAGGGCTACAGACCCCAGTGCGTGCAGGCATGTGGCTGATCTCTTAGCCCCTGTGACTTTTCTTACGGCTCAGGGCTGGGGTGAGGACGGGGCTCCTTGCCCAGCTGTCCCCAGACTCCTGGGGCCGGGTCTCCACAGGGCTGTACAGTGCCACGCAGGGATCAGCGGCACTGGGGGCCACATGGTGGAGGTAGATGCTGCTCCTGGGATGGAGCCGGCCCTTCTATGGCACTTTCCATCTGAGCAGCCCAGGGTGCTGCCCAGCTCTCTCTGGGCGCTGTCGAAGGCTGCCGAGGGATCCTTCATCTCCCCCACAGAAGTGCAGCTGCCTCTGGGGTGTGCCATGGAAGTTGCTTAATGGCACACGGCAAATGCTGCCCAGCTGGTTGGGGCAGGGAGTGACGCTTGGACAGAGGGCTCAGGGGTGTTGCAGGAGGGGCATGGGGGAGTGTGGGTTGAGGACTGGGTCAGTCTGGCCCTGCAGCCCAAACCTGCTCTCGCCCCAGAGAAACCAGTCAGCCAACCGTGCTGCCAGGGCATCTGAGTGCAGCCGGCCACAGAGCTGCCCCTCCTCCAGAGCGACAGGAAATGGGGTGTGTGTGCGGCTGTGACCAGCTGTTTGTGTGACTAGCACTGGGTGTGTGGATGCACCCACAAATGTGGGTGCATGAACGTGTATGCACGTGGGTGCACAAGTGTTTGGGAGGGTCTGTCTCTGGGTGAATTTGTGTGTCTGTGTGTCACTCCCGCCAGCATCTGTTCCGCCAGCAAACTGAAAATAAACCCTGGCATTTCCAGCTGCTGCCTTTGGCTCTGGGGAGTCGCACAAGCTGCCTACCTGCTGGGGCCCTTTCCCAGCCTTCCAGGGACAAGGGGGCCCTGGGAGCTTGACGGGCACCGTGGGCCCGAGAAGCAGGCAGAGCCACAGGGCGAAGCAGAGTTCTGAGCCAGGCTCCTGCCATGCCAGCTGCAGGGCAATACTCGGATATCACCAAACCCCCCTCCCCCCGCACTGGGCCAGTGACACCAGCTCTGGGTACCCTGCCTGAGCTGAATGTGCTGGGAATTCGCGCTGGGCAGAGATGCTGAGCCATGGACCCCAGGTGGGCAAAGGCAGGGCAGAGTCACCGAGACTGAGGGCACCGGCCCTGCCGCAGATCCCAAGAGATGCACTGTCCCTGCTGTGCAGGGAGCCGCTCCCCCGGGCGGTGGACAAGGGGTGTCAGGCTGGAGGCCAGCAACGATTGCAAGGTCTGGTGACAAGGAGTAGGGAGCACGCCAGGCTGGATCGGGGCCAAGGAGTAGCCAGGGCCTGCTCTGGGATCCCTCCAGCCCAACTCCAGGCCCTGACAGACATGATCCCCTCCCCCAGCCCTGGAGAAGCCCTGGAGCACTGGGGAACATTCAGCTGGCAATGGCCCAGAGGGAGCAGGTGCCCTTCTCAGGGCAGGGCCGCTGGGCACTGGGCCGGCTCGCCCGCCCGCTGGATGGGGGAGAGCGCCCAGCTCCGAGAGCTGAGGGAGAAGCTGGCGGAGCTAATGTCGTTGCTGTAAGCTTTGCCCAGGAAGGCTGGCACCCTGGCTTCCCGCACAGGCCATGATGAGATCACACCGAGAGGCTACAGAGTTGGTTGTGTGGCCACGCCGGGGTGGGGTAGGAGCGGCCAGCCCGTCAGCTGGTCCCTTTGTCCCCCACACTCACGGTGAAAGTCACACGCCAGGAGTGACTCGGCCTCGCAGCCACCCACCGCTGCAACTGGGTGCTCGCCACGGCCCTGACTGAGGCTACGGCAGAGCAGAACCCACAGCAGCAGCCACCCAGTCACTGTTATCTATCCCCATCCACCCCTCTAGCTATCCATCCCCATCCACCCGCCTGTCTATCTATCTATCCCCCCACACCATCTATCCATCCCCATCCACCCCCCCATCTATCTATCCATCCCCATCCACCCCCCTGTCTATCTATCTATCCCTCCACACCATCTATCCATCCCCATACATCCCTCTATCTATCTATCTATCCCCATCCACCCCCCCATCTATCTATCCATCCCCATCCACCCCCCTGTCTATCTATCTATCCCTCCACACCATCTATCCATCCCCATACATCCCTCTATCTATCTATCTATCCCCATCCACCCCTCTAGCTATCCATCCCCATCCACCCGCCTGTCTATCTATCCCCCCACACCATCTATCCATCCCCATCCACCCCTCTAGCTATCCATCCCCATCCACCCCCTGTCTATCTATCTATCCCCCACACCATCTATCCATCCCCATCCACCCGCCTGTCTATCTATCTATCCCCCCACACCATCTATCTATCCCCATCCACCCCCCTGTCTATCTATCTATCCCCCACACCATCTATCCATCCCCATCCACCCGCCTGTCTATCTATCTATCCCCCCACACCATCTATCTATCCCCATCCACCCCCCTGTCTATCTATCTATCCCCCACACCATCTATCCATCCCCATCCACCCGCCTGTCTATCTATCTATCCCCCCACACCATCTATCTATCCCCATCCACCCCCCTGTCTATCTATCTATCCCCCCACACCATCTATCCATCCCCATCCATCCCTCTATCTATCCATCCCCATCCACCCCCCTGTCTATCTATCTATCCCCCACACCATCTATCCATCCCCATACATCCCTCTATCTATCTATCCATCCCCATCCACCCCTCTAGCTATCTATCCATCCCCATCCACCCCCTGTCTATCTATCCCCCCACACCATCTATCCATCCCCATACACCCCCCCATCTATCTATCTATCCCCATACACCCCCCTGTCTATCTATCTATCCCTCCACACCATCTATCTATCCCCATCCACCCCCCTGTCTATCTATCCCCCCACACCATCTATCCATCCCCATACACCCCCCCATCTATCTATCCATCCCTATCCACCCCCTCTATCTATCTATCCCCATACACCCCCTCTATCTATCTATCCATCCCCATCCACTCTATCTATCTATCTATCTATCTATCTATCTATCTATCTATCCTCCAGCTCAGGGATGAAAGGGACAGTGATAGCTGTGATGATGGGCTGCACTCCTCAGGTCTGTGCTCAGCACGTGTTCAACTGAAATCACAGCCTCCGGTTGCAGTAACGTACCATGAGCTGGAAGGAGGGAACCACAGGCCGTGGGGGAATTGGAATCTAAGAGGACAGAACTCTGTGTATGGGGGAGAGGTACTGTGCCCTGGGTAGCGAACCAGCAAGCCTGAGACTGTGAGCAAGGAGCCCCCAGTTTCAAGAAGAGGTAGCTTTGCTGTGCCATAAAGCCAGGACAGAACTAGATATTTGTCAGCGGCTCTGGGTGGCTCCGGGATGGAGCTGTTTGCATGTTAGGGGCTCAGCTGGGTGCTGGCTGCAAGAGGAGAGGGACCAACAGCCCCTAGGCACTGGCAGGCCAAAGCGGGAGAGCCCTAGCGAGTACTTTGCTCGATGATCTCAGCACCGCCTGCTATTTGCCCTGACCTCCTCCCTGTTTGTCTTTGGCTTAGAGCGCAAGGCCAGGGACCAGCCAATGCGCCCAGTTCATCAGGCGGCTCGAGACTTTGCTTCAACGCTTCTGATGAGACAGCGCAGCCATAGAGGCAGACTCCTGTGTGTGGGGGCAGTGGGGTTGTCCCTGGGGCATCTGTGGCGAGGCTGGGAGCCACTCCCCCTGATTGCTGAGGGCTAGGGAGGGGAAGAGGCCCTTTGCCCCTGCGCTCCCTCCAGCCCCCTTTAGGGACCTGAGCTGTGTCCCAGGCTCTGGCATGGCCAGCTCCGGGGTCTCAGGAGTGTGTCCGCAGGAGGCGACCAGGAGAGAGCAAAGCTCCATATAAATAAAGCACCAACCGCAGAGGCTCTCCCTGAGTGCGTCCCCTGATCCTGCTGGCACACACGGATTGCGTGAGCAAGGACCGCCAGGCTCAGCCCAAAGCCACAACTCAGCGACATGAGTACCCGCAGCCTGGGCTGGCAGCTCGAGCCACCTTGTGTCTGATCTGTTCCCCGAATCCATCCCAATTCGGTGCCTGTCCCGTGGCAGAGCTCGGCCCTTGCAGTGCTCCTGCAGGGGCCTTGCTGGCACGGCACTGGGCCAATTCACAGCAGAGACCCACGGGTCACCCCATCAGCGCACGCTCTCACTGGCTGGCTGGCACCTGGAGGCACGGGGCACCTAGCAACCACTAATTAACAATGGGTGCTGAGCACCTGTGCACCCACCGCATCTCCAGCAGACTGCAGCATTCCAGGGGCCCGGAGCGGGAGCAGCGATCCACCTGCAAAGCTGCCTCTGGGATCATATCCCCATCTTCCCAGTCAGATCCCACTGGGAAACGCAGGGGGGACTTTGCCTATAACCCCTGCACATACCCCCGCCCCCCGCCCAGAGGCAACCACCTCCCAGGTCTCAAGGTCAAGCTGCCTTGTGATTGAGCTCTGCCCGCGGAGCAGAGGAGAATGAGGAACACGCTGTCTCTGCCTTGAGGGCTAGGGGCTCTCTATCGGGCCAGCTTAGCACGTGCAGACACAATCATAATTAACTCATAGATTTTTCCATAAGGATTGGGAGGCTGGTTGCTTCCAGTATCCACAGGAACGAGCAAAAAACCAGTGACTCAATCTGCCGAGGAGCGGTCAATACACACTGAGGTTATTATACAAGCGTATTGACCGTCCTGGGCCGTGGAGGGCTCTGTGTACTTGCTCCTCTTCACTCTTGCTACACTGTAGTTTTCCACTTGGGCGTTTTCAGAATGACGGTTCCTAGAGTAACCAGAATCCCACTTCTCTGGGGACTGATGCTCCAGAGACCCACAGGCCAGTGGGGCAGAGAGCGGTGCAGGAGAAGGGCAGCTTGGGGAATGTGGTTCTTTGTGTCACATCACCACCCGGCCAGGAACAGGGCCAGAAATAACAGGGACAGCCACTGTTGTGGGGAGGATTTAGTGGGTTCTGAAATACTGTCTGGCGAGGAAGTCAGGAGTGCCGGTTCGGTGGCAGATCACACACGGACTGCCAAGGCAAAGGACCCCAGGCTGCCTCATGCACAGGGAAGGGGACCCGGCTGGCCTCACATTGTCTCTGGGGAAAGGGAAAGGTGACGACGGGTGGGGGGGGGGGTACCTGCGTGTATGAATTCTCTGTGAGATTCACAACTCACCCTGCGCTGCCAAGACCACTGGGAAGGGGGAGGGAGCTAGCTGCCTTTGTTGTTACCTCCATGTTGGACTGAAATTCCAAGGGGACGGGTAGAGGGTCGTTAATGTGGGATGCTCCTCTGTTCTAAAACACACATGCCAGGCAGGAGACTGGCTCCCATCCAGGGGAACTGGTCTGCCAGGGGAGAAGGCACCGGGCAAGGAAGCCTCCTGGGAGG
The DNA here is from genome assembly GCF_965140285.1 of Lepidochelys kempii. Classification (NCBI taxonomy): domain Eukaryota; kingdom Metazoa; phylum Chordata; order Testudines; family Cheloniidae; genus Lepidochelys; species Lepidochelys kempii. Next base: position 2,890,681 of record NC_136398.1, on the reverse strand, counting down.
GTCTGGTGACCACCTGTCGACTTGGATCCAGGAGTCACTGGACCAAGGGACTGAAAGGTTATAAAAGGAAGTGATGGGGCTTAACCCCCATTACCTGCTGGGCAAGGAAAAGAACTCCAATTAGTCATGCCCCACACCTGGCCTCCTGGCCTGAGGAGGGGGAGCTAAGCTGATAAGGAGCTGGGGTGCTCAGCTGAAGAGAGAGGACCTAGGAGGAAGGAAGCTCCCTCTCCCTGAGAAGGCCGGAGTTGGCAGGCTGAGGAAGGCAGTCGGGGCAGACTAACAGCCCCCCAGGAAGCGTGGGGCAGGAGAGAGGATGGGCGCAGGCTAGCCAAGGTCAGAGGAGGCGAGCTGGCAGGAGAAGGCTCCTTGTTTCGCAACCCAAGCCACGCATTGCAGCAGGAGGACCTTGACTGGCCAGAGGATCCTGACCCCAGCCCAAAGAATGCTCTGGAGTGGGGAGGAAACTGAGGCAGGGAAATCCAGGTAGGGTTTATGATGTTTGCATAGCTCTGTGTATTTCTGGTACTACTAATTAAAGAGCAGCGGTGGTTCAGAGTCTGGTGCAAAGTGCGTGTGAGGCATTGATGCCTACCACATGCCCAGCTGGAGAGGCCGTGCAGCAGGCTCCTGGGTGGGGCTCTGGTATAGAGGGTGTGTATCAGCTCTGGGAGGAGTCTGAGGGACGAGCCCTGGCTCCAGGGGCCCGGCAGTGGACTGCATGGCCACAGCTCTCAGGACGGGGTGCTGGACAGAAGATCTGCACCCCAGGAGTGTGCCCAGAGGCCCTCTCGTAGGAACAGTGCTTGGACTCTGTTCAGACTGCAGAAGCTTAAAACACCCAGGATCCAGAGTCTGGCTCCTCTCCTAGCAGGCCGGTGAGTGGCTAAGAGGGGGTGCTCAGCTGGAGCCATGACAGGGAAGCACCCCCATGACCCTTCCATAACACACTCCGCCGTTGCCCAGGCTCCTTATCCCCTGGCATACAGAAGGAGTCTCTGGGTGGGGGGAGTGCATTATGGGGATGCTAAGGGAAGTGGGGCTGGCTGGGGCCCTGAATCCAGAGAGAGGAGCTGGACCAGGCCTGGGGGAGGAGGGAGTGGAAGAGTGAGGCCCTGGGTCAGCAATAGGTCAGGCAGATGATCCTGTCCTCGGGGCCCGGGGACGCAGAGCGGGTGTGAGCAGCACTGTGAGATGCCAGGTCTCCTGCCCCACTCTGATGGGGGCAGCGACAGCCCTAGGCGTGGCTGAGCCTGCATCCAGCAAGGAGCCTGCCCCTGAGGCGGGAGCTGAGCCCATTCCTAGCAGGGAGCAGCTGCTTTACATCCTTCCCCACTATCTGCTTTGATTCCTAGTAGACCCCATGTGAGAGCTGAGCCATCGCGCGTCGAATCCCCCTCATTCCCCCCCCATTCCTCCCAGCAACCCCCACTGGCCCAGAAGCTCAGTGTATCCAAGTCAGCCTGGCAGCAGAGAAGGGGGAAGGAAAGACCCCTGCCCCAAGGCTGGCAACCCCCAGGCTGAGGGCTGCTGGAGAATCCCAGAGCACCACCCGATCCCTGTCCCTCTGATTGCGGCTGGGGGAACGCAAAGCCCCATCGCAGGGGCAGTTGGGGGGTTACTCTGGAGGTGCAGGGAGGGGTCTCCTTGCTCCCATTGTGTCCCTGAATGACCCCTTCACAGGTGCCATTGCCTCACCAAGCAAAAATGCCTTTGAGAGCTGCCTGGCTGCCTTGTCCGTGGCCGCCCACGGGGTCTCTGCTGAGCAGCCCTGTCTGGGCTCTGCTGGGGGTCCCTTGTCTGATGGCATTTGTCATGGCAATGAAAGGGCGTGGGGCTGCCGGAGACCCCCGGCAGGGGAGTGACAACACAGTGGCTCGCTGGGCCACTCAGTCAGGCAGAGTCAGCGGCTGAAGCCAGGGCTGGCTGGGCAAAAGCGGTAGCTATCCAGCCTTTCTTGGTATGTGGGGGGGTGGTTCCTCCTTTTGAGCCAGGCTGGGCGCAGGGAACAATCCTGCCCTGCTCGGCCTGGAGCTTCTCTGACCCTGTGAGCCACCACTGGGCATTGGAAAGCAGAGTCCCCATCCCGAGTGGCTGCTGTTTGCCCTCCCGAGTCTGCCGTGCCCCTACGTGCCCCAGCCAGCAGGGCATTGGAGCTTTGACTGGTGGGTAGGGGACCGGTTGGTAGCAGGGCCGCTGGGCAATTGCCCCCTGGATATTTGGGGCCGATTTCCCCCTCCCGCTCCGCGTGTCTGCAGGTTTATTCTGAGCATGATGCCAGCACGTGGTGAGGGAGGGTCCTGTCCCGTTGTTTGTCCTGCTCCTGATGCTGGGAGCACCCCCCCAACCCACCAGCAGGGGCCTGTGTGAGCCCCTTAGCATCTGTCTCCTGCTGTCCCAGGGGCTCTGCGGGGGGCACAGGCTGGCTGGGAGCTGCCCAGCTCCCCCCAGGCTCTGTGCCTGAGCTCCGCACACTCCTGGCACACAGCTGCCCCTCTCCAGGGTCAGGTCGCATGGCTCCCTTCGCTCTCCTTCCGTCGTACAGCATTCCCCGGGACAGAGTCAGCCAGGAGAGCGAGGCCAGACGGGGTTCGGGGAAACCTTGGCACTGTGCTGAGCTGGGCGAAAAGTCCCAGGGCTGGGAACGGGGGATGCCAAGTGCTGGGCTCAGGCAGAGCGGAGCTGGCCCTGGGCTAGGAGCTCAGCCTAGGAATCCTCCCCACGACCCACTGCTGCCTCCCTGCCACTCTCCCTCTTCAAGCTACTCCTCAGAGCCAGTGTCTTTATCGCCCTGATGGGCGAGACCAGCCTTGCCAGCGCCAATGTATCAAGGAGCTGAGCCCAGGAAGGACTCCTGGTGAGCACAGGCTGGATGGGCTCTGTCCCGCGCCAGCCTGTCCTGCCGCGTGGGCTGGCTGCGCCCGTGGGTCAGGCTCTGCTGCATCAGGAAGCACTTTATGCCACCTTCTCCTGGTGCTCAACTTCGTGGCCTCCTCTCCCTCCTTGACATGGCAAAGAGGGCTGGATCTCAGCATGCTCTGGTCTACATGGAGCCAAGATGGAGTGCCACCCACTGGGATCTGGGGGGCTGATCCTCTGAACGGGCGGCTGCCAGGTGTTCCATTCCCAGCACTCCGGGCGCGGCCCTCCACTTCCTGCTCTTGCCAAACTGGCCCCGGGTGAGCCAGCTCATTGGGGCCACCAGGCTCCCTGGCCCCTGAGTCACTCCTGGCATTCCCAGAGAGGGGAGGGTTTGGGAAACCCGTCTGGCGGTGGGTTGAAACAGCCAGCCTGGCTCTGAGAGCTAGTGATAGAAAGAATGTGATTTAGATCCAGACAGTGCTCTGCTATGGGGTGCATTTAAAGGCCCCACTCTTCTGGGTGATGGCAGGGTGAGGACAGAAGATTGAATTAGAGGCAAAGTTCCTTATTACTCCTAGCTGATGGGCAGCTAGTTGGCTAAAGGAAGGATGCACTTTGCTGGGCAATGGGCTGATCCCAGAGGCTAGAGACCAGGAAGCCCCATCAGCTCCCTCTCCCGGAAGGGACTGTTCCCTCCAGTCTATTCCCCATTGCAGCTTCTGACCACGGCGGTGAGCATGTGATAATGGTGGTTGAGGCCTCTGTGTTTGCAGACCCCTTCGGGTAGCGAAGCCCTGAACCACAGAGCAGGGCCTGTCACACAAACAGGTGCAGCCGCCAGCTACTGAGCACTGACCGCCCCACCCCAAGCAGCAGCAGGCCATGTCCCTGCATCCCCATGCCGGTCACACCATCCGCCTTGCCCAACCAGGCCCCCGTGGGCTGCTTTCCGCATCTTCTCCCAGCTCCTCCCTGCTGCCGGATTCCTGCCCGCACATACACCAGAGCCCTTCCTTAAACATGCAAATAACACCGGAATTTGCAGTCCCCAGCGAGATGCTGCTAATCCCCCCACAATGCTGCCAGTTGATAATCTAACCTCAAAGAGCCACAGGCAGTTTAGCGGAACAATGTATTGAATCTAACGATTCCCCGGCCCAGGCAAGCGGCCTATTGAGCACCGCCCTACCCCTGCAACACAATCAATAGGCTAATCCCACTGAGCCACTGGCGGCTTCAAAATACAGATTTAAGGGGCTAGTAGGTGGGTTTGGTTTTTTTAATCTTTCACTTTATTCTGCACATTCCTGGCTGGATTCCAGTGAGGGTAATGAGGTTCTGCCGGCAGAATGTAGCGGAGGTGGCTTCTTCTCTAGCCAACTGTTATACAGCGCCATTGGGAGTGTCCACCCACAGCAGTGTGCGTGGGGCCAGCAAAACCTCTGTTCACGTGAGCATCCCTTCCTGGTGCAAACAGCCCTGCCTGAGTCAGAGACAAGCTGTGTGAGACAGGGTGTGCAGGATGGTGCCCACTGAGTCAGGCTTACTGAGCCGGAGCCTCAGCTGGTGCAAATCTGTCACCCCCTTAATGTCAGTGATTTACACCCAACAAGTATCTGACCCCTGGGCTGCAGCAAATGACATGCAGGAGATGCTTCATTAAAGTCCCACCTCCCTCAATGACCCTGCTCCACCCCACCCCCACATCCTGTACTGGTGGCATGGCAGGGCACGATAGAGCAGAGCCATTGAACTGGAAGGAGACTCTGGGCTCCAAAGCACTTGCCCAGCAAGTGCTAGACTGGGTGTGAGGGGGCCAGCTGGAGAGCCTGGCGATGCTCCCTCTACCTGTTTGAGAGGTGCTCGTGCTGGATTGAACCCTCTCCTCTCCGGTGCAGGCCCAGGCAGAGCTGCAGGAGAGACTCTGCTCCTGTTTTAACTTGAGTTAATAACCATGACCAGAAATGTGTCCGGGAGCAGCTAGACTAGCATGCAGCCTCGTGTTAGCTGCAAACTAATTAAAAGAGCTGAGCACAAGCTCTCGTTTAGGCCCTGCACGTCTTCAGGACCCAACCACCAGCCCCAACAAGGGGGGTGGGTGACATTGTGGGGGAGGTTTTAGTCCTGTCCCACTAGTAAGGGGACTGAGACCCATGAAGCTCATTGCATGCAGGGTCCCCCGCCAAACAGCCATCACATGGTAACAACTTCAGGCTGCTGCTGACCCGGTGTGTACTTGGGTCAGTGATGTTGGCTCCTTACCTCCTGTGATGATCCCCTGAGCCAGCTGTGTCCATCGGCCCCTCTTAGAGCTTTGTGGCCTCCACTCAGTGTGGGAAGCCACAATTGTGACTAGGTTGTGGTTGGAAGCAGGACACCTAGCATGGACAAACGTCCAGCATCCAGTTGCTACCTGGAGCCTTCCCCCTTTGGGGTGGACAGGATGATTATTGGTGCAGTCGGGTTGTGGGTTTACTCCCTGCTCCCCTCACTGACCAGCCTGGTCACCTCAGCAGCATGTCGCACCTACCTTGACCCCTCTTCTCTGGGCCTTTGTGACAGCACCACAACTCGCCATGCATAAGCCCCTGGTGGCCCCAGCAAGAAGCAGGTTCAGCTGGTAGCAAGACCCAACACCAGGGTGTGCTGCACAGGCAGGGGAGCCTTTGGGGAGACACAAACCTGAGCTCCCTGCGGCTAGCCACTGGGGACTGCCTCAGAGGTGGCTGCATTGCAGTGGTGGGTGAAAGATACAGGCCCTGATCCCCATCACCCTTCTCAGGCCAAAGGATTTTGCCAGACAAAAGGGCTGAGTTTAGAACAGTGGGTGGCTGCGGAGCACCCTGGGCTCCTGGGGGAGGGAAGGTGCTGCATCAGTGTACGAGCACATTGAGGTGGGAAGGAAAGGTCCCATCTCCCTTCCCCTCATAGAAGGGAAAAGCAGGGGGAGGTCAGTGCTGTCAGAATAGGACTCTCAGTGAGTGGCTGGTAGCAGAGCCGCCTGCAGGCTGGGGAAAGGGGAGCAGGGAGGGGAGAGGATTTCGCAAGGGAGAGGCAAGGATTAAAATGGGGATGGTGACTCCTGGTTGGGAAACCAGTGTCTCTGCAGGATGATTCAAACTCCAGCCAATGCAACAAACTGGCCTGGCAGGTGCTGTGTGTCATGAGCCCCGGAGCCCTGCTGCAGCTGGTGACAGGGACAGTGGGACAGCCGGCAGCAGGCGGGGAGTAAAGACAGCCAGGGCAGGCATGGAGGGGAATGCACAGACTAGGCAGGCAAACTACTTCACCCCAGCATTAGCCCCAGGACTGAGGGACCCCCCTGCTCCCAGGATCCCTGGACCGGGTACCCCCAGGACTGGAGCCCCCTGCTCCCAGCATCCCCCAGCCGGGTACCCCCGGGACGGGAGCCCCCCTCCCCGCTCCCAGCATCCCCCGGCCGGGTACCCCCGGGACGGGAGCCCCCCTCCCCGCTCCCAGCATCCCCCGGCCGGGTACCCCCGGGACGGGAGCCCCCCTCCCCGCTCCCAGCATCCCCCGGCCGGGTACCCCCGGGACGGGAGCCCCCCTCCCCGCTCCCAGCATCCCCCGGCCGGGTACCCCCGGGACTGGAGCCCCCCTCCCCGCTCCCAGCATCCCCCGGCCGGGTACCCCCGGGACTGGAGCCCCCCTCCCCGCTCCCAGCATCCCCCGGCCGGGTACCCCCGGGACGGGAGCCCCCCTCCCCGCTCCCAGCATCCCCCGGCCGGGTACCCCCGGGACGGGAGCCCCCCTCCCCGCTCCCAGCATCCCCCGGCCGGGTACCCCCGGGACGGGAGCCCCCCTCCCCGCTCCCAGCATCCCCCGGCCGGGTACCCCCGGGACGGGAGCCCCCCTCCCCGCATCCCCCGGCCGGGTACCCCCGGGACGGGAGCCCCCCTCCCCGCTCCCAGCATCCCCCGGCCGGGTACCCCCGGGACGGGAGCCCCCCTCCCCGCTCCCAGCATCCCCCGGCCGGGTACCCCCGGGACTGGAGCTCCCCTCCCCGCATCCCCCGGCCGGGTACCCCCGGGACTGGAGCTCCCCTCCCCGCTCCCAGCATCCCCCGGCCGGGTACCCCCGGGACTGGAGCCCCCCTCCCCGCTCCCAGCATCCCCCGGCCGGGTACCCCCGGGACTGGAGCCCCCCTCCCCGCTCCCAGCATCCCCCGGCCGGGTACCCCCGGGACTGGAGCCCCCCTCCCCGCTCCCAGCTGGCGCCCGGCTGCTCCTGCCCCTTCTTTCTTTCCTAAGTGAGTCACCAGCCGCGGCTCGCCAAAGAATCCAACTTTCCCTAGATAGTCTCAGCGCGCTGCTGGACACGACCAAGAGGCAGGGGGAAGCCTGAGCTGCCCGGGCCCCTCGGCTCTCCCCCGCCGGGCACCCAGCGCGCAGGCCGGGGCGCGCCGTCCTCGGCGCAGGGCAGAGGATTCCTGGCCACCCCGCGTCCCAGAGCAGGCGTCCCCCGGTCCCCCGGCCTCTCCCGGGGCGAGGCAGAGACCCCCCTCCCGGCTGGGTGGGCAGGCATGGTAGGGGCCTCCCCCGGAGTCCGGGCAGGGACCGGGCTGGCGGCGGTACAATAGCGCCGGGGCTCGCTGCTGCCCCATCAGCTGCTGGCGGGGGGCGCGGGGTCCTTTGCCTGGGGGCGTCTCGGGCCCAGTCCTGCAGCCCCCCCCCCCAGCTCCCAGCCGGGCTGCACCCCCCGGGCCAGGGCTGGAGAGCCCCGGGGCCCCGCGTCCATTTCCCCGCCGGCGGCGGGGTCCTGCACCCCGGGGCGGCGCGTGGTGTTTCCGCGGGGGGCCCGGGAATGAGCCGGAGCTGATACCGCCCCCCCTCCCCCTGGAAGGGGCTGGGTTGGATCCGGGGCGGGATGAGCCTGCGGCGGAGCCAGGCGGAAAAGGGGCAGAGGAGTGACTGACTCGTCGCCGATCCCGCTGCTGTGTGGCTGGGTTTAAAACACCGGGGCGGGGGGGGGGGAACCACAACAGAGCGAGCAGCGCCCTCCCCGGCACGGCATGGAGAGGCGGCCGGCGGCGCGGGAGGCCGAGGCGATGCGGCACCGAGCCCAAGGTAAAGAGCTGCGTGGGGCCCTTTGGGCAGCACTGGGGGGGTCATGAGATACTGTGTGCCCCTCCCCCCAATGGTTGGTCTCCAGCCTCCTCCCCGGGGGGGGAGGTTTGCAGCCCGGCAGGCGAAAAAGCAGCATCAAGTCGGGGCCGGTCTCCGCGAAGCGCCAGGGCCCCCCCCCCCCGCTCCATTGTGCGCCCCTCGCCAGGGAGCGGCGCGCCCCGGCCTCTCCTGCCGCCCGCCCGCCCCTCTCCAGCGTGGGGCTCTGCGGTTAAATGCCCCCCCCGCCCCCTGCTGTCGGGACGTGCCAGGGGCTCTGCCCCCCCACCCCCCAGAGCCCGAGCCCCACAGGGGGGGCTGGGGAGGGGCCGCTCCCGGCCCTGCTGCCCGGCCTCCCCTGCCAGCGGCCGCGGCGCGGGGCTAGGGCTGGTCCCGGTCCCGGTCCCGGTCCCGCTCGCAGGGGAAGCTCGTGGCGGTGCCTGGGCGCCAGGCTGGAGATGGGGGAGTTCCCCGCCGGGGGGGGTCCCCCAGCCTGCCGCCTCCCTGAGCTCCAGGAGCCATGAGATCATCGGCTCTGAACTCCTGGATTCCTCCCCAGCGCCGGGCCCAGGGACTCGGGCTGGGCTGGAGCATCTCGCCCAGCGCCTCTGCTGGAGGGGTGGCTGGGAGGGTACTGGGCAAACGGCGGCTGGCCTTGGGTACAGTCCCGCGCCCAGGCTAGCGGGGCCGGACGGGGACCCCCAGCCGGGCTGCAGAGCTAACGGAGTGTGAAGAACCGGGGGCGGCCTTCCGGTCTCTGCGCCACGCTGGGGCTGGGCCCCGCTCCCCGCCGCCCAAACCTGCCTGTCCAGGGGCTTTCTGTGCTGGGGGGCCACACGGCTGCGGGGAGAGGGGTGATCTTGGTGGGGGCTCTGGCCTGGCGAGGGGGGCGCTCAGACCCCTTCTCGGGAGGAGGGAGTTTGGGGGGGGGCACGGCCCCTCCTCCAGCTGGGTAGAAACCCCTGAATTCAGTCCTAGGCGGGGGGTGGGGGGGTTTCCAGGGGGCGGTTTGGAGTCTTCCCCAGCAGGAGCAGAGGGCTGCTGTCTTGGAGCCAGGTCCCAGAGATGTCCTAATTTAGGCTAGGCCCAGGAGCTCAGCCTCGCCCTGCAGTGTTTGCAGCCCAGACGTGACTGAACCGGGCTGGGGCACAGTCACAGGGCTCCGCAAATCAGGAGTGACTCCTGCAGTCTGGGCCCCCCAGCTGGTGTGGATGGGTGCCGCTCCCATTGGAATGAACAGGCCAGATCCACTGACCTCTGTGTGGAGCTGTGATTTACACCAGGAGAATTGGCATCTGAGTAGAAGATGGTGCCAGAGGGGACCTGATTCTGCGCTTGCCCATCCCAGCGTAAATCAGGAGTCACTCTGGGGACACAGACAAGTCTGAGTGGGGTGAGGGGAGAATTGTGCCCCTGGGGGTACGGGTCCCGCTGAACGACCAGCTCCTGTGGGCGTCCCAGTTTTGCAGAGCTCAGGGCAGTTTGGCAGGCCCCACGCTCTCCAGAGAGGTCTCCTCGCCATCCAGCTGGGCAGGCAGATAGACCCAGTTGAAATGGAGGGTCCAGGGGAAGACAGTGCCCCCTCCCTGGAGTTTTAGGGACCAGGAGGAAAGGAGCTAACATAGTCTCAGTAGGCCCACAGAGAGCCAAGCCTGCAGCCCTTAGGAGCTAATTAGATTCACTCAAGTGGCTGCAAGATAGAAGTTGCCCTTGACAAGACCTTTCCAGACAGCAGCAGCCTCTGTCGTGCAGTGCAGAGAGGACAGATCTTGGTGCTTCTGGATGTGTCTGGTCCCCCACTGAGCTGCAGGGGGCATTGGGGCTGCTGTGGGTGAGACCAGTGTTCCCCCAGGACCAGCCTGCTTATCCTCTCCCTTTGCCCTGGGGCATCACCGGCACGGGTCCCCAGCCCTGACGCATGGTAGGGGCATGGGCCAGGCCTGAGGAGGGGTGGCACTAACATGGGTCAACTGAATCTCTCCCCCAGGTCTCATCCTCTTGCATGCTGGCCCCCCTTCCTTCAGGAGCAGAGTTGGGGTGACGGGGGGCGTTAATTTTGTTCTCCCTCATCGCTAGGTTTCTTCCACTCTGCACAGGTGGCCCCTCCCCAATGCCAGTGGCTTCAGCCCCCTGGCACACAGGGTGCGGGGGCACATCTGCTGGGTCATGAAATCCAGAACCAAAGCAGGCACCTGCAGGGGATTCTGTGCCCACCCTGCCCTGTCTGTCGCTGCTCCTCATACCCCTGCTGTGGCTGAGGGCAGAGCTGCGCCAGCCCCAGTCAGAGCTTGGTTGGCATCCGTGTGATTAGCTGTTTGGTCTCTGCTGAGCGCCACAGTACCCATCTCTGCAGCTTTCCCAGGCCGTCCGCAGTGTCGGGCAACCTGGGTACAACACGTCCGGCCTCTGACACTGCTCCGTCTTGCTGTGGAGATCTGGGAGCTCACTGTGTCCCTGAACCGTGTGACAGCAGCCCTGCTTATCCAGACCCTGGGATTGGCTGGAGACGTGGTTAAAACGCTGTCAGGTCTTGTCTACACCACAGGGCACAGTGGTGTGTTAGCTCATAACCGGGTCCCCCCAACATGGTTACCTGCGCAGCATGGCTGCCTCCTAGACCTAAGTGAGGAAGGCAGGAGGCTGGTGTTATGGGTGGGAAGGCAAAAGGCCTTTCATGGTGGCTGCGGGGTGGGAGGACATCGGGGGACAGATGCTGAGGATGCAACATCCATGTGTGGCTGCCTCCTGCTGCATTTCTGGGCAGGTTTATGGCATTCCTTGGTGCAGTGCTGCTGTACCCCAGCCAGGGGTTTGCTGTCTCCCTGGTGGGTCACAGGAGCAGCCAGGCCTGAATCTGCAGCTTTGCCCAACGCTGCTGAATTCTCTTGCTCCTGGGCAGCTGGAGGGAGGGCAGCGGCTGGCTGGAGCTGAGTCTGCTGGAGCCAGGATTTGTTTTGGCTCTGAGACTCTCCAAGGGACCCAGCCAAATGCTCTTTGGCCCTGTCTGTGTTGGTATCTCTGGGCGGAGGCAGGGCAGCCCTGTGACTAAGCATGGCTTTGTGGCAGGCCTGTCTTTCCACTGATGGAGGAAGAGGGAAGGCCCGGCTGCCCCCTCCCCCCTCCGTCCCCGATGCCCTGTTGCAGGAGTGGGAGGGACAGCTGCTGTGATTCATGGAGGCCTGAGTCTGCATGGGCCTGTGGTGGCTGTTCGGGGGAGGGGAGGACAGTGTTGGCAGCGGAAACAGAGGAACCAGGGCCCTTCAGAGCTCGCGGCTGCTGGTCGCAGGCAGGCGAACCGGCCCTAAATGCCGAGCTGCAGTCCTGGGGCCCTGCAGCCTTTGATAAATACTGTGTTTAACGAGAAAACTGCAGACGTATTGTCTGTGCCTGGCTCTCGGCTCCTCCGATAGGCCTGGCTTTCCGTTGTTTATAGCTGAGCAGAACAGTTCTGTCCCTCGTGGTGGTGATGTCCTGTGCCTGGCGGCGTGTGCATGTGCCTAAAATATCCAGGCTGCTCTGGCCGGGCAGTGGTGGCAAGTTGGCTGGGAATAGTGCCCTGCCGCCAGACACCCCAGGGATTTTAGTGTGTCCCACCAATATGCTCCGAAGCTAGTTTGTTGTTAGTCTCCTAGCAGGAAGACAATGGGAATGGGGGGTGGGAGGGAGAGCCAGGTGCTAACCCTCTGGAAGATGTGATAACAGCTTTACAGCCTGCCGCATGCCACAGTCCTGGGGACAAGTTATCTCTTTAGCTTTTCAAAAGGATATTATCAAGTTGCGTTAGGCCCGACTTTGCAGAAGGGGTCTCTCTGAAGCCTGGCACGAATAGCAACGAGTTTGTATTTCTGGGGGAAAGGGGTTAGTTTAAACATTTCCCCCTTTCTATTAATTTTGGTCAGTCCAAACTGCTTGGAGAGTGGAATCGCCCTGTCTCTGCCCATTGCTCCGGCTGCGTGAAACAGCCCTGAGCCCATGGGGACGAGGAAACATGGGGTGAAATCTGTCCCCAGCTCAACTTATTTTGCCACTGGCTTCAATGGGACTGGGATTTCACCTGCCCGAGGTGTTTACACTCCTTTGGGTGGTCTTGAGCTGGCTGTCGTGCAGGGGAGGGCCAGGCATCTTCCAATTGACCTGGACAGGGCTTGGCAGAGACCTGGACAGGGCTTCGCAGAGGAACAACGGGTGCAATGCGTCCCCTAGCAAGCCAACCAGGGTGCTGGTGGCACAGATCTAGGACTGGGCGAGGAAGGGCAGCTCTGTGGAGCCATCAGCAGGGAGATGATAGCTAAATGCAAGCAGCTGGGTGTGGCCAGACAAGGATAAGGGCAGAGCGGGCACAGGCCTGTGCCCGATGGTCTCTTTCCTCTTCCCACTGGCACTGGAGACCCCAAATACAGAGAACTTGGGTCACCAGCCAAAGCAGGGATTCTGGAGGAAGCCAGCTCAGGGAGAGGATGGAAGGTGGGGTGGGGTGGCCGAGGCCACCCTGATTGCTTTTCTGAGCGATGCAACATGCAGAACTGCAGTGTGACAGCCCTGGAGTGCATTGTCCAAAAGACTTAGTGCAGCTTTCACTCCAGAGAGCACTCTGAGCAGTGCCGACTTGGGGTGGAGCTGCCCTGCACCAGAGCCCAGCGCTAGGGAAATGGCCGGCCTCATCGCTGGGAGAACAGCAGGCTCTGTGAGCTGGGTCCTGCTAGCGATCTAGGGCTCATGCTTCAGGGTTAATGCCAGTGGTCTCATTCGCAGAGGTGCTGTGCACCCCTGCTCCAGTTAGAGTCAATGCAAGTGGCAGATGCTCAGCACCTCTGCAAATTAGGTTGACAGGCCTGATTTCTGGAAGGAGCTGAGCTCCTACTTAGGGACTGGGACAAGGGCCAGGCTTTCAGAAGTGCCCAGCAGCAGCCAGGTGGCACTGATGGGCAGGTTTTCTCAAGAGCTGAGCACCTGACTCACCAAGGTCTGCTAGCAATTCGGCCCATGCTGTAAGCTGCTGCTGCTCAGGTCATCCTCGGGCACTTCCTATCGAGCTGGCCCGATGGGTGTCTGGTCGCAGAGCGTGCCCTGGGGGTCTAGCGCTGACTCAGGGCCGGTCCAGTGCAGATATAGCTGCATGTGAAATTCATGACTGGGAGGCATGGGGCTTGAAAGCAGCTCAGGTTCTCTGGCCGGTTTTCCTTTGTTTATTTTAAATGAACTGTAAACAACCCGAGGCTCCATCCCAGCACTGCCCTGAGATCCTGCCTCCCTGAGTTCCCCTGTCACTCCTCACTCCACATCCTGGACGCTGCCCTGCCGCATGGCTGCTCTGCCTTGCCCCTGCGCAGTGCTTTGGGGCAGAGGACGCTGGGGGCTGGGGGTCACTACTGCAGTGAAGTATTATCAGCTCCTGCACCACGAGCAGGCCTCCCTTGCTCCTCGAGGATTGCTCCGGCGCCCCACAAGCTATGGGGATGCAGCAGGTTATCCATGTGGGGGACAAGGGAGGCCGCATCACGGGTCAGATTAGCATTAGGAAGGTCTTTGGGGCAGTGTCAGTCTCTCCTCTAAGCTTGGTGACGGCTCAGCAGGCCCCTGTGAGCTGGGTAGAACAGCCCTCGCAGATCCCCCAAATAAGGAGCAAGCGGAAATGTGATGGGCACCCTGGGAAGCAGAGAGCCCCTTAAAATGCAGGCTGACCTGGAGAGGGCATCTGGACAACCCCCTGCCAGAGTCTGGGGAGAGTTGGGAAGCTTCAGGCTTTGGTTCCAGTCTGTTTTGCTTTTGGGTTCTCCCACTCTGACCTGTGGGCCCGGATGACTCTGGTGCAAACAGTGCAGGGGAAGGGTTAACCCCCTGGCCCCAGCTCTGGTTTCACTGGGAGGATGAATGAATGCTGGGGAAGGTACTGGTGGCGCAGTCTGTGAATATTCATAAACCCAGCGACAGCTTCCCTGCCAGCCCCTGGGCCTGAGCCTGCTACACCCCCCTTCAGACCCCAGGGCAGCTGGGAGCCAGACCCGAACGGGAGCAGCCCGGTTTCATTTCGGAGTTCTGGAAGACAGTCCTGGGGAGCGTTGGCTTCCCCTGGGCACCAAGCCCAGGTGCTGTGGGACCTGGCTGCCAGCTGAAGGGGGAGGGTCGCAGTCTCTGTGTCATGAGTGCCCCTTTGTGTGGCATCTGTCTGTGCTGGGCTGGCACGGAAGGGCAGAGGTTCCATTCAGCTCTTTGCCCTCAGACTTGTCGTGGGTGCTCTCTGGGTCGGCCATGGCATCCTGCTGTAGGGCAAGCAGACCTGCAGCTCTGCGCTGTTGTGGGGTGGGCGTGCGAGCGGCACTGTGAGCAGAGGAGCAGATGTACCTGCCAGGAGCTGCGCCAGGCGCGGGCTGCTTAGTTACACTCTCAGATGCTGTCATCCAGGTGTGACGGATACAGTTGTTCATGCTAATCCCCCGGAAGCTGCGTGTGTGTGAGCAATTGGGTGTGTGGCTTTGCAGCATGTCTGAGACACGCTCCACTGCTCCTGATCATCCCGTGGGAGGGCAGGAAGGCTGCAGAATGGGGACCGGGGGCTTCCCCTCTAGGGGTGCTGGCTCTGATCCTGCCCCAGGGCAGGGGCTGGCTGACTCAGAGGCAGGGAATGGGATGGGGGCTTTTTCCCTCTAGGGTGCTGGTTCCAATCTGGTGTCGGGTTAGTAGTGACCAGCAGTTGTTCCCACCTGATGACGTTCTCACCTGATGAGGGTTCGGCCTGTGTAACGTGATCCAGGTTTCTGTGGGCGCCCTCGGGCAATGGACCCTAGTTGGTCGTTGCAGTGAGGAGGCCAAGGACTGAATGAGCCATGGAGATTGCACCATCCCTTACCTGCTAGAGAGCTTTCTTTGAGTCATTGAGACACATTGGCCTGAGTGGGAGTAGAGGAGGTGGCCCCCGGATGGGGAGGGGACCCCCCCTCCCAGGGCAGGCAGCGGGGTGCCCTTCTCGAGCCCCGCGTGCTCCCCAATGATGGAAGAGCCCAGGTCTGTCTGCCAGGGCCTGGGCTATGGGGCAGAGGGGCAGCGGCTGGATTCAGAGGCCCTTGCCATGCCCTGGTGTGCTGAGCTGGGGTAGGAGTTGGCCCTCTGCGAGCTGTGTGAGTGGTTTGGGCAGAAGCAACTGTGCTCACCCGGGAGTGAGCGACACACCGATGGCCTCATGCCCAAGGCGGCCCAGTTACTTGGCCTCCGCCCAGTGCAGCAGAATCCCTCTGTTCAAGGGACAGTGGCTCTGTGGCGCCCAGCGCGGTGACTGCTTCAGTCCCCGGGTCTTGGCGTTGGGCTTCTTTGTTTTATCCCCCCAAACAAATTCTTCCTCAAACAGCCAAACCCTGCAGCCTGTTGTCCGCGAGCAACAAGAACCCTGCAGTGACGAGCCAGCCCCAGCCGCTTGCGCATCTTCCAGTGACCAGCTGCACTGACCCGAGCATTCAGCTGAATTCCCTATTGGCTCCTCTTTGTGCCACGCTCCCAGGCCCTTGGCAGCAGTATCCAGCATGGCAGGATTCAGCTGGAAATAAGCTTTGACAGCCGATGGGAGACCTCTCTATCCACCCCCCATGGCAGCCTGCTCTGGGGTGGGGATCCCTCTGTGCCGCTGTCTGGCCCTGGGTGGGGAGCTGCCAAAGCCCACGTCCGGCTGGCTGTGGACTGCACACTGCCCAGATGGGCTCTGGAAAGCCACGTTTTAACTTCCTTTGCTTGGCTCAATGCTGGGCTGCCCACCTGCTGCCCTGTAACTGGGAACCTGCTGGCGCCGTCCCATCCCAGCCGTGCACATGCAGAGACTTGACACCCCGCCCCGATGACTGTGAGAGGCTCCCCGTGAGCGGGTGATGAGCTGAGCACGGTTAGGGGTTGCAGCGCGGAGAGCTGAGTCAGCACCAGATTGCACAAGAAAGACCCTCCAAGGAAAGCTGTGCCATCAGCCCGTGCCCGTGTGTGTGCGCAGCCCAGGGGATATCGCCTGTCCTGTGTTGTTGCTTGGGAGACCGCAGGTACCCGCACGATGCCTGCTTTTGCACTCGTGTCCCCAGGGCGCCGCTGGGTCAGCGCTGCACAAGCAGCCAAGGGGGCTCACAGAGCTGAGAGCAGCCCTCTGAGATGGAGACTGGGGACCCACGCATGCTTGGGAGTTAGCTCCACTTCTTCGGTTTTGCTCAGCCTTGGCCCCGCCTGACTCTGGGCTGCCGCAGCATCCAGCGGAGACTCCTGGCTCTTCCTCTTCCCTGCTCTGGCAGTGCCGTAGGCCGGGCTTTCCACAGGCTCATGACTGGCTGCTGGGGTTGGCCAGGCAGTGCCAAGACCGGAGATAGCTATTCATCTGCACTCCGGCAGCACCCAGGAGCGGCACCCATGGAGCAGGAGCTCGCTGCACTCGGTGTGATTCAGAGACAACAAAGCCCCAAGGCGCCTCCAGTCTCGGAGGTGGGCACCGGCAGAGCTGGGAGCACCAGGAACCAAGGAGGCAGCGTTGGCCCACGTGAGAGGCAGTGGGCTCAGTGGCGTGGGCAGTGGGGTGTGGGCTGGGCTCTGCGCTGTGGCTCTGGAGGGAGCCAAGGCCGAAGCTGGTGTCCTGGTGTCTCTCCCCCTCCCAAGTGCAGAGGGAGGCAGGGGCTGCGACTGGGCTGCCCTCTCTTCGGGATCAGCCTTGCTCGGGGACGAAGGGAAGCAGGCCGGTGAGATGCAGCTCCTGGCTCATTGCCAGGCCTGGCGTCACCGCTGTGCCCCGCCCTTCAGGGGCTAGGTAAGGGCGTTAGCTCAGAGCTTCGCCGGGCCCAGGCGTGTGTGAAGCCTGGATCTTCCCCTGCATAAGCTGCTGACGCTAGAAGGGACGCTGGTGCAAAGCGGGGCCGGGTGAGGGCACAGGGACCCCAGCCTGGCATGCTGCAGCCTGCTAGTGACGTCAGCCCAAAGGCCTGGGAAGGGGCAGGGCCCCGGGACTGTGATGATGGGAGATGCTCTGATCCTCTGTGTGTCTGGCAGCTCCCAGCAGGGCCCTGGGAAAGTGCCTCTTCCTACAGAGCCAAGCGCCTCTGTCCCCTCCAGCAGAGGCCCTGCTGGGGCAGAGCACTTATCCCAGCAGCCAGGCCAGGGGTGCCGCGCCCCTCCGTCCTCAGGAGGGATCCAAGGCCCCTCCTTGAGCCCCAGGACAGCCCGGCCCTGAGGGGTCCCAGTGAGCATCCAGTCTGTTAGCAGGGTGCTTCCCAGCCTCTCGGAGCAGCTGCCCCATGTTACCAGGCTAAGCCCCAGTGCTCTGCGCAGCTGCGTGTGTTCGTGCCTGCCATGGGGCCCCGAGCGAGGCGGCATGGAGAGCGTAGGCAGCCAAGGAGGGCCTGAACATTGCTTAGCCCTGGGGCCTGTGCCCAGCTCCATCTCTCTGGTGGGGGCCCTGCAGGAGGGCACCCCAGCCAGCGCCCATCAGACGCCTGGGGCAGTGCGAGCAGGCGGACTTGTGGCACGTGCCCAGAGAGAGCAAAGTGTCCCTCCGGTTGGCTTGTTGCAATGGTTTCTCGCCTAGTGTAGACAGGGCCTTGCCAGCAGAGATGCCCCCAGTGCTTGTGTGCCGTGGTGATGGCAGGATTTTGAGCTGGCTGCAGGGGTGTGTGTGTCCTGCCTGGCTCCAATGGCTTTGACACTTTTCCTGTACTGAGCATCCCTCCTGCTGCCCCCTCCCCACCCCCGACACCACGGAGACGGGAGCGAGCAGGCCCTGCCATTCCGCGACCTCGCCCCCCTGCACGCCAGCCATGGGAGCTGGGGGCACTCTGGGCCCAAGGGCTCGCCACAGCAAGCGTGGAGTTGCCTGGCGTGCCCTGGAATCGCCAGTCTGCACCAGGCGAATGGGAAACACCTGTGTCTGGGGATTCGGCGGGGGGGAGCCTGGCTCTGTGCATGCGTGGGGGGAGTTCATCCCCTCTGGAATTCCCTCCCCGCTCGCAGGACACCCACCCTGACCGCTGTCCTGGTAGACAAACAGCATCGGGTTTCGGGGCAGCTGCTGGGATGAGACAGCGACAGCTGGCGACAGGCTGGGGCGGGGTAGGGCAGGGTCAGTGCAGGGGCCGACAGAAGCGCTGCCCCAGCCGAAGAAATTCTGGCCTCTCTGGTCACCTAGCCACGGGCTGCAGGAAGGATCTTGGCCTGGCCGGTGAACTGGCCTAGATGGGCCCTGGAGGCTCGGGCCGGCAGCCCCAGCTCCGTAGTACTGCCCCAGTAAGGGGGTGGTGTTTCCTGTCTGCCTGGTGCTAACTGGATGTACGTTAGCCTTGCTGACTCCATGCCCAGGGAGAGGAGCTCTCTGCAGCGTCAAGGATCCAGACCTGCAGCCGTTGGGGGCCAGGAACCCGCCTCCAGGCCTGTTTCTCTGGCATCATGTTCTCGGTGAGCTCTTCCAAGAGGCTAAGCTGCAAGTGAGGGAACCGGGGGTCCCTAATGGCCGCCAGCAGCCTGGTCCCCATCCTACATCTTATCTCACACACCGCTGATACTGCAGCATGACATGGCCTCATGCAGCCCTGGTGCATTGGGATCCGCGCTGGCTGCGAGGGGAGAGCGCCCCGACTGCGTCCCCCAGCCTGCTTCCCGAAGCACCGGCTGGGCTTTCCTAGGAGGGTTCCCATCTGCCCACTGGCCAAGCCTGACCCTGCCGAGCCCACTAATTCTGCAGCCCACAGCGGTTCGGCTGCAGGTCCGAGAGGCCTGAAGGGAAATCGTGTGCAGGGGGATCCAGACAGGGGTCAGGGCCCGCAGCGGGACCCTGATTGCTCTTGGCGTTGGGCAGGGTCGCCCATCCCCCAGCCTGGCCTTGGGCACGTTTGGGGATCTGGGAAAGTATTGCCATCTGTTCTGAGGCGTCATCCTGGGCTTGAAGCTTTCGCTCATCTGGTGGCTGCAGGCCCCCGGGTGGGGCAGGACATGGCTGCCTCTCAGAGAGTCTTTGTCTGGCTTGGCCATGGAGGGCCGTCTGGGTGTGGGTGCCCAGGGAGCTGTGACCCTGGGGGGTGGTGGTGATACCTTCAACTACCCCTGGCCCGTAGATGGCCAGAGTCTCCTCGCCGGATCTGGCTCCATGTGCAGCCAAACCTGCCAGCAGCTCTGCCCTGGGGCGGCAGAGAAGGGGTGCAGTGTGTGTGGGGGGGAAATGGGACAGGACAGGTTTGTGAAGGGGCTGTCTCTGGCTCATGCCAAGCCCCCTTGGGCTCCCTCCCTGGCCTGTGTGCACTAGGCCAGTGCTGGGGTGGCTGGTTCAGTGCTAGGTCCGAGGCGGGCAGAGCGGAGGCCGAATCCCTGGAGGTGGCACCCCGGGAGGGCTTGGGGCATTAGGACAGGGCAGACCGGAGCTGCCGCTTCTGGTGGAAATGCACACGCATGTCTAACCCGTTGGAGCAGCCAAGCTGGTCTGTGCCATGTGCAGGACCCGCCGGCATTGCAACATAGCAGCTCGCTGACCCCTCCTGTGCAGGACATTGCCAGCCCCAGGATGGGGGACCCTGCTAGTCCCCCTCCTGCCTGCCCCCCAGTACCGGGGGCATTGCTGTGCAGGGGGCACAGGGGCTGCGGGCAGAGCTGGTTCCGTTGATTGCAGGGTTGCACTGGGCAGAGTCCTGTGCAGACGCACCCAGTGCTGTGGGCAGAGGGCCGGGGCGGTTCTTACCACGCAGCCGGGCGGAGCTGGTCCAGCCCAGACAGCCAAGAACCCATGAGGCTGCCACCTCCAGCTTCTGGGCTGCAGCTCTCCCTCCTCCCGTTGTCTCCCCAGCCCTGGCAGTGACCGGGAGCTGGGCTCGCCTGCCAGGATGCCTCCCTGCAGGAGCTGCAAGGCAGGGTGCAGAATGTGCTGGGGGGGGCCTGCACGATGTGGTAGGGGGCACTGAGGGTGGGGTGCCCATCACTGGTGGTTTTTCTACGTTCTCCCCTGGAATAAGCCCTTCCAGCTGTGGGCTGGGCTGCTGCTGGGAAGCGATGCCATTGCCTCCCAGTGCCAGGGCTGCTCTCGAAGGCCCTGGGTGAGCAGGCCTCTGCCGGTGGCACGGGGTGTCTCTGGGATCCCCAGGGACGCTCTCCCTAGGCAGCCCCTGCGCTAGAGCAAATGGCCCCTTGCCAGCCGCATGCTGGGTAATACCGACCGGCAGCTTGCTGCCTTTGTGGCCAAAGTGCCGAGACGGCAGCGGGGATGTCCTGGCCTGCCAGCCCCTGGCCCTGTGGGTGCTCCGTGGTGCCATCAGGAGCCAGCCAGGGCTGGCCCTTGTGCGTTTGTTTTTCTCCCCTGTCCTGACTGTGGCAGGAGTGGTGCCAGGGCCCTTTATGCAGCTCATGTCTCTGTGGCCCTGTCCAGCCCCAGGTTGCAGAGTGCTTTGCAAACATTACCCAACCCTCGGCTCTCGGGGCGCATTACGTCACCCTGCTGGGGAGGGGCCAGCTCTGCGGCCACATCTCACCTCCCGTGCAGCTTGGCACGCGCTGACTGCCCTAGGGCTGCCTGCACTTCAGCCTCCCCACTGCTGGTGCAGGGGCACGTCCCAGCCGGGAGGTTTCCATACATAGACTGATCTGAGAGCAGTGGCTGGGCCTCCTAATAGTCCCGGGTGTTCTATAGATAGGGAAACTGAGGCATGCAGAGTCTGGAATAGAACTCAGGAGTCCTAGCTCTCTCACCCCTCCACCCCCTTCTCCAAACACCACTCTCCTCCCAGAGCTGAGAACACAGAACCCAGGAGTCCTGGCTCCCAGGGCTCTGCTCTAAGCTCTAGATAGTGCTGGATCAGACCGTTATTTACAAACCATGACGTCAGGGTCTGTTCAGTCTGGAGTGCAAGGTCTGAACCCCCCAAGAGGCCCCACACTGCTGTGATAGGCAGGGCTGTGGCCCTGGAGCTGAGGGGAGGCCTCACTTCCCCGGGCAAAGCGACGACTCGCCATGCGCGTGCCCTTGTGCATGTGTGTGTCTGAACGGGCTGGCTGCACCCTGCAGCTCTGGTAGGCATTCCCCACGCGAACGCTCAGCAATCATGGCAGCGTCGCCCTTCCCTGCCACCAGCGGCTTGCGGGTCCCATTGGGGTCTCCTGGCCGGAGCTGCTGCTCCCACGGTCTCTCGGCAGAGTTTGGGGCTGATGGCTCCCTGAAGAGACACAGCCAGCGCCAAGGGAGCAGAACGCAGCCCCTCTCCCCCAAACGGAGCAGGGCGCCAGCTCCGCGTGCAGCAGCCAAATGGTGCCCCCAGTTGGCTCCCACAGCCAGACGGTGCCAGCCCCCGGCATGCTCCTTGGGGCTTGGAGCCTGTGTGACGAAGCAGGACTGTTCTCAGTGTTTCCTCTGAATAGTGTGGGGGTGCCTCATTTCCCCTAGGCAGTTCTTAAGTCTCTAGGGGGTGGGATAAGGGTGTGTGATGGTTGCAGAGCCCTAGAGGGCAGGTGTGTGCAGGGGTCTGGACACAGAGAATGGCCGACACCCTGTTTCCTGGCAACGGATGGCCTGGGCCCTTCCCCTCCTGCAAGGTGAAAGCTGAAGGGTTGGAGAACAAAGGAATCAGGTGCCCTCCTGGCCTGGGAAAGGAACAAAGCCCAGAGGAGGAGGGGCTGGAGGGGAGTTTCAGTTTGGGGCTGGCTCGGGACATGGAGTGAAGGGCAGACATGATTGTCTGGCTCACTGCCCCCCCAAAATGGACCCGGCTGAGGGGTCCTGTTCTCTGCACCTACAAGCTCTGTTTTAGCCCATGTTCCTGTCGTCTAATAAACCTTCTGTTTTACTGGCTGGCTGAGAGTCATGTCTGACTGCGAAGTCGGGGGGCAGGACCCTCTGGCTTCCCCAGGACCCCGCCTGGGCGGACTGGCTGTGGGAGGCACATGGAGGGTCAGAGGATGCTGAAGGCTCCGAGGTCAGACCCAGGAAGGTGGAAGCTGGGTGAGCTGTGTCCCCTGCAGACAGTCTGCTCCCAGAAAGGAGACTTCCCCAGAGTCCTGACTGGCTTAGTAGGGAGCAGTTCCAGAGCATCGCCCAGGGAGTCGGTGACAGCCTGTTCCTGGGGCGGGCTCGGGGTGGGGACAGTGTTGGGCTGCAGACAGAGCTGCTCTCAGGCCTTTGAGCCCCCAGTGCCTGGTTTCTGCTGGCCTGATCCCCTTCCCATCTGCGGCATGGTCAGCGGGATTCATGGGATCCCAGCTCAGATGTGGTGTGTTCAGGGGCTGGGTCTCCACGGCTGTGCTGGGAACACGGAGCCACAGCTGACTGGGTGACCCACAAGCTTAGGAAAGACTCTCCCCGGGCAGGTGCCCTCGTGTAGACAGGGCTCCGGCAGCCCTTCCCACCAAGGATGCTGGTAGCAGGGCCTGGCCAGAGGCGGGGGTCTGGGTCACGCTGTGTATTAAGGTCACATTTATAAAGGATTAATAGACGCTAATCAGTTGTCACCTGCTTGCTTATAACTGGCACTTCCTGCCGAGGGGCTTTGAACTGTTCCCATGCGAGCTTCCAACGTCCTTGGCCACTCATCCATACTGGCCCCGTAACCCAGGCTGAGGCCAGGAGACGCCATGGGGCAGCGGCGTCTCCACGCACCCTGCTGGTGCTCTGTGAGTGTGCAAGGATGGCACAGCTGCACTGCACGTCCAGCGTGCCCACACCGCATTGCACATGTGCCCCTCCCGCTGCGCCCAGTGGCCAGGGGATCTCCGCAGGGGGCCAAAGAAGGGCTGGGCGCTGGCTGGGCCTTTGGATGCAGGCGAGCGAGGTCAGGAAAAGAGGAAATGTGCCAAGGATGAGATTGGACTGCCCAGGAGTGACCTCCCCCTGCCGGGGAGCTGGGCGTCTCTCCTGCCCCTCCCTGGCGGCTGCTGCAGCAGTTACTTAGCTGGCCCAGTGCTTCCCAGGCTGCTCCCTGCTTGTTTTAGTCTAGGCGATTATTCAGTGGCTTTGCAACAGCCTGGCCAGGGAATTGGCTGCTTTCCGAGGCCCAGGCTGGCTGAGTCACTGCTGCTGAGCTAGGGCTGCACTGACGGGCACACGGGTTCTCCTGGTCAGTCTTTGTGTGAGCGTGAGTCCCTCGAACCTGGCAGGCCTGTGTCTGAATGGGGAGTTTTCTGTCCATGGTGTTACGAAGGCAGACTCCTATGGATGGACTGAGACGTGCCCGTGCGCCCGCTTCTCCCCCATCGGGCACACGCCCTTCCCAAGACTTCTCCAAACACGCTGTGTTACAGTTTCCACCCTCTCCTGGTTCTGACCCAACCTCGGCCCCGCTCCTGGGGCTGGCGAATGGGCTGGAAGTGGCATTCGTCCCTCTGGTGCGTGCCCGGCGCGTGTCGCCCTTGCAGCGTGCTCTGGCTTTTCTCTCGTGCTGCTCCGTGAATGGGCAGGAGCAGCTGAGCGCTCGGTTCTCTGAGCAGGGGCATGGAGGGAATCGGTGCAGTAAATCTCGTGAGCTATGAAAGCATGGGCTGGGATCCCACTGCCCATCCCGGCTCCCAAACCCCTCCATAGCCGAGCCAGGCTGCCCAGGCAGGGCCCTCGCAGTTAGAGGTTAGAGGAGCAATCGGTGCAGGCAGCCCCCGACCGGGACATTGGGGTTAGAACGTGTCACATTTAAGCCTAACGGATGGAGAGCGGTGATTATGGCTCTGAGCAGCGGCTGGCAAACACAGTGCAGCAGAAGGTGGCGGGAGGGGGGTGTAACTGACCCCTGGCCTTGGCATCACAATTTGGGAGCTGGGTCCATGGGGCTGGATGCCCTGTTGAGCTCACACTCGGTTCTGGGTTCTCTGGAGGTTCTGGCTGTTGGTGTCCCAGTTGGGAGCTGCTGGGCATGAGAATTCAGCCCTTGTTTCCAAGCCTGACTGCGAGCAGAGCTCTCCAGGAACCCAGCCCCGAGGACCGGTGCTGAGCTCTGTGAGAATCTGGCCCAACTGGGCCAAAGCTGTCCTGGTGCGGCTGCACGGGGGCCGTGAGTCCTGGAGCCGAGCTGCCCGGCTCACGCTGCCTGTGCGGCCCCGGTGATGCCAATGCTGACACCCGCTGCCTTGTAAACAAAACGCCCCTTTGATCTGGCATGTAACGTGCCCACGCCGCAGCAGACTGATGGGTGGGAGCAGCCTGGCAGGAGAGGTGCATGCATGAGCAATTCCTCGCAGAGGCGGGGGACGCTGTGTCTGTGGGCGCAGGGACCAGGGCCAGCTCCTGCCACTGGGGAAATGGGTTTCTGTGTGTCAGGGATTTACCTGTTTGGGGAGGGCTCTTTGGGTGTGTTGGAGGCAATGCCAGCGAGACAGAGAAATCAGGGTTAGGGCCAACTCCCTACCTCCCTTCCCCCCCACCTCTGCCGGTGCCCCTCAGTCCCGACCCACAGCCCTTGCTGCTGTCCCAGCCCTAGGCCGCCCATGGCTCTGCCAGTGCCCCTCTGCCTGGCACACAGAGGCAGCTGTTCATGCCCAGCTGCACGCTGACTTTTTGACCACAGTGAAGGCCCTTTGTGGGTTCGATCGTGTCCTGTGCTGGGGCAGCCAGTGCCCCTCCATGTCCGTCCGTCCGTCCGTCTGTCTCCTCCCCGCTGCGGGGGAGGTCAGTGCTGGCAGTTTTGCCCCAGCTGAGTTCTGAATTGAGGAGCTCAGAGGTGTGATCCCGCTCGGGGAAGCGAGGGCGCCGCGCTTGGGAGAGGGGGTCACAGGGATCGACTGGTGCCCAGGTGCATGGAGCAGGCACGAGCCACCCTAGCCACAGAGCAGAGCCTGGACGGGTTAGCTCTTGGTCCTCGTTAGGGGTGGGAGTGTGGGGAAGGGACTAGCCATGGTCAGGCCCCTTCCCTGGAGGGTTCTGGGCCCTTCGCCGTCCCAGGAGTGGCCAGGGCTCTGGGAGAGCAGTGCCATCACACTCTCCCCAGCCTGGACCGTGGCGGTGTCCCACCAGGGACCCCACGGCACTGCAGGCCCCCCTGCATCTGCGGTGGGATCCTGGCCCCTCCCAAACTGCCCAGGGGCTGCCCTCTCCTGGGCTAGCGCTGATGGGGCCTTGGTGCAGCCACTGGCCATGTTGCTGCCATGCCGCCATGGCACCAGTGTGGGGAGAGCACCCACGTGGTCCAGCCCGGTGATTGGCATCTGGTGGGCCTGCTCCCCCAGGGCCCTATGGCTGGGGGCACTTTTCCCATTGGCCGTGCCGCCTTATGATGCGTCTGTGACCCCTTGGCGTAATGGGGGCAGCCTGGGCCCAGTGGGCAGGCTGAGGCAACGGCTTGTCTGTGGGGACAGGCGTTGGCTTAGCTGCCCGTGCCCTTCCTATGTGTGTGTCCGTCCGTCGGACTCCTCTGTGGACGCTCCATAGTGACACACTAATGCAACACATTGTAAGGAGAGTCATCACTTTAGATAAGCTATTACCAACAGGAGAGTGGGTTTGTGTGTGTGTTGGGGGGGTGGGGAGAAAACCTGGATTTGTGCTGGAAATGGCCCACCTTGATTATCGTACGCATTGTAAGGAGAGCGATCACTTTACATAAGCTATTACCAGCAGGAGAGTGGGGTGGGGAGAGAGAAAACCTTTTGTAGTGGTAATCACCCATTTTTTCGTGGTTTGTGTGTATAAAAACGTCTTCTATACTTTCCACGGCATGCATCCGATGAAGTGAGCTGTAGCTCACGAAAGCACATGCTCAAATAAATTGGTTAGTCGCTAAGGTGCCACAAGTCCTCCTTTTCTTTTTACTAATGCAACAGCCCTGGATCCAGGCCCTTCTCCGTCCCCACTTGCTGGCATTGCGAATTCCTGCCTGGCTCCTGTGATGGACACGGGCAGCCCCGACGCCAGGGCTGGGATAAACCGCTCCCAAGGGGACGCGCTCTCCAACCCGCACGCAGGCCCCACTGCAGCCGGAGGGGGCCGACGCCTCTCGTCAGTGGGCAGGGACCTGGGTGCTGCCAGCGAAGGGGCAAGTGTCCTGAGCCCCAGGTAGCAAACAAGTCATGGCACCTTCACTCCGGGTGACCTTTTGGTACCACGCTCCCAAAGGAACATCAGTGCCCCTCGATCCTGAACTGCCGCCCCCACTAGCCTGTATCTGAACCGGCGCTGAGCTTGCCAGCTCTGCTGGACGGCCCGCACGGCTCTATGACGGTGGGTGTGGGGTGCCCTCCCAACGCGCCCTCTTGTAGCCATGGGCAGGAGCCTGCCCCGCTCTCTGCTGACTCCCACCAACCCAGCTGTGTGTGTGTGTGGGGGGGGACGGGGACGGGGTGTGTGTGTGTGTTCCCCTGCTTTGTCTCGCTCCTGCTGGGCTGGGAGAGTCCTGTCCGTCCATCCGGTCAGGCCCAGTCTGTCGCTTCCTGTGGGAGCGGGTGGGGTGCGGGAGGCGCTGGGTGGCCCTGCACGGGGGAGGCTGCCTTTGGTTGCTGGAGATGCCTCGGCCTCACATGGACATTCTTGCAGCATTAGTCAATTGTTGTGCGCAGAGCACTTGCCGCAGGCTCTGTCTCGGCTGCTGGGACCAGAGCTGGGCTGGAGCGATGACGTGGTGGGAGCTGGGAGGGCACTGTCCTGGGCTGGGAAAGGCAGTTCCCACTCCAGCGCTGGGAAGGGATGGGGTGCTGTACCCACAGCCAGCCGGGGGGGTCCTGCCTCCTGCCGTGCAATCTGTCCAGCCCCAGGCCCTCCCCTTCCCCACCCCGGGAACCCTTCCCTTGTGAGTGGTACTGTTTTGGGGCAGGCTTAGCTCTGAGCCAAGGATCCAGGACCCTCGGCCCCCACCTGGGAGTAGGGCAGGCAGCTGCTCCCACAGGAAACAGGGTGGCTTTGTGCCCTGCTGGCTGATGGCCGGTGCCGGGCAGTGCCAGGCCCTGGCCGATGGGCGCTCTATGCATTGTGTGAGCTGGCCAGAGGGACGCGATGTGCCTGGCACCTGTAGCATGGGGCTGTGTGACTGTGGGGGTTGTGGGGCGCGTGGGCAACTGCTAACTGCCGTGGGGCCCTGCCCTCCATGGGAGGCACGGCTGTGTTCGGGAGGGGGCAAGGCAGGGCCTGTGGGATCTGGGCCCAGCAGTGCCCAGAAATGTGCCCTGGGCAAGCCGCCCGCCAGGGTGGTTCCAAGCCCAGCCTCCTCCGCTGGGGCTGACCCCACTGCCCAGGCCTGAGAGAGCAGCACTGGGTGGCCCTTGTATGAGACGCATGGGGGCCCCCAGGGGCTGCCCCATGCCTGGCAGAGCTGGAGGGGGCTGCTGAGGGACTGGGGGGAGAGGGGTACTCGGGGAGCTGGGAGTGGGAGCCAGGCCGTGAGTCACAGGCCCTGGGGCTGGAGTGAGCAGTGTTCAGTGTCACTTCTCACATCCTGTCCTTGGTTCCTGTTTCGAGGCTAGAAGAGTCTGCGCCCATTGGGGAGGGCGGTGCCAACTGGCTCCCCTCTGCCGCTATGGCCCAGTGCAGATGGGCACCGCTGGCGGCCCCGTGGAGCCAGGACGATGCCAGGACGGCCCTGCCCGGCCACTGATCACCCTGGCCCTGGAACGCGGCTGGCAGGGGTTGCTGCTGAGTGAGGCCATGGGCCAGGGCGCTGGGGTGGGGTGGGGTGGCAGAGCGGGGCTCTGGCATGCCGACCTCCCCCGATTCCTGCCCCAACATGGTGGAGATCTTCCCTGGGGCCCAAGCGTGGGGCTGGCCTGGGCTCTGGGGAAGGATTGACCTTGTTCTCTTCTGCTTCTGTGTTTCAGCTAAAGCAGCAATCCCTTCAGGGCAGAGCGTCCCCCCCAAGAGTGACCAGCCAGCTCCTGCTGCAGCCTCCTCCCCGTCTACAGGAGAAACACTGCCCCCCAGGAGTGACTGGCCTGCCCCTCCCGCAGCGACCCCTATGGGAGACTGCATCCCACCCCAGAGCGACCAGCCCTCCCCCCCTGCCACATCCACCCCTGTTGCAGTGACCCCTCTGGGAGAAGCCCTGCCCCCCCAGGGAGACCAGCCAGCCCCTGCTGCTGCCCCCCCACCTCCAGGAGAAGCCCTACCCCCACAGCGAGGCCAGTCAGCCCCTGCCGCTGCCCCCCCACCTCCAGGAGAAGCCTTGCCGCCCTGGGGAGACCAGCCAGCCCCTGCCCCCGCACCTCTAGGAGAAGCCTTGCCCCTCCAGCGAGACCAGCCAGCCCCTGCCTCTGCCCCCCCATCTCCAGGAGAAGCTCTGCCCCCCCGGCGAGACCAGCCAGCCCCTGCCTCTGCCCCCCCATCTCCAGGAGAAGCTCTGCTCCCCCGGCGAGACCAGCCAGCCCCTGCCGCTGCCCCCCCACCTCCAGGAGAAGCCCTGCCCCCGCAGCGAGGCCAGCCAGCCCCTGCCTCTGCCCCCCCACCTCCAGGAGAAGCTCTGCCCCTCCAGCGAGACCAGCCAGCCCCTGCCGCTGCCCCCCGACCTCCAGGAGAAGCTCTGCCCCCCCGGCGAGACCAGCCAGCCCCTGCTGCTGCCCCCCCATCTCCAGGAGACGCTCTGCCCCCACAGCCAGCCTCAGCCAGCCAGCCAGCCAGCCCCAGACACCAGCCAGCCCCAGTAGTTGCTCCAGCCCCTGTGGAAGAGACCCCTTCAGGAGCAAAGAGCCCTCCAGGAAATGCCCGGCTTTCCCCAGCTGCAGCCGCCCCCACGGGAGAAACGCTACCCCCCAGGAGCGATGGGCCATCCCCTGCCACCGCCGCTTTTCCGCCACCTGCCGCAGCGGCCACCAGCCCCAGACCCAAGCAAGGTGCGTGCATCTCTGGGGCAGTGCTGCACAGGGCCTTGGGTACCTCCTCTTCTGCCCCCATAGCCCTGGCCCGAAGGGATGATTCCCGCTTGGCGGACAGGCCCAGAGCAGCGGGGCTGGGATGACCCGAGTGCCCGTGGCTGGCCCACATGGCGCCTGGGATCTCCCCATCGTGGAGCTCACTCACAGGAGCTGGTGCGTTGATCCCTGCAGCCGGCTCTGGGGGCTGAACCAGGCTTTGCAGGGACTGCCCAGGGCAGCTGGGGCCCGGGGCGGGTGTGCGGCCCCAGAGCACCCCTCTGCAGGGATTAGCGGGAGCATCCTGGCCAGCATGGGGGCTGCGCCGGTCACGGCACGGAGCACCTGCCCGTGCTCTCAGGCCACGGTCCGGTTCCCTGGGCAGCTCTTGGCTGAGGCCATGTGTCCAGGGCAAAGAGGCAACAGGCACAACCCTCATGGATCACACGTCGGGCGCCTTCCCCTCTGCCCAGCAGATGTCCCGAGCCTCCCCTGGCCGGCTGGCTGGGGCCAGGGTAGGGCTTCAGAGCCCTGTGCTGAGCAGATTTTCTCTCGTCTCCCCCCAGGTGCCCAGAAAGCTGAAGCAAGGCAGAGGCAGGCGAAGGAGCGGAGGGAAGAGCGGGCCAAGTACCTGGGTGAGGAGCCAGTGAGGCTGGCGTAAGCCCCAGGCCAGGCCCCTTGCAGAAGGGAGCTGGGGGAGAGGGCCGTGTGTGCGGGTGCCCTGGGCTCTGGGGACCTGTTTGTCTCTGGTGGGCGATGGGCACACGGCAGCGTGGAGAGGGCGCCGTGGGCACCAGGGACGTGGCCTGGATTTGGTTCTCAAAGGGGAAAGCGGGATAAAGACAAACCCAGTTAGAGGAGCTCTGTGGGTTCATTGGGAGTCTGATTAGCCGGGAGTCGCAGGATTAGGCCCGGGCGGTGGGATCCTGGCGAAACATGGTGCCCCTGCTGCCCCAGGAGCCCTGAGCGAGCCAGGGCCTCGTGCTCTTGCAGCTCCCGGCAGTCGCACTGCAGGGCCCCCTCTGCGTCCCCACACAGCAGCCTCCTTGTCTCCCAACTATTTCCACCCTCATTCCCCCATTGTTTCCCTGAATATGCTTTTCAGGCCGGCTTCTCTACTCCCTTTTGTCCTGGCCCCGGGCTCCTCCCCTCCGCGCCCAGCCGTTGCTGCGGGTGCCTCTGCCCCAAATCCTCCCCCGACACCTGTGGCTCTGACTCCTGCCGTGGGCTTCCGCCTGCAGGGAGCTTGGCAGAGCCCAGCTCCTCCGGCCACCTGACCCCAGCAGCTGCACGGCCCCACCCTGTCCAGCTCTGGGCCCCTCCAGAGCTTCTGCTCCAGCACTCCCTGGGGGGATCTAAGCGAGCGGACAGTCAGAGGTGCTGTCCCAGGGCTTCCCACCCTTCCTCAGGCAGTGCCCCATCCCCTGCCGATCCAGAGTGGCCACTGCTCCCCCCGCTGTTGCCTGGCCAGTGTCCGGAGGAAGGGGGAAAAGTCCATCATGCCTGTGGCCAGCAACACTGTGCTGGGGGCTGCCTCCTGGGCATCGGAGCTGGGCCCGGGTGCCCTCCCCTGCCCTCCTTTGCTGTATCTGCCTGGGGCAGTGAAAGGGGGCCAGCTTAGATGGGGTGCCCATCGTGCTTGGCACTGCCTGGCCCCAAGAGCAGAGAGGCCCAGGACGGAAAGGGCCGTTTCTAGAGGCCCTGCACTGTCATGACTTAACTGGAAGGGCCGGGGTGGGGCGCTGCGGCCTGAGCCCAACCACCCAAGCCATGGCCCTGGGCAGGAACCCGGCCCGGGCAGGAACCCAGCCCAGCCTGGCCCTGTGGCGCAGGCCGGCCAGCTCGCCGGGGGCTGCGTGTTGCGGGCTCCATCCCCTCACAGCCGCGCTCTCTCTTGGCAGCCACCAAGCGAGCGCTGTGGCTGGAGAAGGAGGAGAAGGCCAAGGTGCTGCGGGAGAGGCAGCTGGAGGAGCGCAGGAAGCGGCTGGAGGAGCAGAGGCTGAAGGCGGAGAAGCGTCGGGCCATCCTGGAGGAGCGCCAGAGACAGAAGCTAGAGAAGAACAAGGTGGGAGCGGGGATGGGGGGGGCAGCCTTTGGTTGGCATAAAACACCCCTGGGTACGAGATCTCCAGGCACAAAACAGGATGGAAAAACCACCCCAAACTCTCCAGCCCTTAGAAGAGTCACCCCAGGCCCCACCTCCCCTGTGCACTTGTAACCCCCACTGCATGCCCCACCCCGCCTCCCCTGTGCCCCTGCACGCCCCCAGCATGCAATTGCTCCCCAGCTCCCCCTGCACCCACAGACCCGTGTCCTGCGCCTCCCTCCACAGGCCCTGGCAGTGCTGGGGGCGGCTGGCGACAGGTGCTTGTCCTGACTCGCTATGGAGCCCACGTCACGGCTGCTTCTCCTTCCCCGGTACTTGTTTCAGAGCCAGCCCCTCACCCCGGCCCCTCAGGCGGGGCCCCGATGCTGGGATGCCTGCTCCCCCAGCCTTTCACCCCCTCCTCTCCTTGTCGCAGGAGCGCTACGAAGCCGCCATCCAGAGGTCAGCCAAGAAGACCTGGGCCGAGATCCGGCAGCAGAGGTGGTCATGGGCTGGCGCACTGCACCAGAACTCCTCCCGGCACAAGGATGGTGAGTCGGGGGCTCAGGCGCACGCCTGGCTGGGCACAAGCTGCCTGGGCTCCCCACTGGCGTGCAAAGATGAAAGGGGGGGGATGTGGAATCCTAGGCCACGTGGGGCACCGGGCTCTCTGCAGCGGGCCAGGCTCTTCAGTCGGCTGTGCCAGGGTTCACCCACCGCAGCCTGCCTCCAGGCTGCTGCTGGGAATGGCCGAGGGAGGGGCTGGGCAGGTTTGCAGTGTCCAGGTAGGGGCAGGGCCGGGGGGATCCATCAGAACCTCCTTGCCCCTGAGCAGCTGCCTTCTGCAAAGCGGCACCAGCGTGGTACCCTGCGACCGTCAGGGCCCCTCCCTCTGCGCCGGGTTGTCGCTCTCGGTGCCCTCGCCCTGTGTGTGGGCTCTCCGTGTTCGCATTGCCCAGCGGAGTTCAGTGGCTGGTGTCCTATCCGCGGGCAGGGGTGTTGGCGCCCACTCGCTCCCCGTCTCCAAAGCCGTGCCCCCGCCTGGCCGTTTCTGGGCAGCCCGCAGGAAGGGGAGTGACGTCGGCCGGTCGTTGGGACTACAGATCTGTGTTGGTGCCGTGTCGCCCTCTGTCTCGCTGGGAATGTGAGCATGTGTGGGAATGGCACGACGTTCTGGGGGCCCGTGCCGCCGTCACCCCGTCCCCATGGCGCGGGCCAGTCGACGGCTGGTCTGCGTGTGCTGAGCTGGGGCTGCACAGAGCGCCATGCATCGCGTTCGCTTCGCCTTCCGGGGAGCCCCTCACGGGCAGGTGGGATGGGACTCGGAGTCATTTGTCCCCTTTACTGCCACTCCCCCCCGTTCCTGGGCACTCAGCTGGGACTGGCACTGCCCAGGGTTCGCGCCGCCCCCCCCCCCCCCCCAACGAACAGGTCTGAGCAGGGCCCGAATGGGGGAAGCTCTGCCCACAAAGAAGCTCCGCCCTGTGAGGTCCCCTCTCCGGGTCGGTGGGAGCAGCTCCTGGCTCAGCCGCCTCTGCGTGCGGCTTCACCACGCCCAGGGCTCTGCTGGGCTCAGCTCCGTTTTGACTGAGGGGAAAGAAACCTATGGAGGCAGCTCCCCAAGCTGCCCACCCGTGGCACCAAAATGCAGCGTTGCTCCCTTGAGTTGTGCAGATCAGGGACACGCCCCCACAACCCTCTCTGCTCTTCCACACGTGAGGCGTGAAATAGTGAACAGTGCTGGCATTGAAGTGATCCCGGCTGGGCCGCTGAGCGAATGGGGCGGTTCTCCTTGCCAAGCTGTGGGTGCAGGCTCTCTGCAGACTCAAGTAAATATCTCTGCCTCATGTACACGCGGGCCATGTTTCTGGGGTTCTCTTTGCAGCCAGAGCAGCTAGAGGCTGGCTGTAAGGGGCGCAGGCCGAGGCACTGGAGAGGCAGTGGCATGAGAGAGGTGGGGGTGCCTGCTGGCTGAGTCCAAGTCCCGTTTGTGGGGGAACTTGGAGGGAATGGCTGAGTTTAGTTTGTTTCTACTGGGAGCCGTCGATGGAGCTGGGTTCACAGGCAGGGTCCTGACCTGGGAGAGCTGGGCCCAGCCCTGGCCCTGCCCCAAATTCTGACAGGTGCTTGAACAGTCTGGAGCAACCCAGCCAGCTGGGGACGCCTGTCACTCCGACTCGCTGCCCTCTGGTTCCGGGGAGCCCAGCATGGGATGCCCCGGATCTGATTGTCCAAGAGGCTGTGCAGCTCGCAATGGGGCAGCCCCCTTGGCGTCTCGGGCCAGCTCCGCCCATCAGCAGCTGCTTTTGCAGATTCCGACCCTAGGCAGTCTGGGGGGAAAGCCCCTTTTTGCTCTTAATTTTTTATTATTTTTTTTAATGGTTCTTTCCCAAGCAATGAACTTGAACAGGAGATTCTCCCGCTCCCCCCGGCCCTGTCTGACACCCCATCCTGCTGCAGGGGTCTCTCACATGCTGCTAGGCTCCCTGCTCTCAGTGGGGCGTCGGGATGCGCAGGAGGTCTGCTCCGTCGGGCTCGCCTGGCATCTGGGCCAAGGGCGCCCAGACCTGCCCCACAGACAGCCCTGGAGCCCTGGCCTGAGTGCCACGTCCCTGCCTCAGGGCTCTGCTCTGGCTGCCAGCCTGTGCCGCTCAGCAGCTGCTGGCTCGGTGCAGAGGAAGCCCCAGCTCCCACCTCCAAGGCGTGGGGCTGCCTGGAGCACTGTGGGACCTTCCCAGGAACTCTCCTCCCAGCCGTCCCATGGCTGGTCCCTGGCTGGGACTCCTGGCAGTAGCCGAGCTGCTCCCCCTCCCCTGCACCGCCCCGGGAGGGCTGACCCCAACCAGGGAAAGCTGCAATGAGTTAGATTGGAGCGGGCAGTTCCACCCTGGGGCAGCCCCTCGGGTGGGCTGAGCCTGCCCTGGCCCATGTCTGAGATGGAGGTTAGTCCCCAGCCCATGGCACTCTGATGCAAACTCCCACCGCGCCATGCGATGCAATGAGCCGTGCTCAGAGAGGGCCGGGACTGGAGCAGGACAGGATCGAGTGGCCACTGGTAGAGTCGGGGGGCTGGGTTCAGTGTGTATGTTTAGGGGGAGCCTGTCTAGTGCCTGTGGCCCACCCCCTCTCGCACGCCCCCCCAGCCTCCTCTCCAACCAAACTCTGCTGGCGCCAGCTACGCTGTGCAATGGGGCTGGATTCAGGAGAGGTGAACTGCCCTTTGACCCCAAGCTGGAGTCCTCAACCAGCAACTTCTGAGCCCATCCTGGCACCGCCCCTGCTCCTGGCAGCCTCCAAGACCAGACACAGACCCGGCTTCTCAAGAGGCCCAGCTGTACGGGGCCCAGGTGCGTCGTCCCAAAGCACCCAGCCAGGTCCTGGAGGAGGAGATCCCTGTCTGATGAGCAGAACCCCTCACGGGCCGGGCCAAGCCAGAGTGCCACGGGGCACTGATGCTGTTCAGCGCTCCCTCCAGCCGGAGCTTCCCCTGGGCAGAGCGTCCAGCACCCCCGGTGGATGTTTCAACAGCTCTCAGTGGATCCCAGCAGCTGCCTTGTGCCTCCTGCGTGCTGCTCCCAGGGCTCTGTCTCCTGCCTGCGCTGGGCTGCTCTGACGCTGCCCCTCCACCCCTGCGGTCCTGTGCTGGGAGCAGACCTCCTCCTGGAGCCCCAGCCTCCGCCCCAATGCCCACATCCCCGTCGAGGGGAGCTCCGTCCTGCCACTCGAGGGGCGCACGATGCTGCATGCCTGCATGCAAGGTTCCCCCGGCTTCCAGCCGCCGTGACCTTAATGCCCTTGTGTCTTTTCCCTCCTTTAGGTGTGAGCCGGTGCTCAGTGTCCGCTGTTAACCTCCCCAAACACGTGGACTCTATAATCAACAAGCGGCTCTCCAAATCCTCCGCCACTCTCTGGAACTCTCCCAGTAGAAGTAAGAGACCTTTGCCTTTCCCACCAGTGCATGGGGCCAGTGGGGAGAAGCAGCTGAGGGAGCTGACCCCAGCTCCAGCCCAGCACTAGGGAGATGCCCCTTTGAGTGCCAGGCAGTGCCCACCCCCCCCCAATCCCTGCCCTCGCAATGTGCCGCCCATGGAGAGGGGAGAAGCCGTTTGCTGTTTTTTCTTGCAGGAAGAGCCAGGAGCCCGCAGGTGTCTCCTCGCTTGCTGGGCGAAGCATCCTCCCCGGCCTGTCAGCGTGGCGCTCTGCCTGTGACCCAGGTCTCCAGTGGGGAACCAGCCGGTTCTCTGGGGAACCCCCCATGTTCGGTGGGAGCTGAGGCCATGTTCGGGCATCGCCCCCCACCCTCGGCAGCTCTCACTCAAGGGAGCCGGGGGAAAGCTGCACAGGGCCGGTGAATTCAGCACCAGAGGGGCTGGTGCCAGACGCACTGGGGTCCTTGCTGCCCCTTGGGTGGGGGATGGGGAGGGTGAGCAGGCCGGGTGCTTGTGATGCTCCGTTAGTGTGACTGGCATGTGGGGCACCTGGGGTTGCATGTGTGAGCCGGGGGGAGGGGGTGGGGATGGCGCTGCTGTGCTCAGAGCATGGGGTCACGGTTGGGCTGCCAGCAGCTTGGGCTCCATCGGCTATGGGGCAGGGTGGGGGGGTTGCTGAGGGATGGCGCCCTCCGGACTGCTGGCCTACAGCTGGCCCGCCCCCACCGCAGTGCTCGGGGGGGGGAAGGGGCTAGCTCTTGGTCCGGCTCCGCTCCGCCCCGCCCTGGCAGCATGGGCCATGGGGGCCTGGCGGGTGGAGCAGGAGTCTGTATGCGCCGTGCCCCTCCAGACGGGCTCCTAGGCAGGGCAGCTCGCCGCGAAGAAGGCTGGCAGTGCCAGGCCCATGGCCGCTGCCTGCACGGGCTGCCTGGCTCTGCAAGGAGCTTGCTCGAGGAGCCGGAGCCCTGTTCCCAGCCCTGCACCGCGGCTCCCCGCGCCGGAGGACTATTTATAACCCCCGAGCTGCTGTTCTGTTTGCCAGTTGCCTAGTGATGAGAGTTTGCAGCCCTCCCGTGCTGCGGAGGTATAAATAACCCGAGCAGCTGATGGGGTGGTGACTGGCAGGGGCAGGGCTGTCTGAACCTGGCTCAGCTGCCCCACGGGGGCTGAGGGGAGCTGGCTCTGCCAGGGGGTCAGCTGTGAGCGGGCAGGCTGCAGAGCTCTGTGCCAGGGGCTGAGCTGCCCTCCAGGCCTGTGGGTCAGGGCCCAAGCAGCAGGTGCTGCAGCCTGCTAAACCCCAGGGCACATGAGGGCGGGGGTCTGGGTCTCGGGGCTCAGTGGGACAGGGTTACAGCTGACCCCTGAGTTCAGGACTTCCTGTCTCCAGGAGTGTGATGGTCTGAGCCCAGGGCCTGACCCCCAGGAGCCATGGGGCTGTGTTAGCCAGGCGTGGTGCCAGGGGAAGGGCTGGAGAACTCGGTGTTGGCGGTCCTTGTCTGGTGCCCCCCTTTGTCACTCGTGTCCCCAGTTCACCCGACCTGGCCTGGAGGGTCTTTGCTCCCCCCCATGAGAGGGATTCCCAGGAGGGGTGCTGGCTCGTGGCTGAGGCTGTTTTCGGGGTGGGGGTTGCAGTGAAGGGACAGATGGATCCCAGCAGGGCCCAAAATGGGGGTGGGTAGGGGGAGACTGCCAAGGGCAGCACATGGTCCTGGAGCTGCGGTGTCAGCCCTGTGGAGTCGTCGCACTCGGAGCGTCGGCCCGCGTGGCTGAGCAGGTGTTCGCCGTCCGGGGGCTGAGCTGGGCCCAGGGTCCATGGGGATGCCAAAGCCAGTGCCCCCTTCCCCCACAGCTGGAGTGATGCAAGCCATGGGTCTAGGCCCAGAGCTGGCCACCACGGTGTGCAGAGGCCTTGGGGATGAGTGCCCTGCCCAGCTCTGGGGAGCTGGCATGGGCAGTGCCTATCCCGTTGTCATCCTGCTGCACCGTTGCCGGCTGGTCTCCTCTTACTGTGTACATTGGTCTGCCCGTCTGGCCCCGATTTCACTGGGGCTTCCCCGAGGCGAGTGCCAGGCTGGGGAAGGTGCTGGCTGGGGGCAACCTGGGCAGCAGCAGAGTGAGCTATCCCAGTCCTGCCCTGGAGGGGCCTCAGAGCAGCAGGAGAGAAGGCTTCATGCTTGGCTCAGTCCTTGGCCCTCTGCTGAGACCGGGCTGCGCGAGAGGGCGCCTCTGCAGTGGACAGGCAGGGCCTGGAGGCTCCTTGCCCAAGCTGGCGGCATGTTGCCCTGGCCCCTGCAGGGCGATTCCCCCTGCACCCCGGTGGATAAGGAACTGCAGGCCTGCCGGGCTCCCATCCCTTCCCATGCCGTGTGGGCTCTGTGGGATGCCCACCGGGAGAGTGGCTCAAGCAGGGCCCACAGGCTGGGGTGGGGGAGAGCAGCCCTAGGGAGGGGGCTGCTGGAAAGGGCTCTGCCCAGCTGAGCCTCTCCAAAGGTCTTGCAGGTGGGACTGCTACCGGGGGGGCGCTGGCAGGCGTCCGGGGGCACCGGGGCCCTAACCCAGGCCCGCCGTCACTCGGGGCGCTCTCCGTGGGCTTGGGTAGGCGGAGGGCTTGGGGTGTCACTGAGGCGTTGAACGGGCTGGCAGCAAGGAGGCCTGGGAATGGAGATGGTGGGGGAGGGGTGAGTGTTTAGCCAGCTGGTGCCAGCATGGACCCAGGGCCTGAGGGTGGGGGCGCACCTGGGCCTGGAGAGGTGCTAAGGTCCCCCTCCCCGAAACTCTTATTTCTTTGCCAGACCGGAGCTTGCAGCTGAGCCCCTGGGAGAGCAGCATCGTGGACCGGCTCATGACGCCCACCCTCTCCTTCCTGGCCCGCAGCAGAAGTGCTGTGACGCTGGCCGGCACTGGCAAGGAGCAGGGTAAGCTGCACCCCGCGGGGCAGCCGGGGGCGCGTGGAGCAAGGAAAAGCCAAAGCCATAGGGCTGGGCAGGGGCTGGGCAGCACGAGACCTTGTCCAAGGAGGCGCCTGGTGACTCAGTCCGTGACAAGCTGAGGTCAGAGATGCAGCCAGCCGGCCTTGGTTCTCCAAGCTTGGGGGTGGGATGCGGGAGCAGACAGTGCGTTTTGGGGCGGGAAGTGGCTTCTGCTGGGATCCTGGGCCCTGCAGAGCAGTACCTGGACCCCGGGGAAGGGCACACTGACAGGGGAGGGCAGCTGGGTGTCTCTGGAGGATGCTGGGTCTCTGGGCGCCTGTGCCCTGGTTCCCTGCTGGGGGGACAGTGTGGCCTTATGGTAACCTGCCTCTTCTCTCCTACTGCCCCCCTCCCACCCCGCCTTGTACTGTCCTGGGCACGTCTGCACCCGACAGCTCCTTTCTGGTGACCCAGCCCTTGAAATCTGCTCTGGAGACCATGGGCCGGGGCCGGTCGCTCACTCGCTGGCCCCTGGGGCTGGGCCTGGCAGGGTCTCTGCTCTGTTGGGTTTGTGCCTCTCGGCTTTGCATGGCTGGGGATTATCCCCCAAGGGTCTGGCTCCCCGCCCCCAGTCACCACACCAGGGTGCCCTGGGCGCTAACGCTGTGTGGCAGGGGGCTAGTGGTCTCAGCCCAGTCTGTCCCCAGGCCTCTGTTCCTCTGGAGACCTCCACATGCTGGGGTCCCCCCACTCCTCTGGAGGAACAGCCCTGCAGCCTGTTGTCTGATGATCCCTGCCCCTGCCAGGGCGGCCAGCCTGACCGTGTGTGCTCTCTGCCCCCAGCGGTGCCGGTGTGCCCCCGCTCTGCCTCCACCAGCCCCCTCAGCCCCTGCAACAACCACCGCATGCAGCGTCGCTGCTGGGAGTGCCGCAGGGCGGTGGCCAGCAGCCCGGACGTGACGCCGCGCCGGAGAGCCGAGTCCTCGCCTGTGAGTGCTGCCCTGTCCCCGAACACAGCTCTCCCTAAGCGCAGCCCTGCGCGGGAACCAAGCGCATCTCCAGCGCCTGGCTCCCCTGGGCCCCGGGCTCTGCCCCCTCGTGTCTGGGGGATGGGGTGGTTTGTCGGGCAGGACCCCGCTGCAGCCAGCCCGTGATGGGCGCTGGCCAGACAGCAAACCCAGCAGGAACAGATCACATCGCTGCTGCTGCCTGCCACCCACCAGCCAGACCCGACCAGCCCTCGAGGGCCTGGCCAGCCCTTAGTGTCCCCTGCAGAGCAGGCCTTGCCCCTGGGGGGTCTCAGAGCTGGCATTCGGGCTGTGCCCCATAGAAACAGCCCAGTCCTGAGCTGCTCCCAGACCCTGGGCAGATCTCTGTGCCTCGGTTTCCCCTCTGTACCAGGGGGTGACAGCCAGGGGACTGTGAGAGATTCGTGTGCCCCCAGCCTTGGCCCCATCTCGCAAGGAGCTGGCAGGTCGCCAGCCCCTCGTTATCATTCTCCCTGCTCCTGGGCTCTGATTTCTCTCCTCCCCCGCACAGAAGAAGAAGGAGAAGAAGGACAAGGAGCGGGAGAACGCCAAGGAGCGGAGCGCCCTGTCTCGTGAGCGGGGCCTCAAGAAGCACCAGCCCCTGCCCAGCAGCCAGCCCAGATTCCCCCGGCCCGCCGTGGACAGCAGGTCAGGAGCTGCCTCGGCCTGAGCA
The DNA here is from genome assembly GCF_965140285.1 of Lepidochelys kempii. Taxonomy (NCBI): domain Eukaryota; kingdom Metazoa; phylum Chordata; order Testudines; family Cheloniidae; genus Lepidochelys; species Lepidochelys kempii. The sequence continues at coordinate 2,851,341 of NC_136398.1, read as the reverse complement.
CTGTTAGCCACTCCACAGCCGACTAGCCGAGAGCCATGGGGCCCTGCCAGCGATGCTGGGATGCGGCCTGCCTGGGCCCAGACCAGGGGGCTCTGCAGGGCCCTTGGCCACTGCTTCAAGCTGCGGTGGTGCCAACTGCAGGGCCACGGCGCAGTGGGCAGGCTCAGGGTGGGGGCATCCGCGGTTCACCTTACTACTTTGTTCCTCTTCGTTCACAGCCCGGGGCCAAGGAACCGGCCCTCATCGCCTGCCACCCCCAGCCACCGGCCGGCTTCCCCCAGCCCAGGCCTCGGCTCTCCCCACAAGCCCCCACTGCCCCGCAGCGCCCACACCTCCCGCAAGGGGCGGCCCAGGGCCAAGGAGGAGCGCAAGGAGCGCGAGAGCCAGCTGAAGGCGCGTGAGAGGAAGGAGGAGGAAGAGGAGAGGGGAGCGGCCTCCCCGGCCCCGCCTGACACCCCCAAGACTCCTGGGCCCGCTGAGCAGCCCCCAGGTCTGAGAACACGCACCCTGATCCAGCCCCATCTCCCAGAACCCCCGCCGGCCCCTCGCAGGGTCAGGTGGGAAAGGGGCCCCGAGCCAGCGGGCATCTGCTTCCAGCGCTCGGGTGTGAGCGCGGTTCTTCCTGCATCAAACAGCTTCACGCCTCCCTGCTTGGGAATGGCAGGACTAGTGGGTTGGAGGAGGGTGCTGGGAGCCAGGACCCCTGGGTTCTATCGCTGGCCCTGGGGAGGGAGGGAGGGAGAGCCAGGACTCCTGGGTTCTATTCCCGCTCTGTGAGGGGCGTGGGGTCTAGTGGTGTAGAGCAGGGGGCGTGGGCGCAGGACGCCTGGGTTCTCTCCCTGCGGAGGAAGTGGGTGTGATGAATTTGTTCGTGACACTGTGCGTTCTGCAGGTACTGCTGCCCCCGCCGGCACCCCCAGCCCTACGCCGGCTCCTGCCACGCCTTCGGGCAAACCCACGGCGGGCACCACAGACCGGGAAGAGGCAGCCCGGCTCCTGACAGAGAAACGCCGGCAAGCCCGCGAGCAGCGGGAGCGTGAGGGGCAGGAGCGCCGGGAGCAGGAGGAGCAGGAGAGGTCAGTGGCTCAGCCCCGCAGGGCGGGGGGCTCCTCTGTGCCTGCTGGGGCCCCCCGCCGTGCCCAGGGATGGGGAGGCAGCGCTCACCCCACTGCCAGGGGCCCCGATACCCCGCAGCGGGCCTCAGAGGGGCCTTTGGAGCTTGGCACTTGGGGGCGCTGACTGTCCGCAGGGGCAGACCCTGGAGCAGCCCCGCCCTGTGCCCCATCCGGCTGCCTTGGGAAGCCTCCACCGTCTCGCAGGCCGGGCAGCTCGCGGCGGTCGGCGGGGCAGGGGGACTGAGGTGCCGTGTGCCGTAGGCGCCAGAGGGAGGCGCAGGCCCGGCGGGAGGCCGAGGCCCGCCGGCGGGAGGAGGCGCAGATGCGGCAGCAGGAGGAGCGCCAGGCCGAGGAGCGCCAGGCCGAGGAGCGGGCCCGAGCCGAGCAGGAGGAGATGGAGCGGCTGCAGAAGCAGGTGCAGGTGGCAGAGTGGGGCGGGGGGTGGGCACGTGGGGTGTGGGGGAGGATGGGGGGCGAGAGGAGGGGAGGGACGGGGAGGGGCAGGATGGGCACAGGGCGGCACGTGGGGTGGGCAGGGCGGGGGTGACACAAGGTCCGGGCCCTGGGCACAGACACCCCCCCCCGCCCCCATGTGGGAGGGAGCCACGTACCTGCCCTGCCACCTAGTGGTGGAGAGAAGCACTAGTGGCCTGGAATTCCCACGCAGCAGCTGGCGACACCTGGTTCTTCCCCGGCAGGGGGCTGTGCCAGGCTGTGCCCCAGCTGCCCCCACAAGCCTCCAGTGCTGGCCCCCCCGCCGTTCCCGCCTGCACTCCCCCCACAGCACTGCCGGTGCCCCTCACTCCCAACCCGCACCCCCCGCTGGCCCAGCCTGGGCCTGGCTCCCGGCTGTGTTACCCTGTGCCGTCCCCGGCAGGGCCAGAGCTGTGCCCGGGCTATGCACACAGGGCGGGGTGCGGGGGACCTCCTCTGGACACTCGCTCCGCCTCCCCGGGGTGCTGGCTGGCGAGGCCCAGCGGTGGGAAACGGCCCCTCCTGGCGGGGCAGGGCCCTTGCCTGTGTGCTGACCCTGGGGGCTGGCTCCCGCGTGTCCTGCAGAGAGAGGAGGCGGAGGCGCGGGCCCGTGAGGAGGCCGAGAGGCAGCGGCTGGAACGGGAGAAGCATTTCCAGAGGGAGGAGCAGGAGCGGCTGGAAAGGAAGAAGGTGAGCGGGGAGGAGGGGTGGGGTGGGGTGCACAGGAGGGTGGCGGGGTGCATTGCAGGGGAAGTGGGGCTGGGTGGGGCAGAGAGCAGGGGAAGTGGGGCAGGGTGGGGGCAGAGAGCAGGGGAAGATGGGGGTGGGGTGGGGAAGTGGGGCGGGGAGAGTGGGGCAGGGTGGGGGCAGAGAGCAAGGGAAGCTGGGGGTGGGGAAGTGGGGCAGGGTCGGGGCGGAGAGCAGGGGAAGGTGGGGGTGAGGTGAGGAAGTGGGGTGGGGCCGTGTCAGGGTGCAGGGGTGGAGCCCAGGAGGCTGAGCTGGTCCAGGCGGAGTTGGGGAGGGGGAAAGGGGAGCAGTGGTGCAGGGGCGGTAGGGCAAGGCAGAGCCCTGGGGACGGGGAGCAGCACAGTGCAGAGGGTGGTGCCCGGGCGCTGCACCGATGGCAGCTGGGACTCTGGGGAAGCGCTCAGTGAGCTGCCGGCTCACAGCCCCTGTGCCCCGGAGACCAGGTGTGAGGGGGGCAGCTTCCAGCGCTTTCCCCAGGGGTGTCTGCCCCTGAAGCCCACATTGGGTCAGCCAAGCAAGGTTGGACCCATCGTCCTGTGGAGCCCCGAGCCCAGCTGGGCAGAGTGGGGGGTGCCAGGCGAGGGCTCTGGGACTGACCCACCTTCTCTCTCCGCAGCGGCTGGAAGAGATCATGAAGAGGACGCGCAAGTCAGACGCGGCCGATGCAAAGGTGGGTACCTGTGGGTGCGGCGTGCCAGCGAGCAGCCCAGCTGCACGTGGGGCTGCCCATCCGGAGGCCCTGGTGGTGGCCATGCCACGCGGTGATGGGCCGGGGGGGAGGTTCTGGGCCCAGCCCCTCCTGGTTCTTCAGTGAGACCCTGGGATGCCGCATGCCTGACCTCTGTGCCCAACCCTGCTGGGCTAGGGCTGCCGGAGGTGGTGAGTGGGCAGGGGCCAGGGCTGTGGAGGTCACTGCCCCCATGGGGGCTAGCAGGCTGCCCCACATCCCAGCAGCCTCTGGGATGGGCCTGGAGGGGTTGGGGTCTCTCCCCTGGCTATGCCTGCTCCCCCTCAGCATGGGGTCCCGGCGGCAGGGGTCCCAGTGGCTGCCAGCCCAGGCCTGTCCTGGCCCCTCCGCTGGGCCTTGGGACACAGCTCAGTGCGCTCCTCTCCCTCTGCAGAAGAAGGAAGAGAAGAAAATGGTGAATGGGAAAGAAGCCAAACGGGAGGCTGACACCAGCCCAGGTAAACGCCGAGCCTGGGGCCTTGCAAAGCTGCTCCCCACACCAGGCTTGCATGGGAGAGCCCCGCCCCCAGCCCACCCCCCACCCCGCCCTTCCAGGCCACACCCCCCTTTGCTCCGTCCCTGCCCCTCCGGGCCGCATACCCCTGCCCCTCTGGGGCACACCCCTCTCCATCCCCACCCCGCCCCTCTGGGCCCCGAGTGGCACACCCCCACCTCCCTCATCCGGGCCTGGGCAGCACACCCCACTACACCACCCCTCTGAGCCCAGGCATCCCACCCCTCCACGCCCCAGACCCGTACACACGAGGCCAATCATGCAGGGCCCTCCCATGGCCCAGCCCGCCCCACTGGCCCTGTGAGACATGCAGCCCAGACCCACAAATGGCACACACCAGGTCTCCCTGGCCAGGTCTGTGTGGGATGCCCACCCCACACTGTCCCACAACCCTACCCTGCTGGGCCTGAGCATCCCACCCCTCCTGGGGTCCAGGCCGGGGGGGACTGACCCATCTCTGCTCCGGTCCCCAGGCTGTGGGAAGCGAACAGGGCCGTTGGCGAAGGAAGAGGAGTTCCCTGAGTCAGAGACACCCGGCACAGAGAGCCAGGGTGTGCGGATGGACCCTGTCCCTGAGGGGCCGCAGCAAAGGTATCTGCCCTGGGGGGAGGCACCGGGCAGGGCAGAGGGAGCTGGGACCACGCCGGGGGCGGCTGGGAGCACCCTGCTCCGGGGCCGGGGGGAGCTGGGACCATGCAGGGGGCTGCTGGGAACCCCCAGCCCTGGGGCCAGGGGGAGCTGCAGCTCTGCAGCCTGTGAGGGTTGGAGTGAGGGGGTTGGGGGCTGGGCTTTGTGCACCCCCCTTCTGGGCTCACTGCAGCCCCCCCATTTCCCCTCACAGCCCCCCCAGCAAGGACGCAGCGCCCCTGGTGAATGGTGTGCAGCCTGGCAAGCACGAGAACGGCTTTCCCGGCAAGGAGGTGGGCCAGGGCGTGCTGGAGCTCTCTCCGCACAGCGGCAGCGTCGACCCCATCATCCCCTTCGGGGACAAGGAGCCCTTCCTCAAGGCGGCCGTCGTCAAGCCCCCCCAGGTCACAGGTAGGAGCTTCCCCTGCTCACCCACCCGGCCCCAGCCAGCCCGCTCTTGCCGGAGCTCGCGCCCACCCTTCATGGATCCTCTGCATGGGCCCAGCGGGGGAGGGGGGTGTGGGGCTCAGTGGGGAGGGATAGAGCCCCAGCAGGGTGGGGTTGGGGGTGGCCCAAGCAGGGTTTGGGGGAAGAGGCTCAGCTTGGCCCTGGAGCAGATCCTGGCAGAGCGACAGCATCAGCCTGTAGAAAACCTGGGCAGCACAGGGGCCGTCCCCTCCTCCTGCCACCGTGGCCCCTTCTGTCCTGGGACGTCCTGCGGGGTCACCCCCTGCCAGTGCGGCCACGGCCGCCGGATGCTGTGCGCGGAGCCCCAGGGCGGGCACAGCTCTGCCCGCTGGCCGGGCTGGCAGGCAGTGTCCGTGAGCCACGCTGGCCTAATCTGCCTCCCCCTTTCTCTCGCCCTCTCCCCACAGAAGTGCTGTGAGGGGCAGATGCGTCTCCCTGGGCAGAGCGCCCCCTGGTGGCCTGCGCCGTGGCTGCCATGGTGCGGGGGCAAGGAGAAGTGCCAATTCCGGACTTTCTCACAGAACTATAGCTGTTATCAGACGAAAAACCACGTCACTCCCACCTACCGCCCCATGAAGAGGATGAACCGGGCAGGGCAGGGGGCCGGGACGTGCCCCCCTCCCACCAGCCCCAGGGACTCTTGATTTCTCTTTTTGTTCGTTTTTAACATGCACCTTATCAGACTGACACCCCTGCCCCTCCTAGCGGTTCCCACCGTGCCGCCCCCCCCCAACGTGTGATGTAATAATGTAGTTATTTAACTTGCTGGGGACAGTGTATGTGAATAATGTAAATAAAGCTCCGTGTGACATCAGGGATGAGCACCAGGCCCATCTCTCTCTGTGCAGAAGGCAGGGCCCATCCCGCAAGCTTGGAGGGCGCAGGAGGCTGGCACTGGCCGGCTGTGTTCAGGGGTCTAGGGTTTGAGCTCATTTAACCTCCTGTAGCCGGGCCCAGCCAGCTGCTTGGTGCCACTCTGACCACTGCCCCCGTACGACGTGCTATTCTCCTGGGCCGCCACGGGCGCGGGTGTCGGTGCTGTGTGTGTGGGAGGGGGCTGCCGGGGCCGCGCCCGCCTCGCTCGGTGCCATTGTGACAGTGTTATGCATCTGAACAATAAAACGGAAGAGCCGCCCCGCCTCCGCGTCTCTGTGTGCGCGCGGAGCCCGCCGGTCGGCCCTGGCCCCTCGCTGTCTCTGCCTCCTGCTCTGGGCCGGGAGGTGACAGCGTGGGCAGAAGGGAGGGCTCGGGATTCTCTTACCGTCTCCAGCCGGTGACGTCAGCGCCTCGGACCCGAAGCTGGAGCCAAATGCACACGGCCTCCCCCTGCCACGCTGAGCCCAGTGCAGGGAACCAAGGGTCAGCCTGGCCTTTCCCAGCCTGCCACCCCTTGCTCTTTCATCTTCTAGCTGTGAGAGATGGTGCTGCAGGGTCTGAGCTTTCCTGCTACATCGCCGCTGCCGTCCAGGAGATGGCAGCAACCTTTGTGCTCTTTATTCTCGCTGATGGGGCGTGAGATCCCAGCAGGCCCTGTCTTCTCTCCTAGTCAGCTGCCAAAATGCACTCCCTGGTGCAGCTCCGCTCCGGAGCACTGGCAGGGGCCCCAGGATTAGCTACAGGAGACTGAGCCCTAGCCCTGGTGCAGCTCCACTGAGCGCAGGAGGTGCCAGAAAGGAGCAGAGCAGGACCCTGGAGCTCCATCCAGCAGGACCTGAGACACACACCCAGAGCCCATTTTCCAGCCCCTGTGGGACCTGTGCAGCTGCTTCCGTTTGCAGAATTCGCAACTCACCGAACTGTTTGGTTTTGTGAACTTTTTTTTTTTTAGATCGTAACACTTTTATTGAAAAATGTTCCCGAAATTTTCCATCCACCTGAAAGCCTCTAAACCTGGATTTAATATTTCAAATTTCCCTTTAAAATGTAAACATAGGATTTAAATCGAGGAGAAGGGAGGCAAGTGGGTTTTTGATATTGAATGTTTCACAAAACCCAAACCTTCCATAAAGAACAAGTTGCTTGCACTTCTCCCCATGCCATAAGCAACCGCCTGCCTCTACCCCTGCAGCCCACGTGGGGAGAGATTGGAGTTTGTTTGTAATAAACGCTCAGTCGTAAAGAACTAATACCCTATAGCTATGGGCCCACCCACAGCGTAGTGTGTCTGTGTGCAAAGCCCAGCCAGGCTTAGGATCCCTCTGCTATCCAGAACTTCCTCTTACCTGCAAGGTCTGTTTGTTATATGGAAGGTCTCTGATTATCGGGAAAACTGGTCCTAGCACAGTGAGCCCGGTGGTTGGGGATGTATTGTAGACATCCTGCTCTCGCTCCTGGCTTGGTGTGCTTTGGGGGATTGGGACTGGCAGAGCAGTCGGCGTTGGGCTAGCCAGATGCCTATGCTGCCTGCTGCAATGCTGACAGTGTAAGGGCAAGGACAGTGTCTTTGGGGTCTGGCCAGGCAGTGCCCAGTGGCCAGAAGCTACCACAGCGCAGGTATGAGTTAATAACAGTAGTGCAAGGCAGATCCTTTCTTAGCCATTTGTGGTAAGGTCTCCCCTTTGGCCTCTGCCCTGTGTTGCTAGCTGCCAGGCCTGTAACATGCAAGCAGGGAAAAGGATTTCTGAGGGTTGTGTTAATCGCTGAGATGCCGAGGAGCAGTCGTTAGTGCCCAGTGTTGACTCCTGGGCTGGGAGCCTGCTCATCCCCCATCAGAGGAGCGGAGGGTTGCGCTGCTGGGGAAGGTTTCTGTGATGGGCTGCTGGATACTTTCCACCCCGGCCTGTGAAGACAGCCAGGCTGGCTCCAGCCCTGGGGACCCAGGATCTCGCTGCTCCCTTGGAGGAACAGATTCCTCAAAGCATTAAATCTACTTCCTAACCCCACCCCCAGGACTCCCCTCCTCCCTCTAGCTGGCTGCTCAGCTGTTGTTCCCTTCTAATATGTCGATGACACCCTGGGGGTCTATTTTCAGACCCCCTCAGCATACCAAGGTCAGCATGCCTGGCCCTGGCACATGGCTCTCGCTGGCTTCCTCCCCTACCCACCCACAAAGCCTGGCAAGGGTGGAAAAGGGGCCTCCGGGGGCATTCTTTCCAAGTGGCATCAGGCTGGAAGGCAGCAGGAACATGGCAGTGATGGTGCCGGCTCTGCCGATGCCAGGAGCAGAGCCAGGGCAGGTCCGGCTGTAGCCCAACGCTACAGCAGCAATGCTGCTAATAATAACCGAAGAGCGAGACTCTTCCTTTCACAGTGCTCAGAGGGCTGTGCCCCCATTATACAGATGGGGAAACTGAGGCACAGAGAGGGTCCACGGTCACACAGCATGGCAAAGTCAACACAGAGCCCAGCTCTCCTGGTTCCCAGTTTCCTGCTCAAAAGCAATGCCAGGCTGTGCCAGGGCTGCGCCCAACCGGTCGAAGCAAAGCCTTGGGGTCCTAGGAAGGGGTTCAGAACCAGCAGAAGCCGGGATCCGTTTCCAGCGATGGCAGCTGGAATCGGACATTCTAAGTCGGCTCCTCTCAGCACTAGATTGTTGTTTCTTAAAGGGCCAGGGCTCCAGAACAGAATGGAAGGTGGCGGGTCATAGACCTCAATGGTGCCCTGAGGGGAGGGAGTTCCTGCCCCGGCCCAGTGGGGTGCTCTTTGCTGGTGGGCTCGATGAAGCTGTGGGTCACACAACCCGCTCTCGTGAGCATGCCCACCCCTATCCCTGTGGTGCAGGATGCTTCTCCCACGTCTAGGTAGGCCAGGAGGTGACCAGCTGAGTGACAAGGTGGGGACACTACGCTCCCCATAGCTCTTGTCTGACATACCCCAAGAACACTGCTTTGCTGTGCTCCCCGGTGCAGCTCTGCTCCAGAGCCCTGACAGGGCCCCCCAGGTGTCCAGCAGAGATTGTTGTGGCTTTTGCGGCACCTGGATCAGCATTGCTCTCTCAGCTGGGCCTCCCATCTCAACGGTTTTTGCTCTGCTGCGGTATCTGTCCAGATCAAATGGCCCCATCATTCCTTACAAGGTCGCGTGGAGGGAGGGTGGTCAGATGGGGGGCGGGGGACCCTCCCAGCATGGACCTTGGAGGCAGAGTAAGGAGCAGTGGTGTCCCTCTCCCAGTACTACTGCTCCCAGGAAGAGACTGGGACAGTGCAGAGAGAGCTGAACTCCCCCTGTCCCCCCCAACCCCCCAAGCAGCAACTGTGGGGAAGGAGCCACGGGCCCATAACACGGATTTTATTAGATGCAAGGTGGGGCGGGGAATGTCTTTTATTGGACCAACTTCTGTGGGTGAGAGAGACGAGCTCTGAGCTTACCGCGAGCTCTGCTTCAGGCCTGGGAAAGGAACTCGGAGTGTCACAGCTCGATCCAATGTGGACCAGATTGTTCACATGAGCAGTTAACACATGTTTGAAGGGACCAGCCACGGTGAAGTGGCCTGTTAACACCACTGCAGCCATGGAGCAAAACCATGAATTTTATTAGACCTTTGCGCTGCATCCAGCACAGCCACACAGGTTGCCTTACACCCAGGAGTGATGCTTTTTAATGGAACTAAAAATGACTCACTATTAATTGTATTTCAGTAGCACTTAGAGGCCGAACTGCGTTCAAGGCCCCATTGTGCCAGGAGCTGCACAGACACAGAGGCAGTCCCTGCCTCCAAGGGCTTAGAATTTAAATCAACAACACACAAGGGCTGGGAGATAGCTGGGGAAGTGAGGCACAGAGAGGCTGGTGACTTGCCCTGGGTCACACAGGGAGTCAGTGGCAGAGTAGGGAATTGAACCATGGTGTGTACCTCAGAACCCTCCGTCATGCCCCTGAGACGTCCTGTTAGATCTGTTCCAACAGAGGACACATCAGGTGTTAGGTTGGCTCTTGGGGTCGAGGCTGGGAGGTGAGTTCTTGCCATCACAAATTCACACATAAAGACATCAGAGGCCTTAAGTTAGCACCATGTCACCAATCCAGCCCTGAGGTTGATGGATCATGGGCCTCCAGCAGGAGGAATTAAAACGATACCATCTGCAGGTGGAAAAACCCACAGGCCATGCTGGCAAGCCCTGCAATGCTCCAAGAAGCCTGTGAGTGCGGAAAGCCCCAGATTTTCCTTCCACTTGTATATAGCAGGGCTCAGTCCGTGTGCCAGTCCCAGAGGGACCCTGCGGACTGATGGGAGGGGAACAGCCCATGCATTGGCTTCAGGGGGCGGAGCAGCACCTGATGCAGTGCAGGGTTCACAGTCAAACCAGGGATCTTCCCTCTTCTCCCACAACTTGTCCTCTACTTCTGTCTGCAAGTCCCCTGCATGTTCACTTGTCACTAGGAAGGGCCCAGCTGCCCTAGCCACCCAGGGAAGGGGACAGGTGGTGCTTGGTTAGCTGGCTGCGATGCAGTTATCTGGGTACTGCAATATCTTTCCAAAGCAGGCTGGGCAGCATAGTGCCAGTGGGCCTAACCCAAATCCACTGCAGCCAGTGCCAGACTTTCCATTGGCTGAGGACTGAGTCCTAAGTGTACGTAGCTGGGTTTTTATTGGCTGAATTCTAAGGCCTGAGACTCAACTGGGCAAATAAATGAAACAGGTGTCAGCTCCCAGTAAAACTCCACTGAGAACAAGAGCCTGTCTGTAAAGAGAGCGCTGGGGCAGCTGAGCAGGTTCTGTGGTCCTCAAAGATTGCAGGCACCAACTGGATTCCAGCTGGAAATCAGCATCAGCTGAGCTGGGCCTTTGTTTGTTTTGTTATTTGCCATGGGACCATCACAGCTGCCCTTCACCACAAATAAAGGAAATAACATTCAGCTCCTTCCCTGCTGGAAGCCCAGTACACACATAGAGGAATCCGGCCTCATGCCCTTCTCTCTTGAAGAAGGCAAGTTATTCTTAGCCCCATTGGACAGGTAAGAAACCTGAGGCACAAAGAGATTAAGAGTCTTGCCCAGGCCCAGATGGTGAGTTAATGGCAGAATCTCAAACTGAGCCCTATGCTCTGATCTCTAGCCCATAAAGACTCTGCGCAGGCCAACAAGGAAAGAGTCATTGTGAATCAGGTGTGGGCTAGGAGTGGCTCGGTAGCGACAGCAGCGGGGCCTTGCTGTGAACACACAAATCTTTCCAGCTACAAGGCTTCTAGAGAGAGAAACAATCACTTGGGCTTCTGTTGCCATAGAGCCCTCATCCCAGGGCAGCTTTCTGACACAGACCATTTCTCATTAGCAGCAGGCATAGGCGAGGAGGCAACTCCCTGCTGTTTTTCCCTGGCTGATATTTTGGGGTCCTGCAAATCATAAGAGCAGCTGTGGGTAATTTCAAAGGTCCATGAAAAACATTCTAGACTCCTCTGGCTTGGGGCCTATAAGCAAGGATAGCTGTTTCCTTCACTGCTTCCGAAACCAGGCGCTTTTCTGAAGGGAAGGCAGGGCTTCTACACCCGTTGTGCTGCTCCACCACTTTCCCGCCCCTGCCTTGCTGCCCCCAGAGCCAGACTTCCCGAAAGCCATCGGGACGATTCTTAAAACTGCAGCGTGCAACAAAGGAATCACTAGGAGTGGGCACCCGCATGGGGACCTTCCCAGCTTTGGGTGGACAGAGGTGGCTTGGAACAAGCCCAGACCCTCCAGTCGCTGTCCAAGGCTAAAAGCGAACTGTAAATACATACTTGTTCAGTTTCCAAAAGGTCAGGAGAAATGGCCTCATTTCCAGTTTCAGGCAGAGGCAGGAACCCGGATGCTTCAAAACCACGAGTCAGTTCTCAGGAGATTCCCCGCCTGACTTTGCAGAGCTAGACTTAAGAAGCCTGGGCAGCACTTTACAAACTCACCCTTGCAGCTCTGCTAAGGAGACGAGCTCCATTCTGCTCTCTCGCTCTCTCTGGTGAGGAAACTGAGGCAAAGAAGTGAAGTGACCTGCCCAGACTCAAGCAGTGAGGAACCAGGAACAGAACTTGAGAATCCACACTCTGGATCTTCTGCTCTAACCCAGCCTCTAAACCTCTTGGTTCCTAGCCAGATTCCAATCCCTTGAATTTGCCACTCACTAGGCCAGTTTGCACATCCCCAGTGCCTGCTGGGAAAGCTGCACTGCATGTGCCGGCCTCAACACATGAATTTTTAGGTCATAACTCGTGGATTTCTTGTTCTGTCCTATTCTAGTGCAGCGATGGCTGCAGAAAGTGGGGAGGAGAACTCTAAACAAGGAAGCAGCATCTGGGCAAAGGCAGCCGCAGCAGCTCCGTGTAGGCCTGTTCTGAAACTGCCAGCTCATCAGGCTTTGGCAAAAGGCTGCCTGTGTTTTCTGCAGCTGATTTCATGTGAACTAGCTGTTTCCCTTTTAACCTCCTCTGTGGCATCCTTTCCAGATTGGCACAGCTTCCTGCCAGCTTCAGGGAGGGTGCCTGCTGGAGAGGCCAGATTGTGTCTCATGTCCTGACCTTTCCTATCACATGGAGAATGAATTTAACCCAGTACTGGTCAGAAGCAGAATACGAACTTTGTGATTTCTCTCTAACGTCCATGATTCCATAGCTCCCCATGCCCTGCAGAAGGGTCTACGCCTCTCGCTGAGCTTCCAGATCCATTCATAGTGGGTGGATGACCTATTCTCCAGTAATGAATCTTCTCAAGTCCTGGGGGTCGGCCTCTCCCAGTCACATGTAGAGGTTTCAGAAACCCTGACATAGAACGGGTGTGACGGTGCCCCCCATAAGGCTTTATGGAAATATGCTTATGAATATATATGACATAACTGGAATATGTTCTATGCTACATATACCATGTAACATATCTCTGTAAAGGTTATGATCTACTGAATCTATCAATCCTATTTGTTTGCATGTATCATTTTTGTATTCGAAGTTATGAATATTGGCCGTGTACTGGCTTGATTTCTAAATAACCTTAGTAGAGCATTTGGTCAGTTCCTGGAGAAAGGACTTCACAAAGTTAAGTGCCCAATCAAGAAGCACTTAAGGAACAGTGCATCTTGGAAGGCTCCAGTCCATATAAGAAGTCTTCCTGGAGACGTTCAAGATGCCAGGTGGGCAATGGCTTCTGTCTGTAAAAACTGTGAGTCTTGCATGGACCTGTGACTTGCCCAGGAGACTCCAGAACTCCACCTTGGAGCTGGACTTTGCATAGGAGAGAGGAGGGGGTCTCCGCTCACAAGAGAGAGTCTATTTAAGACTCCTCCATTTTGTCTTCAGCTGGCTAGAGAGAGAGCCTTTCCACCCCCAAGAAAGAAACTGGAACAAAGGACAATAACCACAGGGGGTGTGAGTGATTGCTGGACCGGGACTAGAAGGAGATTAGTCTGCAAAGGGAAGCTTACTGGAACTGGTGAGGTTTTGTCTGTATTCAGTTTTATTAGACATAGACTTGCGGGTTTTATTTTATTTTGCTTGGTAATTCACTTTGTTCTGTCTGTTACTACTTGGGAACACTTAAATCCTACTTTCTGTATTTAATAAAATCACTTTACTTATTAATTAACCCAGAGTATGTATTCGTACTGGGGGGGGGGGGGCAAACAGCTGTGTATCTCTCTCTATCAGTGTTACAGAGGGCGAACAATTTATGAGTTTACCCTGTATAAAGCTTATGTAAAATGGATTTATTCAGGGTTTGGGCCCCATGGGGAGTTGGGCATCTGAGTGTCAAGGACAGGCACGCTTCTGTAAGCTGCTTTCAGTTAAGCCTGCAGCTGTTCGGGGACGTGGTTCAGACCTGGGTCTGGGTTTGCAGCAGGCTAGCGGCTCTGGCTCAAAGCAGGCAGGGCGCTGGAGTCCTCAGCCGGCAGGGCCGGAAAGCAGGGGCAGAAGTAGCCTTGGCACATCAGGGGGCGGCTCCCAGGGGGTTTCTGTGACCCAACCCGTCACAGGGGGCTCGAGGCTTTGTGGGAGGTGGAGACGGGACAGTCCTGGCCGCGAGGCAAAGAGGGGCTCTCCTCGCGGACAGGATTTGAGCGGCCCCCGTTCCAGCCAGCACCCACCAGTTCTGTTTAAAATCTTCCTTGCGGCCCAATTCAGGACCCAGGTTAGTCACAGGGCTTAGCCACCCTCACCCTGTTCCCTGCCCCCGACCCCAGTGAGAGGGTTTAACCCCCCCCCACATTCTGGGCCCTCCCCCCTTGGAGAGTCTACCCCATAAGGCCCCATTCCCAGTGAGGAGACCTTTGACCCCGTCCGTCGCACGCCCCCCCCCCGTCCTTGCGTGCAGCGCGTGGTGCGCAGGAGGCCGGCTCCCGCGCGGGGCCTGCCGGGAGTTGTAGTCCCCTCCCCCGCGGCGGCCAATGGGCGGAGGCCGCTCGGGGGACTGCGTCTCCCAGCAGCCCGCGCGGCAGGCGGGAGCCGACGGCCTGTGGGGCGGTGTCGTAGGAGGCGAGGCGGCGCGGTCGCAGCAGCGGTGGAGGCCGCGGGTTCAGCCGGAGCCGGTGAGTGAACGGGCCGAGCGCCGCCCCCGCCCCGCGGGGTCAAGGCCGCGCGGGCCCGGCCCTGAGGGGAGCGCCCCGCCGGGCCCGGCCCTGAGGGGAGCGCCCCGCCGCGGGGCTCCCCCCCCCGCCCCGAAACCAGCCCCCGCCCCGGGCGGCGCCGCGTGGCGGCTCGGTGCTGGGCCCGGGCCTGGGCTACGGGCCGCTGCGCTGGGCCCCAGGCTGGAGCTCGCGCTGGGGGCGGGCTCCCTGAGTCACCGCGGGCGGCCTCCGCCCCCCTCCTCCCCGGGGGGGGGGATAACGCGCTTCGCACGCGGCCGCGGGGGGGGGGGGAGCGCGAGTAAGGCCCCGCCGGCCCCGGCTGCGGCCTCCGCCCGCGGGCCCTGCGCGAGGGGGGCGGGCCGCAGCCGGCCTCGGGTTATGGCGCAGAGGCGCCGGCTGCTTTCCCGGTCTCCTCCCCGCGCCCGCCGTGCAGCGCCCGCCCCCCCCCCGGCTCACCCCGTGGCCCTGCGGTTTATAGCGGCCCCGAAGCCGCTTTGCTGTTGCGGCAGCTGCCTCGGCGCTGGGGCGTGAGTCGGCCGGCTTGGAGCCTGGCGTCGGGCGTAAGAAAACCTCTCGCTTCGGCAGTGTCCCCGGTGGGACTGGTTCACAGCCGTGACCCACGGAGATGCAGCTGCCTGGTCGGAAACAGGCCGTGGAAGGGGAGCCTAGAGCACGAGGGGCAGGGGAGGAACAAAGTCTGAGCCCCCCCCCCCCCTTGTTGTTGAAAAATTGGGCAAGCCCCGTGACCGGCTCCGTGTTTGTAACTGGGCTGCAACGTGGGTCGTGTGTTATAACAGGCTTTGCCCGGCCAGGGGTGATGGGGCAGGAGCTGTTCTAGAACCGGGTTTCTCAGCCCCACCGGGTTGTGACCTGAAATTGGGTCGCCAGAATCTTTCGTGGTGTCCCGTGGTGGCTGCTGTGTCTCTGGTGCCACGGGGCTGCCTGGAGTGGGCTGCCATCGTGACCATGAGCCCAGTTTGAGGGGTGCTGCAACCCCAGATGTTGCAGTGCCTGGAGTTGCTAGCCAAGTCCAGTCAGCCCTTCAGAACCAGAACTGCCACTCCAGGGGTGGGGTGGGATGGGATCTGCAACCTGACACCTCTCATTTCTCCCCCCTGCCCCCCCCAGCCTGTTTACTGGCTTGCCAGAGGCTATCAACATTTATAAATTGGTCCTGAGCCAAAAAGGGTCAAGAAACCACTTTTCTAGAAGATCTGCCTCCCTTGGAGGGATATAGGCAAAATCACTGAAGATAATATTTAGTCAGTGCCAATGTAATGTTATTAAAATGTTAAATTATTTAACATGTATACTGCAGTATAGTCTGAAGGCCACAACCAGGTTGGGCCCCCTTGTGCTAGTCACTGTATGAACATCTGATAAAGGACTCCTGGTGACATGGATGTGAAATGCTGTGTATTCCACTTCCAGTCCCTTGGGAAAATGGGATTCCTCAGAATAATTTAGTAACCTATTGTTTAGAGAGACAAGGTGTGCGAGGTAATATCTTTTATTGGACCAACTGCTGTTGGTGAGAGAGACAAACTCAGGCTACACAGAGCTCTTGCTGTGGTCTTCTGTGTAGCTTGGGAGCTTTTTCTCACCAACAGCAGTTGGTCCAATAAAAGATAATACTTCACCCACTTTGTGTCTCTAATATCCTGGGACTGACACAGCTATAACAACAACAATGCACATACGCTGTTTCCTGATCTGATATTTAATAATAAATACTAAATTTAGTTGCTGAAGCAGAATGTAATTTTGCCAAGTATTTATCCTTTGACTTTTCCCTGCCATGTTTAGAAGTTAAGGATCTATAAAACTGCAGAGAATGTGGTGGTTGTAGTGGAATTTTACTCTAATGATTCTATTTTGTTGTAAGTCTCATAATCATACTCGTACCTTCTGTATAGGAGGACTAAAATGGACAAGGCTTTTGTCTAAGACTATCCAGGTCACTTTTTGATAAACTGGAAGGGACATCACAGTGATACGTTGCTTGCTTTGCCCAAAGACTAGATCTGCTCCCCTTCTAGCTCATTTCATACCTTGAATAACAATGTCTAGAACGCTAAGCTGGAGTTTCCAGCAGTGCAGTATGTTGTCACCAGGCTGTCTGGCTATCCAGCTTCTAAATCATTTGTTTCTGCTTTTAGAAATGGCGAAGTTTTACTTTGTAATGACTATAAGGATTATTTTGGCAGACGTATTTAATGTAACCTGTAAAAATATAAGACAAGCTGGACTCCAGCTTAACTGGGCTCACTCATGTAATTTAGACCTGGAACTTGATGCTCCCCAAAGCTGAGGCCAGTACCTTCACCCTTTATCTAAATATAATAAATTTATATTTAAACCCATTCCTAACTGACAAGTGCCTAATATGGGCTTTGTCATCACTCTTGCCTTCTGCCAAGCCTCTTAGTGTTCCCTGAAGTTGAAGGTGATGTGACAACCACTCTGTGAGGCAAGCTCAGAAGGAACGCTGCTCTGAATATGGCAGGTACTGAAGATTCATGCCACCTCAATACATCTTTCTTATGGGGTATCTGTTTGCTTTAGACTTGTAAACCTGGACCCAGATAACTGTTTATAAGCTCAGGAGAATGAGGTTTGCAACTGGTTTGTATAGCATCATTTCTCACTAGACTTCTGCTGGGATAGGAGACAGATATTCCAACATGAATCTTCTGATAACCCCCAGGAAAACTGTGTTTCTACTCAGAGAGAAACATTATGGGCAAACTCACTGAATAGAACAAGGAGCAAAGTACTTTGTGACATAATAGATTATGAGACTACAACCACTTGCCCGCTTCATAAAACTGACCAACTTGTGCCAGTGCTAAGACATGACAGTGATGGGTGCTGTATGCTAACTTAAATAATCAAATGCAGGGAGCGAGTCCTCTGCCTGGCTTTGCAGCTGCTTCAGTCTTTGTGGAAGTGCCAAAACAGAGTGCTTGTTGGTGTGAATATTGAGTCACAACAGCAGATGCAATGCCTATGTTCTTCTTGTGTGCTTTTCCTCACATTATTGTTTGGCAAAGGCAGTTACTTTTTTTCCCTCTTCCCTCTGGCACCGAAATCAGGGAGCTAGTGTGCATCCTTATGGTGATGAGCATAATGTATGTATCTAGTAAGATAGTAGCTACAATATAGGATTAAGGCATGCTGTGTATGTGTATAGCCATCTTGTCAGTCAGATGCTGGTATCAGGAGAGCTGCTTCTGTTTGTCCTGTCTTGCTATGAATTCTGACCCTCTTTGCAGTCCAGGAAAAGGATGTACAGTATTTCTCAACAGTCGGCTTGTAAACCTTAGGCCTTCAGAATTTGCTGAAGAAATCTGATTCCTCCTTTTTGTGATTATTTAAGTGCTTAGATATTTAAGTGCTTAGATAAGAATGAGGGGGGATTTGATAGCTGCTTTCAACTACCTGAAAGGGGGTTCCAAAGAGGATGGCTCTAGACTGTTCTCAATGGTAGCAGATGACAGAACGAGGAGTAATGGTCTCAAGTTGCAGTGGGGGAGGTTTAGATTGGATATTAGGAAAAACTTTTTCACTAAGAGGGTGGTGAAACACTGGAATGCGTTACCTAGGGAGGTGGTAGAATCTCCTTCCTTAGAGGTTTTTAAGGTCAGGCTTGACAAAGCCCTGGCTGGGATGATTTAACTGGGAATTGGTCCTGCTTTGAGCAGGGGGTTGGACTAGATGACCTTCTGGGGTCCCTTCCAACCCTGATATTCTATGATTCTATGATTCTATGATCTACAATGAAAGGCACCTTAGCGATACCTGAGATAGAACAGGCAAGAACTAATCTACTGGGAGAAAGCAAAGCAGTGTGAGGAAAGGGCTGAGTAATGAGTGGCATTGTCACCTGCTCTGATATAAGGGCAGTTGGAAAGGCATGTGAAGCAAGGTAGTTATTCTGGAGAGTCATGCAAAATGTATGTTCTTGAAGCACAGAATACTTCAAGGAGTTCTGATGCCTTGCCATAGTTCAGCTTTTCTTGGAATCTGTTTTTCCTCCTGTTCCGGCAGCATATCTACAGTAGTACAAAAAGTAGTGCTGGTCTCTCTCTTGCCAACTACAGAAGACACTATGCTGAGAGCCAAGGGAAAAGAGCTGTCTCAAAAAGTTTTGGAGAGTGCCATTATAGACACTGCTGGTTATGAGACTTATCTCAAAGCAGAGGGACCAGTGACCTTGATCAGTTTTTGAAATATATTGATAGTTTTAACATCTTGAGTCACTGTATTTAGTTATCCCTGAACAAATCTTTTCCGATCCTTTAAGATTAAGAATGCGTCATTAACTTATGAGGAGTAATTCTTCCTGCACCGAAGGGAGAATGTTCGACAGCTCTGGACTAATAGTTGTGGTGTTATACAGCTCTGTCTTCATCCTGGGCTTCTCTCTGCAGGAGGAGGCAAAGTGATTGTTCCACTGCAGTGCTGAACAGCATGTAATAAACAGTGAAGATGCAGAAGGTCTTATCACATGCTAATGGGAAAACCCAAACTGATGTGCCTGGGCAGCCAAAGTGATCTCCCGGTAGCCTTGGGTGTGCACCTTCCTTCTGGGAAGGAATAATAGGTTTGAAGAATGGGTAATTGCTGTTCTGAAGGCAGAATGACAGCACAGAAACATTTTGCCAAGCTCTCTCTCCTCCTGTTCATAGCCCTGTGTTCTTATTCACCGTCCAACTCTCTGTAAGGAGACCAAATCTGATCTTGTAAATATGGGCCCATATAACTCCCAATCTAGTGCCTTTTTAAAATATTTGATGCCTAATGTGCTCCTGAGCTATCTGGTAATCAGTGGCTGGCTGTGCATTGGCAATCATCAGTTACAAGTTCTAATTTATGTGTGGGGTGGATAAAAATCAATGATTTTTTTTTTAAATTGGATTTTTTATTTAAATTGGGTTTTTTTGATAAAATGCTTTTTGAGGGGAAAAATTCCTATCTAAAGATGGTTTTAATTAAGATACATTATAGCTCAAAAATATCTCATCATGGAATAGGGATTATAAATTGTAATTCTATAGAATGAGACAATATATTCATGTAATGATTAAGAAAAGGTTTGTAAATGAATTCCAATAGTTCATGGATTAGGGACCTAATCTTATGGGATTCCAGGGGCTTCTGTATAGATTATTTAGGTTAATCTTTCTATCTACCCAATGGGACTCAGTTCTCAGTCTAGAAGATGCCATCAGAGGGGCTTAGTTTTGAAGTTCTCAAACTGTGGATTTGTGTCTCTGGAGATAACATGCTTGATAACAGCAAAAATGCTTTTAAGTAAATAAATAAAATACAGAGGTGAGAAATAACAGACCTCAACCCTATTGTCCCTCTGCAAATTTGTGTACACAGAGTCAATCCCTTATCTCTCTTTAAAAGTGCAAAGTTTCAGAAAGTTCAATGAATAGAAGATTGTTGGGCGCGGAATAGGTCTGGGCAAGGAGAAGAAGTCTGGAGATAAATGTGAGAAGGGAGGGACAAGCAGTAGAAGCAAAAGTGAAACAGTTTGAGCAGCATATTCCAGAAGTCTTGAGGTCTTTCTGAGTGTAATCTTCATTGATTTGAGATCTACCATACCATTCTCTCACTAGAAGGGAAAACCTATAATGGCAGCAGGCCATAAAGGAGACCAAGTTAGGGAATAAGAGCCATTCAAGAAATACATGTTTGCTGATGATCTTTTAAAGAAAGTCACACCAGTGAACTGGTGGAAGTCACTTAAGCACTTGGATTCAGAGATTGTTGAAGTGATGATCTCACTTTTCACAGCAGTAGGTTCTTCTGCTGGTGTAGAAAGACTATTTTCTTCCTTTGGACTAATTCATTCCAAATCGAGAAATCGTTTGGGACCTGGCAAAGCAGGAAAGCTTATTTTTCTTTTCCAGATTATGGACAAACGGAAAAATGAAGGTGAAGACGACTGAGTTAGCTGCAGAAGCCAATATTTAAGTTTCTCACTTTGACCTGGCTGACACAATCGATTTAATTTTTGTGGTTTTTTAAATATTTCATTTAACTATTTTAGTTAACAATTTTAACAAAAACAAACCTGATTTTAAAAAAACTTGAATGTTTAACTAAATTCAAAAATTCATATGCTTGTTTTGTTAAAATATTATGTGTTTGTTGTTGAAGAAAAAAATCCAGAATACATAACGTTGTTTTAGTTAAATAAAACCATTTAAATGTCTGTGTGGTGATGTTCTTCTCCTAATACAGTATGGCAAGAAAATCCTACAAATATTAATGATTAACCTGTTGAATTGGAGATAGTTCACCTCCCATGATATTCATAAATATCTGCTTCAATTTCCTTTGGTAAATGAAATAACCAATCATTCATTTTCTGATATAGCTGTAAAACTAATCAGAAAAGTTTTCAAAATAAATCACTTTAAAAATGTATATATTGTGTACCTTCTAAAAATGAAACCTTCATCTATCTCTGAACTGTGAAGAATATGTATTAACGTTATAACAGCCAACAAGAAAGCACTTTTATGTAGAAATACATGATTAAATCGAGTCTTCCTGTCTAGTGATTTAAATCAAATCCACCCTGCTTACATGTGGCCAAACATGGTGCTCTGTACTTTACTCAAGTGGTTATCTGCTTGTAGAAGTCCTGTCTGTGATCATGCTGAGATATGCTTTGCAATTTCTGCTCATTTTACCTTTTGAAATCACCCTCATCTCTAAATTACTTTACCTGCCCTGCATCTCTGCCCTGTCCTTGACTAGTGTCACATTGTGGCAACCCTTTCTTGGATAACAAGCACTATATAGAAGGAGGATTGCTTGAGTAGTGTGTGAGGCTCTGTCGTCCTTGAGCTGTATGCACTGTCAGTTTTGGGAGCTTAAGACTCAAATTTAAACATGCCAGATGGCAGCCTTGCCTATATGGTGAAGCAGGCCCCTTGCTAATTTTTTTAATTTGAATTGCTTTAGTGGAGCTGTTCTGTGGTATGGGTGTTTCTAAATGAAATATGCATAGCCTGTATTATAGTGCTTGGCGCCAAGGCCATTGATGGTTATCAGCATAATCCAGCTTGGTTAATTCAAATAGTTTTGCAAATTCCATTTTCAAATCAAGCAGTCAGCCTTTCAGGTTAAATTAGAACTGTGTTCCGAATGTTTATTACCAGTTAGGCATTTTGAAATTTGGTAGCCAGATAAAGAAGTGGGTGTCCTTTAATGTGGTCAGACTATCAAGGGTGTTAGTTGAAAACAAAATGTACTGAGTGAAATTTGCCACTGTCATAAAGCAGGTGCAGTTCCGCTAAAGTCAATGGAGATGCATCAAGAGATTTCATTTTATGTAGCGTAAAAAAAAAAGTATGCTGTTGGAGGCCATGTAAGCATCTAGGTGGACAGATGAAGACTGAGGGTGTTTTTGGCCGTGTGGGCATTCCTTGTCCGCTCAGTCCACCAGCTGTGTAAAATAATAGTGGCCAGTTGCTCTATTTTCAGCTCTTTGGTTTTGTCTTTGGAGAATGACGGTTTGGCTTGTCAGAACTGGATAATTATTTAAGCAGCCGCATATCCTTAATGCTTTTCCGTAGCTGGAAAAGCTAGGTTACTTTGAGCTGTATTTAATACCTGGGTGTGTTCAGGTAGTAGTTGCCTGGCACAGAGAATGTTTGAGGTCATCTGACTCTTTTGTTTTAACATTACTTACGATGGTGACAGGGAGGGTGGTTGTTTGTGTGCGAGAGAATATTTTTGCTTTTCATTTATATAGACTAGTGTAGGTCTGCTGGCATTGACAAGTGTGTCTGAGATAGATTTAATAGCATTAGGTTTCAAAAGGTACTGTGACTCTGGAAAATATTTGGAAGATAACTGTTTACAGTGTCTCATGAGTTAATTGTAGCGATTACAGCCATGGTGGCTCTCCTTGCAGTCAGTATGTGTGTGTCCTTCAAACATACTGCATGCTTACAGACATATATTGCTAGAGTCCTTCCTTCAGCAAAGATAGACTGACTGGTTTCACCACTCAGCAGCCATGTGTTGGGTGATTGACAAGCTGGCCTGTACTTTTTGATGGCAGATCCCTGAATGACGATGAAAGCACATTTAAGTGCCTATAGGAGCTCATCTTGGCCTACTCTGTTCTCTTAGTGCCCTGAAGTGGTGTCTGGAGAGAAATATCTGCCATTTTGAAGGTTCTCTGGGTGACTACTTAAGTCTAACTCCCTGGGTCTTTTATGCTGGGAAACATCTTTCTGCATTCTGTCTCTTGGTGAAGAGCATTATTGCATCTGAAAAAGAGGGGCAGGGTAATGAAAGTGATCACTGCTACTAGCCGGGAGAAAGCTTTGAATTTCTGCTTCTCTACTTTGTAATATTGGAGCTGTGAACAGTGATAACAACATGGCATTACTTTTTCACTGGCATGAGACGCATGTTTGCATCGTTTCACTCCATGATAACCGGAAGCTGCTGTTTTATAGAACACAGTGGCAATTCAGAGAACACTAAAGTACTGGGTAGTGATGGGCAGAGTATTTTAATCTCAGTGAGGCAGCATTGGATTTTTATTCAGTAGTCTTTCACTGACCTTTTCTTTTCTGTAAAGATGCGCAGTGTCAGAAAAATTCAAGCTTCTTCAAATAGGAGAATATGCAGGCTGCCTAGCAAATAATTTATGGTGCACTGACCATTCTGGGCAGTGTCAGTAGAGCCATGTAGCTTTATTCTAGAATGATGCAGCATTGTGAAGGGATGACTGGCAGTTGCTGGGATTGTTCTCAGGAATACCTTCCTCTGAGAACGAAGTTCCCTTCTGGCTTCTTCCCAATGTAATGAGTCAAGTGTGTGTGTGGTTTTTCCCCTTAGTCTTGTGTGTCAGCTAGTAGCATACATTTTGATTTCAGCTCTTTTATAGCTCTCTGCATGTATGCTGGGCTCTTATTTTCAATTATCCACTGTGGATAATTTGCATATTCCATTATAAAGTTTCAATGTTGTATAGTCTCAGGGCAGTATAAAGAGATATTAACTGGTACCTGGTCTGTAGGAAATTTGTAGATTATTTTCACTATAATAATGATCACCCTGCAGTTTTCATTACAACAGCCCTAGTGTACCCTCACACCACATCCCTCCATACGCAGTGCAGTATTTCTGAACAAGGAAGAGGGAAATATTTGTGTTCTGGCAGTCTCTGTAGGCCCTGAGCGAGGTTGGGGGTACCCCCTGTGCAAGGCTGTACAAACAGAGAAAACAGAGCTATGAAGATAAGGCCTAACCGATAAGACAAACAAACAGAAACAGACAACAAACAACTTGTCAGGAGTTACAGTGCAGTTTCTCTCTACTTGTCACTCCATAAAAGCCTTTTTCACTCATCCTCCCTCAATTCAGCTACTAATCAATCTCTTTCTCAGCCCTTATTCAACCTCCTTCATCCCTGCCCACTCCATGTATGACACTTAGCCTTTCTCTGGTTGTAACTAATAAAATAAAATTAAAAAAAGCAAAAATTTCTCCTGGCCATTTCAAAGGAGCCTCATTACTTCTGGGGAGGGGGGATGTACAGGGGACCCACCTGTTCTCTCCCTGCCCCCACATGTAAACTGACAGCTCTGGCTCCCACCCACGCTGATCATTTGTTTGTGATTTATGATGGTAATGTGGCTGTAAGAAGATACTAGCGATAAGGAGAGGGGAGCAGTAGTTTCCAGAGACAGCCAGAGTGTGTGTGTCAAACTTGTTCTCATTTGTATTTCACTTCTCACAGCAGAAACTAAACTACTAAGCTTAGTGAATAGGCCCCTGGGTTTCATACTGTAAACATGGAAGCATTGCTTTTTTGCTCCTTGCTTCTGATGTTTAAATTCTGTCCCCAGGAGCGCTAGATCTGTTAAGAGGACCAGTTTCGATGTGTGGGCAACAAATATAAAATAAATCAGCAACTAACTTAATTTATTATTTATTGTTTGTATGGTGTCATAGTTGTGATCGCTTGCTGACTTAGGGCTTTATAACTAAACTACTTTGCTGACACAATTGAATATTTGAAACTTTTTGGTACTTTGTGGGGAGGAGTGCAAGGGAGAATGACTAAACTCAGTGGTCTACCTTTCTTATCCCAGTAAACCTACATGTGTGCTGATACATGATTTCTTTTCTTTAGAAATTGGGGGAGAGTTTAACCATTTGCGACAAAGACCAGGTGTTTAAGAGCTAAGAACCACAGTTAATTGGAGACTTACACAAGGTATGTAAATACATTCTTGTCTGGTCAATTTTCAAATGCAACTTGTTTGCAAAGAATATGTGCTCTTAAAAGGTGTGAGTAAGGGGTGTGGAGCTGATACCAGAACCTCATTGAAGGCAAAACCAAGCAAGCCATTGATGTAAGTAATCATTTTGAAGAGGTAGAACTTTGGAGAGTCCTAAATGGCTAATTTAGATGGTGTGAGTATCTCACTGCCTGAAGTGGGACAACTTGGGTATTTTAAATCATCACTACATGGAAGTTACAATTGTTCTTCTGTTAGAGGGAATAAAAATTAACTGCAAATGCTATTCCTATCTTCTCTACTCATTGAGGCTATCACACTGATAAGGAAATAATCTCTCTTGACAGCTGGGTTGGCAATTTCCAAGGAAAAGCTAGTTTAGGACAAGATGCTGGTAAATATCAGATTAAACCTGCTTTAAACTGGGAAAAATAATTGCGTCAGTGTCCAGCAAGTTCAGCAGGCATACAGCAAATCTTTTCAAACTATGGTTACATTCATTCAAAACTGAGGAATAGGCTTGGCCTATCCACTGCATCAGAGTTGGTCTTCTGCTACAGAATGCTGCATGGCCAAATGGATCTGGACTGGTATCTGCAGCTCTGCGTGCTTCTGATTGCTTAATGCTTCAAGCCTACAACTCTGAACTGTTGTTGTTTTCATATAATTGAATGTTTTTGTCTTTTGTTTATATAATACTGAAATATGAATCATAACATATAATTTCCTTGAGAAAATACCGAACCAAAATATATACAGACATTCCAATGTTCAGTATTATACTTACATATGTTACATAATATTTAGCGTTACACCCACTGCAGTTTTACTTTTTATTTGTACAACCCTAAATTAATCTGTGTATCTACTGCCTTATTTAATCACAATTTGAATATATAACTAAAGCTAAGCGTAATGTGATGTGTAGTGTAATGTAATGAAACAGTTTTTTAAATAAAAAATGCCTTAAACTGGTGCTAACTAGATTTTCCTGGGGTAGAAGAGACCATGTTTTTCTTGATTAAAAACCACTTCTGGTAAATACCATGCCATCCTTGCTTGATGGCGGTCTGCTGCATTGTCATTCAATGAGCCTGTTATCCCTCTTGCCTTATTGATTCTGAATTAAGCAAGCAAACTAACAAACAAAACTCTCAAAAATTGACGTCTTAATTAAGAGTTGTTTTCTGAGTCAAAGTGATAGGTGCCCTGTAAATATCTAAAATAAAAGATAGTGATATATGTATACATGCACATTTCTTGTAAAAAACCGATCTGATTTCTTTTCCTCCTCCTGCTAGTCTTACAGAGCTAGTACACCTTTTGGAGAGTGATCTGGAGTCTGTCGTGGCTCTGAATTATACGAAGTTCCAGTTGCAGATAATTTTTATCACTGGTGTCTGTGCGTGAGCCAGAAAGAACTCATCTTGACTCTGAAACACTATAACCCTGGAACAGCACACGGAACTACTCAATCTCATTTTTAGGCAGTCACTTTTGAGAATATAAGAGCACTTCGATGGATTGAAGCAGTGGGTCGAAAGAGTTGCAGCAAGAAAGTTATCAGTAAATATGTCCCTTTTTTCTCTTAGAGTGGGTTTTATAAAGAGTGCTGTAAAATAGCAGCAGGACAGTGTCTGGAGTGGGGTCAGTTTTCCTCTAGCTAAGAGGGGTGGGAAATGAGGTACTTAAAAATGCGATAAATGACATATAACTTCTAGAACAACACTGCTGCAATCTAGCAAAACATGAGTATGGTATATTCTGTGGCGATGGGTAGTATAGGACTACATCATGAAAAGATAATCAATACACAGTTCGGGGCAACTGCACCTCTGGTTTTTTTCCCTCTGTGGTTCATCAAGGGCACCCACTCTACCCTCCGGGCTCCTCAGACATCACCTCTTTTGAGTGGAGACCTGCGTGACTCTCTGTCCTGACCAGGGTTTTTCCAAGCTGCACAGTTCCCAGCCTATGCTATGAGATCCCCATCTTAGCCAGACTGCCTAAATTGACCAACTTCTATACTTTGCTTTCTCTCCAAAGGCTCTAAACAACACAATTGCTAGCAGTTACAAGTTACCACACAGCCCTTTAAGGAAGCATGTTTATTGTTAAGGTGGGAACATTTCAGAGAGAACATATTAAAACCAATAAAAGAACCTACACACATGCTAAAAAGCTTACCAGAGGTCACCCCAGATCCAACCTTGGGCTCTGGTAGGTGTCAGTCCTTCAAAACCTGTAATTGGATTTTCCCCATGGCTACAAATTCATAACCGTCTGATTCAGAACCAGAACAACTATGAATACTTCAGTCTTTCCTTTATACATCTTGGGCCTTGGATCTTGGCCTCAGGTGATCAGCAAACAATAACCCCTCAGGCCATAGCTTCAGAAGGCTTGCTTTTTGCATAACCGAAGATGGGCAATTTGCATTAACCTCTCCCCAGGCGTTCCCAAGGAAATCCAGTTCACACATTGTCCCAAAAGTCAGGTTTTCCTTCTTTGGTACAAAGAAAAGGAATACTAGTGGCACCTTAGAAACTAACCAATTTATTTGAGCATAAGCTTTCGTGAGCTACAGCTCACTTCATCGGATGCTGTAGCTCACAAAAGCTCATGCTCAAATAAATTGGTTAGTCTCTAAGGTGCTACTAGTGCTCCTTTCCTTTTTGCGAATACAGACTAACACGGCTGCTACTCTGAAACTTGTTTGGTACATTTTCCATATATTCCTTTGAACCCCCAGGTCTCACTTCTGTCACATGTCCCCATCTTGAGAGGTTATATACAATCCCAGACTACAATAATAAATGAACCATTCATTTAATACAAGTGACCCCAAAGATACATGAACTTATTTCAGTAAGGTCTCCCAAGGATATCACAGGGAATTGCCATATCTATTACAATCTGAAACCATTTTGTCTTTCCACTTTTTCTGCTGGGGAGAGTGGGAGTTAGTCAAGGTTCAAATAAGCAATCAAACCACTTGTTTTGGGAATAAACATCTGATTTGGTTTTGCAGCTTGTAAATAAAAGCTGGTTTCAGAGTAGCAGCCGTGTTAGTCTGTATCCGTAAAAAGAAAAGGAGGACTTGTGGCACCTTAGAGACTAACAAATTTATTTGAGCATAAGCTTTCGTGAGCTACAGCTCACTTCATCAGATGCATGGGTATCTGATGAAGTGAGCTGTAGCTCACGAAAGCTTATGCTCAAATAAATAAAAGCTGTTCAGGTTAATCTTTTAGTAGTCTAGTCTAAATTTCTAAAGTATCTTAATTCTTCAATATTGGCTGTAATTGTTCATGTTATGCATCAGAAAAGACCCCAAAGGGACTGGGATTCAGTTGTTTTTAGCATTACTCACTATTTCTTTGGAAACATGACTTCCAGAGTTTTGCATGTAAAGTTGTGCAGTTTTAATGAGAGTAGTATGTGGAGTCTGCTGGTTTCCAGACTACACTGGAACTAGTGACCTGTGGGGGTTGGAACTTCATTGGCAGGCACGCCATTTATTTTCCTTTGGCTGCATAAAAAGTAGCACAATAACTTGAATTATGCATATGAGTCTAGTCTTCCTTTCTATGAACTGATTGATGAATAGTTTTGTTATGCAAAACAAAGGGGATCTTTTTTGAGCATTTCCTGCTCTTCTTGTGGGGTGTGAAAATCTAAACAGTAATGGATCTCCAACTGCTTCCACAAGGGCGCAAGTCACTGTACCAGCTACTCAGGAGTTGGCTACACTTGCGAGTTACAACAAAATAAAGGAGTCCTGGGCACACTAGCTCACTACCAAGGCACCCTGGCAAGGCATGTCGAGTGCTCTGACTCTGTGGCTACAGCGCTGCTGGTACTCCGCCT
This sequence comes from Lepidochelys kempii, assembly GCF_965140285.1. Classification (NCBI taxonomy): domain Eukaryota; kingdom Metazoa; phylum Chordata; order Testudines; family Cheloniidae; genus Lepidochelys; species Lepidochelys kempii. The sequence goes on along the minus strand of NC_136398.1, from coordinate 2,823,050 downwards.
CGGCGAGTGGAATAACATTTGCTATGCCCCCGCTGGAGCACCGCAGCACCAGTGTAGACAAAGTGTTGCATTACTGCGCTCCGATTAGCCTCCAGAACCGTCCCATAACCCCCTTAAGTCAAGTGGCCACTTTTGTCATTGTTTTTGAATCACTGTAGGAATGGGGATATGCCCTTTGAAAGCTCTGTTTCTGAGAGCTGGCATGCTTATCTGCTCCAAGACAAAGCAACCATTAGTGTGGAATGCTGTGTGGTGGTGGTGGGGGTCTGCTGCTGTCTTAACTTACAAGACAGCATGCTGACATGCTCTCAGCCCCCCCCCCCCCAAAACCTACTCTCCACCCCACCCCCCCCACATACACACAACACACTCCTGTCACAGACACACACACACCCCCGCCATTTGAAAAGCACGTTGCAGTCACTTGCATGCTGGGATCGCTGCCCATAATGCACTGCGCCCAATGCCACTGCCGGTGCTGCAAATGTGGCCATGCCAGCACGCTTGAAGCTGTCAGTGTGGACAGACTGTAGCGCTTTCCCTACTGCGCTTTACAAAGTCTGGTTTGACTCAAAGCGCTCTACATCTGTAAGTGTAGCCGTGCCCTCAGTATTAGTAGGACATCACTATGAGGAAATTATTATTAGTTTCGAAGTGAGAAATTTTGGTGGATGTTCTTATTGCTCATTTACCTCTGTTCCTTTGCGTGCATTTGGAGGGAAAAAAAAGTCATGACTGCAAAATCCATTTTTTCTCTGTATCGTGGGAACTTTTCCTTTGTTCATTTTTACTGTTGTAACAGAAAACCAAGGTCTCCAGCTTTCCATTACAAATATCCAAAAGTTCTGGACGCCCGGTCAAGGTTTTCTGTTGGATGTATTGGTATGTTTGGGATCCAAATTATTTAATTTGGTTAAATTGGTTAGTCTCTAAGGTGCCACAAGTACTCCTTTTCTTTTTGCGAATACAGACTAACACGGCTGTTACTCTGAAACCTGAAATTATTTAATGACTTTAATGAAAGTCTAGGCTTCTTACTCTGTGTGATTTATAAATTCAGTTTAGTGGTGAAGTAACTAGCACCGGAGTTGGAGGCATTGATTAATTTATAGCTAGTGGAATTATTTGGAAATCTAATATTCCTGATTAGTTCATTTGTTCTGTTTGGAAAAGTGCTTTGACCTGGAGCCATAATGTCTTGCTATAAAGTACTTTGGTCATTGGTTCAGTCACATACATAGCTTGATTTATGTCAATAGTATTGGAGAATTTCAGCAATCCAGATTATAGAAAAGTATATCTGGGAATACTAGAAAAGCAAACACTGTCATCAGATAAATATCACCCAAGAAGGTGTTTTGGGGTTTTTTTTCCCTCCAGAAAGTAAAATGTCTTGCAGATTGTCACTTCATACTGTGGAGAGGTTATACTTAAACCCTACTTTTCTATGGTTGCACTGCTGAATAGCCATGCCAGGAGACTAAAATTCAGAATGCAACTGGAAACCAGGTTTTCCAAGAAAATGAAAGATGGATCAAGGAGTACAATCAAGCCTTTTGCTTCAGGAGAGACACTTGCATCAAACAGCCAATCTTTCCTTCTTATCAGAGATGGGGAAAACTGCAAAAAGTTCCCAGTTTCTAGACTGGATGGCCAGAAGGGGCCATAGTAACTATAGTCTGAGCTCCTGTATAACTCAGGCTATTGAAGTTCCCTAACATAATTCCTTGAGCAGATATTTTAGAAAAGTATCCAATCTTGATTTAAAAATTGCCAGTGATGGAGAATCCACCATGAGTCTTGGTAAATTTTTCTAATGGGTAATTACCCTCTCTCAAAAATGTACACTGTATTTACAGTCTGAATTTCTCTAGCTTCAACTTCTGGATTCTGTTTTACCTTTCACTGCTAGATTGAAGACCCCATTATCAAATACTTGTTCCTCACATAGGTATTTATAGCCTGGAATCAAGTCACTACTTAACCTTCTTTGTTAAGCTAAATAGATTGGGCTTTGTGAGTCTGTCACTATAAGGCATGTTTTTTAATCCTTTAATCTATTCTCATGGTTCTTCTCTGAACCCTCTCCAGTTTATCAACCCCATTCTTGAATTGTGGATACTGGAACTGGGCATAGTATTCCAGCAACAGTCACACCAGTGCCAAATACAGAGGCAAAATAACCTCTCTGCTGCTACTCAAGAGCCCTCTGTTTATGCATTCAAGGGTCACATGAGCACTTTGGGCCACAGCATCGCACTGGGAGCTCATGTTTAGCAGATTATTCACCATGACCCCCAGATCTTTTTCGGTGTCATTGCTTCCCAGGATAGAATCTCCCATTGTGTAAGTATGGCCTTATGTTCTTTGTTCCTAGATATATAGGTTTGCATTTAGCCATATTAAACAACATATTGTTTGCCTGAGCCCTGCTTATCAGCAAATCCTGATTGCATGCAGTTTTTGCCTCACATGTTAGTTGTGTAAGGATCCAGTCATCCTGTTCTCAGGTGTGATTTGGTGGTCTGTGGCACATACCAGCTAATACCCCATCTTGTGCTTTATTAGGATATTGATCCATAAGCACTCATGATCATTTTCATACGTTTATTTTAGAATGGAAGAACTGCATCCCTTGATGTGTTGTTTCATCATCCACTTTATTATGCATTAGGGACTCGCTCTCAATGAGATTTGTATGATATTCCACATGTTTGATTCCAGAACCTATCTGTGAAATGGCTATTTGGAGTTATGGGTGGAGTTCCTTTGTAAACGTGAACTGTGGCTATCAAATGGAAACACACAGCTACAACTCCTGAAATTAGATTATAAACTATTAATGGGGTGTGATGTATGTTTAGGAAGGGTAGTCTTGTTAAAACCCCGGACTGGATGCTGGGATACCTGAGTTCAGTTGCCAGATCAGTCATTGACTTGCTCTGTTACCTTAGGCAAGTTGATTGACCTCTTCAAACTTCAATATCCCCATTTTATATATGGGGATAACACGTCACCACCTGATGGTGTTGAATGTTACAGTACTGCAAAATGTTAAAAAACCTGTAAGCTTTATAAGGGGCTTATATCAGAAATACTTGTTTTCCAATGTGGAGGTAAACTATGTGAGGGCAGAAAAAGGGGATAATTTGTGTGGGAAATAGAAAATGTAACTAGGTAGCATGGAGGGAGAACTATTAACTTGAGACTAAAAGCCAGTGAGTATTTTCTCTGGCTCTGCAGTTGATTTCTGATGTGTGTTTAGAGCACTCTTCTTAAGGGACTGACATTTTTCTGATATATAAAATGGCATCGGTGAAAACTGGTGGTGTAACTTATGGATCATACTTCTGAGTAATCTAAAGATTTTAATTTATATTCTTTAAAATATGTTGGATTTTCTTTTGTTATAAAGCATTCGTTTGTGAAAACTCATCTTTTGTATTTGTCATACCTTGGATGCAAATTTGTTTTCCAGCAATCAGTGAAATATATAGGTTTTAATTATTTTTTCACTCTCCATTGTTTGTCACACCCTTTTGAGAGTTTGCTGCTTGGCAAACATCTTTTCCTTCCTATCTCCATGTTTTCAGTGGTCTATGTTTTTCCTTTGTTTGGGTCAGCGTGGCGCTAGGAACAGTTTTTTTTTGGTTGCTGCAGCAGCAGGAGAAACACCATTATGTTTCTGTTCTGTTGGCTGTTCATATTTCGTGTATGGTAACAAGTGGAAAAAAAGCATTTAAAATCTAGACATTTCCCACAGGTTTATGATAACTAGGACACATTTTTATAATGTTCCTTTTAAAAACAGACAGCCTTTTCTTTTTCTTTTTTTGAACTAGTGTTTAGGGTTTTGGTTTGTTTTTTGTTCTGTTTTCTTATGTAAATTTGATTCTGGAGTGTCAGTTCTCCCTCATTTGATGTTTACAACCAACATTCTGGGTATATTACAATCATGGATACAATTTTTTCATGGTAAAATTAAGCAAAAATCACAGAACAGTCATGGGGGGGTGGGACAAATCAGGGTATGGTCACAGCGGGGCTGAAGCCAAAGCCAGAGCCCCGCTGTCCTGGGCTGACAGCCAGAGAAGTCATGGAGATCTGTTAAAGTCACAGAACCCATGACCTCCGTGACCAAATCGTATCCTTAATTACAACCAAGTGATTGAGTAAATGGGATTATAATTTGCCCTTCCCAAGGAGGTCTCGGTACTTCTTACTTTTTGTCTACCCTTGTAAGAGTTTAACCAGAACATGTTCCCCCCTCCTTTCTCCCATTCAAGGCTGTTTTAAGAGATGCCAGTTCAGAGAAGTTCTTGGGGTTTCACCAGTTCTTCTGCCAGGGTCATCATATTCTAATAATTTCTTACTTCTCAGTTAGAGACTTTGCATGATGTTTTGGTCTCTTTTCCAGAAATTTTGTGTGTTGCAGAACCTGTAAACAGTTGGTGAAAGTGGATACTCAGATGCTGATTTAGCTTTCAGGAGCTGATTTTTTTAAATTCTACACAGGTGGTAAAATAGAATTAACCACCATTTTCTTCCTTCCTGAAAAATGAGCTGAAATCTGTCTGTACAACATTGGCTAGCAGTGTTTAGGTGGACAGGACTTTAAATTAGCCTTAAATTGATTTTTAGCCTATGGCACCATGCCAAACATCATGGGGAGATGCTAATATCCATTTTTTGAACCCAGATTAAGAAGAAATACAATTGTTGAAGGGGTAAGTGCTTTTAACAGCATTTTGCAAGCTACCTTTGGGATAGAATGCATTAGCTATTAGCCATCAGCATTACACATCCAATAAGACAGCATGTGATGGCTGTTGTAGCCAAGTGGAAGCAATAGTTAGACGGAATACCTAAACCGAAATTTAGAGTGAAGGTCTCTGTGCTTGGGGGAAGGCAACAGGGGATCTTTGACAATTGAGTGGTGAGGACATCTGGCACCACCAGAAGCACCATGCTCCCAAACACTGCTCTGTGTAAAAACAGGGTGTTGGATAAACAGAGTTGCAGTGCATAGTAAGTATTTGTTGTTGGAATATGAGTGATCTTCAGTTAATTGACTTCTTGAGAATGAGACACTATACATAATTATTATAAATATAAAGTATGTATTTATACTTTTGGGTGTTTTTCAAATATCAAAATAGGGGCTACCCTCTGCCTCATGACAAAAATGTATGATACCTAAATTCTTGCTATGCCATGACATTGATTCATGGTATCAGAGACAGCAAATACTTAACCTTAGAAACTGAAGTTCAATTTTAGAAAGTTTAGCAACATATAGTACACCAAATAATCTTGTACCGGGAAGTTATTAAACCATAAATTATACACTGAGTTTTTTTTATTGCTATGCAGCAAGCTGTTGCTGGAGGCCGTATGTTCTGCATTTCATGTCAGCTTGCAAGCATGTATTTTCTCACTCTGCCTGTACATGTAAAGTGAAATAAGACTGTAATTTTTAAGGATTGCTGCTTCTTTCTTTGATAACTTTTCCAAATCAGTACTTTCCACTGGTTATGCATAAAGGCATTGGTCAGCAGTGACACATCTGTTGCAAAACAAACAATTGATGTTCTAAAATAAGAAATTGCACTGTATGACATTTACCCCTTAGGAGGCTTCTGCTAATTTTATAGTTCTATTTTTCAAATGCAGTGTAATTTGCTGGAAAAATCACTAGTGCTTTGTCTATAGAAAACTATTTATCACTAAATACCACAAAACAGGTGAATTTTTAGTAGAATCAGGAATTACATTAAAAAGGGGATCGGACATTTTTTAAAAAGTGATGGTGATACCTGAATTGTACTGTTTTTGTTCAAGTGTGTTTTTCATTCTGCATGAAACAATTGTAATCGTGTAATGTAAAGTAACAAGTATTCGACTGTCCAGGAAATCCAACAAACTCAATTGACTAAATGATTCTATCCTTGTAATTTCACTTACCGGGGGGGAATGGTGCCTCAGGCTGGTTAACTAATACATAGATTGTTCTGTTTCAACGTTACATAAAGAGAATAAACATATTTAATGTCAATAAAATAGATTTATTCTGTCATTTCATATTTCATTGTTTTAGAATACATTTGGATGGGGCCCCAGTGTTGCTGTGTCTGTATCATAGGGAGTATCCCACACTATTAATTCAGACAAAAACCAGTTTTGCTTTATAATCTGGAAGAGCAGCTGTTGTAGAGACCCTAGAATATTGACCAAGCAATTCCTCAGAGCACCATGTAAATTCATAATGCAATTTTTTTGAGGATCCTTGGTGCTGCTGCTTAAAAAAAACTATGTAATACTGTGTAACAGACTTGAAAAATATATTTGAAGTTGCCCCCTTGCTTGCAGTAGGGTAAAACATTTTCTGAGTCAGTGCAGTAACAATAGATATTTATTAGCATTGGCTTAGTAAGGGTGGGCAAGTTTATAATGATTATATTCCCCCCCTCCCTTTTTGGGGGGGAAGGGGGAGGAGAAGCAGCTGATTCAGCAAGGTACTGACTATCTCCATTCAGCCTATAGACTGTCAGTTTCCACGGCAGGTACTCAGGAATCATCATTTTGCAGAATCAGGCCTTGTGTGGCACAACTGACAAGTTTTCAGAATAATCTTTCAAAATATCTGTAAATAACTTTTCTATCACACTGTGAACCAAATTTTTAACTGCTTGATGCCATTACACCTCTCTTAAAAGTTAGGTTAGTTACAGGAGTTTGGAGTTTCATACGGGAAAAATCAGTCTTTGAAAGTGAATAGAAACTAGGGTAAGCGGAGCTATATTTGACAAAGCTAGTGTCTCCTTGAAGTAGTCAAGTAATTAGAACCTTGTTTTCAAAGCAAATTTGGCGTGAGTTAAAGTGGCAGTGTTGTCCAGGAAGATTCCCTTTCAAGATGGTAGGGCAGGTGCAGTTATTTTAAACCACTGATATTCTGTGTACTGTACTCTGATTTCTCTCATTAACCTCCATTAAGTACCCAGCATTTTGCTTATATTCTAATCTATGAAAGGGAATTACAGTGTTCTGCTTTCTTTGGAAGCTCCCAGTGAAAATAAAAAGCAAAGTCTGCTTTAACATTGCTAAATAGACAGGTTGTGTTGTGATTAAAAAACATAAAATTCTCTACAGAATAATAAAATTTAAAAATTGACTAATGTGGAATATGTTTGAAACTTCAACAGACTTGTATGGTTATCTTCTTAGAAAATTATTGTAATAAATAACATTGAGTACATAGATATCATTTTCTGTCTTAAGCTTTCATACACCAGTAGGGCATTACCCGCAGTACTGTTTTTCTTTTTACTTTGGATTCACTGAAAAACTCCAACCATTTTAAAATTCTGCCTTTCTAGTTTGGCTTTTGAATTCTGTCGTTGCCAAGGTGCCTAATATTCCGCACCCCCCCCCCCCATACACACACTTCTGAATAATGTGTGGGGGGAGGGATAGCTCAGTGGTTTGAGCATTGGCCTGCTAAACCCAGGGTTGTGAGTTCAATCCTTGAGGGGGCCATTTAGGGATCTGGGGCAAAAACTTGTGGATTGGTCCTGCTTTAAGCAGGGGTTTGGACTAGATGACCTCCTGAGGTCTCTTCCAACCCTGATATTCTATGATTCTATGTCACGTTTTTAGTAAGGTGTGTTAAAAGCATTCAGGCTTATGTTGATCCATGCAATCTTTGGCTATGTCTGCACTGCGGGTGCTACGGTGGCAGCTACAACACTATAGCGTAAACACATCCTGTGTCCGCGGAAGGCGTTTTTCCATTGATGTAGTTAATCCTTCTCGTTGACCTAGCTGCATCTACAATGGGGGTTATATTGACCTAACTGTAGCACTCAGAGTGTGACATTTTTCACAGCCCTGCGCAACGTAGCTGGTCGATCTAATTTTTAAGTGTAGACCACCTCTTAAAGAAGATTGTGGACTCTGTGAATGAAAGCTCATTTAATTATGCAAGACCCCCAATACTACAGCGGGATGTGCGTAAGTGGTCCTTCCTCCTGTTACAGAATTCTGCTAACTTCAAGGGATTCTGCCTGTGTGGTTTCCATTGCTAGATCAAGCCTTGACTTAAGAAGTAAAAATCCACTAGAAAAGTAAAATAATACTGAGACTTCATTTTCTGAAGTAACAAAACCAAAAGGTGCTTTCAGTCTTCTGTAAGATTTAAATGTTTTTTGTACCCTTGACAGAGAGAAGTAACGTTGACGTAGTTAGCTGTGCCTCTTGTATTTCAGACAGGTTTTACCATTACCTTATCAGAGTTGCAGAGCAGTGCTGCTGGTAAACAGCTTTTATGCAGCTGTCACACATAGCAGATATAATCCTTTTCTTCTTTTTTTTTTTTATGAGGCTGGACTGTTCATTTAGAACAGCAACTTTAATTGGCTTCATGTCATTAAATTTGACAACTGTCTAGGATACTGAAGTAAGACCATATCATTTTCATCTTTCATTTATTATTATTATTTATTATTTATGGATATTCAAGCTCATCAAAAACTGTTCCAATAATGTTTTTCTTTAATGAAAGTGGCAGATCTTTCTCCTTGCACTGAGGTGGAGACAGTGATTTTAGTTCAGCTTTCATCCACAATCACTAACACAAATGTAGTTTTGGTTTAACAATAAAACATAAAGTAATCATGGCAGGCTCAGGTACTGTAGTAAGTTCTATAAGGGTAAGGACATTTCTTTCTGAGCAGGATAAATGGCAGTGCACCACCTTTTGAAAATTGCAAATGGTCACTCCTTGCTGGCATGCTTATTTTCTGTGCGAGGGGCCAACAGGATAATAAATCCTTCTCTGAGAAACCTGGTTTGAATCCAAATGTTATCTTAGGGATTCCTTTGTCAAGATTGATATGGAAAGTTTCCCAGGTCTTGATGGGGGAAGGGAGGAGAGCAGGCAGGTGTCCTATTTCTTAGTATGAACAGTGCCTATTGGTTTGAGCGTGCAGGAGAGTCCAGATTTTGGGTTGTTCTCTAGGGCTTGTCTCCACTTAACAGGGGATCGACGCGCAGTGATCCATCCACCAGGAGTCCATTTAGAGGGTCTAGTGCTGACTTGCTAAATCGACCGCCAATTGCTCTCCTGTTGACTCTACTACTCCACCAGAATAAGACGCATAAGGAAAGTCGACAGGAGAATTTCTCCTGTCAACCCAGCATGATGTAGACTCCGCAATAAGTTGACCTAAGGTACGTCAACTCCAGCTATGTTAAGCACATAGCTGGAGTTGCGTAACTTAGGTTGACTTAGCCCCTAGACATTTGATTGTCACGCGGCGTTGGACTCTCAAATGTCAATACAGCAGATATGACAGGTGCAAGTGGTAAATGAGGATTGGACTATGGTTTCTTTTATTCAGGGAGTTAATGCATAGAATGAAAAATATTCCACTTGGGCACTAGAGTGGAAGGAGAAAGAGTGCCCCTTCTCGTTCCTTTGCCAAATGTGCATATTAAAAATGTAAAGACAGCAGGAAAGTCATGATGCTACAATGTTGCTTTGGAGCAGTTTTCAGTAAGTTTATAGTACCGGAATGCAAGAGAACGTGCTAAGGACATGGTTTATTTTGGTTTTGTGTGTGTTAGATTATTACATTAGCTCATGTCTGGTGTAGATAGAGATGTGTCTGCCTTGTTTTTCAGTATTTACGTTTCTCATGCAATTTGATGTACTCCAGTCACACTGCACTTCATAAGACATGGATGGATTATTAACTTGAAAATGAACATGCTATAAAACATACTTAATATGCTGATAGCTGGCTATTCTGTTTTATAATAACTTGATTCTTATTCCATGCCCCTAATTTGAGCTAATACTTTGAACTCCTACGTCACCTTCCATTCCAGGATCCCAAAACACTATACAGAGGCAAAGTACATCTCTGATCCCTGCCCCTCCTGCCATCTCCCTGGAAGGCACACAAGTGTCACCACTTTTTACAGATGGCTAACTTGAATTACAGAGTGTAAGAGGAAAGGAGTACTTGTGGTACCTTAGAGACTAACCAGTTTATTTGAGCATAAGGTTTTGTGAGCTACAGCTCACTTCATCGGATGCATACTGTGGAAAATACAGAAGACATTTTTATACGCACAAACCATGAAAAAATGGGTGATTATCACTACAAAAGGTTTTCTCTCCCCCCCACCCCACTCTCCTGCTGGTAAGAGACTTGTCTAAGATCAGGTGAAGTCAGTAACAGCACCAGAAATGGGGACCAGGAGTTTTTAATTAATATTACAGTTCCTCCCTCTGCTAGTAGTTAGTTGTTGAATCCAAAGCCTGTTGTTGCAGGTAGTTACCAAGTTGGCAAACTGAACGTTTTCAGAAGGAACTGAACAGCTGCATTTCCACTCACGTCAGCAGTATAGAACCCTGACTCCTTTTTGGAAAATATAGGTCGGGGAGTTGTGGCAACCAACAGTAAGTGATCTTCAAATGATAACGATGTGGCTGTGGGCAAGGGCTAGATGAGTTGAAACAATATAAGCCATTCAAGTCAGTAATTTGGACATTGGAAAGTTGCTGTGTTTAAAGAAAATTAAGTTTCAAATTATCTTCCTTTACTATGAAGTTTTGTTATTTCCCTGTCTAGACAAGTGGCTTCCACTGCTTAATTATTCAAATTACATTTTGTACTTAAAAACAACTGTTTCTGTGGTTTTCTATTTAGCATGCTCTTGGAGTTCAGATTTGCAGAGTACAAGTATGTTAAAGAAGAAAGCATTTTATCTTAGCCATTATTTCATTTTCAGTTAGTTTAAGCAAATAAAGTCAAGTTTAACAGTTGCTAAAACTGAACGATTTTCTGGCATTGAACTTATTAAATTATAATTAGGTTGTGAGCTGTTTGGGCGAGGAATTGCCTTTCTGTAGGCAGCATGTACTTCATTTTGAGTGCTTACTATAGTATAAGCAAACTGCAAGTTTTTATTTGCTAAATTGGTGGTAAAACAGAACTGGCCAGATTGGGAGTAGGTAAAAATTAATTTTTCTTTCCCTAACTAAACACATCTTCTGACAGAAACTCTACAAAGCATTATTCTTTTTCCTGGTCTCTGAGAATGCTGAGCCTAATTGGTTCTGTGGCATTTGAACATTACGGTGTACATGTAAGCTAATTTTTTTTTATTCCATTGATTACTAAATGTTCCTAGCTTTATGGTAGATGCTTTACAGACATCTATGAAGACAAATGAAGTGTTTCTTTTGGTAGAGACCAGTATTTTTGCTTGCTGGGCTTGGCAACGTATTGTGTGATCTGTGGTATAGAAGTTCTCTCTAGGATTCTTGAGTGTCATGTAGCAGGCTACGAGTTTTCAGCTATGATGGTGTCTACAGAATTTGCCTGGATATGTTGGGATTATTTTCTGCTTCAATCCTTTCACATGTGTTAAAGTAATAATTATAGATTCCTTGAAAGATATTCCAAAAAGGAATTGGGAAGGGAGGGAATCCTGAGAGATAATGTAATAGAGGCCACAAGGAAAAAAAGAGGAGAAACAGTTCTAGAAAAACGCACTGCATGTAAACTTCAGAAATGTTCTTGTTTTGACCCATGTCTTGGCATAGGAAAATGTTCTTAAAAATGGGCTGGAACGTAAAACTTCTGATCTATAATCTCAGCTTCAGTACTGCAGTCTTGAGTGCATTACCTCTCTGCTTCACTTTCCCTGTCTGTAAAATGGGGAATAATAAAGCTTGCTTACTTCATGGGTGTGTTGGATTAATGCTTATGATAAACTACTCTGAAGATAAAAAGCAGTATTAAATAATAAGCATTAAATTAAGTGGAGCTTTTTAGTTGAAAGAGAAATTTGTATGGAATACATAAAATAACCGTACAAAAAGATACCTATGAGATAAGTATGCTGGGGAATAAGCTATAAAAATAGAAAAGGGTTTTTCTAGTAAAAGGAGAAAACTGATCTAACATGAGTGAATTTTTCCTCTCATAAGATTATGAAAGGCAGCACACTCTCACAGAGCTTATTTTTCATAGAACATAAGACAAATTTCCCTGTCTTCCATCGAGTCAAAACAGATCACAATAAAAATGCATCCGGTGAAGTGAGCTGTAGCTCACGAAAGCTTATGCTCAAATAAATTGGTTAGTCTCTAAGGTGCCACAAGTACTCCTTTTCTTTTAATAAAAATAATGAAATTGTTTGTTTAAAAATCTCATGATTATGGGTTTCTCGGAGGATTGACAAAACATGGATAATAGCGTAGACCCAAAGGAAATCTTTGAGATTGTGCATTCAGTAAAGTAAGTGGAACTGGTGGTGAATAGTTGACTTTTTTTTTTTTTTTTAAGTCAGGGTCGGGGTGGTTTGTGAATTTGATATATTAGTTGCATACCCAGAGAAAACGAGACACTTCCGCTATTGGACCTTGTTGAAATGAGTCTGTTTGTGGGAATGTTTGATCTGATTTACTTGTGCAAATGGTCATCTTTGAAGAGCCATTTACGTTTACTCTTATGTTCCATTTTTCTGAAAATTGCAACCCTTTATACAGAATTATGTAATGAAACCTTAATATATGATTCACCCATTAAGCCTTGATATATTCATATTTAAATAGATAGGTCTTCTACAGGAATGTTATGCTGACGTGCACGTGTAAAGTAAAGAACTGCATCTCTTGGTTTGTAGCTTCCTTTAACGTTAAGAGAATTACATGCTCCAGGTCCACTGACGGCTAACAGCATAGGTTAATAATGAAATGTGTTTTGAATTGGCATATATTGTGAAATAGATGCTCCTGGGGAAAGTAGTGGTTTTTTGTCTGGAGAGTTAACTTGTCAATCTGTAGTCATGGAAATGTAGAAATCTAATACAGCTTCAGGTAGTGCCTTTGGCAGTCAGTCCCATGGTTTCCTTGGTGATAACACTGGTAATGATCCAGAAGGGGAGATATCAGGCTCCCATGGTATGCCTGATTGGAGGTACAGGTTGCTGTAAAACACACAATTAATAATTTAGAGAACAATACAGAATAGCAAACCTGGCTATATGAGCACGGTTAAGTAGCAAGTACAAAATACAGGGTCAAATTAAGAAGTTATGTCATGCAGGCATGGAAAATGAAACTGGTTGCCCTCCCACGCTATAATACGGTGTTAAAAACCTACCCATCCTAATTTATATACTGTCTGTACTCTTCCAGGGGCGCATCTCAGAATTTGGGAAAGTCTGATAGAAAAGTTTCAGAGTAGCAGCCATGTTAGTCTGTATTCGCAAAAAGAAAAGTCTATCCTAACTTTGCACTGTAGCAGCTAAGTGCCAGCATTTCAGTAAATAGACTACTTAAATCAGTAATCTAGAGCTATGACAATGACAACTGTTGTTGCCAATGAAAGGTCAAACTTTCATAGCAACTGTACGGAATCCCTTCCCAGCCCTCACAGAAATTGTAAGAATAAAGATGTGAACATTGTCTGTATTCAGCTGTCTCCAGGTACCTCCTAGCCACATCTAAGAACAGAACTTAAGGATGAATAAACAAAAGAATCAGGAAATAGCTTTCTGTAACTTTAGTAGCCTTGACCACTTTTGAGCCTAAACTGGGCTGCTTGCTGTGCTGATTAACAATACTGGAAAGTTCATCCGCATTGGATGACTACATGATAGCAGTGGCGCTAAACCTGAAACCACCAGCTACTTGTGAACTTAAATAAGATGGGCTGCTAAACAGTGTTATTTTTAGTAATACAGTCACACAGCACATGTTTGGTTTGTGCAGCTGGCAAATGGTATCGAGGAGCCTTCCTTCAGCCTGCCAGGGACTTGGTGACATTCTCAGTCTCTAGTTGCTTTTTTATTTTTCTCTCAGATCTGTGATTCTCTGCTGGTCTGGTTTTAAGAAGTAATCAAAAATGTGACTTCACGGCTAGCTATCAGCTGAGTTGTTTTTTCTGAACAGGTGGTGCCCGTGGACATCCATTTCAGATCAGTCTGCAAATGAATAGTTCAGATCTGCATTTCCTCTTGTAGTGGAAGTTATACACACCAGGAGTTGTTTTAATGTGCATAGCTAAACGTAGACCGGAGCAGAAAGAAAGCCTTATCTGGCAGGTAATGCACAGAACTGGATGTCAGGAGTTCAGGTTTCATACTCAGCTCAACCACTGATTTGCTATGGGCCCTTGGGCAAGCCATTTCACCTCTGTGCTTCAGTTTATCCATAGTTAGAATTGGAATAACATCCTTACAGTGAAGTTGAGGTTTAATTTATTAGGTTGTAAAACATTGTAAGTGTCTTGTGTGGAAAGTGCTATAAAATGCAGTATTAGTTATTAATATTTCCTGGACAGATGACTCTCAAGTTTTTCTTGCTGCTTTGAACCTATTAGTTTTTACTCTAAATAAATTCATTAAAATGCAGAGCTCATTATTGAAAAATCTCCATTGCTATGTAACGCCTTAACAGACTTGGTTCCCAGGCGACATGTTCAACATGGGCCGTCGCAGCTTAATCTGTCTTGTTTCATTGATGCCAGCAAAAGCCTTAGGTAAAGAAAGTTTTTAGCAGGTTTTCAATTTAGACTTAGGACTCAGTTCTAACTGTAGTTACACCCATTCAACTGAGGGCAGAATGGGGCCTTAATTGGGTGGGAAGGGATGGATGTATCTGTGTCAGAGATGTCACTGGCACAGATGTTTCGTCTTCTAGTCAAGTGACCTTATTTCATTGTGAAATGGCTGATCTAAAATTTTGTCCCAAAATAATGCTTGTGCCCCTGCATTTTTTCTCCCTTTACAGCCTTAAAGTTGTTCCTTTGTATCTCGTAATTTGTCTTTATATTGGAAATAAGACTTAAATGTAAAGAGACTAAATCTCCAAGGCATTCTAAAGTTACAGGTACAGTAATCGTTTGTGCCACTCCACGGATGAATATGGCTGTGGTAGTGATCAAGTGTGGTGCATCTTGTGTTTTTGCTTTCCCAAGAGATACACGTCCCCTTTACAGCACACCTGGAGAGATTTGAGAAGTGCAGAGTCAGGCTGGCTCTTTTCCCCATTTGTTAATGCTTACTGCATACAGTGTGTTTTATCTTTAAGACTCTTTATAAACATTCTATTTGAAATATCTATTAAATTTGTACATAATACTCTGTCCACCTGCTTTGGTTTAAACCCAATGTTAATTTTATTTTGCGGTGAAAATAGCAACAGTCTGAAAGTGGCGCGCCTGGCTATAATTGCCACAATTTCTTATGCCTGAAGCAGTGAGTGATGTTGGACGGCCACTCCTTGGTCCATAGGGTAGCAGCTGGGAGTGCAGTGGGGACTGTTCCTGCTGAGACACAGACCATGCTAGTTACAAGCATTTTCACACATTGTTGTAGCCAGCTCAGTTTGGTGCTTCAGTGTGAACAAGGATTTTAAAAATCCGATACTTCACTGTGCTGGCCAGAACCATGCAGCACACTTCTTCCTCAGCTCAAACAAGATTCTAGCACAGTTTATGAGCACTCTGTTAATGCAGACCAAGTTACAATTCTGTTTGAAGACAAAATATGAACATTGGTCTAGAAAGGGAGGAACATGTAGTAAGAAGATATATAGAGATATATAGATACACACACACACACACACACACACACACAACATGAAAAGGTGGAGTAAGAGGCTAATTAATTAAGATGAGCTATTATCAGTAGGAGAAGAAAAAACTTTTGTAGTGATCATCAAGATGGCCCATTTAGACAGTTGACAAGGTGTGAGGATACTTAACATGGGGAAATAGATAAACTACAAAAGTTTTTTTTCTCCTGCTGATAATAGCTCATCTTAATTAATTAGCCTCTTACTCCACCTTTTCATGTTCTGCCTATGTATGTGTATATATATCTTCTTACTATATGTTCCATTGTATGCATCCAATGAAGTGGGCTGTAGCCCATGAAAGCTTATGCTCAAATAAATTTTAGTCTCTAAGTCTCTCAAGTACTCCTGTTCTTTTTGCAGATACAGACTAACATGGCTGCTACTCTGAAACCTAGAAAGGGAGGGTGTATCTACAGTAGGTGCCAGAATTCAAGCTGTCTTTGCTTGCACTCTCTTGTTGGGGATAGTAGAAGTGACTACTTGATCACTGACACAGTTGTTAGCTTGGAGTTTGGGATTAGAAGTAGGGTGACCAGATGTCCCTATTTTACAGGGACAGTCCTGATATTTGGGGCATTTTCCTCTATAGGCACCTCTTACCCTCTACCCCCGTCCTGATTTTTCAAATTTGCTGTCTGGTTACCCTAATTAGAAGGGAGAAAAAATAGTGGCTGGGTGAAGGTAAATGGATTGACTTTCCAAATTCCTTTCTCAGAAGGTGACCAATTCCCAGATTTAAGCTGATAATGATAAAACCCATAGTTTTGTGTATAAAACTGGTTCCCTTAAAATAAAACCAATGGTGTGTAGCTTAAATATACCGCTGCTTCAACACAGTTTCTTTTTTGTGCAGAATTGTTTCCTGATTTCATAATTGAAGAAGCTGAAACAGTGACAGGTTACTGTTGAGGGGTGGAAGGTGTGAGTGCGTGTTCCAGCAACAAGGTAGGTTTATTACAAAATTAAGACCTAACGTCTCTTGTGGGGGAGGGAAAGGGAGTGCCTCTCTTTGAGACTTGGACTATACCGTATAGCAGCAGGGCTTTATAGTTTTAGCATTGCTGCCTCAGTTTAAGCGCTGACTCTGTAAATTGAGTTTGTTTTGCTCACCAGCATTGTTGCTGTGCAAGCAAGGCAATATGTAATACCTTTGAACCTGTATTCTCTTAATCAGTATAAAAAGGAAATTCTGCAACTCCTCTAGTTACTGGATTGGGAGTGTACTCTGCTGATTTTGTACTTCCTGGTCTTATTTGCTACTGCTTTACAAGGTATGAACCCATTCTGCAGAATGACCTTAAGTGTCCCAGAAAGAACAGATACCTAAAATCTTTTTTCATAAATGTTTTTAATGCTTGTTTGAGTACTTACAACCCGTCAATATTTACTGGGTTAAAGTCCATGTTTTCCCTTCCGTGGGCCTTATTTGGGCATTGTGTCATAAACTTGAGTCAGAGTAGCATCTAGTATTTTTTTCCCCTTATAGAACCATGTCAGTTATTGTGTTAATGCTTCATATCTTCAAATTTACTTGAAGTGGCTGCTCTTTGAAAAGCCAAATACAAAAACCAGTAAATTAGGTGCAAAGGATATTTGGAATAATTAGTCTAAAAACATTGGCAACTAATGGGAGTGCATAGCAGTGATAACTTCTTGACAGTGGAAAATTCACTGGGTTACTGGAAACTGTCCAAAAATGAGGTCAAATTGAACCACATGGAGAATAAGAGCTGGGGAAAGTATTTTTTTTTAATGCCAAACATCTTTAAAATGGTATTAAACCACAGCAGGGCTTAATTAGTTTTGAAGTGTTTACTCCCACCAACAACTTGCCTTTCTCTTAGACTGAAAATCATGGAGAAACACTAGTTGCTGGCTGTTCAGTTGTATTAACCTGCTCTGCCATGAGCTATGAATTTTGTGAAAGAGCAATGTTCATGCCATTAAAATGGATACCTCTTAGCAAGGAAGGGCATCAAGATAGTTCAACCACAAACTTAAAAAAGGTAGGGGAGAGAGAATAGCTACAATGAGTGGGGATGTCTGAACCACAAAGCTTTTAAAGGATTTCATTGTAAAGAAGGATTTAATTTTAGCACTGAAAAAATCTTCAGCTGTTTGAGTTCAGTCCCAAAGTTCAACACTTGTAAAATATTAACCTCCCTTACAGTGTGTACATATTGCACCACCAGATCTCTGCAGTCTGTGCCAACAAGTCCTGATTAGTGGCTCAACTGAAGCTCCCCCTTCCGTCTTTTTTAGTTTGAATGCCATGGTTGCCTGCAAACAAAGGTCCTTATTTGTGAGCTGAGTCACCAAAGGAAATAAAATCCCTGATTAAATTACGAAATGTGAAACAGAGCCTCACATCCAGTTTGACTTGTCCCAACATCTTCATTGCTCAGAAAGGTTAATTCTGTCAGCTGCACACAGTTAAAAGCAGGTGGTTTTCAATACAGTGCAGCTTGTGTATCAAAGGATAATTTTTTGACTTGTCATGATAAAATTTTGATAAGGGAGGGTATTGTTCTCTCTGTTTCTTACACATGTGGAGGGACACAGGCAAGTTACAAACTGGGAGTCAGGACCCCATGTTCTGTTTTTGGATCTGACATTCACCATCTGTTACAGCCTTAGGCAATTTCCATGACTTCTCTCTGCCTCCCTCTTTAATCTGTAAAATGGGAATATTAACCCTTGTCCTCCATTGTAAAGCACTTTGAAATATATAGACGTACTTAGTATTATTTTCATCATCATCATTAAAATAGTATGTTTAACATTTTCCAAATTAGCTATTTTTTAGCAGATGGCTACCCTAATTTTTGTTCTAGTTTTTAATAAAGTACAGAAATAGCTATCTGTGGTCTGCAGAAAGCTTGCCCACAGCTTTTCCTATGCAGTAACCTTGAGACCTCATGTTCAATCGCAGTAGGATTGACTCTGGCCTTCATCCTTCCGTGATAGATTAACTGAGTTTCATTCACTTAACTATGCGGTGGAGGGCAACTCTGGGACAAGGCCTTAGAAAACAAGTTTTGCTGCTTCTTCTTCATGGGTGTTCAAGACCCTATGGCATTTTTGTGAGAACAAGGTTTTGTTTCATAGCTCTTGGCCAAAATTTGTCCCTGTTTCACTCTTGTGTACCCTGCAGAGCTCTGCTTGTCTCCCTGCCATCTCTGAGGTGGCAACATTTTAGTGGTGCTGTACTAAATGTGTATAGTTCAGGATCCTTTGCATTGTCAATGAAAATAGTATTAGACCTGCACAAAGCACTGTGACCAGCTTATGTTTGCCTGCTCTCCAAATACATTTCTTGTGCAAGCAAGAGCCCCCAGTGTGTGCTTTTGGTTAATGTGTGAAATGAAGTTGAGCTTGATACGTGGAACTTTGCTGTTAGGATGGAGACAAAAGCAAGTGCTATAGTGTTTTACTACTTATCTGAGAAGCCAAATTCTGAGAGTCTGCTCCAGTTCTGAGCACCAAGTGAAATTTCCATAGTTCCGGAAAACTCTGATGTAATTTTCCATATAAAGCCTTAGCAGGAGAGAGCTTTGAAAAGAAAGTTTGTTCCAACAGCAGATTGTTGCCATCTGAATTTCACAGTACCGAGAATTTCTGGATGCAACTCATGATTTCAAAAAAGATGACCTTGCGTTGCCTTTAGTTTAGCAGTACTCACAGCACCCAGTGAAAAGCAGGCTTTAGCTGATGGCTTTTTCATATCTTCTGCAGAATAGCAAGGACTACACAGAACAAAAAGGTAAAATAACCTTGCCTAAATACAAGCTAATTTAAATGCATTTTACCCACATTTTGTGTGTATACATACACTAATGCTTTGATATGGTAGCTGTACACATTTTGCTTTCAATTATTTGCAGAAGTGTCTTAATATGGAAATAGATGAATCAGATGCAGTAATTGAACTCAACAACTAAGCTGCATGTTAGTCCCTGGAAAGCCAGTGACTAAGTAAGGCTGGATTGATTATCCTGAACTCAGTGATGCAAAGACATATCTGAAATATTTCCTTCTAAGTGCTGCTGCTTGCAAGCATTTACACGGAACCCAAAAGGAATGACTTTTGGAGATACTGCTACTCCACTCTCACTTGGCCCCTGGGTAAGTCCATAAATGTGTCCTTATTTTATTTTCCATTTATGCAGGAAGTATCTAGTTCAGATTTTTTGCCTGAGGGCGGGAGAACAAGAATTCTTTTCAACACGTCAAGCAAATAATATTTTGACCAGATCCAAGGAACTTCTGCAAAAAAAGACAAAGCAGTGCAATTCGTACATAGAATAAAAATTTTACTTGAAGTTTTAAAAAAGATAGTTAAATGGCTTGTTTCTGGGGGTTTTCTTTATTTGTAATCTGTGATAATTTAGAGGGGAGCACCTTTCTGTGACGTGTACCTTAAAATCAGGAAATCACAGCAGTTTTGTTAATTTAGCAGTGCTATCTAGTTTTTAGCAAGATTACTTGATTTTAAAATTGTGCTACTGGAAATGCATCATCTCTCATTTAGGAACTTCTCATTTTCCCTGCGCCACTAGCTAAAAGAGAGAACACCTTTCATCAACACTGCAAAGTGCAGGGAAGCACTGCCAGAACTTGACCATGCTGCATTTTTGTTTGAGCCTTGGCCTTCTAGTGTGGAATTTCTCAGCCATCTTTATCAGAATGTTTGTATTTAATAAAATACAGCATCAGTGTTTCACCTTTAAAACCAATACTCTGTAACCATCACAAGAAAAAACTGACTTCTTTCCTTTTTCAGGTGACAGAGCAATCAAAGGCTTCTAGTAGCCTGTATAATCTTAGTTTCTGTAGTTAAGGTGGAGACCAAATGGATAGATGTGACAGGGAATCTGCTTTGCATCTGCTTGATTTATAAGGGTGCTTGGCTTGTGGATAAAAGAACTCTGGTTTCAGATGTTTAACACCCTTAACCTTGCTACAGAATATTTAGCCAAAATTACTAAAAACTCCTAACTCTCTTCAGACACATGTTTTTACACTTGAGAACTATAGCTAACTTGGAGTGAGCACATTTTATTGAGGTCTAACAACTGTAGATGCTATAGAAATATGCAAACTACAAGACGATCAAATTTGTCAACAAGTACATGATGTAGTCTAAGAAATGTTCTCATTTGAAGCATTGAGGATCCAGCGGCTGTGGACCATCTTAATCAGGCTAGATGCCATCAAGGAGAGCGATATGTTGGTAGTAGCAGCTAGTTCTTTGGAGTGCTTCCTTTCTCCACCAGTATCTGCTCCATTTTGCCCAAGTTTAGCTTCAACCAGCTGCTCTTCACCTCGTTGCTGATCTTGTGCAGCTATTGCAGTGCATTGTAGATGGTGCTGACTGCATTTGAGGTAGAGCAAGCTGATGTCCACATATTTATGTTCATCTGAGCATATTTCCGCTACCTCTCTAAGGTGGAACAGCAGCGTTCTGTGATCTACAGATCACATAGTATAACAGAACATGCTGCTACTAATACTTGGAGAATGTGAAGTACTCATGAACCAACTAGACCAATAAGCTGGTTAGTTCCTGTTAGCTCACTACTCTGATTCTTTTAGTAGTGTCAGAGTCATTATTTTGTATCTTCACTGTGGAAGAAACTGTTATGTTTTAAACCACTGAAATATGAATTAATTTACTAAACTAACTAAAAAGACCAAGCAGTTTATATTCCAAGTTGATTTAGTGGTGGTTGCTGTTCGTACAGCACCTTAAGGGTGTGTGGTACTTTAGAAACCAGTAAGCCAAGGCCTGTGTATTAAACATCTTTCTACAGTAATCAGCACTGATTATCAGAAATGATTATGTAATCAGAAATGAAATGTCAAAAAGTTCATGGTATATAATTTTATTTTAATAAAGGTTTGTTTTAAGATTTCCGCAGTATGGCAGTAGTATTTTAACTCATTAATATTTTAACTGGACTGTGGATTATTGAGGCTGCCCAGCATGTGGATGTAAAGCTTCTGCTCCTATTTGTGTTCTTCTATTGAAATAGTTACAATCCATCAGTAGAACTGCCTTAAAGTTTGACTCTGAAAGATAGCTTTGGACTGTATTCTGTTCCTAGATATCGGACTCACTAAACCATCATTTGGAAAGATTATTTCAACACTTAACAGCTTTAACACAAGGTTGCAGACTGGTTTCCAGACAGAACCAACAGCTTTGGTTGAAAATTGGCTGTCAAACCGGCTCCCTCTGTATGAAAACAGTTCCAAGTGCACACACAAGTCATGCTCCGGCCTTGCTCTCTGCAACAGCTCAGGCAGGATCACCAAAACTTTTTTTCTGCTGCTGGATGAGACCTACTTTGCAATGGAGGAAAATAGTCCTGGCCCTTTAAATGTGGAAGGGGGCGGAGGTTGAAGTGTCAGTCAGGACTGAAAGCAGGAAGGAAATGTGACCTCTCGCAGGCTTATTACTAAAGAGGAGCCTCCATAGCTCTCTTTGCAATGTGTAACAGGCTTCTGCTGCACTCTCCACTCGCAGAGCCAGGCATGTTTTCATTTTCTGCCCACTTCCTGAGCTGCTCTCCTCAATCAGCCATGTGAGGCATTGTGCATGTTTCCTTTAGGTGGATTCCCCCCATCCAATCAAGAAGTCCGAACAATAAGGTAGGTGTGCAGCCAGGGCCATTTTGAGTTAATCCCTCTCTTCCGTTTAAAGGTAACTCTTTCCATTAGAACCAGAGTAATCTTCAGGAGTCTTGTCTCACAGTAAATAAATTCCTTTTAAATGTTGCCTCCGTCAAACATCTGAGAATTTATTTCAAGTTTCTACAAGGAATGGGAGAGAGAGAATTATTTATATTCTTAGGATTTTCATACTATAAAGTTCAGAGGCAATCTCAGTAAATAAATCATTTAACTCCTTTAGGACAGAACTCTAGGCTGAGCTGTTCCAAGCTTACAAATGCAATGTTACCATGGTGAGGTGAGAGGAATCTGCCTTGCTCTTCTGTTTTAACCCTTTGAGTCCAGAGGCTGTTTAAAAAGAGCTATATCTAGGAGCCAGCTCACTTGCTAGGAATGAGTTCTGTTTTCTGTTTTTATTGCGTGCAGTTACATTGACGGTCAAAGAAGCAACCAAAAAAACTTTACAGGGAGGAGAGTTTTTGGCACTTTAACCAAACAAAAGAATGACTAACTAGTAAATGTTGTAGACGAAAGTAGACTCATGGTGATAACAAAAAAAAAAAATCCCCTAAAAATATTTAGTTTGATGAAACAAACAATATTCAGCTTTTTTAAGATCCTGTTTTGTGATCTTCAGGCCACTTTATGATCTTCTGCATGAAAGAGAAGCATAAATTTAAAATCTCCGAACAGTTGAAAGTGTAACATCTTCCTAATCTAAGCATGGTCGTGTTCCTATACCTAATCCTGGGATGAGGGAGAGTAGTGTTTTCTCCAAGTGGTCAGTAGTAGTCTGAGGAGCTGATAGTGTTTTCAGACCCTCTAAAACGTGGTTTTATGCTGGATAAAAAGTAGTCTTTGTTATCAGGACTTCATTAAGGCTGGCTCCCTGGTGTGTGAGTCTAGCATTTTGTAGATTGGGTCAGTCAGTTATTTTTTTTTTCAAAATCCAAATTTCTTGGTCATGGTATAGTCAAGGTTCAGACTCCAGAGAAAATAATTTTAAAACATAATACTAAATAAAAAAATTTTGGGGTCCTTTGAAAATCTGGTGGTCCACATTTGACCCACAGTTGCCTATTTATTACCCTTGTTGTAGATATTAAAATTTAAAGTGAATTTTAAAAATGGGGGGAGAAAGAAAAATAGATTCAAGTCCTTATTAACAGAAAGAGCTTTGAAAATGTATAGTTTTAGGAAGTGCAGAGTATTATCCTTATTCTTCGAGGACCATTCTAGGTAGAGACTTGGAGTAATTTGTCAAACTTTTCTTTTTACTTCTGTAAGCTTTGTTTATTGAGTCAAAATAGACTACACAGTAATTTAACCCAATTGGAAGCTATCTGCATATATGCCAGAGTGGATGTTGGAGTGCATTTTAGCAATTGCTTTGAAGTGAAACCTGGACTTTACGGGTGCTTATTGTAGCTAATATAATCCAGAAAAAGGGATGCCAGAAATTACTGTTCTTCCATCCCACTCCAGCATGTAAAACTTTAAAGAGAATTTCACAAGTAGAGGGAGTATCAGCCCTTCTGTTCTTTTGAAATGAATCTCTTCCTGCTTTCTACCTTCATGCATGCAGTTGAGCTTCCATGTTAATATTTTGTCACTTGTATTGTAAATGTTCAGGAATCTCTGCCTCACTGCATCTTAGCTAATGTCTGTGGAGGGCACTTCCAACTTGTACATTTTGTATTAAATTAGTGAAATGATGATACCAGATGATAAAACACTTTGTCTTTCCAACTATTCTGACATTAAGAAGGTATCCTATAAAATACATCAGGATGATGCAGTTGTCTTCAGAGACCCAGCTTTACCCCTCAGATTACAATTTGAACTGTTGCATAACTTCCACTTTTGTGGAAGGCAGTAAATTCATCATGGCTAGGACATAAAATTTATTCATGTCACAGTTTTTAAAATAGTGTAACAGATTTTTTGAGTTGATTATAATTTTAATAGTGGGTACACTGGGAGTGTGTTTTTGTTTAAATTTTCCATTGTTATGGGATTGTAAAAACGTAATTACAGTGTTACCAGGCTGATATGATAGATATCTAAAATGCAGAAATTGGACACATCAGGTGTTGCCTCCAAGAGAGATTGGGGGAAAATCTCTTACAGAATGTCAGTTTTCTGAGTCTAAATGGTAAGCTCTTTTTTTGGCTAGTTGTCAGTTCCTTTATTGCATAGTGCAGTATGCTTGCACTTGGGACAGTTAGGGTACCAGCCATTTTCACTTGTGTTCTTGTTAGTTTTTAACTGTTTCATTTACTCTGTAGAAGTGGCATATATTACTTGAGACTTTCTGAAATTATTGCAGTATTGACTATTGGGATGAGAGCTTTTGTAAAGGCCTTGCATTCTACTGGTGCTAATCCTCTTCAACAATTAATTTCATTGAAATATTCTTACTACTATAAAATGTTTTATAAATATATTTTACAGCTATTTATACACTTAATTATAGTTCTTGAAATACTGTACTGTAAATTAATGGAAAACAGTCCTGAGGTTGCTAAAAATGACCCATAAGTAGGGTAACCTCTTTGGAGAACTCATGGCTTGTCTGCTCTTGAAATGCTACAGTAGTGTAGCTGCAGCTGTTTCAGTGTAGGTGCTACCTACGCCAGTGGGAGGGCTTTTCCCGTCAACATAGGTACTCCACTTGCCCAAGAGGCAGTGGCTAGGTCGGAGGAAAAATTCTTCCGTCAACCTGTCACGCTCTCTACACCAGGAGTTAGGTTGGTTTAACTAAACCACTTGGGTATTTGTTCACGTTCCTGAGTGATATGTGGGTCAACCTAACTTTTTAGTGCAGACCAGGCCATAGCTTCTTGTTAGTTTTGTTATATGAACACCACTAAAGATTTAATTGTTCAAGGTGCAACATGGACCATCTTTTGTGGCCTTTAATATCTTTTTAAGCCCTGTGACTGTTTAATTCCTTCCATTATTATATTTTACTTACATCCTTCGTTTCCACTGTATTTTGAGTTTGGTCCTTTAATCTTTGGTCCACATTTGGCTAATGGCCATTTGAAAAGCTGCCAGTGTCTCAACGTAATTATTTTATAAAGATTTTTTTCTTTTAATTTTTATGTAAAAACTGTCCTTTCACAAGTATTCTCTCATTGAAAAGTGGCTGTCATTTGGGGCTTTCCTACTTTGCTGATAATGCTTCTCATCTGTGATCTTTTACTGCTGTATTTTTCAGCATCCAGAGAGGAAAATGTATATTTCCATATGCCTTACAGTACGGAATATGATAACTATTGTCAATAGATTTGCCATTACCAGTTTTTCTTGGAAGGGGGAGGCAGAGCATGTCATTTTTAAAATGAAGAAACTAAAGTAACTTCTCGCTTGGTAACTTCATCTGTTCTTGGGCATGACCCACTTTGTATAGTGCTGATTCTGTGACTGCCATCATGTTGTTCCTGAAAACGATGTTGGTGACCATGGTTGATGGAGTATCCCACATACTTTGGACTCAAAAAAAAACCAACTGGAAATGAAAACATTTCAAGTCAATCCATTGGAATTCACTTTAAATGGACACAAGCAGCAGACAGAATTATTTCTTCTCTGCTGATTAAAAATAGAAGTATTTAGCTTATATAAATAGCAGTTGAAGAAAGAATAGGGTTTTAGCTATGTAATTCCTTTTTTTTCTTTCTGGTCTCATACAGCAAGTTTTACTATTTTAACCAGATCCACAAAAAGGTTACTGAACCTTGTGTTAACTTGACCAATTTTCCATATTCAGTTAACATTACTCTTAACTTTAAACTATTTGCCTGTTTCCCACTGCCCAGAAGTAGTAATATAGTGCACACATTTCAGGTATATTACTGAGGAGCCCAGTTTATAAATCAGTTTCTTATGCACAAAAGTTTTAAATGCACTGTTTTATGTCATAACATCTTTTCTCACAATTTTTAGGTATTTAGATGGTAGTTTTTAAGCATCTTAATTTCTTGTACTACAAGGACAACTTGTGATATCGCACGTTAAAAATATATATATAATCGTATCTCACATGTTACTTTGCTGCAATAATCTCCACTGCAATATATGTTCTTCTCCCCATGGTATAATGAAAAATAATTAAGACTGAAAGAATTATGACTAAATATTTGTTTTGCAAACACCCAGTTGAATAATCAGTTTGAAAAAAAACCCACTCCATGCTTGTTTTCTGATTTGAAAAATTTAGAGCCATTGAACTATAAAAATAAACACCCATTTTTTCATGTTCGCTGTGTTTATATATATCTATCTATCTTCCTACTGTATTTTCCACTGCATGCATCCAGTGAAGTGGGTTTTAGCCCACAAAAGCTCATGCCCAAATAAATGTATTAGTCTCTAAGGTGCCACAAGTACTCCTCATTCTTTTTGCTGATACAGACTAACACGGCTACCACTCTGCAACCCAGATCATAACTTGTTAGTCCTTCCAGGAAGAGGCGATTCCCTAATAACATCAGTCTGTATATGCTGTAAAGTCACGGTATTATTGTTCTTTGCCACCCTAGGGTGAAAAGAAAGAACCCAGTGACATCCCAAAGCTGCTATTAATCTTTGTTCCATTTGCCTAAGAAGAGCAGATTTTTCAGGGAGTCTCAAGACTATAAACAGATTCTTTCACCAGGGCTTTGTTTTTGTATTGTGAGTTTTCAAAGCCAAAGTAGGTTCAAAGACACAAAAGCTGATTCTGCAAATTGTGAATTTTTCTTGCAGCAGCTCTAATGAATATTTAACTGGCTGCTAACGATAGATGGGAAGGAGACTTAATTATTTGGATATTTTTGTAGAAGGTTCAGTTCTTGCATGCTTAATGGCATGTAATGGTTGTCCTTTCGTTAATAGCTTTTGGGTATTTTTTATTTTAGCCCTGGCAAAATACTTTTTAGTCTAGTTTTATGTTCGTTTACAACACTGAGTAAAATCTGTTTTCATAACATAATTTGTAACAGAACATCTTTAAATTTTATTAACATCTGCTATAAGGCACATAACATAAGAGGTTTTTCTTTCAGAATTTTAGTTTCGGGGTTAAGAACCTCTAATTTCTCTTTTCCTCACCACTCCTATTCATTTTAATATTTTCTGCATTAACACCGTGTCTCAAAGAGCCTTTGGATTGTACAGTCAGTGTGCTGTTGTATTTTAAACTGCAACCAAGTACTGATTAGTAAGTACTTTGGTATTAACGACCCTATTTAAGTACCATGCAGTAATAGTCTACTTCTAGGGTGTGGCTTGTCTTGTTCTAAGGATATATTGATAAATTGCTCATACTCAGTTACATTAAACATTGCTAGTTCAGACGATTATGGAGAAAATTACTGAAAATAAATAAACGTGGATATGAAACTTGTTAAAAAAAAACTTGTTAAAAAAAGTTAAACACAGGCCAAAGAATAAGGATTTATAAAACTTTTCAGGTGGCTTTCAGCAATGAAAACCTATGACTGAATAAATACTATGAGCATTGGCAACATATCACAATAGAGCGGTGTAACAGAGATTGACTCCTTACGCATTAATGGATGTAGTTGCAATTAAGATGTCTATTTGGTGACCTTGGGAGGCAGGTATTTGATTGAATTTTTTTAGGAAATGTTCTGGATGGCAGTTATAATCCTACTGAGTCAACATAATCTAGTGGTGTAGTGATGTAATTTTCACTGTCTTCCAAAACACACATTTTCGTGTCCCAAATTCATGAGGGTTTAGAGCTAGGTTTTGTATGTTACTGATATAGGGCATTGCGTAATTTAAAACTGAATAGTAAATAACATGGTGGTTTTATTTTTTCTAGTTGGTTAATGTTTTAACATATGCTTCGAGGGACAAACATTTCTTCACAAATGTAAACACATATATAGTTTAATGGTGGCAGCTGACTAAATACATTTGTAGAAGAGACTGCATGCATAAATTTTAAGTAATACAATTATCCATTATTGTAATTAAGGATTGGCATGTTGTGCTCTCATATTTTATAGCTAAAGCAATTAATGGAGCATGGTAGGGAGCTTTTCCTCTGACAAGATCAGGTTATGCTACCATTATTTCCACATGTTTTTACCATAAATGAAGTAAGCAGGTGATGCCAGCCTGTCCTGAGATCCAGCTTGAATATCTATGGGCCAACACAGAGTTTAGAAAGAGATAATCTTAAAATGTTACTGGTAACACTTATAAAGAAATTCCAAGTGATTACATTACTTTTTATATTGAAATTACGGAGACAGCTGCCACTGTCCATGAGAGGTTTTGCTTGGGGAAACTGATCCTATAATCTGTTCCTTGTATCTCTGTTTACTTTCCCAATATTTTCCATCCCTGTATCCCAAGCATTCTAACCGTAAATACTTTTCTGGTATGTATATTTCTAGATGTGCCAGATGAGGAATCTGGATTTAAGTCTCCATCTGTCACTTTCCAAAATGGACAGAAAAGCTTATTGTTTAAAGTTGACTCTGTTTCAGATAGACATGTCAGGAAAGGCAAAACTCCTTTTTCAAAATGCAAAATCTTCCTAGTTATAACTGTAGTGTGTTGTACCCCTGCTGTTACTCTAGAAAAATGAAGATGCAGTGTAAAGAATTTTTTAAAAGTCAGCAGTAAGCGGTTACAACACATTTTGCAAACATTGAGCCATTTTTTGCCCTGGAATATGCACATGCATGTCCCATTGGAACCAGAGGGTCTGAATTGCAGATATCAGAAGATAGAATTTGGCACTAATATTTATAGCAGTCCATTGAATTATGTAATCTCCCCTAGGCAGAGGAAATTAGGAGAACAGATCAGGTAGTCACAAAAAGAATCTAAGATAACATTAGAAGTCAAGAAATCTGGATTCTTCGAGTGCTATCCCTGTGGGCGCTCCATTCCAGGTGATGGTGCATCCCGGCGCCGTTGATCGGAGATCTTCGGTAGCAGTGCGTGGTCGCGATGCATGCGCTCAGCTGCTGTCTCGCGGTCTTGTTAGAGTCTGCCTGACTGCGCACGTCCTGCGCCCCCCTCAGTTCCTTCTCGATTGTCCTTGGCTGAAGATGGGACTCTGGGCAGTGCTGATCCTCTTCCCTGGTCTCTGAAGGAAACAATTACAAAGAATATATAAAGAGTGAGTTAGTAACATCCCAGTTGTTTCCCTTCCCTTAGAATAGTTACTTAGTTTAAAACAACAAACCAAACCCCTCCCCCCCTTTTTTTTCAAGCTTGTCTACTGCAGAGACACTCTCCCCCTGCACTCCAAGTTCAATAATGCCAGGGACTTCAGAATTTAAGAAACGTGCTTCTTGTCAGGACTCTATGCCAAGGTCCGATGGACACTCACGTTGTGTGAAGTGCCTCAGCGAGACACATGTCTCTGCTAAGTGTGTCCATTGCACGAGCCTCAAAACCAGGGCTTGTCGTGACGGACCTGTGGCTGAAAATGCTTCTCAAGCAGAAATCTCTGCAGCCACCTCTGGAGACGGGCCCTGTCAAACCCTCTCCCTGGCCAGGGCTGAACCAATTGGGAGCATGGCTTCACCCTCTCAGGCAGAGAGGCAAGAAGCCCAACTGTCTCTGAGCAGAGACTTTCACAAGGGTAAAGGGTCTCCTGCGAGATCCTTACCCTCAGTGCTGTCAGCACCGAAGGTAGGCACCTCCAACCATTCCAGCACCTAAGCCATGGCTCTCGTGGAGCACAGAGGCAGGGACCTGACTTCCAGTGCAGGGAAGATCTCCTTGGCACTGGTCCCTTCGGCACCAAAAATAGACCTGGTACGGACAGCACACTCTCCCCCGGTGCTGACAAGAACGTCGGCACCGAGCCTGCCTGCTGTTCACATAGCAGTTCATTCCCTTGAATAGGCAAAACCTGAATTACTAATGTTTAATAATAATAAAAAAAAAAAAGCGGAATATCTATTTTACAATAAGCTTTAGGTTATGTATCCTAAAGAAACAAAGAGAACAATTTTGTGTGTCTGTGTGTTGGCAGTTCACCTTTTATGGAAGCAGTGCAGGCTTAATGGTAGAGGATTTGTAACTGATTGGGGACTACAGAATACAACCAGGTAGTAAAAAAAACACAATTCACATTACCTAGTGTCTGAAACTGGCCTGCCTATGGCATTTTGAAGAAGTGAATATAATAGATCAGGGCCTAAAATAAAAGGAAAGTTAGTAGCAAATCATCTTTCTAATACTCAGATTTAAATTAAGGTCATGTTTCCTTAAAATACCAGTGACAGCCTCAGAAGCTGTCTCTCTTTTTGCTGTAAAGGGCTTTGCATGCTAAATTTCATATAAGAATTAGTTAACATGGAGGAGTTCTGCCTTGCTGTCTCAGATTGCAAGATAAGGATATAATGAATACATATATTTTGCCACTGTACTCTCATTAGGTTCTACGTGCACCAATTTCACATTTATAATAAGGAAACTGCATGAGTGATCAAACAGCGCTTGTGTTTTCTTTGCTGCCATCTGTACCCAAATCTTATTGTTTTAAGTTGTTAGGGGTGGGGGAACAGCTGATTCCTGATGTGGGGAATTTCCTGATACGGATTTATTTGAATGGCAAACAAAATATCATGGAGAGAATGTTGTCAGACTTGTTTTATGAATGCAAATATTTTCCAGTGTTTCCCCAGAAACCTGACTGGTTCTTTCTTGCTTGTTTGTTCTCTTAGGCCCCTGCTCTAAAACCTCTTAATACATCAGAATTCTAAAGTAGGGTGTGGAAGGCAAGTGGGAAAAGAATTGAGGAAAACCAAAGAGGCAGGAGTATGTGTTGAAACCGATCCAAAATTTCTGCTCATGTTTCAGGCAGAAGTTGCATTACACATCCCATTTTGGTACCTTTTTCCAGTCGTGCTCCCATTAAGGTTCTGCTTCTTAATGGGGTCTGCATTTCACCAGTTGAGAATCAATGTCCTGTTAGGTTTCAGAGTAACAGCCGTGTTAGTCTGTATTCGCAAAAAGAAAAGGAGTACTTGTGGCACCTTAGAGACTAACCGATTTATTTGAGCATGAGCTTTCGTGAGCTACAGCTTGCTTCAGCGGATATGCATATGCTCATGAAAGCTCATGTTCAAATAAATTGGTTAGTCTCTAAGGTGCCACAAGTCCTCCTTTTCTTAATGTCCTGTTACATGCTAAATAATTTGGTGCTGGTTCTATTATCCAGTGAAGTTTAGGGCTTGATGAATTGAATACCATCTAGCTTTCTTGCTAAAACTGGGAGCATTTGTTCTTTTCAGTTTTGCTCTGTCATTTGGAGGTAAAATTTAATTGCTTTACGCCAAGCACTAATGTCGACTCCTTAGGGCTTGTCTACACTAGAACTTTACAGTGCTGGAACTTGTTTGCTCAGGGGTGTGGAACCCTCCCACCCCCCGAATGCTGCAAGTTTCAGCGCTGTAAAGTGCCAGTGTAGACAGTGCACCAGCGCTGGGAGCTATTCCTCTCGTGGAGGTGGTGGGTTGTTTTTTTTGTGGTGGTGGTTTTTTTAAAGAGTGCTGGGAGACCTCTGTCCCAGCACTATGCCGCGGCTACACAAGCCACGTTAAAGCGCTGCCAGTGAAGACCCCTTAGAAATCCAAATGCATTAGCATTTAACCCTTCTTTCACCCCAGTAAGTACTATCTTGGAATGAATAAAGAGAGTTTACGCTGAGGAACAGCACTTTCTTCCTTTCCTTCAGTAACTGAGAGGCTGGAGCATTTTCACTTTGAGTGGGAAAGTTTTGTTGAAGCCAGTAGCAGTGAAAGTTGGTGGATTCTTTGCAGCACTGTAGAATTTGAGTTCTAAAGATTTGCTTTGTCGCTGAACAAAGTGAGGAATGAGACTCGCTGCTGCTGCTTTGGAGCTATGAAGTAGAAATGGCAGTAGACCCTGACTGGTACGCTAGAATTATGCCTAGTACTCTTTGGAAATGAGTACGCAAGGGAGGGCATTTATAACCTGCATGATTAGACTTCTTAAGATCTATATCTGGGCCCTGAAAAATGCGTATCAAGACTTTGTGACTTAATTAGATACTGATAAAGAAGAATAGTTCATCAGTTCTAAATACAAAATATCACATCTGAATTTTACATGGTTTATTTGTTCCAAATTTTTAATAAATTTCGTGAAATTACTCTCCTAATCTAAGATGTTTTATATCTGTTACCTATATTTTAGCCAAATCTTGAGGAAGGACCCAATAATGAAGAGCCATTGGAAAACCACAGCAAGACTACCCAACAAGTTTTCCTTCAACATGTCGTTTTCCAATGGCTCTTCATTATTGGTTGTATGTCTGGTAGGGATTGGGTAGTGGTATAAATGAAACAATTGTGTAGGCATTAAGGTCTCTTTCAAAGAGGTTGGTCTGGCTTTTCTCGGGTATATTCCTGAAACTAGCACAGGTAAATTCACGTTTTTTTAATAAAGTGTCTGTATAATCGAGTGGTTCTTTCAAGTCCTTTAATGCTTTGGGATAGTCTTCTTTATTGTCAGTACTTGAAACACTGGGTGAATACTGAGAAGGACTGCAGCTGGGCTCATCAGTGAGTGTTGCACTCTTGTAACTGATTCTAGGACTGCATGAACCACACTTGGAGCAGTGAGGCTTGTAAGATGTCCAGAACTTCATTTCATGGTTGAACAGATCTGCGTCTAAAGGAGTGAAATTAGGATATCTTGGAGGATGATTATTTTACTGGTGGCATCTTACTCTGCTTTTCCTTTCGAAAATGTAAAGCAGAAGAAAGCTTTATGGAAAACCTGAGCTAATTCACTTTTTTTTTTTTTTTAAACAGACACCATAATTATTGGTAATGACGGGGTGAAATTAACTCACTTATCTGGAGCAAAAGGATGCTTGAAAAAGCACAGAGGCCTCCTTCTGCTTCCTGTTTCTGTGCTACGTTGCTTCTTTTTAAAAAAATTTTGCACTCCAGAGTTTTTCTTTTTGCAAAGAGGAATTAAAAGGTTTCATGATTCAGCAGCAACTGTATGAGTCTCTGGAACTATCAAAACTGCCAGAGAGAGAAGCTAACCAAGCAGTTAGAACTATTCACTGACTTGTTTTTTATTTTCCTTCCCCCATATATCAACCAGGTGTAACTGAAAGGAGCTTTCAAAGATGTCGAAAACTAACAAATCAAAATCTGGATCCCGCTCGTCTCGTTCAAGATCTGGATCGAGATCACGCTCCCGATCCTTCTCCAAATCCCGTTCACGCTCCCGTTCTGTCTCGCGATCAAGAAAACGCAGGCTCAGGTAATGCATGCAGCTTGATTGCACCCTTTGATTTCAAAGAGTGTTTCTTCTCCCTCTGTTCTGCTCAGATGGTGGCTGCACTAACAAGCCCTCCTGTGAAAACCCTTTTGTTAGTTTCTAGAGTAGCTTAAGTGTTCTGTGTCTTGGGTTACTGATTTTGTTTGCTCTCTGTTCTGTCTTGCAATATGCTATTGATAGTGTGTCCTACAACAGGCGTGTCTTGCATTGTTCTGCACTCTTTAGTAATCGCTGATCATTTTAATGTAACATTCCCGTCTGTTTCTGATATATGTAGATGATGTTCCTCGGAACACTGTGCTGTTAGTGAAGGAATGTTGACCCAGATTAAATGGAGGAAAGAATAAATTTTATTTTGTTATGCAGTAGATAACATCTGTTCTTACGGCTTCATTTTAAACCTCTTAACAGACCTAAGTTGTTCTTGATCAATTTTTTTGTAAATTATTCACTTTAATGATTTAAGGGCCTGAAATCAGAGAGTGTTGACATTTTTGGCATCATTCCTTGTCAGAACTGACAAATGGGAAAGACAGCTGAGAGATTCCACAGCGAAATGTGCTCCTTCTTTTCATTTGTTAGCTTCTCTGTTCTCTTCTTCTCTCTGTATCCCCCCGCCCCCAACTTTATTGATAACTGCTTTAAAAAAGGTCTTTAGGAAAAGTCATGCATTTCTTAGAGTTGAGTTCAGGAGGGTCTCTTCCAGAATGTCAGTCTAAGCCTCTGATGGGAAAGGGGGGTGGTGGTGGTCTAGCATGAGGGGAATCAATAACTGAATTCTGCAATGGTAACTATGGGCAGATCATGTAAATTAGTTAATCTCACTGCTGAGATCTATGGTGAGAAATCCTCAGTGTGCATGATAGTTGCTGCATCTCTGAATTACTTCTGACTGGACCAATTTAAGACTAAATAAAAAGAAAGCATGGATTTCTATCACCCAGTATCCTACATGACTAGTTAAGGCTTTTTATATCTTGCAAGGCCACCACCATTTGGTAATGATCTTCACTTAAAAAAACAAAACAAAAAACCCTCTATACCAGTTGGGATATATGTTATGATGTTCGTCTGCTTTTTCTTGAATCTTAAATGCATTGTTAAGATTCTGAACATTGCTAGGCTTGTAAACGTATGCAACTGTTAATTATTAAAAGGGATTTTTTAAGATACAGAAACATAATAAAAATACAATCAGAAAGAGGAGAAGGCCAGGACAAAACCAAAGCAGAGATGGAGACCCAAGTGGAACTGAGTTCTTTTGCAGGGAAACCGAAGTATTAGAAAGGGTGCAGTATAGCTTTGGAGGATCTGGCCAACATTGAAGAAACTATGATAAATGGAAATCCAGATGCATTAAATCGAACAGGGCAAATCTCTCTTGTCTTGTGTTGCTGCTGAAACAACTTGGGTGGTGGTAATAAATTGTTAAGAAAATTGGAATGGAGAGGGTTAATATAGACAAGTCATCTTCTTGCAAGGCTTTCACATACTCACTGAGGTAGGTGTAGTGCAATATCTTAGGGAGAAGAGACTAGAAAATTAATCTGTGTTTCAGAAAAAAAAATTGGGGACATCATTTTGCTTTCCATGTCCCTTGGTTTTTTGACTTGTATTCTGTGCTCTTTCTGCATGTTTGCTTCCGGTTAGTCTTGTGTACTTAACTTTTGTTTGTAGGGTCAAGTATGTTGCTGTTTCTTTTCATTTTTGACCGTTGTAAAAAGAGTGGAATGGCCAGAACTTGAGAACAATGTATATTAAATTAACTGGCTAGCCATGCAGTCCAAAATAATTATCACTTCTGGCACATGTATTTTGCATACTGCATCCTTTTTAAATAATTTCTTGTGAACAGTCTCTGCAGATTTTGGAGTGAGATTTTCATGTTCTATGCCTCAATAAAATGACACAATGGATTTTGGAAGCAGCATCCAACAGGTCCCTCACTAGTAATTGGTAACAAATGCAGTAGGCGTCTGGGGACGGGAGCATGTGAATTCTGCTTAGTGCTTTCGGAGAACTGCTCTTAATCCGTTCATTTTCACTGCCTGCCTCTGCATGTCTCTTTCCTTCTTTCTTGTGTTGATAACTGTTTTCGAATGAGAAAGTATCTAAGGTAAGTTGCACTGTTTTCTTGTTTTGAATAAAGGAGGACAAATTCTATCAGGAGATGATGAAGCAATTTATATTGACACAGATTTACACCAGATGTTACTACAGCTGTAACATAAGCCATTGGCTGTTAAACATTAGTGTATTTGATAATTGGACAAAAGAGAACCTCATTTTAACCCAATTAAAAAGTGAGAATTAATTTTAAGCTTTAGAAACTTCAGTGGCAAAGTGTTATGTACAGTTTACTAATATTTTGGGGAGAGAGATGTAGAAGCTAATGCCCGTCAGGATAAGATACCTAAATACTGTTACTGCCAGAGTTAGTCAACTCTTTAGATAACTGGAACTTTATTAATACAGTAAGAAAAGTGTTTTAATGTTTGCAGTAAATATCCATCATCATAAGCAGTGAGTGAGATTTGCTGCAGGGATTTTTAACCCTGTGTAGTGTTGGAGTTTTTTCTTCATATTTTACGAGAACATAGTTGCTAATACCTTTCCCTGTCAGTACAACTTTGCAGTTGTCCAATATTCATAAAGTACATTAATCCTGAGCCATGATACTACTTTTAAAACTGCAACTACTGCAGGTTTTTAAATACTTGATAAAACTAAGGGGAATCCAATTATATTGGAAAAACACCTTTTATTTCTCCACCTCTGATCAGCACTTACATATCCCCTGAAATGTTGTGTTCTTTAAATCTATAACCCCAGATATGAACGCTCCCATTTAGTCCTAAATTCCGTTCTCTTCCTTCTTCCATTCATAACCTGCATGCTTATATCTACCCCTTGAAAAGCAAGCTGATGTGTGTTGATAAACAGTGCCATCATGTGGCATCAGGCTACGGATACGTTAAATGCCTTCGGCAATCTTTTCTTGATGCTCTGTCTTTATTTTACTTGATGGAGATCAAGATTAAGAACAGCAGCAATTCATGTATGGTTTGAGATTAGAAATATAGAGAAGTCAGTCCTTGGTTTTTCTCTTCAGTGCTACCATTTTCACTTACAAGTGTTGAAGTTCATTTAATTTCTCTGGCAAGGAAAGAGTTTTCTTTTTGAAATCCTGTTTAAATTAAAAGCATATGAGATATTTAGGGGCTGCAAAGAAGGGAGAGTTCAGTCTGTTACAAGAGACAGCGCTGGCCTTATGGGGTAGAAATGCATTCCCACCCTGCCGGAGACCAAGGATTAGAGTTAGCCTTGGCACTCTTTGAACTGTGAAGACTGGACATTGGAGATTGCCACTTGGATTTCTGAAGGTGGGTACCAGCCACATTAGTCCGAGGATAGTCAGAACAAATGTATCCCTATCATGGTCTCAGCCGTGATTCTAAGGAGGTTGATTTCCTGTCCAGCTGTAGTTCAGATGTCGTGAAATTACTGCCAGGGATTGTGTGTGGATGGGGCAACAGTGTTCACTGGGAGAAAAGGTATA
Source organism: Lepidochelys kempii (assembly GCF_965140285.1). Classification (NCBI taxonomy): domain Eukaryota; kingdom Metazoa; phylum Chordata; order Testudines; family Cheloniidae; genus Lepidochelys; species Lepidochelys kempii. The sequence goes on along the minus strand of NC_136398.1, from coordinate 2,785,854 downwards.
GTGTTCGCATGAGCAAAGGAAAAATCACTTAAGGGACTGTGACCCCTACATACAACCAGTAAAATAACATTTAAAACTCTTTTTCAAACAGAAGGCTGCACTGAGAGAGAGAGGTTTCCAAATACTGTTTTCTTTTTTAGTTCTAGGTCCCGTTCAAGATCATATTCTCCATCTCACAACAGAGAAAGGAACCACCCAAGAGTGTATCAGAGTCGGGATTTCAGAGGTCATAACAGAGGGTATAGGAGACCATATTATTTCCGTGGACGGAACCGAGGATTTTATCCATGGGGCCAGTATAACCGAGGAGGCTATGGAAATTACAGGTCAAATTGGCAAAATTATCGCCAAGCCTACAGCCCTCGTAGGGGGCGTTCCCGCTCTCGATCGCCGAAGAGAAGGTCTCCATCACCAAGATCAAGAAGCCATTCTAGAAACTCTGATAAGTCATCTTCTGATAGGTCAAGGAGGTCTTCATCTTCCCGGTCTTCCTCGAACCACAGCCGAGTTGAGTCTTCTAAGCGTAGGTCCATAAAGGAAAAAAAATCCTCTTCCAAGGACACCCGGGCATCACAGGCTGCAGGAGATAATCAAGGTGATGATTCGAAGGATCCGCTGTTTTCGGGAGGAGCTGCTCAAGATGTCAAGGTGTCTGAGGGGTCAAAGCCATGGCAAGACATGAGCACTTACAGCACAAGTTCAGTGTCAAGAGCATCTGCCGTGCCTGAGCTTAGCCCAAGAGAGCGCAGTCCTGCGCTAAAAAGCCCTCTCCAGTCTGTTGTGGTGAGGCGCCGTTCTCCTCGGCCAAGTCCATTGCAGAAGCCCAGTCCTCCACTGTCAAACCCCTCACAGCTGGGGTCTGTTTTACAAAGCAGTGCCTCATTTCAGACAGGCTCACATCAGGGTCCGTTTGACCATGGTTCATCAGGATTGAGCCCAACGAGGAAGAGTCCTGTGTGTAAAAGTCCCACGACAATCGGTTCAATTTATGGTGCCTCGCAGAAGGAGGAAGCAGCAACTCCTGGTGGGGCAGCCTTCTCAAAGAGGCAAGTTGTGCATTTTTCCTTTGTGTTCAATTCACGTGCCGGGTACTCTGGGGTGGGGGAATTGAGGAGGTGTGTGTAACTCTCATTGAGTCGTAGGCCTGATTCTGCATTATAGGAAGTAGTTCTCTAGTTTTGTTTTCTTAACATCATAACTTTGTTAGTGTTGTAAAGATGACATAGATACCTCAGAATTCCCTTTTAAACTTGAAGGTTATTTTTATAAATTTTTTAAGTGCTCAAGGAGTTTTCCAGAAATTAGATTTTTTTTATTAGTCTAAAAATTGTCACATTCCTGAATCACTACATATAACATATATATTTGTGGTTGTATATTCCCTAGCTCACATATGGTTAATTACTTATTTTGGGGCATTTCTCAATTTTAAATGGATGTTGGAGCATCAAAAATTCGGTTGGTGCTGCTGATGCCAGACTTGCTGATTTTGGGGGAAGAGGTGCGATGCAACTGAAACCTTCACTTGCAGAAGGCTTGTTTGCTTGCTTTTGGGCACTGTCAAATTTAACAGACAAAATATTGATTCCCTCTTGAAATCTATCCCAGAGTGAGTAGGCTTGTGGCTCTTGGACTCCAGCAAATGTTATAGGTTTGCAAAGGGAAAAATTTTGTTTAAAAAACTTAAACACACAACTAACTGTGTATCCTAATAGAAACAAACCAATACAAACACGGTGAGAGCCAGGGTGCACATGCATTGGGATACATTTTATGTATGATTGGAATCAGGAAAAAAAAGATCTTCAGTATAGGAGTATCTTTCTGATATGGTCCAGTCAGCAGCCCAAAGCCCCTGACAAGTGTCCCTCTAATTAATTTCATTTTAAAGGACCTCCTCACTCAAAAGGTACTATTGTGTTCTCAAATGCTCGTTAATCATTTTCATTTCTCTCTGTTAATTTAAGATTATTTGGAGCAAGTTCTATTAATTATCAAAGACCTCTGATGATGATGATAGCAGAACTAGGTCTTGCTCCACTCTTGACTTTTAAAATAGTGTGAGGTGCTTTAGACTTAACCCACCACTATCACATTGAAATATGTGCTGATAATCTTTCACCAGCATGTGTTAAACTTTAAATTGGTTTGGGGGATTGTCATTCCCAGTTCTAGAATAAAGTGCCTGTCTGTCCTCCCAAGAGAAGAAATCTTTTTCCCATTAACCTTTTTATTTTTGCTTTTATTTGTGTTTACAGTATATGAAATGTTTAGCTTTCCTAGGAAACTTGCATCCAAAATGTGACGTAGCTTTTGAGGCATTTATTTCCAGTGTGTTGTTTAAAGCAGAACAGTCCAAGTTGAAAGTTTTGATGTGTTAATTCTTCTGAACCAGGTTTGTAAGTGACTAAACAGATTGGGTAAGACCTTAATATTTTCCTTAGAAAATATAGGTAAGTTGGTTCTCTTTTTATTTGCTCAAGAAGAGCTTTTTGCTGTTCCACTTTGCTCTTGAACCTCACATCATCCATTTTGCATACCCATCTTCCAGCACGTTTGCTGAATATATTAAGACCATATTCATGTCTTCTAAAGTAAACATTTGGGTAGCTTTACATTTTACCTTATTTATCAGGGACCAGAGAGAGACTTCTATGTTTTTATGTCTTGGAATTTTTAAGACTTGTTTGCTTGCTTTGAATTTTAGGAATTAAAGACTCTTGTCTATACTTTAATAAGAGAATTGCTTAAATGTGTGTGTGTATGTGTGTGTGTGTGTGTGTGTGTGTTTGTTTGTTTGTTTTTTAAATAGGTATTTGGAAGAACAGAAGACTGAGAATGGGAAAGACAAGGAACAGAAACTAACAAATGTTGAAAAGGAAAAAATGAAAGAGAAGGGAGGCTTCTCTGAATTGGGTTTAGGAGATGGAAAGATGAAATCAGACCTGTACACCTCCAAAACTGACCCTGAAAAGCCTTATCGCAGTAGCCAGTCTCCTAAACGCTATAAGTTTCGAGATGACTTTGAGAAGCTGAAGATGGCAGAGTTCCACAAGGAAGGTCATTATGGCAAAGACGAGATGGATGAACAGGATAAGAAAGACAAGGCAAAGGGCCGAAAGGATTCGGAGTTTGATGATGAGCCCAAATTCATGTCTAAAGTGGTAGCAACCTCCAGCAAAATTCAGGATGAGGATAGGCCAGGTAAATGGGAAGGCATAGTGTTCTTACCATCTGCAAAGGAGAAGCAAAGGAAAGCTGAGGAAATGGAGGAGGATCCCTATTCTGAAAGATCTAAAAAGGAAGACAAGCTAGCATCCAAGAGAGCAGAAGTTGGTCACAGGGGGTTTGTTCCTGAAAAGAATTTTAGAGTAACTGCTTACAAAGCAAGTCAGGAAAAAAGTACATCACCACCTCTGAGAAAGGCCTCTGAGAGTCGGGAGAAGCCAGGAACCAGAGGAGATGGTTTAGCCACTGGCAAATCCTCCTTTTCCATTACCCGGGAGGCCCAGGTCAATGTCCGAATGGATTCCTTTGATGAAGATCTTGCACGGTAAGGATTTGCCTTTAAGTTAAATCTAGGTAGTGGCTTCACTAGCCTATTTCCCCTTCTCCCCCACCCCCCAACCCCTTGTGGATCTCTCTAAAACATAGGCAGGTTAAATAAAGAATATTGTACAATCAGCTACCAACACGTCATTTGTCACAGAGAGCACATGAATCTCTAAATGTTAACACACCAATATGACTCTCCTGTCTGGAAGGTGAATCATGTTATTCCCATTTTGCAGATGGAGAAAGTGAAGCTTAAAGTTTGAGTGACTTTCCCTGAGCTACCCAGGAAGTCAGTGCAAAGACACTAGTTTAGAACTTGGGAGATTCTGGATCCCAGTCCTTCATTCAAGCCACACCATTCCGTGTTCAAAAGTAATCAAATTCTGCTCTCCACTGTCCAGAGCTACTCAGAATGTTGCAATGTCAGCGTTACAGCTTAAAAAATGTATGTTTGCAAGGCACTTTGTTCTCTTCTCAATGTATGGTAACATTGCTAGTGAAATCCTCCTAGAAGCCCCAAAAGCCACTTAAAATTTTCTGTAAGGCTCTGGTGCTTCAGGAGACCACTAGGGGATGCTCAATAAAGTTAGTTCTGCTAAAGGGAAGAGCTACTAGTCAATAAATAGAAAAGGAATATTTGTGGCACCTTAGAGACTAACAAATTTATTTGAGCATAAGCTTTTGTGAGCTACAGCTCACTTCATCGGATGCAATGCTTATGCTCAAATGCAATGGTTATGCTCAAATAAATTTGTTATTCTCTAAGGTGCCACAAGTACTCCTTTTCTTTTTGCGGATACAGACTAACACGGCTGCTACTCTGAAACTAGTCAATAAATGTCAGTTTGCTCTGTGGAACACTGGAGGGAGTGCTAAAACTCAGCAGGAATGAAGAGAAAGGAACTAAGATGGCTGCTAATGGCATGTGAGTCACATGTGAGGACATGCAACATGGGTTTTAGGGATTAATATCTGAACAGCACTTTGAACATGCAAACAATAAGTGATCAGAATTACCATTACAGCGTTATAATGCAGTTTGGATGTGCTTTAAAAAACAGTCTTTTCTGAGCCACAGGATTTGCTTTTTACTGAAGCAATTCTATACATGGGATGTGTGCTGTGGAGATGGTGGATTATATTCTGCTGCAGCAAAGCGGATGAAAGACCCTCACTTTAAAAAAATCAGACTTTATATTAAATACACTTTTCTTTTTAAAAATCAGTTTAAAATTAAATTTGAAATTATGATAACCTATGTTAAGGCCTAGATTTACCATAATCTGTTAAAATAATGTAAATAAATACTGCATCAGTGAGCCTCTTCAGTTTTAATGAGTTCATAGAATATCAGGGTTGGAAGGGACCTCAGGAGGTCATCTAATCCAACCCCCTGCTCAACACAGGACAAATCCCCAACTCAATCAGGGTGTTGCTTTTTTATACAGAATTGGGGGGAAACAATGTTGTGTACTGCATTAAGGATCTATATTTTCATTATTTTTAGTCTGGAGAGAATGCTTTCAGCGAGTGCTTTCAGTTTCTGTTGGGCCAGAAAGCATTTACTTTAATTAATTATTCAGTGTAGCTAGCAGGTGTAGCGAGGTGATTGTCTTCTGTTGGACTAGTTCATTCAAAGATGAAAAATCCATTAAGAGCCAAAAAAGTAGGAAAGCTTGTTTTCCTCTTCTTGTCTATGAATAATAACTGAGTGGGAGAGAATAAGATCTACTAGTTCTAAGAACATGAAGAACATGGGGCCAGAGTTTCAAAGATATGTAGGTGCCTACTGGGTTTACAAAAGCATTTAAGCACCCACAGTACCTAACTCTCATTAACTTCAGTGGGAGTCAGGTGCTTAACTCCCATGCTTTTGTAATCCCACTAGACACTTATCTGCATCTTTAGATACCTTTTGAAAATCTGGCCCATTGTGACCATAAGCAGTCCATTCACTCACTGCAATTCAGACTTCCTTTGCTTAGTCAGTCAGTTTTTCTTATGTATCTGGCACATTTAAGGGAGCTTTATTTAATCAAAAAATTCTAAAATGCTGTTTTTCTGCATTTTTAATTGAATTTCAGTTTTCATCTGAATGCAGCTTGATACAAATCACACGTAAAAAAATTAGCATCTAGTGTGTAAGAAATGCATCAGTCACCATTTTATAATGTAATAATGTAAGAATCTGAACAAAAGTAAGTAATGCTATATAATTGCTTAAATAAATGTGTATAGATACAGCGTATCCTCCTGGTTCGCAAATGGTACCAAATTTAGTGTCAAGGCTACATTTAATGGTAGATCAACATGTTTTAAATGTCCATTCTCATTGGTGAGTTATTTTCCTAAAGAAAGGTTATACTAAAGTACAAATGTAAAACAAGATTAAAATCAAAGTTTAAAGTTCCTGCTCGGTGCTTTAAATCACTTCTGTTTAAATCAGTCTTCTCTGTGTTGCAGCAGGGTGATGGTGGCTGCTATTCTTCCCCAGGGATGTAGGGCTGGGTGGGATCCATGATGTGCTGGGAAGGGTTTGACTTACATACAAGAACTGGGATGCTGGTTGAGCAATACTGGACAGTTAGCTCTCCTGTTTCTGAGCAACCTTTTGTTAATGCTACTCTCTCATCCTCTGTGTGGGTCTGATGGCCCACTGTGGTGAGGCACATTTATTATTAACAGATTCAGCTTTCCTTAGATTTATTCTAGGGCAATATTAAGGTCTTACCCAACCTTTTCAGGGCTTTGAAGATCCTTCTTCCATCTTCTGTGGTTGCCTCCACTGGTTTTGGGATATTTAACACCCCTGGGCATCAGATAAATGATGGCTGAGATGAGCTTCTGGGCCTGGTCCTATCCAGTTCTCTCTACTGCTTCTGAGATTAAAATCTAGCCCCAGATGTTGGGGGTGGGAGGGGGAAGGTAAAATGTATCTCTTCCTATATAAGGCTGAATCAGACAGCCCATCATCTGCATATTGTAACAAGATCTGGCTATAAATAAGGAAGTTTGTGATGAACCTTGCAGAAAAGAGGAACCTGTAATTCAGAAGCCATATAAGGGGGCAAACACAGAACCATTGAAAATTGTATTACAGAGGACTTTCTAGTAGTATATGAAATGCAGTAGCTGGAATAAGTCCAGTTTATTGCTTTGAAGGTTGTCAACTTGCAGTTTGAAAGCTGCTTCTGTTTAGCGTGGTTTTATGATGGTTATATTTTTAAAATATGTGTTCTTTTCTAGTCCAAGTGGTTTATTGGCGCAGGAGCGGAAGCTATGTCGTGACTTAGTACACAGCAACAAAAAAGAGCAGGAGTTCCGCTCCATTTTCCACCATATACAGTCAGCTCAGTCTCAGCGAAGTCCTTCTGAATTATTTGCTCAGCACATAGTGACTATAGTCCATCATGTAAAAGGTGAGTCAAGTGTCCACACATTCTTGGTTGAAAGTTCACCCCTTGCTTCTCCACCCCACTATATCCGTTCCTTGGAACGGTGTTCCATTCATGCTAGTTAATTACCCAAGAGAATTGCTGACCAACAGGACAAGTGATAGAGTAAAATAGCAACCATGTGGGATGTTTTCCCCCAACTTCTTGCATTTAGCTGTAGGAGGAGAGGGGAGAGGCCATCTTGCCTACCCTCAAAACTGCAAAAAGTAACACTCTTGCAGCAGACTGGCGTGGGATCTGCAGATATTTGGGGTAGTCTAATGGATTTGCATAAATTTAGTTTTTGTTTTAAAAATATGTTCATTGTTAAACACAACTGAGGCAGAATTCACCACTGACACAGGCATGTGCCATTTTCTGATTTCAAGTGAGTGGCCTCCACTTTTGCTAGAGCCATTGACTCTCATCCGTTTGTCACCTGGCTACACATTTTTACTTTCTGAAGCCATTGCAGACATGGTGTTAGAGCTCACATGCCTTTTCCTAAAATCTGACTTGTATTAATTATGTGATGTTTCTTCAATGAAAACCCCGACAGAGCATCACTTTGGGTCTTCAGGAATGACACTGAATGAACGCTTTACAAAATACCTAAAGAGAGGAATGGAGCAAGATCAAGCTAAAAACAAGAAGAGCCCTGAAATCCACAGGTGGGGGGTATTGTTTTAATGTTTTTTCTAAAGCTCCAGGGGTATTTTTAAAATATTAATAGTTAACTATGGGGCATAAATCAAAAATACAAGAGAGGAGCCAACAGTAAACAAAACTTATCAGTCATGTAGTTAAGAACATAGTAATTGCCATACTGGGTCTTGGGCCAGGTCAGTGAATTGTCTAGTTCAGTGGTTCTTAAACTATGGGTCAGGACCCCAAAGTGGGTCATGATCCCATTTTAATGGCGTCGCCAGGGCTGTCATTAAACTTGCTGGGTCCTGGAGCTGAAGCCAAAGTCCAAGCCCCACCGCCCAGGGCTGAAGCCCTCGAGTTTCGTTACCCCCCAGGGTGAGGGTTCAGGCATCGGTCCGGTCTTGTCGTAATTTTTGTTGTTAAAAGGGGGCTGCGGTGCAATGAAGTTTGAGAAACCCTGCTCTAGTTTGATTTCCATTCTCTGATAGTCCCAGCTGATTGAGAGGAAGGTTTAAAAAACCCTACAAGGACAACTATGGAATAATCTGACTCAGAAAAGGTTGTCCTTAGTCCTTGTTGGATGGCTGAAAGCTCTGAAGCATGAAGGCTTATATCCCTTATCAAATTGTTTTGATGATGTCTAATGTAATTGCATGTTCATGTCACAGAAATGCCTAATTGCCTTTGAATCGTGCTAGCTCCTGGCTCCTAGTTTGAAGAAGTGAATTCCACAGGTTGATTAGTCCTTTTAAAAAAAAAAAATCATCACACACAAATTTTTACTCCTTTCACCTTTACATTTTGTCTCTTTCCATTTTATTGAATGGCCTCTTGTTCTTGTTTGGTCTTGTCACGCACACAATTTTAAACCCACAAAAGTAAGTGACAACGGTGCCTCTATGACATGGCTATTCCCAAATTATATGAATTTATCTTTTTAAAATATCCCCTACTTGTGTTTCTGCCTAAGGATTGTTGTTTGCACTGTGTGATCATCCATGCTATTATCTAGACACAGAGAAGTATCACTCTAGATTTTCAGCCCAAACCCAGTTTAAATTTGCCGATCTCTTTTTTGTAAATAAATATAACCTCTTTACCATATTTGCAATCTGCTAGATAACTGTTTCTTTGGAGCTATTGGGCTTTGCCATTGAAGTAGGCAATGAAATATTGTACAAGAGACCTGTGATTTGTGGGGGCCAGCACAGTAACGCATGCTCATCAGCTGCCCAGTCAGTCATGGGTAAGAAAACCATATTACGAGGACTTTTAACACATTAATGGTCAGTTCATTAACATAATGCACCTGTTATGGTCTGAGTATCAGGATTGTGTGTTACTCTGTATGCACAGCATCTCACTTTCAGGGTATAATTGCCTGCTCAACTTTACTTTAAAAAGCAGTATAGAATGTATATTTATAATGGAGAAACTACCTGTTTTAAAATAGAATTAGGATTAGGAGATCTTGGAGTACTGTTTATGGGAAGGCTGTAATAGCTTCATTCTCTGCTTTATTTTTAGGAGGATAGATATTTCTCCCAGTACTTTCAGAAAACATGGATTCACTCAAGAGGAAATGAAGAGCTCCAGAGAGCCTGGCAACAAGGTGAACTGTTGATCTGATCAATAATTGAACAAAATGAGTGCATTGGGCATGAACTTAACAGTGATGTTTTTGTTTAAATTACTCTCTACTTAAGTTTGTGTTTTTCTTTTAAGGATGGGCATAATTCTAAAAATGAACTACAAAGGGTTAATTTTTATTAAAAATGTATCATCAACCTTTGTGAAGTGGTTAGAATATGGTAAATGACCCCAAAGTCAATTGAGGTGAGCTTGAGAAAAAAAGAGAGGATATTTGGAACAAGTGCCCATGATGAGAGAAGAGACTTTTTGTGATATTTTTCTGCTTGTAAGTATTATTAAATCAATTGTATACATGCGATATTTCCAACCATGTTTTCAAAAGACATGCATGTCAAAAAGGAAAGTAAAAATAAATCCATATCTAAACCAAATACACTATTACTAAGCAGATAATAAATCTTGTTCTAACACTTTTACTGTATCATTTCTGTTGATTGCTGTTGCTTTAACACTCAGCACCTGTTTTGATAGACCAGGCCCCTGGGAATCCAGTATATTAGCTATTATGAGTAGAACCATGTTAAGCCATTGTACAGTCTATAAGCAATCATAAAAATGGTTTAACCTAAAATGTTATATTTTGGGGTTTTTAACCTTTGTGTGTTCAACTTCATACATATTTACAGTGAAGAGATTTAAACAGTCCTGCTGAAACCTTACTTGTTTCATATATTTGTTTTTGATTTTTTCCAAACACACTTGTGGCTTGACATGGACGATGGTGAGATGAATTTGATGGGCCTGATCTCTGAGCGCCAGCTTGGCAGTGTGTATAAAAAACATGGTTTTCAAACAGCTCTCCAGCCCTTCATGAAACAGATGTGCCCTCACAAATGCAAATAGGTGTCTGCTGCGCTACATAAGGTTGCTGCTGCTGATTTTGTCACTTACCTATCAGCCATCGTGTTGGGAGCATTTTTGCTCTGAGTAACAGTTAAAGCCCTTTGCCTGGGGAAAGCAGAAGAGCAAACAATACAAACAAAGCACCAGCTCCCACTCCTGCTGCTAATTGAAATTAATCTTTTTTTAAACAAAAAAGTGTTTAGAAATTCATGTAAGTAAAAATTTAATAGCTAGAGAATTACTAATCTCTCTCTTTATTTAATTCAAGATAAATCTAATCATTTGGTGTATGTTGCAAATCCAGTCGTGCAGTTCCCAAGCATAGCACTGTGTGCAAATACTCTAGAGCCTGCTCAGTTAACCCAATAACTATTTTCCTTTTTCAAAGGAGAATTTCTTAATTGGAAAATGATATTAAGACAAGTGTTACACACCCAGAAAATTTCCTCTGGTTAACTAAATTTAAAAGATTGTGCCTAGTGCTGAAGATTTTTCTGCATACAATTGACTGTACTATTCTCGACTGTACCTTTTCTGGTTATTGGCTATTTTGTCTTCTCTTCATAATGTACCTTACATTAATAGACCTGCTAGACAGACACATGGAGGGGAAAATCTTCTGTAGAATGTCCCCTGGTTCTGTGAAATAAAGTGCAACTGGTGTGTCATTCATTGTGAAGATCATTACTAGTAAGGATGTTTGGTTTCGATTTGACAGCGATTAAAACAAGATTCCGAGAATATTCATAGTTCCCAGAATAAATTCAACAGCTGCTTTTCTCTGGCCTCTGTGTAACTCCACCACTTGACTCAGTAACCGTGATGTTAGCATCACATCTTCCAAGTGGCAAATAGCTATTGCCCCTCTCTCTTTCAGTGCTGCCTTCAGATCTAGCACTTTAAAATTTCATCTGACATTTAGGGAGATGGGTCTGGTCCCTCTGAGGAGTGAGAGGAATTCTGTTATTCAGTGGCAATCCCCTGGGGGCACAAGAAACATAAAGAGCTAGGGTTGCATATGTGCCCCAGTTGAGTTATACAAAGTCAGTTGGACTTGACTTCCCATTAGAGGACCATTAACCACTAACGTTCTCAATTTTCACTGGCTGTGATACATAACCCAAGTTAGTCTTTGGTCTCCTGATATGCTCTCTCCCCTTCTCTCCTCTCCCCTTTCCTCCCCATCCCTGTATTATCAAGCTATGTTTATAATATTTTAAAGGGGAAAAGTGTATATATAATACAATATGTAGGAAAACTGAAGACTTCAAATGAAGATTTTATATTCTTGTAGTGAATCATTCTGCATTTTTGAATGGTTGGTTTATAAACTCATGCCCTCCAGAAGTCTCTGCAGACAGTAGCAAAGTAATGGTGCTGAAGTCTTTGATAAGCTGCTAAACCTTTCTGTTAAACTTTCACCCATTCCTTGCTTTTGCAGACTGAAGGGAAATATAAAGACGACCCAGTTGACCTGCGCCTTGATATCGAACGTCGTAAAAAACATAAAGAAAGAGATCTTAAACGAGAGAAGTCGAGAGAATCCGTGGACTCAAGAGATTCAAGCCATTCAAGGGAAAGATCAACTGAGAAACCAGAGAGAAGTCACAAAGGGTCAAAAAAGAAGTATGTAGAAGGCTAATCTTCACTTCTTTATTGCATGATCCCTGCCACTTCTATTGTAATTGGAAACAAGACCTTGCATTATGGAATTGGTAGTATGTAGGGCTGTTGATTAATTGCAGTTAACTCACACGATTAACAAAAAAAATGAATCGCAGTTAAAAAAATCAATTGCGATTAATAGCACTGTTAAACAATAGAATACCAACTGAAATTTATTAAATATTTGTTTCAGAGTAGCAGCCATGTTAGTCTGTATCCGTAAAAAGAAAAGGAGTACCTGTGGCACCTTAGAGACTAACAAATTTATTTGAGCATAAGCTTTCGTGAGCTACAGCTCACTTCATGGGATGCATTCAGTGGAAAATACAGTGGAAGATGTTAGGAGGCTTATTCCTTCACCCACTCGCTTCCCTGGTCCTTCTCGCATGAACAGAGAGCAACAGTACCCGAAGTCCAAAGGTGCAAACAATTCAATGTTTATTGGGGTGAACTTCCGGCAAGCATGATTCCAGTTTCCTTCCTTAGTGTCCCCCTTCCCAGCTCTGACACCACAGAGCCTTACCTGTGTCCCTGTTCCCATTTTCCCCCTTCTTAGCAAAACACGATTCCAATTTCCCCACCCCTGTTCCCATTTCCCCCCCTTACTTCCTGATTGATTGCAGACTATATTTTCCACTGCATGCATCCGATGAAGTGAGCTGTAGCTCACAAAAGCTTATGCTCTAATAAATTTGTTAGTCTGTAAAGTGCTGCAAGTACTTCTGTTCTTTTTAAATATTTGTGGATGTTTTCTACATTTTCAAATATATCTATTTCAATTACAACACAGAATACAAAGTGTACAGTGCTCACTTTATATTACAAAATATTTGCATTGTAAAAATGATAAACAAAATAAATAGTATTTTTCAGTTCATCTCATACAAGTACTGTAGTGCAATCTATCTATCATGAAAGTGCGATTTACAAATGTAGTTTTTTATTCTATAACTGCACTCAAAAACATCTGTAAATATCTTGTGACGCCAGTTACAACAGTGACATGTGAATGTTCTCACTTTCAGGTGCCATTGTAAAGGAGAAGCAGGCAGCCTTATCTCCTGCAAATGTAAACAAACTTGTTTGTCTTAGTGATTGGCTGAACAAGAAGTAGGACTGATTAGACTTGTAGACTCTTAAGTTGTACATTGTTTTATTTTTGAATGCAGGATTTTTTGGTACATAATTCTACATTTGTAAATTCGACTTTCATGTTAAAGAGATTGCACTACAGTACTTATCTTTTTTTACAGTACAAATATTTTAATTCAAAAATAAATTAAAACTTTGTATTCTCTGTTTGAAATTAATATATTTTAAAATGTAGTAAACATCCAAAAATATTCAAAATAATTGGTATTCTATTGTTTAACAGCGCGATTAATCACGATTAATTGCTTGACAACCCTAGTAGTATGCCTGCTGCTGTAACTAGTAGAGCTGAGCTGTGCTTGCCTTCTGGGATTAGATGCAGAACTACAAAGGGGAAGTACAGCTATCGTACGTGTTGAATAATCGGGGGAAACAAACTAAGTGGCTGCTTGTGCCAGGATGAGCAAATTACCTTTTTGTTTTGTTACTGCCTTCGCTTCACACAGAATGGAGAAATGCTGTCAGTGACTCCACTGATTTGCTCTTAGGTTCATTTTAATACTTTCCCATTGGTTCCATTTTCCTTTTAACTGATGCACACTTGGCACTGTGACTAATTTGTAACCCAGGAGAAACCTTGTGATGTGTTTTTGAGTTCACTGGACCAATGGGTGACTTAATTTTTAAATAAAATATCTTTACTGCTTATCTATAAGCTGCTGGCTTTTGAATGACACCATGTCTGTCAAAGTTGGCAAAGAAATAGCCTTTTAGTGCACATTCATAAATTCAGACTGAACTGGCAGGCTGGGCCCTGATCCATCAAAACTTGTGTTTACCATGAATTATGAGTTTTCCCATTAAAGTTTGTGACTATTCACGTGCATCAAGTTAAACACACGCTTAAGTGCTTTGCTGGATCGGGCTTAGAGCAACAGCTCAGCCTCATGGAATTGTTCTGTAATGTTCTTCTACCATGCAATTGCTGACCATTTTATTTCCTCCTATAAAGATACAGTTTGCAAATCTGGTCATGTCATGGAGTGATGTTACCTTAAATTGAAATTTCTCCTATAACAGAATGCAGCTGGATTTCTTTTACAAACGTGTGCCATAACTGGAAACTCTTAACAAAAAGAGCCTCTTCAACTGAGTGGATTTTTTTCTCCTGTAATGATGCAGGTCGAGATACCTACTGGAGAAAGGAGGCCAGTAGGAGGAATAAATTATTCCCGGCTGCATAGCTGTACAATAGGTTTAAAGACCTCTGTGATCAGAGAGCACAGCCTGGTGGACAGGGCCCTGGACTCTGGGGGTCAGAAGACCTGGGTTGTCCTGTTCCCAGCTCTGTTACTGACCTGCTTTGTGACCTTAAGGAAGTCACTTCCCATCTCCTCTTCCTCTGTCTCATCTGTTTTGTCTGTAAGCTCTAGGGCAGGTACTGTCTGTGTTTGTACAGCGTCTAGCACAATGTGGCTCTGTTCTCAGCTGGGCTTCAGTTTGCTACCTTATTACAAACAGTGTAAGCTGAAAAGGGTCAGATGCCTCCTTACAATTTGTGTATGGTTGTAAGAACGAATCCTGGGAAAGGAGCTGTCCTGTGACCTCTCAGAGCTGCACACTGTAGCTGATTCTGAGCCGTTAACTAACTGTGATTTTGGCTGTGCACGGACATAATAAGGGAGGGCGGAGGAGTGATAGCGTGACTTCACAGCAGAGACAGGACCGTACCAAGTTAGTGACTGTATTGGTGATTTTCTCTTCCCCTTTCCCCCTCTCAATCCCTGGTACAGGAAACACAGGAGAGTGCGTGAGCGATCCAGGTCCACTTCTTCATCTTCACAGTCTTCTCGTTCGTACAAAGGGGAGGACTACCCAGAGGAGAGCGAGGAGAGGGAGGAGAGTACCACAGGGTTTGACAAGTCCCGGCTTGGGACAAAAGAGTTTGCTGGCCCAAATGAGAGAGGAAGAGCTAGAGGGACCTTCGTAAGTTACCCCCTAAAAAAAACAAGAGTATAAAACCTTTGCATAAGACTTTGTGCAAATTGCTGCTTTTACCAGGTAATGTGATCTTAAAGGTGACTGGAAGTACACTAGTCTGGTGGTGATTCTACACTCTATGGTGGCTCCCAATCACCAGCCCAGCATAAATTCTGGAGCTTGAAATTGGCAGTCTTGCTGATGATGTTTGAGACTGTATCCAGTCCAGTAGGCTCTAGTGTGTCAGTATTTGCTCAGCGGCACTGACAGGAGTAAAGACGAGCTTGTGTCAGAGAACTTACGATGAAGCCATTTTAATGACTCTTCTGGCTGCAATTGCACTGGTTCCTTTAGAAATAGCTCATGTTTTAATTAAATAGCCCTGCTGTGTTTGCACACTGTATGTGTGAAATGCCTTCCCTTGCACTCCCTGCACGTGCATATAAACCGATAGATAGCTGTGTATTTCCAGGGGTAGCTATATGATCAGATACGGTCAAAAATATTAATAGGTAATGAGAGTATAGGTGTTTGACAGTCTTCTTGTGGCTAGGCTAAAGGTGTTCTTGGGAACAGTTAGAGCTGCAGAAAAGACAAGACCTAATGCCATTTCTCTAAGCCCTGTTCTCTCTACCCCTCTTCTTTTCCTCTTCTGTTCGCTGCTACTCCAGTTCAGAGCAAGAGGCAGAGGGTGGAGCAGAGGTACCTTTTCGGGAAACAATAACAACAACAACAGCAGCGGCAATGACTTCCAGAAGCGAAACAGGGATGAGGAGTGGGACCCAGAATACACACCCAAGAGCAAGAAGTATTATCTGGTATGTTTCTGAAGAACCAGGGTATGTATGAACATGCCTTGCTGTGCATTCTATCTGCTTTTTACAGGTTACGTGTAGTCTTCAGGGGAGAGAGAACCAGCAACCATCAAGCCATCTAAAATACCAGTTCTGGGGTTCTCAAATCACTGTCCCCCACAAGAGGCCTCTAGAAATCTTTACTCGCATCTAGGGAGCAGTCGGCTCTGACCGTTGTAGAACTGTTTGCCACTAACCAAAATCTGGAGGGCCCAGTAAAAGAACATGTCCTCCATGGGCAGTATGGAAACTTTAATGTGGATATATACCTATCTCATAGAACTGGAAGGGACCTTGAAAGGTCATCAAGTCCAGTCCCCTGCCTTCACAGCAGGACCAAGTACCATCCCTTATTTTTGCCCCAGATCCCTAAATGGCCCCCTCAAGGATTGAACTCGCAACCCTGGGTTCAGCAGACCAATGCTCAAACCACTGAGCTGTGCATCTCAACTCTCTCTACAGTGCCTGCTTCTTCTGGGATTGGCTAATGCGATTCACTTTTATTGCTGGTTGTAGCATTCTTTCATTTTCTATCGGCTAGTCTGGCAAAATCCTGCATGGATTTCTCTTAGGGCTTCACTTTTGAGTTAGTGTCAGCTTTATAGCTTATTTTCACCAACCCTCCCCCCTCCCCCCCATTCTGTTGGATATTTGAGATCCCTCTAATCTTTCTTCAGAGTTATTATAAAGGTCGTATGTGGCTTAGCCCTAAATCACTCTTGCTGTCCCTTCTTCTGCCCTGTCTTCTGATTGCTGTTGAAGACATAATCTTTATTATATATTGTGTTGGTCTCTACTTCACTCTCCTAGATACAATATTCTGGGTCATGTAATCAGTCCATAAACCTAATCAAAATTAGCTGTCCCAATAACATCTTTCTCTTATGCAAAATGTTCCCAAAAGTTTTTAAAAATGTATTGTACATATAACATTCATGGTCAAAAGAGCATCTGAAAATGTGTGTAAAGCTTTTTCAGAAGAGTTAATTAGGTGGGACGAATATAACTGCATGTAAAATCCTCCATAAAATAGCTTCCTAGCTGTAAGCACAGAATCAGCTGCAGGCCCACTGAGTCTGGAGTGTGTTGGTGCCACCAGTGTCCTTCCTGGTCCAGAAAACTGCTAAAAGCTTTGTGCCAGAAAAAGAAACACACATGCACAAAACAGAGGGGAAAGTAAAGAATGCTTAGTGAGCAATGCCCTTCCAGCCTCAACCAGTGGGCTGCTATTCTCAAACACAAACATGTACTTGAACGCCTTTTATGTATTGAATTCACTAGTCATCTGATTTGACACACATTGCCCAAACTGTAAGGGGATCTGATTTATGCTGCAGTATTGCACAGCTTAAGTCGGGGTTATTTTAGGGGATGATATTGTGCCTATTTATGTTTTTACTGATGAAAGTGATTTGTGAGTGTTGTCTGACCTGGCTGATTTCTTCCCTGTGCAGCATGATGACCGGGAGGGTGAAGGTGGTGAGAAGTGGGTGAACAGAGGCAGAGGCCGGGGTGCCTTCCCCCGAGGGAGAGGTCGTTTCATGTTCAGAAAATCGAGCACTAGCCCCAAGTGGGCCCACGACAAATTTAGTGGAGAGGAGGGAGAAATCGAGGATGATGAAAGTGGAACGGAGAATCGAGAGGAAAAGGACAACCTACAGTCAGCTGCTGACTAGCCAGGGAGTCTGCATGTCCCTGAACACCCTGGCAAGGAGGAAGAGGATCCGGCAAGGCAGTGTTGGAGTCTCTGCCAGGGTAATGCTGATGTGCTGAACAGAGCTCTGCCAAAGAGCTTTGAAATTATCTTAAGTTAACTGCATTTTTAAATTCAGCCTCCATACATGTGGACTGGGACTGATCACTTACATTCGGATCCACTCTTGGAGTATATCTTTCTTCCCAAAGACTTTACCTGCTGGACTGAATACGGTCCAATATCAAGTGTGATCCTAAATTTTGTCTCTTGTTTGTGACCTTATTAGATGGTCAGATATTTTTTGGCAACAGTCTTTGAAGACTATATGGATTTCAGTTTGTGCCCAGCTTAACCCAGTATCTTGACATTTTTTGTTTCTCTTATAATTAGAGATGATAAAGGTGGGGATTAACTCACCTGCTTATTTTTCTTCTCCCCTCTTGTGTATTTTGTTTTTTAAATTCATATTCTACTTATTTTAGGCCTTTGCGTATGTAGTAACACCAATTAAAGATGGCTAATTTTGGAAACTATTTTTGGTTCTCATAAGAAAACAATGAAGCACGTGAATAAACATCTAAATGTTAACTTGGAGTTGGGACCAAACTGCTATGATTATTTTTAAAAACTAATTTTTGTATGTATAAGTTGAGTTTAGAGCCTTTTTAAAACCACCTTATTTTTTTCTTTTATGCTGAAAGTTAAAGTTAGCATGGCAAAAATGCACCCTGCTCTTCACCCATTTTAGTGTGTGTGCCGGTAGACCTGGTTCTTGTGTGCTGGAATCCCAAGCTGCTTGTAGGCATTGTGTGTATCCTCTTTGCAGCTGGTTGTGAACTTGAATGTTCTTTCCAGGGTAACATAGTTTTCTAAAAAACTTCTGAATTCTACTAGGTTAAAATATATAAAAGGAGAAGAATTTTTTCAATATTTTTATTAATCTTTTTCTAAAACAAAAAAGCAAATTCCTCCTGTGCTGGCTGAGGAAAGTTGTGGTTTCATTTACCTTCAGCTTTACATTTACAGTGTTCTGAAGAGGTTTAGCAAATAGCTCAGTGGTTGGTGAGCCTGTAGGGAGGAGAGGCATATTCATGCACAGGTATAGTGTGTGCACATGTTGTAAAAAGACATCAGCCTCTGCCCCCCTCCATCTCTGCCTTCCCCAGGATTGCTGGGCCTCCCCCTATCACCTGCTAATTATAGTTTGTTTGACTTGAACAGTTCCTGTTTAGTAAACCCCTAAAGTTTGTTTCAACTCCTCATGCAAATAAAAATACAATAAAATAAGCCGTAGGTGTAACTCCAGTTTGTTTCTCATGCTGAGTACGGGGCCTCCCCTTGCACCAGACCTTTGCCTTCCAAGTGGAGAGGGGAAGCCAAAAGTAGTAAATGCTGTGTCCAGCAACAGGATAGACTCCTAGAGCAATTTATGTGCTGTTGGAAATGGAGGCTTTAAAAAGTGCTGACTGATCTGGAAGAGACAAACTGGAATCAGCCACAGTGACACACAGTGGGGAGGGAATTCTGAACTGATGCATTTGTGGTTGTCTCCATTGTTCAACTGTTTGCACTGACTGCAGGTTTAAATAAAGTACAGAACAAGAAAGTTCTAGGTCACATGGTTAGCTAGGTGTGGAGGGCTGTACTTAAAGAGAGACAAGAAGATTAACAGCGTTCCTTATTTCATTCTGTAGTGTAGAAACAAGAGACTGGGTCTGAGGAATACAAGCCTTCTCCATGCACTCACTGTTGCCTGTATTATTTCAGATGTTATTTTGCCGCAGTACTATACTAACACATCATCTAGTAAGGGATTATTTACCCCATAGATTGTACAGTAGAGATTAGATACAGTAATCGGGCACTAAGTGGTTATTTGTACCTTGAGTGCTGTACTTAATGGTGATCAGTTAAAACATGCCTCTGCCTAAATGATTATGGATTTGCCCACTGGGAATTGTTCACTGCACAGTCCTGGCCAGGATGCTGCTGACTTTCACACACAGCAAGCCTTGTCTTTCACAAAGACTTTGTTTCTTAAGCAAATGAAATTCTCAAGAACTGGGGCAGGTTGTTCTTGCTTTAGGGCGGGAGCAGCACTGGCAGGTATGGTTGTAGTGAACCACATTCACAGCACACACCCTGCTTTTTCTTGAAATACGGTTCTTGCCCATTCTGGATCACATAGCACTGGGAGGGCAGCTCCACTCTAACACTTAAATTCAGAGCAATGACGTTAGAATATTAGTGTATGCATCCAGAGGGAGGGTCTCCTGCATCCGTCACCTGTCAGCTAGTTTGTCTGCAGCAGCATCTCACCAGTCCAGTTCTTGTCTCCTGGGTTTTATTGGAGTGATGAGGTTATTAGAGCTACAGCCTGAGGGGTGTAAAAGTTCAAAGGCTTTTTTCAGGCTGCAGAGCTTCTCTCTTTGACTTACTAGGAGTAGTAAAAAGCTCAGCAGCTTTAAAAAGCACTCAGAGTATTGTGATACTGTCTGATGAGAGAGACTTACGTCTGGGACAGGTGAAGGAGAAACCACCCACCAGCATGCTCCAAAAGTGAGCTTCCTTGGTAGAGAGAGACTGAAGCTATAATTGGGCCCCACAGTCACCAATTCAGTTTCCCATCAATAAAACGAACAGTGCAAATCTATAGCTCCATAAACTGGCAGAGAATGAATTGGTAATTCCATTTCACTGGTATCAAAGTTGAAATATTCTCACTGATGTCACTAATTTAACCCCTGGGTACTTGAACCAGAGTGATGTGGTGATAGGTGTGCTCAACAACAGCATTCGCGGCGAACTTAGAACTGTAATGTCTCTGAAAGTTACAAATTTAAACATGAAAATGTGGTTACTCTCAAAACTATGGGGTGCAGTCATGTGAAAAGCTGTTAAACGTGCCCACAAAACCCAGATCGGAAACCTGTCACCTCGCAGAACCTGGGTATTATAACACCTAAATAGGAAAGTAACAATTTTCGTCCCAGATCAACTATTGGCCCAGTAAGAAAAGGAGGACTTGTGGCACCTTAGGACTAACCAATTTATTTGAGCATGAGCTTTCGTGAGCTACAGCTTACTTCATCTGATGCATTCAGCGGAAAATACAGTGGGGAGATTATCAGTGGAAATTACAGAGGGGAGATTTATAATCTCCCCACTGTATTTTCCGCTGAATGCATCCGATGAAGTGAGCTGTAGCTCACGAAAGCTTATGCTCAAATAAATTGGTTAGTCTCTAAGGTGCCACAAGTCCTCCTTTTCTTTTTGCGAATACAGACTAACACGGCTGCTACTCTGAAACCTGTTGGCCCAGTGTCCTCTTACTGAGGCTGGCCAGAAACCAGCTGCTTCAGAGGAAGGTGCCAGAAACCTAATGTTACAACTGTCTAATTACCTTTCTGTGCAAACAGAATAATACACGCACATGCATGCGCACACGCACTTGGTGCTTTAAAGGGCCAGTTTCACAAGCCTGAAAACAATTGAGCCCAATCAGCTGGGAAAAATAGAATCAGAAAAATGGGTCAAAAGCTGGTTAACTGATTGCCCTCAACATGCAGCTGTAAATGGGGAATCGCCAAGTGATCCTGCCTCCAGGATCTTCTGTCACAGCTGAGGACAGTTACTGCCCCTTCTCGTCTGACATCACCCTGCAATCAATCAATACGTGTTGTGCACACCCCTTTTCCAGCTGCTCTGCCAGGTAGACTCCGGCATGGCAGTAGTGATGGCAGCTCTGAGGGGTGCCAGGGCAGTGAAGTCAGGGGAGAACCGGAATGATTCACATTAAGGACAGTTCTGCTTTTAGGACAGGCCAGTGGCCAAAGCTCTGGAGAGGAACATAGGGACCATGACTGCACCAACCGAGATTACTTACCCATGTGTATGCAAGCCACGGGGGGGAGAGGGCCCACCCTGAGCAATCCAGGGTTGCTGGAGAGCAGCGTGAAGGTACAAGCTCTATAGTTTCAACCTGCAGCCAATGAGCCATGTCCCCTGAGACGACAGCACGGGTCAGTTGCAAAGGCCGGGTCAATGCTGAATCCTCAGTCTGAGGCACCTGCCTGCGGGGAGAGGGTTCGGTGTCTGAGCTGACATCCTGGAACTTCCCAAAGACAGTCTGGAAGGCAATTAGGTGATCTTGGCGCAGGGAGGGGACCAACCCCTCCTCTACCACTTATCTAATAGGTCATGCAAACGGGGTAAGATGCAGGAGTTAGGCAGGGTGCAGAGATGGTGGAGAAGGGGCTCTCCTGTTCCTTGTCCCTTTGCCAGACTGAGGTTTAATCAACCCAGGGAGGTATGTCATCAGGTGCTGTTTATTTTCCTGTATTTCCTTCCTGTTTGCTCTGCTACTCTTATCCAAAGTAAATGTCTCCCTTGCCGATGGGCGGGTGCTTCTTGCTCCACCCTCTCCAGTTGTACCCACCCCAAACTCGCGGGACCATGCTGTGGGGAAATAAATGCAGAGGGGGGATGGGCTCATATAGTTAAAATTTCTTTAATAAACAAACCAACACAAATAAATGAATCAATGTAAATAACCCTGAGAACAACATGGCTCAGAGGTAACATGGTGTGTGAGTGGGCCTGGGCCCTGCACTCCGTGATTGTGAGGGCGCCCATGGCCCCCAGGGGCTTTTCAAACTAAACTGCAGAGCCGAGGGCTACACATCCCAGAGTCCCAGCTCAGCGCTCTGCGAGCCCCTGACTGTCAGCTACATGCCCCCTCGAGGGACAGAATCCAAGGGCTCAGCAGCCAAAGGGCTGGGCTCATCTGAAGATCTGGACACTACTTTCGGTGCCTAAATGGGCAGCAGAGATCTAGAGGCATGTGGAGGGGTCTCTCTCATCTGCCCCCGGACTCCATTTCCAATGGAGATAGCAGAGGGACAGGAAACGGGAGTCTTGGGCTGTGGATGCAGACATCCCTGGCAGCTCTCACCAGTGACCTCCATCAGGACCCCCCCGCCGTAGGCAACTCGGCCATCTTTTAAGCAGGATTGATCCCCTCTGGGCTCTTGGCAGGACTCCACCAATTGGGGGGGTGGGGGGGCAGCTCTCAATCTTGGGTGCTCGGGAACAAACCCCAGCCCTGCTCTATAAGGCTGCAGGCACCTGGCCTGAAACGGTCTCACCTTAGCTGAGGTCACACTCCTGCTAACCCTGTTAGGCAGCTGAGCCCAGCCCTGCAGATGGAGAGGTTCTTATGGCGCGCTCCTCACCAGGAGCTGAGCGCCTTCCACCAGTGCACAACCAACCCGTCTGGTGGGGCGGTTCCCTCCCCAGGCGAAGAAGCAGGTGCAGTGGATAGTCCCTATGTATTGGATCAAACTCTGACAGCAGCCTCTGGCCTAACCCGAGTGAGCTCTCGGTGCCCCGGGGTTCAGCAGGGCTCCCTGCCCCAGCCCAGCATGGGAACGGGGCGCCCTGCCAGCCCAGCAGGAAGGAAAGAGGGAATGCAGTGAAGGCTAGCATGCATGCATGGTGACAGCGAGCAGTGTCAGCTGAAGTCCTCAAGTTGTTCCCAAGACAGAGACCCTAAATCCTGCCCTGTCAGCGCACCTCCTCCACCCTTCCCCGGCTCCAGCCAGCTACTGCAATGGAGTGCATTTCCTCACATGCTAGCCGGTGGGTCTGGGGGTCCCCTCAGGGACTTTTCACAAAATACACCCCGTGCTGTTGAACCAGCCGCCCCGGGACGTTGCCACCAGAGCCACTGGGGGAATTACCGGGCCAGGCTGACGCACAAGCTCCCAGTTAGGCACCGCACCGTGGCTGGACCCCAGGGGGAGAAGCAAGAAGGGGCTCCGGGACTCATGGCTATGCTCCAGAGCCAGTCGCTGTGCCTGTCCTTCTCTAACAGCCCTGGGGGGCAAGCAGCCCATCACAGCTCCGGTGGCCCGGGGCTGGGTGCTGTTAACCCGCACAGAGCGGAACACCGCCCTGACTCAGCGGGTGGCTGCCTGCCTGGAGCCCAGCATGCTGGGATCCCCGCACAGCAGCTGGGCCACCCGTCTGCCACAGCCGTCACCAGGTCTGACGGGCTCCTCCCAGCCACGTCTCTGGGCTGCAGCCTGTCAGGCCCTTCTGGGGCATCCGTTTGCACCTAGCAGATGCAGAGGCGCTGGGGAAGCAGCCAGCACAGCGGAGAGGTCTTGCCGGGGCCGCGGGGTTAGAGCCAGGGGCTCCTGGGTTCCGTTCCCTGCTCTGTGCCACCCTGGGCAAGGCCCTTTGCCTCTAACCCGGGGCCGAGACTCGGAACGCCTCGCCGGGTCTGAGCTCAGCGGTGCACAGAGGCTCTGCTCTGTCTAGGCCTGGGAGGCTCAGGGGGACACTAGACACTTCCCT
Organism: Lepidochelys kempii; assembly: GCF_965140285.1. Classification (NCBI taxonomy): domain Eukaryota; kingdom Metazoa; phylum Chordata; order Testudines; family Cheloniidae; genus Lepidochelys; species Lepidochelys kempii. The sequence goes on along the minus strand of NC_136398.1, from coordinate 2,762,074 downwards.
GCTGCTCCCCCCTGACACACACACACCCCTGGCCCTGCTGGGAGCCCCTGGCCCTCGCCTTCTCCTTGCCGTGGTGTTTGGGCTTCCTGCTAGGGGCACAGCCCCCTTCGCCCGGCCTGTGTGGCAGAGGCTCCCACCGGTCACTGCTGCAGCCTGGGCTGGGACCCTGGAGAGTGGGGCAAGGCCCCGGTCCTGCTGCCTGGCCTGCAGCTCTGGCAGAGCCGGTCCTCTCATGCTGCTGCCTTTCTCCAAGGTCCTGCGGCTCCAGCTCCGCTCCCAGCTCCTCCAGGCTGTAAAAAGCCCCATCGCCTTCACTTATCAGAACCGGCCTCGCCTGTTTGCCTCCCAGAGCCCGGCCCCCATGCCAGGCTTGTCATAACCGGCCTTCCCCTCCCAGCTCCGTGAGTCGCTTCTCCCTGCTCCGCGCTGGGGCCTGCTCACACGCTCTCAAGCAAGAGGCTGCGGGAACCACCATGGGTATGTAGCCCAGAGCGCTGGGGCTGGGCTGCCCAGGGCGGGGTTCACGGGGGCCATCTGGTCAGGGGCGGGGGGCAGGAGATGTGCCTGGAGACATTGGGTGCTTCCCACCTCACCCCACAGACACGCGGCAATCTTAACCCCTTCAGGGCAGGCGGGAGCAAGCCATGCTGCCTGCGACCGCCGTGGAGTGGCCCTGAGTTACACAGGCTCAGGGGCTGGGCCTCGGCTGAGCGGCCCCTTCAGCGGAGGGGCCACAGCCCAGCTGCTCTCCGCGTGTCACTGGGGCTAGCCAACGACCTGAGCTTAAAACTTTGGCTTCTGTGGGGACCCCCTGCCGGGCTGGCTCCTAGAGCTTGCTCCCTGTCCACACGCTGAGGGGGGAGAAGCCAGGCACCTGCCCCAAAATGCTCAGTAGCCTCCCAGCCTGGGGACTGCACGCCCCCCTCCCCTCTGGGGCCCGGGGACCGCGCCGCCCCCCTTCCCCCTGGGGCCTGCCCGAGTTGTCCCCACCTGCAGCGCCCGGCCCTTGGCGTTGCTCTCCGGCTCAAGGCCCCCTGCCCCACTGAACACCTGCACGCCAGCCCCTGCTACCGTTAACAGTTGGCTGCAGAAGCGCCCAGGGTCCCACCGGCAGGTGCTGCCCAGACACAGCCAGTCCCGGCCCCAGCGGGCTCACAGTCTAACCGAGGGAGGGAGGCACCCTCCAGGTGAGCCCCAGCCCTGACGCTCGCGCCCCGGTGGGCAGCCCAGAGCGATGGCCCCCGGCCCCGCGCGAGAGAGCCGGGGCTGTGGCTGGGGTGCTGCCCTTGCACCAGGCGGGGCAAACTGAGGGCGGCCCATGGGCCCAGCCTCGTCCGGGAAGCTCCACTCCTGCCCCCACGGGTGGGGGGTGGCGGCTCTGCTGAGCAGAACTCCCCTCTCCGCCTCACTCTCTCCCGGTGCCAGGGGAGGTCCTGGTTCTGGTGGACTTTGCCGGGCAGCGGGATGATGAGCTGCGGCTGAAAGCTGGGGACATCGTGCGGAAGGTGGAGTCGGGCCCGGAGGAGGGGTGGCTGCAGGGGGAGCTGGCTGGCAAGACGGGGCTCTTCCCCCGGCAGTTTGTGCAGGTGAGCGGGGCGGGGGATCCTGCCGGGTTACGGGGGGACACGCTGCCGTGCAGAAGCCGGAGCACTTCCCCTGCTCTGCCCAGGGGACCGGACCATCTTCCACATGCTCCTGCCCTCAGCCCGGGGCTCATCTCACTGCGGCCTGCTGCAGCCACTTCTTGCATGAGTTACCCATGCAGCCTGGCAGGCCGGGTTCTGCAGGTGGCTTGGCAGCTTCCCAAAGCAAACCTGACCTGGGCGGGGGAGGGACCGTGCGCAGCAAGCCCCACAGGTGTGCACGCCCATGCCCTGCAGCCATCCGGAAGGCGTGTCCACCAATACACACCTCAGGCCTCCAGCGTGACCTACGGCCTGACGTTCAGGGGTGCTGAGCTCCTGGGTCGGGGGATGCTCAGCAGCACTGGCCGTCAGTGTGGAGCTGCAAATCACGCAATGCAAAACAGGCCCCAGCTCCTCCGGTGTCCCAGCATTCCCCTGGGCCTGCCTTCTCTCTGGGGGGCAGGGCAAAGGGGTGGTGTCCCTGGGCCACACCCTCCCCAGTCACTTATATAAGGAGGACAGGCAGCTGCTTTCCCTTGCCACCGCTGCTCAGGGGGCTGTTGTGGGTGGGGGGCTGCTGTGTGAGACGGGTGAGCTGGGGGGAGCCGGCTCCTTCTGCAGCCCCTGACTGGAGGTTGCCCCAGCACTGAGCCCACCCCCTTCCCTTGGGCGGGGCCTTCTGTGGTGTTTCCTCTCTGGATAATCCCAGGGGGGTGCACCTGGAAATGAGTGAGGGCTGATGCTGGTATTGGCCCTGCCTGGGGTGGGGCTGGGTCCCCCCTGCACTGGTTGCTTTCTGCCCATTATGGGGTGCTTGTGGCTGGGGATCCTGGAGTTTTCTTTTGTGACTCAGGCACAGGGCTGGGAGTCAGGACACCGGGCTTCTAATCCTGCTCTACCCAGGCTGCTGTGTGAGCTCAGTGCCCCCCAGCCCCACCCGTGTCTGTCTGTCCCGCGGGGACTGTGCTCTGTGTCCTGGGTTGTTGTGTGGCAGGCCAGGGAGGACTAGCGAGAGTGAGGGGTTAACTCTTGGGGAGCCCTTCCTCTCAGATGTCCAGGCTGTGCTAGACACTAGCCAGTGTGGGGTGCAGTAGACCCACCTGAGTGCCCCCAAGCTGGCCCTTGGGGCTGGGACTGGTGCTACCCTCCTCCTCCTCCATCTAGGCCAGGCGCCTCGTGAACCCTGAGCTTCCCCCTTTACCTGGGAGCAGATCTCCAAGGTTGCTACGTCCCCGTGGCCGCGGGAGTTTCACTTCCGAGGAGCTGAGGTGCAACGAGCCGCAGCGGGTTTCACATTTCCCCCCCCCTCAGCACGTCGGCTCCTTACCCTGCCTGTTCTCTGTCTGCCCCAGGAAATCCCAGCATCGCTCATGGCTGACGGAGGTCAGAGGTGCCCCCGCTCGACCCGCTTTGGTGAGTGGCTGGCTCAGTGCGCTGGCAGGGCCCCTCGGGCAGGGCGTGCAGAGCACGGTTTCCAGGCTCCCTCACTCTGCAGGATGCCGTGGCACGAACCGTCGGGTGGGCGTGCAAGTGGTGGGTGCCATAGTAACCGGGGAGAAGGAGGCATCTGGGGACCCGGGGTTTGAGATTGGCCTGGAGACGCACCTGAAAATGCGCTGGTAGCTGGAGAGCTGGGGGCTGGGCACAGCAGTGGATGCCAGGACTCCTGGGTTCTGTTGCCATCTCTGCAAGGAGTCTCCAGGGTCCCTAGGTGCTTCTGTTGGGGGGAGCGCCCATGCACGCAGCCAGGGTGTCGCACTGCCCTTTTCACTGGTGCGGCATCACCTGCCTGTCCCAGACCCACTGGCTCCTCGTCCAGCCAGAGGCGAGCTGCATCCCCAGTCTCTGTGCCTTGGCCATCTGGGTCCCCCAGCTGGCACACCCAGGTGCCCTGACCGTGTCTCCTTCTCCTCTCCTCCCCCCACGACTGGGTGCGCTGAGCCTGGGGGACAAGACCCCCTGCTCCCTCTGTCCTGCCTGCCAAGGACCGCTCCCTTCCCCAGAGCTGGGGGTGGGACCCCCATACGGTCCCCGTAGGGCTCTGGGCCATGGTGGCAGCCGTCAGCTCAGGACCCTTCGCTCGTCAACCCGTGGCTCTGCGCAGGGCCCAGCTGTGGCATTTTCACTGCCTGCCAGGCAGACCTGTTGTTGACACGCTGGCCTCTGATTGGCTGATGTACACAATGGGCCTGTTCTCCAAGCCAATGGGAACCCAGCAGATCACAATGGGTCTGGTGGAGCGGCAGCATCTCTGCTGCACTAGGGCTGGGGAGGGAAGGAGCCATGCCACTGCCCCCTGCCCTGCCTGGGCTCCCTGCGGTGCTGCCCGCCACAGATTGGCAGCAACAGCTCCTAGTACCTCAGCTGTGGGCCGCCTCGGCTGCCTTCCCCGTAAGGGTCTGGACCTGCGCCCGCTGCCGTCAGCTCAGGATCCGCTTGCTGAACCACTGCCTGAGGCTGGGGGCAGGAGCGGGAGCCGCTAGGGGGTACCATGCTGGGGGGGTGTGGCTGCCTCCTGACTTGGGGGGTGGTGCAGCTCCGTTCTTCCTGCCCCGCCACTGCTGTGTGCTAGGGCCTGATAGGACCCCTTGCCAAGGCCTCAGTCCCCTGCTTGGGCCAGGAACCGGCATGGGGGGCAGCCTGGAGCCTGACCGAGCCCATGGGGGTTCAGGGCAGGCTGTGAGAGGGAAGGGAGTGGGGGGTTGGCTGGGGGTGGGGCTGTTCCAGCAGTAGGGAAGCAGCCAGGTTTCCTGCTGGGGGGAGATGGGGAAATGGGCTTCCTGCCTCTTACCCCCAAAGGCTCCGGGTTTGCCGGCCAGGCCGCAGCCGGTGTTGAGCTGAGAGGGGTCTGCCTGGGGCGTGGGGTCAGTGTGTAGGGAGAGTGAGTTGGGCCTAGCTATGCCAGACACTGGCAACTCTCTGGCTCTCAGTCCCTCTCTCCTTCTCCCACCCCCGCGGCCTGGCCTCCCTCCAGCAAGACTGGCCTGGGAGGCGCCTGCCCTACACTAGCAAAGCAGCGCGCTACGGACGAGTCCTCTCCTGTAAGGGAGCAGGGCTTGAGCTCCCAAAGGGTGGCTGGGGAGCTCGAACTAGGGTGGGAGGTGGAAGTGGTGATCGTTTCCTAAGCTCCATTCCCACAAAGCAGCAAAACGAGGTTCCCGCGCACCACACCATCACCCTTCTTTGTCCTCTGCTTTAATCAGCCGTGCAATGGTTATCAGGGCTGAGACCAGAAATGCCCTCATTAGGTTTCAGAGTCAACATCCCTTCTAGATGCACAGGGCAGTTCTCCACCTCTGAGTTCTCGTTTCCGGCTGTCTGCAGACTCAGGCAGGCTGGCTGCCTCGCTTCCCACAGGTTTCACGTTTTCAAGCATTGCTTTGCCCCCTTAAGGGCTGAAGCCCTGACTGTTTAGCGAGAGCTGAGATGGTGGCGCGCAGGGCAGCAGCCTCTGGGGGAGAAGGGCTGGTTTCACAAGCTGCTGGGGGTCAGCCCCATTCCTGGGGTTACCAGGGTTTGCAGGAGGACAGTCAGAGGAGGGGGAATCCCAGTGCAGGCGAAGTCTGGTGGCCCCTTATAAGCTGAGCCATGAAGCTGGGACCCCAGCTTGCCCCTTGTGCATCAGACCAAGGGGTGGGGTCCAGTCTCTGAGCTCTTCCCGGCAGGCACAGTGCAGCCTGTCCCCCAGCCTCCCCTCTCTGAGTGACGTGTGTCTCATGCTGTTTCCACGCCAGCGAAGAAGCCACCGGTGCCAGGGCAGCGCTGGTGCAAGGCGAACTTCAGCTACACCCCGGAGAAGGCGGATGAGCTGCAGCTAAAGGCCGGGGAGCTGGTGCAGATCCTGCAGGAGGTGAGCAGGGCTGGGGGGCACCTGCCAGAGCCAGGGAGAGGAGACCCAGGCCCATGTGCCTGGGAATGGCTGGGGGTGGGGGGCTGGGATGCAGGTGCGTTGTTCCTTCCTGGGGGGCAGGAAGGCTGGAGCAGTGGGAGGTGGCTGGAGGGTTGTTTCCAGCCCCTGGCACCTGCGATATGCCTGTGTCTGGGTCGTGGTGCTGTCTGCAGGCACTCTAGATACGGCCCAGCAGCAGAGGGCCAAGGCCAGCCTGTGTGCTGCCAAAGCCTGCCCCATTCCAGCCTCCCCCTCCCCTCCGTGCCATGAGGGTAGCAGCGAGGTCAAGCAGGCAGGGCAAGATCCACTTCCCAGCTCCACCGGAGAGGTGTGGCAGCAGGGAGCCAGGGGCAGGCAAGTGCCCCAAAGTTGGGAGGGCCATGGGATAGGCAAGCAGGGTGAGGAAAGACCAGAGGCAGGTGGGGAGCTGGGCAGGTGATGGGAGACCTCGGGGGCAGCCTGGCCCCGTTCGAGCCCCTCTGGATCTCCTGTTCAAGCTACAAGGGTCGCATCGTCCGGCATTGACGTGAGCAGCCATGTCTGGGGTGGGGTCTGGCCGCGGCATAACAGCACACAGCAATGCTGGGGGTCGGGACCAATGGCTGTTGCAGGGAGCACTTTCAGGAGGTTGGTGTTTGGCTGGGATACCCGGGCTGTCTCCCAACGGCCAAGAGAAATGCCATAGTGGGGGGCTGGCCCGATGGCAGGGATCGGTACAGTGGCACCCTCCAAGCCTGGCTGCTGGAGATGCTCTGGGCACACTGGGTCAGCGGCTGGCAGGGCTCAGCTCTGAGCCTTTCTCTTCCCCTGCAGATTGAAGATGGCTGGTGGCTAGGCAGGAAGAATGGCCAGGTTGGTGCTTTCCCCTCCAACTTCGTCCAGGAGCTGGACAGGCTGCCCCCAGGTAGGAAGGAGCGGGGAGCAGCAATGGGGCGAGGTGTCACAGAGTCCCTGGGCGATGCTCTGGAACTGCTCCCCATGAAGCCAGTCAGGACTCTGGGGCAGTCGCCTTTCTGTGAGCAGCCTGTCTTCAGGACACACAGCTCACACAGCTTCCACCTTCCTGGGTCTGACCTCGGAGCATTCAGCATCCTCTGCCCCTCCGTGCGCTTCCCCCCAGCGAGTCCGCTCAGGCGGGACTCCTGGGGAAGCCAGAGGGTCCTGCCCCCCAACTCAGCAGTCAGACGTGACTCTCAGCCAGCCAGTAAAACAGAAGGTTTATTAGACGACAGGAACATGGTCTAAAACAGAGCTTGCAGGTGCAGAGAACGGGACCCCTCAGCTGGGTCCATTTTGGGGGGCAGTGAGCCAGACAACCACGTCTGCACTTCACTCCATGTCCCAGCCAGCCCCAAACTGAAAACCCCCTCCAGCCCCTCCTCCTCTGGGCTTTGTTCCTTTCCCAGGCCAGGAGGTCACCTGATTCCTTTGTTCTCCAACCCTTTAGCTCTCACCTCGCAGGGGGGAAGGGCCCAGGCCATCAGTTGCCAGGAAACAGGGTGTCGGCCATTCTCTGTGTCCAGACCCCTGCACACACCTGCCCTCTAGGGCTCTGCAGTGATCATACACCCTTATCCCACCCCCTAGATACTTAAGAACTGCCTAGGGGAAACTGAGGCACCCCCACACTATTCAGAGGAAACATTAAGAACAGTCCCACTTCGTCACACAAGGTAGCAGGGCCTGGCTCCCTTCTCTTCCACTGCCCTGATCCTCCCCTTAGGAGAGACCCTAGGCTACAGCAACCCATGGCATGTGGCGGGGCTGATCTGGGAAGACCCCAAGGCATGAAGCGTGAGCGCCCTCAGTGCTGCGTCCCCACAAGCTGGGGTGGGGGATGTGGGGCGGGGGGCGGGCAGGGTCTGCGCGCCCTGAGAGCTGGCAGGTTGCTGGCGCTCTGGGTCAGAGCAGCGTCTGTGCCCCCCGCAGAGGGGCTGTCCCATCCCAGGTGCCCTGAGATAACCCGCTCCAACCATGGTGTGTGCAGGGCTAGTGGCCCCGGAGCCCCTCCCGAAGAATGGGGCTGGGAAGCAGAGGCCGAAGCTGACCGATGAGACCTTCATCGTAAAGGAGGCAGAGCAGGTGAGTGTGTTTGGGGGGCGGGGGGGGGGAGCGGCCCCTGGCACTGTGGGCAGAGGGCAGGGGGGAAGGACCGTCCTGGGATTCACCTTCCATGCTATGTCCTGTCCTGTCCCCACCCCCCAACCCCCCGCCAGAGCAGCCCCAGAGACAGGCTAGCTGGTGGCCTGACCCAGTAGGTGAACCCGCCCGGCTGCTCCTGGGCCCAGGCCGTAAAGCCCCACCCAGGCTTGGCCAGTTGAGCTGGGACTGAGGGGAGCTCGCCCAGGCCCTTCCTGGCACTGCTGGCTACCCCAGGCTCACGTGGGCCCAGCTTGGTCCGGCTCTAGGAAGGGAGTCAGTGGAGGTGTCTGCCCCCACTCTGGGGTGCTCTTGGGGTGTGGAGGGGTGGAAGCTCATGCTCTGAGCACCCCCTCCCTCCTGAGACACCCACTCCCTGAGTGCTAACGAGCCTCGTGTCTCCTCTGCAGCCAGAGCCCCCCAAGAAGTTGGAGAAGCCCATCCCCGCAGCCCAGAGCTCCCCGCCAAGCCAGCCCCCGCAGCCATGTGAGTGAGGCCTGCCTGTGCTCCCCTGCCCCATGGAGTCTGCTGCTTCTGCTGAGTAGCCGTGTCCCCTGTGGGGGCCCTAGCTGGGGAGGGGCCATCCCTGGGGCTGTAGTGGATGGGAAGGGAGAACCCAACAGTCCTCAAGGAGCGATTCCCAGCCATTGCCCTGGGGAAGGATGGGTCCCCACAGCCCAGGGAAGCCTCTGGCCTAGGCAGTGGTGGGGCTGGGATCTGGGATTGGAGTCCAGGCCCCCAGGCCTGTGCTCCTGCTGGCTCCTGCAGCATCTGCAGGGCAGGAGCATGGATCCTTCCCCGCCCCCACTCGAGCAGGGTCTGAGTCCTGCCCTGCTTCTGCAAGTGCAATGCACGGGCTGGGTTCACTGGGCTGGTTCCTCGAGCGCACCTGGGAGAGGGGGTCCTTTCCCTGTGAGCAGCACAGCGTCCCCCATTAGTGACCGTGTTGGGCTTTCCTCTGAGTCCCTCCCCTCCCGCCCAGCCTGCAAAGCCGAGTACTGCAAGGCCATGTTCGACTATGAGCCAGAGCTCCAGGATGAGCTGCAGCTGAAGAGAGGAGACGTCATTTTGGTTCTCTGCAAGGTGGGAGCATGGGGAGTGAGCCAAGGGGAGCTGGGGACGGTGGGGGGGCTGCCAGGGCAAGCTGTGAACCCGCTGGGGCGGGGGTGCTGATCTGCCCATCTCACTGGTGGGGAAGCCAGCTTTCGCAGCTGCCTGCCCCCCAGCCAGGGAGCAGCTCATTATTGTGTCATGGGCCCATCACTGTGGCCTCTGGCCATGATACAGGGGACACCGACAGCTCTGGCCCCTCTGCTCCACCAACCAGCTGGGGAAACCCCAAATGGTGGAGCCTGGCACTGGAGGACGTAAGTCTCTGGGTCTCAGCCCCCCAGCTCCACTGCCCTCTGATCCCAAGACACCCCATCTTGTCTCAGAGGGGCTCCAAATCCTCCGGCTGGCTTCCCGGCTCTGGGAGCCCGGCTGAGATGCTCTTGCTGCCAGTCCCATCAGCACCACGGGCTGCAGCTTCTGGGGGCAAGTTCCTTTGTCAGCCCTCTTGCCCTGCAGGGGCCCCGGCAATGCACCATCTCCGTGTGCCAGGAAGGCGTGGGACACAGGGCTCTGATCCCCTCCCGGCATGGAGGGAGCTGTGGGCACCACCATGCACCCCCAGTGTCTTTCTTTCACTGCCCCTCCCGGCCATATCCCGAATGCCAGGGACCTCCAGGGCACTCTGAGCCCCTCCTGCTAAAGGGGTCTGGCCCCGGGTGGGATCTGCTGGCAGTGCTGGGTGCCATGAGGGAGCAGGGCAGGTTGGACCAGGTGCCACCTCCTTGGGCTTTGTCCTGGTGTTCACCCCCCTGTGCTCCGCGGTGTCTAAGCCTGTGGCTGGGGTGCTGGGCCGTGCGGGGGGCCTCGGGGGGTAGCACCCCGGCCTGAGCTGGGCATTCCCTGCTTGCCTTGCAGGAGACGGAGGATGAGGGCTGGTGGGAAGGGGAATGTGATGGCAAGAGAGGCCTCTTCCCCGATAACTTTGTGATGCTGCTGCAGTCCCTGGTGCCAAAAGTGAGTGCTGGGGCTGGGTGTCCCTGCCTTGGGCGGGCTGGCATGGGGGGGCCCAGTGAGCAGCCCTGTCTGGGTCAGGGGGGCGCCGGCCTCGGGGCAGGGGCTCGGGGGCCCAGTGAGCAGCCCTGTCTGGGGCAGGGGGGCGCTGGCCTCGGGGCAGGGGCTCGGGGGCCCAGTGAGCAGCCCTGTCTGGGGCAGGGGGGCGCCGGCCTCGGGGCAGGGGCTCGGGGGCCCAGTGAGCAGCCCTGTCTGGGGCAGGGGGGCGCCGGCCTCGGGGCAGGGGCTCGGGGGCCCAGTGAGCAGCCCTGTCTGGGGCAGGGGGGCGCCGGCCTCGGGGCAGGGGCTCGGGGGCCCAGTGAGCAGCCCTGTCTGGGGCAGGGGGGCGCCGGCCTCGGGGCAGGGGCTCGGGGGCCCAGTGAGCAGCCCTGTCTGGGGCAGGGGGGCGCCGGCCTCGGGGCAGGGGCTCGGGGGCCCAGTGAGCAGCCTGTCACTTGGGCAAATGGCTCCTGGCCCCGTTGCAGTGGGGGCGGGAACGGCAGCACTCCAGGTTCTGTGTTCCCCCAGCAGGTGGCGCAGTGACCCCGAGGGAACACCCAGGGGTGGCCCCTGCCCGTCCCTTTGCTCAGCTGGTGAGAGGCACCCCCAGGGCCGCGGGCAGGGGCCAGAAGTCCCTCTCCTTCCTTGGGCCGGGGCTGGCTGGGCACGCGGGCGCTGTGGCTGGACGAGGAAATCCACATGGCAAGCTTGCAATAGGAATAATAAAATCCCTAGCTCAGCTCTGCCCGTCCAGCCTGGTACCCTGCCCCTGCTCAGCCCCTGGGCTCACCTCCGCCAGCACCCAGCCCCGGAGCTGCTGAGAGGGGAGAGCCCAGGATGCGTCTGGCGGGGTGTGAGCTGGGGTGGGGCGGGGAGAGAATCCTTCCCAGCTGCAGGAAAGCCGATGGCCCCTCTGCCTGCCCGGTGCGGTGCTGGCTGGCCCGGCTCAGACGCTCTGGACACGGGGCGAAGAATGGCCAGGAGCCGCCGCAGGATGTGCCCATTCCTGCTCATCGTGCTCTGCTCTGTTGCAGGTTACGGCGGTGGTGCCCTCGCGGAGCCAGGAGTCAAGTAAGGAAGGAGCCCACGGCGGGGGCGGGGCGGGGGGGGCTGGCTGTGAGCCCCTCCCTAGTGAAACCGACCCAATGGAGGCTGTGGGCTGGTGCTGCCTGGCTCCCAGTCCTGGGCTGTTGCCAAGGGGGAGGCAGGCAGCCAGCATGGCTGTTGGGGGTCCTGCCAGCCCCGGAGGCTGGGCTGGACGTGGGCTCATCCACCGGGGCAGCTGTGGGTCCAAGTGCAGCTCAGAGCAGTCTGCGCATGGTCCGTGCTGCGGGGTCACCAAGACTCCCCCTGCTAGGCTAGCTGGCTTCTCGGTAGCGCTGCCAGGCAGCGAGCGGGGGACGAGGTGATGGCGCAGGCTCCTGACCTGCAGAGCTGGGCAAAGCCCTGGGTGCTCTGCATCTGTGACTTCCTTTCCAGCAAGGTGCTGGTTTCCTCTGCGTCACGTGCCCTGGGTACAGGGGCTGAGCAGCAGTCTGGGGAAGGCTGGCTCGGAGCAGAGCTCTGCGGAGCTGCGGGCAGGTCCCTACTGACGGCTGGTGAGTGCAGCCGACGGCTGGAGTCCAGAGCCTGGGCCCAGGACCGTCCCCCTGCAAACACTTGTGAAGGCCCCGTGCGTGGCTGTGGTGGCAGGTACCTGCCTCCCCTTTGCTCTCTGTGCTGTCTGTGGCATGTGCATGGTGCAGAGTGGTATGGAGGGGAGCGGTCCCTCCTATGAGCGACTGCTCGCTGTGCCAACCTTTGCCCTCCCGCTCTAGCACCCTGGAGTATCCCAACGGGCTGGGCGTACAGGAGCCTTTCTGGGGTGGGGAACACAGCAGCTGCACCCCGGGGTTGGGGAGGGTCGGGGCTGGATTCAGCGGCCCTGGCAGTCTGCAGCATGGAGGTTCTTGCTGGGCCAGGGGCTTTGCAGGCTCCTGAAGTGTTGTCGTCTTTTGGCTTGGCAAGGGGCTGAGGGAGGGTGGCACCCCCGCCCCCCCCCATCCAGCCCATCCCTCAGCCCCACTCAGTGTCCCCTGGTGGCTGGTTATTGCTGGGGGGTGCAGGGGTCCAGCCAGCTGGCATCTGTTGGGAAGTGGCAGACTGAACCCACTGCCACCTGGGATCGTTCTGGCCCCAGGATGGGCAGATCTTCCATCACCAGGGCTCTCCCCTTGGCTCTGCCAGGAGGGGCTGGCACCCCTCCCCTCTTGCCCCTTTGGCACAAGCTCCTGCATGGGGCCCAGGCAGGAGGCGTGGGCACTGTGGCCTGGGTGCCCCAGCCTCGGGGCTTGGCAAAGGGACGAAATCAGTGAGTGGGTGGCTCTGGTTTGTGTGAACCCTCAGGGGTCAGGGCTTGGTTTAGCAGAGGCAGGGCTGGCTGGGAGCCCAACTGCCTGCTCAGAGCTGGGGTCAGTGCTGCTGCGGTGGGGTGGAGCCTGTCCCCAGGGCCCAGCCGCCCCAGAGCTCTGGGGGGGGCTGGGGCTGGTTTCCCAGCTGGGCCCTCCGCATGGATGCGGTGACGGGTAGGGGAGGGAGGTGGCTGGGGCTGTCGGCCGGAGGGCAGCCTGCCCTGCAGTGGGGGGCCCATCTCTGCGTGGGACGGGGGCAGTGTTGGGGGTGGGGGCATGGGGAGTGTGCTGAGGCAGCAGCCGGCAGAGGAAGTGCAGACTGCGGACACCGCCACTGCCTGGGACCATGGCCGCATGTGACAACGAGCGGAGCGGGCTTTGTAGCTGCTGTGGGGAGCTGCTTGGAGCTGTCTGGGGGATGGGCCAGCTCTGAGCTCATCCCACGGGGGGGGGGGGTCAGACTCTGGGTGTATTTTGGGGGCACCCTGGGCTCTGAGATCCCAGCTGCTGTGAGCACCACCAGGGACAGTGCCAAGCTCCCCCTCCTGGTGCCCCTTGGCACAGGGGCAGTGATGCTGGCAGTGCAGGCAAAGTCCAAGCTAGCCCAAAGCCCTGCTCTAAGCTCTGTGCCTGGGGGAGCTCAGGTCCCTGTGACTGTTCACATCCTGCCCGCCCCCCCGTCGCACGCACACAGGTGCTGGGTGCCGCTGTCGCTCCCCGGATGCACCAGGCTGGGCTGCGTGGGTGTCAGCCCCAGGCCTCTGACTCGCTCGCCTTCCAGGAGCTTCTGACACCCCTGAGCGAGCACCTCTGCTCCCCTCGCCGGGCCCACAGGCCTGGGGCGAGCTCGAGATGCCATCTCTGCCCCTGTCCTGGAGCGGACAGGGCAGAGAACCCCGCAGGCAGGGGAGCAGGGGCCAGGAGTGGGGCCCGAGTGTCCCCCCTGGGCAGGGCCGGGTTCTCCTCTCCCCTGGGCAGCCCCGGGGAGTCTCTCCAGTGTCCGCAAGTGCGCCCGACCCAGGTGAAAGGGTGGAGGTGGCCCAGTGTCGCCCCAGCCCTGGCCTCTGAGGGGAGGCGACACTCCCGGGTGGATGGAGCTGGTCCCAGCGCGGGAGGGAGCAGGGCTGGCTGCCCTCACAGGGCCCTGGCGGCCACTCAGGCCAGGGGGGGTTCCAAGCCCAGCCTCCTCCCCCCCCCCAAAAAAAATAAAAACAAAAAGAAGGTCCTGGGGCAGATGGGGCTGAGGGAGCAGGGACGGTGCCAGGGGGGAGCACGCCCCCCCCGCCACCACCAAGTCGACCAGCACGTCACTTTTCCTCTCGCTCCTCTGTGCCAGTCTTCAGGCCGGAGAAGAAAGTGTCCAGCGCCAGCAAAGCAGAGCTGCGGCCCCCCCGAGAGCCCAAAGGTAAATGGGCCAGGCTGGCCATGGGCACTGGGGGAAGTGCCAAGTCTCCACCCTGGTAGCGGGGGGTGTGGCAAGTGCCTGTGAGTTACTCCCCTGCACTGCTGGGCTGCTCCCCCGTGAGGGCACGTGCCGTGGGACCCAGCTGGATAAAACGGAGCCGGCTGGTAGAGGTGGGGTGTGCGGGGCTAGTCCCCCCTTCCCCGTGGGCGACAGGCCGCAGCTTTCCCTCCCCTCGCCCCAGGGAGGCAGCTCAGGATCCCCTGGTCAGGCGGGGAGCTGAGGGGAAGGGCACTGCCAGGGCAGCAGCTCGCAGCCAACTGCTTCCCACATTAGGCTGTAGCCCGCCTGCCCCCTCCTGCTTTGGTCTGTGCCCTGGCCTGCCCTGGGCGACTCCAGCCCCTGAGGCCAGCCAGGCTCCAAGGCAGCTGGGGAAGAGGCGAGAGTGCAGCAGGCATTTCCTGCCATGTGCAGCTCCCTGGTGCGTGCAGGGGAGTCGCCGCAGCAGGCTGCCGATCTCCCAGCTGGGCCCCGAGGCTGCCACGCTCCGTAGCGGCTGGCACAGGCCAGGGCTAGCGTCCAAAGACCAGTATAACACCAGCACGTCCATGGCCCCGGGGTCCAACGCCCCTGGACCTCGGCCAAGAACGTGCCTCTGAGGGGGACCCGGCCATGATGGGGCCCGGGCTGTGGGCCCTTGTCTGCTGGCTGGGAACTGTCCTGGGACCCAGGTTGCAGCCACTGGCCAGTCATGGGCTGGGAGCAGTAACTTCTGGGGAACAGCCCGGCTCCTGCTGCTCACCCGTCCCTCTGCCCCCAGTGCCCAAGGTGCAGAAGAAGATGGATCTGCCCAAGATGAACCTCCCTGCCAGCAAGAAAGCGGCTCCCGCCCCTCCCGTGCCTGCCAAGACCAAACTGGCTTCCAACCTCATGGGCAGGTGAGGGGCCCATGCCCCCTTCCCTTGTGCAGAGGGCAGGCTCTAGCTGGTGGGGGAGGTCTAGGCATGAGCTGCCCGTTGTTGCAGGTTGGCAAGGGGTGGGGAAGTAGCGCTGTGTCAGGTGGGGGCCTCTTCTCGCAAACCTTCCAGGGGTTGATCTTGGTATTCAGGGCAGACGCTTCCCTCCCTGCCCATCTGGGCTCAGCCCCCTGCCTCAGCCCCCTGCCTCTAGCTCCGATAATGCCATCACCAGCTTTGCAGGTGGCTGTTAAACTTCTGCAAGGGGCAGAGCAACTGAGTTAGGCTCCTGCCTGGCCCCCCAGGTGGGCAGGGACTGACTGGAGTGGGATGGACACAGCACCTAGCCGAAGGGGAGGCGGGAAAGAGGCACAAGGGGGCCGGGGCTCTGCGGGCTGCTAGCCCCCTAATGTGCAGGCATGTCTCTGCCTTTGCTAGGCCCCCCGGTACCCCGATGAACTGTGCCCCAGCCAGTGGGGAGAAGAGCAAGCCCAAGGACCCAGGTAAGCCTGTTGCCACCTGGCACGTTCCGATCCCCCCCCTTCACGGGGCGGGCTAGTAGCATCGCTCCCTCCGGTGTCCAGCTGCGGAGCCCTGGGCCAAGGGGGAGCTGCCCATCAGTCGCTGTGACTGGAGCCAGGCCTGCAAGATGGAGGAGTCTTCTGCCACATACAGGACTGAGGGCATTGGGTCAGGGCTGGCACCTCCAGACTCTGCCCTGCCCTGGTTCTGAGCACCCCCGGCAGGCGCACTCTAGCCTGGGCTGCTCCTGAGCTAGGAAAGTGAGGAAATTGCTGGGGTTTGTGTGTGAGGAGCCCACACGATGTCACAGGCCTCCCGGTGCCGGCTCGCCCAACTAATCCACTCAGTGCAGAACCCAGGAGTCCTGCCGACTGGTCTCCCTCCCTTCAGGAGCAGAAAGGGGGACCTGCCTTGGGAGGGGAGGGAGCAGCTCAGTCCCCATACAGCCCCGTGCTGTGCCCGGCCCAAGGCCCAGGTGTTCCAAAGAGCTCGGTGCCTCGGGTGGGTGCTGAGCTGTGTGGATGCCCCGCTGGCTGGGCATCAGTCTGGGTGCAAAGCTCTTCAGCCTGACAGCACCGCTTGGAACCGGTGGAGTCCTTGCGCCTGGGGCCTCTCTGGAGTCTGGCTCCAGCTGCATTTGCTGATGGGCAGGGGGCTGCTGATGCCTCTTGATTTTGCAGATGCGAATTGCTTTGATGCCATCCTGGTCTCCAATGCCAAACTGAGCCACCCGACCACGACCCGTCCCAAAATGCCAGGCAGGAAGCCGCCCAGCCAGCCGCCTGCTAGCTCTCCGGTGAGTGCCTGGGCAGTGCCCCTCGCTGGGACTCGCTGGGCTGGGTGGGCACAGCTCTGTGTGCCGCATTTGCAGCCCACAGCTTCTCTGCTGCAATTGCCTTGTCCGGAGAGTGAGCGGCCCTCACCGCTCTGCTCCCGCCCCCCGCCCCGAAACGCAGAGTCCCAGTGCTGGGGAGGAACGTCCCACCTCACCCAGTGCTCCTTGTGAGCCGGCAGGGCCTGGCGTGTGCTCAGCACCGGGGCGGAGACTCTGGCCTTGGCACCGGCTGGTTTTAAAGGTGCTGGCTGGATAGTTTGGACCTGAAATCATGGGTCAGGGCCAGGCTTGGCCCACGGGAGCAGGGTCTGTTGAAGCGAGCGAGTCCCGCCCTCTGCCACAGGGTGTAGACCCAACCCCGTGCACAGATAGAGCAGCAAAACCCCCGCCCCACACACAGGCAGAGGGGCGCAGTGGGCAGCAGGAGTCAGTCTCCTGGCGGGTCCCAGGCCCTGCCCCAGGAGCCCCGTAGGATGGGTCGGCAGCACCGGAGCTGTCTGGAGCTCCCGTAGGAGGAGCTGGGTTAACAAGTCACATGGGTGCTGGTGAGGGTGGTGGAGGAGGAGACGCTGAAGAGCAGGGTGCCGTCTCGCTGCCAGGCTCACGGCAGGGAGGGGAGCACGTGTGTGGGGCAGGCAGGGCCAGGGCCACTTCCCTGGGGCTGGGGCTGCGCTCAGGGTAGGGGGAGCTCCACCCGAACCACCTTTCTGACCCCATGCTGGCCCCTCCCCTCCCGTCTGGGGATCCCGGCATGTGGGCCGGGTGCTCAGAGCTGGGGAGAAGGTGCAGCATGGGTGGCCCCAGGGCCATGGCTTTGCCCTGCAAGGAGCACCCAAGGGGGAGCTTGGCGGGCAGGACCCATTCTGTCCTTGGCCTGTCAGCTGAGGAGGCCAGGTAGCACCAGTGGGGAGGTGGGTGCTGGAGACCTGCTGCGTTCCCTGAGGAGCTCTTCCGAGGGCAACGCCTGCCCGGTGCCCATAGCTCTGGGACTGATAGGTGGGGGTGCCCAGTTGCAAAGGGTGACTGGCTTTCCCTGCCCCTGCTGGGATTGTTTCCCATCGGTTCTGCTCCTGCAGAAGGCACCCCTGGTCCCAGCCAAGAGCAGCGTCCAGGCCAGGGAGCTGCAGCCCCCAGAGAGCCCGGGGGACCCTCCCAAGGCACAGGAGAAGCTGTCCCTGGAGGTGCTGATGGCCGAGCTCCGGTCCCTGCAGATCCTGATGGACCTGATGAGGGTGCAGCACCAGTGAGTGGGGCTGAGTGGGGGGAGGTGGGAGCTGTTGGAGCCGTGGCAGGTGCTGACCCCAGTGGCTGAGATGGCCAGCCGGAGTGCCCCGAGTTTGCCAGCTGCATGCAGCGTTCCCCATCCCCAGGGGACAGCACGAGACTTTGCTTCCTAGCTGTGCTTGGAGCTGCCTCTCTCCTGGGCTGGTGGCAACTGCCTACAGCAGCCTCGGCCCTGGCCTGGCCTGCTAGCCTGTGTGCACGTCTACCCTGGTGGGCAGTGTCACACTCGGGGCCGGTGAATACCGGCCAGGGCAGGCCTGGTGCTAGCCGTGGCTGAGAACCCTGTGGCCGGCGTATCAGAACACCACGGGCCGGTCGTGTCCATGTGACCCGGTAGAGCAGTGAATCGGCTCAGGGCGCCGTGGCCGGAAGGGGAATGAGGTCCCAGTGTCCTGCTCTGTTTGTACAGAATCAGGTGACCCCTGGGAACCATCCCCTGGCCTTGGGGAGATAGGTTTGGAACTGACCTTCATGGGAGGCCCTGCTTCTCCTGGGCCCAGCCCAGGCCCTGGCCTCTGGCCTCCGGCAGGCTCTGCAACTCAGGCCCATGAGAAGCAGTGGGCTGCAGAGCTGGGTGCTCCTGGGTCCCATGTGCCTGGGGTGACTTCTTGGAGCTGGCTGAGGGTCTGGCCCTGAGTCCCCGGCCCTGGGCCCCCAGAGAGCCAGCCCCTGCCAGCTGTGTGAACTACCCTTTGCAGGAAGGACATGGAGGAGCTCAAGATGGAAATGCAGGAGGAGCGGGCCAAGCGCATGGTGCTGCAGGTGAGAGCTGCTGGGGACGCGGTGCTGCATGGGAAATTCAGGGGTGGGAGTTGCCCGAGCCCCTCCCTCACTGGGATCCCACAAACCGAAGGCTTGTCACTGGGGTGCTGACCCCCCAGAACAAACCTGCATCATGCTGCTGCAGGGAGTTCTGCGATAGCAGCGTGTCCATCAGTGAAATCCCACTTGCCTCCATCCGTGAGGAGGGACGTGGGTCAGAGTGGGAGCTGGTGCTTGGAGTTGGATGTAGGAGGATTAACAGCTGAGCCTGTGGATGGGGGCAGCAGGGCAACTGCGTCTTCCTTGTGTGTGGTGCCCAGATGCCCCGCAGATGGGCACTGGCTGAAGAGTGATGGTTGTGGTGACCCTGCTTTTCCCATCGGTAACCTGGGGCCTGGGTGCCTTGCTGCTCTCCACCAAGTGCTCAGGGATGCCCGTTCTGAGCAGCGACCTGAGGCGCCCTGTTTGGGCAGGACAGCGAGCGGGGCTGGGGTTTGCCCTGGTTCCCTTCGCTCCCACTCGTCTCTCCTTTGCAGGTGGAAATCGAGAGCATGAAGCAGATGCCTGCCCTCGATGGAGCAGACGTGGTGGGAGCAGGAGCAGCTATGCTGGGCAGTGAATTGGAGGAGCTGCCGGCACACTGTGACGTCCACTGTGAAGAGGCCCGCTCTGCAAACTCTGCTGGGGCCGTTAAACTTGCAAGAGAATCACTGGCTATTAATTCCCCTTGGTTTACGTTCACGCAGAGGCCGGATCCCTGCCCCGGGTAGTGGGGAGAAGGCCCAGAGCCCCTCCAGCTCCTCTCCTGCTGCGTCTGCTCCCTGGGCCCTCAGGGGAAGCACTATGAGGAGCCCTGGGCCATGCAGCCCCATGAGCACTGTGGTGGGGTGCAGCCTTTTGCCCGCTCCGGGTCCCGCTGGGCTGACCCTCTGGGGGATGCTGGCTTTGTGATGGGCAGCACGGGGCACCTCCCTGCTGGGAAACAGTCGGGGCCACCAAGGGAGTTAGCGATGCCCTAGCAGGACCAGGGTGTTCATGCCAGCAGTGCACAGGCCTGGCCTCATGTGGGGGCCTGGCCATTGCCTGGATTTAGCCAGCGCTGGGCAGTCATCATTGCTCTGAATTTCCTGCATATAGGCCAAAGGAGGCCCCTCCATCCCCCTGCCCCAGGAGAGGCCGCCCCATGTCCAAGCAGCATCCGTCCCTCTCTGGAGACAGGTCTTGAGCCCCTGGCTCCCCTCTTCCCCCCCTGACCTGTCCCAGCCTTGGGCCGTCTCGTCCACATGTTGTTCCCAGCCCCTCTGTGTGTGGGGGGAGAATAGCCATCTCTTAGCCCAGCACAACTCTCAAAGCCCACCTGTGACCCTAGCCCTACAACCCCCTGGGGGCTGCTGATGCTGACCCCGCCCAGAGAAAAAGCCCTGTGCTGACTGCCCCCAGCCCTGTCTGCTGCGTGTCAGCCCTGGGGTCACCTGACCCTGGGGTCTGACTAGACCAGGATAAGAGGGTTTGGAACCACTTCGCCCTAGTGCAGACAGCCATCTGCATTGTCCTGGTCAGCTGGCCCTGTGGAGTGGGCTCCCAGCTAACATGTTGCATCCTGCCCTGTCCACACTAGGGCACTCAGATGTGTTAGCTAAGCTGTCCCTGGGCCAGATGTGGGGGCGGGAATCCTCATCCTGGTTAACCTGTGATAACTCATGCAGGCTGGACCCCTAGGGTTACCCAATGCTTGTGTCCTGTCTGCACTAGAATCTAGTCATGTTAGTGAGCACATGTTCAAATGTGACCGAGCATAGGTGTCTGTGGAGTGGCCCTTGATATATGCCAGCCTCCTTCCCATCAGCAGCCCTGTCTGATGCCTCTGGCTCTTCCCAGGCCCCCTTAATCCTGAGAACTGGGAGTTTCTCCCTCGCTCTGGGAGCTGCTCTCTGCAGTGGTTTCGTTCCCGCTATGCTTGTCTGACATGGGGGTGGGTCTGGAACAACTGTGAATGTCCCTTGCCCCCAGGAGCCGCTGGCCGACAGCCTGAAGTTTTAAAAACTATTTTATAAATACATGTAAAATTTTAATAAACTATTTTTATACAAATCTTAGCCGCTGCCTGGCTGCTGTAGTGTTGACAGCATCTGTGATGTGCAAGGCGCTGTACAAACTTGAGGGGAGAGCCGGTCCCTGACCTGCTGAGTTGGAACAGTCCAGCCACAGGCAAAGTGCTGGGGAAAGGTCAGCCTGAAAGCCAGGAGCTCGCTGCTGGCCAGCTCATCAGGTTAGCTCCAGGCCATGTATTTCTCAGTCCGGGGCGGGGTGGTGAGAAATACCCAGGCGAGGCCAGTTTGGGTTTTCTTTGCCTGGTTAAAGAGCAGTCTGTGTCCTAGTGCTTTCCCGGCTCCTGCCAGCCCCTCCTGGCTGGGCAGTCACATCTGCTCCTCTGGATCTGCCACAAAGGCTCCAGGCATCCCTTCCACCCCCCTCCTTTCCAGGGCAGCCTCCCCAGGAAGCTGCTTCCTGGGTCCTGGCTTGGCAGAGCCCATCTCCTCCTTGCTGTCAGCCTGGTACCCCTGCCCCCCTGAGGCCTCACCCCTGGGGGGGGCCCACCTGGCACCCAGCCCCCTGCCCTTGTTTATCAGCTCGGTGCAGGTCGACACAAGCTTCTCTGCATTCTTGGCAGCTTGCTCGCCCTGGGGCCAGCAGGGCACATCTGGAAAACATCTGGGTCCTGTTACAGCTGGCGGCGGGGGGGCTCTGGTGGGAATGAGCTATTTTTGTACATTGGGCTGGTGCGGAGCGGGGGCTGTGTCCTCAGGCAGGGGAAGGTTTCACTCTTCTCCCACGCACACAAAGGCGGGGGGGCTGCTGCCGAAATGTTGCTTGAGGGCTGCCCCAGGAGCGTGCAGCGAGGCTGTGGCCTGGTAGGGGCAGCTCTGGGCTTGTCCGGGCTCAGCACAGCTCCTGCTGTTCGGCCCGCCTAGGGCTGGGCTGGGACCTAGCCCTTCACTGCCCGGCAGCCAGCTGTTCCCATGCAGCAGGCTGAGTGGTCGGCCCCTTGGTGCCATGTGGCACTGCACCATTGTAGGCAGGTGGCTCTAGGCTGCCACAGGATCAGTGCCAGCTGCTGGAAGTGAGAGCCATGGGGGGGGGGGCTCCTTCGTACTGGCTAAGGGGGGGGTGGCAGCCCAGGGGGGCACCTTGCCAGCTCCAGCGAGCACATGCCCTGGGGTCTTTACTCAAGGCACTGAACGAACAGCAGAGCTGGCTGGGGTGCAGAGCGAAGGGCAGCCCCTGGGTCACGAGGCTGGGGAGGGGGGTGTAACTTGCCATGGACTTTGAAAGCAGCCCAAACCCCAGCGGGCTGGGAGCCACCCCATGGCCCTGGCTTGTGGCTGGCTGGACTAACCACAGCAGGCTGGCCTACCCGGCTGGCAGCCAGCCCAGAACCGCCGGTAGCGTGCGCGCACCGCCCCTATGCAGGAAGCAGCGAGTGACTGATGGGGCAGGTCAGATGTTGCCGGAAAGGGACAGCAGCTAATTTTAGCAGGAATGCTGGGGCCAGGGGAGGGGAAGGAGCCTGGGAAGGTTTCTCCAGACAGCCGTTCCCCCACGGGTGGGGGAGGTTCGGGCTCAGGAGCAAGGTGATGGGGGCAGGAGCAGCTCCATAGCCCAGTTCTGCTGGGCTGGGGCTCCCAGGTGCCCTGGGGCATCTCCCCCCCCAAGGGCACAGGCTCTAATGCCTGGACCATCACCACTCCTTGCACCTACTGCCTGGCGGCCGCTGAAAGGGATTCTTACCCCCAGGCTGCAGCCAGGGAAACTGAGGTGCAGAGAGGGGGGATGTGGACCCAAGCTGCACAGCAGGGACGGGGCTGGAGGCCCTGCTGCTGTTGCAGGCAGGGCCATGCTGGGGTCCACCTCACCGTCACCCAGGTCTCCAGCGTGCTGCATGCCCTCCACCAGGCCTCTCTCTGCCAGCCCCTGGGGGCTGCCCTGCAGTGATTCGGTGCTGGGTGAAGCCTGGGTGGGGGCAGCAGAGCTGTGGGGAGGCCGCAGGGGCTGGAACCTGTCTCTGGAGCGCAGGGCTCCCTGCACTCTCCTGGCCTGCTCACAGGAACAGGCTGCTCCCAGCAGGCAGAGCTGAGCTCCAGCCTGGGCTGCTGCCCCGGGGAGAGCAGCCGGGGGGGCGAGCCCTGGGGGGGCTGCGAGAGACCATGCTGCTGCCTCGGGAATGGTTCCATGCTGTTTATAAAAGCACGTTCCAGGGCCAGAGGGCTCTGACCTGGTAACAGCAAGCTCTGCCTACGTTGCACTGCCCCAGGGGCACTCTAGAGACGGGCCCCATGCCGGCAAGACCCTCATTTGGCCAGAGCCAGGCACTGCATGCAGAAAATCCTGCTTTGGGGCTGCCCCTTGCTCCTGGGCACACACCCCAGTGCCCCTGGCCCGGGCAGAGATGGCCAAACGCCCTCACCATGTTGCCGCAATTAATGTTCTTTGCAAACCCCCAAGGGACAGGGCCGGCTTGCTCTAACCCCCCATGTGCCCCATGCTCTGGGGACAGGGGGCAGGCTGGCCAGGCACCCACCAAGCTGGCTGGAATGGCAGCGTGGGCCTCACAGTCCCACCAGGGAGCTGCGCCCCTGCTGCCCAGGGAAGCACCGGTGACTGACCTCACCCACCCTAGTGAGCTCCCACGGGGCTGATTGGGTGCCAGGCTGCAAGCTGGAGTGGGGGGGGGGGCAGCACGAGTATGACTTCCCTTCCAGGAGCTCCCCAGGGAGTGGCTATGGGGTGGGCGGAAGGAATCGTACCAACTGCTCAAGGTGCAGCAATGTCCCTACGCCGCATGGTGCCACCCTAGTGTCCAAGAGAAACAACGTGCCCTGGCCCTTGCCCCTCCCAGCCACTGCTGGCTGGGGGTGCGGGGGAAGGCACAGCCCATGGCGAGGCTCCCTGCTGCCCTGGGGGTGAAGCTGGGAGTGGGAGGAGGGCTGCGTGTCTCTCTGCAGGCAGATGTGGGGAGGCGGGGGCTTGGCGGGGCTGCGATGGCCCAGCTGGAGTTGGTCTAAGAGCCGCTGGGGCATGGGAAACTCGTCCTGTGACAGAGACACACGGCAGCTTCCTCTGCCTCCAGCAGCCCCCAGGAAAGCCCAGCCGTCAGCTGCATCCCCAGGGCCTGGCACCGACAGGGTACCCAGAGTGTAAGAGTCACGGCCCCAAGCCCCTGCCCCTGTCTCTCCCTTCCTATGCACCAGAGCTAGACACAGTCACCGGCACCAGCTCGTCACCCCCCTCCCTGCAGCTGCTGGGCCCCTGGCTCCTTTCACATCCCCAGCCACCCTCAGGAGGCCGTGCTGAGCCAGTGGCCAAGAGGAGCTGCTCGGGCCCTGGGCGGCTCAGCACCATGAGCTCTGGGGCTTGTCTGCCTGAGGGGCTGGCGAGGGGCTAGACTGCTGGGCCAGGCACTGTCAGGAAAGTGCCAGGAAAGGGGGTCCAGTCACATCACAGCCGCATGCCCCTGGGGTCAGCAGGGTTCCCTTCTCCTGCAAGGGCTGGGAGCGCCCCATGGGCACAGACCCCATCGTGCGGGGCGATGCAGGACCATGCTGCCCTGGGCCCCCTGCAGCGCCACCCTGTGGCACAGGAAGGCAGACCTGGTCACGGCACAGCAAATGGGCAGCCCGTCCCCATGCCTGCCTCCTGAGCCATGGGCAGGGCTGGGCAGCTGAACCGAGCTGTGACGGAGCAGGGCGTATTAACCTGGTAATGTTGCATGGGAGTTTTACTAGTTTACTGTCTGCAATGATGCTAGATGGGGATGGGAAATAAGGGTGTGACTTCACTGAGGGATGATACTAGACACTCAGCACATAAAGGATGGCAGCTGCCCCTCATAATCTGAGCCCAGGAGGGGGTCGGGGCCAGGTGACACCTTCTGCCCGGGCAACTGGACAAAGGCTGGCGGAGGAGCCGGGGTGTGTGGCTGGGTGAGACAGCTGGAGGGGGCTTCAGTTTGGAGCTGGCTGGGGGGGGGGGCAAGGGGGGGTGTTCCTGTTTTCTGTACCTACAAGCTCTGTTTTAGACTGTGTTCCTGTCATCTAATAAACCTTCTGTTTTACTGGCTGGCTGAGAGTCCCAGTGAATTGCAGGAAGTTGGGGGTGCAGGGCCCTGACTCCCCACACTCAGTGACATGTGCACCCCAGGAACTACTGCTAACAGACCAATAACGATCGCGCTGCCCCTCGCCTTTGAGCTCTCCCTTACCTAGCACTCTGCACTACATGGGGGGCTGGACTGGGGAGGGGGGGGGCCCTAGCCTGGCATTGTCCCTCCAACACCAGCCAGTACCAGGTGTTTCAGAGGAAGGGGCAAAGCCTCCACCCACGGTGGCCAGTTCTGGGAGTGTCCATCCACGGGGGTGGCCAGGTTTGGCTAAGCCCCAGTCCATCCATGCCCTGGCAGGAGGAGCCTTTCCAGGGCCTGGACTTGCCGGGCAGTCAGCGCTCGCCTTGCTGCCGTCCCATGCACGCAGTTCGCTGAGGGTGGGAAGCCAGTCTGGCAGGGCATGCGCGGTCTGTCCCTGATCAGGTGGGGGCAGGGCGCTCCTGCAGGAAGCGGGGGGATCCCCGTCGCCAGCGATGAGGGCGACCCTTCCTGCGCCGTTCGCGGGGCCCTGAGCAGCCAGTTAACGGGAGCAGCTCCTCAAGGAGCTTGTTGCTCAGCAGAGCTTGGCGCCCCTCACTCAGCCAGTAAGAAATGCCATGCATGGCTGGCACCAGCTAACGGGGCGTTTCAGGGGGGGCCGAGCCCCGCCCAGCTCGCACACAGACCAGTGCCCAGGGGCTATGCCAAGGGCTGTGGAACATCTCCAGACTCTCAGGCACTCCCGGAAAGGGTGCCCAAGAGCAGCGCGTGCACGGGGGGGGCCCTCGGGGCTGGGGGGGGAGGCTGCCCTCACAGGCTCGCTCCGGGAGCTGGGCAGCCTGGCCCCGTGCCCGCAGTCAGTAGTAGTGGACGCGGCCCGCGGTGCCCGTGCCCAGGATGTCGGGCTGGCCGTTGCGCCAGATCTCCCGGATGATGCGCTCCCGCTCCTCCAGCCGTTGTGCCCGCTCGAGCTCCTCCGCTGAGGCAAAGACGTTGGCAGGCAAGGTGCCATCTGCCGGGCTGTGGTCCTCTAGGGGGATCTCGGTGACGGGCAGCGGGGACTCCGCCGCCACGTGGTCAACCGTCTCCTCCTCCTCCTCCTCATCTTCCTCGCTGATGTCCTGGAGGCGCCGCCGGGGCTTGGCAGGGAGGCGGCGGGCATGCGGCTGGCAGGAGATGCGGATCACCAGCAAGCAGAGGGTTAACACCAGGCCGAAGCAGACGCCCAGGACAAAATAGAGGCCAAAACTCTCAGGATTGTCTGGCACGGAAACAAAGGGGAGGGGCTTGAGCGCAGGGACCTGTCATGCTGGGTACGACACGCCTGGCACCCATGCCCAGCCCGGGGGCAGCCAGCCAGTGGGCTCTCCCTGGGAGGTTGGTGCCTGCCAAGCCCTGAGTCCCCATGGCCCTGTGCAGCTGCCCAAATGGGGGGGGGGCGCTAAACACCTGCCCTGCTCCCCCTCCCATCTGCCCCAGGAGCATCCAGTGCCCGAGTGGGCAGCACAGCCCCCCCCGGTCATCCCCCCCCCCCCAGACACCCACCTCGGATGTGGGCGTAGGCGGCCATGCTGTTGCTCAGCAGCTCCATCTCCCGCTTGCGTGTCTCCATCGTGGCACACGGGGGCTCTCGCCAGGCCGAAGGGCAACGAGCTCGCTGCACCTAGGAGACGGGGGGGGGGTGGGGGCTTGAAATGGGGCTGCCCAGGCACCCCCACCCCGCTGTCCCTGCTCCAGCCCCCCTCAGCTGCTGGCTGGGGAGGGCCATGGCTGGCTCGGAGGCGCAGATCCGCCCAAGGTCGGGGCCTGGTGGGGGCTGCCTGATGGCAGTGATTTAATCGCCGCCCCCCCCCCCGCCCCGGGGGCCAGGCACCGTGATTTTCGTTGTAGGACGAAATCAGGCCGCTGCCCTCCGGGTTCCTGTGATTGCGCCTCACGGGAGGCAGGTGGCCGGCCCAGCTCAGCGGAGCCTCGCTACAGCCGTGCCCCTGCCAAGCCAGAGCGATTCGCGGGTACGCGCCAGGCCACTCCGGGCACCAGCTCATGGGCAGCCACCCGCCCCCGGAGGGTCGGGAGGGGAGGGCGGTGGGTGTGGGAAATCTCTGGGGTTTTCACATGAGTCCACACACCCCACCGCCACCGCAGGTCATGGCCCAGCCTGGGGCTGAGAGCTGCCACGCAGGGCTGTAGTTGGCACGGCTGCTGCCCACCCCTCTCAGCTGGGATGCTGGCTCCCCGAACCCAGCCCACGGCCCTCTGTAGTGGGGTGCTCTGGGAGAGGGCAG
The DNA here is from genome assembly GCF_965140285.1 of Lepidochelys kempii. Classification (NCBI taxonomy): domain Eukaryota; kingdom Metazoa; phylum Chordata; order Testudines; family Cheloniidae; genus Lepidochelys; species Lepidochelys kempii. The sequence continues at coordinate 2,735,743 of NC_136398.1, read as the reverse complement.
CGCTTGCCTGCAGCCCCACAACCCCCCCAGCCCCAGGGAACAAACTAAGGCAGCGCACAGACCCTGGGACTAATCTCCACCAGCCCCATCCCGTGACTGTCAGCCCAGCTCTTCCTGCCAGGCGCGAGCCCCGCCCCGCCCGTTCCCAGACACCCACAGGGAATCCTTTCCCCACTACACTGCCCAGGGCTCTGGGGCCAGGCCCCTCCCTATAGGTCGTGCCAGGGAAACACTGCCCCAGAGACGCGTGTAACCTGCACTATCCCGGGACACACTCCAAGAGGGCCATTAACTAACCCTCACACAGCGCTTTACAACTACCCAGGGCCCGCCCCGAGCCCTGGGCCAACGATGGGGGAACTGAGGCACAGAAGGGGGAAGTGCCTAGCCCTCGATCGTAGAGCCAGGACTGGAACCCAGCAGCTCCCTGCTTTGTGCTCAGACCACCGCCTGGGCTAGTCTCCTGGGGCGGGCAGGAGCAGAGCCGGTGTCCTTTGCGCAGCGGCAGCTGGGGAGCGGGAGGGATTCTGCACAGCGTGGGGGCTCGAGCAGCACCCCAAAGGTGACCTGGGCGCCTAAGCCAGCCCAACGCTGCAGGCACCCAAAGGCCCCATTAGCTGGAGGCATTGGGCGCCCACGTGGCTCCTCGGCGCACACAGACACGGGGGGAGGCAGTGAGGCGCGGGCACGGGGGAGGGAGGGGGAGTCCTTACCGGCTCGGGGCGCCAGGCCCTGCTGGGGGAGCTGCAGCCGATTTCGGAGCCGTCCCACGTTTTATTGCCTGCGGGGAGGGGCTGAGCTGCCCATTATGTCCATGCAGCTGCACACCAGGCATCTGGAGCAGCGCGCTGGGCTGGGGGATTAGCCAGGACGCTGCGCCGCGAACGGGGGCCCCCGCGACCAGGCAAGGGCCAGGGTGCTCAGGGCAGCACTTCCCCTCCCCCCGGGATCCTGGGCCCAGGGAGCAGGCCCCCTGCAGATGGTGCCAAGCCACCATCTTGCCCCAGCCTTCCCCGCAGTCCAGCGCAGCAGGGCCAGCTGGGCGCTGAGCAGGGGATCCCTCGCTGGGAGGCAGCAGGAAACACCACCAAGCTGGGAGCATATGGGGGCTGTGGGAAGCCAGCGCCCCAGTAAGTGCAGGAGCGCCCCGGCTCACCCAGGGCCCTGCCCATCTGTTCTGAGCCGCTGGGCTCGGCTGTGAGCAGCAGACCCACCCCCCCGGGGGCAGGTTTGGAGAGGAAGCACCTGGCTCCCTGTGTGACCCTGACAGCCCCCTCGCACCACTCCCGCCCCTGCCCCTTGGCTCCCGGAACACAGGCCCCAACGGGTGCTGGTGCCAAGGAAGAGGCAGGAGCCAAAGCCAAACCCATTGCAGCTGGAGGGGAGGGCAAGCGGGGTGGGTGGAGGGAGGCTGGAAATCCAGAGCAGACACAGCCCGAGGCTGCAGGGCCTCTGACTCCAGAGGGAGGGGAAAGCCCAGCGGGGGCCCTAGCAGCTGCCCTTGCCAGCCAGCCAAGGCTTCCCCGTGCCGCCCATCACCCTGGAGTGCTGCAGCCCAGAGGCCAGAGACAACTACTGCCTAGGGCCCAGTTTTCCATTCAAGGAACCTCTCGGTGCACCCCTTCCCCAGGGGAAACACTCCAGCCCTCCCCCCGACCCCCAGCACAGTGAGACCATATTCCAGGCCCCCCCAGGGCCCATCGTCTCCAGGAATGCAGCCCTGATGGAGGAGGTGGCTAACGGGCACACACCCAGTTCGGGAAACGGGCGGGTGAAAGGAATGTCCCTCCGGGCGTGTGCCCCACGCAGCCATGGCTCCAGCCCAGCGCCCCCAGACCTGAGTGCTGGAGTGCTCCAGGCAGGATCTGAGCTCAGCAGAGACGCCCAGGCCGCAGGATGTGACAGGACAGCACCCAGCCTGGGATGCCCCTCTGGGGGATGGCAATGCGAGGAAAACACTCCGTTACAGGCTCACCTAAGAAGGGCTTCGAAACTACAGCGATTGGCTCCATGCCAGCGTAAGGAGCCTGCAAACCTCCGCATCGCCCTAGTCTAGCCCCAGGGACAGGGGAGTGCACGCTCCCAGGTCACACAGGGGACAATGAGGCACAGAGCTCAGAGGTGATAAGACCAAAGTCAATGGCAGAAACGGAACCCAGGCATCCTAGCTCCCAGCCGCGCCCCCCCCTCCACTCTAACCACTAGACCCCACTCCCCTCCCAGAGCTGGGGGGTAGGATGCAGGAGTTCCTCCCACCCCCCATGCTAGACCATCCAGTTCCACTCCTCTTTCCCAGACTTCTGTTCAGGGAGCTGTGCTGAACCCCACCCCGCCCCCCCACCCCTCCGCCCTACAACCCCAGCTGGGGCCCAGCCCATCATGGCCTGTCTGGTGCATGACCCGGCGCGGCTGTGCCAAACCCCTCCCCGGCCCACTGCACCCGGCTCGTGACTGTGCAGCAGGGAGCGAGCGCTCGCCCCACTCAGCCGGGCCAGTGTCTGGGGACGATCCCCCCACCGGAACGGCGAGGACATGCTGTCGTCATGACAACCCAGGGCCCGCTCATGGCGTGAATTGTTTGCACATGGAGCGCCGAGCCTGCTACCAGGAGACGGAGCTGCGCACGGAGGAGCCGGGGGGCGTCTCTGGCCGAAAGCAGGGGGGGCCTAGCCCAGGGCAGCCTCGGCTCCTCCACAGGGAGCATCGTAGACCACGCCAGACATAGCCCACTCAGTGCCAGGGCCGTGTGCCAGGCAGAGCTGCTCCGGGGGCAGGAGTGACCCATCGCTCCCCAGCTGCACCCAGATAACCCTCGACTAGGCCCGAGGTCCTAGGCAGCCCTGGCCCCGGCTCTCCCTGGGTGAGCCAGGTCCTCCTGCAGGCTACGGCTGGAGACAGCCAGCGGGGACCTTGCACTGTAGGGCAGGGACTCTGTAAAGATGGAACCACAGATCCCACTGCCCCCATCAGCCCCGGAGGGGCACAGTGGAGCCAAGCTCTGCTACTCCCCAGCCTGGAGTGGTGCAAGGTCACCCTAACTTGCTCCCAGCTGCCCCTGTGTGGACATGGTGGAGAATCCAGGCCCTTGGGTGCCTTAGGGCACTGACGTTCTCCATGGGCTCCAGCTCAGCAAGGACTTCTCACCTTTCCCCATTGGCCCAGGTCCTGCCGTCGGCTCTCTGGGGCAGGGGCCTGGTCATGCTTTGCAGAGTCCGGTGCAGCCACCACTCTGCTGACAGGGCTGGATTTTCAGGCTTTCAGCAGAGCATGGCGAACTGGGTGCATGGTGTGTGCTGGGCTCCTAGGAGAACCTCTCCAGAAGCAGCTGGGCGAGAAGCCTACAGGAACTGGGGATTTCGCTTTCTGTGAGCAGGCAGCAGGTGCGTTCCCTGAGGCTGGCGCCCAGGGACCCCTCTCATGCTGAGCCATGGCCTCTCTCAGTCCAAAGCCCAGAGCCCTGCCAACATCCCTTCCTGCAGCTCAGGGTGCCATTAATGCCCAGGGCAGAAGTGGGCTGAGAGCAATGGGTCCCACGCCCCTGTGGGATCCCACCCTGCTGCTGCTATCAGGTATGGGAGCAAACCCAGGCTCCTCCCTTGTTCGCCTCCCGGCCCTCGACACCAAGTGCTGGCCAGGGCACTGGCTGGGGGCACAGGGCTGGGCCGGCTGCCCGCTATGGGGGAGCACTGCTGTCCTCCCTTGATGATGCGTCACAGTTCAGAGGAGTCTGGCTCAGGAGGTCCTGCTCTGGCTGGAGCCTTCGTTCCTCTGCCCTCCTCATCTGATGGGCGATCCCACCGCACCCACCAGCCCTCAGCCTGGCAAGGCTGGGCACTAGCAGACCGGGGGAGAACAGCCATGGAAATCAGGCAACTCCCCGCCCCCCACAGCTGGCCCTGACTGCAGCCCTTGCTGGCCTCTCAGCGGAGATGCCGGGGAGCGATGGGCGGTCCGTAGGGGGACGCTGAGAGCTGAGAAGAGGGGGAAGCTTGCTCAGTTGCTGACTGCGCCATGCATCTACTCGGTGGATATGGAGCAGAGCCAAATAACCCAGTCAATAGCCTTCCCTTCCCAGCATCCTCCAGGACAACGAAGGAGAGGGTCACTCCTGTGGCAGGAAGGCAGGGCTGGCGATGCTCCATGCTGGCACTCCTCCAGCGTCCTGAGGGCTCCCCGAGCACGTTACACAGCTCGGCAGAGACCACCAGCCAAATGCAGCCACCTCGGGGGAGAGAGCACAACTGTCTCCCTGTGCTATGACCGTGTCGCAGGAGGGCGCCCCACTAACTAGTGTTTCCCAATGCACTGAGCTCTGGGTGCCAGCTGCCCATCCCCCAGCCATGAAATAACACCACATGGCCAGCCTGCATCCCTGGGCTGGCTGGCAGCCGGACACAGATGTTAAGAAGCCACTGTCCCAAGTGTGGCTCTGCCAGGCCCCCAGCGGCTCTCCCTGGGATACTCCAGCAGGCTGCAGCTCTCCCAGCTCAGCCCCGCCACCACTGTTCCCCTGCCCAGATCTGCCCCAGACGGTTTCTGGCTTGCGCTGAGTAAATAGGATGATCCCAACAATGCGTGGAATGGCAGTAAATCTGCAGACGCCGGGCTCCTGACCACACGCTCTTGGCTGGGGGCTCTGAAGCTGCAGATGCAGAAACCAGCCGCAGCCGAGCACAGAAACGCCTCTATTCTTTCCCCTGAACGTTTTGGATGAATTCAGCACTTGAGCAATTATAGGGCTAGGAACATGGGCTGGAGCCAGGCACAGAGCCAGCAGGGAGGGAGCCAGCCCATGCCCCTCCGTCAGCGCGACCCCGTTCCGAGGCCCCCCAGCTCTGCGGATGGCCCCTCAGTTCTGATCTCCGGCCCCCCGAGCTGTTGCAGCCCTGGATTCTCCCCCACCATCTGCTCCTACCTCTCAATCTCTACCCACAGCCCCCTGCTGCCCCAGCCCTGGGCGTGAGGGAACCAGGAGCACGGGAGTGGGAGAACCGACTCTTACTCCATGCACTTTGGATGATCCCCCTCTCAGCACCAAGCTGCCATGTACCCACTCTCTCCTCCAGGCCCGCCTTCAGTCTGCATGTCTTCCTTCAAACCCTGATCTTCCCGCCAGTCCTCTGACTTCCCTCCCAACACATACTTCAAACAAATTAGGGAACTAACCAGACACTGCGCCTTACTTTGCTGCTTAGATGTCTGGCTTTCTATTGCCTTCTTTCCATCTGCCCACAATGGTATGGTGCCTACCTACTGTCAATTCTTTGGGGGCAGGGACCGGGTCTTGCTGCCCTTCTAAAGAGCCTGGCACCTCGATGCTGTACTGACAACTTCTCTGGGCCTTAGCAGCTGTGAGGGGCGGGCTCCCCGCAGGGAAGAGGAAGGCTCAGAGTTCCCGTTTGGCTGGACGACGGGAAGTTTAGTCCTTTAATAACCATTTGTTTCAAAGGAACCTAATCTGTGGGAAACTCTGATGAGTGCCTTTGGCAGGTTTCTAAATACAACTAGAAGGGGCCAGTTTACTTCTCCCTCCCCCTCCTCGCCTTTTAAATTAAAACCATAGCACTTTATCTGCAGGCCATGTGTTTACTTAGCGTAGGGGGTTGGAGGGAGCAGAGAGAGGAGGGAGCCCAGAGTTGGGAACCTGGCGGGGAGGGTGTGTAGGAGAAGAGACAGAGGGAGGGAGGAAGTGGAACCAGGAACCCGGGGGTGGCTGGCCGGCCTGGGGAGGGCGGGGGGACGGACTCAAGTCACCTCTTCCCGAGCTGCTTGTTCTGGGGCGGCCTGGGCTTGTTTTTGAAAGGCCGAGTGGCATATTTATCTTGTGAGACTTGGCAACTTTGGCTTCCTCCCCGGACAGGCCAGCGGTGGCTTTGTGGGGTGGAGTAATGTCACTGGTTTGCATGGGCCCCGCCCCGCCGTACAGCCCCTTCCTGCACCTGGGAGCAGGGAATTACACCCGGGGCTCGGTGCCCCACGCTGGGCAGTGACGCTGCCAGTGCAGGCGGGGACGGGGCTGACGGGCAGCATGGCAGAGCAGGACGGGGTGCATGGACGGTACATGAGGCTGCCAGGGCCACCGCGACTGCTCCACCAGCCGTGTGCCTGCAGAATCGACCCCCTCCCCTGCTTTGAGGCCTTGATAACCAGCTGGTACTGGCGTGGCTTCAGCCCTGTCTGCTCTGCTCCCTGCCCCCTCGCTCCCTTCCCCTCCACTGTGGGGGGAATTCAGACACCTCGGGCTCTCCCTGCTGCTGGGGCAGGTGGGCTGGGGGTGCCTCTTGGCTGCTGTGGGGCTGGATCAGCCGGGACCCCCCTTCCCATCCCAGCCCCTTGCTCCCAGAGCAGGGGAGGCATGACAGCGCGATCCAGCGGGGCCAGCTGTGTGGCGGGAGAGTCCCACTTGCCAGGGGGCTGCAGTGAGGTCCCAACAACGGGGCACGGAGGCAGCTCATGGCAGCACTTGGTGGCTCCTGGCTGGGGGCGCTGGCAGGACCTGGGGGCCAATCCCCAGGCTGGAATCCACAGAGCCGCCTGCGGGGAGTAGAGCTGGGCCTGGCCCCTGGCTGCACATGGGAACCCCGGGGGGATATGGCCGGCGGATTTGAGGGAGACGCCCGGTTCGTGCAAGGCTCCAGGAACACAGCCCCATGCGCTGCCCAGCTCTGGGGCCCCCGGAGGGGGAAGCGTGGTCCAGGGGCCCACAACAGAGCCCCACATTGTGAGAGACCCCAGCCACGGGAGTCACTCAGCCAGAGGCCAGATCCCTGGGGGGTACGGGGGGGCAGCAAGAGCAGCCCGCGGCCGAGGGGCATCGCACACAATGCCACCCCGCGGCGCGACCCGCCAGCAGCCAGGGAGCCGGGCACAGAGAGCGGCCGAGGGCGCCAGCCTCCTGCTGACAGCCCGGCTGCCCGGGCCTGGCGAAAGCAGACCTGTGTCGCTTCACCCAGGGATCGGGCAAGGGTTAATGCTGAAGTACCTGGGACCGTGACATTAAGGAGCAGGTCTCGCCCCCAACCGCCCCCCACACCGGCCCCACACCCCCCGCTGCGTATGCCAAGGAAAGGAGGGGTGCCCGTTGCAGGCACCAGCTTACCCCGCGTGCTGCCACCCTCACAGCAGGGGCCTTGCGGCTCTGGGGCTCCCGGCTCCCCCCAGGTCCGTCCGCGAGCGCGGGCTCTGGAGCAGCCCCGGTCTGGTGCTCCCCGGGCCCTCTGCAGCTGGGGCGGGACGGGAGCTGGCTGCCAGCCCCCCGCCCCAGTGCCGGCGGCCAGTGGAAAGAGCCGCTCACTTCCTTCCAGATGTGAGAACAGGCAATAAGTGTTCGACTCCGGGCTACAGCGCCCGCGGGAAAAGTCGCTGTCGGAGGGGAGGGGAGGGCAAGCCTGTCCCTCCCCTGGCCAGCCCCTCCCCCCCCCTCGGCAGGAAGCTCAGCAGGGGGGAGATTTAAAGGCAATGGGAAAAGGGGGCGCTGGGCCCTGAGGAACCCTCTGTCCCTCTGCTGCTCAGACTGCCCCGTGGATCCACAGGGCCTTTCGGAGGGCGGGGGGGGGGTCACAGCAGGGACGAGCTAATCCCCTGGCACTGCATGGGGAAGCACAGGGGGCCTCTGGGGCCCAGCACCGCCCAATTAATTTCTACTTCGGGGGCCAACGAGCCAAAAACCTCAAAGAAACGCTCACCCCAAGCTGAGATATTTGCTCAATTTCCAGCCTCTGGCTCCCTTGGAATGTGGCTCAGGCACGGCTCTAAGTCTCCCCAACACGGGGCCCCAGACTTGGCCCAAATGCACCCAACACGGGGCTCCAGGCACGGCCCAAAGTCCCTCCAACACGGGGCCCAGGCACGGCCCAAACGCACCCAACACGGGGCCCCAGACACGGCTCAAAGTTCCCCCAGCACGGGGCCCCAGGCACGGCCCAAACGCACTCAATACAGGGCCCCAGGCACGGCCCAAAGTCCCCCCAACACGGGGCCCCAGGCATGGCCCAAAAATACATAACATGGGGCCCCAGGCACGGCCCAAACGCACTCAATACAGGGCCCCAGACACAGTCCAAAGGCACCCAACACAGGGCCCCAGGCATGGCCCAAAGTCACCCCACACGGGGCCCCAGGCATGGCCCAAACGCACCCAACATGGGGCCCCAGCCACGGAGCAGAGTCGCCCCAACACGGGGCCCCAGGCATGGCCCAGTCTTCCCAAAATGCCCCCCTCCCCCAGGCATGGCCCAGAGTCGCATGTGACTGGCCTCGGGCCAGTCTGCAGCCAGGATGAGGGTTTTCACCGAGAACTGGTGCAGTCTGACGCGTGGGGGAAGGAGTCAAGGGGATGAATTGGAAGGAGCGTGGGTAGAAGACACCCCCAGAGCTCCAGCGACTCTCCCTGCACTCGGGCCCTGGCAGGGGTGAGCTGATTTCCCAGAAATGTCTCTACCCAGGGAGGAATGAGGAAAGAAATGCAGCAAATATGTGACACATCAGCAGAACTGTCCCTGGACAGGCCATTGCTAGCGCTCCCCGCAGGCAGCAGGGCCCCTCCCAATGCACAACAGCCCTGGCACAGGGCTCTGAGAGCCCCCAGGGAACCCCACCCTGCAATGGGGAACCTGCCTCTGGCCCCCCAGGAGCTCAGTGGGGTAGGGAGCCCCTTGGAGTCTCTGGAGGGGTTCCAGCAGCCGAGGTGATTGTGGCGTGCACATTGCATGCCCTTGCAAAGGGCGCTCCAAGATGACTGAGGTGCTTTTGGAAACCCCAGCCTGGGTCCCTGATGCATTCGATGCCCCTAGGGTGGGACATGAAGTCTAGCTCGATACCAGCAGCAGCGAGGGGTTCCCTAGATTGGGAGCCAGTCCTGCTGCAGGACTCTCCAAAGCCCACATGCCCTGCCTGCTCTAGCCCAGCCGGTAGCTGGTCCAGCATGGACCTGCCAGGGCCCCCACTGGGGAGGAGGGGCCATGGCACTCACCAGCCTTGGGCAGCACCTGGTTAATGATTGACACTGAGTCAGGGTGTGCAATGCAGGGAGGACAGCAGGTCAGGGGGAGCTGGGCCAGGGCACCTGCTCAGCCAGGCGGATATGGGGCACAGGGGGCTAGACTGTCTGGGGTAAGGGGGGAGCACGCTGGGTGCAGTGCCAGGGCAGAGGCGAGCTGCGCACCAGCCTCCTCCCGTGCCCTTTGATACCAGGTGGCAAAAAGCGAAGCAGACAGCATTCGGGGGCACCCAGGCTGCCCGGGCACCGTCGTCTTCAGGGAATTCTGGTTCCTGGCTCTTCTCCTTGGCATGTCCCAAGGAGGAGCCTGTTTCTTGCACCCCCTTGCGCTGGGGGCTGGGGGCGATAGGAGGGAGTGCCAGGCTGGGGAATCCAGCCAGCCAGCCAGGGTGTGGGCAGTGCATGGGAGTACCCCCAAATGTGACACGTTCACATAGTGGAAAGGGCCCCGTATCATAGCCCAGAGCATGAAGCATGGGATGGGGGCATGCTCAGGCTTTCCCGCTGTCCTGCCTCTGTCCAGGACGCAGACAGAAGATGGGGGCCTGTGGTACGGTGGATGAGAGGCTGGGGGCATCTGCTCCCATCCTGTCGGCGGTGGCTAGGATAGAAGGGGCCGTGACCTGGCCCCAGCTCTGACCCATTGGGGGCCATGCTGCCCCCCCCCCGCACTGGGACAGGAAGGCTCCCTCCCAAATGCCTTTTCTAGTCCCTGCAGCTTCCTTTGCAAAGGACCGTCCGAGGCCAGAATAGGAGCGACCAAAAGGGAGACCGCGCAGGCGGCTGCTGGTGGGGCTGGTACTCACCGGGCCGAGGGGTGCTGGGGGCCACGGGGCCGCCTGGCTGATGCAGGATCTGGGGCTGCGCGGTGGCGGCAGGAGCCGGCTGCACTTTGGCTGGGACGTGGGAGAGAAAGTTCTGTTTAGCATTAATGCTGCAGCAACAGGAAATAGTTTGGAGGAGCCTGGCGGTCAGCGCTCCCCAGAGCAGCTCATGGCAGCCCCCCTCCCGCAAGCCGGGGGGGGGGGGGCAGCGGGTTAAACCTGGCTCCCTGGAGACAGCGGGAGCTGGGGGCAGGGCCCAGAGGAAAACACTTTGCAAAGGCAGCGCTTTGTGCATCATCCTGTACAGGAGACGGGCCTGCCCCAACCCCCAGCTCCAAAGCCCTGCCATCCCCACCAGCTCTGATACTCCCCCACATCTGAACCCCTCAGCCCTCCACCTCCCCTACCTTTCCTGCTGGCTGCTCCAGGGGACGCCCCAGGTTCTCTGCAGCCCAGGCTGGATGCCCCAGGGCCCAGCGCCTCGGGGCCGTGCTGGGAGCTGGGACCCCTGGCCATACGCAACTGGGTCTGAGTCACACGGGCTGCTGAGACTCAAACCCAGATCCCTGTTCCAGCCCCCCAGGCCCTTTAACAGGCCCCAGCCTGAGGGGAGCAGCCCTGCCGGCCCCCTCTCCCCTAGCGAATGGCTGCTTGTGGCCCCATCCTCCCCCGCTCAGGAGCTCGCAGCCCCCAGGCCCCTCTAGGGTCTAGTACTGCCCCGGGAGGTGAGAGCAGAGCCGGCTGCTCCACAGCTCGGCCCACCTGCCCTGGCTTCCTTCAGCAACAGTGTCAGGGCCAGCAGCCACAGCCTGGCGGAGGGAGCACTAGCCTGGTACCACTCCTGCGGGGGAGAGCAGCCAGCACCCCACCTCTCCCCAGGAGCCCAGCTGGGCGACTCCCTCGGGGCTGGGAGAGGGCGAGCAAGGCAGGAGCTGGCCTGGCTCTGCTCGCTGGGACAGTGGCTACACTAGTCCACCGTCACTGGGCCTGAGCCAAGGTGCTGCGGGCACCGGCCTTCGCCCTTCTCCGCAGACTGGCCGCGGTGCCCAGGGAAGGGGTCTTGGCTCAGCTCCAGCTTCTAAAACTGGACAAGGAAGGAGGCTGCGTCCGGCGCCTTCCGGGATGTGCATGAGGAACGTGGGAAGTCTGTCCGTCCGGACCCTGGAGCCAGGGTCCCAGTCACTTAGACACGTGTCCCCCCCCCCCCCCCTCCGAGGCCACCTGCCTGGGGTCGCACGGTGTGTTCGATTAACTCTTTCAGGGCTGTCGTGGCAGGGGAGCAAGGAACGCGGGTGCAGCAAAGGGATTTCCTAGCCAGGCACTTTACTCTTCCATGGCACAGCGAGGCGCAGAGCTTGGGCAAATGAGGGCTGAACGCCCCCCCCCTCCCCCTCCCCCTCCCCCGAAGCCGAGCTCACCCCTCCTGCGAGTCCCAGGGCTGGTCAGCGTCCATACACAAGGCAGCCCTTCCTGCTGCTCCCTCCTCCAGCCCGCTCTCCTGCCATGTGGCCACCAGCTGGCCCCTTGCTCAGAGAAGCAGTGACCTTTTAAAACAGTCTCTGTCCCTCCTGCTGCCCACATGGATCCACTGGGGAACCTCTGGGCTCCAGCCCCACTTGGTTCCATGCAGAGAGTCGGCCCTAGTCACGGGAACCCCTCGTGTTCGGGGGGAGTCACTCAGCACTGGTGGCTCTGCCAGCGTCTCAGAGGCACCAGCCCCCACACTCGCTAACATGCACAGGAGCCCGGCAAGGAACAGCAGGGCCAGAGCTGGGGGGAGCAGGGCACCAATCCAGCCAGCCTGCACCTGGCCACCCAGGGAGTCCAGCATATGGCCGCAGCCCTCAGAGAGGGGATTGGCGTCAGAGCAGTGGGGGGCAGGGGTCTGGCACAGCACCCCCACCCCATCTCCCTGCTGGAGCCAAGGCCTTGGCAGGGTGAGGCTGGTTCTGCCCCCATCCCCCAGTCTGTACAGATGAAGGGCAGGGCCTGGCCTGGCTTTCACTGGGGCTTTGTGCAGTGCCCAGCACACCAAGGCCCCGCTCGGTTGAGGCCTCTACGCAAGACCGTAATGCACAGAGTAAGTAAGAGGCAGCTCCTGAGAGCGGCTTGAAATTTAGGCACCAAGAAGGCTCTGCTAGCCATCCATCAATGGGGTCTCTGCATGACACCACCATAGTGAGGGGCAAGGCTGTGTGCGCCCCCTCATGCCAACACCCCCATAACAGCAGGAGTGTGTGGGCAGGGCCAGAGGAACATGGGGCCCTTAGCCCCTGTGGCATTCCTGAGCCCTTTCTTCCATCCCATCATACCCCAGGCACTGGGAGCTGCCAGCTGGGAAAACTCCCCTCAGGGCAGCTGGGTGGGGCGGACACCCTGAAACCAGCACCAAGCTCCCCTCCAAGGACCAGGGAGGCAGGGACACGGTTTGAGGTAGATGAAGGGGCTAGGATTAAGGGTGAAGGGGGCTGGGGTGGGCTCTGCAGGGAGCACTGGGGACAGACTAGGTGTCATGTTACCCTGTTTGTTCCAGAGTTGGGGCTTCCCACAAAGTTCAGCTTGGAGTTCTCTATGCTGGGGATTTTTGGTGTTTATTAAATGCACATGAACAACCTGGCCCGGCCCTGAACTCAGCCCACGGCCACCTTCTAGCGCTCGGCCCTGCTCTTGCACTTGTTCCGAACCAGCCAGCCACATATTGCCACAGCAGGGTGTAACGAAGCGGGACTGTTCGTAATGTTTCCTCTGAATAGTGTGGGGGTGCCTCAGTTTCCCCTATGCAGTTCTTAAGTATCTAGGTAGTGGGGTGAGGATGTGTGATCATTGCAGAGCCCTAGAGGGCAGGTGTGTGCAGGGGTTTGGACACAGAGAATGGCCGATGCCCTGTTTCCTGGCAACTGATGGCCTGGGCCCTTCCCCCCTGCAAGGTGAGGGCTAAAGGGTTGGAGAACAAAGGAATCAGGTGCACTCCTGGCCCAGAAAAGGGACAAAGCCCAGAGGAGGAGGGGGTGGAGAGAGTTTCAGTTTGGGGCTGGCTGGAGACATGGAGTAAAGTGCAGACGTGGTTGTTGACCCCCAAAATGGACTCGGCTGAGGGGTCCTGTTCTCTGCACCTACAAGCTCTGTTTTAGCCCATGTTCCTGTCGTCTAATAAACCTTCTGTTTTACTGGCTGGCTGAGAGTCATGTCTGACTGCGAAGTCGGGGGGCAGGACCCTCTGGCTTCCCCAGGAGCCCCGCCTGAGCGGACTCGCTATGGGAAGTGCACGGAGGGGGAGAGGATGCTGAATGCTCTGAGGTCAGACCCAGGAAGGTGGAAGCTGTGTGAGCTGTGTGTCCTGAAGACAGGCTGCTCACAGAAAGGCGACTGCCCCAGAATACTGACTGGCTTCGTAGGGAGCAGTTCCAGAGCATCGCTCGGGGACTCCGTGACACAGGGCAGCCTGAAAAGCCCCTGAACTGGCTGGAGGAGCAGCCTCAAAATCCCTGGGATGCAGCCAGCCGCCAGCCCTGGGGCCTAAGCGTTCCCAGACCCTGCTTGTTCTCAGGTTGAGGGGGCTCCTTTCCCAGCCCCACTCTGCTACTGCAGTGGGAAGCACATGGCCTTGCGGGCCTGGTGCCCTGCTAGTTTTCTCTAACAAGGGGAGGGGAAGCCCTAGGGGCCCAGGCCAGAGGGGGTGGGGGTGCAAGGTTTGACCCAGCAGTCAGTGATGACAGCCCCTCCCTTGCTGCAGAGGATTGTTCCTACAGCCAGCATGTAACCTCCAGTGTTTCCCAGGAGGCCAATGTACAGGGTGAACCCCATGGCCTCCACCCCCAGGTAGTGCTACCCCCAGTTCAGGGATGCAGCTCCAAACAGGGAAAGCCTGCATTTGCAAGAGCCTGCACAGGCCTGAGTGAGCTGATGAGCACTCAGGGCACGACATGGACATGGGGCATTTTCACAGCAGGATCCGAGTCATGTCCTCGTCCATGCAGGGCTCTGGGTGCCAAGGGCTGGACGTGCTCAGCCAGATGCCCAGCACGCAGCCAAACCAAGCGCCAGCCATGCTGGGGTCAGTAACTCCCCAGCCCCAGGGGAGCAAGAGTCACAGGCCAGCAGATGGGCAGGGAAGGTGGCATGGGGGAGTTACAGAGGAAGGGCAGGGGAGGGCACAGCACAGGAGTGACCCTGCAACAAGCAATGCTGCAGCATTTTAAGGTCAGGCTTGACAAAGCCCTGTCTGGGATGATTTAAACTGGGAATTGGTCCTGCTTTGAGCAGGGGGTTGGACTAGATGACCTTCTGGGGTCCCTTCCAACCCTGATATTCTATGATTCTATGATTCTACCCCTGCCGAGCCAGTTAGGCTAGCAAAACCTGTGCATTAGGAAGTGCCCAACCCCCGCAGCACCCGGGACCTAGGAATCACCCTCCGCAGCAACAGGCAAAAGAGGCGGGCAGCCCTCCAGGCTGGGTCACGCTCAGATGGCGCTTGCCAGCTGGCACCATGGGCTCCTCACACAGCAGCCACACCGGGCTGAATCGTCCCCTTGGGAGTGGGGCCTCGGACAGAAGCGTCACCTGTCCCAGAGATCTCCCCAGCATCGGGGTGTTAGCAGGCCCCACGTGCTGCTGCCTTGGAGGGCTGGCAGATCCCTCCTGCTGAACCTCCAGGCAGTGAAGGGGAGTGACGGGGAATGGAAAGCATCCGCCCCCAACTCCCCTGCATTAGGCCTGCAGTGCTTCCTCCCTCCTCTCCGTCCCCACACGTCCCTCCACCCTATCTCCTCTGTCCGCTTTGGGGGTTAACTCTGCTCTTGCGGCTCCCTCCGCTCGCTGGGGGCTAGGCCAGGCCAACCAAGGGCGTGGGCTCCCCAGCAGCGCGGCAGGAGCAAGACTTCAGACACGACGGCTGAATGGCCGGTGTTAGCAGGCAGCTGCGTCTACCCAAGGACGCTCCAGGCCCGGCTGCCCTGCCCCTGGCCCGGCTGCCCTGCCCCTGGCCCGGCTGCCCTGCCCCTGGCCCAGGCTCACCCCCCAGGGGGTTTCCCTCCCCCCAGCCAGGTGACGTCTGTCAGAGTAAGACCAGGGCACCTCCTGAGGACACTTCTTACAGGGCCAGGCTCTGGCTTTGAGTGCCCCCTAGTGCATCACCCCACAAACTGCAGCCAGGAGCCCAGCTGGCAAGCCCTACTTTGGGGGCTGCCCCTCAGGCAGAAGCCCAAAGCAGGAACAAGACACCCCACTAGTCCCAGCAGGAAGATGTGGGAGGGGTTACGGATTCTCAGATGGGCTAGTCCAGCTCACCCCCTTCTCCTTGGGAGGCTAAGCAGAGTCGCTATTCTTCCCCACTCAGGCTACTCGGCCTAGGGCCAAGCTGTCACCCCCCCACATACACACACACAGCCCCGACCCACACACACACAAACGCACGACGCTGGGCCACATGACGCCAGTTCTACATTATGAAATTTTATTGCTGACATGCAGGAAGAGTTTTGATGTAGTACAAAAATATGTCTTTATACAAATTTTCTTCTTCATTTTTTACAATAGGATCCTTGTCTACAGCATGTCATATGTCTAATCTACTGAAACCAAACCCAGCAGCTCTCAAACCCTCCCCATGCACTGCCATCTTTTTCCAGTTTCTTTAATTTAAACATGTGATCATTCACTGGTGATTAGCCATTTGCAGGAATACTCAGTATTATACAACTTTGCAGAGTCCCCAGAATATTGCTTTAACTTTGGGAAAAAATGTAACATGAACAAGTTGCGAGCTAGACCGGGAGGACGGATGGGGGGGGGGGGACGGAGGTGTGACAATCCACACAGCGCTCCTGGGCTCCAGCCTGCTGTGAGAACTGTGGAGGGGAAGAGGAACTGGCAAGAATGGGCCGTCAGGCTATCGCCCCATGAGGCGGTGTGCAGTGTCCAGGTCTCGGAAAGTCCTTCCTGCACGGTGCAGGGCAAGCCCACAGGGAAGCCTGCCCGGCAGAGCTGTTATGTGGTGGTTGGCTGATATTTTTGAACAGCCGATGGCAGGGGGCGCCACATGCCAGCTCTCTTGCTGATGGCACTGAGGGGTAGTGGTACCACCCCGTCTGTAGCATCTTTGAACAAAATAAATAAGAGACTAAGACGACTTCAAGCTACTGGCTCATCCTGGCGAGCTCGGCGAGGCTGTTCTAGTCCCTGTTAGTGTTCATAAGTCTAACTTCCTGCACACTGTGAATCTGCTTCAGGGAGTTCGGAGGCAGAACATAATGCCCAAAGCTTACAATTAACCTTCCTGCCAAGGAATCTCAGTTCAGCCCCCGAGTGCATTAACAGGCAGAATCCACTGACAGAGGGCTGCAGATTTAAATACAACTGGGAACATTATCTAATGACATCTCCAGCCTTTAGGCAAGAGACGGCAACAAGCTACAAATAAATCCCACGACTCACTCCACGCTTGCGCTCACGGACGTAACGGGGGCGCGGAACAACTGGTGCTGGCGACGGGCCCTCAGCTGCTCTACTGGATATCCAGTGACGGGGGGCTCGGCCAGCGAGCACCTGTTCCAGGTACTTGGCAGATGTTGCTACTTCTCAGCACAAACTCCTGTATCTAGTGAGAAGTATTTCTGATTCGGCAACCCTGAGCCCAACCTGCGGCCCGCACAACTCCCACCTCCATGCCAGGGTCCAGGGATTGCCTGCTTCTCACATCTATTATTCCAGCATTTCCTTGCACCTGCCCAGCCAGCTCCCAGCTATCCACACCACTGCTTCACTATGTAGCTCCACTGAAATCAGATGGTTTCTTTGGTTACCACAACTAGGAAAGAGACCATTACATCACAGCTTATTCCTGTGAGTGCTGCGGGGCTCCAAGCTACGACTGGGAACAGTGTGTGGTCAGGTCTAGGGGAAAGACCGCATTTGAAAAGCAAAACTGGCTTCTGGGTTAATCAGAAGCCTGGATCGGGCAGCGTAGGCCACGGGATCTCTGGTGAGAACAGTTCTCTGGCAAGACAGGCATCCAGTTCACAAAATGAGGCTCAAATGATCTACCCTGTTCTCAACACAGCCCAATGCTTATTTAATGGCATTTGGTGGTGGAAGCTGGGATGTCCCTGTCCACGCTGACTCCCAATGGCTAGACCAGAGGAACAGCACCAGATTCGCATGTCAGGACCGGGATGGCAAGATAAACTAGAGAGCACATATAGCAGAGGCTTTAGCCAACTCTCCCTCTAATTCTACACAGATTATGCTGGGGAACTTTTTCACATTATAACTCATATATTATATCTGTACCACAATGAACGGTGAAAATGCTAACAGATTTAATGCAAATTTACTGCACCTTAGATAAGCTACTGAAAAACAGATTAAATCATATATTCTCGAGAAGCTAAAAGAATCCGTGAAAGGTGAGAGGGGAGTCAGGGCTAAGATGGGCTAAATAGGGTTCTGCAAAACCTCTGAATAAGCCTGGAAAGACTTTATAGACATTTGTAACGCTGGCCTGAAATGGTCATTGGCATCTCACCCTGGTTCTACTGCTCAGGAAGCAGGCTTCATTTCTTAGCTGTCTAAGGTAACCAGGATGTTAATATTCATATGAAGCTTATTAAAGGCCCAAAGTGCTGTTACTGAGACGCCAGACACCAGCCAGGATTAGACAAAATATATCCAACCTAGGTGTTGTGTTAAAAATAGAACGAAGGTTTCATGCAGATAAGGGGTGGGAGGTTTCAAGAAATTGTTACTTTCATGAAACTCAGATAAAATTAAGCTTATTCAAACCATATGGAGCAAATGCTACCAGCCAACTCTCCATACTGCACACTCAGCCATGGCACTTGCGCCAGCAAACCGATTTCACCCTTAGTAATCTTCTCTCTTCCCAGAGGCTTTGCTCGATCCAGAGAACAGCACAGTTAAAAAGACAGAGGTAGATTAAAAAGTCATGATTAAAAGCAGATTAGTCATCCAGGCTTGGATTTAAAAATGGGAGATTCCAGAAGATGCCAAGAGTTTGCTGCTTCCAAAACTAGCTTTTGAAAAAGTCTTCTCCCTCCAACAGAGCGAGCATGAGTGTGTCCCCCTCAACAGAGCTTGAAGGAGTTGCTACATTATTCTCTATCACAGGGCACTGGTATTGCTGTTGAGCTGTAGTCGCGACGTGAAAGGCAGACTGCAGGATGGTGCTTGTGCTGTTGGATGCGTGGGAAGCTATTTCCGAAGGTATCGCTGGGCCAGGATGGCAGCATCCAAAGGGTTCATGGGCTGGGCATCATGCCCCAGGCGCCTCACGGGTGGGATGTTCCCAAACTGCCGCTTCTGCAGGAAGCTCTTCGCCTCGTGCAGCGTGTTCTTCTCCTCAGCCAGGAGCAGCTGTTGCCTCATGTAATTCTCAAACTCGTACTGTGAGCATTCTTCGGTCACCTTCGCCTGCAGACAACACAGAGTGAGTCAGAGCTGTGGGACTGCCAGTCCCGTGGCAAAGCACGCTTGTGTGCAGCCAGGCGGTGTGAGCCCCTGAGGCCTAGCAGACAAGCACTCTCTAGCCCTGGCACTCACAGTGCATCTATTCGCCTTCACCAATACCCATCTTAGATAGTCCTGAGCTACCAACTAAAGCATGCTGGCCTCTGGGCATCCTGTCTACTAACACAGACACGTGCAGGGTTCCCATGCAGTCGCCACCAGGGAAAGGTAGGAATGGGGCACTCATGAGCTGTCCTGCCCACTCAGAGCGGGCATCTCATCCCAGAGCTGCCAGCTACACTTGATCTGGGACTTTGCCAGGGAGTAGTTTGACCACGACTCTGCCACTCTTACGGTGAGCCCAGCGAGGTGAGTGGGCCAAGTGGCAGCCAGTTTCCCCAACTGGAAAACCCGGAGCGCAGCCCGGGCTGGTTAGCGTGGAGCGGCACGAAGGCTCTAAGGGGCATGCCGGTGCAGCGAGGTCACCAGCCATCGCTTCCCACACAAATGCACTGGCGAAGAGAACAGGATGTTTATTTGCTCTGCAGAATGCACAGAGGTAGTGCGGCTGCCACTTCCTGGTTCTCCCCGCATAGAAGCGGCAACTCTGGGGAGTTCGTTGACACGTGGAAAGTTCAAGCCCAATTGTTAAACAGAAAAGCTAAGAGACCAGCATAGTATGTGCTAGCTGGTACTGCCGGCTGCTTCCTCTGCATAGCCCTGCTGTCATTACCCTGTTGGAAGGCATCAAACAGGGCAAGTACATCTAGGGTAACTGACCACCCCTACAGCAGGGGTAGTCAATTATTTGTTGCCAGGGTCCAAATTTCTTGGTATACTCCAGGTCCAGATCCCAGAGAAAATAATAATAATAATGATGGATGATGATGATGATGATGATGATGATAATAATAATAAGTAAATAAAAAATGTCAGGGTCCGTTCAAAAGTATCTGGCGGCCTGGATTTGGCCCAGTCCACCTACTGACTACCCCGACCAGTGCCACTGTTACAGACGGAGATTGGAGAGCTAACGCAACCTTCTGCATTGTGATTCCAGCAATGCTCCCCTCCCTGTTTAGGGGGCGTGCGGTGGAGGGCAAGGGTCCTCCTGACAAGAAGACACAAGGAAAGTGAAGGGACAAGAGAAAGTGGGAGTTGAGGAGAAAGGCAACTGAAGGGGAAGTGTGCTGAGGCCTGGGGGAAAGGAGCTGGCTGTCAGAGCAGGAACAAATTCTCCTATGTGCCCACTCGGCAGGACAGCTGGTTCTCTGCCCACCACAATCAAATCCTCCCTATATCTCAACACCGTGTGAAATAAGCTCACCACCACGCTACATTCTTACCTCTTGTGGGGTTTCTGGGTTAGTCACCTGGTCATCAATATCAGGTACCACTTGCAAAGGGCCACTTAGTGAGGACATGGACTGCCTGGGGCGTGGAGAACACAGTGTATTAGCAATTTATGGCACAGACACACCAGAGTCATGAAACACACAGACACGGTACATCCCACCTGCCATGGAGCGCCTCAGTGCAGTCACTGCAGCTCCAGCCAACCAGGCATCTCTAGTGCCTCGCAGACCACAGCCAAGGAAGACGCTACTTCACACTCTTGGTTTTTGCCAGTGCTCTAAGCAGGATGTGGCACTCTTACCACCTTGTTTAGGCAGAAATGAAAATAGCCCGTGCTCCAAAACCTGCTGCGCCTGACTGCTGACCCACCGGGTGTCCACTCCAGCTCCAGGCTTAGGGGCACTTCGCAGCAGAGACTCTGCATTGTGCAGCTGGGGAGTCACATGGGGGTAATTCGAATGAATTGCTGGGGGAGGGGGGGGAGAGAAGAGAGAAGAGGCAGGGACTGTTGCTGGAATGGGCCCTTGGCTAGGGGCTGAGACAGAGGAGCTTCCTCCTGCTCAGTACGTGCATAGTTCTAGAGTCAGATTTATCCTTAAATGGCATCCCTGTCCCCCCATGATTACATACTCTAGTTTAGAACAAACATCTAACCCGTACCCTTTTCCAGGGCTCATGCCTGGTTTTACTTAGTTGGACTTCAGATTGCTGGTTACAATCTGTGGGCCGCCAAAGTCTCAATGGCAACATATTCCTGTTGCACAAGCGAGGTACACCTGACCCCCAGGAAGCACAAACTCCCCATTCTTCTGAAGCTTGGAGCACTCACCACGATGCTATGATGGAGCAGAGGGATTCCAGTACTTCGGAGGCTGTGAGACGCTGCTGCGGATCCAACACCAGCAGTTTTCGGATCAAGCACACAGTGTTTTCAGAAACCCGCCCATCTCTGCCAGAGAAACATGCCGTCAGAGCAAGACAAAGGCCATGATGGTTACACAGCCCAGAGATTGCTGAATGTGGGAGGAATAGCTGGGGGCTGGTGTGGGGCAGTGGATGGGAGAGCAGGGCAGTGGACAGGAGAGCAGGGGCTGTGCTCTGATTCACCAGAGCTCAAAATTAACTACTGGGTTTGATTTCCTTCCATTTTATTTCTATGTGTTTCCTTGTTCAAGCTGGGGACAGCAGTGCTAGGGCCTTGCTCACATTTCGAACAAGGTGTCAGAGTACAGTTCCTGCATCCTTGTAGACCACTGTATGCTGGGACACTTGCACCCAGCACCACTGACCCCCAGCGCCTTTCGCTAGCTGAAGCTCCCACAGCCACTGTTACACGTGCACTAAGGGCTGGGAGCACCAGGGGCTGGGTCACTCACTCAGGGATGGTGTACTCGGCAGCCTTGATTTTGCGGAAGAGCTCTTGAGGTATGCTGTCATAGAAGGGAAACTGGCCGTACAGCATGGTGAAGAGCACCACGCCCAGTGCCCACATATCGCTAGGTTTCCCACGATATGGCCGACCTGGAGAGAGGAAGGGACAAAAGCAGGTCACGCGATGCTGCGACCTCGGTGTCTCATTCAGTGTGGCACAGCACAGGAACTGTCTCCCAAGCAAGTTCTTCTTTCAGAATTAGATCAGCATGGGGAGAACCCTTTGGATCCTGAGCTAGCCAGCCACCTTTCAAAGGAGTGTCCATTAAGACAATGCATGCAGTGTGCATGTGAACTCCTCTCTGCAGGACACACACTGATGGGTAAGAAGTCAAGCTGCTCTCTAGCTGAAGCCTTCTCCCATCTGTGGGGAAAAGTTATTTACCACAGGATCTTGAGATTACATTACATTTTCAAGTTCTCATGGCCTGACACCGTGCAGCACTTCACAGGAGCTTGGGATGTGGCCTATCCTGTTCTCTAAAGCTGCAGGTTCATATTCTGGTACTGCTCATGCAGCCCTTCCTTTGCCCGGAAGCAGACAGAATGAGTATCTTGAACCCATCTGGGGTTCCTCTAAAGTCCTGTCTCCTCTACATCCACACCAGGGATGGCCTTTGGGGGCATTTCTTTTGTTCCCCACTCCACTGCCATGCACTGATGATCAGTGTCCACCACACCAGGTGCTGCAAGTGTTGGGCAAAGTACTCTTGGGTGTGTTTTGCTCCAACTCGGGTTCATAAGGTTCAGAGGAATTTGATTGTTGGCAATAGTGAAACGACAGAAGACTAAAGATCCCTGCAATGAGAAGCGGGGGTGGGGGGCTGGGAAAAGAGTCTGGAAAAACATCCACATCAGGTCAGCACCAATCTGAAAGCTACAGGCCCTATCGCCTGGCTGTATAGGACACATCACCATTCATGTGGAGGTGCAGACTCCCAAGCTTGTCACATATGGCTCTGATGCACCCAACTGAGCTGACATGCCTCAGCCCTTAGGTGAGATCTGAAATAGTTGGTTGCTGAAGTCTGACATTACGAGGCACAGCTCATAGAACCTCTCCCCCATGCCTCAGCATCCTGGGAACCCTCCACTGCAGCCCCCATGGCTCTCTGGAATCCGCTAGAGGGAACTGCTGCTTTAGAATCCCTGCAGTCACCTCATCAATCAAGCACGTAAGAGCTTGCAGGAGGTTGAACATTAAGCTCCTGTTGCTGTACCACAGCACAGGATTAAGGGAACGACTTCCGCTGAGTCACCAGTGAGTCACCGCTGCAGCATTCCCTATCGGTACTAATTATTCTTTGCTTTGTGCAACTCAAGAGGCACCTCACCCCCCTCCTTGCTTGCCGACTTCTCCTGCAGTGACATTTTGTCAGCCATGAAATTCAGCCCATCTCTTAGCAGGAGACAGCTCCTTTGAGAGCCCTAAAACAAGGAGTAATCATCCCTGTGTCTTTAGCTCCCCCTCACCCAGGAATATTAGACATGCAGACAGAGGGAGGCTCCACCACACCAAGAACAGTCTCTTAGAAACTAAATGAACATCTAGTTTGGAAGGAAAATCTGATGGCCTTGGGTCTTGTCTGCTGCCAGGCTCAGAGGATACTGTGGCTAAGGACTGAGTGGTTCCCGAGCTGCATTCTTACTGCAGGCTCCAGCCTGAGTCTCCTGGGTGTGTAGAGCCCAGGCGTGGAAGGGTTACACACACCCTTCCCTTTCACAGGACGGGCTCGGAAGGTGCTCATGCCAGAGGGATGCATCCCAGAACCACAGAGCGCTTTTGCCTGGGTAGGTCTGCCATCGGTGCCTCAGCTATGGGCTGTCCCAATATACAAGGCTTTATCCTGCAAGGCCCTTAGCATCCTCTATTCCAGGGAAGTCAGTGTGACTGGAGGGTGCCCAGAACCTTGCAGGGCTGGACCTACAGATGTGTCATCCTCAAATTTGGCAACAAGGGAGATTTTAGAAAAGCAAAGAAATGCTCCCAATAGCACTATGCAGCCACGAGTGGCAAGGTCAGGCATGGCCTGGGCCCAGACCGGATTACTGCAGAACCCCACTGATGAGTGAGGAGAAGCCCCAGCTTGGTAAAGCAGGAGGGCTGGAGACAGCAGCAGGGAGTTCCAAGCAACCTCCATCACAAAGAGCAGCCAGTTTTGCTCAGACTGCCCCAGTGCCCTGAAATGTACTTAACTCACCCCACCCACTTGGGCACAGGAGCTCACAATACCTCGAGAAGCAGGAGAGACCTTACAGGCCTGCACAGCTCTCAGCAGGTTCCTGCCTGCGATTCTCTCTGCACAGAGGCCCTGGGCATTTGCTGGCTTAGGACAGATACTGTGTAACATGGAGCCATGGGGCTTTGCCTTCCGGAGGCTCACTGGGCTCCTCTGTACCAGGCATTGAGGGGAGAGGATAAGATGAACAAAATTAAAAATTTGCCCACCTTTCCCCTGTCCCCCCATCGATCTCTGTACTCGCCCGCAATTGAGTCAAGCAGCAGCCAGGCATGTAGCTAGTCACTACACTCTAGTGCTAAGCTCCACGGCAAATGATGCCCCTGGATTACAGCGGACCAAACAACGCAGGGCTCACTTCTCACATGCTGGCCTGCTACAATGCTAGAGATCTCAGATGTCGCATAAGATAATGACAGGGCCTTAAAACAGACCCTGGAAGGAAGCAGATCAAATGGCCCAGGGATTTCCAGAAGCTGGCTGTATCTCAGGATCAGGGCCTGGACACAGGCAGTGAGGCACCCATGGGAAGCAGACACTCCAGAGAGCTCTCCAATTTCCACCTCACGGCTGTGTGGATTTGTCTCTTCCCCCACCCACGCAGGATGAAGCCAGGGAGAAGAGACTTAAGCCTTGCAGGCAGGACTAAGAGGTGCCTGCCGACAGGAAGAACACAGACCACGGGGAGAGACAGAGAGGGGAGCCTGTGTCTGCAGGTTTTGCTGCCTCCTGGAACATAAAAAGCCATTTGTATTGATACTTTAAGAGGGGTCCACCAGAGTCCGCAGACCAAGGGAGGTCTCCTAGCAGAAACAGGCAGGTGCCAAAACACACAGAAGTCAAGCTCTCTCAGGGTAGTTGGCAAACACCAGCTTGAGCCAGGCCTTGAACGAGCCAGGGCTGACTCCTAAGCCTTTCAGAAGCAACACTGAACGTCCCGGCTCACTAAGCCCCGTTCTCTCTAAGCACAAACAGCTCAGCTGTAGCGGCACAGACTTGGGATTCCAGCTGGACACGCTGCGATGCACCAGGTACCCTAAACGCTCTAAAGTCGCAGATCACTAGGTACTGGCAGTGCAGTCACTGCCTAGTCAAGCACAACCACCACCTCCTAAGCTGCTGCCGGTTCAGAGGCCGGGACGTTGTCAGAGTCCCTTACCCAGCACAAAGTGCCCACGGGATCTTTAGTTTCCACCAGGGCAGCCCCTGGAGACTAAGCAAAAGGGAGCTGTGTAACATCAAACAGCACAGCCTGGGGCGAGTGCTACTCCTACGGTGTCAGAACTGACTTAGCCCTGGTTCTTGTGTGGGGTGTGCACCCATCACCCAGCTAAGCTGCACAGATCCCTCGTGGGACAGAATTAAGACTGAGAGCACAAGAGCTTGTCTATACATGGAATTCATCAGGGTTCCTGACCAACTCCATGTGTGGACATGCTGATTTCAGAGTCAGAGAGCATTGTTCCAGTGTAGCTTAACCCAAGAATTACAAACACTCTTCCCTTCCCCTCCCAGTGGAAAACAGACTAGCTCTCATATTAGTGGGTAAGAGGATCTTAGAGGTATGTTACATCTGGGAACAAGGACTAGGCGGAGTTCTCTTCCAGGAACAAGAGCAGCATACAGATAAAACAAAGCTGACTACACAGGCAGGGGCTGTGAACTCCCACTGAGGAAGGAAAGGGATTGCCTACCACTGAGAACGTCTGGGCTGATGTAGGCGGGGCTCCCTCGCTGATCCTTCAACAGGTCGTCTTCGCTCACTAGGTGCTTTCCAAGACAGAAGTTTGTTATGGTTATTCGGTGAGTCCTGGGGAGGATTACAAGGCATTGGAGAGCCAGGTCAGGAGCCAGACAGCGTTGATTCCCTTGGTTTACACTAAGGCAGAAACAACTATACTTCTTTGCAGGAAGTCAGTAAAACGCCAAGCAAAGGCTAGCTTTACACTGGCAGCCGTGGTTATAAACCCAGCCCATTCTGAAGGAGAGCCGTTCTAAATATGCCAAAACAGGACTTGGCAACATATTTGCAAGAGGCAAAGTGCCCAGCTGGACCTCTGTGTTGGGCTTTAAAATCTCTGGTTTCAGAGTAGCAGCCGTGTTAGTCTGTATTCGCAAAAAGAAAAGGAGAACTTGTGGCACCTTAGAGACTAACCAATTTATTTGAGCATAAGCTTTTGTGAGCTACAGCTCACATGCATCCGATGAAGTGAGCTGTAGCTCACGAAAGCTTATGCTCAAATAAATTGGTTAGTCTCTAAGGTGCCACAAGTCCTCCTTTTCTTCTTTTTAAAATCTCTGCCACCTCTTGTGAGCAGTAAGAAATGGCAGCGCTCTCATTTGAGAAGCTGACCCTCTTTCCCCCCACCTCCCCATCATTCCACAGACCCATCTCCAAACAAGCTCTACACTGCACCAGGGTTTCACAGCACACAACCAGGCATTCATGGATACTCTTTCCATGAAAGTACCCAGTGTACAGGCAATGGTTAATCAATAACTAGGGGTTTCTTTAGGGATAACTGTTTCTAGGTAAAGAGGATAAGAACTTTAGATATACACATTTTTCACACTAAAATACCCTTGTTTCTACAGGATTTCCTGATCTGATTTAAGAAATTCTTTCAGAGTTAAGCTCATTATGAAATTAATTACCTCCATGTTACTTTCAATAGTCACTTGAACAATCTAAGAATCTTAACATAAAACTCAAAGGATAGAGGCCAAAGCCACTGTCTGGAAATGACACTATTATACCCTGGGAAAAAGAAAAGGAGTACTCGTGGCACCTTAGAGTCTAAACACCGAGCCTTTTACAGCGCTAGCAAAGCTTGGATCTGCCATCTTTCCACAGCGTGTCTCTTGATATTCCACTTTCAGTCTCTCTTGACAATAGTCTAATGGGAGTCTCTTGAACATCAGTCTTGTTTCTTAAATAAAAGTAATGAGGAAACTCCCCATTGCCAGCCCACACTTGATTTTGTTTGATTCTTCTAATATTTCATGGATAATTTTGACTGACTTAATCCAGAAATATTAGAAGAATCAAACAAAATCAAGTGTGGGCTGGCAATGGGGAGTTTCCTCATTACTTTTATTTAAGAAACAAGACTGATGTTCAAGAGACTCCCATTAGACTATTGTCAAGAGAGACTGAAAGTGGAATATCAAGAGACACGCTGTGGAAAGATGGCAGATCCAAGCTTTGCTAGCGCTGTAAAAGGCTCGGTGTTTAGACTGACACAAAGATGTTCAGGGTTGCTTGGCTTTCTTTAGGCACTGAAATCTGATCTGATTTGCAAATGTAGAATCAAGCTGCTGCACTGGCTACTTTGGGGGTGGCTTGAGCTAGCCAGAGGTTTTCATGCAGGGATCTGTTTCCCAGGTGACAACGGCTGCAGTATTTTCATTAACCTAGGAACGTGATGCCTGTGGTCTGGATTTTATCAAGCAATAGTCAGCCAACTCCACTGCTGCAGCCAACAGAGAAAACATGGGTTTCTACAACAGGCATCTTTCGGTGCCAGAGAACATTTCTGATCAGCCCAAATCACTGGCCCTCTCCACAGCAAGCTACTCAAAAGCTTACCTTCCTGCCCAGTTTCAACGGCTCATTGCTGTAGAAGATTCAGTGAGTTTCTCTCTCTTCAGTTAATGGCATTCTTGCCATAAAACTCATTGTTTTTGACAAGAGTAAACCTAGCATATATTTGCTAAAACAGTTCTTTATAGCCAAGCATCTTGGTGTCACTTCAAATGTCTTTCCCTTCTTGCTAGTAAGGGATGCATGTGCGCAAACCTGACTATGGTTTGGTGCCGCTCGCGCCCCCCCGCGGCAGCAGCATGTGACATTTGGAGCAAGGAGCGAGTTCTGCAAGGACCCCTACAGAAGTCTCATTTTGCCTCTTTCCAGCAACCAAATGAGTTAAACAGAAAGCTTATCCTGCAGCTGTGATCATTAAACACAATACAGGGAATGCAGCTCCTTGCACTGAAAGCCACCAACCGTTGCAGGGGAACAACTGAATTCAGTCAGGGAAGGTAAAGACTTTTCTGTTTGTGTTCAAATAGGAATTGGGGGCTGAGTAGGCTCGTACACGCAGCCAGCATGTGTCTAGAGATTCTGCATGGGAGCAGAAGGCTGGTATTGGGAGAGCTGAGCATAAGACTTTAGATTCCCACAACTTCTCTCTGATCACACCACCCAACAAGAAAACCAGACAGCACCAAATCACCGTCCAGTGAATCAGACCAGCTGCAGGGAAAGATGGATAAGAAATGTGCCCTCTTGGCCTCTAGCTCAGGGTACAACAGTAGAAGAAATGTGCAAGTGCAGTACGTGTCATTCCTGAAACTGCTTGATATAGAACTTCCATCTAACAATCAGCGGTTCAGTAACACACTGACTGCCCAGGCCCCCATAGCCCCAACATGAACTACTGAGACTATGACCACTATTTGCACCCCAAATCAAAGCTCTAGAAATCTGAAACTGGATAAAAGACATTAATTCTGTGCACTTCTGGAAAGTACCTCCAAGGCACGATGCAGGAGACATGGATGGCCAAAGACACATGAAGCTCTAAGAAGAAAATTCTACATGTGGACATTGGAAGCAAGATAGGGACAACACAGTAGCAAGGCAACATAAGATTAGTCTACCAAAATACTCTTAAACAGCCTTCACAAAGCTAATGGAAGCACATGCAGAAGTGATGCTCAATGAGTGCCCATTTCCCTGACAAAGTTTGGATATAAGTGAGCGTCTGAAATGCTCCACAGCTTGGACGCTGACCACAATATAGACTATGCAGATGAACTATTGTACGAAGGTGCTGCCATGGGGTAATGAGAAGAGAAGTGGAATAGAAAAGCAGTGTAATCTGAATCAAGTGGAAACACATTCCCCTGGCATCTTGCCAATTCTGGTGAAAGTTGTGACTGATTAAGCTATTTTAAAACACTGTCACTAAAATTTTGAACTCTAAAAGTTACTGTGAAAATCACATCAGCTTAGTAAAGTGGTAACTCAACAACTTAGATGGCCATTTTACTTTAAACATGTGCATTTTAAACACTGAATGTTGAACTAATAAGTTCAATGAGGTATTTTAAGTAATGGAGCTCATGTTCTGGGAGGACATGTGTGGCTAAAAACGATGAGAGACTAAGAGCAGAAAGAACATGAATGTTTCTTCAAGTCAATTTATGTTTTGATAGGAATACCCTAACACTGATGCACAAAGGGAAATTCTTAAAAGGCTTGAGAAGTCACCAGCTAAGTTTGTCTTGTTAAGACAAAACTAGATTTTTGGGACAACTAAAGAAAGACCAACAAGGCCGACTGTACGTCGGGATAAAGCAGCATGCTGTGTTAGATACTACTATAGGATTGCAGCATTCAGAACTGAGCCACTGGTTGCTCAATTAAAGTCCAGTTTTGAATGAGTGTCAGAAAACAAGATTAACTCAAAAGATCCTCCACGTTCTTTTGGCAGACTTTAAGCTTTACTTGGTTACTGAGTCACTGGTGACCAGCTCTTACAGTTTAACTGCAGAGAAATGATGGCTTTATTCCCTCAAGGCAGTCAATCCCATTCCAACAGGACTGGGAGAGAGAAATAAACGAAGATTTGCATCAGCGCCATTTGGTTTGAATGAGTCACGCTTCAGTTATGAGCATTTTGGCTGATGCTCTGTTTTCTTCTTTTCTAGGAACTTGGGTTGCACCTCCTACCCATAAAAATGAAGGGAAGCTGTGCCAACCTCCCTGGAACAGGAGAGTTCACTTTCTCCAGAGAAGGGGAACATACCTCGGTACTCAGATATTTCAGGCTGGGCAGCCCCTGTTTTTATTTTCCAAATATAACTTAAGGACCAGATCCTGCCCTCTGAGGTATGCACACTTAGCGCACAATGGCTCCAAGACAGAAAATTTTGCTGTTTGGCCAGTGGAAGAGAAATTGAAAGCCTAACTGAAATAAGTTATCAGAAGTAATTAACTCCTGGCTGATTTCCACAAAAACAAGGGCCCCATTCTGCCTTCTTTACACCCATCCAATCCCACTGTCTTCAATGGAGTAACTCAGGTGCAAATGAGGGCAGAATCAGGTCCCAGAGTTTAAGCAACTTCAAACCAGTTGTGAAAGAAGCAGCAGCAAAATGCAACTGAAGCTGAAAAGGGAGTCAGCACGACAACAGAATGAAGGCAGGTCCTGTCACAAGGCAACAGGCTAGGAGCACCCATCCTGCAAGGAAAAATGAGGAAGAGCAAACAGGTGCCTGATGTCAAATACAACTTGGGGGAGAGACAGAAGAGTCATCTTAGCCAGTGTAGAACTGGCTGAACACAGATTTTTAAAAGGACCACTCAGAAGGCTCCTAGGCTGAATATAGAGTGTGGTGCTAGTGAGAAATGTGACCATGTAAATATGGAACCAATTTCTAGCTCCCTACACATCTTGGGATCTGACTGCACTTTACTGACTACGCTTTTACTCCCATTAGCCCTGCAGAACCAACAGGATTCTATTCTGCCTTGTGCAACCCAACTACAGAATCTTTGTTACTAGTGATGAGGTAAGAGGCATTAAAGTTGCATTTTCAGACTGAGGCAGAATTTGGTGTCAGTTACCAAAAAATCATCTGATTTGTAAACCGAGCAAGTTTTTGCCCTGTAAATCAAACAATGAAAACCTGCAAAGTAAATGTAAAATTGACTGCAGATTATAACTGCTCTTTAAGGGGGAATCTTGCATTAATACAATGCTTTTTATATCCTGCTGTAGCCTAGGCCTGCACTAATCTATAATGAGGAGTGGATCTTATAAAGCTAGTTTGATCTGAGCTATATCTAACATGAATAATCCCAGGAGAGTTACAGTTTAGTATCCCATACATCCCAACCCCCACAAAAACCCAGGCACTTTAGACTTGTCACACCATCATCTCTTTTCTATGCTAACTTGCATTTTGTCTTTACTAGTAAAATCCCAGGAAGACAGACAATAACTACTAGCTTACAGGTAAAGCCAGCATCTGTTCCCTTCTCTCTTCAATGGCCTACCGAGATAAACTCCATTTCCCAATCCAGTCCCTACCCACTCTCCAGCCTGCAGAAAGGAAGCTGTTTAGAGCTTAAGGCCAGAAGACTGATGCGATAGTCTGGCCTCCTATCCAGCACAGGCCATCAAACACCACCCGCACACTTATGTTCTCCTTGCTATATACTTTTTCTTTCATAGATTTGTAGAGTTTAAGGCCAGAAAAGACATTAGGATCATCTAGTCCGACTTTGTCTTAACACTGGCCATAGGTTATTCAAAGGTTTTATCCTGCCTTCTATAAAGAATGAAAAAAACCCTTAATTGTTTGGCAGTAAGGATGAGATTTTCATTGACTTTGCTCAGGAAGCCTCAGAATTAGTAGAGGCTGATTACCCATTTGAATTAGAAACTGAAAACTGATCTGCAATAACTCTGCCATGTGTATTAGCAGCCTCCAATGTAAAAGCTAAGAATGGAAATTTCAGGCTCAAGTCCATCTAGAATTAGGGTATGAAATTCAATCTGGATTATTTGTTTACAAAGTCAAGTTAGACAACTTTTGTTCCCTCAAGCCTCTCACAAACTGTACTTCAAAGGCACTGCCATCAAGATGCAACTGATGGACAGGGACCTGCAATGTAATAATTTAGGAACACTGTATGTGACCTGGTCAGAGAGATTAAGTTATTATAGATTGGTTACTCTCCTGTCTGAATGCATGGATCTAGTTTAACAAGGGGCTGTGGGAAAAGCAAGCAGGAAAACAACTAGCTATAAATAATCAGCCTCCCAGTAAGGGTTAAGGGGCAAAATTACAGGACAATGGCCTACTTCTGGGCCTGAGTGACAGCTCTTTCTGCCAATGCTGGGAACAAAGAAATCAAAGGACACCGAAAAGCCTCTGTCAGGAGAGGAAGTGGGGTCAATTGCCAAGGGCTGTTCCTGGTAAGAACAAAGACAGGTCCTGTGAGAGTTGTGGGAGTGTCAGAGAAGTTGGGGAATGGGGAACTCTGAGGAAGAAGATGTGGGCATGCCTATAGACTAGTTAATGTTTTCAGATATTTTCTTTTATACGCTTTTGTTCGAAACCAGGGTTCAGGCAACCTTTCAGAAGCGGTGTGCCAAATCTTCATTTATTCACTTTAATTTAAGGTTTCACACACCAGTAATACATTTTAACGTTTTTTAGAAGCTCTCTCTAAGTCTATATATTATATAACTAAACTATTGTCGAATGTAAAGTAAACAAGGTTTTTAAAATGTTTAAGAAGCTTCATTTAAAATTAAATTAAAATGCTGATCTTACGCCACCGGCCCGCTCAGCCCGCTGCCAGCCTGGGGTTCCGTTCACCTAGGCCGGCGGCCAGAACCCCAGACTGGCAAGGGACTGAGCGGGGCCTGCAGCCGGGACCCTGGCTGGCAAGGGGCCAGCAGCCAGAACCCCAGACCGGCAGTGGACTGAGCGGGGCCGGTGGCCAGGACCCCAGACCGGCAGTGGACTGAGCAGCTCAGCCCGCTGCCTGTCTGGGGTTTCGTCTGCCAGCTCCTGCCAGCCAGGGTCCCGGCTGCCAGCCCCACTCAGCCCGCTACTGGTCCGGGATCCCGGCCCTGCCCACATATAGTGGGTACCTACCTTCTCCCTGGTTCTAACCCATTCTCTTCCTCTCTCTCTCTGCACGGAGCTGAGCGTGGGAGTGCACTGAGCACAGTGCTGGGGGTGAAAGAGCAGACTGGGGGTTGGGGTGTAGGGTCTGGCCAGGAGCTAGAATGAGGGAGGGGGCTCAGGGTTGGGGCCGGAGATTTGGGGGTGTAATGCTTACCTGGGCAACTCCCATTTGGTGCGAGGAGTGCAGGTGGGAATGTGGGGGGGTGGGGTGTAGGAGCTCCCGCTTGATGCTCAGGGTGGGGGTGGGAATGTGGGGAGTGCAAGAGTCAAGACATGGGGTGTGTAGGGGGGCTGGGTATGTGAGGGGGGTGCAGGAGAGTCAGGGCAGAGGGCTGGGGGCATGTGAGTGGGGTGCAGGAGTCAGGACAAAGGGTTGGGGGGCTGGAGTCAGGGCTGGGTGTGTGTGAGGGGGGTGCTGGGATCAGGGCAGAGGGCTGGGGTCGTGGGAGTGCTCCCAGCCCCCTGCCCAGAGCAGCTCAAGGCAGGGGGCTGGAGGGGATATGCCTCGATTCCACCCCCCTACCCCAAAGCCCTGTCCCCACCTCGTCTCCGCCTCCTCCCCAGAGCAGCGAGCATGCTGGGACTCCGCTTTGCTTCTCCCCCTCCTTCCCAAGGGCCATCAGCTGATCAGCAGCCGGGAGGGAGGAGGAGGAGGGGCAAGAACCCAGGCAGGATTTTTAATGGCACGGTGTTGCCTGCCGGGGTCCCAGCCTGGGTTCGGCAGCGGGCTGAGCAGGGCCAGTGGCTGGGACCCGGCAGGCAGAAGCGTGCCATTAAAAATCAGCTCGCGTGCCATCTTTGACACGCGTGCCATAGGTTGCCAACCCCTGTTCTAAACAAACTACCTTGCTTTAAGAAGGCTGTCTGATCATGACTCCCAGAGGGAGCAGAACTGCAGGCACTGCACCTGCTGAGGTAATCACACGGGATCAGAGGACAGTGGCCCCAGGGGCCTGGTCTCAAGAGTGGGAGAACAGCAGGACTCCATCTGGAGACAGAACAGCCCAAGGCCTGGGAGGAATCATAGAATCATAGAATATCAGGGTTGGAAGGGACCCCAGAAGGTCATCTAGTCCAACCCCCTGCTCAAAGCAGGACCAATTCCCAGTTAAATCATCCCAGCCAGGGCTTTGTCAAGCCTGACCTTAAAAACCTCTAAGGAAGGAGATTCTACCACCTCCCTAGGTAACGCATTCCAGTGTTTCACCACCCTCTTAGTGAAAAAGTTTTTCCTAATATCCAATCTAAACCTCCCCCACTGCAACTTGAGACCATTACTCCTCGTTCTGTCATCTGCTACCATTGAGAACAGTCTAGAGCCATCCTCTTTGGAACCCCCTTTCAGGTAGTTGAAAGCAGCTATCAAATCCCCCCTCATTCTTTTCTTCTGCAGACTAAACAATCCCAGCTCCCTCAGCCTCTCCTCATAACTCATGTGTTCCAGTCCCCTAATCATTTTTGTTGCCCTTCGCTGGACTCTCTCCAATTTATCCACATCCTTCTTGAAGTGTGGGGCCCAAAACTGGACACAGTACTCCAGATGAGGCCTCACCAATGTCGAATAGAGGGGAACGATCACGTCCCTCGATCTGCTCGCTATGCCCCTACTTATACATCCCAAAATGCCATTGGCCTTCTTGGCAACAAGGGCACACTGCTGACTCATATCCAGCTTCTCGTCCACTGTCACCCCTAGGTCCTAGGAGATGCACTTCAAGAGACCAGGAAGGGTAAAAGCTGCAGTTTGCCTATCATTGTCACAATTCCCAGGCTCTGAGGGCAAGATCCAGTCACAGGAGTAATGCTCAGTTCTTACACAGGGACTTTCATCCGCAAATCTCAAAGCATGTGACAAACATTAAAACTCAACACTGCCAATTGGCGTCATCCACATTATACAGGTGGGCAAACTGAGGCCCTGCTCAGTAGCAGAGCTGAGACTAGAACTCAAGAGTCTGCATGCCCGACCTCTAGACCACAGGCTAACCGCTTGGTGTGGGCAGTGGAAGTACATTGGGGGGAACTGAGATTGGTTGGCTCTGCTCACTTTTGGGGGACCTCTAAGAACAGAATTTTGGCAGGGCAGGGGACAACAGACAAAAGATTAAACTGTTCCTTTCCTCTCACCATCTCTGGAATAGCAGCCATGTGTGAACTTAATGATCTGCACACCTCTGTAACCCATGAAGGAGACGTCTGCTAGAAAGGAAATCCCTTAAGGAAGCACCACAAAACAGATGCAAAAAGAAGGAATGACTTACCTTTTGTTTAGCACCATGTTTCCTAGTTTCAAGTCTCTGTGCACAATATTTTTCTGTAAGACAGATTCCATATTAGATCAGATGATGATATATGAACACAAGCATCCTTAGAATGAGTTCAATTCTGGCCCCAGCACTCAGAGGATACAAGCACTAATCCTATTTTAGAGACTGCATCATACTCTGACTAGAAGAATATTAGAGGCAAACACTCACACTTCACCTGTTGAATTTGTTATTGTGATATACAATCCAAGAGCTATTCCTGCACACAAGCAGCCTATGGAAGGTAAAGCCGACAATGCAGAGATAACAGCTGGATCCGTCTACGTTCAAAATAGCAACGTACATGTCTGCAAACACCGCCGAGGCCCCGTTTGGTACTTTTCACTTGGTTCTGGGGGCCAACAGCCATAAAGAAGGCTGCCTACACCCAAATAATACAACGCTAACAGTCAGATGTCTCGGGCCCTACATCTAATGAGCTTGGTGACACCCCAACGAAATTCAAAGTGTTAATTTGCCACTGAGGGTGTATCCAGTGCTCTAGCCCTGCTCTGTCTGCTCCACCCTTGTTGCCAGGGTTCAAAACCGCAGTATACGAATCCTGCTAACTCAGGCCTGCTGCACGGCACATCCGACTGCAGCTGCTGGGTCTGAGCCGCGGGCTGCCCAGCCCCGGCAATGCCCCTTTCGACTGAGAGATTCTTCTGAATGTGCATGTTTATTAGCTCACTGGCAAGGCTCTGCTAAGGGAGGCCGGATGTCACTTTTTACAGCGTAACAAGTCAGAAACCTCAGTGGAATCTATTTTTATAGCACAGTAATTTCCAGCTCATTGATCTCAAACTAGCAGCACAGGGTTTTTATCTCAGGATCAATTTTTATCTTACTTATGATTTATATTGCTTCCATGGGAAATGCTTTGGAGTGGTTCCTGGATTTGATTAGCTTCAAACCCAGAAAGTTTCTTTTTGTTGAGGTTAATAGTTTTGCTGTTCACTTGATTTACATCTAATCCAACTGCCCTCTCTCCTCAGCCAGTAAATGTTGTGCCAGCAACAAACAACCTGGGAGAGAGGTGATGCTCTGGTATGGCTCAGAATACCGAGCCTTGTGTAGAGCTTAATGTTTTAAAAGGATTGTGTTTTTGGAAAAGAGCTGAGACATCCATCCTTTGTAATCCTTCTGTTGTTTTTATGAAGTCCAGAATGTTAATTTGGGATGAAACTCCCTCAAGACATGTGCACAGGCTACATGGAGACCGTACCTTGTGTAATGCTTCCACCACTCGTACCACATCGTAGAATATAACAACAGTCTCCCGTTCACTGAGTCTCTTCTCTTTAATGACATAATGCTGCAAGTTGATTAAATCTGCTGTCTTGTCACTGAAATCGTGAGCACAGAGACAGTCTAAAACAAGGCAAATGCGCTTCCTCATCTTCCTGACCATTCTGTTGGTTTCCAGATCTTCTATGATTTCACAAGTTCGGTCCTGCAGTGGCAGAGGGAGGCAAGGAATGGAGTTTAAATAAATGGTCTAGTTTGCACATGCAGGGGACATATGTATTAGTTTGGAACAGAGCATTAGAGAATAATATGGCCTTTTAGATAGTTACAATAAAGAAATAAGGAAAGCACAGATAAGAGATTACCTGGGACACACTCATTTGGTTTAAGATTAGCAACTATAGGGCTTAGTCTGCATTTCCTGGCCTGAGTAGTGAAGAACTGATACAGTGAGAATACGCTCAACTAGCATGGGTACTCAACCCAAGCAAAACCTACATCAAATGCCAGCATGCTCAGAAACCAGACACAGGACTAACTGTAATGTAGCTGAAACAACAAGGAGTCCTTGTGGCACTTTAGAGACAAACAAATTTGGGCATAAGCTTTTGTGGGCTAGAACCCACTTCATCAGATGCATGGAGTGAAAAAATAAAATCAAGTAGAATATATATTATAGCACATGAAAAGATGAGAGTTGTCTTACCAAGTGGGGGGGGGTGTCACTGCTAATGAGCCAATTCAATTAAGGTGGAAGTGGACTATTCTCAGCAGTTGACAAGAAGGGGTAAATACCAAGGGAGGGAAAATTTCTTTTGTAGTGCTAATGAGGCCCATGCAATCAAGGTGGCCCATTTCCAACAGTTGACAAGAAGATGTGAGTATTGGCAGAGGGAAAAATGCTTTTTGTAGTGACCCAGCCACTCCCAGTCTTTATTCAGGCCTAATTTGATGGTGTCCAGTTTGCAAATTAATTCCAGTTAATATAGCTGGACCCTCTGGTTTTGTTACGGTATAGACAGAGCCTCAGTTGAAACAGGTTGTTGACAAACATTTAGCCAGCAAGTGAACAATCACCTGCATCACAGCTAACATCTCTTATCAGCCAACATGTCACAGACTCAATAAATGACTTGTTTCAGAGGTGTTAACAGCCCTGCAATTGGTTCACTTAGCGATATTTAATTGCTAATTAGCACATTTACAAATTTATTTTAACATATTGAAACAGCATCTTGGAAACTTGTCTGCTTCTCCCAATTCAACAACAGACCAATTACAGAAACTGGAAAGCAGAGACGATATTCTAAAAAGGCACTTTGTTGCTTCACATTTGAAAATCAGTTTATGTTAATTAAGGGGCATGGAGCAATTCCATTTTCCTGGAGTGGGATCCAAACTCTAGGTACTACTGCTATAATTGTATCATATTAGAAGAGCCTCTTCAGACCGACACTCATGTTTCTTGTACTTACTTTAGGCTACGTCTGAATGTTAAGCAGCACAGGAAGGCTCACAAGTGCACATATAAAGACCCATGTCCTGTTTTATAATCTAATATCACACATCACAAGTCTTATTTCATCAGTATTTAACACTAATTGCCTCTGCAATACACTTGCTTGCTTTAAGAGGCACCGATTAATCATGGCTAAGGCTGCGATTTAGTCACAGAGGTCCCAGAATCTGTGATTTCCGAAGACTTCTGTAACTTCGGCCAGAGCTGCTGGGAGCTTCAGGGTTCCCTGCCTCTGGGGGGAGTCCCACAGCTTCCCGCCACCACTCCTAGCCACCACGGGAGGCAGGGGGATCCGCTTCTCCTGGCCAGCAAGGGGGACCCCCACAGCTCCCTGCCCCAGCAGGGGGAATCCCTGCTGCTCCTGGCCGCAGCAGGGGGACCCTCAGAGCTCCTAGCTGCCGTGGGAGGCAGTGGGGACGCCCACAGCCTGGAACTCCCATGGAGGGGGACCCTGGAGCTCCCAATTCCGCCCCTCCAAGCTGCCCAGGCTACCCATTTTGTCACGTGTATTTGTAGTAAAACCCAAGGACAGGTCGGAGGCTTCCGTGAATTCTTCATTATTGCCCATGACCTCTCCGTGACTTTTACTAAAAATATCTAAGACAAAAAACTTAGCCTTAATCATGGCTGGCATCCTGATAATTCTCTATGCATGAGAATGTCAGTGTGAGTAGTGCATTGCTCGGAGTAGTAGTTCAGGCTCATGGCAGTTGCCACTGTCCTCAGAGAGCCTGCGAGGTGGCTGGCTGTACCTGAAAGAGCCCATGATGGTGAACCACTCCATCCTGATTGTGCAGAAGGGAAAGGAGAGAGTACTCTGTGTGCAGCAGCATCTTGCCCTGTCGCTCCTCCTGGGTTTCTATTCCTTTGTCACCCCTTTCCTCTAAGGTAAGGATCTTTGGGAAAGGAGAAAAATGCCTTATTCCTTTAGGGAAAACTGAAGTCACCCCAAATATTTAGCTACAGCTGTACATTTTCAACATTCACATGTGCATTTCACAGCTGAATGGAATTACACCAGTGCTTGACTTATGCGCTTGCCACAAAGTGTCTGAACTAACATGTGCAGAATGAATTTGATGAGCTCACAGGAAACACATTGCCATTTGCAAGCACCCCAGATCCTTTCCCCCTTTGTTGCCAGTACAACAGCTCAGCTCCCCTCGTGGCAGTAGTGCACAGAGAGCTCCAGAAACCCACTGGTGTGTTAAGCACGGCTGTTTAACCCTGCTGAGAGCAGCAGCAGCTGAGGCTTTGCTTGAGAGCTAACACTTGCACCAGTGTTGCTGAACTGCTGGCAGGAAGTTTTAGCAGCCATTCCCCAGTGTATACAAGGATTTAGACTGTTGCATTCTCCCTGGATTCAGGCAGTTTCTCTAATGGAGCAAGAGTTAAAAGGTCTCAGAGGATCCGCACCCCAGGTGTGTTGCTTACCTTTAGTTGATAGAAGTCATCTGTCCCATCCTTTCTAGCCAAACATTGAACAATACTTGGCACCGGGGAGTTACCTAAACGTGGACCTACCAGCACAAAGCAGAACAGATTTGTTTTCCTGTAAGAAGCTATGACTAATTCAATGTTATGTCAATATTCAGCTGTCATACAGTTTGCATAAGTCTAAATTAAGTTCCTTTTTCAGCAGGGCATGAATATCCACAGTCAATTTCTTCCCATAGATTGTATTGCTCTTAAGAAAACAAAGGATGCTGGATTCTGAATCTCCTTGACAATGGTCCATTTGTTCACAGAAGAGACCTTTGGCAAAACACTGCTGTGTCCAGCTGAACCTTATAGAAATACAGATTTCTGCATGCCTAAACCATATAGGTTTTACATTCGCTATCAGCAGTTGTGGCAAGGAATTCTTGAACCTCTGAACCTAGCTGCCACTCCTAAAAGGGGCTGCTCAGTTTAACAGTTTATTGAATGCACCAGAATAACCCACTGTGTTGATTCCCCATCTTAACTAGCCCATTTTTAACAGATGATCTGATAGGTTTTAAAAATAGACTTCACTGGGATCTTGGGGTCATGCAAAATAACTAAAAACTATACGTTATTCAAGTGACAGCTGAGAGCTACTGGGGGAGCGGGTCAGCCTACAGGACACAACAAGGAGAGAGCAGCCACTGTGTTACTTCAATAAACTGTGTGCGTGCTAATTTAACAGCATATTCAGAGTGAAGTGGGGTTGAACATACACCCGAGGGCTCCTTAGGGAAAACTATCCTACTACACATTATCCTCAAGAAGAGAGTTTGCCTTTGGATACAATTTAAATATTCAGACCCCAAATCAATAAAAGCAGGGGTTCACAGTTGTGCTCCTAATGGCTGTGCTTGTCTTGCTAAACACACATTACAAACACCCTTAATTTTCCAGTTACAGGAGCTCTAAGGATTGCTGCTTTATCAACATCAGATGAAGCGAATTTTGCTAGGCACAAAGACCTAGATTACAAGTCTGCTTTGACTCATTTTATTGAATCTGTTTTCCTTAAGCTTTGCAACCATTAACATTCCACCTCATACAGCACAGGGGATGAAGAAAACCTCTTCTGCTTACCTAGGATGAAAGGGCCTGCTCTCTTGGCATTACTTCCAGAAATCCCTGTACAAAGAGCCTTTGCCTTAGCAGATGTTTCCCCAGCTCCTCTGTCTGATGCTCGCCGCTTCATCCTCAGCTCTTGAAAGACAGGGAAGATCACACTTCAGTGAGTAACAAAGCTCTTCTCCTTACACTATATCCTATCTTGCACTGGAAACCTTTTACTTGATGATGCACAGCACTTCCGCCTATTTGTGTAGTAGAAGGCAGCTCCTACTAACAAAAAGCTATGGCTCATTTACTAGTTGATTAATTGGGAGCTACAGACTTCATGCATTTCAGGAAGGTACAAGGCAGCTTCATTAGAGTGTAATGTTCCTAGATCAGTTATTTGACACATGTAATGGGGGGGGGGGGAGAGGACACTAAATAATTAAGACTTCTTTTACAGCAGAATAAAGCACATGAATGAATACATTCTAAAAAGCACCAGAAGACACTGCCTCTGTTCCTCGAAAAAGAAAAGGAGTACTAGTGGCACCTTAGAGACTAACCAATTTATTTGAGCTCTAAAAAAATTTGAGTTCCAAAAAACTCTGAAGTCAACCCATGAGACTCTAGGGGTTTATTCACAGAAACACTTATGCTTTAATGACTGTGGCCAACTCACCAGCTATTGAGAAGCACAAGAGTCTTTAGTTCTCAGCACTGAGGAATAAAACTGACCATGTGGCTGAATCACAACATTTCAGCTTTTCCTGGGACAGAGCATTGCGGAGGGAGAGCACACATCTCTATTAGTTACTTCCAGATGATTAGCTCATTCATCCTTAATTAACAACTTATTTGTAAATGAGAGAGAAAAATTATATATAGATATGTATTTTATAGTTAGTATAAACTAAAGTCCCCCTCTCTTTGTCCCTGTTTACCCTATGGCCTAATCTGTACTCTTATCCCTTCACTATGTTCATCCAGCTGGACTGAGTTGAATTCAGGCACTTTCAGTCTGCTGTATAAAAAATCACTGCCTCTCTTGTATTTCTGTGCTTTACATTCGTCTAAGGAAAAAGCACACTACACATTGCCACCAGTTCTCAATAGATATTTTGCAGTGCACAAATTCTTAATGAAAAAAAAAAACCTGGATGTGAGCTCCCCTGCTCTACCACCATGCAGGAAAATACTCCTGTCCATCACAGGAGTGTCTGGCATGCATCCAAATGTGCAGATAACAGCATTATATATAGACAGACTGAAGGAATGGATCATCACTCGGGACTAGGCTCTGAAGTGTGTTACCTTCTCCTTATTCAGGGATTGCAGAGATGTTCTGGATTCTTCTAAAATGAACCAGCCTTCTGTTCCTCAGAGCCCTACAGAAAGTGTACTGACATAGCCCTGCAGCCCCAACATCTAAAGGCCCAGGTTAATTCAAGTCTCCGATTGGTCACAACACGTTTCTCTCTACAGGGGACAGGCCTTGCCTCAGTTCACTGGCAAGAGACTTTGTCCTCAGGCTGGACATGAAACTATTGCAGTGGTTACATTCTGCACTCAGTGGGTTCGCTGCTAGCGTGAAGGTCTTACTCCAGCAGCAGCAATCCCTGGAGTGAGCGCCGGCCTGCTGAGAGTCCCCCCCTTACACCTCACCCCCTTCCCTGGCTTAGGAGTCGTTTTAAAGAGGATGCCCCAGCTCCACTTTGATTAACTGTCTTCATTCTAACACATTTTAAAAGCAGTTCAAAAAGGAATGACTAAAAAAAGACTTTCAATAGGGACTGCCCCTGGGCCAGGCTTTCCTATCTCACTTATCCCAAACAAATTCCTTGCAAAGTTTCAATGATTTTTGGGCAGGCGAAGGGTGCTTTGAGTACTTTTTAAACAGCTAATATTTAAAAGATGAGACAGACTGATAAATCCTTCCCCCTCTCCAGCCGTGACTAGGTAGAGTGGGAAGTTCACACCTCCGGTGGCATGAACTTTTCACTGACTGCTGACTCAACATGACACCACTTATACAAAAGCACTTCGCACTGTGCCCAGCAGAGCAAGACATTTTATAATAGCAAGTGGGATGTTTCCAT
This sequence comes from Lepidochelys kempii, assembly GCF_965140285.1. NCBI lineage: Eukaryota > Metazoa > Chordata > Testudines > Cheloniidae > Lepidochelys > Lepidochelys kempii. The sequence goes on along the minus strand of NC_136398.1, from coordinate 2,694,009 downwards.
GAAATCAATCAGCAGGTTTAGATTCCCCCATTACTGACCCATATATTTGGTTTTGCCTTTAACTTAAGTATTAACTGAAATTAACTGAATTCAGTTATGGCACCCATAATGTTTAGTGGTTAGAACCAAGATCTCGGTGCCACAATGGTCTTCGTTCTGCTCATGCTGCATCACTGACTTCCTACCTGACCTTGCTGACATCACTCAATTCCCTGCAATTTAATCATTCCAGATGGAAACCTGCACAATCAAAATTTCACTGAGGAAACCCCCAGCTAATACATATGCTGCAACATCTGGTGCTGCGCAATCGGTGTTTATTAGGACTCACTGGTGCGCATGGCGTGGTCATAAACAAAAAAAAAATCCGAGGACTCACGTAGTTCAGCATCAACCATATCTTTATTCTTCTTCCAAACTAGGTTTTCCAATGCCTCAGGAAACAGCAGGCATCACTCTGGAGACGGCTGGAGGATCGAAAGGTCGGGGACTCTGTAAATGTAAAAGGCGATGCACTTGATGCTGTGGTTCTGTGATTGTGACGATGATAATGTGGTAGGCACCAAAAGTTCTGTAATTTTCAACATCTATGTTTTGTTTGTCTTAGAATAACCTCCAGATCCCGCTCTAAGCTGCTGCTTGTGGACAAGCGAGAAGGGCTACTGAAGCTGTTACTGGAAAGTTAAATGTATTGTACAAACAGAACACAAGTACTAGCCTCAAGGCTACCAACTATTTTTGTAGTTCTATGAAAGGGTTAATACATGCACAAAGTTTGCACTTCAGACAGTGTATCAAACTTTGTCCTAACCAGAAACTACCTTCTTATTAAATCCTGGTTGCACAAGGACCTTTCTTTAAAAGGGCCAAGCAAACCTGTGACAAAGATAATTCCACTAAAATTCAGTATCTTTACAGTTAATCTGGTCACAACTCAAAGTCATGCGCAAATAAGGATTGCAATTAGGATTTAATCAGACAGTGTATTAAAAACCAACAGATTATTACAAACATTTGAGGTTTAAATATTGTATAACACGATTAGTTCATCTTTACTAAACCCAAAAATGTTTTAATCCACTTGTATTTGTTTAAATAATAAACTGAAGCTGAACCTAAATAAACCCGTACATGACCATATTTGGGACACAATAAAAGTCAACCTCCTTTGAGGTCAGATAAGCCGTAAAGTCGCAATACATCTGGTTACTGGGACTTGTTTAAAAGGCCATATAGCACTGTACTTTGAGTGTCAATTTTTAATATTTTGTCTTACAATGTCAAAGGACTTCGCACTAGGAGCTAAGACTGCAATGAACATTTTTCTAAGGAAAGGAGGACTCGTGGCACCTTAGAGACTAACCAATTTATTTGAGCATAAGCTTTCGTGAGCTACAGCTCACTTCATCGGATGCATAAAGTGGAAAATTCAGTGAGGATTTTTTATGCATTTTCCACTTTATGCATCCGATGAAGTGAGCTGTAGCTCACAAAAGCTTATGCTCAAATAAATTGGTTAGTCTCTAAGGTGCCACAAGTCCTCCTTTTCTTTTTGCGAATACAGACTAACACAGCTGCTACTCTGAAACCTGTCATTTTTCTAAGGGTTGGTCTACACCTAGCTATGTCACTCAGCAGTGTGAAAAATTTACCCCCCCCCCAAGAGCCGTAGTTAAACTGATCTAAGCTAGTAGATGGTAGACACCACTAGGTCAGTGAAAGGTTTCAGAGTAGCAGCTGTGTTAGTCTGTATCCCCAAAAAGAAAAGGAGGACTTGTGGCACCTTAGAGACTAACCAATTTATTTGAGCATAAGCTTTTGTGAGCTACAGCTCACATGAATCCAATGAAGTGAGCTGTAGCTCACAAAAGCTTATGCTCAAATAAATTGGTTAGTCTCTAAGGTACCACAAGTCCTCCTTTTCTTTTTTTAGGTTAAGGAAAGAATTCTTCCATCAATTCAGCAGTTGCCTCTTGAGGGGGCGGATTTACTATAGACTTGTGCCGGATGGGCTGTAGCAGTGCAAAGGAGGCAAACTCACAAACCTACAAGCATGGTCTATGCAGCATTTTCACTATGAGTTTATCACAAAGAGAGTGGGAGGAGATCTCATTCCTGCCCTGTTAAAGGGACATTGACTTAACTATCACACTCCTGTCGGAAAACTTACCTACTGTTGTTACAAGCAATGTCTAAAACAGCTAGGACTGAACAATTAAAGAAAATCCTGTTTTCAGTCTGCGAATCTGACAGCACTTTGTCTAGCCTGTTTCTCCCTCTATAGGGCATTTCGCCTGTTTAGTCTGGGGATCTCACACAGCAAAAGGGAGGAGAATAACTTAATAAATAGGAAAATGCAATTGTAAAGCCACAAAAATTAACAGGGGGATTCGGGTGCAAGGATAGCACCCGAAATTACTTTTAACTCATGTTTTGAAATTGAGAGGATTTCATGTTGAAGCTCCTTTAAGCAATGGAACATGAATTAAACCCAAGATAGAAAGAGAAAGTGCCAGAAGCAGAGGGAAGAAAGTCAAAGGCAGCTGCTCTCAAATACCAGGAAGATTGTTCCCTTTTCTGCATATACTGACATTGCATAACCCTGGTTAAACCAAGCAAAGTGGTCAAAAGGCCACAGGTTTCAATGTGCAGCTTCTTTCTTAGTAACTAGGGAATGCCCACAAAGAGACAGGTTTGTTTCACCTACAACAATACATTGCTTTGAAAAACAGGATCTAGGTGATGAATCTATTGAGGCCTTTCAACAGGAATGCCACTGTGCTGCCTTTTCTTGAAAGTGTCCTGTACAGAATGCATCATCCTCATAGCCTTAAGAAACTGCAATGCAGGAGATTCCCCTCCCCCTACCCAGTCCACAGGTATACAGAACATGCAGATCCGCTAGCGCTTCTGTTTTGTCTTAGCCCTGAGCACTGCCATTATAACACTCATTTCATCCGATGAAGTGAGCTGTAGCTCACGAAAGCTTATGCTCAAATAAATTGGTTAGTCTCTAAGGTGCCACAAGTCCTCCTGTTCTTTTTGCGAATACAGACTAACACGGCTGTTACTCTGAAACCACTCATTTATATGGGCTCTCCATGGGGAGGAGATATTTATGTATCAAATATTTGATAATAGGCTCTTCCATCTAGCAGAGAAAGGGATAGCAGTCTCATGTCTGGAAGCTGAAGCTAGACAAATTTGGACTGGAAATAAAGGTACATTTTTAAGCGAGTGAGGGTAATTAACCATTGGAATAATTTACCAAGGGTCGTGGTAGATTTTTCATCACTGGCCATTTTTAAATAAAGATTGGGTGTTTTCCCAACAGAGCTGCTCTGGGTCAGTCTAGATCACAATGGTCCCTTCTGGCCTTGGAATCTATGAATTGCACTGAAATCTGGTCTGGCTGCCAGCTCAGATGCCAACTAATTATATTCTGAAAAGATCTAAGATATGTTAAATCGTATTTAAAGGGACACCATCTAAACCAGTAGACCTAAAATTAGATCCAGCAGCTGTGTTTGGAAGCACTGATGCTAATCCTATCCTGCACTTTGCCTGTGTGCTCAGTTCCTGAGAGCACAGAGGGCAATGAAAGAGATGGGAATCTGGTTCTACAAGCATCTCAGAAAGCTAAATAATCTGCAGTCCCCTCCATCCCCAAAGGGCCTCACAGGGTCCCCAGCCTCCCTTAAAACAATCACAGCTTCCTTCCAGACAAGGTAGGCTGGTGGTACGTGCCAATGGACCCCATCAACGCTATCCCTACATCAGCTGGAGGAGGTGCCAGAGAGAAACAGGAAGTGTCACAGTTCCTTCAAAGGCCAAATTCATGTCCCAAACGCCAATTTCCTTTTGGTAGAATGTTTTACCACCACTGATTTGCAAAAGTAGGAAGAGGCTTTCCCCTGTCCTGTTTGCTCACAAGAAGAAAGCAGACAAATCTGAGGATTACTGCATCATGCTCTGCAAAGGCACAATGAATAGGGAACCAAAGAGTTAATGAATAGTAACAACAGTGGACCTGTGTACAACACAATTACGCATCCATGCAAATTGCAACATAATTGTTAATTATTTTAAGATTGCTACACAGTCATGCTCTAAAATCTACACTTGCTTAAATAGAAAATCGAACTCTTGAGCATTATGATGGTTAAGAACGAACCACAGATGAACTTCTACAATGATGTCTGCAGACAGCCTTGAACAGTGCTGGGTCTCATTCTCACCCTCAGGAGCCTAAGGAGATCCACTTTAATAGTACAGGATTCAACCTAGTTTCCTAAATCAAGTGCCAAAATGAGACACGAACACCCAGGGCCGTCCTTACCCATACGCAAAGTACGCAGCTGCGTAGGCACCAGGAAATTTGGGGCACCACATTTCCTAGTGCCCTGCGCAGCTGCATGCTGCTCCAGCCCCTGCCCCACCTCTTCCCAGTGGCCCCCCGCCCCTCCTGCTCCGCCCCAGCCCCGCCTCTTCCCGCCCCTGCTGCGCCCCAGCCCTTTCCCGCCCTAGGACTGAAGCAGGGCAGGGCCAGCACTCACCAGCAGCGGGAAGTGCAGTGGCCCAGCCCCAGCCACGCTGCTGGTGAGTGCTGGGGGGTGGTTCCCCCCCGTCCCACAAGCCAGCTCCCTCTCCCACACAGGCCCCCCGATGGGGGGCGGGGAGGGCGCTGCATAGGGCCCCAGAAGAGCTAGGGACGGCCCTGTGAACACCTCAGAATTCTACAAAAGCTGCCTGAAAATATTTAGCTCTAGGGACAGAAGTTGTGGGAGGCATTGTGATGGCTCAGCAGTGCTCTCTCTCCATAAAAGAACGGAGACCTAGCAAGTCACTAGGAAACTCTGCATTGTCCTAACTTATAAATGCCTGAAGTCAGCTGAAAAAAGCAGAAAAGATTGACTGACCCGGAACAAAGATCAAAGGCAAAGGAGACCTGCATTTGCTGGAATTTAAGGGTTACAAGTCAAGCAAGAAAAACTGCGAGTCTTATTTTGTACCCAGAGTTTGGATGCACCAGCTACCACAGGGCTGCTTGTCACAACAACAGCTCATGCTGGGTTTAGAATGGAGGATTCCAAATAAAGTTGCTTCATTGGTCTTGCATTTAGTATCCCCAAACCATCTCGTATGCTACCTAACACCTCCCAAGAGCTGAACAAGCAGTTTTTGAAAGAGTCCCTGAGCTTTACGTGCAGCAAATAGCAGCCTTCAGAAACCAGGATACCTCCAGAAACAATTCTAAGCTGAACCGATGAATATTCTCACACTCTTATGTTTTTGCTTTGCTGAAGTGATTACTGAAGTGCCTGAAACTTTGGTATCGTTTCTAAGATGGAAACACTGCAGGCAAAACAAGATAGGCAAACGGAGTTACAAGTGCAGTTCCCAGACTGCTAATTTAAACATGCACACAGGACAAATGAATCATTTTCCCCCGGAGACTCCTGGCAGCTACAATTCGTCATCGAACCTGAAATGTCAGCTAAAGACACAGAAAGGAAGAGACGCCAGTGGAAACAGCCCAAAAAAATAAAAATAAAAAAATAAAAATAAAAAAAAAAATCAGCTCATCACCACTCTGGCTGCTATGCAGCTAGGAGAGAGGTTCAAAGCTTCCCCCATATATCTCTTCCTCACACTGCAAGGGACCCTCCATCTAGGCACAGAACACTGGACACAGATCCTTCTCCCACTGCTGCCAGAAGTGGGCCAAAGTACTGCTCGAGTGCGAGGCTCTCCCAATACCTACTGGATCAGGAAGACAAGGAACCCACATTCTGGTTCTCAGTGGAGTTAGTCAGCCCTCATGACTGACATTTCAGTGTCCATATAACTGTGCTTCTCCCTGCAGGATTCAGTCCATTTTCCAAAACAGAAGTTAGAATGGCATTACCGGTTTTGCACCGAGGGAGAGAACAAAGGCCCTCAGACCTGTTTATTCATAGGAAGGGGAAGCCACATTAGCATCTCCTTGCAGTGCTCAGCAGCTTTAGAGATGAACTGCAGGAGACCCAGCCATTTGCAATGCATCTTACATCTTAACTTGCTGTCTGGAAAAGCCAGCATTTTGAGTGCTTGTTAATGTGCAGCAATGTATACTTAAAAAAAAAAAAAAAAAAAAGGAGGACTTGTGGCACCTTAGAGACTAACCAATTTATCTGAGCATAAGCTTTCGTGAGCTACAGCTCACTGCATCCGATGTCCTCCTTTTCTTTTTGCGAATACAGACTAACACGGCTGTTACTCTGAAATGTATACGTAGGCTCTCTTGAGAATAAGACCAAAAATGATTGGATACTTCCAACACAAGTTACAAGAGTTGGCACAAAGGTTACTGTTCTGCTTGCTTCCTCCAATCCAGGCACCTGATCAGACAGGCTTCAATGCCAGTTTTAGCTTTTACTGAAATTTAAACAGCAAAAGATCACATTTGAGTCAACAGAACAGGTCAAAATATATCTGTTTGCCTCTAAATGTTTACCAGCTAAAATCCATTCCCATTTAATCAAGATTATCAGATGCCTTTTAAACTTGGTGTGCAGATGAGACGTCACAGTGGACATGACCTTCAATCCAAATGAACGATTTAAGCATTTACTGAAGTTTAACACAGTAAAACCTCAAGTATGACTTGACTTATCAGTTGGGAGATGTATAATTGGTTAAGATTATGGTGAAAAACAATGTTCCAAGAAAAGCATTTTCATGTGTCTCCATGAGCCACTTCCCACTTGGAAAGAACTGTAGAACTTCTGAGACAAAGCTGCCCAGATCGTCTTAATACAGGACTCAGACACCTATTTAAACAACCTCTCTAGAAGCCTGGTTGTTCAAAATTGACTGGACCCGAGATGAGCAAGAGGCCCTGGCTCCTGGGTTAAGGGAAGCTTTGTAGGACAGATTCAAAATATGAAGGAAGCATGATAAAGCAAGGAGGTTGCGACTTGGCCTGGTGATACCAGAGGTCAGTGCAGCAGCTTACTCTACAAGCCAGGACCTTTCCTTTCTCCCCGCAGCTACGCTACCTTCAAAAACGAATGCAAATATCAGCTCCACTGTCCTTTGGGTGCAAAGCAAGGGCTCATCAGTGGAGACAATCCCCTTCACTACAAGAAGGATATGTGCAGAGGGTAGCCAGTGAAGTAGAGACCTTTCTAAAAAAAAGTACAAATCAAGTTAGTTCCTCTGCCTTACGGAGATGGCAGTAATTTGGTGCTGATTCAGTTTATATGGTCATTTAATCAACTGAAATACTAATAAACCTTCAGAAATGTAACAATTCTATTCAGAAAACTAAATTACATGAAATGAAAACCTGTCAGTACAGATTCAAAGAGCCCAAAGTCTAAGACTGAGTCTAGTTATTCAAAAGCACCGAGACACACAAAGAACTTGTGTATTGATTTGAAAGCCCTTTTGGAGGAACAAAGCCTTCTACAGAAACATGGTTGGAGGGAGTGGGGGGAGGGAGTCTAGACTCAGGAAGCTTTGACTTGTGCCCTTGGAAATCTGCAGACTGATTCCGGCTCCTCCCCTAACTGAATGATTAAAAGAAAACTTTAGAATTGAAAAGCAAAACAGTTTTTCTGATTAAAAGCCTATAGAAGAGTGGCATAGAAGAGAACAGTTAAGGACTGTCAGCAGGAGTGACGGAGAAACATTTTCTTATTGGCTATAACATTAGAGGACAGGGATGTCTTTACACAGTCCCTTCCTAACTAGAAAGCTTAAACTGTTTAGTACTGGAGACAGATCAAACACATTTCATTTAGTATCCATGTTTCCAATCCATTCAAAAAATACATGCTTGCTTATATGGTCTATAAGCTTGATGCAAAACCTATTAGGACATGGCACAGTGCGGAGGGAGCACTTACAAATGAAGCGCTGCTGCATCCTGCAGACAGATGCCTGGAAAGGGACTCCATGCCCAGCGTATCCCTAACTCAGAGGGCTGCAATTCACACAGAACTTGCATAAAGCCACTCAGGTATTTGTTTTAAAAAAAAATGTACCCATCACATAAGATGTTGATTACACTGGATTTTATTTTACTTAAATTATGGTGTGTATTTAGCATTCCACAAATTAGCTGCAGTCAGGCTTCCTTTGCATGCACAGAATATTATTATAGGACTCATGCACATGCTGAATTTTGTATTCTTTGCAGTGAAGTGCCGTTGCTGGTTTTAACAGGAGATGTAATATACCCTATAACCCTAACTGGGCAGAAATAAAACACTTTAAAAGCTGCATTTCAGATTGCCTACATGGTCTTTATGTGGTACAACCCGACTAATGCAGCGTTTTACATGACAGCATGCTTGACACCGGTGTTCCCTCTAAGGTGCGCACCTGCACGGCCGCACAGGAGCCTATTAAGGGCTGCGCATCCAATGAGGAGAGCCATGCAGGCACAGGGGCCTGGAGAGGAGAGAGGTGTGGTGTGAGGTGGGGAAGAGGGAGTGGCGGGGAGCTTGGGGTGTGCAGAGCTGTGGCAGGGAGAGACGCCTCTCTCCTCGCTGTGGGGCTGCTGCTGCAGCAGGGAGAAGGCTGGGGGGTCCTCTGTCCCCATCGCAGCAGCCTGCACCCAAAACTCCTCATCCCTGGCCCCACCCCACAGTGAGCATCCCCAGCCGGAGTCCTCACCCCAACCCTCTGCCCCAGCCCTGAGCCCGCTCCCACATCCTGAACCCCTCATCCCCAGCCCCACCCCAGAGCTGGCACCCCCAGCCGGAGCCCTCACCCCACCACATCCCAACCCTCTGCCCCAGCCCTGAGCCCCCTTCCACACTCCAAACTCCTCGGCCCCACCCGACACACATCACCTCCATATTGGTGCAATAACAAAATTCATTCCGCACATGGATGGAAAAAATTAGAGGAAACATTGCTTGATACCAGCACCATAAACCCACAAAACCTGCATCCCGATTACAACTCACAGGAGAGGGACACTCCTGATGACGAACTAAAATATGGATGGAACTTCAGCAATCCTAGCGCCAGCTTCCAAATAGAAAATACACCAAATGGGAGCGTGGTACCGTATTTAGAAAACCCAGAGCATTTCCAAGTCTCCTCTGCAAACAGAGATAACACAAGGCCTATTTAGACTAAAAGCAAAGTGTGGTGCAGCTGAAATCGATAGGGTCATCCTTAATCAAAGAGCAGCTAACAACCTACAAGGCTTCCCTTTGTGTGGTCTTTAAAAGGAGATGATGCCATAACATTCTAAGAATAAAAAGCAGCTGAAGATGAGGGTACTTTTAAGCAATATGTTTATGTGACCAAATCATTTGTGTGGATGCCACAGAGAAACAATGAAAGGATGTAGCGTTAACACTACAAAATGAGGGAAATACTTCCTGCATCCTAATGACTGCCATTGCTCAGGGACTGTTCACTAAATGGGCATTAATACAGGCTCTTCTTCAAAAGGAGAATGTGCCAGAAGCTGCCCCTAGTTCTATTTACAGAGACACGAGTCTGAGCTCCTGTTGTCTTCTTGACCCCACCTAGAGACCACTGACTTCTCAGACCAAATAGCTATTGGACCAGTTTTGTAATTAGCCATAGGAAAAAGAATCCCTTCTGCAGAGGAACCCCTCTGCGCCTTACTCGTTACACTTGATTTTGCTCACTGATGCTTTTCAGTGGTTGATGAAACCTTCCCATTGGTTAGGATCACTTGTTACGTTCATTGGCAAAACAGTATCAGACGCACTGTAGCAGGGCAGGCTCAAACTTTACTAACTAGCTGCCTCTCCATTAGATTTCCAGGAAAGAATTCTCCAGTTAGAAAATGTTTAATGGGAAAATGAACATGTGCTCAAGGATTTATTCAGTTAAACTCAGTAAAAATTACAGGCTTTGCACAGCATCTGAGAGAGCAAATCCCACAGCAGAACCTAAGCAGAGGTATGGCTCCTATACTGAGCACAGCCTAGACTGAGCCAGGGATTGAACTGTCAGTTACTAGTTGGAAGAGAAAGGGCTCAACCATGGAGAGCCAGAAGACCAATACTCAATGTAACATGGTCTGGGAAGAATTAGAGAGAAAAGATGTTCAATCTGAACTGCAGTAATTTAAAATCTTTATTTGTAAAGTGATTAGGCTGACAAACGCCCACACAATTAAAGTACCTTTAGATTGGTTTGATCCAGCCCATTTTCACACCATATCGGATATTAGAATGGAGTCTCTCCAGGGTAGGAGCTGTGTTTTATTTGTCCTGTGAGGTGCCTAGAATACTTTTAGGCAATGTAATATAAATAGTAATGTACATTGAGTCTAATTCGTAAACCTCAGCCATGCTAACACAATGTTCAAGAGATTCTGAAAACAATGCAACATGCCAAATAAATGCTTTTAAAAAATAGAAAAATTGTTTTGCTTTTTTATGCTGCCAAGTCCCGAGTTCAGGATTCTCTATTTCTCCTGCAAAGGAGGATCAATCACAGCACCAAGACATGCAGCTTCCTGGTCTGCTTTCAGCACTTAAAGAATCATCTACTACACAGAAGAGTCTCATTCAAATTCAAGATCAGAATCACTGAGCAAACAATAAACAAGATGGTGTTAGAAGGAAGGGGTGGTTAGGCAGCCAAAATAAAAGCAAGAACAACAGACACTCTCTTGCCATCTCTGAAGAAGTGAGCAGGGAGGGGCACCTGTGGGCTCTCCCAATGACAAATTTAAGACAAGACTGATATTTTATATATTGCAACAATGAAGCATCTTAATCTAAGTTTCACTGTTAAGAGCCACAAGTAAATTACAGAACAAAATGACAAGGTCCCAGGTAGATCAAAGTAAAATGAGTTCTCTGTTATCTTGTTCAGGTGAACAAGGGGGAGGGATAGCTCAGGGGTTTGAGCATTGGCCTGCTAAACCCAGGGTTTTGAGTTCAATCCTTGAGGGGGCCATTTAGGGATCTGGGGCCAAAAATGGGGATTGGTTCTGCTTTGAGCAGGGGGTTGGACTAAGATGACCCCCTGAGGTCCCTTCCAACTCTGATATTCTATGATTCTAATGAAGGGAACAATAGCATAGCCACAGAAACTCATCTTCTGCTAGCCTCTATCCGCATCTTTAAAGCTTTATTATTGTCTAAGCAGTTCTTATCCGGCACTGTCCACCTCAACTAAGACAAGTATGTAAGATTTTCTCCTTCACTGCTGGGGCCTGAAAAGGAAAGACAAGAAATTGCTAAACACTGATTGAAAACAGAAATAGTGCTACACATGAACTGTTTGTTCCCTCAGCATGTTCACAATGTGCTACTTTGCTGCATGAATGAGTAGGTTGTATCTATCAATCTAAAGCAAAATTAGTGTTACATCCACTACCTGGGGGGAACACCCAGCACCCCCATGTTCATCCTTGTAAAATGATTGTGTGGTATCCAATGCAAAGTTTGTCATGTCAGGCATCTTCGGAAGGCTTATGATGCACTGAGCATGATTATAATAGTGATGTTATAGTAAGGTTATAATTTCATGTATAAAGTTGTAAGGCTGAAAATGTATCCCCATGGCTTAAAGCAAGCCCAGACAAAAACTCTCCAGAAGCAGAGGGGCAGTTCACACCTCATCAGGGCATGGATTGGACAAACCCAGCCCAGCCTCACAGGAACAATACATGCTGGCCTAGGCAGCAACAAAAGAATCAGTTAGACTCTCCAATGAGTCACCCCCCTTCCTTTGGTCAGTGTGGAACTGCAATGAGGTAATGCTCACCTGACTTGTGTGGGGGGGGGGAGAGGGCGGAGGGGTGTGGAAAGCCAGGAGGGAAGAAAGGACATGATAAAAGGGAGACAATTGCCACGCTCGCTCTCTCTCTCTCTCTTCCACCTACATCTACAGACACCACACAAGTGACTGAAGCACTGATCAAAGGGGAGAGCCTGACTGAAGAGCAACCAGCCAGCCTGTGGTGAGAAGCATCTAAGTTTGTAAGGGCACTGAAAGTGTTAAAATCAGCTTGGAATGCATTTTGCTTTTATTTCATTTGACCAAATCTGACTTATGTTTTGACTTATAATCACTTAAAATCTATCTTTATAGTTAATAAATTTGTTTATTCTACCTGAAGCAGTGTGTTTGGTTTGAAGTGTGTCAGAGGCTCCCCTTGGGATAACAAGCCTGGTACATATCAATTCTTTGTTAAATTGACCAACTTATATAAGTTTGCAGCATCCAGCGGGCATAACTGGACACTGCAAGACAGAGGTTCCTAGGGTTGTGTCTGGGACCAGAGATATTGGCTAGTGTCATTCAGTTGCACAATCCAAGGAGCAGCTTACATGCCAGAGGCTGTGCGTAAACAGCCCAGGAGTGGGGGTTCTCACAGCAGAGCAGGGTCAGGCTGGCTCCCAGAGTCAAGGATTGGAGTGACCTAGCAGATCACCGGTCTGGCTAACACCAGAGGGGAAAGTCACACTTGGGAATTTCATTAGTTTCATTTCATGCAGTCATACCCCATGGAGACCCCCATCAGAGTAAACAATTGAATGGTGCATATAGGTAAGTGCACACTACATTTGCCTGGCACCTGTACTGTACATCAGTATAGTACAGCTGTATCTTAGACAAGAACTTGTTAGTTATGATTGAAAGGTGCTGAACTGTCTTGTTCTGGGAAGACTCGGGAACCATCAAGATCAGTTAGCAGAGGACAGCTCAGACTTACATAAGAACGGCCATACTGGTCAGACCAAAGGTCCAACAAGCCCAGTATCCTGTCCTCTGACAGTGGCCAATGGCAGGTGCCCCAAAGGAAATGAACAGACAGGTTATCATCAAGTGATCCATGCCCTGTGACCCAATCCCAGCTTATGGCAAACAGAGGCTAGGGACACCATTTCTGCACAAACAAGGTGTAGGTTGTTCCAACTAATGTCTCACAACAATCTGGATCCTGGAAAAGAGCGGATATTACTGAAGTAAGCGTGTGTACATATAAATGTACACTATGCACACCCAGAATTAATGAAGTAAACACTTCTTCAGGCTCACAAATGTATTTCAGATGTTACTCAAGACAGAAAAAGTTGCTTTTCAAAGTGCCTCACAAGCACACAGGCCTGTTACGGAACAAGCCTATTTTGGAGCGGTTAGTTGTGGAAGGTATGCAAGCTATGCAGGCTTGGCAAATTTATCTCAGTGAAAGTCAGGAAGCTTACCTCTGACCAAATGTAGGCAAGGGAATGTGGCAATTGTTTGAAGGCCAATGTGAATGTAGTTGCACTTCTGTAGTTTCATGAACTGGTCCAAAATCTATCTAACTGCTGCTACCTTTGAACACACCCTTAAGAGATGAGTCAATAGGCCACTGGCTTCCACACCACAAAAAAAACCGTGCAAGACCAGGAAAATCTCTCTCGGCTTCAGCAGCCTGGTCAGAAAGAGAAAACATTTAGATTTTGAATGGCATCATGAAACCACTTTTCCTTACTAGCAAGTCAGTAGGGGATCTTAAGAGAGTCAGGATGTTACAACTCCATTGTCGAGTTTGATGGAAACCTTTACTCAGAAGGTTGTCGATGTTCTCAGAAAGTCATTTCTGTTAAAAGCAAAACTTCCTTTTAAGGTTTTAGCACCTAGTTAAAGAGTCACTCACATTTTCCCTAAAATTCTTCACTGTAAATTCCCACCTACTTTACCTGCAAAGAAAAAGAAGTCAGACTAAGTTTCCACGATTCTAAAGTCAAAGTATCGAAGTATCAGAAAGTATCAAAGCTGTTACACAGGTGGGTAAAACTATCATCTGATTCTTTCCTAACAGTACAGATGTAAAGCAATCTTCTCCACAGGAGTCCATGAGTTTTTCTGTGCACTGACACCAGAAAGGAACACTTAGCACGGGGCTAGTACTTTACATGCAAGAAGTGCTAAACAAACATTAATACCAAACTTAAAGAACTTTTAGACAAAGACATTTAGCTCTAAAATATTTTTTTGTGCATACATATTTTTAAAGAGTCAATGGATTAATTTGATGTTTATGGAAGTAAGATTAACACTGGCTAGCAGGGAAGCCAGTGCGCAAGCATCTCTGATCAGCTGGGTAACCACCACTCAACCTAGTCCCAGGTGCCTTCCTGAACAGCCTGCATCTTCACAGATCAGAACAAATCACTACTAAGGACCAGAGCAGCAGAAAATCAAGTACCAGTAGGAGCCTTATCAGGGTTTAAATCCAAAGCCTAGATGTGAATGGTTAGAGTAACTTTCAAGCCCCTCCTTCCCCCACTTATCCTTGTAAGAGTTCACATGCAAGCTTATGTTTCCAATTCTCACATAGCAGGACAGACATACAAACAAGTTGAACACTTTGAACTGGAGTTTCAGTCCCTGAATAATTTCATGATCAAGACCACTTCAACCTCTCTAGGCTATTCAATACTTAAACATCCCAAGTACAATATTTGCATACCAGACAGCTTCAATATGTGCATAAATTAACTATCTGATGAAGTGAGCTGTAGCTCACGAAAGCTTATGCTCAAATAAATTGGTTAGTCTCTAAGGTGCCACAAGTACTCCTTTTCTTTTTGCGAATACAGACTAACACGGCTGTTACACTGAAACCTGTCATAAATTAACTATTTTCTCCTCCAGCTTTCCATCAAGATTTCAGTGCAGCTTCTTTCTAAGTTTCTGTGAAAGCCACTGTGAATCCTAGAAAATATTCAGGCTCTCTCAGCCACTTTAATCAGTTATTGCAGGTTTTAGAGACAACCAGTTATTTACTCAGTTTCTGCAGCTAAAAAAAACCAGATAGTGGGGCAGTTTCCTTGACCCTGCTGTAGAATATGGCACTTACAAGGGCTAAACCAGAGACTCAGACATCATGTTTCTTTTCTTTCAAATCTGAGAATCCGAGTCTTCCACCAAGCATTCCAGCTACAGCGACCACCCCCAACATGATCACACTTCGATAGCACCTGTCATCCAGAGCTCAAAGTAGATTGGAAATATTCATTAAGACTTGCAAGCCTCCTGCCAGACAGGAAGGCACTATACCCAACATTTTACAGATTAAGGTAGAGATGCATGGAAAGGTGATTTTCCTAATGACAGTGAGTCAGCAGCAGAACTAAGAACAGAGCCTAGGGCTTATCTATACTTTCCCAGCAGTGCAGTTCCACCAGCTGTAGGAAAGGTATAAGATGTGGCGTAAGATAAATGACTTGATGGTACAACTATCTGACCCCTGTCTACACTACCGCAGCCAGTGGGGATTCTAGGGGCCAATTTTCCTACAGTAGATACAGCCCAAAAAGTCTCAGTGACCTGCTGAAACTCCTAGATAATACTCTCTGGCAACACTGTTTGCACTGCATGGTACCCACTCACCCATTCAGACGTAGCCTCTTCCAGGCCAGGACTCCATTCTCAGCATGTTTATACTCATCAGAAAACAGTTGGCACATCTGCAATACTATATGACTAATAACAGGTCTTTGCTGACTCTTGTTTCTGTCATCTATGTAGTTAAAGATTTCAGGACACAGCAAGATAAATAAACCAATGCTGCCAGTCACAGGGCGGGCGCTATCTGAAGTGGGTTCTGATGTGGTGAGAACACTCCAAACCATATTACATGTTAAACCTGAAACCGACAGGGCGAATCATCAGAAACTGGGAAATGCTGCATTTAGCCCAACAGCCTATAAATAATGATAAACCACCATGCATCAGTCACCTCGGAAACAAAGCTGCCAGGCTGGGGGTTCGGAAGAGGAATGCCCGGATCTCCCTCTACAAAGTGTCCTGGGAGATTCCTGGTGAAGGAGCCTGCCTGACACAGCTATGAAGTGGGGGAGGTAATATATTTTACTGGACCAACTTGTGTGGGTGAGAGAGACCTAGAACTCTTTTCAGGTGTCAGCCTGGAAACTTTTCTCTCTCACCAACAGAAGTTGGTCCAATAAAAGATACTACCTCCCCGACTTGTCTCTCCAATACCCTAAGACCAAGGTGGCTACACCACCACTGCATACGACACTAGATCTAGCCTTTCCCATCACTACCCGTGCTGGGCTTCATTACTCGATTGGCTGGGCGCACCCCCAGCACTATAGCAGCAGGAGCACTTCGCGGATTCGGTCACTCTTGTTGCTGTGCCTATCAGCCACAGGCAGCAGAGCCCATGCCAAGGACCTTCAGGGAAACTTACAGGGCTCTTGGGAGAGCTCTGACAAGCCTATGCCCCCCATAATCTGCCCCACAACACAAGTGAAAGCTTTCAGAGGGGGACACTATCTATCTAAACACCAGGAGCTCCTGGGGAGGGGTTCTAAGCCCCCATCCCTGCTGGACCAGGGGCGTTTCCATGGTCCCTGGAGGTGTAACCCTGCTCCACTGCTAGGTAACAGGAGAACAGCAGGGGGAGGGGAAGGGTTCCAGCCAGGGGGCAACTGTGCCAAGAAAGGGAGCCCCAGGCCAGCAGGCATGTCCCCAGCCCCAGGAGTGGGGGGGTTAACCGCCCCGCCCCCCCAAGGGAAACGGGGGGGCCCTGCCCCGGGAGGGGGGGGGTTAACCGCCCCGCCCCCCCAAGGGAAACGGGGGGGCCCTGCCCCGGGAGGGGGGGGGTTAACCGCCCCGCCCCCCCAAGGGAAACGGGGGGGCCCTGCCCCGGGAGGGGGGGGGTTAACCGCCCCGCCCCCCCAAGGGAAACGGGGGGGCCCTGCCCCGGGAGGGGGGGGGTTAACCGCCCCGCCCCCCCAAGGGAAACGGGGGGGCCCTGCCCCGGGAGGGGGGGGTTAACCGCCCCGCCCCCCCAAGGGAAACGGGGGGGCCCTGCCCCGGGAGGGGGGGGGTTAACCGCCCCGCCCCCCCAAGGGAAACGGGGGGGCCCTGCCCCGGGAGGGGGGGGGTTAACCGCCCCGTCCCCCCAAGGGAAACGGGGGGGCCCTGCCCCGGGAGGGGGGGGGTTAACCGCCCCGCCAAGGGAAAGGGGGGCCCCGGGAGTGGGGGTTAACCGCCCCGCCCCCCCAAGAGAAAGGGGGGCCCCTGCCCCGGGAGTGGGGGGGGTTAAGCGCCCCGCCCCCCGGCCCCCCAAAGGAAAGGGGGGGCCCTGCCCCGGGAGGGGGGGTTAAGCGCCCCGCCCCCCGGCCCCCCAAGGGAGGGGGGATAGCCCCCACACCCCGATGGCCCCACATCCCTGCCGGATGACCCGCGCCCCCCCCCCCTCACCGGTCCCGGCGGCCGCTCAGCGCTCCTCACCCATGACCCCCGGGCCCGGCCGGAGGGATCCCCTACCGCAGCCCAGGCCCGCTTCGCCCCCTCCCCGGCTCGCTCCGCTCCGCTCCCGGCGGCGGCCACCTGACAACGGAAGTGACGCACCACGCCAAGCCACGCCTCCGCCCGGCTCCGCCCCCTCTGCTAGCCGCCATCTTTTGTTCTGGCGCCTCTGGCCAGAGCAAAGATGGCGGCTGCCGCTGTCCGGAGAAGTCACAGATCTTCCCAGAGCCGCTCCTGATTGGAAGGCTGGGCCAGCGCCTCCAATGTTGATTGGCTGAAACCTTAGCTGGGCAGGAAGGCGACTGAGGAGTTTGGAGGGTGCTAGTTGCTGATTGGCTGATCACCGCAGGGGCGGGATAGGCGACTGGGCAGGGCTGGTCAACCTCCCGTGCTGATTGGCTGTGCCCCAGGTGGGCTGGCCTGGAGCATGGGGATTGGTGGGTAACTGGGGGGGATTAAAAAGCGGCCTGGCTGTGATTGGAGGAGAGCTGGGTGGCTATTTGCCGGGTCACCTGTGGGCTCTCTGCAGCCTGAGCAATGTGGGGTCCCCCCCGCCCCTGCGAGGCAAATGCCCCGGGGGGGGCCCCCCTAGAGCTCCCTTCCCCACGAATGCCCAGGGTGCCTGTCCGCCTTGCACATCACAGCTGCACTGCGACAGTGATCCGCCCCCCACCCCCCCCCGTCACGGGCCGTGGGGCCCACACGTGCCTCGCGCTGGGGACCCTCATGCAGGGCCCCCAAGGCCCCAGCAGCAGCTCGGTGGGCGCGCTCGCGAAGGAAGGAAACGCCCCATTGCCCGGGGGGGGGGACGGGGACGTGTCTCACGCAGCGACCGTTCCGCAGCTGACCCCCTCGGGCCTCATCCTCAGAGGAAACCTGCACAACACTTGCCAAAGACGGGCCTGGGAGCTTAAATGCGTAACTTTGCTCGATGCTAAGAATCCTGGACGGAGCAGAGACCCTGGATTTGTGGCTTATTACAACAATCTGTAACCCCGCTAACTGCCCTTTTTGTCCCGTGGTTACAGGGATATTAATGGGCCACTTCACCTTAAATGGTCCCTTAGAATATGTGCTAACTACTTTTGCTAAACTATCTTATATTTAGTTGTGATGCTCACAGTCCCTTTCCCAGACCTGAAGAAGAGCTGTGTAGCTGAAAAGCCGGTCTCTCTCACCAACAGAAGTCGGTCCAATAAAAGATATTCCCTCACCACCTTGTCTTTCTAATAGCCTGAGACCAATGTGGCTACAACAACATTGTACACACAAATGACACATGATTAACCTGGGGAACTCCCTGCACAGGATCCCAGAGAGGCCAAGAGCATAGCAGGGGTCAAAAGGATGGGATGTTTCTATGGATATGGAGAGCATCCACAGCCCAAAAGCCAGGATTACACACAAAGCCCTTCTAGCAGCCTTGAAGGAATCTAGATACTCCTGCTTCAGGGCCTAGGCCAACCTCTCCCTGTCAGGGTTAACTATCCTTGGGGGCAGGTCCCCAGCAGGGCTCCTTCCTGTGAAACACCTGCTCCTGGCTGCTGTCACAGAGGGGATTCTGGGCTAGGCAGGCTAGTGATCTGATCCAGTCTGACAGTCCCTATGTTCGTAAGCTGATCTCCCAGATCCTTGGGCCAGGGCCAGCGATTTCGGGAAAGCGAGTGCAAGTGGGGCCCATGCACGAACCCGCCCCGGGGGTTTCTGAGTCCCCACACCCAGAATGGGATGTGATGGGGATGCATCAGAGATGGCAGGCAGCCCTCTGTGATCTCATGAGACTCCCAGAGGTTTAGCCAGGGGTGATTCATGTCAGGTGTGGTGCTGGAGCAGCCTTTCCTGTGAAGCAGCCCAATAAGCAGCCCCGCGCAGCTGGTGCAATCTCTTCCCAGCCTTTGCCCCCTGCCACTCCTCTGGTGAATCAGCTGCACACAGGTACTCTAAAGCAATTGCATCACGCAGGGTGAATCATGTAACAGGCAGGGCACCCTCCTCCCTCTCTGGATTCTCTCTGCCTCTCAGCAACAGAAGGAGGAGAGGCAACCTCAAAACCCCCAGGAGCATTAGTCAATTCCTCTCCTCCTCCTGATTGTACCATCCAGCCACAGGAGAGCTGTGGGTGGAACAGACTGGGGAGGGAGGCAGGGAAGACTCTACTGTATCTGCATTACCGTGGGATATTCCAATGCCCAGTTACTCCACAGCATCATGCCTGCAGGGGAGCAGAGTGAACCAACAGCCCACATGGTCCTTCCTAGACTGTGCCATGTGAGAGGCCAGCACTTGCATTAATGAGCATCAGGAGAGGGTGGCAGGGGACGGGGAGGGAAGCTCCTGTCTGTGGCCCAACATGTCAAGTTCTGCCGCAGTCCAGACCCAGCATGGCTAAGGAGACCAGCAGCTCCCTCCCCGTACACGCCCTGGAGCTCTGCAGGATTGACACCTGGGCTGGCCCCAGGGCTCCTGACATGGAGATGCAGCTGAGGATCTCACGGCACTGTACAAATGCTGAGTAATGAAGGCCCCTGGGCTGTGGTTACTGTGCTTGCCTCCCTACTGGGAAGGCTTGGGAAACCCCCATGGCCTAGTTCCTAGACACTCCCACTCCTAAAAGTGGGACGTAGATGGGACTGGGATTTGTTAGAAGGTCCCCCCACCCATGTGCAGCTGTCTCTCCGGCTGCTCCAGACTGGCCCAGGGTCCGCACAAACGGCAGTTCCAGTCACTTCCCAGGCTTGAACTGTACTTAGTCAGCCAATGCTGCTGAGAGAAGGGGCTGCTGTTTGTCCTGAGGTCTGTGGGTCCATCCCTCTTCCTGGGAGCTACCTGGACACATTGCAAACTGCCCAGGTGTGTGTGGGGGGTGGGTCACTTTGCCTTTAGGAGTAAGGTGTAGATGGGACACACCCTCTGCTGCCCCTGTCTCCCAAGGGGACTTGAGAGGTGCATGTAGGTAGGCTGCAGCATCCCTGTCCCGCACTGACACCCAATGCTGCAGCCTGAGGTTTCCCATGCTTCTTTGGGAAGCCCTGACCCCAGGACAGGCAGGGTCTTCTGCTCGTGGGAAGGGCTAGCTGGTTTCTCCCAGGCTCTGTCTCAGCTGAGGCACAGAGCGGGGTTTAATGCCCAACTGATCTTGATCATGTTATTGTCACTGCTGAGAGCTATTTCCAGACCCCGCTGGCCCCAGAGAGAGAAGGGACAATGTCACTTCCGGAGCCTCTCCTTATTCATGCAACAGCAGCATTGCAGGAACAGGAAACGGTGCTGAGGGACCAAATACATCACTGGGAGGGAGCACAGAATCCAGCAGCAGGGCCCGCTGGCTCTCTCCACCGGGACAGATACAAAGCTGCAACCTGTCCCGAAAATCAGCCTACACCCCTACGCACCCCCCGCCAGCCCCCATCTATCACAGCTCGGGCTGTAGTTAGGATACAGGGAGGTTTGTTTTCTTCCTCCAAAGCTGCTGGGATGTTACACCCCTGAGGTCATGGAGCCAGGTTGCCTTGGTGATTGGATGACGCACAGGGATGGACGTGCTGGGGGGAGGGGGAGGTAGGTCTGCAGGGCCAGCGAGCTGACACCTTCCCCAAGCCCAGGGTGCAGTGCCCCGCCCTCCCACGCTCACTCACAGGGGTTCCGAGAGACACACACTCGCTCTCCTCTTCACACCCTGCTCACCTCTGACACCCACGCACACCTGCAGTCTCTCATCACACACCAGCTCTTGCTGCCTCGCACACATGCACACCTCCCCGCTCCCCAAACTGGCACGATTGGCAGGCTCTGGCCAGGAGACAACCAGTCCGGAACTGGAATGGCAGGGGGGCTGCGGGTTGGGATCGAGGGCTATCTGCAGAGCTGGAGCAGGAGAATTTGCCCAGCTCCTGCCAGCACTGCACTGAACACCAGTGACGCCAGCTTGTTGCTTCACAAGGACCAATTTCAGGTCCAAATTCTTTATAAAGTGCATGAAATCGGGAGGCTCTTGGCTGGGCACTGGTGGGACGAGGGAATCAGGGGCCGATTACCATGGAGCTAATTCTGTTGCACAGCCACATCATTATAAATCAGTGCCCAAAGCCGCTCATCCCTGCTCTGTCTGGCTGCCAGCTGGTCCCCCCTTCCCACAGCCCACAGGGCTGCTCAGCTTCTTCCACAGACACAGTGAGCTAAGTCGAGCCCTGCCTCCCTGGGCTGCTCAGGCAGACAGAGCAACAGTCAAAGCATGTGTGCCAAGAAAGAGAAACCTAGATCCCGAAGAAGGATGGCACAAGCCCCCCTCCTCCTACACCAGCTCCCGGGGGGCCCTTTAACTCAGAGAAGGTCCCAGCGGCAGCACCAGCCAGCTTGTGAAAGCGGATGTCTCAGTTTTCCAAACGGCCTCTGATTCTTGCTGAGTCAGGGCATTTCCCACCTAACTTTCACTAGCTGGAGAAAAACATAACCCGGGGGCAGAATGCATGTGTGAGTGGCGGTCTGGGATGTGTGGAGGGGTCAGATCTGGGAGGGATGCAGCTGGATGTGTTAGTTGTGTGCGTCTGCGGCATGGCTCTGTCCCCTGCTGGACGAGCTAGGTGAGCCTTCGCTAGGTATGTCAGAGCCCAGTCCGGGAACTGCCTCGTAGGAGCCAAGTACGCTGCTGACCAGCACTTTAGGGGGGCTGTTCACCCCTGGGCTGAGCGGGTGCAAACACTTGCGTGGTCACTGGGCAATGCCTCACCCTCTGCCCATCCAAACATGGCTGCAGGGGGTGCACAGTGATGAGGAATTCGGCCCTGATCATATTCCAGGAGATGTAACGTCACCTCTCCCGAAGGCCCAGGGAAAAGCCGCCTGCTGCACAAACCCTGGCTCCCTGCTCTGTGCTGTCATGAGGCTCCCGAGCAGCAGTGTGGACATCGACAGTGCCAAGCCCAGCCCGCCCCAGCATTGGGAGCAGGCTGCTTTGCGCCATCATGCGGCACCCACCAGAGGGGCTTGAATGGCAGCCCAGCGTCATGTCCCAAACATACTCCATGTGGGCCATGTTAGTACAAGGTGCAGGCTCTGCCCCAGAACTACCATCGCAGCAGACTGCCAGCCCCCAAGGAGAAACAACTCCTCCCAGCCCCAAAGCTTGGGGAGCCATAAAGCCCGTGTCTGCTAATGTCATGCAGACCCTCAAGCCACCCAGGGTGGTGACCAAGCTGTCACTTTCAATGCTTGTGCCGGGGCTGGCCCTGAACCATTCCGGCTGCACCTGACCCTGCAGCAGCTGCTGCCCTAGAGATCCTGGAAAGAGTAAATCAGACAGCTTCCTTGCTAGTGCCTTGCCTCAGGGCTTCCAAGTTCCGCCCCCTCCACGGTACAGGGATTCAGCCTCACGCAACCCAGGCCACTGATGAGGAAATCGAGCCACAGAGCATCACTGGCAAAGCCAGGACTAGAACGCAGAAGTTTGGACTCCCACTCCCCTGCTCTGACCATTACAGCCCAATCCCCTCCCCGAGCTAGGGCCAGAACCCAGGAGTCCCAACTCCCAGTCCCGTGGCTCCAGTCCCCAGACCGCAACCCCTCTCAGAGCTGGGAACGGCAGCTGGAAGTCAAGACTCTGCTCTGCTTACCAGTCTGCTCTCCCCTCCACACCATTCCAGCTCCCACACTGCTCCTGCCAGCTCCACAGTCCAGCTCTGACAGTCCCCATGTGTTAGCTACCAGCTGACCTGCTGCAGGTGACTCAGCCAACCCCACACCTGCCCGCTCGAATGATAAACAGGACACAACGGGTGCGCGGTCACCCTGTGATACAGGCCAGGACTGGGCTGTGTCTGAGTGAAGAGACCAGAGCTCCATCTCAGAGGAGCCAGATAGTGCTGATTGGCAAAAAGAGCCCTGTCAAAATAGGATGAAATCATCTATTGCCCTTGGCTGTGGCCCAGGCTGACTCCTTCCTGGCTCGAGGGAGCAGCAGAGAGCTGAAGTGCTGGCAGGGACATCTTTTGCTGCGTCCAGAGGGACATTTAGACCTGTGAATCATCAAAAAGCAATTCCAGTCCAATTACTTTCCCTGGTGAAAGTCACCTCTCTACTAAGATTAGGTAAACCCTCCCTGCCCCCTGGATGGCTGGGATGAACAGAGTGGTCTGCGGCTGACATGTCTTTGTTGGGTTAGATGGCCTGTCTCTTGTGCAATCAAATGTCAGCACCACGTAGCACTGATCACTCACTGTGCTCTGCAGAGGAGGGCTAGGCCAGGCTGTGTGACTTCTGTGACTACGCCATGCAGTGCTGGTACACTGTGCCAGGATGAAAGCAGTAGGGGTCGAAGTCCTCTCTCATAGCAGGTGCCAGGCTGGCAAAAACGACAGAGCATGTGCATGGAAGGATCCTTTTATTATTTCCCCCCTTAAGATCCAGCTTCACAGATTCCCACCCACCTGCTAGCAGGAAATGGACAAACTCAGCTAGACACTATTGAACTGGTCTGTGTCTCACTTGAGAGCCAAACCAGGCACAAGGGC
Organism: Lepidochelys kempii; assembly: GCF_965140285.1. Classification (NCBI taxonomy): domain Eukaryota; kingdom Metazoa; phylum Chordata; order Testudines; family Cheloniidae; genus Lepidochelys; species Lepidochelys kempii. The sequence goes on along the minus strand of NC_136398.1, from coordinate 2,670,235 downwards.
TCCCAGCCCGACTGGCCAAGGGGTCACTGTCCATCTCACCTGCACCAGTGACAGGCTAGGAGAGCTCCGGGGCTGTCAGCTGTTAACCAGGGCATAACTATTTCAGGAGCGACTCCTTCTGTGTGTGTGTCAGAGAAGGGGATTCGTCCCGTTGAGCTATCAGCAGTCTGTGTGCTTTCCTGCCTCTGGCACAGCCTATGCGACCCACCTCACCCGGACACAGGATTGAATACGCACAGCAGAGCAAGGATGGCTTATCCCTGGTTTCAGAGTAGCAGCCGTGTTAGTCTGTATCCACAAAAAGAACAGGACGACTTGTGGCACCTTAGAGGCCAACAAATTTATTTGAGCATCGGCTTTCGTGCGCTACAGCTCACTTCATTTCATTTTAAATCAGGACACCAGAGATGACAGGGTTTAATCAGCCAGGGAAAGATGGCATGGCTACGTTTTTTTGCGGCAATGACCTAGGCCTTTCTGATCTCTTTTCCACTGCAAAGGCAAAACCACTTCCAGCATTTGGATAACACAAGGTGAGCAACCAGGGGTCAGTTAATAATCCAATTGTCCCTGCTAGCTAGCCCTCTGGCCTGTCTCATGAGCTGAGATTTCCATCTTGCCTTCCATTCAGAAGGATCTTTCTGGTTCTAACTTCCTAATGGAGAGAAGGTAGCGAATTCTCAGGTCTTAGCTGGTGAGCAAAGATTTATGTGATAACAGAAATAATCCACCAGCCATTGATCAAAGAATAAAAATAGAGCGATGGCCCAAGCCACAGATCAATGGAGTTGGCAAAGGGCACTGGAGAGACCTAATGATAACACAGAAGAAGCCTGTTGGTTTCTGGATAAAGATTTTATTTGAAAAAACGTTTACTGATCAACTTAAGAACGAGACAGGATATAAAAGTGTCCTCCTTCCCTTTACCTGCCAGAGCATCAAGAAACACACCAGAAGGTTTCACAGAGGCCTTAAAATTTAAAAATAAACCCCTATGGATGATCCCTTGTCTGCATTCCCCCCCCCCTTCATCCCCCCAACACCAATGTCAGGAAGCTGCCCTAAGAAACCAAAACCCCGTAACAAATGGAGAAGGGATTTGATAGAGCAGCCCAGGGGATCTTTCAGGATGAGACATGTTTGTTGTAGTCTCTAAAACGGTAGCAGAGACGGGAAGATTTCCAGTACAGAAGTGGGGGTGATGTTATAAGGGATCTGAGAGCTGTCGTTCCAGGTTAGAGCTCCCTGGGAATTCTGGGCAACGCCCAGGAGAGTTTATTTGTGTCTTGCTGTAGGGAATTCCTTTCTCCCTTTGTCTCGGCCTCCAAAATAGCGCACCTTGTGGATCAGCTGCAGCTGCTTCTCCACTGTGGCCTTGATATCCACTTCGTCAGGGATATGGACATAGCGGACATTCCTGCCGGTCACAAACAGGTCATCCAGCTGGGAGACTCTGCCCTGCCTGTCTGTGAAGGTCACCTCAGCCAGGCGAATGTTCATGAAGGCGTCCACATTGGTGATGCGGCCCAGCACGGTGCTCTCGTCGCGGAGATCGACTGTGGTGACGTAGCCGTGGATACCTTGGAGTAGGATGACCAGGCTGTTCTCAGCAATGGTGCGCTCTTTGACAGAGTGGCTGATTTCCATTGTACAGCGCTACCCAACTACAAGGAAAAGCGCAAGAGAAGCCTGTGTAACGCTTGTGGAATTCACCCCACGTTAACGCTCTCCAACAGGTCCTGCTGCTACCTCCGACTGCCCCCGGCCTCCGCTAGTCCCGAGTTCTGCAACGTTGGGGCCAGTCTGTCGGGACCACATTATAGAACACATATGTACACGGCTGAAGCTTTCAGGATGAACTGAGCGCTGGTACACGGCGCTGGCCAGACAACCAGAAGCATCAGCCTCCGAAGTTCTCTCTGCAACAGGCGCCTCAGACAGGACAGGAGCCCCGGTTCCGCCCTCTACAGGCCGAAGGGGGGTGGTCTCCGTCCCGTTCCCTCCTTAAACCGCTCTGCCGAAACCAGTCAGTCCCGGGGAAGGCCGTGCCTGCCGTGGGGGGTCCGTTTTGGGGACACGCACCCCTTCACGAGGCGGCAAGGCCTAGACGCCCGAGCAGGGGCCCAGGGGCGGCAGAGTCGGAGATCCCAAAGCGCCCAGGAAAGCGGATGCTCAGACAAACGGCAGGTTTTTGCCTTCCTCCGTCTCCGCAAAAAGAACAGGAGGACTTGTGGCCCCTCAGAGACGGGCCCGTTTACTTGAGCCTCAGCTTTCCTGAGCGGCCGCCCACTTCATCCGATGCCTGCAGTGGAAAACAGTGGGGGGGGGGGTCACAGGGCCGCCCCGACCCGCGAGGGGCCAGAACAGCCCACGGGCTCGGCCAGCCCCTCACCGTGGAGCCGGGTCGCCCCGGCTCAGACAGCGACCCCCACCCACGGGGGACAGAGGGGCCCGGCCCGGCTGACCCCGCTCCCGCTGCGGGCCGGGGCCGGCGGGTGCGAGCGCCCGGCGCGTGCCCGCGGGGAGGGGAGGGGAGGGGAGAGGAGGGGAGCCACGCGCGGGCGCGCACACGCAGGCTGGCGGCTTCGCTCACCGGGCTGCTGCTCCTGCAGGGGCGCCCCGGGCTGGCCCCGCCCCCAGGCTCCGCGCGCTCCGGGCCGAACTCGGCCTCTTCCGGACCCGCGCCCCAGATCACCGCGCGCGCCCAGCGGCGCCTGCGCAGTGAGCAGAGGGCGGGGCCCAGGCGCTGAGGCCCGCCCCCTTTCAACGCGCGTCTGGGGGCAGGGCGGCCGCTGCCCATTGGCTCATGTCCGGGGCGGGGCGGGGCGGGGCTGGGCGCCCTGCGTAGGTCGCAGGCCCGCCCCCTCACTGCGTCCGCCCCTTTGGGCCCTGGAGCCACCGCCCATCTGCCCCCCCCGGGCCATGGAACCACCCCCCATCTCCCCACCCCCCCGGGGCATAGAACCCCCCATCTCCCCCCCGGGACATAGAAACCCCCGTCTCCCCACCCCCCGGGGCATAGAACCCCCCATCTCCCCCCCCGGGGCATAGAACCCCCCCCATCTCCCCCCCCGGGACATAGAAACCCCCGTCTCCCCACCCCCCGGGGCATAGAACCCCCCCCATCTCCCCACCCCCCCGGGGCATAGAACCCCCCATCTTCCCCCCCGGGACATAGAAACCCCCGTCTCCCCACCCCCCGGGGCATAGAACCCCCCATCTCCCCCCCCCGGGGCATAGAACCCCCCCATTTCCCCCCCCGGGACATAGAAACCCCCGTCTCCCCACCCCCCGGGGCATAGAACCCCCCATCTCCCCCCCCCGGGGCATAGAACCCCCCCATTTCCCCCCCGGGGCATAGAACCCCCCCATCTCCCCCCCCGGGACATAGAAACCCCCGTCTCCCCACCCCCCGGGGCATAGAACCCCCCATCTCCCCCCCCGGGCCATGGAACCACCCCCCATCTCCCCACCCCCCCGGGACATAGAAACCCCCGTCTCCCCACCCCCCGGGGCATAGAACCCCCCATCTCCCCCCCCGGGGCATAGAACCCCCCCATCTCCCCTGGGCCATAGAAACCCCCGTCTCCCCACCCCCCGGGGCATAGAACCCCCCATCTCCCCCCCCGGGGCATAGAACCCCCCCATCTCCCCTGGGCCATAGAAACCCCCGTCTCCCCACCCCCCGGGGCATAGAACCCCCCCCATCTCCCCTGGGCCATAGAAACCCCCGTCTCCCCACCCCCCCGGGACATAGAACCCCCCATCTCCACCCCTGGGCCATAGAAACCCCCGTCTCCCCACCCCCCCGGGGCATAGAACCCCCCATCTCCCCCCCCAGGGCATAGAACCCCCCCATCTCCCCTGGGCCATAGAAACCCCCGTCTCCCCACTCCCCGGGGCATAGAACCCCCCATCTCCCCCCCCGGGGCATAGAACCCCCCCCATCTCCCCTGGGCCATAGAAACCCCCGTCTCCCCACCCCCCCGGGGCATAGAACCCCCCATCTCCACCCCTGGGCCATAGAAACCCCCGTCTCCCCACCCCCCCGGGGCATAGAACCCCCCATCTCCACCCCTGGGCCATAGAAACCCCCGTCTCCCCACCCCCCGGGGCATAGAACCCCCCATCTCCCCCCCCGGGACATAGAACCCCCCCCATCTCCCCTGGGCCATAGAAACCCCCGTCTCCCCACCCCCCGGGGCATAGAACCCCCCATCTCCACCCCTGGGCCATAGAAACCCCCATCTCCCCACCCCCCCGGGGCATAGAACCCCCCATGTCCCCCCCCGGGACATAGAACCCCCCCATCTCCCCTGGGCCATAGAAACCCCCATCTCCCCACCCCCCGGGGCATAGAACCCCCCATCTCCACCCCTGGGCCATAGAAACCCCCATCTCCCCAGGGCATAGAACCCCCCATCTCCACCCCTGGGCCATAGAAACCCCCGTCTCCCCACCCCCCCGGGGCATAGAACCCCCCATCTCCTCCCCCGGGGCATAGAACCCCCCCCATCTCCCCTGGGCCATAGAAACCCCCGTCTCCCCACCCCCCGGGGCATAGAACCCCCCATCTCCACCCCTGGGCCATAGAAACCCCCGTCTCCCCACCCCCCGGGGCATAGAACCCCCCATCTTCCCCCCCCCGGGGCATAGAACCCCCCCCATCTCCCCTGGGCCATAGAAACCCCCGTCTCCCCACCCCCCCGGGGCATAGAACCCCCCATCTCCTCCCCCGGGGCATAGAACCCCCCCATCTCCCCTGGGCCATAGAACCCCCCATCTCCCCACCCCCCCGGGGCATAGAACCCCCCATCTCCACCCCTGGGCCATAGAACCCCCCACTTCCCCCCCCCCGGGGCATAGAACCCCCCCATCTCCCCTGGGCCATGGAACCATCCCCCGTCTCCCCACCCCCCCCGGGCCATGGAACCCCCCCATCTCCCCTGGGCCATAAAAACCCCCATCTCCCCACTCTCCCGGGCCAGAAAACCTCCCCATCTCCGCCCCCGGGCCATGGAACCCCCCCCATCTCCCCTGGGCCATAAAAACCCCCGTCTCCCCACCCCCCCCAGGCCATGGAACCCCCCCATCTCTCCTGGACCATAGAAACCCCCATCTCCCCACCCCCCCAGGCCAGAAAACCCCCCCATCTCCACCTCCGGGCCATGGAACCACCCCCCATCTCGGCCCCCGGGCCAGAAAACCCCCCCATCTCCACCCCCGGGCCATGGAACCACCCCCCATCTCCGCCCCCGGGCCATGGAACCCCCCCATCTCCCCTGGGCCATAGAAACCCCCATCTCCCCACCCCGGGGCATAGAACCCCCCATCTCCCCTGGGCCATAGAAACCCCCATCTCCCCACCCCACCCCGGGGCATAGAGCCCCCCCATCTCCCCTGGGCCATAGAAACCCCCATCTCCCCACCCCACCCCGGGGCACAGAGCCCCCCCATCTCCCCTGGGCCATAGAAACCCCCATCTCCCCACCCCCCCCGGGCCATAGAAACCCCCCATCTCCCCTGGGCCATAGAAACCCCCATCTCACCTATCCCCCCTGGGCCATGGAACCCCCCCATCTCTGCCCCCAGGCCATAGAACCCCCCATCCGCCCTCATCTCTCCACCCCCCCGGCCCATAGAACCCCCCCATCTCCCCTACCCCCCTGGGCCATAGAACCCCCCCATCTCCGCCCTTGGGCCATGGAACCACCCCCCGTCTCCCCTACCCTGAACTCCCTCTTATACTCATCCATATATTAGGCTTGTTTTACTTTAATGATAAAAAGAAAATGCCCCTGCCCTCACTAGCATGTATGATTTAGGATCAGCTCCTGATTTATTACCGTAAATCTACTATTGACATTTTACTGGAACTAAATCCACTTATTCATATCGACAAGTTAATTTGTAGCCAAGAGAAGGTTCCTTATTTCTTGCAAACAACAGACCACAAAAGTAATCCAGCTGAAAGTTACTTTCCAATTGCTACATTTATAAAGAGGAATATCACTACGGGGCAATAAGAAAAGGGGTAGATAGCCTTTAGGGGCTGAAGTTTACATTGCTCAGTGCCAACAGGTTTACGCTAAGGCAGAAAAACCTATGCACTCGGGAAAATATTTCTGAAGAACTGGTGTCCGCTGTTTTGTGATGGGGTAGAAACAAATAGTGACGAATGTTACCGTCCCTTACTGAAAAGTGAACAAATATACATCAGGTACATAGAAACGCAACGACAACACTTTCTTTGATAGTCGGTCATTTCGAGGCCTCTCACGTTTATAAGTGCAGCAAAAAAGAGATTGCTACTGTTTAGTGGTGGACAGACAGCTAGCTCCATGAATTGAAGCACACAAAATCTCTGGCTCAACTGGCAAAGAGAAGGGACTGTTCCTTCCATGAGTGTTTAAGAACCACACACAAGCTAGTATATATTACACCAAGCTTCACATTTCCCATTATAAATGGTGTCTTAACGTATCCAGACTTCCCCCAGCTAAGGTTCAGGGCAGAACATGAATGCCCACTTCCCCTTTCCTTGAAATACTCAAGATTCTAAGTCTGAGGCATGGAACAATCTAGAGTTTTCACAGAAAATGAAGGAGGCAAATATTGAAAGGTCACATTTAAAATTAGAGTGGTTTTGGTAGCATGTGTATTAATGCCACCCAGACTGATTCGGGGCTCAGAGGCTGGCCTGTGCATTCAGTCATGACACAGACAGGATTTGTAATAGCTCCATGTGGTAGGAGACTAGCAGCAGGTTTCTGTCTATGTCAAATTGTAAGTGACTAAATAAACAGCTTCTTGTTCTGCCTGTGCCTCTGGGAAGCAGAGTATCATAATTCATCCATCATAGCCAGTAAATCATCTCCCTTGCTTGTGCTCTGACTGGGCTGATCCGTCACCTCAAACTCTCCCATGATTCGAGCCAGCTCCTCATTCTGCTGTTGGTCCTGTTGAAAAGGAAAAAAAACCCCAACATCTAAATTCTTAATTTCGCAATTATTGTCAGAGAGTTCACCTCAAGACTTTAGGTCCAAAATTTGACCTAATTTAGAACTGTCATCATAACCTTAGAAAATCCCTCAGCATTCTGAATTTTATGAATTTTAACATAAAAAGTATGTTTAAGAAAATATTCTTTTCAGTTACAGAGAAATTAACTAAACCCCTGATGAACCACCAGTTTTGTAAACACTACAAATAAAAACAAGTGTGTAGCCCCCTCTTCCCCCCATTGGTTAATGATAACACTGGCCATTTCTTTTCCCTTACAATAGCTAATGATGGAGCCTGCCCTTGCAGTTCTGGCCTGTGCAGACCACAGGACTGGAATCAGAATACAAAACTCAGGTGACATACTTAACCACCTGCTTAAAGTTAAGCATGTGAGGATCTGCAGGTATAGGGCAACAGGAGCAGGCAAATGGTCCATAGGGTCTGCCTTCTCTAGGCTATATATTTTTAAAACTTTGTGCTTTGGCAGGTGAGTAAAGGAGATACAGTTGCAGATATTTGCTATATTTCAAATTCTATTACTTTGTAATTGCTAAGTCTGCACATAATTTCCATTACTGATTTGTGATCTTAACAGGGTTTTGTCAAAATACATTAACATTTTTAAAATTTATCAATTATTTTCTCAGAAACAAAAAGATGACAAAGATCAACGATCTGAAATACACTATACATGCCTGGGTTGCTTGTATGTTGATAACTTTGTAAGATAACTCTTCAGGCCTGGTCAATGCTGCATATCTGATTGAAAGCATAAAAAAAGTTTACTTAATCTCATGTATGACAGATAAGGGAGTGAAGGGGAAATATCGGGTTGGTTATTAATTTACTGAGCATCCTTCTTCATATAGCAACCCCTGAATATCCATGATTCTTTTGCTAACTATGAAGAGATGCTAGTATTTCTCTAGTACAAAACACATCCAGCTAGCTTTAACTTTAACTAATCAGACAGTGGAATGGCAGCCTTCCTCTTCCCCTCCCTCCCCCCCGCAGCCAGAAAATAGATCCTTTATCAAAGAGACTAGGATGATTAGAGCTGAGAGACCGGATTCGCTGATTTGTCATTAAGGCTATAATAAAGCTCTTATCTTGTGAAATGTTTATTTGCTTAAAAGGAGCTGGAGGGAGATTGGAAATGGGATAGAGAGTATTTCGCTTCAGCCACAAGTTCAAATCTATCAGGTCACTAGCGATCAAAAGTCATTACCATCCAATGGGGAATTAGAGGTCTCAGTCACTTTATAGTGGAGAAGACTCCACGTTACAAAAAACCCCCACCTGTGCTAACTGGATTTCTGGTTGGTAATTTCAACAGTGGCCAAGGCGTGAACACACCAGAGAGACTGAACTCCTCTCTTGTCCCTGGAGAGGATCCATCTAGGTCAGGATTGAGCCATAATAGAAAGCTTGCCCTGTGCTGTACCTTCGCTTTGGAGAAAGGGCTTCAGTCTCCAGGACTGTCAATGCTGTGCCTCTCCCCAATACCAAAACCACACACACAAAATTGCGTTGGAATTAAGCATACTTTTCCTCCTCGTCTGTTGTGAATAGGTTTAATCGGAATCCCGGCTCACTGCCATTGGGTTTCTTGATCTCCAGGCCTCCCATTAGTCTAGCCAAAAAGTTCAGTTCTTCTTTAGCAAGAGGGTTAGGGGCTGCATTCTCCTGCAGAAAACAATAATGGATTCATTGGATGGACAAACAGAAAAAGAAGGACTATACTCGTTTTGCTGGTTCCTGGTATTGTAAAGGACAACATTTTTCAGTGTGATATTATTATTAAATATTTTATATTATAGAAGCAATATGGTGGCTGACTGATGTTTAGCGCATATGGACTCAAACTGAGGTTACACATACAGGACAAAATAATTGCCTGGCTAAACTGAACAGCTGAAAAGTCTGTAAAACCAACTTCCAATTGTTTCAATAGGTCAAACAACTGGTTAGGGAAAACAACAACAAAAACAACGATTTTAGCATGCATAAAGATCAGGACAGAGAACAATACAGAAAAAAATTATTAAACCATGATATAAACCACTGGTAGCTTCCTCTAATATGCTCTGGTCACCCCATGGCAACAAGGACAGTATAAAATTGGAAGGAGTTCAGAGAGGGCGAACAACATAGAGGCCTGGAAAAACTCTCCTATACACAGAGCCTTAAGAGGCTGGGATTGTTTATCTGAGAAAGGAAGATGAATAGGAGGGGTCATGATAAAAGTATATAAAATACTGAATGGTCTAGAAAAGGAAGATTGGGAGCTTCTGTTCTTCACGTCTCATAAAAGAGCAAGGGAAGATTGAATGAAACTAAAACAGTGGCAAATCCAAAACTGATAAAAGAACATACTTTTTTACATAATGCGTAATTAGACCAAAATACTTTTTGCCACAGAATGTCACTGAGGTCAAGAACTTAGTGAAGCATGAAGGGGATAGAAGGACATCCGACCTTTGCGTGGGATGCCAAACTCTTGGATGCTCCTGACATATGCGTCTCTACTGGCCGACTAACACTGTACCTAGAGGGAAAAATAAAAAAGTTACTGCATGCAGGGAAAAAACAGTCAGTTCCTGTACACAGGGTAGGAGCCAAAGAGACTTCTCTACCTGCATAGGCTCAAAATACGGTTTCTGGATGATAACATTATATCCATACATTCTTTTCTGGGGACAGTGAATAATTGGGATGAGCAGTTCTAATTCAGTTTTTTGACATACGGACTGTGCTAAAGTGCTTGAGTGAAGAAAAGTACAAATGGGCAAAAAGTACTCCTAACTCTTCTTTCCTGAATGGCAAAATTACTCAGAAGAAATCTATGTTATCAAACGTATTCCCTGAATGCAACCTAAGTGATCATTACATGCAGCTCACGGAAGGTGTAGTACTAAACCAGATCCAGCCATTCCTCAGCTCTGCTGCGGACAGGAGTTAAGATTTTGCTGTTTCTTTTCTGGGGCTATTTATATACATCCATACATAGCTACTGCTAGTTGTGTCATTCTCCTCCCAGGAAGACATCACTAAACTAAAGGTGTCAAGTTGATAAAGAGCAGCAGAAGTGGCATCAACAAGCCAATGAGATACAAAGACTGAAGACATATTTTCCTCAACAAATCAAGAGCCATTTATCTTCAAGGCTGACCTTCAGCAGGTTTTATTAAGAATTTTATATGTAGTTTCTATGTAGGACAGTTTACTTACATATTTGTCCCCAGTTTAAGCACTCTGTCTCCATAAAGATCAAATGAACCTTCCCTTTGTGGACTGATATAATTTCCACCATTGGTGAATTCAACCCTTTTAACTTCATCTCCGTTGCAATTAAACATCCTTAAAGGAATAAAAATAAATCATTGTTATCTCAAGATATTTAGTGATGCTCTTTAGTGCTGACTTGCTTTGCTCTTCATACTGGAGGATGGGGAATCAAGCTCTCTTCTGTCAAATGTTTGATACTATTATAAAAAATTACTAAATTGATAATAGGCAGTGGTGTAATTTTAAAAGAATAAATAAGGGGCTGGAACATAAGGGCTGGAACAGGGGATTACAGATGAAATACTAAGCCTTTCATTGCCAGATCATTGCCAGATTGTTCCAAATCCTGAGCTATATAAGTAATACCCAACAGATGTTCAGTGATCTATGCAAAATGAATGATCGTTTTGGTGCACTTCCCACTGGACAAGTATTCTCTTTACAGTTGGTACCAACTGCTCCTTTGTGGGCAGCCATGCACACTGGGGGAGCTGCATACATAATAAATAATGGTCTAGAAATCACCTGATGAGTCCTGGAACTTCTGTTCCCCATGGAACAGGACCTGATATTGGCAGCACAAAGCGACCATTCGAGTTTTGTACTTTATCCTTTAGAAAGATGGAGACCTGCAAAGAAACACCCCACCCACAAAAATACCAGTCAAAGGACTCCTAATGTAAACCATTTGGATCCTGATCCTGCAGCCTTCCTGCATAGTAATTCTTGCGAAAAATCAAAGGAAGGCTGATATTTCGAAAGTCATCGCCCACAGACTGGAAGTATTAGTCTAACTTTAACTGATCATACTCAAATGAATAAAACAGAACCCTTTATTTTATTTAGGAATGTCAAATCCTTGCTGTCAATCCCCAGTTTTTCATGGTTTCTTAGTCAAGCCTTTAATTAAAAAGAAAAATGTTTGTCAGTCGAGTTTGTACATAAACAGGTATCTCTGGGTTTGTGAAATCTCCCAATAATGAAAAGCGCAAGTCCAGAAAACAGTCTGTATATTAGTATTTAAAGAACTGCAGCTGAGTATGGACAGTCGTTGCTTTTCATACCATTCTAGTGAAGGGGACGTTCATTTAGTAAAAGCTCTTGGGCACACTTGTTATTTATATTGTGCTCAGTTTTTTCAGTTACAGAGAGATCAAGCACATCAATGCAAGTTACAAGCGTGAGCAGCAAAAACACACCTGTTTCAAAATAATGTAATTATAACAAAATACGTACATTTTATTGCCACAAAATCAAACTCACTGTTTTTCTTATGGGCTAATGAAATGGGACACTTACCCTGATGTGCATGTCCTGAAAGAAAATTAGGAGTGTTTGCCTGATCAGCTGAAATTCACCAGCAGAGAGACAACTGTACATCTAGAGAACAGAAAAGAAATTATAACTGTAATGTTTCTAAGCTGTTCTGTGAATGACCTGTCCCATCTAGTCAAATGTGGCCACAAAAATGTCAAAATTGTGTTGCAAATAAAAATCAAAAAAGGGCAGTGTGGTAAGCTGTAATTGTTAACAAACCAATTCCAAATTCAATTCCTACTGAAGTCAATGGAAAGACTTACACTTTCATGGGAATTGGATTGGGCCTTAAATAAATAAAGAGCTTAAAGTGAGCCAATATGAAAACAACACTGGAATTCTAAACTGTTCAGTTTCAAGCAGTGTTTTTAAAACACTTCAGAGCCTTCCTTCAGGTTCAGAGGGGAGCAGAGTGATTTCAGTTGTTCCCTAAGGTTGAAAGAAAAGATCCACATTGGAAAAAGAGTGAAAAAACAAACAGCTGGGAGGTCTATAGTTCATCCAATAACTGGGCTCTTACATCGATTAGCTGCCGAAATGTTTCGTCCACTTGGTTAAGAATGTTAGGGGAGTCTCGTATAAAATCCTTGATAGCATCCAGATGATTGAAAGTGACTAACAGTATGTCTTTGGGTCGAGGACAGAGCAGAACTTGGTATTTGAAAGCCATAGTCATAAGATCGTAGAGCTGTAAAATAATACAGGGAAATCTGGTTAGATCAAAAAGCCTAGGTCAGTCATCATCTAGTGCAAATCATACCGTCAAGTCAAGTTTAATCTGGAAAGTGATTTTGAAAACTCATCCCAATACCTGTATGGTAAGAGCTATGATCTTTTATTCCTTTGGTAGGTTTTATACATACTTATTACATGCAGAATTTAATTTTTAGTATCTAAACCCATAGGGTAAAGTGTTCACAGGGGCTTCCCTCAACCTCCTTAGTTACAGCCACAATTATTTGCATGTAGAAATACTCTTTGCAGGCACACATTCAGGTATTTGCACATACAAAATTGAGGGTATGAATTTGGGGATGCCCAAACAGTAATAAGCATACACACAGTTAAAATTAAGACACACCTAATGAATACCCCAAATCAAACACTTTCACACTATCAAAGCAGAAACATAGAGTTTTGAATTTGTTGTTGTTTTGAGTTATCTTAATGTGTCTGATACTAAGGTGTATTTTCTAACACCTTTCCTGGGTTTAGAAAGAAAGCAAAGAGGAGGAACTTTTGCATGGAGTATTTCTGTCACAAAATTCTTGATAAACTGAGAATGATATAAAAAAATTCTACTGCAATCAACACCCAGTGAGAAGCAGCATTGAAGAAAGCAACAAATGGCTTCTAATATCTAGAATAATCTATGAGGGGAAGACAATCTTTTTACCTTATCCATGCTTGCCTGATTCAGCCTCATGATTGAAGCATGAGCCAGCCGGTCATACACTGTTCTCAGGGCCTTCTTGGAATAGAGTTCCTGTGGTTTAAACAGCTCCTCCATAAACTTTTTATTGAACATGGTTGTGATGATATCATTCATAACTGTAAAGACAAAAGAACCTATCTTGTTGATTTTCTATACTGACAGATTTCAGAAATAGCTAATGCTCTATTTTGTTCCACATGGAGGACACAGACAGTCGGGTGTGCGAGGATTCATATGAATTGTTACCTATGCAAACCACACACAGAGCCACAACAGAAAAAAATACTGGTATTCTATACCAGCAAACACTTCAAGTGTGCACGCAGCTAAACAAAAAACATCTCCCATGAGAGAAACAAATTATACTGGTAAAAGTGCAGTTCTGCCAGTATAAATGGATCTACACTAGGAGCTTCCGTTGGCACAGCTCTGTAGGTCAGGGATCACACTTCTTCACCCCTGCGAATGACAGAGCTGGGCTGGCAGAAGTCTGTAATGTAGACATAGCCATAGGCAACAAACACTTTTTTTCTGATGGGAATAAGACTCGTTTTAGTGCATTGTTTTTAAAGTCATGTCTATCACTTTTATTATTTTTTTATTTAAATTAGAAATGTCTGGTTCAGTGAATAGGCTGATACTGCGTCTAATGCCTATTTAGCTGTAATTCTGCTCCACAGGGAAAGCTTTGTGGTTCTAAATTAGATTGGACATACACATTACCATCTTAAAATAAATTATAGTCAACTGAATCTTTTTCTCCCTTTAGAAATGTAAGAAATCATTTTTTCCCTCTTTTTAACAGAAGTCTATCAAATTATTCAAGGTTCCTTGTCTGAAGTTTTTGTGTTGCACAGATTTGGATTTTTGGTGGTAAGGAAAGCATTTCAAACACTGGCATCACTGCAAGATAATACTGAGCTCTTCCACTGTGATTTTCATATGAGAATCTCAAAGCACCTCAAAACATTTAATAAGCTTCACAGCAACCTGCTGAGGTGAATAGTACCTTTTTATATATGTATATTGAGGCACAGAGCTGTTAAGTGACTTACTCAAGAGATGCAGTGACAGAGCAAAGAACAGAACCATGGCGTCCTGCCTCGCAGTGCTCTGATCTAACCATCAGAGTACACTGCTAGCGTACACATCAAGAGTACACTGTACACTGCTTTTCTGAAAGGGACCAAGGCCACCAGGGACAAATTTAGCAGTGATGTGAGGAGGTGTAACTCCACTGTCTTCAGCACTGAATTTGGCCCTAAACTCTGTATCACACACACTCACGTCCCACTATGGAAATGCTGAATGAAAGCGAATATTGCAGTCCATACCAAGACTACAGAGCAAGGATTAAGCCTCTTCCAAGCAGATGACCACTACCAAAGATAGTGATGCTAGCAAATTCAAAGCGGATTACAGAAACCTTCGGACAGAAGTCAGAGAACAAAGAGATACTTGGTGGTCGTGATTAGTTATATAAATACTGACATTATTTCTTACTGGTAGAGTTCGCCGTGCACGCTCACTATTGTGGGAGCGGGGGTGGTGAGTGGGTCTACTGCACAGCAGCGGGAGCTATGTCGCAGCAATTTTCACCTTCTCTGGCGCTAAATAATACTGGAAACTTAGTTAGATATCCAGGGCAGCTGCTAGGTACCATTCAGGTGCTGAGAAGCTGGAAACAGATAATTCAGGGTGCTGGAGCGCAAGTCACTACTGATGCAATTCCCTCTATGCTTGCTTGGAGGTAATATTTACAAAGATGCAAAATAGCATTTCCCCTTGTGGGCATCTTAAGACATTTCATAGGGGATCCCAATCTATTCTCAGCTTCTAAGAAGCAGTGACCCAAATAAAAGCAACTACGATTAAAAGGTTTTTCTTCCCCCCACTGCCCACCTTTGGAATGTACTGTCCATAAAACATTTTATTTGTCAGTCCTAGCCAGAAAAGTTTGCTTCACAGCAGTACAATGAATCTTAATCCAACATCCCTTTAGTAATGAAGAAAATCTAATGCAATGTTAATAAGTATCAATCATTACATACTTTATTTTGCAGCTGGGCAGACATGAAAAAAATCAGACCTTCTGCTCCATGGCAATACGAACATGAATATTTTATAGCTGTTTGCACACACTGCACACTTTTTGTGCCCACCAAGATCCATTAAGGTCTTCTCCTTCACCTGTTACCAGTGCCATCCAAACAAGTAGCAGAACAATCCTATTTAGAGTTGCAGCAATACTCAAAGTCTCTCTATAAGTGTTTCACAATGGAATGGAATGGAATGGAATGGGACGACTTGTATTAACCACACACATCAATCCTTACATAAATTAATTCCTGCAATTAAAACCATTCACATTTCTTAAAATAGATCTGTGAAAGCAACAAATATTCAAATAAATAAACAAATAAAAAGGGCACAGTCAACCCCAGTATCATTCAAAAAAACACACCTTGACAACACACTTCTGATAGTGAAATGTGGTATTAATTTCTTTATAGGAACTAAAGACAATAGCTTTGGATCAAGCAAAGGGATCCCAGAGTGTAGGTTCTCCCAAGGAGAACATGTTAGCCATTTGAGTTTGGGAAAATAAAAAAAAAACAGAGGTGTGTCACTCTAAGCAATGCAGCAAAAAGGCAACTAAGCACAGAGGGAGCTCAGCAAGCAGGACCAGGGAAAGGGATCCAAGTGCAGACAGGAGACATTCCCACAAGGAGAGAATGCAATGGATGAGAGAGAAGATGGAGGATTCACAGAGGTTTTTCC
This sequence comes from Lepidochelys kempii, assembly GCF_965140285.1. NCBI lineage: Eukaryota > Metazoa > Chordata > Testudines > Cheloniidae > Lepidochelys > Lepidochelys kempii. The sequence continues at coordinate 2,654,409 of NC_136398.1, read as the reverse complement.
ATAATCATGTCACATGAAGTGAGCTGTAGCTCACGAAAGCTTATGCTCAAATAAATTTGTTAGTCTCTAAGGTGCCACAAGTCCTCCTTTTCTTTCCACACATCTCAGTTTCTAATGCAGTTTAACAACAGATGGCTCACCAGCATGACAGGAAGCAGATAACTTTCTTTCTTGATAAAGCTCATGCTTCCCAGATTACATTCAAATCAACCAAAGGAATAATCCAAGACCAAAACAGTTACACATTTTTACCTGCTACAAGTTTCCATTTAAAACAAAATCCAGGTACACAACTGCTGACAACCAACGTTATAACTGACTCCAGCCGTGAACAACAGACACATACATGTTCACATTACAGTCCGCCAACTACTAATTACTGCTTCAGACACCAGTCACTGGTTACATTTTACACAGTTGCAGCAGCTCCTTTAGCTACTCATTGTGTAAACGTGAACAATTTTATATCAATGATAAATAACTGAAGTCAATGAAGTAGATGAGGATGGATGATGCCTGAATCATCATGATATCATCAACAACAGAACCTTGTGATTTTGGACTGTTGACTCCTCAGGGATCCTTCCTTTTAATAGTAGCATCCAGCAATGGATACGGCATGTTTTTACTGTATAATCCTTGCACAATGAAAGTATTAAAGCTTTACTGATTGATCTATGTGGAATCCACATTTGTGCCTTGGACCAAATCAATATGAAAATCAGGTGGTTTTACCCTCCGCATCCCACTTTTGAATGTGTTACATTAGAGCCTGACAGAGTCTTTTGATATGCTAGTACATTTTAAATGCTGCAAGAACATGTAACTGCACAAAACACATTGTGGAGCCACAGAGAAGAACGGAAGCAAACTCCAGCATATTCACATGTCAATACCACTTGATATAGGGCTGTCAATAAATCGCAGTTAACTCACGCGATTAACTCAAAAAAATAATTGCGATTAAAAAAATTAAGCACAGTTAATCGCACTTATAACAATAGAATACCAATTGAAATTTATTAAATATTTTTGGATGTTTTTCTATATTTTCAATATTGATTTCAATTACAACACAGAATACAAAGTGCACAGTGCTCACCTGATTTTATTATTTTTTATTACAAATATATGTACTGTAAAAATGATAAAAGAAATAGTATTTTTCAATTCACCTCATAGAAGTACTGAAATGCAATCTCTTTATCGTGAAAGTGTAATTTACAAATGCAGATTTTTTTGGTTACATAACTGCACTCAAAAACAAAACAGTGTAAAACTTTAGAGCCTACAAGTCCACTCAGTCCTACTTCTTATTCTGCCAATTGCTAAGACAAACACGTTTGTTTACATTGACGGGAGATACTGCTGCCTGCTTCTTATTTACGTTACCTGAAAGTGAGAACAGACGTTCGTTCACATGGCACTTTTGTAGCCGGCGTTGCAAGGTATTTACATGCCAGATAGGCTAAACATTCGTATGCCCCTTCATGCTTCAGCCACCATTTCAGAGGTGATGCTGATGATGCTTGTTAAAAAAATAATGCGTCAATTAAATTGGTGACTGTACTTCTTGGGGGGAGAATTGTATGTCTTCTGCTCTGTTTTACTCGCATTCTGCATATATTTCATGTTATAGCAGTCTCAGATGATGATCCAGCACCTGTTCATTTTAAGAACATTTTCACAGCAGATTTGACAAAACACAAAGAAGGTACTGATGTCAGATTTCTAAAAATAGCTATAGCACTTGACCCAAGGTTTAAGAATCTGAAGTGCCGTCCAAAATCTGAAAGGGATAAGGTGTGGAGTATGCTTTCAGAAGTCTTAAAAGAACAACACTCTGATGCAGAAACGACAGAACCCAAACCACCAAAAAGGAAAATCAGCCTTCTGCTGGCAGCATCTGACTCAGATGATGAAAATTAACATGGGTCAGTCTGCACTGCTTTGGATCGTTATCAGGCAGAACCCCTCATCAGCATGGAAGCATTTCCTCTGGATCGGTGGTTGAAGCATGAAGGGACATATGAATCTTTAGCGCATCTGGCATGTAAATATCTTGCCATGCCAGCTACAACAGTACCATGTGAATGCCTGTTCTCACTTTCAGGTGACATTGTAAACAAGAAGTAGGCAGCATTATCTCCTGCAAATTGTAACCAAGCTTGTTTGTCTGAGTGATTGGCTGACCAAGAAGTAGGACTGAGTGGACTTGTAGGCGCTAAAGTTTTACATTGTTTTATTTTTGAATGCAGTTTTCTTTTTTTTTTGTACATAATTCTATATTTGTAAGTTCAACTTTCATGATAAAGAGATTGCATTGCAGTACCTGTATGAGGTGAATTGAAAAAACACAATTTTTTTTGTTTTTTACAGAGGAAATACTTGTAATAAAAAATAAATATAAAGTGAGCATTGTACACTTTGTGTTCTGTGTTGTAACTGAAATTAATATATTTGAAAATGTAGTAAACATGCAAAAATATTTAAAATAAATGGTATTCTATTGTTGTTTAACAGCATGATTAATCATGATTAATGTTTTTAATTGTGCGATCAATCACAATTAATTTTTTTAATCGCTTGACAGCCCTACTTATATATCATAGTGAAAAGAACCTTAGCTAAATGTACAGAGAATGCTGAAGGCTTTATTCTGAAAACTGAATCATAACTATAAAAAGGAAGCTGTTTAAAGAGGTGTTGGGCCCTGGAAACTGGAGATCAGGGAAGGTAGAGAATTAGGGAATTGGGAATATCCTTACAGAAATACTGCTATGCAGCATACATGATTACTGCCTGCATTTTACACATGAACAATGCTCACAGAACTCATGCAGTCATATGCTTGTATTTCTATAAGGTTAATCAACTAAGACATTCAGATTTGGCTAGAAAGTTCTCTGGTGAAGATACCATCTATTAATATGCATTGCTCTGATTATAATTAATTTTCAGAGAAGCTATTTTTAAGGGCTGCATGATTGAAAGATATTTATTGTTAAAGGGTCTTTGATTTACATGTGTTTAGATCTAAAATTATTAATGTATTTTTTAAACAGAAAGTCTTGGTTGAAGAATCACCTGTTTTGTGTTCTTGACAACTGCTACAACTACAACACTGTGGCAACAGGGTTCGGAGTGTATATGTGCATATGGGTTCGGTGTGCGTATGTGCAAATGGTTGTGTTGATCTACTGCATGCAGCTAAAAGGTTACAGTACCTCGTTTCCTGTCCACATCTGTCCATTCATCTACACGAAGCATACAAAACAAAAACAGTGGTTCAAGTAGTAAGAACAATACTTGCAAGGAGATTAAAAGAAAGAAATTGGAAAAATCTAGTTAATGGACTTTATTTTTCATGTCAGCATTCAATGCTTAACAAGAAAAGGCTGCCTGCTATTTTTACCTTTCACTCACATTAAAAACCAAACACCAATGGTGAAATCCTGGCCCTTTTGAGGTCATTGGCAAAAATCCCACTGACTTCACTGAGGCCAGAATTTTATCCCAAGCAAATGCTCAGCACTTTTGACATCAAGCTGGGAAAGGGAAGAGCTAATGTGTCTGGTTCTTTTCAATACAACTAGATTTATTACTCACAAGTGAACAAGAGAGAGTCCGCAGTTCTAACCAATGATATCACAACATAGCTGTAACCACATCTCAACCGAAATAAAGCCTGAATCTTCCAGAGTGCAAAATGCAGCTACAGCAGTGCAGGTCCTATGTTCTCATCGAGATGTGTCAGAACTTGTTCACTAATTCACACCTCATGGGTCATTATGTTTACTGGCTTGTTTACACTTACCCCACTGCAGCTACTGTAGCTCTAGTGAAAACCTTACTTACGCCAACAGGAGAGCTTCTCCTGATAGCACAGGTGCTCCGCCTCCCCCAGAGGTGGTAGCTATGTCAGTGGGAAAAGCCCTCCTGTTGACATAGTACTGTCTATACTGGGGGTTAGACTGGTATAACTACGTCTCTCAGGAGGGTGGATTTTCCACATCCCACAGTGATGTAGTTATACTGACATAAGTTGGTAGTGTAGGCCAAGCCTAAGTTTTGTACCTCCAGCCACCTGAACAGTACACAGCGATGGTGCAATAAGATAGCCCTGTCATTACTTTAGCCATTATAATATGAATTGTTAAAAATAGCTTCCTGTAATCTATCCTCTGCTACTGTTAAGCAGTTTTTTCAGGTTGGGAGGACAGATGGAAAAGCATAATGAACCTTTTCCCTTATTTCTTATTGTTATGAAATTTTAAAGTTCTTGGGCTCTCCTTCCCTGCCCCATATAAAATCATGGTTGGGAGAAGAAAGTGGTTTATTTTTAACCTTAATTTGTTTAATTCAGAAAATGTTACAATGAGAGTTGCATAATGCTACTGATTTAAGGTTGGAGCTTTTGTGCAGTAAGTATGAAATCGAAGCGGGAGGTACATTTAATAATGATGCTACAACTTGATAAATACAGGGTCCAAAAACATGTTACTAGGGTAGGCACAAAGTCCAGTAGTCATATATTTATGTTTCTCTTATTTTTAAAATTGTGTGTTTTTGTTTCTCCAAAAATAACACCTCAGCTGCTGTTATTGCAATATTTCAGAACCAGGATAATGAAAATATTGTTGAGAAGACCAAATCTTGAGTTATTTTGGTTCCATAAATGGATCCCTGAGGCATTAAGCTCCGAAATACAAATACAGAGATATTCAAGTGTATTTGAGTTTCCATGATAACCAAATGCACAATCTTAGTTTTTACTTTCTTCTATTGTAAGCCTCCACCCATTCCAGCTCTTTACTGAAATAAGTGTAGCAATCTCTAGTATGTAAAGAAGTGATGATTTTTCTGGAGATGTAGATAAGTATGATAACTAAGGCTACGATTTAGTCACGGGTATTTTTAGTAAAAGTCATGGACAAGTCACGGGCTAGAAATAAAGAATCACGGCCCATGACCTGTCCATAACTTATACTATAAATACCCCTGACTAAATCTTGGGGGGTGGAGGTGGAGGGCGCTGCTGAGGGGGAGCTGGGGCTGCTGCTGCTAAGGGAGGTGTCTGGGGGCCCCGCTGCTGGGGAGGTGGGGGGGGAGGGCCAGTGGCACCAGCTGCCAGGGGCTGCCAAGCAGCGGCTACCCTGGCCGCCTGGGAGACCGCTGCTCAGGGGGTCCCTGGTGCCAGCAGTGGCTGGTGCAGCTGGTTGCGGGGCTGTCCAAGTGGCTAGCTGCCGAGCCGCTCCAGCAGCGGCCAGTGGGACTGTCCCCAGGGCCACCTGAACAGCTGGCCCTGGATCCAGCTGCTTGGGCAGTTCTGGGGTCAGTCCCACTGGCTGCCACAGAAGTCACGGAAAGTCACAGAATCAATGACTTCCGTGACCTCCGTGCCAAACATGGAGCCCTAATGATAACAGCTTCATGCAGTTATTACCAGAGAGATACCTAGTGTAAGATAGCATAAATTTATAATGGTGAGAGTAATTAACCATTGGAACAATTTACCAAGGGTCATGGTAGATTTTCCATCACCGACAGACAATTTTAAAATAAAGATTGGATACTTTTCTGAAAGATCTGCTCTAGGGATTATTCTCAGGAAGTTCTATGGCCTGTGTTATACAGGTCAGACTAGATGATCACAATGGTCCCTTTTGGCTTTGGAATCTATTAATCTAAGACCATAATGGCCTGATTAGGAAATGCTTGTTATGACTATGTTGTCTTTGCAGGATCCTTCTGATACCATAGTAAGTATATTAATAACTCTCCTATATAAATGAAATACAGGGAAATTATCACCCAACAAACATGACTGCATGAGACTAATTTACTACTAAACGGTAGATCACTTTGGAGCAGGAGAGTGATTGATCATATTTCAGAGTGAAATTGCTAAAAACAGGACACTACCATGAATGAACATCTTTGAGGTCATTTTTGTGCTGCAGCAAAGTCGCTTCTTGGTAGATGGAATTAGTAGAAGGATAATATTTCACCTTATTCTGTACATCCATGACTGGTGTTCTCTCTATTTGCTTCTTGGTCTTCTGGGATTTCCTCAGTTTTCTTTTTTAATTCCCACCCTCCTCTCCTCTACTTCACAGTGACCAAGAGCAGAGATGTAGATACTGCCCTCCAGTCTGTTCCTGGATCAGTGGGAAGGAGTCATTCCTTTCCCCAAAGCAGCAAAGAATGTGTCCTCTGCACACCCAGTAAAGTCTTCCACCTGGGCACATTTTCTCCTCTGCACGACGTCGTATCGTTTTACATTATAATATTCTAGTGGAACATACATTTCCCATACACAGGCTTCCACCCAGGCAGCTACGAGGTGTTCACATCTGCCCCTAAATTAAGGGGATCTAATCACAAACCTTGGTTTCAGACTGGAACTGTTGATTTCAAGGTTTCCATAAAAGATGTAACAGTCGGAAGAAACCTATATATTAGGTAGGGGGATAGAGCATGACTGTGCCGGACAGAATGGAAAAGGAGTATAGACAGCCGGAGTGTAGCTTTGATCCACATTCAACAATATCCTCCCCCCGACACACACACTTACATTAGCCAGAATTTTTCTGTTCAAAATGTAACATCACCCTTTACATCTATGAGTCTAAGTATCCAGCAGTGCTGTGTCTAAAACTCCATTAAAGACAAATTTTAAACATGGTTCCAGAAAAAAACAGCTTGGCTCAATATGTACTTGCAACAAGCCATTTTAAAATCAGTTTAGCACAAAATTTGCTCATGGAGTCTCAGCTATTTAGAGGGCAGTGTACAAAGCCTCTTGAACAGAAAGCCAAAGATACAGGATCCAAAAGAGTGTGTGAATTATTTGTTGACTCTCTTTAGGGATGAAGCTAAATTGCGTAGCGGTGTAAATATGAACATAACTCTAGAAATGTCAGACATGTAAAGGAAACTGAGTCTTTAGGCAGATATCCACCACCAGCATCTGGAGATGTGATGCCTCCCCATTAGGGCTCTCGAACTTAGTCCTAGCATCTGAGCTACTAGCCAGAGGCCAACCAAAAGGCAAGGAGAGGGAGAGCTACAGTCACCCAGGTGCAGGAGGGATAATACAGGTGAGAAATGCACCTCCCCTATTCCCAGGTGCTCAGATTCTCTCTAGGTGTTTATATTGCACTTATCAACATGGCATCTGAGCACCCAGGTGCGGTCTTCAAACTCTGTCCTATTTTTCTATTCTGTGCATAGTAGATATTTGATACATTTGAAGCACCAGCCCTCCTGGCTTCTGGAAGGGAAAGTGTTGTTTCACGGCCCTGCAGGGGCACTTGATTTGTGGGCTTGCTGCTCCACCCTACCCGCAGCCTCTGGTGTTCATATCCCCTTCATTGGTGAACAATGCCAGCCCTGCCTCTGTGGCTCAAAGATTCCTAAGCACCACTGTGAAATTGACATGATTGTTTGCTGTCTACAGGACTTTAAACAGCAACTATAAGTTTGAGTCACAGACACAAGACTCCCCTTTCAAACCACTGGGGCAAGAAGTGGGGCCTTAAAAAAACCCAGACAAGTATCTAATTTCTGCATAAGGGTCTGAGCTGCTCCAGGAAAGCTTCCTACTGGCCCCATGGGGAGAGCATTTTGAAGCCTGCCACAGGGATGGAACTCAAGTTGGGTCCATTTCAGAGGTGCAGGGAAAGGGGTGGTGGTGAAGTTGCCTCCTCTAAAAAGCCCTGACCTTCCCACATGCTCCATTCCCTACGCCCCGCTCCCAGTGTCAGCCTAGGCTCTGATACACAGGAACTTCTCCACCAGCCTGCAATGCTGGAGGGGCTCTAAAGCCAATACATGGCAGGTGAGTGGGCAGAGTAGCACCAGGGCAGTCTTGCCCCAGGCCTCACTTTTGGGGCCCTTCTTAGGGATGCTGGGGGGGGGCGGTTGGGGGCTGTCCCCTAGCACAAGGCTGTCACCTTTGCGGGCCTGCTCCCTGGGGATGCTCTGGGAAGGGGCGGGGGGGGGCTGTAGCGAAGGGCGCCCCCCCCGGGGATGCTGTGTCGAGGGGCGGCCCCCCGGGGGGGATGCTCTGGGGAGGGGCAGGGGGTCGGCCCCGCGGGGTGCTGAGTCCGGGAGGATGCTCTGGGGAGGGGCGGGGGGGGATGTCCCCAGGGATGCTCTGGCTGGGGGGGCGGCCCCCCCCGGGGATGCTCTGGCTGGGGGGGCGGCCCCCCCCGGGGATGCTCTGGCTGGGGGGCGGCCCCCCCCGGGGATGCTCTGTCGGGGGGCGGGGGGCGGCCCCCCCCGGGGATGCTCTGTCGGGGGGCGGCCCCCCCCGGGCCGGGCTCTCACCTTTGCGGGCCTTCTCCCCGGGGATGCTCTGGGCCCGCAGCCGCTGGTCCAGGATGTAGAGCATCTCCCCGCCCAGGTTGAGGAAGAGCAGCGGCAGCGAGCGGGCCGACATGGCGCGGGGCCGGGCGGCGCCTGAGGGGCCGCCCGCTCCGGGCTCCCGGAAACGCGGACGCCGTTGCCAGGGCACCGAGGAGGGGGCGGCAACCAATCAGGGGGCGGCTTATTGACGGAGTCGGCCTCTTAAAGGGGAAGGGGGGTGATTTGGCCGACAGGAATCCCCGGGGCTCCCCCCGACACGCGGCGCAGGGAGACGGCTCGGTCGGTAACAGCTTTATTGGCCCCCCCCCGCGCCCCGCCCCCGCCGGGTCCGCCGCTCGGGCCGGGCCTGCAACAAAAACAAAGGCCCGAGTTAGCGGGGGGGGGGGGGCAGCGCCTCTGGCTCCCTCCCCAGGCCCCATCCCACATCCCCGTCCCCCTCCCATGCCCCTCTGCCCCCCCTCCCCAAACCCCGCCCCTCTGCCCCTCCCCTCGTGCCCCTCTGCCCCCCTCCCCAAATCCCGCCCCTCTGCCCCTCCCCCACCTCACCTACCCCTCTGCCCCCTCCCCAAACCCCATCCCACATCCCCTTCCCCCTCCCATGCCCCTCTGCCCCCCCTCCCCAAACCCCGCCCCTCTGCCCCTCCCCTCGTGCCCCTCTGCCCCCCCTCCCCAAATCCCGCCCCTCTGCCCCTCCCCCACCTCACCTACCCCTCTGCCCCCTCCCCAAACCCCATCCCACATCCCCTTCCCCATCCCATGCCCCTCAGCTCCCCTCCCCATGCCCCGCCCCTCTGCCCCCTCCCCAAACCCCATCCCACATCCCCGTCCCCCTCCCATGCCCCTCTGCCCCCCCTCCCCAAACCCCGCCCCTCTGCCCCCTCCCCAAGCCCCATCCCCCATCCCCCTCTGCCCCTCCCCTCGTGCCCCTCCCCCATACCCCTCTGCCCCTCCCCTCGTGCCCCTCCCCCATACCCCTCTGCCCCCTCCAGAAATCCCACCCCTCTCCCACCTCACCTCCCCCTCTGCCCCCTCCCCAAGCCCCATCCCACATCCCCCTCTGCCCCTCCCCAAATCCCGCCCCTCTGCCCCTCCCCCACCTCCCCCTCTGCCCCCTCCCCAAACCCCATCCCACATCCCCTTCCCCCTCCCATGCCCCTCAGCTCCCCTCCCCATGCCCCGCCCCTCTGCCCCCTCCCCAAACCCCATCCCACATCCCCGTCCCCCTCCCATGCCCCTCTGCCCCCCTCCCCAAACCCCATCCCACTTCCCCCTCCCATACCCCTCTGCCCCCTCCCCAAACTCCATCTCACTTCCCCCTCCCATACCCCTCTACCCCTCCCCACATTGCAACCCCCTTTCCCTTCCCCCTCACATACCCCTCTGCCCCCTCCCACTTACCCCTCACTACCCCATCCCTTTCCCTTCTCCCTCATAAGTGATCCATCCCTATCACCCATTCCCAGCTTCTGGCAAAGAGAGGCTTGGGACACCATCCCTGCCCATCCTGGCGAATAGCCATTGATGGGCCTATCCTCCATGAATTTATCTAGTTCTTTTTGGAACCCTGTTATAGTCTTGGCCTTCACAACATCCTCTGGCAAGGAGTTCCCCAGGTTGACTGTGCGTTGGGTGAAAAAATACTTCCTTTTGTTTGTTTTAAACCTGCTGCCTATTCATTTCATTTGGTGACCCCTAGTTCTTGTGTTATGAAAAGGAGTAAATAACACTTCCTTATTTACTTTCTCCACACCAGTCATGATTTTATAGACCTCGATTATATCCCCCCTTAGTCATCTCTTTTCCAAGCGGAAAAGTCCCAGTCTTATTAATCTCTCCTCCTATGGAAGCCGTTCCATGCCCCTAATAATTTTTGTTGCCCTTTTCTGAATCTTTTCCAATTCCAATAGATATTTTTTGAGATGGGGCAACTACATCTGCACGCAGTATTCAAGATGTGGCCATACCATGGATTTATATAGAGGCAATATGATATTTTCTCTTATTATCTATGCCTTTCTTAATGATTCCCAACAGTCTGTTTGCTTTTTTGACTGCCGCTGCAGATAGTTTTCAGAGAACTATCCCCAATGACACCAAGATCCCTCACATACCCCTGTGCCCCCTCCCCACACCTCTGCCCCTTCCCCACACTGTAACCCCTCTCCCAGTTACCCTCCTCCCTGAACCCCCGTCACACACCCTTCTGCCCCATGCACCCCAATCCCCCCACCCATATACCCTCCCCTTCCCCCGTCCCCTCAAATACTGCCCACTCCTCGGCCCCTCCGAACCCCCCCCACAATCCATCTCAGCTACTGCAGATCCTCCCACAGAGCTCACCCCCCCCCGAACATTACAGCCCCAGTCAGCCACTCAGCGTTTATCAGCCAGCAACACACACATGCTAGTTTTATCCTCTCACCCTGCAGCCACATCCTCTAACGGAAATACTGCATCCCAACCACCGGAACTGCATGGAGGGGTCTGGGCCTTAGCCCACAGAGTGAGATCTTTTGGGCAGTCATGCCAAAGTTGATGCCTCTTCCCTCGTGAAGAAGGACAATGGCGTGTCTGGGATTTCACCCACCGAGTGCCCACTTCGCAGTGCTCTTTACCTTTAGTGTGGAGAGCGGATGTTCATTTCACGAGCCATTCTGCATACCTCACAAGGGCCACAAAAGCACATCGCCAGTACGTCCCTGCAGATGGTTCCCTGTGTACACCAGATAAAATGGGAGGGCTATTATCAACCATATCCTAAATCCAATATTCTGTGCTGTTTATTTGAAATGGTCACAGATTTGTGCTTTTATATGGCTTGGGGACACCTGTTGTGTGCTGTAGGTAGGAATTTTGTTTTAATATAAGCAGCTATTTCCTCTTGGCAATGCCTTGTCTGAATAGTACATTTCCATTCCTCAAAATACTAGGTTTGCTTCAGGTTTTGTTTAAAAATACCTACCGACATAACCTAATTATTGTACCAGGTATAGACTTGCCCCAACTGGACTGGACATGCTTTTCTCAACTACAAGCCACTTGAGCAGTTTGTCAGGAGGCTGATGGCCAATAGGAACTGGATTGAGACCACTAAAACTCACTTCATATCTAGGGCAAAGCGCTGTCAGACATTAATGACTTTTGATCATTACCCATCTTGACAATTTTCATTCAGTGATTTAGAGGTGAGAGGCTCCAAAGGCCAGTTCTCACCCAGTTACTTAACAGACTTATTTAAAATTTGTTTAATTAAAGATACCACTAACCATCCCTCCCTATCAGTGGCTTCCTCAGTGAGGCCACAACTGGTGAAAGAACAGGGGCAGTCCTCACTACCGTATATTTTGCTACAGAGATGGATTCTAGGTACTGTTATTTTAAGGGCATGGATGGTAGTGTATTATTTTCTGAGGTGCCCCATGTGTATTTGTTAGAGCTGTTGATTAATCGCAGTTAACTAACGCGATTAACTCAAAAAAATTAAATCTTGATTCATCACACTGTTAAACAATAGAATACCAACTGAAATTTATTAAATATTTTGGATGTTTTTCTACATTTTCAAACATATCTATTTCAGTTACAACACAGAATACAAATTGTACAGTGCTCACTTTATATTATTACAAATATTTGCACTGTAAAAATAACAAATAGTATTTTTCAATTCACCTCATACAAGTACTGTAGTGCAATCTTTTTATCATGAAAGTGCAATTTACAAATGTAGGGGTTTTTGTTACATAACTGCACTCAGAAACAAAAACAATGTAAAACTTTAGAGCCTACAAGTCCACTCAGTCCTACTTCTTGTTCAGCCAATCGCTAGGAGAAATAAGTTTGTTTACATTTACAGGAGATAATGCTGCCCACTTCTTAATTACAATGTCTCTTGAAAGTGAGAACAGGCATTTGCATGGCACTGTTGTAGCAGGTGTCACAAGATATTTATGTGCCAGATGCGCTAAAATTCATATGTCCCTTCATGCTTCAACCACCATTCCAGAGGACATGCTTCCATGCTGATGACACGTGTTAAAAAAATAATGTGTTAATTAAATTTGTGACTGAACTCCTTGGGGGAGAATTGTATGTCTCCTGCTCTGTTTTACCCACGTTCTGCCATATATTTCATGTTATAGCAGTCTCGGATGATGATCCAGCACATGTTGTTCATTTTAAGAACACTTTCACTACAAATTTGACAAATGCAAAGAAGATACCAATGTGAAATTTCTAAAAATAGCTACAGCACTCGATCCAAGATTTAAGAATCAGAAGTGCTTTCCAAAATCTGAAAAGGACGAGGTGTGGAGCATGCTTTCAGAAGTCTTAAAAGAGTGACACTCTGATGCAGAAACTACAGAACCCAAACCACAAAAAAGAAAATCAACCTTGCGCTGGTGGCATCTGACTCACGATGATGAAAATGAACATGTGTCGGTCTACACTGCTTTGGATGGTTATCAAGCAGAACCCATCATCAGCATGGACGCATGTCCCCTGGAATGGTGGTTGAAGCATGAAGGGACATGTGAATCTTTAGTGCATCTGGCACATAAATATCTTGCAACACTAGCTACAACAGTGCCATGCAAATGTCTGTTCTCACTTTCAGGTGACATTGTAAACAAGAAGCGGGCAGCATTATCTGCTGCAAATGTAAACAAACTTATTTGTCTGAGCGATTGGCTGAACAAGAAGTAGGACTGCATGGACTTTTCGGCTCTAAAGTTTTACATTGTTTTACTTTTGAATGCAGGGTTTTTTGTATATAATTCTATATTTGTAAGTTCAAACTTTCATGATAAAGAGATTGCACTACAGTACTTATACTGGGGGAACTGAAAAATACTATTTCTTTTGTTTTTTACAGTGCAAAGACTTGTACTCAAAAATAAAGTGAGCCCTGTACACTTTGTATTCTGTGTTGTAATTGAAATCAATATATTTGAAAATGTAGAAAATGTCCAAAAATATTGAAATAAGTGGTATTCTATTGTTGTTTAACAGCATGATTAATTGCGATCCATTTTTTTAATTGCTTGACAGCCCTGGTATTTGTTGTCTGACACAAAGCAAAGGGGAAGCAGTATGCGTGGGCTGAATACCAGAGCTGAGGCCCAATAGTTCTAACTGCAGCCTCCGATTCAGGGAGAGGCTGTTTGCAGCCACAGCACATCTCCCCACTTCCTCAGCAAAGTAACCAAGTGTTTTGTAATGTAACGATTTGCTGGACAAAAAGATAAACTGTAGCATTGAAAAAAAGAGAGACCTGCATTTCCCTCTCCACAGGGGATCAGTTATTTGTGCTGTTGCAGAACAGAACAAACTCATTTGTGCAGGTTTTGCAAGTGTGGTAGGTAAGGAATTAACAGAAGATCTTAAGCTCTGTTCAAAAGTCAGGGATTTTAACATCACTCTCTATCAAAAGGTCCTAGCAAAGGAGTTAAAATGATTAAGCCGCTGGTCCAAAGCTAGATGAAGTGTGTTGTTTCATAATCAATTCTGTTCTACAAACTGAAACCTTAATCTCCACCAAGCAGATAGACTAACAGGATTTATCCATGTCTAACACTTCTGATTCTCTCATCTGGTCGAACCATTAGACACAAAGGAGTTTCCGGTGAGGGTTGAGTCAGCCAGTGTGGTCAGATAGGTCCTTAACATAGGAAGCATTTCCGTGCTATGGATTGAGAATTTGGCTATTTATCTTGGAAAACAAGCTAAGGGGTGGGGAGTCAGTTAATCAAGGGGTGGATAATTTTAGAACAAATGAAAGGAATTATATATCACAAAGTATGTGGTGGGCCATGGAAATCACTGCCCACAGGAAGGCAGAGTCAAATACCGTAGCTGGATTGTGTTGCAAGCAATAACGTTTGAAGTTATCCATGGTGAAAAAAGGGTAATAAAAATCTCAAAAGTCAGGGTGCAAGGTAATCATCACAGTGATCAGGAGGGAATCTCTCCTTCCCATGTACCACACTGTACAATTGTTGAATTGTGTAATGGGGTGGGGATAGCGGTGTTGGCCTCCTCTGAAACATCAGGCATTGCCTGCCAGCACACTAGGGTGCAGAACTTTAACTTTCACCCAATACAGCAGATATGTTCTTATTTTCAGACAATGTTAGACATCTCCACAGCAAAGATTACCCTCCATCCGTTCCCATTCAGTGCTGCTGGTGCTTTCTTGATCCATTTACGTCCATTTCACAATCTAAATAGAATCCTGCTGCTCGGATAGCCTGACCTAATTTAAACATTGCTCAAAAGACAGAAACAAGAAGGGAAATTTTCCCAAAAGCAAGGCTACCTGGATGCCGTAAGAGAGACGCATGTGAGTTCGCAGCGCCGTCATGCCTCCAAAAGCGATGCCAAGGCAGCAGTTCTCTCCATACTTGTTTGCCACATAACATGCCAGAAGTGCTGGGCAAAACGTACCTAAACAGCCTTCAAAACAAGAGTATACACAAACAGCGTACAGGACGTCAGTCATTCATCAGTCAGTTTTGCCAATGTGGGGTAGTGAACCATTAGGAAAGGAACTATATTCCTCCTCCCTCTCTGCACACCTACCCCTTCCCCTTTTGTTCAACTTCCTTAACACGTAGTCAGGTCTCAGCCCTCTCCATTTTCCTATGTTTAATATCTTCACAGAAATGCTCACCCAGCGCTTGATGCACTTCAAAAAGAGCCTCAGTAGTCGGCAGACCTGTTACCTGACTCAGAGATCATCTGGCTTGCCTCAAAAATGCATCTCAACTGCAGCAAGTCCTGTACTTACATGTTGCACAGTCTGCACAACATTCGTACCTCCCGGTGCTCCAGTCACCCGTTGGGGACATGACAGCAGACCCCACGGAGCCAGGTTGCTGGATGATCACGGTCTGGGACATTGTCTAGTGCTCAATGCAGCCTCTGCAAACAAAGCCCAAGGTGCAGCTAGAGATCATATTTGCCCCTTAAAGAACCAGTAAGCCTAAGCACTTATAAAAAGAGCAATATTAGCCCTCTGCTTCTCATGTGAAGTAAGTCAGTATAATCTCCATTTGACATATGGGGAAATGGAGACAAAGGGTGCGTGACCTTATCCAATCTGTGTTGTCTGAAGTTAGCACACAAGATTAATCACAAGTAGGGTTAAGATATCGTCATGATTATTTTTTAGTAAAAGTCACAGACAGGTTGCAGGCACTAAACAAAAGTTCACAGAAGCCCGTAACCTGTCCATGACTTTTACTAAAAATAATGGAGAGGGTTTGACTGGGGTGGGGGGAAGATGACTGAATCCCCAGGGGCAGGAGCAGGAATGAGAGCCCAAGTCCTGCTGTGGGGTGGGGGGAGTCCAGGACCCACTGCTGCTGCGGTGGTTGAGTGCGCCAAGGCCCCCCCACGGTGGCTCAGGGCTCTGGGGCTGGTGTCTGGGAGCTGTGGACCGCCTCTGCCAGCTGCAGCCCCAACGCCTCAGGGCTGAAGTGGACAATGTCATGGAAGTCTCAGAAAGTCATGGAATCCATGACTTCTGTGACATAATCTTATCCTTAATCATGAGTTTACAGTTGCAGTCAGTTATCTACAGGTGTTCATTTACCACACATCAGTTACTAAACAGAATTGTTTGTTAGAAATGCAATTCAATATTTGAAAATACAAAAAAAGTCCAAGTCGCTCTCTCTCTCTCTCTCTCTATATATATATATAAAGAGAAAGAGAGACTGTTTCCCAATTACTAAACTGGGATTTTTTTTAAAAAAATCCCTCTATATTAAAATATAGAACAGGGGTTCTCAAACAGGGGGTTGGAACCCCTCAGGGGGTCACGAGGTTATTATGGGGCGGAGGGAGGCTGCAAACTGTCAGCCTCTACCCCAAGCCCGACTTTGCCTCCAGTATTTATAATGGTGTTAAATATATTAAAAAGTGTTTTTAATTTGTAAGGGCGGGGGGGTCGCACTCAGAGGCTTGCTATGTGACAGGGGTCACCAGTGCAAAAGTTTGAGAACCACTGATATAGAAATGAAAAATTTTCAGCTAGTTCTCTGGCATATCAATCAGAACACTTTTCAATCAGACTGCTGATATTGTGAATATATCTATTTTCCCTAAGTAAACATAGCATTCTGAAGGTCTAGAATGCTTCTCAAAGAGCAGCTTTAAAAGTTCTGGATGCATGACAAATTAATATGCACACATTGTACTTGGCTAATATGCACTAGAAATGGTTTAATAACTAAGAAACAACAAGGAGTCTGGTGGCACCTTAAAGACTTTTTAAGTCTTAGTTTTTAAGGTGCCACCAGACTCCTTGTTGTTTTTGTGGATACAGACTAACACGGCTACCCCCTGATTAATAACTAAGAGTAATTTAACATGCAATTTATGTACATTTTGAAATGAAAAAAAATCTACTTACCTCAAAGCTTTGTCTTCTCACTTGCTAGAGAACCGAAAGGGTAAATGTATTTGAAGTGTACAGTACAGGGGCTTTGTCTTAAATCACAAGTCAGCTAACTTCCTGAAACTGCCCCTCGTTTCCTTTATCAGGCATTTCTATGGATAATCATTGGTTGAATTCTGCTAAACTCTTGACATCAGCAATATTGGGTAGTGAGTTCTCCAAGTTAACTTTGCATTGTGTGATAAGAGGAGCTAGACTGGGGTGGGCAAACCTTTTGGCCAGAGGAAATTGTACGCAGGGCCATGAATGTAGGGCTGGGGCAGAGGGTTGGGGTGCAGGAGGGGGTGCGGGGTGCAGGAAGAGGCTCAGGGCAAGGGGTTGGGGTGCAGGAGGAGTGCGGGGAGCAGGAAAGGGCTCAGGGCACGGGGCTGGGGTGCAGGAGTGGGCTGGAGTGCAGGAGGGGTGTGGCAGGGGGCGCAAGGGAGGGGGCTAGGGTACGGGGTGCAGGAGGGGATTGGGATCCGGGCTCCAGTCTGGTGCCACTTACCTTGGAGTGGCTCTGGGGTGGCAGTGGCATGCAGTGGGGCTAAGGCAGGCTCCCTGCCTGCCCTGGCCCCGTGTCGCTCCCGGAAGTAGCCAGCGTGTCCGGCAGTGGCTCCTGGGGGTGGGGCAGGTGGCTCTGCCATGCGCTGCCCTCGCCTGTGGGTACCACCGCCAAAGCTCCCATTGGCCCCAGTTCCCAGCCAATCGGAGCTGCGGATGGCAGTGCCTGCTGGCCAGGGCAGCGCACAGAGCCTT
This sequence comes from Lepidochelys kempii, assembly GCF_965140285.1. Lineage (NCBI taxonomy): Eukaryota > Metazoa > Chordata > Testudines > Cheloniidae > Lepidochelys > Lepidochelys kempii. The sequence goes on along the minus strand of NC_136398.1, from coordinate 2,636,834 downwards.
CTGCCTCCCTCCCACCCTTAGGGGCTGCAGGAACATGGTGCTGGCTGCTTCCGGGAGCAGTGTGGGGCCAGGGCAGGCAGGGATCCTGCCTTAGCCCCGCTGCGCCATGGGGCTGGCAATCCCGTGGGCCGGACTGAAAGCCTTGATGGGCTAGATCCGGCCTATGGGCTGTAGTTGGCCCTCCCCTGAGCTAGACGCCCATCTAAAGGGAGGGAGCTTCATGCTGAAGACACAATCACTCGCCAACCTACGATGGAGTGGGATCCCTAAAATTAAAGCTTTGTTAGCACAATCAGTGAGGACAAGGCTCAAGAAAGCACACTTGACTGTAGTGCCTCAAACTACTCATTATACCCCCTGGATATTTCTGCTGCACAGTCAGGTTACACCCGATACAGAGGACACACTACACACACCCTCCTCCCACATGAAGACATTGGAAATGGTAGCTTTGAAATCATTTATTGCGTTTTGGAGGGACAAATTACTTTTCACATGCAGGCACAGAATGCAAGATCTGCTCAGGGTGCTGCTATACTGGGGTCCCTTCACTTTGCAGCGTCTGCTCCTTTCTGGCCCTTGCTTTTGCTTGCCATTCTCGTCTCTGCTTTAGCCTCTCGGGTGCTTTCAGTTTCTGTACCTCATTGAAAACCTGCAGGAGAGCGGTAGGGGGGAAGGGAAGAAAGAAGATTGTGTACCCCTGCTGAAAACAGTTCTATCATCAGGTCAGGGTCATGCAAGAACTTAGGGAAGATCCATTCAATCCTAGAACATCAAGGTTTAGAAGGGACACTACATGTCTCAATAAAAGCAACTGCACCTGACATGCTCTCACCTTCTGGGACTCCAAATACAAGAATTCCAGTTGATATATTCATTTCCATGCAGCTGTTCTTTTGCTGGGCCAAAGTACTGTATTTGTTTTCAGGTTTTTGTTTTTTGGTTTTTTTTTTTTTAAATACAGTTTTTCGCTTCTGCTCTCAGTCACATGAGTGTAGACGACAAGTTAGACTGACCCACAGCTGAGGCCCACATCCCCTCCCAGGAAAGAACAGAAGCTTGCACACTTTCACGTCTACATATTCATTCTCCTAGTGGAACGCTGAAGAAGTGGATGTGTCCCACGTTTGCAATGGAGAGCAGAATCTCCCATTCGGAGCAATTCAGCAACAAAACCTGAAGCTTCCAGACAGTTAAAAAGCATGCTGCACTTGTAGCTCACTCCGTGACTCCAGCACGTCCAGCTCCGAACTCACCTTCTGTGGAGCTGTTGGAAGATCTCATACCTTCCTCCGATTTTCATTAATTTTTCAAACTCCAGTCATATCCCAGAGTGATCAAACTTGCAACACTAAACCGAGGATAGTCACAACTTCCCCTCCTCCCACGCCTCAGCACAGTGATCCAAACCACTGTGCCCCGTAGCAGGAAAGTCTGCTCTAGATGTGCAAACAAGTCCCCAGCCTGCTCCCCTTGAAACTATGCTGAGCTGTGCTTGCTAGTTCCACTTCGTACCTTGAGGCAGAAAGCCTTCTTAGCGGCCCATCGCCGGGTCATTCTCCTGCAATAGAGTGGCGGTAATGTGTACTGGATGCCCAGCTGCTTGCACGTGTGCTCAAAAGTCTCATAGCGGGTGCGACGCAGATACTTGAGCAGTTTCTTCCGGCGATCTATGGCCATCAGCATGCGACGCCGGTTACTTTTGTCCTGCAGAGGATTTAATATTCGTTAGTTGCAGTCAGACGAATTCCATCCCAATAAGCAATTCACAACAGTCTGGGTTATTGCGGACGGGGACTCAGTCAGGTTAAGAGTAATATTTTAAGAACCGTTTTCTTTAAATGATATAACCGGCACCTCAGATTTCTATAAGAAAATTTGAAAAGTCAATCTGCATTTTGCATTTGATTTACAATTTTTCTGCTAGGTTAGTTTCAATTTGTGTATTCCCTTTTACTGCTCAATTTCACATTCCTCTGCACTAGCATAAGCTGCAATGGCCAGGTGCCAAAGTCTGCAGGGGAAGTCTTACTGGCTAAAACCTCTGCTTCCATTTACATTTATTGTTCCAAAAATCATACAGAAGCATTTGGGACCAGTTTGATCTGGCAGGGTCCATTGGTTCATCCTTTGCAAAGGAGTTTGGATAATTCAGCCATGCTATTAGAGGGAATCTCCAGCTTCAGGGCAGAAGAACTTCCTGCAGGGGTCAGAAGCAATCCCCTCCCGACATTATACGCACAACACTTGAAATGTACTTGGCTGACAGTGTGCAAGAGTTTCTGTTTTCTACTGAAACATAAGGTAGAACTGCTGCTGGATCCCACTCCAGGATAACAACCCTTACCTTCTCAGGCCAAGTCTACGCTACAAAATTAAGTCGACCAAACTTATGCTGGCACACAGCCACTGCAGTAGTTACATCGCTTGTGTGTCTCTACACTTTGCTCCTCGTGTCAGGAATGCTTGTATTGATTGTACTGTCAGTCTGGGGTGGCTCCTGAAAGCCTGCAACAGTTGACATAAGCAATGCAGAGTCTACATGGACACTGCATTGACCCCACAACGTCGACCGTGACTCTACACCGCTCATGGAGATGAAGTTATTAAGTCAGTGTAGTGGGGCAGTTACGTTGGTGGGAGCAAAATGGAAATGTAGACACTTCCATAAGTATGTTGAAGTAAGCTGCCTTGCATCGACCTAACTCTGGAGTGCAGGCCAGACCCTGAAGACTTTAATTCCATAAACTTAAAGATAAACGGGAAACAATTTTAATGCGAGAAACTGAAGCACATTTGGGGGCATGTTTGTTAATACATTTCCAAGCTGGTACAACTGCAGCAAGAACCTAAGGGTGTCTTGTCCACAAACTTGTTTTTACTGATGATCCAAGTTTGGACTTCGAACCTAGGAGGTCTTGAAACAACAGACTAGATTTTAAGCCACTGTGGCATTGAGATAAATCCCATCTGGTAAAAATGTTTTATAGTCAGAAGGAAATGGGTTTGTACCTGAAATACATAAATATACAATGTTAAATAACAAAACACATGAAAAGCCTGTCTGCACTTGCAGCATGATTTAGTTTAGCTGTTAATTCAAATGCATCTAGTCAGTGGCTTCCATTGCTCCAGGAACATATTTGGACAAATTTCAATCTTTGAAAATGTAACTGTGATCCATAGATTCTCCGGTCTGGTGCAGCAAAATTCAAAGCAATCCTTGAAACATGAGCTATTGCCTATAGTACCCTCCAGCTTCAAACACTACCAGTGACCTCACTGCTTTAGAAGGGAGGAGATACAGACATTTTAAAAACTGAATTAGGATCTTCCACACAATTCAAATCCTCTAATTCTGAACCAAAGTACAAGACCCACTGGCTGGTCTCAAATTTGTAGATTACATATCTAATGAGAATTACCTTGGGGTGCATCTGCAGGTGCTCCCGGTGAGTTTGAATCTTGGCAGTCAAAATAGCAGCTATAAAAGATAAACAAGAGATTGCATAAAAGCAGCAATGCATTCCCTGATGCTACAGCGGATACGTTTTGGGTATCAGATTTGCAGAGAACTTTGGGCATTTGTACAGAATTTGTAAAAAAAATGCAAAAAACAAACCTTCAAAATTAAAAACACCAAAAACCTAAACATCAGTTTAAAATTATTGTGAAATTATATAGTATGTATTAAGATGATTTTAACAACAATTGGGAGCCTGCCTTTACAGCTGAAATGCCTGATGCCCTGCTTAACTGCTGACAGCTTTATATTCACTCTGTTCCACTTGGTGGATATCTCAGAGGAACAGGAAGAAGCCCAGTCTGTTTAACAATATGTGGCTATATTTAAATTGGTAGTGAATTTCAGTATTGGCAGTACCCACTGCCCCCTACCAATTTACATCAGACTTGACCTGTAGGGATTGCCTCTGGAGGTGAGAAGTTCCGTTTCCTTGGCCAATTCAGCCTTTGTGCTGAAACTGCCCGCCGCAGTGGTTTGTGCGACGTGGATGCTTGGAATTGGTTAACCCACACATTGCCTTTGGGTTGTGTGGCGCTTCCGCGTTGTAACTGGAAAGGCTCCTAGCAGACATTTGTAATGGAAAGCATTGGAAGGAAGGATGATGGTACTGTGAACTTTCTAGCATCTTAGAGCACTTTGACTAAGCTTGGAGAGGCAAATCTCTTTTTTCCAGATGGGGAAAGGGGTGGCAATGGGTGCCAGATGCAGTGTGGAGCTTTAACGCAGGGTCACATGTTTGGAGGGATTCACCTCTCCCTGCCCCATACAAAACTTTGGACAAGATTACACTCTGTCAAATGAATTGTCATGCAGCAGCCTGACCCCTACTTCTGCACCCATCCTTTGGGGTTTCATTAAACAATTGGTATGTGTACAGAAAGGACTTTTATTTCCAAACCCAACAGTGATCTTTCAAAAGCCACAATTTCTGTCATGCACTCCCTCCCCAGAGTATTTCTTCATTCTGATAGGCATGGGACATCACAGTTGCAGAAATAGTGGAGGAAAAACCAGAACAAACATATTACTGGAAAAGTATTGCAGCAACATCAACAGTTGTAGAGGAACCCTCCACCCCAGGTCTCTCAAGCAGGGAGCTATAAGAATGCAGCAGCCAGAGGCACTCATTAGAAAAATTCAAACTGCTCCCTTTGCCAGTGGATAAGCATGTTACATCTGTTGCACTCCCAGATGCTGAGGGTCCCCCAGCGCCGTACTGCAGGTGAGACACCTTCCCAGCATTCCCACAAAGGTGGCTCTTGTAGTTCCCGCAGGAACCTTGGTAAAATGATAGGGGAAACAGCGGGATTAAAGCAAAGAGATGCTCTCCATTGGGGGTTTCCCTCTGGCTCTCGGACTTACTTTGTACCTCGAAGGAACCGTTGTCACTGGGAGTCCTCCGAACCTTCTCTATCAGCTGCTGTGTCTTTATCTTCACCTTCTCTCTCTGGGGGCAACAGACAGAAACCAAGGCCCTCAGCTTTGCTATTTGGGATTATTTTGGATGCAAGATACCCCACTGCCTCAAAGCACTGACACCAACCCAACATGCCCAGAGGAAGTGTGGGGAAAAGCCAACTATTTTATGAATGGCTTTGCTCAATGCAGGAGCTTCTTCAGCCAGCAAAGAGTGGAGGGAAAGGCAGCCACTGAGTGTGAGATGGTGACAGTGTCAGAGTATAGCAGAGAAGAACTCAGGTCTCAGCTGTAAGCACTAGAAAGACACACACAGAGATGTGGAAAGCAAGGTGCCTGCTCACACTCAACCCCCTTCGTTCCCTTCAGCTGACATGCTCATTCATCCAGCCCTGCCGGAATGCGTGACTCCCCTTCAGAACCTTGGCAGTTTCTCTCTTTAACTAGCCAGAGAGATCTGCTATTAAGCAACACCAGCCTAGGCTTGAAAGGTTTAGATTTTAATTGGTAAAAGTCGGTAAAGGATGGTATCACTGTATGTACACACACAAACAGATGAAAAAACATTTCCCCCAATAACAGTCAAAATTTACAGGTAGGCAAGGTAAGAAAAATGCTGCATGAGAACTTAGAGTTTGATTTAAGGATATTTACTTTGTATATTTTGACAATTTGTGTTTTAAAGGTTATAAAGCTTTAACTTTTTGAATCTCAACGTCTAGTAGTTAAATAATTATTGTCTGACCCCCCCGTAATTTCCTGCAACTATGAAAAAATACAAAAATGTTTAAAAATAAACATGGATATTATGCATAAAATTATATAAAAATAATTAAATTCTTCCAAGCCTAACCACAAGTTATGTATTCTGCACCTCACAAGGGTAGTAATACTAAATGCTTCCCAGATATTAATATTTGAGCAGCACTTAGACATTTAACAGTTTGTAGAATTGACCATGATCACACCAAAGTGCTCTCAGCTCCTGCCAGCATGATGAAGGACCAGGAACTGGGCCCGGTCTCTCTCAGTGCAGTTGGAGAACTACAGGTTATCTGCATATGTCCTATTCTTGCTGTACATTTTTGAATTTAGATACTAAGCCGCTCCATGGGATGAGGGCCTTCTCTTGTCTTTGATGTTCCTGCATTTTTGGGGCACTTGAAAAATAGTAATAAAACCACTTTTTAAATGAATTTTGACCGTGTATCATTTTCTAGAATTAACAGATATCATTTGCTGGCACTCAACAGCCCTATGGTTCTTTCTGTGATTCTTCTAGCATTTTCTCACTTATTTTAATATATGTAAAAAATAATAGCACATACATGTATTTTACTAGTATAAATGAGAGAATTTTTTGGTGAATTTCAGGTGTGTTTTGAGCTAATTACCAACAGATCAGGATGAGTTATTAACCACCAGGTTTGAAGTCGCTTGGCAAAACTAACAAACCAGAAGACGTAAATTACAAAATATTTTTGCGCATATAGACAGATCTTACAGAGACACTGCCATCCAAAGTCCCAGCGTTTACACAAGCAGAAAGACACTAACCTGGCTGGCCATTTCCAGAGACAACAGCCTTTTCACTACGTCATCAACCCTGCAGGGAGATCAGAGACTGATTTATAAAACAAAGCAGAACATGCAATGTATTTATTTGTTTTTAGCTCAGAAGGTTGATTTAGATTTTCAGAACAGATTAGCATTTCTGTAAGTATTTCAAAGAGCTTTAAAATAGAGTAGATTAGGCTTTCTACCAATATAAAGTAATAAGGAAATCAAACCATTTCTTGCATTCATTGAAAGAAATCATTACTAAGAGTGGAGGTAGTTTGTAGCTTTTTGGTTTAATTGGATACTACGGCTGAAATGTTTCAATTCACTATGAAGTGCTGAAACTTCCAAAACCTACATGACGTGCAATCCGGGTGCTGAAGATTAGCTTTCCATGAACATTCAAAGACAAAAGGATTCCGATTAAGGCCATGAACTATCAAACTATCTCTGTGCAGCATCCCCCCAAAGTCAGTGGGATTCCACATGGGCAAGAGAGTCCAGCCACACAGATGCAGTTGGGCCCAAATTTCAGAAGTGACCACTAATTTTGGGTGCCTAACTTGAGACATCTCAAGGCCTGATTTCTAGAAGGGGCCATCCAAGTACCCACAGATTCCTCCTCTGGGTGCCCAGCATTTCTGAAAATCAGACCACCAAGGCATCTCAAGTTGGGCACCCAGAAAGTAAGGTATCCATAAGGACAGGATGCAGAGATAAAATTTCTAGATATCATTAATGACTGCTTGGAGCAGCTAGTCCTGGAACCCACAAGAAGAGAGAGAATTCTTGATTGAGTCCTAAGTGGAGCACAGGATCTGGTCCAAGAGGTGAATGTAGCTGAACCAATCAGTAACAGTGACCATAATGTAAATGAATTTAACATCCATGTAGGAGGGCAAATGCCAAAGAAACCCACCACAGTAGCATTTAACTTCAAAAAGGAGAATGACACAAAATGAAGAAGCTAGATAAGTGGAAATTAAAAGGAACTTTTCTTGTGACTACAAGCGTGAAAGGCGTGCAAGCTCCATGGAAACTATTTAAAAACACCATGCTAGAGGATCAAACTAAACGTATACCCCAGATAAAAAACAAATAGTAAGAAGACCAAAAAGTGCCCCCATAGTTAAAACAGAGTAAATGAGGCAGTTAGAGACAAAAAGACATCCTTTAAAAATTGGAAGTCAAATCCTACTGCGGAAAATAGAAAGGAATGAACTCTGGCAAGTCAAGCGTAAAAGTATAATTAGGCAGGCCAAAAAAGAACTTGAAGAGCAACTAGCAAAAGACAAAAATAGCAAAACATTTTTAAGTACACCAGAAGCAGGAAGCCGGCCACTGGACCTTGAGGTGCACTCAAGGCAGACAAAGCCATTGCAGAGAAGCTAAATGAATTCTTTGTATTGCTCTTCACTGCAGAGGATGTGAGCGAGATTCCCATACCTGAGTCATGCTTTTTAGGCAACAAATCTGAGGAACTGTCCAAGACTGAGGTGTCACTAGAGGAGGTTTTGGAACAAATTGATAAATTAAACAGTAGTAAGTCATCAGGACCAGATGATATTCACCCAAGTGTTCTCAAATACGAAATTGCAGAACTACTAACTGTGGTATGTAACCTATCACTTAAATCAGCCTCTGTACCAGATGACTGGAGGATAGCTAATGTAATGCTAGTAAGCCTAACTTCAGTACCAGGCAAACTGGTTCAAACTAGAGTAAAGAACTGAAAGATCAGACATGTAGATGAACACAATATGTTGGTGAAGAGTCAAACACAGCTTTTGTAAAGGGAAAATGCCTCACCAATCTATAAGAATTCTTTAAGGGTGTCAGTAAACATGTGGACAAGAAGGATACAGTGAATATATTGTACTTGGACATGCAGAAAGTCTCTGATGAAGTCCCTCTCCAAAGAGTCTTAAGCAAACTAACCAGTCATGGGATAAGAGGGAAGATCCTCTCATGGAACAGTAACTGTTTAAAGACAGGAAACAAAGGGTAGGAATAAATGGTCAGTTTTCAGAGTGGAGAGAGGTAAATAGTGGTGTCCCCCAGGGGCCTGTACTGGGACCAGTCCTATTCAACATATTCATAAATGATCTGGAAAAAGAGGTAAACAGTGAGGTGGCAAAAATTGCAGACGATACAAAATTACTGAAGAAAGTTAAGTCCAAAGTAGACAGCTAAGAATTACGAAGGGATCTCTCAGAACTTGGTGACTGGGCAACAAAATGACAGATGAAATTCAGTGTTGATAACTGCAAAGTAATGCACAGTGGAAAACAATCCCAACTATATATACAAAATGATGGGGTCTAAATTAGCTGTTATCACTCAAGAAAGATCTTGGAGTCATCCTGGATAGTTCTCTGAAAACATCCACGCAATGTGCAGTTACAGTCAAAAAAGCGAACAGAATGCTAGGAACCATTAGGAAAGAGATAAGACGACAGAAAATATAATAATGCCACTCTATAAATCCATGGTACCCCGCACCTTGAAAACTGTGTGCAGTTCTGGTCACCCCATCTCAGAAAAGATCTATTAGAATTAGAAAAGGTGCCAAGAGAGGCAACAAAAAACATGGGGGGGATGAAACAGCTGCCATGTGAGGAGCAATTAATAAGACTGGACTGTTTAGCTTAGAAAAGAGACGACTAAGGGGGGATATGATACAGATCTATAAAATCATGACTGGTGTGGAGAAAGTGACTAGGGAAGAGCTAGTTACCTCTTCCCATAACACAAGAACTAGGGGTCATCCAATGAAATTAATAGGCAGCAAGTTTAAAACAAACACAAGGAAGTACTTTGCACAACACACAGTCAATCTGTGTAACTTGTTGCCATGGGATGTTGTGAAGGCCAAAAGTATAACAGAGTTCAAAAAAGAACTAGATAAGTTCATGGAAAAAGGTCTATCAATGGCTATTAGCCAAGATGGTCAGGGGGACAACTCTATGCTCTGGGTATCCCTAAACATCTGACTGCCAGAAGCTGGGACTGGACGACAGGGGATGGACCACCCTGTTCTGTTCATTCCCTCTGGACTGCCTACAGTTCCTCTGATCTAGTATAGCTATTCTTAAGTTCCTATGTTCTTAAAATCAGTGGCCACTTCTGCAAATTTCACACTCTGGACCCATTATTTCAAAACTTCTGTAGTTCTCTCTAGACGAATGACTGTACAGTGTTATGTAAGTACTTGCAGCATTACAGCTACGACTTTCTGTGGCTGGATGTCTTTAATAATTAAATCTCTGAAGTGATTAAGCAGTCCCCCTTCCTTTGGCTCTGCAACATACTTATCTATTATTGGGACATTGGCATAATCTTTCTTCAGCATGGTAGGAGGAAGGTCATCCAGATGGCTGGGGAGTGCTGCAAAGAAAAGATCAACACATGGGGAACAGCACATCAAATCAGGGCTGTCTCATACCCTTGGAGGGGGAATGAATCAGAGGGAGATAATTCAAGAGAAAAGAGGGGATGGCTCTTTCAACTGTGAAGGGCAAACCAAGAAAGCAGTTTTGAATTGAACTTGAGTGTGGAGAAGACAGGTGATGGGAGTTGATATGATCCCACTTCCTGGCTTCAGTATTCTGGATTTAGGTTCTGATCCAAACCCATTGAGATCAATGCAAATGCTCCTATTGACTTCAGTGAGTATTCCCTGTGTATTCGAGAAATGACAGTCCAATTAACGTTTTTGAACAACCCAGCATGCTTACTGTCTGAAAATTGTTTAGGATTTCTGCAGCATGATTCAAGTGTCTAATAATACTTTAAAGGTTCAATCCTTCCTACCCACTCCCAATTAGTGATAATTTTAATGTTATTAAGAATAAAACATTGTGAAATGTGCTCAAAATTCGGTCTCTACCATACCTTGCTTCCTCTTTTTAACAGGCCTCACATAACCTCTGGCTGTCTGAACAAGCGGGCTGTAAACTTCATGGAAGAAAGCAAAGATTTATTAGACACATAAATATCTTTCATCTATATGCTTTTGAGATTTGGTAAGCATATACTCAATATAACGTAAATAAGTTTGTATTGGGAGATTGTCTTTAGAGCACCCTTTGCCTGGGCTTCTATGTGAGCTATCCAGGTCTGCGTCAGAGGCACTAGAGAAAATATTTCAAGCAGATGTTCGATTGCACCAGAATCCAAGGATGCTGCATGTCCAGAGAAGCAGGGAGTCTGAAGGAGAGCACTCTCAATAGCAGGCTCCTGCTGATATTGCCCAATACTGAGCATTACAGGACGTGCAATTCACCATCTCCTCGCTACATCTTAATGCAGCAGCTCTCCAGTCTGTTAAAGCAATTGTCCCGGATGACCACAGGAACACTCTGTCTGTACTAACCAGCCCGTCATTTCCTGTTCATTTGTGTCACCAACACACCGTAAAATGCGGTCTGATGACAATAGGAGGTTTGGAGCAGCTCAAGCTCCATAGCGGGACAGAGAGGAGGCGAACAGGAGACAGGCAGCAATGGTATATCGGCACAGAAGCTTCTCTCAGAGGCGGAGGCAGGAATCGGCTAAAGTAGCTGGTAAACAAGCCTGTGGCAGCCAAACTGGTGCTTGTGCGCGTGTTTGGATGCATGCACCATCACAGCGTCCGGGGATCAAGCATCCCCAGCAGCCAACGAAGAAGCCACTGACCCAGCATTTCCACCTGCACAGAAGGCTCCTGGCTTTACTGGTCCTCACCTATCCCAACCTGTTAACACTCTAGTATACGCTGCACCTTGGGATCCGGCATTCACCCTGTCCTGGGGCCTCAAGTACCCCTGACTCCCCCTTCCCCCGAGGACCAGCACCCACCCTTGGGGCCAATCTCCCAGTTGCAGGACTCTGTGCTTCCCCCATCACCTTTGTCCTGGCAGCAAGCTGCAGGGAGCCCCCGCAGTACACCCCGCCCCTGCAGCACCTCACAGCCCAGAACCCTACCAGCAACTCCTGCCCCCCCCACCCCGCGGGCAGTCCTCAGACAATTGCTGACGAACCTCCCCTTACTCCCATGGCCCTTAACTCCTGCAGCTCCCTGCCCCTCCTCCCCTGACCCCCCTCTTCCTTCCCCCCAGCTACTCCCTCTTCCCCTACCTCCCCTAACTCTTCCCTCTTTCCCCTCAGCTCCCTGCCCCTCCTCCCCTCACCCCTTCTTCCTCCACACCCCTCTTCCCCAACCCCCCCTTCCGTCCCCCAGCTCCCCACTCCCCTTCTTCCTTCCCCATCCCCCTCCTTCCCCAGCTCCCCACCCCTCCTCCCCTGACCCCCCTCTTCCTTCCCCCCAGCTACTCCCTCTTCCCCTATCCCCCTTCCTCCCCTAACTCTTCCCTCCTTCCCCTCAGCTCCCTGCTCCTCCTCCCCTCACCCCTTCTTCCTCCACACCCCTCTTCCCCAACCCCCCCTTCCGTCCCCCAGCTCCCCACTCCCCTTCTTCCTTCCCGCCCCTCCTTCCCCATCCCCCTCCTTCCCCAGCTCCCCACTCCTCCTTCCCATGACTCCCCTCTTCCTTCCCCCCAGCTACTCCCTCTTCCCCCATCCTCCCCTAACTCTTCCCTCAGCTCCCTGCCCCTCCTCCCCTCACCCCTTCTTCCTCCACACCCCTCCTCCCCAACCCCCCTCTTCCGTCCCCCAGCTCCCCACCCCCCTTCTCCCTTCCCCATCCCCCTCCTCCTTCCCCAGCTCCCCGCCCCTCCTCCCATGACCCCCCCTTCCTTCCCCCCAGCTACTCCCTCTTCCCCCATCCTCCCCTAACTCTTCCCTCAGCTCCCTGCCCCTCCTCCCCTCACCCCTTCTTCCTCCACACCCCTCTTCCCCAACCCCCCTCTTCCGTCCCCCAGCTCCCCACTCCCCTCCTCCTTCCCCAGCTCCCCGCCCCTCCTCCCATGACCCCCCCTTCCTTCCCCCCAGCTATTCCCCCTTCCCCCATCCTCCCCTAACTCTCCCCGCCCCTCCCCGCCCCTCCCCCCCCAGCTCCAGCCCCCTCCTCCCGTTGCCCCCCGGCCCACGTGCGGGCCCCCCCGAACCCCGCAGGCCGGCTCACCCGAGCGCCGGTCTCGCGTCTCCTGCAGGCGGAGGGCCCCGCTCACCGCCCTGCTCCAGCCGGGGCCCGGCAGGCGGCAGCTCCGGGCCCAGCCCAGCGCCGCGCGGAGCCCCAGCAGCAGCATCTCCCCTGCCCTACCGGCCGCCTGGCATGGGCGCCGCCATCTTGGGACAGACCCGGCCCGTCGATCGCCGAGCTAATCGATGGCAGGCCGGGGCGGGGCCCCGGGAGGGGGAGGGGCTCGGGGGAGGGGCTCCGGGGGGGGAGGGGACCTTTGCCCAGGTGAGGAGGGTGGGGTCTGGCCCAGTTCCTCCCGTGGCTCCCAGTGCTGCTGGGGTGGGCTGGGGGAGCAGGGCCCGTCAGCCCCTCTGGGGTGCACCCCGCAGGGACGGGCCTGGCTCCCTGCCCCTTTCCCGCGGGGTGGGACCCTGCCTGGGGCAGGCCGGCCGGGTGTCCTGCTTCAGGGTGGTTCGCCCCTCTCCGGGGCGGACATAAACCGGAGGTGGGTCTGTCTGCGGCCACGCCGCCCCCAGCCCCGGCAGCGGGGGGTAGGCGAGGTCGTGCCCGCGGGCGCCTGGCAGAGGGGTGTCCTGTGTGCGGGGTGGCCTCACACACAGGGTGCGTGCCATTTCACCCGGGCAGGGGCAGGCACCGCCGAAGGGAGGTGCTGATCCTGGGGATGGGGCGGTGGCCGTCCTGCTCCCGGCCCTCCGGGTGCCCCCGCTTCCCACTAGTGCTAACGCAAGCAGCCCAGCGGGGTTTGGCACCTGTAAGCCCTTTACCCCTGGGGAACTGTGCCCAGAGAGTTGATTAGAGTGACCCAAAACCAGCTTCTTCAAAACCAAGCAGTATTTATTCACCCAAAGGTACAAAGCACCTAGAGTAAAAGATAAAAACCATAAAGGTCTATGCACATATTTTCCCTCCTCTAAACATTTATCTTTCCTTGCAAGCTGGGGTAAGTTCCATTCAGCCCACTTACCTTCTGGGCTGGGAGAAGCAGACTGTCCTGGTGTAGCCTGCGGCGTCTCCTAGCATCCCCGTCAGCACTCCCTGATGCTTTCTGGGCAGCCCCTGACAACCTCTCTTCTCTCCTTGGCCAATATCTTTATGGTTTTAGTACCCGCTTTGGTGCATGGCGAAGCCTGGGAATGAGCAGACTTTGCCAGTCTTGTTAGAGCCAGGCCAGGGGTCTTCCCCAGTGAACAGCCTCCCCATTGTTTCCCCCAGGACCCTTGGCATTCTCTGTGAGACTACCTGTTCTCTGCCATTGTTCTGTTTCCTGTCAGTTTCCCCTTCGATTTAACTCTGTGTGGTCAGGCAGGATAACGTCACGCAGGAAAACTGAGCTACACGTGGGATTTATAAAAAATAGTGCACGTCACTCCCTCATTCTCTCGAGGGAGAAGTGCTTGTCTTCTAGTTACAAGGGTTTGTTTTCCTCCGTCACATTACTTTAGGGGAGTTCAGTGAAGGTGCCAGCCAGGCATGGCTGCTGCATTCAAAGGCTATCCTGACAGTGAGGCGGGAGGGGCCCCAAAGGAATGAGGAACATGAACAGGGTTAGATGTGCAGGGGAGGAGTGCCCATGGGAGACTCTGTGCAGAGCCCCACACAGGAGAGGTGCCCAAACAGGGATGGGATGGGATGGGATGGGCAGTAGCAGATTCCCCCATATTTTATCTCCAGCCTACGTCAGTGCACTGATGGGTTCACCTCTGAGGGCGAGCAGGAGGTGCAGGTTCCTTGCCTCATTCAGTCCTCAGCCTTGCTACTGTGACTGCAAACAAGAGGGAAATGCCTCTGGGAACGGAAGTGAGACCCTCCCCCCATTCAGTTCCCCAGGGGGCTGCTGAAGAGCCACCAGATTGTACTGATGCTCAGTTGCTGTGGAGTTGGCTTGAATTGGAACTGGCCCATCCCAGGGCCTGTGAGCTGGGGAAGCCTTCAAATAGGATGGCATGTAAACCCTGGCAATCAAATAAGGATTGCATCATGGCTAAGGATTGCATCATGGTGGCCTTTGCAGCAGGTAAGAATTCAGGGTTCCGAGCTTCAGTGGCGTTACCAGACGATTACTACACCTGTTCTCGCAGGATGAAGACCACCTCAGCATGGCTGGCAACTACTTGCATGTCCTCCTGGGTGCTCCACGCACCCTCCCTGTGTCACCCTTGCCAGTTTTGCTTCGAGGCTCATGGTCTGAACAACGCCAAACTCTCAAAGTAAAACTTAGAGAAGAGCAGCCAAAGTTCACATTGAAATGTGAGTGTCACTTGGTTTCAACACCAAACGTTTTAAACGCCCCAGGTTACGCAAAGCTGGGAGAGTGGAGTCGATAACGGAAGCTGAGCCAGGTGGGTTTTGGCTGGTTGTAGGTTTCCTAATGTGAGTTTCACAGAAGCAAATACAAGGTTGATTTCCTGCTGCCCTGTGTCTTGTGCAGCCATTTACCCCAGTGCACAGTGGGAATGAATTGTTACTATTCTGATTTGATGGTGTTTCACACTCACATTGCACGGGGTAACTGATGGCACATGGAGCAGAGAAACAGATAGCCCAGCCAGCAAATCTCTTTTCTCCCCTTGCTTTGCAAGTGTCTTAATAAGAATGATTTTCAAAGTCAGGTGTCTGTGGCTGACAGTCCCCGTTCACACTCGGTGCAGCGTCGCTTCTCAGACTCTTAGTGATGACATAAAGTGCTTTGAACTTCGAGCTGTGATCTGCCTGCTCCAGCACAGAACTGCTGCTGGCCGGCACAGTGTGAACATGCCGGGGCCTGGCTTGCTTGCCTCTAGTGTCCCTTCAAGAAAACCAGCCTTTTGCAGGAGCGCTGGACTTTGAACGTCACCTAGGGCCTGATTTCCAGAAGTGCTGAGCACCCTCAGCTCTCATTGACTTCAGCTGGGTTTGGGGGCTCTCAGCACCTCAGGAGATCAGGTCCATACTATGTTGCCCCCCTACCCTTTCCAGCAGCTAGTTCAGGCCTGGCTTGGAGAGTAATAACAGCAATGATAGGATGGGTGGATATGTCACTCCTGCAGTAGAGCTAGAGGGAACAGAAGCCCCCCCCACCCCCTGCCAATCTGCCCGTGAGAGGAGAGCAAGAGGTGACAGAACCATTGCAGCATCACAGAAACAAATACACACAGCTGGCAAACACTGGATTTCAGAACGTTACAATGACGTGTTCAAAGGAAACAAACCAAGGTAACATAAAAAAAAAAAAAACCCCGAAAGGGAAACCTTCCCTACGAATTGTATACGACACACAGAGCCGGAGTCGGAGTGGCTGCTGGGGCAACACATACAGGTTTGGAATGGTTACATGGCTGTACAACACTTTACCTGCGAAGCATCGCCAGTCCCCACTGCCACATAATAACCGTTTTATTGGCAGCCTGGACCACCACCCAACAGTCCCATCCAGTGCAATACTGAGAGCAACCGAGAGAACTGAAGCACAGCCCGCCTGCCAAATGGCTCGATTGAAAATCCTGAAAGGAAATAACCCTATGGCTAATGAGCGGAGGTCAGGTGCAGCTTGAGAAACCATTGCCTCGCAGGGTGAGCAGGGATCGCGACTGGCTATATTAATGCTTGACAGCAGCTAATGCTGCTGTGATGCGAGCAGACCAATAACTTCCTGAGCTGACAGTCAGGATGAGCAAACTGGTTGAGTGTAAAGAAGGGTCTACTCGAATCACTGCCCAAACCCCAACACTGGGGGAGTTTTGAACAAGCCTTAAGAAGCTGCATTTCATCTCTGGGCTTCTCAGGGTGAGCTGGGGGTGGGTTTGCTGCAGTGCAGCTTCCGCTGCAGCATCCCGTGCCCAGCCTACTCCTTCCAAAGCTACGGAAAATCGCTACGCTCCATCTCCGAAGCCAGCCCAATCGATTAAAAAATACTGTTTCAAAAAGTAAACAGGCTAGTGGCGGTTCCATGCTGGGCTGGCAGGCTGGGAGACTCAATGCCTTAATTTACTTGCCATCTATGGTACTGCCTCCCTGTAAAGCTGTGGTATTTGAGCACCTCACAATCCCTTAGGCATTTATCCCAATGACACACCAGGAGGCCGGATGGTGCTTTCAGATAGGGAGCCAAGGCCTAGAGAGACGAAGGGTATGTCTACATTGCACACACAGCATGGGCTCTGACTCAGGTTTGAGCCCAAGCCCCGCTTCGGTCCACACACAAATCAGTCTGACTTGGGGGTCAGCAAGCGCTCAGGACCTGGGTCCTGCTGGGGGGGTGAGTCAGAGACCGAGTCCCGCTGAGTGTCAGGTCCGAGCCTTGTTGTTTTGCAGCGTGGCTGCAGGCCAAGCCACAGATCGGAGTCAGAAGGGCTGCGTAGTGCGGTATGGACCCATTAGAACGGCTGTGAGACCTGGGGCCGGCAACTGTAAACCCAGGTGTGCAATGCAGTGTAGATGCTCAAGTGAGGGCTTGGAACCATCGAGTCCACAAGCCCAGGTCCCACAGCCCCGGGTTTACACTGCAGAGTAAACACACCCTTTGCGACATGCCCAAGGTCACATAGGAGTGAGGAAGGGAACCTAGCCCAGGTCGACCCCATCGTAGGCTAGCGCTCTAAACGTGGGATCATCCTGCCCCCCAGTGCACAGCCTGAGCAGTGGCAGGGCACACGTTCCTCACAGCACCCCACGCCCTTGGCTGGACGTCCCACCTCACAGGCTGACCGGTGAGTTCATTATCCCTTTTGGTAACATGGTCCCACTTGGACACCCAGTTCATTTCATACGCCAACCCCTAAAGACCCATGAAAGGTCCCGACTTTTGGTCACTATGGACCTAGGTTAGGTTTGAACTGGTGACCTAGCAGTAAACAGCTCAGCAGCTTAGTACCCGTCCCCTGGCCTCAGATAGCTCTTGCTGCGCTGACTCTTTGCAAATGTCCCCAGGGTAACAAGTGAGCATATAGAGAAGCAAATAAATAGCATAACATTAACTTGGGGTTTAGAAAGTGCAGTGAAGTTTCTCAGCTACCCATCTCCGTGAGGGCCACGTAGATCCGTGGCTTGGTCCTTGCCAGAGAACCCCAGGTAGCCGGATAATGAGCTTAGAAGACTGTTCATTGACATTTCCTTAGAAGATAGGGAGCTTTATAAAGTCTTTAGCCAAGTCTGCGGGGCTCCCTCCCCACCAGGGCATCACAGGGGACAGTAGCTGCAGAAAGGAGACAGCTGCAGAGCAAGTCTGAACTCCAGAGCCTGCAGCCTCTGCATGGACCCTGCACGCAGCTGATGTTTTGTTTTCAGGGATCCGCCGTCCTTCCTCTCTGCATCATAGCCACCTTCCCCCAGCTGCAGATGGCTGCAGCTCCTTTAGTAAGTCAGCACTGCCCTGAGTGTCGGCCAGCGGGGCTGCCTGGCTTGCTCTCTCCCTCCGTAGGGCTCTCTTCAGTATTCCCAGCCTTGCCGGCCTGGGGAGAAAGAGACTAGAGGAGCTTTCAGGGAAGGTACTTAGGGCCTGATTCTGTGGGCTGCAGAGTACACTGTCCTCGCTGAAGTCCAGAAGAGCAGAGCAGACAGCACCCAGCTCCTTGCTTCCCTGAGCAGGATCAGGATGTGAGCTTCCACCCCTGCCAGCCAGGGAGCCAGACTCCGATTTCCTGCAGGGCGGTGGGATGCACCATCCCCGGGCAGCTGGCCAGCCCTTCGCCTCCCCAAGGCTCCAGGCACTGCCTTGAGAGTATGTGGTGCAAATGCAAACAGCAGCTCGGTGCCTACTCCATGGAGGTTTTGGGAAGGGCAGGGGCTGGCCAGGAGAGCCGCATGTCTGTTTGAGCTGCCCATTCTCCAGGCCTCCGCAAGGCGCTAGAATCTCTGGAAGTCATGCAGGTCCTCGGCCCCATTGATTTTCAGGCCCTGCAGCAGGGGGAAGTCGATCAGCGGCTCCTCCAGGAAGGCTGCGTCCCCCTGGGAACTCTGGCAGTGCAGCCCGGTCTGCGGGGCCCCATGGAACCACAGGTTCTCATAAAGCTTGGGGCTGGGCGTCGACTCGCTCAACAGGGGCTGAGTGGAGTCGGAGCGGATGTAGAGGGGAGATGGGACGTGCTGCTGCTGGCCCCTGTAGCCGTCTGCAACTATCTTGGCGTACTGGACGGCCCCAGCACCGTTGACGTAGGAGCCCGGCCTCGCCTCTCCGGGAGCTCGGCTGCCACTCGGCAGGCTGGAGCTGCTGGGGTGGATGTAGGATTTGGGGAGATCCGGGAAGCTGCCAGCAGCTGCTGGGACGGGGTCCTTCTTCCCCCAGAGCGGTGCCTTCTTCTCGGCTCCTTTTTCGAGCACTGTGATGTCAGAAATGGTCACCAGGCCAGGCTCCCTCGCGCTGGCTGTCTGGAGAGTCTCCTGGGAAACAGGCGTTTGCTCAGGGAAGGCCCGACCGATAGTGAGGTGCGTAGCTTTGGCCCCACCAGCCCCACTGCAGGGCACAGCCCTCTCCTGACTGCTACCGCCTCCCCTATCGCCCCTTCTCAGTACCCCTGAGGGGGGACACTCTCTGCACCGCCTGCTCACCCCAGCCCATCTGCTGCGCAAGCCCCTCTGACCCCCCAACCCCCGTCCTGCCCCTCTCCCGCCAGGCTCTGTGTTCTCAGCCCCACTGCAGCACCCAGAAGCGGCGCTCCTTCCCATGTTGCTTTGGGGCCTGGCTGCAATCTCACCACGGGGCCTAATCCTGCAGGGCGCTGGGTAAGTCAGTGTTCGGCATTTTGCAGGATCAGGCCCCACGCTTTGCCAGTTGAGCTGTTTGCTAGACCTGGCTGCCCAGCAGGGCTGATCCTGCTACCAGGCCCTACCGGCCGATCTGAAGGAGCTTTGCTAGGCTGGCTGCTGCTGATCCAGCTGCTAGTTTCTATTCTTTTCTACTCTGGTGCTTAATCCCTGCCCATCGCAGTTGTGTCTGGCCTTCTCACCAGGGCACTGTACAGTCTCCCAGCCAGGTGCTCAGCTGGTGAGGGGTGACTCAATATTGTGCTCTGGAGTCAGCAGTGATGGGGGAGGACTGACACCTGCCGGACCCTTTCTTACCTGCTGTAGATCGGCCGGCACCCACTTGCCTAGGCTGCTGTTAGCTGGGTCCGGGACGCTGGGCCAGAACTGATTCTTCACTCTGTTGGTCACATAACAAAGAAGCTCAATGAGAGGCCGAGGGGATGCTTAATGACAGGGCGGCTGGCCGATCGGTCTGTCAGGGCTTGGGTTCTTGGGGGGGATTGGCAGAGACTCAGCTGGCAGGATGAAATCCAGGGCTTGGGTTCTTGGGGAGATTGGCAGAGACTCAGCTGGCAGGATGAAATCCAGGGCTTGGGGCTGTGTTTGTACAACACCCAGCAGAGGCTCTGCGTCTGTCATATCACAATATAAATAATAACTGGAGGCAGTGCACAGTCCTTCACTGCACCTGTCTGAGCCTACCTCTGCCTCTGTTCAGATACCTGCCGTCAGTGAAGAGGACATCGCTCCTCTGGGGTTGAGTCCACACCCCATGGAGCTCCACTGATTCACCTCAGCGTGGGATCTGGCCTGGTGTGAAAAGCACAAAGCTCCCATACTTGTGAGTGTCCCTGAGCCGAAGAGGGAGGAAATGTCTGCCCAGCCCTTTGACTCCAGCCCCCTTCATTGTCTGGACAGAGGTCGGTGCCCGTGTGTCGCACAGAAGGGCCGCACAGGTCACAGCTGCAATGCGGGAGGCTAAGTGGCTAATAACGCGCTGCCAAGCCCATAGAGGGCTGCTGATCCATGGGCACTCACCTCCGATTCTTCTGGAAGCAGACGATTAATACTATGAGCAAGACACACAAGAGGCCAAAGAACAGGAGGAGATACTGGATTTCTTTCTCGTCTGGAAAAGAGATAGGATCTGGGTTGTATGAAAAGCTCAGCCCTGTGCATAAGGGGGTCAGGTGGGTGGCATGGCGTGACCGGAGTATCCCCCCGAGGCAGGTGGGGGTTGGGCAACAAAAATGATTCGGGATCTGGAACGGCTGCCATATGAAGAGCGATGAATAAGACTGGGACTTTTCAGCTTGGAAAAGGGACAATTAAGGGGATATGATAGAGGTCTATACAGTCATAACTGGTGTGGAGAGAGTAAATAAAGGAAGTGTTATTTACTCCTCATAACACAAGAACTAGGGGTCACTAAATTAAATTAATAGGCAGCAAATTTAAAACAAACACAAGGAAGTATTTCTTCACACAACACACAGTCAATCTTTGGAACTCCTTGCCAGAGGATGTTGTGAAGGCCAAGACTATAACAGGGTTCAAAAAAGAACTAGCTAAGTTCATGGAGGACAGGTCCATCAGTGGCTATTAGCCAGGATGGGCAGGGATGGTGTCCGTAGCTTCTGTTTGCCAGAAGCTGGGAATGGATGACAGGGGATGGATCACTTGGTGGTTCCCTGTTCTGTTCATTCCCTCTGGGGCACCTGGCATTGGCCACTGTCGGAAGACAGGATACTGGGCGAGATGGGCCTTTGATCTGACCCAGTATGGCCGCTCTCATGTTCTTATGATCCTGGGGTGCTTTGTGCTAAGCAGCTGGAGTGGACCCAGGAATTAGTCCCAGTCGCCTCAGCAACCCCCATGTGCTCCCCTGCCACCTAGGGCTGGGCCAAGTTCACATGCAACTTGGGATCCATCTGTCCCTAGAGTTCATGGGTGTGTGTGTGTGTGTTTGTGTGTGCGTGTGTGTGCACATGCCGGTCTGTGTGCACGTGTGTGCCGGTCTGTGTGAGTGTGAGTGTGAGGGGTGTGGTCCCAGGGCTATCTCCTCCCCCACCGCTGCCACATGGGCCACATAGCGCCTCTGATCACCGCTTTGGGCCCACCCCACACGCCGTGGGGTCCCAGCCCACGGCCTTACCCAGCGCCGGGGTCACCAGCGTCAGAGCCGTGCTGTTGGTGCTGCCGGCTGCTGTGGACGCCATCATGTGCACTTTGTACATCGTCGAAGGCAGCAGGCCCCTGAGGGTGAAGGTGGTGAAGGAGGAGTTCACAACGGCACCTAGGAAGCAGGTACAGCTCTTAGTGACCCTGAGCTCCCAATCCCGCCACGCGCTCACACCCCTTACGGACCCGCTCCTAGTCCCGGCATCATCTCCAGGAGCTAAATCCAGAGCCCGGCGCTGGGGCCGTGGTCACCTGCACCAGTGGGTCTGACTGGAATCGAGCCCCCATCTCCTCAACAAAAGACAGGACAACAATGGGGAAGGGGAGAGGGGACGGTGATGAGGGAGAAGAGAAAATAAAACCCTGACCCCACAACAGTGTGACCCCCTGAAACCTCCCCCCACTTCCCAGACCTATAGTACAGCCCCCGACATTCACACACCTAGAGGAAGGATGGGCACTGGCCTGGGACTCAGGAGAGCTGGGATCAATTCACTGCTCTGCCACCGATGGCTTGTGTGACCACGCATAGGTCATTCAGCCTCTCCTGCCAGATTTGCAAAGGGATTTGGGCACCATAGGATGCAGGTAGGCGCCTAATGGGATGTTTATAGATTCACAGATTCCAAGGCCAGAAGGGACCACTGTGATCATCTAGTCTGACCCCCTGTACAAGACAGGCCAGAGACCTGCCCCACAGTAATTCCTAGGACAGATCTGTTAGGAAAACAGCCCATCTTGATTTAAAAATTGCCAGTGATGGAGAATCCACCAGGCCCCTCGCTAAATTGTTGTAATGGCTAATTACACTCACTGTTAAAAATGTATACCTTATTTCCATGTCTGAATTTGTCTAGGCTCTACTTCCAGCCATTGGATTATGTTAGATCTTTCTCTGCTAGACTGAAGAGCCCATAATTAAATATTTGTTTTCACGCAGATATTTATAAACTGCAATCAAGTTCCCCTTAGCCTTCTCGTTGTTAAGCTAAATAGATGGAGCTCCTTGAGTCTGTCACTAGGAGGCAGGTTTTCTAATCATTCTCGTGGCTCTTTTCTGAACCCTCTCCAGTATATCAACATCTTGCTTGAATTGTGGGCACCAGAACTGGGCACACTAGTAACACAACAGTTGCACCAGGGCCAAATACAGAGGTAAAATAACCTCTCTGTTCCTCCCTGAGATTCTCATTTATGCATCCCAGGGTTGCATTAGCCCTTTTGGCCACATGGTCACATGTTCAGCAAATTATCCACCCTGACCCCCAAATCTTTTTCAGAATCATGGCTTCCCAGGATAGAGCCCCATTCTGAAAGTAGGGCCTGCATTCGGTGTTCCTAGACACATACATTTACATTGAGCCACATTAAAACCATAGTGTTTGCTTGCAGCCGGTTTCCCAAGTGACCCAGGTCGCTCAGAAGCAGTGACCTGTCCTCTTTATTATTTACAATTTTTGTGTCATCTGCAAACTATCAGTGACGATTTTATGTTTTCTTCCAGATCATTGATAAAAATGTTAAATAGCATAGGCCCAAGAACCAATTCCTGTAAGACCCAATGGAGACACAGCTGCTCAGGGATGATTCCCCATTTACAGTTACATGTTGAGACCTATCAGTTAGCCAGTTTTTAACCCCTGAATGTCTGCCATGATAATTTTATATCTTTCAAGTTTTTTAATCAAAATAGCATGTGATACGAAGGCAAGAGCCTTCCAGCAGTCTAGGTCTAGTACATCAACACTACCTATTAACCTTATCAACCAAACTTGTAATCTCAGCAAAAAAAGATAGGAAGTTACTTTGACAGGATCTGTTTTCCATAAGCCCATGTTGATTTGTATTAATTATATCTCCCATCTTTAATTCTTTATTAAACAAGTCCTGCATCAGGCCCTACATTATCTTGCCTGGGATCGATGTCAGCTGACAGGCCTATAATTACGCAGGTCGTCCTGTTTAAAAATTGGCACAACATTAGCTTTCATTCAGTCTTCTGGAACTTTCCTAGTGTTCCAAGACTTATTGAAAAACAACAATAATGGTTCAGCAAGCTCCTCAGCCAGCTCTTTTAAAACTCTTGGATGCAAAAGCACTTAGGCTGCCAGCCCTCATTGAAATCAACAGGAGTTCAGCACCTAGGTGCCTCTGAAAATCCCACTGTACCTCATCTGCATTTTAGGTGCCTAAATACCTGTACAAACCTGTCTCTGAGTCTCAGATCCCCACCTGCCCAAATGGGCATAAGAGCAGGTCTCTGTTTCACAGGAGGGTTGGGAGGATAGATCCATTAGAGACAGGGAGGTACTCAGACACTGTGATGATGGAAGCTGTATAATACCTTAGACAGACAGATATAGGTTCACAGGGCCACATCCTGAGAAGTCAGTGGGGTGACACTGATTTACACCAGCTGAGGATCTGGCCCCATAGATTTTTAAAGCCACAAGAGACAGGACATTATAACACTCTAATCTGACTCCTGCATAGCCTGGGTCAGAGCCCCTCCCGCAGGGATTCCTGCATTGCGCCCAGTCGCTTGGGGTTGAAAAAGAAACAACCTGCATGCCTGGAACAAGCGAACTCTTAGCAATCTCTAGGACTAAAATGTACCTTGCGTTTTAGCGCACTGCAGAAATAGCCCCCTCTCTGCCCCTTCCCCTGCTGCTGTTCCCATTAATTCCATATTTCAGAGGGTTTTGTTTTAAAGGACTATCACAAGGAGACCAATTCTAATATGCCCCAGGCCCATCTAGCCCAGCCATCAGACACAATGTGTCCCAGACACACCCCCATCTATCTCATCATGAGTTCCTCGCAAGAGGTGTCAGACAAGGCCACATTTGTAATGAGGCCCACACCCATCCCTGCTCCTGCCCTTAAGCATGTTGCATGGTGGGAGCTTCCTTGCTGCTGACAGGCCCTTGTGCAGGGGATCACGTTTGGATTACTATCCCTCCAGCCCATGGGAAATACAGTGCTACAAAGCACTGGGCAGGTCGACGAGTGCAAGGGTGGCAGTGAGGCAGGCAGGACTTACGGAGCTCATCCCTGGTGGTGCTGGTCCAGAAGATGGTGTAGTTCGTGATGAAGCCGTTCTGCATTTCAATGGGGACTGGGTCCCAGCTGAGCTCGGCGTGGGACTTGCTGATGCTCTTTAGGTGGAATTTAGGGGCACACGATGGAGCTGAAGTGGGAGAAGAACATGAAAGGTACAAAAAGCAGCCCAGGGCACTGTGGTGCAGATTCCTATAGGGTCCCCAATATGGGCCGGAGGGCAAAGAGGCCTAGATAAGAGCAGGTATTTGTGAGAAATCTGACTGCTTGGAGGTCGGGGAGCTCAGGACCCACACACCTCTTCACCTGAATGCCCTGTAAGCAGGGGGCCAGATCCCCAGCTGGTGTATGCCGGTGCAGTATGTCAGTGGGATTACACTGATTTGCCCCAGCTGAGCACCTCACCCAAGAAGTCTGGTTGTCTTGTGGTTCTTGCACGGTGATCTCTTGCAGAAGATCATTCTGCAGTTAATCCTCTGATCTGCCAAATTCCACGGAGCCAGGAGACACTTTTCATAAGAGCAGGGGTTTGGCCCGCTGCCCTGGGCTGGTCTTTCAGCACCCCCATTCATGTGTGCTGTTGGGCTGCCACCCTCCACCCCAGAGATGGCTGCATTTCAGTCATGCTGCCTGGACTTAGTTTGTGAAGCAGTTTGGGGTCATTCAGGATGGGAGATGCTATAGAAACACATACCCTTCTCTTTTGAATAGGCTGTTGTGTGCAGGGGCAGCCCCACCGCGTCCGCGTACAGGGGGTACACGGAGATATTGTATAGCTGGAAAGGTTCAATATTTTCTGGAAGAGAAAACAAGAGGAGGTGATTAAACCAGCACGGCTACAAGCACTGAGAGCCCTTTACTCAATCTTCAGAAGCAGGGAGGGTGCCCTCTGCACTGCCAGCATACCTTGCATCTCCATTCAATCAGACACCACGGGTTGGCTGATGCATCAAATGTTTACTTCCCATCATGTACCTGGTACATGAGGCAGCATCCAAGGGGTTAAATGGCATAGCATTGACATTATGGGAATGAAAACAAACCTTGGAAGGTACATGGTAACTGAAGGGGGGTTGCAGGATGGATACAGAGCAAAAAACGGGGGTCGGTGGATGGATACAGGGCAGAGACGTGGGGGTCGGTGGATGGATACAGAGCAGAGACAGGGGGGTCGGTGGATGGATACAGAGCAGAGACAGGGTGGAGGTGTGTTGCAGGATTGATACAGAGCGGAGACAGGGGCTTCGGCGGATGGATACAGAGCAGAGATGGGGGGTTCGGTGGATGGATACAGAGCAGAGACGGGGGCGTGTTGCAGGATGGATACAGAGCAGAGACGGGGGGTTCGGTGGATGGATACAGGGCAGAGACCTGTAAAATCGAGGGGCAGCTCAGAAACATGGGGAGTCAGAAGACACAACCAGGCTGCCCCCTGTAAGCCCGGGCCAGCAGATCCCCTCCTGGCAGGTGTCCAGCCTCTAAGGTTCCATGTGCTGCGGATAGACCTTAGACCAGTGAATCGAAGGGGCGAAAGGCCAGGAACCCACCTTTGCTGCCCTCCCACGCCCGAGGCTTCTGCCCAAACCCTGCCCCTTAGCGCCCTACCTCGGATTAGTGCCTTGGTAGCACTCCTGTTCCACTCCACCTGCCAGCTCACGCTGCGGCCGGCTGGCCCCGGCAAGGATGCCTGGCGCCACTCCAGTATGTACCCAGTGGCTGTGGCTCTGGGGGCCTCCCAGTGCACCCAGAGGCTGTGCTCATCGCAGGGGGAAGTGTGGATCCCGGCCAGGGGCTGACCTGCGAACAGCGTGGGAGGGCGCAATCAGGCACAAACAGTCACAGCCGCAGCCCCAGGAGGCAGGAGGGGTGAGAGAAGCTGTGTGTGGGATATGGGGGGGACGGGGGTGGGCAGGGATGGGGGGGCGGCGGGGAGGGCATCAGAATCTGTGCTGCTGTTCTTTGAGCTCACCGTGGAGTCAGAAAACCCAGAGGATGCCACGGACCCTCTGCAGCTGCCTGGGGTAGAGGAGAGGGCATGGGGCCTGTGAGTCTGCGAGCCAGGGAAGCGTCTTCTCTTGCCAAGCAGCCACGGGAATGTCAGGACTCACTGCCTGGTCTGGGGTCTCGCACTCTGCCCTTGCTCAGGGCACAGGCCTGGCCATTAGTTGCTCTCTTGTCATTCAAAAGGATGGTTCTGAGATTACAGGCTGGCTCCTCTGCTGGTGTAAACTGGTGTCACTCCGTTGGCTCCAGCTGATTCACACCAGCTGAGGAGCTGGCCCTCCGGCTAATCACTCTCAACAGCCTTTACAACATGCGCCTGAGGCCAGCATGGTGTCGGCCGGGTTTCATCCCCGGCTCCCCTGCAATGCTCTGCAGCCCAGGAAGTGCACCGGGGTGCCCATCTCGGGGTCACTGCGTGTCTGCGGGATCACGGAGGAGCCCAGAGATCACACTCCGACAGGCAAGTGCCTCTACTTATTACTGGGGCCGTGACCAAATACAGACAGTCCAACTTCTTGAAGCCAGACAAAGGAGTGACAGGGGGGGCTCCTGGCCCACGTGCAGCGGAGCTGAGAAATCAAAGGGTTTCTGCAGAGCGGAGCCCACCTGAAGGTGCTTTCAGGGTTTCAGAGACATGCTGCTTTGAACAGACTGCAAGGATGTCTAGCGAGCCCCTACCTTTCTTCTCAAGGAAGATAACTTCTGTTGCTGCAGACTCGCCCGCTGAGTTATAGGCTGCGAGATAAACTCTCCTGACCCCAGCCAGCACAGAGAAATTGCACTGAGTCTCTGTCGTGTTGCAGACAGCTGTTAGCTCCACATTCCTCCGTCTGGGATTCAGGGAGACCCAGTACCCCAGGATCCTGCCATTCATCTCGTTCCTCTTCAGAGCCTGCACAGAGTGGGTAGAACCGCGGTTGGGTTAGTGTGGGGCCCCCGGCCTGCAACCAGAACCCGTTGTGGAGAGCACCATGCAGGGCTGATTTACTGTGTTTGGTGCTTAGCTCTTAGGGGGACGGGTCCTACAGCAACAATTGGGCAGGGGAGAAAAGGGTGGGGCAGACTGTCCTAGCAATGGGGAGCCCAGGACAGCGACAGGGGCTGGGGCAGTCTCAGTGTGTCCCATGATAAAGGGCTCACCTGTCTCTTCCCCCACAGACAAGCCATGGGTAATAATAGGGGCCATCGTACAACGAGCCACGTGTGCATTCTGCTGCTAGGGTCATGTCCAGCCTTACCTTCCACAGCAGGTGAACCTCTGCTCTCTTCCCAGAGTCCACGGGAGTCATCTTCCACCAAACGTCCAGCTTCCCTGCAGGAGCTTGGGCACGCAAGAAGAGAGGGAGGAGTGGGGGTTTCTTTCACCCGTTCTTCCCAGCTGCCCTTTACTGGTACACGTGACAGACCCAACACAGATGTGCTGGTCTCAGTGGATCGGAACGTCACTAAAACTCAGTCTTGCACCTTCGACAGCTGCAAGCCCCATTCCTAGGCCTGGTCTACGGTCACAAGCTATACCGGACCTCTGCCAGGGCAGTTACATTGGTACCGTCCCCGTGTGGGTGGGTCTCTTGGTATAAAGGTGCCCGATGCCAGGTTAGTTTCTCCGTATAGGAGAAGAGGAATAGCTGTACCAGGACAAGGCCCCCTTAGCCCACTATAACTGCACCCACAGGTATAAACAGATGGGTAAAAGATCACACCCCTAAGGGACATTGCTTTACAGGGACCAAACATGTGTGCAGAGCAGCCCTTAGACCGTGGGCACCTTCGGGCAGAGCCCTTGTCTCCTCGTTGTGCACCGAACTGGCCCATCGCCCAGCAAATAATCATCCGGAACAACACCTGCCCCAGAGCAGAAGCCAGGCCACGTGCGAGAGTGAAACTGGCCTGACCCACATGCCAGGGGCAGTAAATGGGCACTGCTCCCAGCATGGGGCGCCTTAGAGACCCACTGCAAACGCCAATAAGCAGGGGTCGGACCCCAGGCGCCCCTGGGCCTCTTCCTTTGCCCTCCTCAGTGCCCCATCACCAAGCTCTGCGTGTGTCACCGTGTCCTTCCACCCTGCCCCGGTCACTCGGCAAAGCCACAGCCCCAGGTGCGCTGTGGGATCACAACGCACCAGCACTGGGGACGCTGTGGGGTCCCAGCCCTAGGGCTCGGTCCGTGGTCTCTCGGCTGAGGCTGCTGGGGTGGGTATGGGGCAGCAGTGAGGATGGCTCTCTGTCGTGTTTGTTTCACACCGGGGCCTCCCAACAGCCCTGGCATGGGAAGGACTCCCTGGGTCCCTGGGCCTGAGTCAGTCTGACCCTGTGGTGCGGCTGGTCCCCCGTCAGGACCCACCTTTCTCGTGGGTGATGAAATTCCACTCTGGGCTCCAGTCACTCCAGTAGCCCATCGCTGTGACCCTCCTGCAGCGCATCTGGAAGCGATAATCCATCCCAAAGAGGAAGCCGCAGTGATGGGTCTTCAGGTTGGGGCTGACAATGTGGGGGACCTGGTTGCAAAGTAAAGCAACGTTTTTGGCAGCTGTCAGAGGCAACCCCATGTGGCCCCGACCCTCCCCCGACCCTCCCCCGGCTTGGGCCCTGCGCGTCGTTCACACCCGGGCAAAGGAGACCGAAGTGGGCGTGAAGAGCTACCTGGGGTAGCCCCTGACAACCCGTTCTGCTGTGGCAGCCTTTTGTGGATGTAACTGAGCGCGTGAGGGACTGGGCCCGGGGGAAGCCAGCCCCGCTTCTCTCTTGCTCCTTCCCAGCAAAGCTTTTTCACCCCTCTGTGGACAAAGCTGCACAGCCCACTGGAGACGGGTCCGAAAAGAAGAGTCACACACAGAGTGTGGGATCTGATGGGCAAAGTCCATTGCGGCCAGCGCAGCCTTCAGACCCGGGGGGAATCAGTTCTTGTGTGCTCCCAGAGAGCCCCGCTCTTAAAGGCCAGGGCCAGGCTCCAGGGGCCTGGCTCCGCGCACTCCCCAGGGGAACCCCATGCCTTTCGGGCGGGGTGGGGGGGTGTTACACCTAAGGGAGGGGAGAATCAGCCCAGAAAACTTGTTATCTAAACAAGGGAATGGTGCTGCTTCAAACTAGAGGGACATCTCCAAAGGGAATCTGTGTCGCAGGTTGCCAGGGAGCGGCGCGGAAACGGGCTGGCGGCAGGAGATGCATTGATGGGGCTGGAGAAGCACAGACGAAGACGTGATTGTTAGTGGCTCCGAGAGGGTGGAATTCCAAGCTGTCTGGCCTGGATCGCTCTGCTCTGGTCTTTGCTTGGTGGGGCAGGTGCTCAGCCTCGCTCCCCTGGGGTCAATGAGCCAGATCCCCAATGGGCGCAAAAGTGGCTATTGATTTGGAGCCACCAATCGGAGACGCCTTAAAGGGGCCTGAGTCTCAGAGGGTGGCTGCTCAGCACTTTCTGAAAATCCAGGCCCCCAAATCACTAGCCACTTTTGGAGAATCTTGGCCCCCGTGGCTGGTGTCTGCCCCCCGCATGCCGTAGGCTGAAGTGTTCAGAAAGCCTCGTCACCCCAGATTTCCAAGTGCTCTACTCCCTTTCTGGCATCTAAGCAAGTGGCCCGATTGCCCAAAGAGCCCAGGGGGCTGGGCGTGAGCTCTGGAAAATCTGACCAGTGTCACAATGGGAGCTCCTGAGGGTGGGAAATTTGTCTCCGATGGTGGTGGTGATGGGAGGCAGGGGGGGGGTGAAGGGGGCGCTGCACACTTGGAGATCCAGCCCTGAGTTCTTGGGAAATCTAGCCGTCAGTGCCCAGCAGGCTGCCTCTCTTCTGTGCCCCATCAGCAGTGGGCACAGGGTGTGTGGCAAACCCAGTGACGAGGGGAGGGGGCGGAGGGTCAAATGAAGGTACTGGAAGTGCAGAATAAGTCTCTGGACTATCCCTGAGTGGCAGGGAGCTGAATGGGTACAACTGAAGAGCAGACACTGCATTTTAGGAGTGGGGGCTTGAGGGGGACAGGAGAGGTTTCCTTCCCTCCTTCCAAACAGGAGAAAGAAGCCAATGGCTCACTTCTCTCCCCTCAGGACCCTGCCGGAAGAGCAGCTGGAATCTCCCAGTTTACAGATGGGGAAAATGGGGGGCTCTCAGTCGCCCCATGGAAACAGAGGCAGGAACAGATCCCAGGAGTCCTGGCCACTGGACCAGACTTCCTCCAAAGGAACACAGCCCCATGGAGCAATGCCCCAGCCAGCCCCCCTCGCCCGCAGCCAGTCACTCACCAGAGTCCATCCAGGGTCCTCATGGGTCCTGTAGCGGAGCTCACACTGCTGCTCTATGTGGGAGCTGGTGGGAGCCCCTTCCCAGGCCACGGAGATGCAGTCAGTCTGGAAAGGGACTGACTGGATGCTCTTTAGGACAGGGGGATCCAGTTTGGCTACAGGGAATCAAGATAGGTAGCTAGCGAGATGGGGAAAAGCACAAACCACAGCCCGGGCTCGACCCCACTCATCGTTTGCCGGCACACCTTCTCCTGCAGTCAGTGGGTGCCCCAGACCCTGGGGTTCACACGGGGGTTCCCAGCCATCTATCTGATCTGATTTAGGGTTTGTCTTAATCTTGGCTCTGGCTTTAAGCCCCGGCGAGGTGAGTAAGAAAAATAAATGGTTAAAAGAATGCAGCATGAAAAGACCAAGGGAAATAGAAATAATCTGTCAAGGAGTTGGATTCAACATGCAAATGAAATGAAACAATCTCCCACGCATGAGCCTCAGGGCATTACGGGGAGATTGATCCATAATTGCAGTAGGGGAAAAGGGGCCAATCAGAGACTGAGGGAAATGTATTATTATTAATAATTGACAATAACTCATTAATTAATCGTTGCTTTGGCATTCCTGTTGTGTCTTTCCTCCTGAAACCTCCCAATGCACTTATCCCCCTCCCCACCCTGGAGAGGAATTACCCCATCTCGTGCTGTAATGTTGGGCTGACATGAAGCAGCTGTTTAGCAGAAGGGCTCTGTGCTGCGGAGAGAAACATCATCCTGCATCAGTCAAAACCGCCTGGAGGGGGGGTGCAGTGAGCAAGTTATAACGACTGCACTGTAATTTGGCCAGGATGTTGGGAGTTAACTCCTACTTAGTAACCTCCCCCCAACACCTAGGGACTCTGGTAACAGAAATCCCAGGTACTGATACACTATGCCAGAGTTTTGCCAGTGGCTTCAACAGGGTCAGGATTTCACAGGCAGAAATGAGCACTTAGGGCCTGCCCAGTCAATGGAAAGACTCTCCCTGATTTTGATGGGCTTCGAATCAGGACCTTAAACAGCAAAATGATAGTAATAAGGATACATCGTATTTGACACGAAGGTTCCATTGATCAGTAGTTTCCAAAGGGTTAACAAATGACTCGCTGATGTTTCAATACATGAGCGAGACAAGGCGGGTGAGCTAATATCTTTGACTGGATCAGCCGCTGCTGGTGGAAGGGCCAAATGTTCGAGCTGCACATAGCTCAAGCAATGGCTAACCACCTGTTAGCGGGACCAGTCAGTCAACAGGTTGCTTATAACCATCTATAACATTTTGTGCTGAGATGCTTGTAACCACCGATAACACATCCTACTCACATCTGTAACCAGCTTAGAACAGCTAGTAATCCTTTATTAACCCTTCGTAAACCATTTATAAATGGAACCTTAAAATAAAGTGTGAGCTAAGAATCTGAAGTGTTTTAATGGGACTTGGTCTAACAGAACTAACTTTCCCTCTCTCTCTCTCTCTCTCTCTCTCTCTCTCTCAGTTCTTTTGTCCAAACTCTGATTTAGGTGGCTACAAAGGAAGCCCCCAGCTCCGCTACACACCTACATCCGTGGGGTCGATACACAGATGCTCAGACTCAGCTGTGCCCAGGGCATTCTGGACGGACACCCAGATGTCCATTTTCTGGTACAGCTGGAGAAACCTGCGGGGAATGGTGCAGTAGTTCTGGCCGGCTTGTGGGATACAGTCTGGGATCGCCTCCTGGGAAACTTCACACTGGCCTCTGCTCCTGCAGTGCAACGAGACAGGGTCAGTCTGTAGGTCCCCACGAACATTCTGTGTGTTCCACTGGAGACCCATCCGCCCGAGCTACCAGCCTCACCTTCCTCTCAACTTGCACTCAGCGGTCACACCCAGCTGCTGCTGGTTGCAAAGGGAAGGAGGGGACCCAAACGGGCCCCTTTCCCCTATAATTTCTAGGGCTCTCCATGCGTGGTGTGCAATGGGCAAACAGGCCTGACCATGGCCCTGCTGATGGATTGGAGGCCATGCATTCGGCTGCGGCTCAACACTTACTTGGAGCTTCTCAGAGCCACTTTGGCTGGGAGGTGTCCGTCCAGCCCGGGGTCCCATCGGCACGTCAGGCTGTTCTCAGTGAGGTTCATCATACAGGTTAGATTGTCAGGCTTTGCTGGTGGATCTAGGCAGAAAGCAATGGGGAGAAAGGATCTGAGATGCACTGAGTGGACCTCCCAGGTCTGGGCAGTTAAGCTGCGTGTCCTTGAGCAGCATTGACTGGTCCTGTGTCTGTTAACTATTCACCTACCTACAATTGTAGAACTCTCCTGTAACATGTATAGAGGATACCTATGCCTGAAGCCCTGGAACCCCGAGCCAGGCAGCAAGCACAAGCTTCTCCCTCCCCACACTGCTATATCTTGCCAACCTGCACATGACCTCAAACGGACCTCCCCTCCCCCACACACCAGGAAATGATAACCCCCACCCCATCTCTCCCTGGCCAAAGCAAGAAAGAAGTGAGACGGTATTCAGCACCAGATCCAGCCAGCCTCTTGGAGACATGGCCGACGGCAGTCTGAGTGACCGTGCCTGCAAATGAGGTAGTGGCCCCTAATTACCTGCCCCCACTGGGAGTTCAGTTTAACCCAATTTGCATGTGCAAACACAGGGGTTTTGGTGCAAGGAAAGGGATGCTGGTGCAAATATCAAGAGGACGGGGATGTGCTATTTGCACATGCAGGAAAACATGGCCCTTTGAGTCGAGGCCAGAGGAGACCATGACTTACAGCCTGCGTGGATCTCCGCCATGCCTATCCGCTGTGGGGTGCCGTTCCACACCACGTAACACCACAGCTTGGCCCTGGTTCGGTTGAAATGGCTGATGGTGAGATTGGAAACTTCTGTTCCTTCTGCGCTCTTGTGCTGGCTCCCTGACATGGACATGCTGTCGAGTCTCCATGTGATCTGGATTTCCTCCCCTTCCAAACCACTGCAGCGGTTGCTCTGGATGGTGCAAGAGGCCGTGACTGTAGATCCCAAGAGAGTGGTGGGTGAGTCCACTGTTACCCAGCCACAGGCTCGGGCTCCTGGAGAGTGAGAGAGAACAGCACATCAGGGTGACAGGGCGTTGGGGCAGAAGAGGCTGCCCCTCTGGCCTGCTCCTTCACCGGCACGCCAGGAAATCCTTCTTGCAGCCTGAGTGTGTTACTCTTTTTTCCTGAAAGCCAGCCCCATGTTTAGAAACCTGGGCTCCATCTCGCCCAGTATCTCGCCTCATCTGCAGCATGGGGTGAGTGGTGCCAAAACCCTGCAGTTCTGGGATAACCTGCCCCAGGGAGAGGTTTCCCCCAGCCCCGTTGGTTGGCTGATGCCCTGAAGGAGGAGACTTTATACCCTTTCCAAAGTTCTATGAATTTTAACCCTTTCTATAGCAAATCTGGATGGTGGTGTTAGCTAGATAAATGTCCAAGCCTTGCTTTGGATCCTGCTAAACTCCCAGTCTCAAGGAGACCTTGTGGCAGGGAGTTCCATAGGCTAATGGTGCAAAACAGTGTTTGCTTTTGTCAGCTTTAAATTTGCTGCCATTAAGGTTGAATTTTTCTTTCCCAAATGGAGATTTTAAGGAGCTATCACATTGCACAGCAAGAGCTTAGCACCAAAGGGGCCATGTTGGAGTCTGAAATGGCAAAGGAACAATCAAAGGGCCAGACATGTGGACAGTGCCTTTTGTTAGAGTGTGAAGGGTACCAGCGCCGGGACTCCAGCAACTCCAGCGTTGGCTCGGAGGACTGGGACGCCGCGGGGTCTGGGATTGGGGCCCAGGCTCAGGGGTCTGTCCTAGAGGGTCACATGTTAGGAGTGGGGCCTTCGTTTGCTTTTGGGCTCTTGTGCTCGGTCCACGGTCACTTCAGTGGGGCTCTTCCCTTTCAAAGCCCTGAGACATTGATCTATCATTTTCACTTGTGGCTGGCGAATGGCACTGGGCTGGGAAATTCTCCACTTATCTACAGATCCAGGGTCCAGTACCGCCAGGGCAGGGGGACCGTCCCACCACTCTTCTCCAGCCTGACCTGGATTAGCCACCTCTCCATCAGGCTAGTCCCCAACACAGCCCCCTGCCGCCACTGTCAGTCAGCGCCGAGTCTGGGATATGGACACTAGCAAACTCATTCCATACTGGCCACAGAATTGATGTCAAGTGCATCTGTATGGAGTCAGGGATTTCCCAGTTCCTTGCTGGGAACCACGTCCCTTTGAAACTCACCTCCCAGGAGCAGAAGGAAGAGTGTGGAGCATCCCAGCAGCATCCCAGAGTTCCAGTGTGTGGCCATGATCTGATCCTGGGCTTTGGCATCACCTGGAATTCACAGAATGAGCCCCCTTTACAGGCCCGGGATGATGGCTGTGGAGATGGGAATGTGTTCAGATTAACCTGGCCTGGTACAATCCTACATCAGAGACTTTCTGAGTTACATAGCAGGCAAAATGTACTGGGTTCATTCATCCATCCGTCTATCTACCCCGATGCACCCCCTATCTATCTATCTATCTATCTATCTATCTATCTATCTATCTATCTATCTATCTCACACAGACACACACGCTAACTGGGCATCTGACATATACACTACATTTGTATTTCACAAAGCAAATTTCATTTTGCATCGGCACCCTGAGGCTGTGAATTTCCTCCTTGGTCTGAGACATTTGGTTGATTGCATCAAAGCGTTTCCACACCGTTCACATCCTGGGAGAGCAGAGCCAAGCACAAATGCTCTTGGTGCTGACCCGTGTTACAGATGGTGGTGGCATGTGACGGGTCCTTTCAGTGCTCGCCCGTGGTACATACAGAAGTGAGCGTGTTCCACGCCCCTCCAGCTGTTCCCATTGACTACATTTGGGACGAAGAGGCTCATAGGACTCAAGGCTTGTGTGCCTGCAGCCTGTCACTGCCCATTTTCAGGCCACCTCTCTGGGTCAGAAACACATTCACACAGCCCCTCCAGCCCCCTCCAGCCTGGGAAATAAAGTAACTTGAGTGGCTGGGGGTGCGGCGATGCCCAGGGTGAGCGATTGCCTCTTGGCTCAGGCAGAGACTTGCCCCCCTCAGGTCTGAGCTCAGATGGCCAGAGCCACAACACCCACCCTGCTGTTCATAACATGCTAGCTTGGCCCCGCAAGCACGAGTCTCCATCCAGGCTGGGAACTTGCTCCCAGCTGCTGGGTAGGCACCCCCTTAGTAAGAGACTGCCCCTGCTGCTCCAAGGAGCTTGTAGCCTGTACAACCAAACCTCCCCCCCCCCTAGAGCCCCGGTGCTGCCCGGGCTGGCAAAGAGCACAGAGAATGGGAAAGCACCCTGGCAGTATACCAGCCCCATGCGTGGGGAGAGGCTAGCATGACCTTCGGCCACCAGCGCGACCCCAGCAGCCAGCTCAGAGCTCCACTCAGCCACACACAAGGCAGGCAGGTCCCTTGGCTCCTGCAGAGAAGGGACGGCTGTATTCGTGTCCAGATGTGGCATGCCACAGTGCCAGGGTGGTTTCACCTCCCATGCCATCCAATGGGTGGGTTTAAGAAACATGAAAGGTGGCTTGAGGCTGGGGTTATTTATAGACTCACGAAAGGAATGAATGAGGAAATGCTTCCCTACTTGACAGGCCACATCTGCAGGCCACTGGGATCTTGCCTCCCCCTCCTCTGCAGTCTGTACATCCTCTAAACTATTTTCATATTCTTCTTCCCAGCCCACCCCTGCTCCCCCATCCTCACCCCTCCCTCTGCTCCTGAACCCCAGACTGCTGGGTCCTAGGTTCTGACTCCCTCACCTGCTCCTTGCTGCCAATTCCCACCACGATTGGGGCTGGATATCCGGCTGCTCCACTGAGTCCCACAAAAGGATCCCCTCGGTGGGTGGGGTCAATGGTATGATAGCCTGGATCTGTGGCTCATGGTGCTTGGTGATGTGTGAGAACAGGTTATTCCATCTCTCCACCCCTGCTACGGGGAAACGAGCTGGGATAACACTTCTCAGCTCCAAAGCACCGTGCAAACTTTGAACAGCCGCTGAATGATTCTGAGCTGCAGCAGCAGGATGGCGCTGAATGCCGGGACCCCCAGATTCACAAGAATGCATCGTTCACCACCTGTTAAAAGTGGGACGATCCACCCCGAGCAGCTTTGGCCAAGGATGGAGCCGAGCCAGAGCAGTGGGATCCCATCGGACGTTCTGTACAACCCAAGTTTGAGTCGGCACCCAGCCAGCATGAGCTCCATCCCTTACCTCATCTCAGCGCCTCGTGCTGCACGCGCCGGCTCGCTACTCCCTCGCAGGACCGGCCCCTGGCTCCCAGGAGAGCAGAGTGTTCCAGCTCTTCTCTAACATGTTGCTTTCACCGTTAGTTCCTCAAAAAAGAAAGAAAAAAAAAAACAACAAAAAAAAAAAGAAACCCACCAACCAGTGCCGTTAATTGCTCTGACTTTCAGAAAAGGTGATTGCAAAATGCTTCCCCGCAGGCTGTATCTGCCTGGCTTTATGGCAGGAAGGAAGGAGCACATCACACGCAGCGAGTGGCTGGGGAAAGGGCTCCCTGCTCATCCTCCCCCCGCCCACTGAGCTTCAAAGGGAGTCCATGAGCGGCCGGGATGGGGCAATAATACTCTAGTTTGCTGTGACCTGCCAGAGCCAGCCAGGCCAGCCTGGCCTCTGAGAGGCTGGCAGGAGGAATACAGCATCCAAGGGGCCCTGGAGCAGAGTGCAGCCTTTGGGAGGGGCTGGATGTGCGCTTTAAGTGCCCTTGTTTGTACAGCCCAGTGCACCATTCAAGGCAGCATGCTGAAAGCTCAGAACCACCCTGCTTTACCAATTTGCGGATGATACTAAACTGGGAGGAGTGGTAGATACTCTGGAGGGGAGGGATAGGATACAGAAGGACCTAGACCAATTGGAAGATTGGGCCAAAAGGAATCTGATGAGGTTCAATAAGGATAAGTGCAGGGTCCTGCACTTAGGACGGAAGAACCCAATGCACAGCTACAGACTAGGGACCGAATGGCTAGGCAGCAGTTCTGCAGAAAAGGACCTAGGGGTGACAGTGGACGAGAAGCTGGATATGAGTCAGCAGTGTGCCCTTGTTGCCAAGAAGGCCAATGGCATTTTGGGATGTATAAGTAGGGGCATAGCGAGCAGATCGAGGGACGTGATCGTTCCCCTCTATTCGACATTGGTGAGGCCTCATCTGGAGTACTGTGTCCAGTTTTGGGCCCCACACTTCAAGAAGGATGTGGATAAATTGGAGAGAGTCCAGCGAAGGGCAACAAAAATGATTAGGGGACTGGAACACATGAGTTATGAGGAGAGGCTGAGGGAGCTGGGATTGTTTAGCCTGCAGAAGAGAAGAATGAGGGGGGATTTGATAGCTGCTTTCAACTACCTGAAAGGGGGTTCCAAAGAGGATGGCTCTAGACTGTTCTCAATGGTAGCAGATGACAGAACGAGGAGTAATGGTCTCAAGTTGCAGTGGGGGAGGTTTAGATTGGATATTAGGAAAAACTTTTTCACTAAGAGGGTGGTGAAACACTGGAATGCGTTACCTAGGGAGGTGGTAGAATCTCCTTCCTTAGAGGTTTTTAAGGTCAGGCTTGACAAAGCCCTGGCTGGGATGATTTAACTGGGAATTGGTCCTGCTTTGAGCAGGGGGTTGGACTAGATGACCTTCTGGGGTCCCTTCCAACCCTGATATTCTATGATTCTATGATTCTATGCTCATCTGCGGCATGTTCTCCAGGGTTTTGCCCAGCCAGTGGCACATCGGGGAGAGCCCTGCCATCCCCCAGTCTCCACCTTTGGTCCCATGGCCAGGCCCTTCCACAGCTCTTCGTGACAGCTGTCCCCTCACCCCACGCCGGAGAATAACCCTCCAGGGTCTCTACTGTGAGTGCTGCCCTTGCCCGCCCTCCTCATCCTCCCTGGGGTCTGCTCCTGGGTCCTTCCCAGCAGAGACTGAATGGGGAAGGCCTGAATCCAGGATAATCCAGTAAGAGCTGTTGGAGTGGCCGTGCGCTGGGACACAGGGTCCTCCAAGTCACAGAGCCATAGAGTTTAAGGGCAGAAGGGACCTGGTCTGACCTCCTGTGTATCAGAGGCCACCGAGCCCACTCAGCACCCGCCCGCTAAGCTCAGCTAGTGTTTTCTAAACACCCAGAGTTTCCTGCACCAAGGTGATGAGCCGGTGGGCCCTAGCAAAGGCTGCCGAGAAAAGGGGAGACCCACCTCAGCAAAGTCCCTGTGGATTTGAGGACATATCTCCCCCCAGCATAGCATGTGCTCAGCCAGCTCCGTTCCAAAAGCCCCAGGGGCTCAGGAGAACACGCTGATGGGTTTGACTCACCCCAGGATGATGTGGGGCGCACAGTCCAAGTGCCACTGAAGTGGAAATCAAGACACAGCCTTGACTATGGCACTGCTGGGATTCATTCCAAGAATTCGCCACTCCAAGTTCAAGCACAGCTCTTCGGGGCTCCCTACCACCAGCCTTTGGCCATGCTGAGAACTGGCCATCTAATCCTTTGTGTCCCGCCTCTTTGCCAGTGTCTGACCCAGGACAATACTCTGCCTCTCACCCCAAGTTGATTTTGTTTCCTTAATAGCTGCTTGTGAGGGGCTTTGTCAACAGCTATTTAAAGTCCAAATCAATGACATTAGTTGGGTCTCCCTCTCCAGGAACTCTAGTAGATTGAAGAGGTGCAGTATTTCCTTTACGGAGCTGGGCTGGTTTGTCCCTGTGGGATCGCGTTCATCTAGGCCTTTCAGAATTCCATTTCATTACAGTTTTAACCAGTGTTCCTGGCACTGTGGGAGGATTCTCTGCTCAGTAGTTCTCCTCATGTGAACCTCACTTGCCCCGGTGTGAAATGGGAATAACACTGATTCCCCACACAGACTACGCTTGCAATGTTTCTGTAGTGCTCAGTTACTGCAATGACAAGACAGAAACACAATAACCCTTAACTCTGCCTTCGCAGGGCCCCTCTAGCGCTCAGAGGGGGCGTTATCTTCTGGGCCCTTTCACAGTTTTGTCTTTTTTTCTGAGACATCCAACTGTGGTGTATTGAAAATTGTATTAAAATTGTAGGTTGTCACTTTAAATTTTAGGTTTTTTTCTTGGGCCTGCTTGCAGGCCAGGGGGTTCTATAAGGAAGCGTGCAATTGGAGTTGGTCTGCAAAGAACCAGCCTAGTGTAAAGTAGAGTGAGTTGGGCCTCTCTATTTTAGGGAGCAGCCTGCTTTGTCTCTTCCCAGTTTGGGTTCTTCTGTGTTATTGTTCTGATTCTAAGAAATTAAGTCATGTTATGTTGCAACCTTCCGGCAAGAGGATTTGATGTTTTTCTCTAACTTCTCTGTGTGTAGGCGGTGCTATGTTCTGTGCCTATGAAGGGGCTAGTTTGTGGTGGCTTTTGCGATACAAATGCTGAAAACAAATCCTTCACTTGTAGAGGTCTGTGATCTACTTTGGGTTCTAGCTGCCTCTTGGGAACAGCCATGCTCGAGACAGGTCATTGGTGAGGGCTCCTAGACTTTAACATCTCCGCTTTAAACATCTCTGTTGTTTCACCCACACGTCCTAGGGCAGCATCACATCCCTTAGACCGTGTTACAAGCACATTGCATTTGCTGAGCTGGAGTACGGGAGCAATTGTGTAAACAGAGCATTGCCCAATCCCATGATGCACTGGTGACCTTTCCAGTGGTAGCATTTATTGTGCAAACAGCTGTTTACTATGGAATCTGTAATGTGTTTGTTTACTTGATATGCGTTAGTGGCACATTACTCATTGCCCATGCAGCACCCCGCCACAAACAACTGCTGTGTCTGCCTCTCCAAACCCATCAGGCTGAGGCCTGCACACCTCTGCTCCCTGGGCCCTGTGTGCAGGGGGAGCCGATGCCTCCACCTCCTCCAGAATCTCACATCAGCCCCCCTTC
Organism: Lepidochelys kempii; assembly: GCF_965140285.1. Taxonomy (NCBI): domain Eukaryota; kingdom Metazoa; phylum Chordata; order Testudines; family Cheloniidae; genus Lepidochelys; species Lepidochelys kempii. The sequence goes on along the minus strand of NC_136398.1, from coordinate 2,596,063 downwards.
TCTCTGGGGTGTGGGTGGGGGTGGGGCGGAGGGCATCCCGCTGACCTAAGGTCCCGAGCCCAGGCATCACAAGAGAAATAACGCCCAGCTCAACTCATATTGTGTCTTCTCTAGCTGGAGAACATGTGAGCACCAGTATGCCAACTGGCAGTATAGGCTGGAAAGAGTCCCGCTGACTCACTGGGCTTTGGTTCAGGCACATAGTGACCAGTCTGCTGACTGATACATTGGCCAGTATCCAGTGTGTTGGTTGATACTGTGATCATGACAGTTTCTAGCTTGGGTTATGCTTATTTCTGAAACCCTCTCCTCTCCTCTCCTCCAGAAGGGGTTGCATTGCTCTGCGGGCGTGAAGCCACTGTTGCTCTGGACAGTATGAAGCCTGCAACACTTGCCTCCAGGTTGCTCCCTAGGAAATGCAACAGACCATGCCCCTTTCGGTGTGTATTGCTTGCTTCCCAGACCCCCTGGTCGGAGAGCTCTCGCTGGCCGGGCGAAATTCACTGGGGAGACACCGGCACTTCATCACAACAGTAGAGTTTGAGTTAAAGGGAGCAGGAGGCCAAAGCAAACCCCTCGGCTAGCCCTGTGCCAGTGCGTAGCCATTGTCACTGCACCCAGTTTCCCCTCACTGTAAATGATAACAGTGAACGTGCCCCATCCAGAGGGACTTGGTGGACTAAAGATAAACACTCGTGGGGTTTGCCAAACCCCACTGAGGGGGTGGAACCTACCCCGTGGGGGAGGGGGAGGAGGCAGCACAAGACCCTAGCCCCACGGGTTGTGGTGGGACTTAAATGGTGGCTAGCTGAGTGAGAGGCTTTTCCACTTTCCTCACTGTGAGGGAGCAGGGAGCATTGTCTGCTCTGGTGGGTGGCTCCCTGGGAGAGAGGCTGAGTCCCCTTTGTGCTGCACTGATCTGTCTCTTAAAAAGAAAAGGAGGACTCGTGGCACCTTAGAGACTAACCAATTTATTTGAGCATAAGCTTTCGTGAGCTACAGCTCACTTCATCGGATGCATGTGAGCTGTAGCTCACGAAAGCTTATGCTCAAATAAATTGGTTAGTCTCTAAGGTGCCACAAGTCCTCCTTTTCTTTTTGCGAATACAGACTAACAGGGCTGTTACTCTGAAACCTGATCTGTCTCTTGTCTTTCAAGAGTGAGAGCTCCGGGCCCTGCTGGAAAGCAGCCTGCAACCAGTAACCAGAGCGACTGCTCCGTGCTATCTTGCTCAGCTCCTGCTGGCTTCCACTCTCTAGGGCTGAGTGTTTATGGAACTGTTACCCCAGGCGGGGGGCTCCGTGGGGCTGAGCCAGGGAGATAAGCCTGGAGCTATCAGATGCTTATCTCCTGCCAGAGGAAGTCCCGGTCTGGGCACCAGCAATCCTGCCCTACACTCACTTGCCTCACTTGTTTCCTCCCTGATGATTTGCTTTGCATCCCACCCATTAGCAAGGGAACATTAGCAAGGGAACATCACAGCCTAGGCTAGGGCTTCAATCACTTGAGCTCCCTCCGCCGCCCATCCCACCAAAAATCCATTCCCTGCTATTATCAGTTTAGCCCAGGTGCTAGACTGGCAGATGGAGTTTAGGGATGGGATTATAAATAAACCTTCCAGTAAATAACACTTCCCCAACCCAGCTTTGCTGCTGCCTCTCACAGCAGTGGCTTTATTTTGATAAGGCCAAGCTGGTTCTGTGCCTATAAGACGGGATTGCCCTAGCAGCTGCTGCTGGACCCTGCTGCAAAAACTGTATGATAGCTAACAGCAGTGGGACTGAGCCACTCCCATCAGCTGTGGGACTGGCATGGAGCTGTCCCCAGGGCTCCTGGAATGAAGAGCATTTCCAAAACAAAACCCTCCTCCCAGAATTCAGCAGTTGGTCCCAATCCCTGAACACCAATCATTTAGTGCATGGTGCTCTTGGGGAAGTCAGGTCTGCAGAGATGGTGTCTCCTCCATCTGAATTCCACAGGTCATGCCTTGCCTGAGTAGTCCCTTACATGGACACCGGCTCACATCTGAAGCCAAATTTAAATGGCAACTGCCCTGGCTTCCTGTGCTTTTGGGAGCTGTTTGCTGTCACTTTGTTAGGGCCCAGCTTAAAAAATGCAGAGCCATTCCAGAACGGGCGCCTTTCAAATCAGGATCTTTACTGCACCGTGATATAGACACGTGCCATGGTCCTGGTGGAATTCTCTGGGTTTAGAATGGGCACTACCATGGCAAATGTAATTGCTCCAAGATGGGAAATGCCAAGCTCCCCTCAGCACCTGTTCTATGTGCTGATTGTCCAGCCATATTAATGAGAGTGAGTCAAGCCCAGTGCACAAATCTCAGCTTGTAGGGGTTAAAGTTTTCAAATGTAATGTTGGAATCATAGAATCGTAGGGCTGGAAGGGACTGTGAGAGGTCGTCTAGTCCAGTCCCCTGCACTCAAGGCAGGACTAAGTATAATGAGCATCAGAAGCTTTTAGTCCTTACCGTGCGGACTCTGGACCCTTGAGCGCATGCATTCCAATAAAGTCTTTCATTACATGCCTTGCTAAACATTTAAAAACACACAGACAGCATTGTACAGCAAAGGTCCAGTAATCTGCTGTAAGATGGAGTGTTCTAGGATCATCAGTGTAGTCTCTTGTTATACGGGAGGATTCACACAACACCGAGCATTGTTACGTACTGCTGGGCAAGGATTTACCTGACTGACAGATGTCATTGTTAGTAGTTTTGACTGGTGATAGTATTTACTTTGAGGTAGCACCAGGAGGCTTAAGCCCCATTGTGCTAGGTGTGGTACATAACAAAAAGACAGTCCCCGCCCCAGAACAAGTGCAATGAGGGCTGGAATCTCGACGACGGGTATAGCTGTGGGGAGTGTGGGCATGCTGCCCAGGGTTAGACGCATGGGAGAGGGGCACCTCGTGATGTCTGTTTGGGGGAGAACCAGGATACTTTGGCCTTGGCAGTTCTGATAAAAAAATCAGAAACCCTTTTCCGCTCGTGTTGTGGGTGCCCTTCCGTCCTCCCTGATTGATGCCCGCCTCACCCCACGCCTGTCCAGCAGCGATTTCCTGCAGACAAGTGATGGGAGCAGAGGCAGGGGCAGATGGGGGATGGGGAGGAGAGGCTGCGGTTGCAACATCTTCCCTGAGTGTAGCAACCTGAGCATTTTACCACGGAAACCTGACTTCTTGCAGCCTGTTTACTGCAGAGAGTGGGAGCTCCTTTTCTTGTAACTATGGCGACACGCATGTCCTCGTGGGAACCTGGGAGGGGGGCCGCTTGAAAGCAACAAACAAAAAAAATGGAATTAAGAACAAATGTTGCTGCCCCTCTCCTCCTGCCCCAGGGCCAAGAGGGGGAACCTGAGCCCAGCCATGCCCAGGAGCTGGGACACCCCGGAGGTCACCCCGGGGTGCGCAGGTACAAGCATCACTGAAACCCTTGGCGCGAAGGGAGCTGCTGCCAGAGAAGTGCTGAGCATTCTGGGTACACCGAGGGCCCAACCCCGACAGCCTGGCTGCTCCAGCGGGTGCTGGGGGGCCAACGCCCGTCCGACCTGTTCAGGGGCTGGCCTTGGGGACCTGATGGAGGTTCGGATCCCCAGCAATGGGGTCCTGTCTTAGCAGGAGCAAGTGAACTGCACCCGAGCTTTGGACTGGGTTGGGTTCTGGCTCTCACACCATGCTGGAGCCCCGCAGCCCCTCTCCTCTTGCCTGAAGCCAGCGGTGCTCCGCTCCCTCCCCCCGCCCCTGGGGTGCAATATGCCAATACTTGGCTCGTTCCTTGAGCTGCCAATAGGTCCCTGACGCTCTCCTCTCTCCCTCTCTCCTGGCCCTGCTAATTCCTGTGGTCTCCCCCACCATGGTCTTGGATGTCCCCCAGCTCTGGCAATGGGTCTGATGGGGTCCAGGATGCTGCCCTGCTCAAACATTGCATGCTCTGGGGTGCTGGTTTCTGTCCCTTTGGTCAGTGGTCCATCCATTGAGATGGGTCTTGGTGCCAGCACACGAGCTTTCTCAGCTCTGCCACTGACTCCCTCTGGGTTCTTGGGCATGTCCCCATATCTCTCTGCACCTCAGATCCCCGTCTATAAAACAGACAATAATCCTTCCTTTGCCTGGACAGTTCCGACTGGGAGCACTTTGGGCAGGCCTGTCTCTTGCTTGGTCAGTGCCTGGCACAGTGGTTTTCCCTCGAAAGTGCAGAGACTGGATGTGACGAAGTGGGACTGTTCTTAATGGTTCCTCTGAATAGTGTGGGGGTACCACAGTTTCCCCTATGCAGTTCTTAAGTATCTAGGTGGGGGGAGAAGGGTGTATGATGGTTGCAGAGCCTTAGAGGGCAGGTGTGTGCAGGGGTCTGGACACAGAGAATGGCTGACACCCTGTTTCCTGGCAGATGATGGCCTGGGCCCTTCCACCCTGCAAGGTGAGAGCTAAAGGGTTGGAGAACAAAGGAATCAGGTGACCCCCTGGCCCGGGAAAGGGACAAAGCCCAGAGGAGGAGGGGCTGGAGGGAGTTTCAGTTTGGGGCTGGCTGGGACATGGAGTGAAGTGTAGACGTGGTTGTCCAGCTCATTGCCCCCCAAAATGGACCCAGCTAAGGGGTCCAGTTCTCTGCACGTACAAGCTCTGTTTTAGACCATGTTCCGGTCGTCTAATAAACCTTCTGTTTTACTGGCTGGCTGAGAGTCCCGTCTGACTGCAAAGTTGGGGGGCAGGACCCTCTGGCTACCCCAGGAGCCCCGCCTGAGCGGACTCGCTGTGGGAAGCGCACGGAGCGGGAGAGGATGCTGAATGCTCCGAGGTCAGACCCAGGAAGGTGGAAGCTGTGTGAGCTGTGTCCCCTGAAGACAGGCTGCTCCCAGAAAGGAGACTTCCCCAGAGTCCTGACTGGCTTCGTAGGGAGCAGTTCCAGAGCATCGCCCAGGGACTCCGTGATACAGGAGCTAACAGGGATGTGGGGAAAACCCAAGGCCCCAGTGAGTGGGGTTCAGCTGACACAGGCTTTTCCGCATGTCCCTGGTAATACCCCTGGCAGCTCCAGTTTCCGAGGGGCGGGTACAGATGGGGGCTGAACGGCACAGTTACTAGCTGCTCCAGGGACGGGATTGGGGCAGGAAGAGGCTGCTCCTGAGAATCTCCTCCTGCTCCCTCCCATCGGGCAGTGTGGGACCCTGTGTCAGGCCTGGTTCAACTCCCTGAAGTGTGGAGTGCAGCAGGGCGAGGGCTCTGGGACTAGAGCTCATGTCCCCGGTGCCGGCGGAGCGTGGCCCAGCTTAGCGGTGATGGTGCACGGTGCTCTGTGTCATGGCCCGGGAATCAGGCTGGCTCCTAGCAGACAAGGGCCCTTTGGGAACCAGAAGCCCTGCGTGTGGCTGGCACCAACCGGTGTCCTCACTGGGTGCCTGGGCACAAAGGGGAAGGAGGGAGCTGGCTCTGAGACGGGAAGGTGAGCCCTGGTGGCCGGGGCTGGCTGGCACCCAGTGTTAGGTGCTGGGCATCACCAGCCTAGGGCAGAGTGGGGTGTGCAGGGCTGCCCAGTGGAATTGGAGAAGTGAAGGTGAAAGCTGGTGGGAACAGCAGGCTCCTGGTCAATGACACAACAATGCCCTTGCTCCCCGCCCTGTGACACAGCGAGAGCGGGAACCCCAAAAGGGGAAGTGGCCGTGGCTGTTCCTCAGGGCTTTTCCAGAGTAACCATGTGTGGGTGCCGTCTGGTAACTGAGCCTGAAAGCTTCGAGCGAAGGGCAGCTGGGCACCCCCCGGCACTGCTCAGAGCGCAGGCTGCTGCATAAGGGGGAGCGGCCTGTAGGGGCAACGCCATCACCCCCTCCCCCTTGCCCCGCTCTCCTGATCCCAGTGTCCCCAGGGATCCTCAGAGACCCCACAGCTTCTGCCATGCCTGCAGAGAGTGTAACTGTTCTGCTCCTTGCTGCCCCTCCAGCCCCAGGGCCCCAGGCCCCATGTCTCCACCCTGCAGCGGCCCCTTTCCCTGCCCAGATCCTTAGAGAGCCAGGAGGTGTCTGTGTTGTGAGGGGCGACCCTTCCTGAACACCAGGCTGGGCTTCCCCTTCGCTCCAAACAGCCAGAACCTCTTCTGCCTGGCCCTCCACCCGTAACCCTCTGCAGCCTTTCTGCCCGCAGCCACGCCAGGGGAGCACATAGCCCCCCGGGACTCTTCCCGGGAGTGGCGGGGTTGTGAGGGAGCCTTGGCTGTGCCTCACAGCCCTGCGTCCCCTGGCAGCTGTCACACCCCTGTGCTGAGGGGCAGGGCACAGACCCAGCGTTGTCAGGGTCGGCCTGCCAGCCCCATGCAGAGCCGCGAGGTGCCCCCGCGTGGCACGGGAACGCTGAGCTCAGGAGGAGGAGTGGGAGCTGCTGAGCGGAGACCCCGGCTGCAGAAGAAGCATGTATCCCCTCAGATGGCCCAGGGAGCCCCGCCAGCCGCAGCGCAGAAGTATGGGCTGTGTGTGAACCACCGGCTGGGGGAGGCTAGCCCCCAGCCCCGCCCCTTCTGCCCCAGGTCCTGCTGGAGCCCAGAGACCCCCCCGCCCCACTGCGGCCCCTGGCACAGTCCTGCGGCAAGCCGCCAGCCCCAAAGGAGCGCCGCAGCTGCACATAGGGAGCATCACAGCAGGGGGTGGGGTCACTCCTGGCTGTTTGGAGAGGCAATGCCTCCCCCTGCCTATGCGACCTGCCGCCCATGCGCAGACGTAAGGGGGGCAATACCATACCACGCCACCCTTCCTTCTGCGCTGCTGCCTTCGGAGCTGGGTGGCCGGAGCGCGGCGGCCGCTGACTGAGGGCCCAGCTCTGCAGGGAGCGGCGCAGAAGGAAGGGTGGCAATCCCAGACCGTGCTGTCCTCACTGCTGCGGAGCTGCTGGCGGGGGCTCTGCCTTCAGAGCTGGGCCCCCGGCCAGCAGCGGCCGCTCTCCAGCTGCCCAGCTCTGAAGGCAGCGCAGCTGCAAGTAAGGGTAGCAGTACCCCCCCCCCCAGCCCCTACGATAACCTTGCGTCCCCCACACAGCTCCTTTTTGGGTCAGGACCCCTACAACTACAACACCGTGAAACTTTAGATTTAAATAGCTGAAATCATGAACTGTATGATTTAAAAAATCCTATGACCATGAAATTGATCAAAATGGACCGTGAATTCAGTGGGGCCTTACTCATGGGTCAGCAGCCAGGGAAAAAGCTGCACAGAAAATCCCTCAAAATGTTCCTCAGTCTCTTCCTTCCTCAGGCATGCTCCTCAGCCCTTCAGATGGATTGTTGCTATTAAGCTGTATAAAGTACATTTGCCTGCTCATATCAGCTCAGCTGCCCGCAAGAATCTGACTCCCCAAAAGACGGTTTTTTTAGTTCCATAAAAAATTAAAATATTGCCAGTCACTTAACATGAAGATCTAAGTGTAAAATCTGGTGCATCTCCTAGTACACGCTCGCTAATGTATTGGGAGACATGTTTAATTGCCACCCGACATGATTTATTCAGACAAACCATATTGTTCCAGCCCTTCAGCAAAAGAGGGTGTGCGCACTCTGTCATTGCAGACAACAGGGTCCACCCTGTAGCCAGTTCCTCTCTGCAAACATATTGGCATCAGGCAGGAGCGCAGCAAAACACAGTCCATAAATCAAACCCAGCAGAAGGACAATTGATATGAATGGGCCTCCAGAAAGGGCAGGCAAAACAAGTGGTGTTACAAAGCCATGCAATTTGCTACTCTCACTGGAGGGGACTCTCCAGCACCAGGGATGGGAGAGAAAGAGGCTCAGTTAGGGAGGGAGATACAAATACAATTCTCTGCTCGGAACTGCTAAAGAAAAAATCCACTGCATTTCGAGACAGCTATAAGGCCAAAGAGAATCAGGCACAGCCAGGGTGACCTCTGTGTACCTCCCTGACAGACACCTGGTAATTCTTCATCATCTGCGGAGAAGTGGGAGCTAAATAGACCTCGATATGTATTTATGCCGTGCGCTTTCTAGGCACAAATCGCCTCGGTTACTCAGGGGTTCTGTGCAGCAGTGACGGCGATAATAATTGTACGTTTATACAGCAACTCTCATCCGGATGGCTCACCGGGGTCTTTAAATGACGGTAGTAAAGAAAAACAGAGGCCACTTCACTCTGCACTGAGATGCAATATAGCAACGCTGCACGTGAGTTGAGGACACAAAACGAAGCAGATTACTATATCCAGCTGAAGGGAACAGTATCTAATCTATCTACCTATCTCTCTATCTATCTATCCCCATACACCCCCCCCCATCTATCTATCTCCATCTACCCCATCGATCTATCTATCTATCTCTTTCCCCCAGCTGCAGAGCCTGTCTCTTTAGCTCCAACTATTGAGGCTCCTGCTTCCAGCCCTTCAGCTAAGATGGCAATTGATACAATCCCTTGTGGTTATGCCTGAAAATCTGATCTTGAAGGGAAGATGCCCCAGAGCCCCCCTTGGCAAGTATCCGGCCAGCACTTGGGGGCAGGGACACTTTGCAGCCCCCTCCTTTTTGTCCTCACCCCTCTGTGTCTGCCCCCCTTGTCTATCCAGTATCATTACCCTACTTGACAAGGGTGCCAGCCAGGACGGCAGAGTCTTGCTCAGTTGCTGGCAGCCCTGGCGTGGCAGCCATACCCTGATCACCGGTATCAGCTCAGATGGGAGAGCTCCTGGGAAGAGGCGTGGACCGGAGGAGAGCGTGCCCGAGCCCCTCCTCCTGGGGCTGGAAGGCTTTTTGTGGCTCCCCGGTGTGTTGCCAGACAGGGTGGCCTCCCACTCTCCCTATGAAAAACTGCAGACAGGAGGATAAAGGTCCCGAGGCTGAGGTGGCTCAGAGCAGCTCCAGGAGAAGCTTCTTGAAAGGCCGTTGCCTCCACCGGGTGGTCGGTGTGTTGGCGTGGCCCAGAGATGGTCCACTCGCTAGAACGGAGCTGTGTTGCTTGATGACCCTATTGCCATGCACCTCGTCCTCCTGTGCCACTCAGCCCCCAACCGGGCCCCGACGTGCTGGGCTCTGGGGAAAGTCAAAGCTACTGAGTTTGGTATCTACATGGGGGCTGAGCACTTTGGAAAATCTGGCCCCAGGTTTGATGCTGGGGATGCTGAGCCCCTGCAATGCCCGTTGACGCCAACTTTGTGGGTTTCCCAGCACCTCTGAAAACCAGACCCATTAAAAATCTCTCTGTGCCTCAGTTTCCCCATTTATAAAGCAGAGATAATGATTCTTCCTTTCACCTGTTTGTCTTGTCTCTTTAGGCTGCAAGCCCTTTGGGACAGGAAGAGTGTCTCACACCTCGCGCAAAGAGCCCCAATCTCAGTTGAGGCTCCCGCAATAATAAATGACACTCACTGGTTAATGTGGGAGGGAAGATGCAATCTTGCTTGCGCTTTATTTTGATGTTGCTTTTCCAGGCCTCAATTACTTTAGCTCCTATTGTGATCTATACAAAACATGACAGATTTGAAATGGCCTTTGATTTGCAAAGAGATAATTATGTTCCCTGCAGAAGGGAAGATCTTTGTCTGTTCCAATCACCAAGCATTTTCAGCTTCTCTAGGCAGGCAATGGGTTTGTTTCTTAACATCCAGAGCTATTTGCAAAATATGAAAATTTTATCCAGGCCCTTTAAAGATGAAAATCACAGACCAAGTCAAAGAGGCCCTGAGCAGCAGAGGCTTTGCTAATCTGCTTTTGTCCGAGGCTGACAGCTGCTAATTTCCTTGCACAGCCAGAGCTACTTGTGGGAACACTGTATACAGCTCCAGCCTGGTGGCAGCTTCCATTCCCACTGCGATGCACTGGGCGCGGCAGAGACAAACAATCCAGCTGCAAAGGGGAAAAGGAAAACAACGGGCGGATCTACAGGAGATTTTTGCAGGAGAGGGACAGTGCTTAGGGAGCTGACGTGATGTGGCCAGGGTTCTGTCCCTCTTCCCACTATGGCACCGCGTGGCACTGTGTGGCCTCGGGATATGCTGGTGGCATCTGCAGTTCGGGTATTTGGCCCTGGCTCATGGGAGCTCTGTGCCCTTGACTGGCCCCAGTTACGTGCTGCGAGAGCAGAGAGGGATGGGAGCAGCTGCCTTTGAGGGCCAACAGGGCAGTGTTTGCCCCATTGCAACTTTACTCTGACCCCAGTTAAAGGCTGGTTTGCCAGACAGTGGGCCAATTGACTGGGGCTTTTAAAACTAGGCTGGACAAACTGCCGGAGGGAACAGTTCTGCACTAGATCTGCAGAGTGGGGACTGGTTTTTTGTCTCTGGCTTCCCAGCTTCTTTATGGGCTTCTGGTCCTGGAGGAGGGAGACTCACGGGCAGACAGCATGCCTGGCACATCCCGCCCAATCCGCCTCCTGCTGGGTTTAACCTTGGTGTGTTGCTGGGCTCTGTGTGTGTGTGTGTGGGGGGCATTCAGCCATTCACTGCCTTGGCTGTGTCTGATTTATTGTCTGCTGCTCAGAGAGGGCCCCTGCCTCCCCTGATTCGAACTGGCTGACAGTACCCACAGACAATACAGCAGAGCGAAGTGTCTCAGCAAACTAAGGGCCACGTGCGCATAGCCGGGAGCTCAGGGCCTAGCTGCCACGGTTCGCTGTTGCTCTATTTGCCAGTGACGCCCACACACTGGGGGAATGCGACAGCGCTGGGCTAAGTAAGCCGAAATCCTGCTGCGGAAAAGGCCTTCCCCAGATCCTCCGGCCATCACCCACTAGATGGCACTGTTCCCCCACCTTTGCCACCCCGCCCGCTGTCCCCGTGGAGCATCAGCTTGTGTGCTGTGGCTCCTTGGCCGTGTTCCCCAGCCAGCTCCAGCAAGCAGCAGTGCAGGGTCCATGGCCAGCAAGCTGGAAGCAACGCCTGGCTGTCCTGGCCTCTGCGTGCCGACGCCCCTGCTCCGTGCTGGAGGGTTGCTGGGTGGGCTGGGGGCTGGGCTGCCGGGTCGATGTGATCGATGAGTGTTTACGTGCTCCTGGGCCTGGCCTGTCAAATGCAATAGAGAGGCTGCCTGGGTAACACTGCTCGGCAAGGGCCTCGGGGGGCAAAGTGGCTCAGTCGTGTCTCTGCTCCTGCACTGTGGTGCCTGGTGCAATCAGTTAAACCTGCCAGGAGGGTGGCGGAGGAGGAAAGCGACTCACCCCCAGTCAGGAGAGATGGGGAGCTGGGTGCCAGACAGACGGCCAAGTTCTGACACCCTCACTCAGGCAAAACTCTCAGTGAAACCAAGGGGAGCTTTGCCGGAGTCAGGACTGAGGGCACATCTGCACTGCAGGCGGTACAGCGGCGGTAGTGTAGACGCTTCCCGTGTCGATCGAAGGGCTTTATCCCTCTCCCCAAGAGGTGGTACCAGGGGAACAGAAGAATTCTTCTGTCAAACTAGAGGTGTCCGCACTGGGGGTTAGGTCGGCTGACCTATGGCGCTCAGGAGCAATGTAGCTAAGTCGATGTAAATTTTAAGTGTGGACCCGGGCACAGTAAAATCCAAGTAAGGCTCTCAGGGCGTGGCTGGGAGTAATGACTGAATGAAGTGAGTTTAGCCACTGACTGACATAAAGAACAAAACTGAGTCCGACGTGAAGCTAATAGTTAATAGCTGATGACTGCATTATTCCCACTCCTTGCTGCAGGTTGGAGTGACACCAGCAGTGGGCCAATTAAAAGACCTTTCCATTGCCAGGTTTTTGCATTACTCCTGGGACAGCATGGGCCCCATCACTGGCATCTAAACACACCCAGGAGCTGGAATCCAGCTCAGGCGGGGGGCCCTGGCTCAGTAGCTGCTCCTTGCTGGGCTCCCCCGGGGTCTCAAGTCTCCTGGTTCCCCAGGCTTGTGCTGGGTGGAATTCATGCTGAGCTCCAGCCCTACAGCAGCTGATCCCCAGAAGCAAAGCGGGTGCTGGCACCACTTGCTTGTGTTTCAGCCTCAGGGTGCCCAGGCACTGAACGAGCAGAACCAGCCACGTATGCAGGCAGGGGAGAGCGAGCGCTTGAATGGGAGCCTGGTGCGCGGGAGGGAAAGGCTGGATGCTGCATTGCTAAATGCAAACGGTCGTCCTCTTGGCCAGGCCTGACTTGCTGGGCCTGCTGCTGACCAAGGTGCAAAGGCAAACGGTGCTTGGCGCAGCAGCTCATGGCAGGGCAGTGGGAGCATCAGCCGGGCCACCTGGGTAACAATGCTCATAAAGTGAGGCAGTGCTCCGGGGTCCCTGCCTTCCCTGCTCACTCCTCACTCCGGCAACATTCCCTTTGGCACTGATGAATAAGGGGAACAGGACTTGGCTCATCGGTGTAAATGGAACCAGAACTGGTCTGGACCTTTGCCCAATCTCAGGCTGAATCTTCTGGGAGTTTAAATATAGTTCAGGCCATTTTATTGGTCTTACTTTAAACTGTCCACAGCTCCCACAGTGCCTCCTGACTCCTTCCAGCTGGGCCCAGAATCTGAAATACCCAGCCGCCCAGGAGAAACAGCCATCCTCCTCACACTGCTGCCCGGCTAGTCCCAGCATATGGAGAGATTTTGCTGGAGCAGTAAAAGGGCCAGGGACCACTCCCCAGAGTGAAACATTGGTTATCACACTTGTCACTAACAGCAGCCCAAATCAGCAGGTCTTATAAGGCAGGCCACTGCAAGTGCAGTGACTAAGCCAAGAGGGAAGGGAACTTCTTGCTCAACCTTTGCCTGACCTTGCACCCCTTCCGGATGAAGTCTCTGTTGGACATGCTGGGGTCTGTGTTTGAGGAGAAAAGCCAGAGGCTTATTTATACTTGCCTTCTGGGCTGTGTCTGTCCAGGCCTCAAGGCATGCAGACCCTGCAGGAATACAGCTGGCTAACGAGTAACCTGAGGAGACCTTGGGCTTAGCTTTTGAAACTAGCAAGTGTTTTTCTTGACATGCTATTGTCTTCCAAGGATAGATAAGGGGGGACAGGTTTGGACTAGTGGGATCTCTTCCTGGACACAGTTTGGGTTCCCCAAGGAAGATGGGCCAATCAGACGGCTGCTATGGTACCAAACTTCGGTCTTGGGGTGTTTTACTAACCCTCTGTGGATGCATGTAAGTGCTTCAGTAAAGTCTAGCTTTAAGTGAGAGCGCTCTTGTGTTAGACTTTTTGGACCACGGTGTCTCCATTGAGTTATTTCCTGACACCACTCGCACAGAGTAACCCTGCCAAGAGCTTTGGGTTGAAAGAACCCGGAGTAACACCGTGGGGTGAGCAAACCTGTCCTCAGGAGAACGCCAGCTGCAGCCCCATGCCTGAAGGGGGCCCAGCGCCATCTTGTGGGCATCACACGTATGGAGCATGAAGAACAGATGCAAGTGAGGTGGGGGAGTAGGTAGGGGGTCTACCAGAGAAACTCACTCCAGTTTCTGGGCCAGTTTTTGGCACATGACGGTCTCCACAATAAGAGTGACACTCGTCTGTGCAGGAGATAGACCCTTCCCCAGGATGGTCCGGATCACAAACCTCGCCACTTTCTGCTTCAAGTGCAAGGCACATTTCTTTGATGTGTCTTCTCTAATAGAAACACAGAGCAACAGGGATATTTAACCCTCTCAAAACGCACACGCTTCTTCCCCCAGGAGAGGAAGGGAGAACAAACTACCCAGGACAGATGTGAGTCACGCTGCTTAATGCACGATTGGAACGCGCTCAGACCCTTATGGTGATGGCGCGGGATAAAAACCTACGTAGAACAGAATTTTATCCATTACTTCTAGAGTTGGTTGAAAAATTTCTGCTGCCCTTTTTTGGGCTAGGAAGTGGCTTTTCAATTAAATGGAAATTTTTGTGAAAAAAATCCATTTTTATAGCAAATGTCCAGGTTTTGTAAAAAAACTTTTGGGGTTTAAAATGGAAAATGTTGAGTGGAAGGGTTCTGTGAAAACCTGAACGATTCAGAAGAAAAATGGTCGTTTTCATCAAAATTTTTGGCAGGAAAAAAGTCACTTCCTGCCCATCTCTAGTCCCTGGGCTCCCCCAGGAGCCCCATGGCTGGGAAATGCGGTCAGGTGTCTGGGGCTGAGCCTGCGACACTGATCTGACTGTGTCCATTCTCCCCTGCCATTACCGAGGGCATCTACCCCTGCAGGAGCCGAGTTCTGAAGGCTGGGGGCAGCCCCAGGAAAAGCTGCCCCTCTCATCCTGCCCCAAGAGCTCTGGGTTATTCTGTCCTGTTTTCTTTTCTCTCCTGGAGTTTGGCTGCGGGACCTGAGGAGGTCACATTGCAGAGTTGCGTGCCGGAGCGCCTGCAGGGTGCGTGAGGAAGCCGCGGTAGCAGGGCGCTGTGGAGGAATTAGTCACACACTCAGACTCGTCCCTGGGGCGCGTGGGCCATCACTTTGGCCAATGCCTGCTGGCCCCCGGGGAGGACGCCCTGAGAGCAAAGAGCTGGCATTTTGAACCACCCCTGGAATGAGAGGGATTTCCTTCCCAGCAATCGCCCGATGAGCAGGAGGCTGGCACTGCTGCCTGCGGTGCCCCCGAGAGTGACTGATTTTGAACCCTACACATTGTTACAAACTCCGGGTGTTCCTTTACGGTGACAGGTATTTTAAGAGTGAATTTAGCTGTGGCTAAGGTGCTGGCATGACAGCCCCGCAATCGAGTGCCTTCTGTTTGCCCACAGACAGCGAGATTTCTCCCATTGCCTCCCTGCACCGTGCCCCCAAAGCGTCCCACCCCAGGAAGCCTTGTCCCAGTCCTCGTACTCACGCTCCTCTGGGCGCAGATTGAGGGAGGCAGCTGCACCCGTGGCCAGGGAGCGGTGCAGATGTAACACCGACAGACCCCGGTCGTCGGCAGGTGGGATTGAACCTGGGGCCTCTGGAGCTTAGTGCATGAGCTAAAAGCCAACTGGCTGTTAGCTAAGGCTGTAGAGTAGACTCCTTAATCTCTCTGTCTCTCTCTAAGTGGTTTTGGTGCTAGCAGATGGGACAGAACACCACACCCAGGAGGTGTGTGGGTTACACAGGCAGGGCTTGAGAGCCAGTCTCTGGTCTGCACTACTCCAGAACACCCAGTCTGGCCTCCGTCACATCCAGCCATTAAGCCTCTCATTCATTACGGAAGCCTAGAAATTAGGAACATTTTCAGTTACACGGCAATGTTGTGCCCAGAGCTGATGTTGCAGTTGGTTAGCAATCTCATTAAGAAGAGTTTATTGCTCTATTAAATTGATTTCCATATGGCAGCAATGAATGCTGGTTAACTGCTGGCAGCAAGCCTTTTATGTGGAGCAAACTCTCCCGGCACCTCTCACTGGCGAGACAGGATGGTGGCGTCTGACCGCCCAGCGCAGTGCTAGGCTGGGCAGAAGGGGGGCACACCAGCATCTGGAAGGTTAAGCTGCCCCTGAGAAGGCTGCAGGGAAACCATCTGTGGCCCACGACAACCAATAGGGCCCAGAACATCTGCTCAGAGATGCCCCCAAACCAGTGGCCTCAGCCTTTGTGAACGAGCACTGGGGCAAAGCGCTCACAATTTATATCCTGCACCTGCCTCTGAGCGCGCCGGCTGCCAGCAAGTACCTGCCCTCTGCAGAGACCCCCACATCCCGGCACAGCAGTTCACGGTGCAGGTCCATCCATCGCGCACTCCATATGGGGAGCATCTACCCCAGCAGCTTGGCTAGCATTGCAGCTCCACAATGGGATGCGATGCCATGGGCCTCACAACCCCAGAGGCCAGGCTGCTCCTGTGCTGTGTTTTGCTTTTTGTGGTCTTTAGATTTGAAAGATGAAGCTCAGATGGTGCAAACTTAATGTGAGTTTATCCATGGCACTGTGGTCTGTAAACGAGGCTGAGCCGGCTGGAAAGGCGTGTCTCCCCCACGCCCCTGCCCAGTCTGTCTGGGTTGGAAAATGCAGCACGAATTGTGGATTTTGGCTGTTTTTCCTCCCAGGCCAAGGCTGAACCAGCAGTGTAGGGGCAAACCACTCCGCGAAGGCTCAGGCTTTGCTTTGTGCTTGGGCCCAGGGCCCAGTGTTTAGCCCGTTTGCCTGGCCCCTGTGTGTTAGAAAACCTTGATTTGGGGGCAGGCACCAAGTGGCGCTTCCAGGCGTTGGTTGTGATCTCCAGAGCCCTAAATGCAGCCCCAGATGCTGCACTCATGGGCACTGCCCGAGGAGCTAGGGCAGAGAGCTACGGGCTCAAGCGGGAGGAGGGGGAGACTGGGAGCCTCTGAGTCGGGAGGGAACTGCCTGAAATGGGCCATGCCCTAGCCCCGCCTGAGCAGGAGGCTTTGAATGGAATCAGCGAACAGCTGAGAGCTCCTCTGAAGCACCAGGGCTCCAGCTGACACGGCACTGTGGAGCCGTGTTAACCCACCGCGGCAGGGGAACCCGGGAGCGCCGACATCACAAGGAGGAAGAGTTAAAAGGAGACCCAGAACTTGACTCCATCAAACCCGGCTCTGCGTGTCCCCCTCAGAACTGGAACAAGGGGTCAGAGGGAGCAGGGCTTCAAAGGGAGGAACCTGCCGGGAAAGTGTGGTCAGGAGGGAGTGTAGGCACTGGGGCCGGGGTGGGTGGGGGGGAAAGGGAGTGTCTCCAGCCTGAGACTGTTAATGCCTGTCACAGTTTCAGGGTAACTGCGCTTGTCCCCCAACCCCGTGGTCCACTCCAGGTCCCACGTCTCCAGCTGTCACCTGTCTCTGGGCAGGGACTTTATCCCCCTCCTTTCTGACTCGGGGTGGGGTGGGGTTAAAGCTGCTCAGCTCCCTGCCTTACACTGTGATACCCCCTGCAAGCCAGACTGCCTCACGGCCAGCGCCTGCACTTTGCTTTCTCTCCGAGGGCCATGACCACTGGAGCCACGGGTCACCATCCAGCCCCTTCTAAGCAGCACCTTCGTTCGTACATTGCAGAGAAAACACATCAAAACAATACACGTTCCTATCTGCATGCTAAAAGCTCACCAGGTGTTGCCCGTCAGTCTTATGGGGCCCCGGAAACCCAAAGTCTTTTCGCTCGGGGACACAAGCAGACACTGATGGTGAGTAGCAGGAAGCCCGACCTCTGACCCTAACCCTGCCCCCCCCCAGGCTCAGAGGACATCAAACACCCTGGTGTGTCCCTCTTAACGGCGGAATAATTTCAGGGGACTGCAGAGCAAACCAAGAGCGCTGGATGGGGAGGTTCTCAAGCAAGCCCTAAACCCCAGCCGCAGGGGTGAAAGGTCAGGCTGCCCTTTGCATCACCTTCAGGAATGTGATATGTTCACTTGCAGTTTACTGTTCAGCCACTAGATGTCCCTGTTTGCAGGACAGAGTTCCGGGCATGACGAAATCCCTGGTGTACAACGGAGACAAAGCTGGGGCTCAAGCTGTGCAGAAAAGTTTTTATTTGTGTCTGCGGTTGTAGCTATTTTCCTTAAATAACACCTCCTGTTTCAGAAGGGCTGTGACTTTGTATAGTATGTTGTCCTCCCGTTCATTTTCCCTTTTTTCTTTAAGGGCCAGTTTTGTTATTGTGTAAGGAGTCTGGAAGCGGGTAAGAGATGTGTTGTTAGGAAAGAGCAATTCAGTGCCACACACAGGGGATCAGGAGAAGACACTAGTTCCAGAAACTCCACCTGCCAAGAGAAGTGTCTTCGGGCAATGCTGAGAGCAGGACTCCTCGCGGTGGGGTCACAGGAGGGCTGTTTGCTGCTGGGATTTTGTTCTCTCTCGGCGTACAATGTCCCTGGTGCGGGTGTGGGCCTCTCCTGCTTACTCTGCTGGGTGAGGGGGGTACCAGGGGCCTTCCCTGCCAGTATGTCCTGCCACCTTCCTCGCTCTGCCTCTGCCCTGGAGCCTGCCACGCAACCGCAATTTATCCCGCCACAGCTTTTTACACACACATTTGCCTTCTCCTCAAACCCAAGGTGGTTCTGTAGCCATACATCACTGTCAGCTGCCCCTGCAGCCCTCGCGGCTCCTGGTCACAGGGTGGTTCCGGCATATCCACTGCCAGACCTCGTGCCCTCAGCAGAAGGACAGGCATGGGTGCCCGCAGAACAATATTAGTGACTGATGTGAAACAGCTGCATTGGCCATGCCTGGAGCCTGCTGCGCTGATCCTCCCCTGTCTTGCTGGGTTTGGATTTTAATATCGTAGTGAAGGTGCCGGCCCCCTGGAGAGAGGCTTTGAAAAAGGCCCTGCCTAACCAATGGACAAAATATAAGAGCCAACAGCTAGAGCAGGGAGCATCTCTCAGGAGGACGTACGAATCCTGGCAGCATGGCCCTGGGAGTAGGGCCCAGCAGTGGTGGCCTGGGGACCTGGCTGCTGATCGCAGCTCCGCCCTGACCTGCTGGGTGACTCACCTCGGGCAAGCCACTTCCCGGTTCTGGCCGCACTTTCCCCTCTGTCTGTCTGGCCCAGTGAGATGGTGAGTTCGCTGGGGCAGGGAGTGTGTCTCACCCAGGCCTCTGCGAGCTATTGCCATACAAACAAGAGCACCGGAGCTCTTCCCAGCCCCCTCATGTTACAGGAGTTAATCACCTCCGAGCAGCAGCAAGGCTCCCTTTGCCGAAGGCCTGGCCAACGATGCATATGTAAATTAGGCATGAATTGATTACACAGGGTCTAAGAGGCTGACCTTGAACAAGGCTCCTGACACGGTACGGTAATTAACCAGGAAGGAATATTAATTTTCCTTGTTGCTGGGATCCAGAAAATCCCTCCTGGGAGCCAGGGGGCTGGTCGCTGCTTGGGATTGGACTATTCTTCTCTCATCTGAGCAGGGAACGGGACACAATGGAACCGCAGCTTATTATGGGAACAGTACCCCCTGCCTTGCCCCTGCTGAGAATTGGGGTGTGTGGGGGGGAGAGGTTGTTTCCTCGGAGGTGACTGCGGGGGAATCTGCCAGGAGGCAGAGCGAGGCCTCCCCAGTGCATTTCACAGCGGGGTGCCCCAGCCTCAGCAGAGCAAGAGCTGAGCGCAGCCCAACCCCCAGACACAACCAGAGACCCCTTCTCCATGGCTGGGAGCAGTGCCCTGCCCCAGGCTGCTGCTCCAGCCTTGGAGGAAGAAGGAGGGGCTGCCAAGCTGCAGAAAGTTTTTATGGCTGGCTACCAGCTCATTGCCTCATCTTGTGGCAGTGAGTTCCACTGGATAAGTGTGTGGAAAAAGTATTTCCTTTCATGGGGTCAAATGTAAATTCCCTTTTAGCTTGAAGGAATATTCGTGGACACATCCCTACTGCCTCAAAAGCAGACAGTTGTCAAGGGTACTTAGCATGAGGCATTTCAGCAGTAGTCAATCAGTACAGCGCGTCTTTAGACAGTGCGAGCCAAGGCTTAAGCTTTGTTTAGACGGCGGGAAAGGTAACAATATATCTGGTGTGTTCCCGTTATCAGTATAAAGAAAAATGCCACTGGACATTTTTCCTACCTGCTACTAGCCAGGTAATGAAAGCTGGCAGGCGTCTGAGCTAGCTGCTTCTATGATGTTATCTCAAATGAG
Source organism: Lepidochelys kempii (assembly GCF_965140285.1). Taxonomy (NCBI): domain Eukaryota; kingdom Metazoa; phylum Chordata; order Testudines; family Cheloniidae; genus Lepidochelys; species Lepidochelys kempii. The sequence goes on along the minus strand of NC_136398.1, from coordinate 2,576,588 downwards.
AAATTGCATCTAGTGTACAGGAGGGGATCAGTCGTCCAGCTCCAAGTGCCGCGCTGTTAACTCCTTGGAGCCGGGATTTGGGATGACATGGGCAGTGCTGGCCTCACAAGGATTAAAGCAAAACTCCCAGTTACTGAGGGAGGCCTCTGGAGCAGGGATGGAGCAGGCAGGGCAGGGAAATCCGGGGGCAGTCAGACCCTTCCTCACGCTTTCCTCCCTGCTCAAAATCAAGTCAGTTGGAAGGTCCTGCAGCTGTTGAGCCTCCGCCGGGGCAGAGTGAGTCCTCCAGAATCTGGCTGGTCGTTACGGGCTTGTTCCTTGCAGCACTCCCATTGCGAGTGCTCACTGACCCTCTGTGATGCTCATCTTTCGGATGCTGACAGTGGCTTAAAGGAAGGTCAGATCCAGCGAGTGGGGTCCCCTCTGCTGCAGCAGTGCCATAGCCAAGCAAGACGCACGTCCTCTCCATGCAGGTCCCCATCCCCCTTGCATTCTGTCTGCTGCTCTAGAGCGGTGCCAGGTGGCTCGAAAACTCCACCTGCCAGATTTTCCCTCCACCCAGGAGGTCAGCGCAGTCCCATGTGGCCTCTTTGAAGCTACTGGAGGAGACAGATTTTTGTACTAATTCCCCCCAGCCCCACCCCCAACCTTTTCCCTTTTGATGAAGGCACAAAAAGGCGCATTTCATGCCAAAGTGCCACTCGGTGCTTGCCTGATTTCTGACATTTCCAGGCAATCATGCTGAAAGTGCAGTGCTGTCATTTTTCTGCTCTAATAAACACCCCCAAACATAATAGAGAAATTCTGCTTTTATCGGGGGGAAAATATATCCGAAAATTATTTACTCTTAGTCAATAGCTGCAGCACGAGGTTGTTAGCCCCAGCGAATGCCTGACAGGGGTTGTCTTTTGAAGGAACAGAACCGTTTCTAGAAATGCTTTAAAAAAATCTCACAATAGCCTGGCTAAATATACACACAATCACTACTGCTTTCTGCACAGGGCTATCGATATTTCCATCCTGTGGAGAATACTTCGCTTTGTAAATGGGCGGCTGGAAGCTCCTGCTGAATAGGCCCTAGGATCAGGAGCTGGAGCTTTCAGGCGCAGGTTCTGAATTAGCCCAGCTCGCAGAGCAGGCCTCAGAAATTAATTAAACCCCCAATGGCTCAGACTCCCTCCAAACTCATTTAGCAAAGCCCTGAAGCCCTTCCTTAACTTTAAGCGTGCAGGTAGTTCTCATTGGCTTCTCTTCACTGGCTTCCATGCATTGCAGGCGCTCAGCACCTTGTCTGTGCTAGGGCTTAGACGGCCTCGCAACCCTTAACGTATTTATCCTCCTGGCAGTTCTGTGAGGCAAAGCACATCTACTGTCCTGATTGTGCAGATCGGAAACCAGGGCCCTTCCCAAGGCTCACAGAGTCTGTGGCTTGAACCCAGGTTTCCTGCACCCCAGGCCAGGGCCATAATCACAAGCCCATCCAACTGCCTGAGTTAAAATGCACTGTAGCTCTACTGAGACCTCTATGCTACCCCGTATTAATTGCAGAGACCCTTTGGCTGACCTCAGTGGCTCCTCCCTTTGGTTAAAACATCTTTAGAAATATTTCACGGCGATAGTACCACCGGTAAGTCCCAAAGGCACCGTAATCAATAGTCAGGGTAACGTGGAGCAGGAGAGTCGCTCCTGAGAAAACACTGGAAACCATTTAGAAGGGGATGAATAAAACATGCCTGAGCCAAGTGCCAATTAGATGTTGGATACATTGGATCTAGCGCTATTCACCCTGTGAAGTTCACTTTTTGTTTCTTGTCAAAATACTTTGTTCTAACAACCAAACACTGGTTTTCCCCTTTGTTCAGAAGGAGACTTGCCATATTTTGACAGCTCCTTCATGCAGTGAGACTCGTGTTTAACAAGCACCGGCACAGGATTAGGAGCAGCTGGGAGGAGCCGGGAATCAGTTAAGTGCCTGGGGAACTTCCATCCGTCTCGAGAGGTTTGGCTCAAACTCTGCCCATCCTGACGGACAGCCGATAGCCAGCCCGTGGGTCCTCCGCACATCAGCTGGCTGCTTGTGCTCCTGGTGTGTTGCTGAGTCAGGGCGCAGGGTACACACTCAGAGCCCCTGGGTACGCACTCAGGCGAGCTGCCCAGAGCCGGGGGGCATGCACTCAGAGCCCCTGGGCACGCACTCAGAGCCCCTGGGTACATACTCAGAGCCCCTGGGCATGCACTCAGAGCTCCTGGGCAAGCACTCAGAGCCCCTGGGCACGCACTCAGAGTCCCTGGGTACACACTCAGAGCCCCTGGGTACACACTCAGAGCCCCTGGGTACATACTCAGAGCCCCTAGGCATGCACTCAGAGCCGTTGGGCACACACTCAGAGCTGCGGGGCACGTACTCAGAGCCCCTGGGTATGCACTGAGAGCCCCTGGGCACGCACTCAGAGCCGTGGGGCACGCACTCAGAGCTGCGGAGCACGCACTCAGAGCCATGGGGCACGCACTCAGGCTACTAGCCCGAGCCACCACCTATGTTGCCTCTGCACACTTTACGTGGATTCACTGCATGCTATCCCTCGCTTATCCCTCGCTTCCTGGCGTAGTGCGTATTGCACGTGGGAGGAGATACCTCTGGTTGCTTATGGGATTAATGCTGCCACAAGACTGTTCTGCTAATAGGCAGCTCGGGCAGATCTGCCGTCTTTTATTGGCGAAATGTCCAGAGCCATAAATGTATGAACACGTTCAGTCAGTTGAGTTGAAAATAATCACAAAGGAAAATTAAATGATGGGTATTTGGTGGTTTCAAGCATCAGTGATTTAAATCAAGTGATACATAGAGCTAGAAACCCATTGGAGCAGCCTGGTATCCTCCCAAAGTACATTATTCCCCGTCATTTTTATTAGCCTCCCTGTAATTTGATTTGTTCATTGCCTGATGCCGACATGTGCTAAGGGGAGGGGAGGGACAAATGAGATATTCTCAGGGTAATAAACCAGAAAATGTCAGCCTGGGTCAAAACGACTCAGATCCCCCAATTCCTCCTGGCGGTTGTGACAAGCAGCCACAGTTATTACACCAGCTTTGGGAGCCAGGAGATTGTGACCTGCAAAGCTACAATATAACCAGCAAACTGCATCCACTGTATTTCCAGAGCATCTGATGCACAGAGACAGCATGGCAAGGGGGTAGAGAGACTCCAGCCATCCGTAATACCATGCTGAGCGGTAAGACTCCGGCCTCTCCGTGCACTAGGATTCTGGTGCAGGAGTGAATGAAAAACGGAGCTAGACTTTCCCCAGGGAAGTACAAACATCCATGGGCAAGCCCGAACCGCCACGTCCACATGGCTATTTTTAGTGCACTAGCTTGAACTGAGCTAGCGTGAGTTTGTCTGCCCAGCTGCAGGGCTCACTCCCTGCGGCACTGGCAGGCATGCAATCCAAAGCCCAGTGAAGCCAATGGAAAGCCACTCAAGGGCCTTTGATCAGAGCCTAAGAACAGGTTATTATAGACAGCTGTGAATGATCACGAGTCCTGTGCAGGAGAGGACCAGGGCAGGGTGAATATTGTCAGGAGCCAGGACCGAATGGGGGGGTTCTGATGAAAGTGGGGCGAAGCCAAAAGCAGCGGCTGCACCTGACAGTGGGGAGGGCGGCCCGGCTGTGATTTTCACTGTGGGGACTGAATCACACCATTCCATTTCCAGGTCTGCTGTAGAAACCCTTGGAATGAAGAGAGAGATTGTCGGCCGGCTGACTTGGGGGGCTTATAGTCATGTGAGATGCTGGGGGATGGGGCCAGCCAGGGAAGGGGGTGGACGTCCCTTTCGCAGCGCTTTCCGCAGACATGGGGGACAGCTCGCAGACGGTTCTGTCTAAACAGGGCGACTGCAGCTTGACAAAGGAGAGGAGCCGGCTTTAAAACCAGCTGCGGGAGAGAGGATGGAGCGAATGGGATTGAAAAGCCCTTTGTTCAGGAGGAAACCGGCAGCCTCTTTGCTCCACTGGGTTCCAGGATGGAGGCCCCAGCTTGGCCAGGGGGCCAGTTGCTGGGATGTTTTAAGCTAACCGGTCCCCCCACTGGCCACCTGCACGTCTCAGGAACAGACAGGTCCCTGGGCTCTGGTCTCCCCAGGGGAGTGACCTGGATCCTGGTGGAAGGGAGGGAATGGTGCCCTCCTCGGCACAGCTGTCTGACACCCCAGCAATGTACCCAGAGCCCTGCTCCTCCCCTAAGGTCTTGAGGCCACCTCTGCGCCTGTCTCGCAGGTTCTAGCTTCCTCTCCTGGGCTCGTTCTCGTACACGTGGCCTCTGAGCGCAGTGTGGCTTCACGGTGCGTTGGGGTCGTGCCCCTAGAGCCAGAGAGGGCGAGAGAACGGGGCTGGGGGAGGCGTTTATGTCTTTCCTTTGTCGTGATCTGTCCTTATTCTGCGTCAGCGCTGCTCAGAGCCTGCACTGGCAGAGGCCAAGGGAAAGCGTTGATGTGGCTGCTCCATTTTCTGGCAGCCATGAAAGGCGATGGGGCAGGATTTAGCTTCTTTGTCTCTTAGTAGGAGGCTCGGTGAGCCCCAGTGCATCCTGACAGCCCCACGACTAGGTAAACTGAGGCAGAGAGAAAGGCAGGGACTTGTCCCAGGCCACTGGCAAGGCTGGGACTGAAACCTCAGAGCAACTCTATTTCTGGCACATGCATAGCGGCAAAGGGGTTGAGTTCCCGGATTCCCTGCCCCAGGAGGGGACAGTCTTCCTGCAGCAAAGAGGAAACGTGTGGCTATCTGCAGGTATCTATCCAAATTACACCAGCTCTGGTCTTGCCCCTTCCAGCCGCAATAGGTGACTGTCCCAGCCCAGCTGTAAACTCCCAAGGTTGGGGCAAAGCTCACCCCAGCCCTTGGGCTGAGCTGCGCAAGGGGCCTTCCAAGCTGCTGGTTTTCAGAGGAGACATTCAAGTGAAGCTCCTTCCGCCCTGTCTCACTTCTGCCAAAGATCCCTCAGGCGTCCTGGCCAACATCTCCTTCCTCAGTCAAAGCAGCTGCTAGGGCCCAAGGCTGCGTGCGAGCTGGGGGATTTATTTGTGGTGCGTGCGGGGAGCCGGGGGATTCTCTCCTCTGGAAGCAGGCTGGTCCCTGCGGCCACTTTCCAGCTGGAATGCGTGTCCTGCCCCACACTCCCTCTCTAGTGTTCTGTGAGTTGCATTATCTTTTGCTAAATACTCCCAGGGATTCGGGATGTCAGAGCAAAGCCCACCCCCCCTCTGCCCACGCCCCGGCTGCCCGTGCCCACCTGGCCCCTCCAGGCCCACGCAGCTGCTCTGGAAAGGCGCACTCCGTGCTGCTCAAACAGCCAACCACATCCGAGTTTACAATCAGCTACATTTGCCTCTGGTTTGTGCCCAGGTGAGGGAAGGCTCCCAGGCGGCCTGTGTTCCTCGGCAGTGAGCAGCCGAGCTGGGCTCGTCTTGGCCTGGGCTTGTTTCTCTGCTGTGGCCTGGACTGCGTTGTGAGCCGTGGGGAGCTCGGTCTGCCCTGTGTCCAGGGTTAACTGCACAGCCCAGCAGCCAGCTGTGGGATTGCACAGGGCTAAGAGCTAGTGAGGAGGAATCCCAGCCAAGATCCAGCCTTCTCTCTCCTCTACATGCCCAGTAGCAGAGAGAGCCCCATTCACGCCCAGCTGTGGCAATGCTGGAGAATTCATGCTGGGTAGGTATTGGATTTCTGGTGCTGTTTTTCCTGGGAGAAAGCAACGCCGCAGGAAGTACGGCACGTGCAGCGATCCTTACAATGGAAGGGACCCTGCAGGGAGCTGAATAAATGGCCCCTGGCTGCGGTGCAGAGCTAGGAGTGCAGGTGACAATGAGAACATCAGCAAAGACTGAGGGGTTTGTGGATGACGCCAGGGCCCTGCCATGAACCTCTGGGGCCAGATCCTGCCCTCCCTTTTGCACAGAGGGAACCCAAAGCAGAGCTGGGATAGGACCCAGGAGTCCTGACTCCCTGGCCTACGCTCACTCCTCCAGAGCATGCGATTTTCTTTGTAGTTGTGTCCCCAGGGCAGAGACCATCACAAGGGATGTCCGCAGAGCCTGGGGTGCAGTGAGAAGGGGATGGTGCTGGGGGAACAGGATGGCACATGAGAGCAGGATGTTTGCAGGGAATGCCGAGCTGCTGCCAGTGTTGCCACCTGGAGCATTTTCCGGGGTTCTCTCCATTCAGTCGGGGGCAGAGGTGCCTGAGGGCAGGGCTTTGTATTTGTCTCTGTTCTGTTCACACCCGGGGGGTTGCAGACCTCCTCCCCTGATGACAGAGTTCTGTAATGGGCTGTGGCATGACACCACTGGTGAATGCCCAGAGGGATGTGGGGCAGTTTGGGCGGCTGGCCCTGCAGGGAGGTGTGAGCTAGGGCGTGCAGGAGAAGATGTGGCCCGTCTGCCATGAGCGCGGTCTGGCTGAGCGAAGGGTTAGTCCATCCCCTCCAGCAAGGGCAGAGAACTGTCATGCCAGGCCACCCAGCGGGTACCCTTTGCACGGCATCGAGCCGCACTTTGTGGGAAGGACTCTGAATTATGCTGCGTGTGCTGCACACTCGCCTAGGTCTAAGTGCTTGTGCGCACATGCGCACGCACACGTTGCACACCCACATGTACCCCCACGCACGCACATCGACACACACACGCATGCTGAGAGCAGAACAGTTCCCAGGAGCTGTAAATGGGCTTCAGCGGTGCTTTTCGATTCCTTTGCTCATGCAACAAGCACTGACCTCGGGCTGGAGACTGATCGGCAGCTTGGCCAGCGTCCGAGACACAATCGCTCTGTAACAATAACTTGTCTCAACGAGGGAGCTGGCAGCCGGTGCGGGCACCTGGCATCTATTGCCCTGCAAAACTGCCCCCGTCAGTGACCAGGCCTGTGCCATATGGGACTCCGTCAGCCATGAGGCACTGGGGAAACTCGTATTGCCAATCCGCAGAAAAACTACTTAGATTAAGGAAAGTGATGCAGCGAGCAAACGTGTGACAGAGATCTGAGCAGGTGTGTGTGATTGTGTGTGTGTGTGTGTGTGTACCTACAAGTAGATGTCCGTACGCTTGTATGAGTGTACACCTGTGTGTGCCTGACACTACATAGTGTGTCTTTGTGTGATCACACGTGTGTTTAGGTGTGTGTCTGCATTGGTGCTAGTGTACATTTGTGTGAGTGTTTGTGTGGTGCACGTGCGACTTTGCGATGGACTCTTACACCGCTTTCTCCAGCTAGCCCTTGCGTGAGCTAACCAGGCTGGAGGCAGAGCTTGACGCAGCCTTGATGCTCTGATGGTTCTTTTCAGAGAGAAGTGAAAAAAAAGCCCCTATGCAAACGGTGACTTGCAAAGCAGCAGGAGCTTCCCAGAGACCTCAGTGAATCACTGCTGCGGTCTGGGATGATCCCTTAAACTCCTTCTAGCATCTGAGGCATGAAACCCAGCAGCTTTCAAGGGGATCGTTTCACTGAAGAGCCACGGGATGTGGGAAGCAAAGGAGCTGGGCAGATACACCAACTAACCAGGAAGGCAGAGCTGGGCAATAATGCTCAGGAACACTGCAGGGACGTGTCTCTGGTACAGGAAAGTGAAATGCTCCTGTAAGAACCCTCCTGAGTTCTGCTGAGGGCTGGCAGCATGCAGCGCCCCCCGCCATCCCTCCTGTTTAAGGAGCTGGGCTGTGGGCTGGCGCTGACCACAGGACCCGTTTCAGTGCCCAGCCAGCACATGGTGTGAGGCATCCTCCCTGGAAACGAAACACAATGAGGGGACATTATAATGGGGTCCCAAGCACCGGGGCTCCATGCCCCGTGGAGACAAGAGGGAGTTCACCGGTCGTGCTGCACAAACACAGAGCTTTCGAACCAGGTGCTGCGTCGCTGGAGGCGACGAGAGACCCAGCCCACGGCAGAGCATCTCGGAAGGCCAGGTGGGAGCAGGGTTGCATTGGGGGGGGGTGCCAAGTCCAGGGTTCAGACTGGGACGACAGGCATGTTCCTGTTTCCTGGAACGTGTCTGTCACACGGAGCTCGGATAAGAAGTTGCTGCTGCCCTTCTCTGCACATGGGACACAGCGCAGCTTCTGTGGTGGGAGAGTTTTAACCACAGGAGCCCTGCCCAGCCGACCCTTTTCTTTCTCTGATAACAACACACTGTTATTCCTGGGATTCCAGGAGCTCCAGCTCCCCACCTGGCCGCAGAGCTGAATTGGTGGCCTAGAGGTGACAGGCTCCAGTGCCCACCAGCAATCCCCCCTTAGGCCTGGGCTCTGAGCACAGGCCAGGGAGCCAGCCAGCCCTGCAGTCTAATCCCAGCTCTGACACGGACTCTCTCTGTGACCTTGGGCAAGTCACTGAACCTCTGTAGCTCTGTTTCCCCATCTGCAGCTCAGGGATAACACCGATGCTCTGCCCAGGAAGATGGGGTGATGCTTTCAAAGTGCTTTCCCCACCGTGATGGGCAAAAAGAAGGTGTCACAGGGGAGAGGTTCCTTGCCAACAGAGCTGCCATGTGAACCCCAGCGGCGGCACCCGGGCCATTAAATATGAATTTCCTGTGTAAGACGTTGCCCAGAGGTAATTCAGATAATAATAAAATGGTCTATAATTGGCCCCAATGAACGTGCTGGTGTCGACTTATAGTTATCCCTCCCAGGAGCGACGGAGACGGCGAAGAGATGAGGCTGGGTTATGAGGACAGTCGGTTATGGAAAGCAGCATCCCAGGGTGAGGTGCCGTTGCCAGCACACAAGCTGTTGCCACATAAATACCCCTTATCACTTGTGGCGTTACTGATTTCCCGTCAGGGGAGAGTGAGCTCTGCAGATAGACTGACCTGATGGTGTCAGACCTGTTAAGTGTTTCTTGTATATGGCTTTTCTTTGGGGCCTGGGCAGATTGTTGCCTGTAGCAACTGCAGAAAGGGCTAAGCAACCGCTTTAAAAAAAAAAAGGCATATTTCTTAAAAGTACAAGCGTCTCTTGGTGTCCCAGGGTGGCCCTTTTAATATGTGCTCCGTCTGCCTCGGAGAGTGGGGAGAATAAACCAGGGTGCATTCCCCCTCCCCGTCTCAGTAACCGCGGGTGCCCATATCGTTCTGCTGGAACGCTCTCGCTGGTGGGTAGACGTCAGGCCGAGATCGTGGCACAGGGCGTGCTGCGCAGGAGGGAGGGGGTAATGGGAACTGCTTTGCAGAATAACATGAGGCCGTTAACCCTGTGGCCCCTGCCAGAACTGCAGGTGCCGTCAGCTACAAGGCATGCATTGTACTGTCACCTGTTCGGGGCATGTCAAGGTGGATGGACACATCTGCTGTGCTTCTGAATGCCCCATCTCTCTGTGACGTATGCTAGCCCTGCAGCATGGATGGACCAATATGGGGCACACTACGGTCAAATGCATCAGCGGCGCTGCTGGAACATCCTGGAACGCACCTGCTGAGCTTCCGAATGTCCGGGCAGAGTTTCAAACCTCCATGTCACAGTATTAACAGGAGTCTTGTAAGCAAGACACAAGAAGTAATTCTGCTGCTCTGCTCGCACTGATAAGGCCTCAGCTGGAGTATTGTGTCCAGTTCTGGGCACCACATTTCAGGAAAGATGCGGACAAACTGGAGAAAGTCCAGAGGGGAACAACAAAACTGATAAAAGGTCTAGAAAACATGACCTGTGAGGGAAGATTGAAAAAAGTGGGTGTGTTTAGAGAAGACAGGGGACATGATAACAGTTTTCAAATACATAAAAGGCTGTTACAAGGTGGAGGGTGAAAAACTGTTCTCATTAACCTCTGAGGAAAGGACAAGAAGCAATGGGCTTAAATCACAGCAAGAGCAGTTTAGGTTGGACATTAGGAAAATCTTCCTGTCACAGTCATTAAGCTTAGGGAGGTTGTGGAATCTCCACCCTTGGAGGTTTTTAAGAACAGGTTAGACAACCCCCTGTCCAGGAATAGTCTAGTAAAAGTTATTACTTAGTCCCGCCTTGAGCGCAGGGGACTAGACGAGATGACCTACTGTGGTCCCTTCCAGGCCTACACTTCTATGATTCTATGGTGGGCTTCCCACCCCAGTCCTAGAAATCTCAAGAGAAACCCTGCTTATAGGAGTTTCCCAGGCCAGAGGCATGAATTAGCATCCAAAGTGACCCTCAAGAGCTGCTGGAGGTCTGTTGTGGATGATTGATGGCAGCTCAGAATTACACTTGTGACAGGTTGGACCCCCCATCCGGGATGCCACCTGATGTTCTGGGGTTCCACTGAGCCTGCCTGTTCTACCAGCCTTGCTGTGCCAGGCCCTCAAGCCTTCTCTGGCAACACCCAGGTAAGGCCACACCCAGCTGCAGACACAGACTGAAATCAACTCTCTGTGGGAGGATTCAGCTCAGGGATTTACCCAGTACTCACGTGCACACCTCCTTTGGGGTGTAAACCCAAAATTATATTGTCTTGTGCTGTATAGAGAGATCTGTACAGCGCATGCTCATAAAAATTGCCCCTCCCTCAATGTGGAGGGAGATATGCACAGCTTTTTGCAAAAAAAGTCTCAGCCTGGACTCAGCCCTGGACTTTCCCCAGCTTAGTTTCTTTGTCTCGTCAGGTGCTTTCAGGCAATGGAGAAGAGCCCCGATTGATTCACTTCCCAGCCTTAAGTAGGATTTACATGAGGCGGGAATCCTTTGTTTCCAGTGGAAAAATCCCAGCAATGTCCAAGGTGGTACTTTGTACCAAGTGACATCATCAGATGCCCCTGCAGGGTCAAAGCAACATCCCAGGAAGCTCCTCAGGAAGGTGGGAGAGTATTATCTTCAAAGTTCTATTGTCCTTCCTAAATGGCCTATTCAGGCTGATTGCCTACTGTCTGGTGCGCGTTCCCCCAAGTACACACACAGCTGTAATTGTTACTTAGTTAATATTCCTAACCTCAGATACAGAAATGATACATGCACAAGAATTGGATAATCACATTCAGCAAATCGTAACCTTTCGAATGATACCTTACGTGACCCCTCATGCATACAATATGTCTTAGGTATGCCATATTCATGTCATAACCATATTTTTATGAAGAATACGGGGTGCAGCCTCACAACACTGATTAGGGTAAGGAGAGCACTGCGGGCTGATCTCAGGAGGAGATTCACCCTAGCACCGAGGAGGCAGAACAAGGATTTCAGCATCCCCTGGGTCCAGTGGTGAGAGTCTAAATAGCGTGTGGGCCTTGCCTGGTTCTGGGTGAGTTTCACTCCATGGGAGTGATTGGACAGGATGGATCTTCAGAACAGAGAGGTCTGAAACGTGAGGCTAGGGTCTTCAAAGGAGCTCAGGGGAGTTAGGGGCTCATTGAATTCCAGTGGGAATTGGGCACCTAACAGCTCTAGGCTCCTTTGAGTGTCCTGTATCAAAGGCTAAAAGTTAGTGCCTCTTTCCAGTCTCCTTCCTGCTCCTCACAGGTATGGAGCCAGGCAGGCCCGTGGATTTAATATCGCGAGACCTTCCATTCCGCAGTACAATTAAAAAGGAAAAGAAAAAAAATCCCAACCTACATCAACCTTGGTATCGGAGTGAAAATCCCTGGGTTGTGTCAGGTGGCAAGTCTGCTCCTTTAAACAGTTGAAAGCTATAAATCAGCCAAAGTGACACCTAATCCATTTTGTAGACACAGCTGTGGCAGGCCTTATCCCAGTAACAGAATGCTTAGAACACTTATCACTGCTACCATTGTTACACGCCTGGGCTGGTTTGTTGTCTGCAAATTCCAATTAATTTCGCCAGGCTTTTCTGACAAGGCAGATTAAGGACTCTCCTCTTCAATCTAGTCTCTTCTGTGAGTTTGCTGCTGAAGGTGTCAGAGTCAATGCTGAGCCAATCTCCGTGCAGTCTCCCCACCAGCCTGTTTTCTTTTATCAGTTTCCCCAGCCTGTCTCCTCTGAGGTCATTTGATCTGAAGTGATTCAAACAAACTGGGATTTCACCAGGCAGCTTGATTCCAGCATTGTGAGTGAGAAGTGCCGCAGGACACGGCAAGACCGTTCTTCTGGCTAGAGTGTGGGAGAACTTCTCTGCAGCTTTGTAAAGGGGTTGGTTTTTCTGCAGCCCCTGTCACAGCCACACACCCTAGAGCTTGAATGTGGTGTTGGAGGCTTGAAGCCAGATTTCCTGCCCTGGGCCAGTCTTTGAGCCCAGAGTAGCGCAAGGTGCTTTACGAAGCACCGTGGTTGTAAGGGCAGGGTGGTGTCTGTGTCAGATCCAGAAGCAACTCCTGGGCTGTCAGGTTAGCCTTTCCCATAGCTGCTTGCGGCCACCTCTGCTGGAATGAGTCTATCCATCCCTTGGCCACTAGACTTCCAGGCCAAGCAGATCTGAGGATCTTTGGCTAAAAAAAAAACTGCCCCAAACGCTTGTGTGGCGTCAATTTGCCCTTCCCAGCAGCTGCTACTGTCCTACACTAGAGGTGGCTGCATTTCAGCAGCGGAGGTAGCGATCCCCTAGTGTATATAACGTGGACATTCATTTGCAAAACAGTTTGGGGAGCATGTGGTGTTGCTGTCGTTATCATCCTTGTCCAGACATTTGGATGGTTGTACGAGTCCCCGACCTTTCTCAACTTCACCCGTCATTATCTGCAATGTCCTTGAGTGCTGTCTGGCTGCACTGGGGAGTTTTTGCAAATGCAGAGAAAGGCAAACTGTGGCTCTGCGTATTCCACCAGAAATTAATTCTCTCTCTCTTTTTTTTATTATTTAAAGGAACTGTTGAATAAGGCCGAGTTGTTAAGTGACAAAAGAAAAATGATTTTTGCCTGCCAGGGTTATTAAAATCATGTTCTACAATTTAGCAGCCACAAGGAAGCCCAGATAATGACAGATGATGATAATACATCTCCAGCACAGTCTGGAGTATAATGATACTGCCCATATCTCTTGTATTACCACCAATTACTCAGCACCTAAGTATAATGGAAATGCACATCTTCTCAAGGGAACTGTTTTCTGTTTCCCTGAATCCAATTTCTGCTTCTTCTACCACACAAAGGAGGTGGCTGCAGCCGGCTGACTGCCGGAGCCACCTGGATTGTTTACACTTGAACTGGTCAGTGGTTGGAAGAGCCGTTTCCATCCCGTGGCAGGGAGGATGCTCGGAGTCTCAGGAGTGTTTTCCTGCCCATGAATTCTCTTTGCCTCACGGTTTGCCTCACAATGGACAGAGAAGCTGGGATTCCTCAGAGAAGTTCCTGCTCAAGGACATTTGTGTGCATGGGGGATGGTGAGCCGCCAATGTAGGGCAAACATCTCCCTCCCCGCCTCAAAAAACCTGGGGTGTTTGTCTTAAATCCCAAGGGAGCGATCCTGGCCCCACCGAAGTCAATGGGAGTTTTGTCATGGATCTGCGTGGGGCCAAGATTCCTATCTCCCAAGAGCCTAAATCTGACTGCATGTGGCAACGGGTGAGGACTGGCAGTGGTGTGGGGATGCGAAGAGAGATGGCCATGGCTGTAAGATGTATGGAGAGCGTCTGCCCAGCCACCCTGCCTTAAAGCTGTCCTGGCAGCACCGTGCGAGAGACGAGTGGAGAGTAGAAAGGCTGCTGCCGTGTGTGTCCAAAATGGCTAGTCATTTTGGGTGCCCAGTTTGAGCCATCTCCCAGGGGCCTGATTTTGAGGGCTGCCTCCTGAAGACATCTGACTTCTGGTCCAGCTAGTCCAGGGCCCTGCCTCTGTCAGGGGCTGGCACTCGCGGCTGTGGAGGAAGGCAGAACAATCTGGGGCCACTGGGGATAAAGCTGGGATCCCCCCAGGGCTGGGAGGCAGCACCCAGCCAGGGCTGAGGTGAGGAAGTGGCGAGGGTTTGGAGGGCAGGAAAGCTGCAGCCCTCAGGGTTCCAGCCTTCCTCCAGCGGCACTGGCCTCGAGGGAGTAGGAGGGTGGGGACTCTTTGGGAGAGGAGCCTCGCTCCCACCCCCTCTGAAGAACAGATGAGGTGGATTCCAGGGAAGTGGCTTCAGCAGGGTCTCTGAGGATCCGTGCTGCAGCGTCTGCCCGGTGCTGCCCCAATGTGCTCTGCAGCTGGAGCCAAAGTGCCTCCCTGCTATCCCGCCTCGTTCCCTTGTGAGAGCCCGTTAAAAATGGCCACATCCCTGCTCACCACAGGGCCTCATGGTTCTTGCCCTGCGCAGCTCTGAGGCTTAAGCTCCTTTCGCATCTGAACTCAAGATCGTGTTTCAGTGCTATGCTCTTAGCACAGACAACACATGGAGGTGGCTGTGCGGCTGCAGTGCACAAATGCATCGACTCCTGTTAAAGCAGTGTGGAAATTACACAGCTAAAGGTCACTGCCTGATTACATGCTGGATCCACTCCCTGCGCTCCCCCTTCAGCATGGGAAAGACATTCTGTGTGTAAGATTAATGCATGTGCATATGCCATCTGGATTCTATTATCTTTCAGCTGATTCAGGTCAAGAAGCAGGAGACAACATCTTTTAAGAAGAAAACATAATCCAATGGAAAATTGAAAATATAGATAATTGTTTAGGCTAGAAGTGTAAGTGTGTGTGTGTGTATCCCTCTCCCAGAGAATATTTTTTATTCTCCAGGCATCCGTCTCTGGATACACCACAGCTCTCGAGACCTTCATTTCAGACGTGTCAAATATGAGAGTGTGTATAGCTCACCGACAGCTACCAGAATAAAGAACCGTCTCCTGTCAATAGAAAGGAGCGGAGTGAATGGAAGGTGCCTTAAAAGCTTGTCTCGGTTCCTGCAAAGATGAAGCAGTTTAATTATGGAGCGGAGGATGCCGAACAGCGGCTCAGCTCGGGGAAGAGAGCGAGGGCAGAGTTCCCTTGTTCTGGGGAGCTCTGTGCAGTCATATCCGCCGTTTTCAAAGGCTCAGGCCAGGTGCTGCCTGCTAAAATGATTAGGGATAGTGAAGCATTAACCCCCTCGGCAGAAGGATGGGATGGCTTAGGGGACTGAAAATAGGCAATAACGCCTCTCCCTTGCTAGATCACCGGTTCAAACTCCACCTAGTTTAGCAGGGATCAAAACTCTGTCCCTGCGGGTGGCTAGTTAACAGCCTCTGTGAAATACATTTATCTCCGACCACTTGCTGTGAGCAGGTGTCTGTGTCAAAGGACCTTATCAGTGGTCTCCTAGGCTGAAAAGTTCCCATCTGAGGCCAAAGCAGTTTCCCCTTTTATCTAGAAAATCCTTCCAGCTGAGCCCCGCTTTGCGAACCTCCCATTCGCTGTGTGATGTGGGAGCCCTGCGAGAGTTAGCTGGGGTCTCCGTCCTCCTGGAAATGCCCAAGCGTTCCTGGCTGGGGATGGAGAAGCCTGTTGTCTTAAATTCTGGAGGAAGCAGCCATGCTGAAGGAGAGCTGTGGCCCTGGGAACCCTGGAGGCCTTTCCCCCCGTCTCTGCAGAGAGTTCTCTCCAAGGCCCACCTCAGTCCATACACACCGGGCTGATTTCTGAGGAAGCAACCTGCTAGTGCCCTGCACGTCCAGATAAAAACGTCCCCGTGCATGGCCCTGTCCCTCATTTAACGGCAGCTGGGTTCCTTGCACTGCCAGGAATGCTCACCGCATCTGTCAGCGGGTTGGAAGCATATTTGCACTCATCGCCCCGTCAGATAATGCATGTTTTATTTAAGAGACAAATGATGTTAATGAGAAGCATTGGTGAGATGAAAGGAGAGGCTGCTGAGGTCTGCAGCAGGTGGGGAACAGCCAGCACCATGCGGATGGCTCACACTCCCAGGGGCCAGATCCTCGATGTAAAGCAGTGTTGCTCGAGTGACACTGGTGCAGCTACACCGTTTTACCCCAGCTGAGGATCTGGCCTAGAGCAGATTGTTCCACGAGCTTTTGCTCCTGAGGAGACGTTGCTCCTTTTGCATGTTCAAAAATAATGACTTCTGCACTGAAAACATGTGAAGGAAATGCAATTTTGTGCGCGTTTTTGATGCAAAAACTGGCTGGTCCACATTTCTGGCTATCCCTGCCCCCAGACTGCCTTGGTTTTGCTCAAAAAAGGTTCTGCTCTTTGCAAAAGTTTCTGGGCAAAGTAGGGTAAATGCAAGGGGAGGAAGGATGGTGAGTGAATAAAGCAGCAGGCTAGGACTCAGGAAATTTGGGTTCAATCCATGGCTCCGCTACAGACTCCATATGTGACCACAGACAAGTCACTTAATGTCTTTGGGCCTTAGTTCCCGATATGGAAAATGATACTTCCTTGGTCCCGCTGTCTGCTAGACATCCCTGAAATACTGCTAATAACAGACAACCTTGGATGTGCAGTTATATTACATTCTGCAAGCCTTGTACTCTGAGTTTGTTTCCCGCCAGCCCACCATTCCTAAATCCCTTCCTGGAGAGCAAAAGTAGCACTTGCCAGCTTTGACAACTCTGTCTCTGCTTCTCAGTAATAGCTGAAATGCCCGAGTACGGAGGGGATCACCGTGCTGCGTGGTTCACTGAAGAAAAAAGTCAGAGAGCTCCTTCGAACATGCAGCAACATGGCCTGCAAGGTGGCGTTCATTTCAGAATTGC
Source organism: Lepidochelys kempii (assembly GCF_965140285.1). Classification (NCBI taxonomy): domain Eukaryota; kingdom Metazoa; phylum Chordata; order Testudines; family Cheloniidae; genus Lepidochelys; species Lepidochelys kempii. The sequence continues at coordinate 2,560,016 of NC_136398.1, read as the reverse complement.
CGTCCCTTTCCTTGGAAGCAGGGGACATGTCAGATTAGTGATTTCCCCAGAGATCACTCTCTCTGCAGAGCTCTGGGCCTGGACATCCCACGCAAGGGAAGCCTGGATTCCTTTAGGTGTGAGAGAGGTCCTGGTTCAGAGCTGTGGGGTGTGGATCTGCAGGGGAGTGGAGGAGGCATTGGGATTGGCAGCCACTTGGTGCCTCGCGGTCACTTCAAGATTTCCTGTGTGTGTGTGAGAGCCAGGGCTCACTTCGTCATTAATTACCTACCCCGTGCCTCGTGCAGTCATTTACACCAGCGCAAAACAGGAGTGAAATGCGCCTAATCAGAATGGAAGCCGGATTCGGGGCCTGCCTCGCACTGGTGCAAATGGCCGCACAAGGCGCAGGGTAATGGTGAATCAGGCCTAACCTGTCCAGGTGAGTGTGTGTCCGCACACGTTGGAGATGGGGAGGGGAGGCTGTGATGTTTGTTCTTTGGCTGCTGGAGCCGGAATGAGAGCGCTCCCCTCCCCTCTGCTTTTCTGTAAGGAGAGGATGCTAATGAGGCCTGACAGTGTGAAGCCGGTTTCCCCTGCCCAGGAGTTCCCCTCCATTGTGCCAACCGGAACACATGTTCTAGCACCCACTGGGACCCTTCCATCTGCTGGGGAGGTGCCTTGTTTATATTTTAAACCAAGCAAATCAGTGCCAGCTGCTTAATCTGTCCAGCAACAGTCAGAGCCATATTAGGGGCTTGGAAACACCGGCCACATTCATGCCAGTTTACCAGGAAGAACGCAGACGCCATTGTAAAGCTGGTTTATAGCCAGCGCAACCCCAGCCCCAGCCCTGCAGTTTCGCTGCCTCTCTGCAGCTGCATGGAACATGCTTTGGATTTAGCACAGCGAGCTGAGAAGTGCTAAACCCGAAAAGATCGGCTGTCGCTCAGACGGAGGGGATGGGCTCAGTGCAGGTGAAATCGCTGGCTGGGGCTGGCTGGCCCGTGAGGTGGGGCCTAGACACAACAGCCACAGAGGTCTCTTCTGGCCTTAAAAATTGATGACTCTGCAGAGATGGGGATTGCAGCCACTGTGCCTATGGGAGGGCACTTTGGTGTGCTGCTCTCCTCAGCCCCCAGTCCAGAGCCCTTTGGAGGCTGCAGGAGTTTTTGAGTCCCTTGGCTTGGGACCAGGTCCTTGGAATTGTCAGGAACTGTCTGAAATCTGTCGTGAGCAGTGCCACCCTACGATGGGCCAGTCTAGGGGAAGAAATGAGGCCTGCCTTCACCTGGTAATGAGCAGAGCCTGGCTTAGACTTTGATAGGCACCTACTGATAGCGGCGATAGAAAGACGCTCAATAATTGCCTCGCGATGTAATTCGGCAGCTATGGCATGTCCCGCCTGCCGAACCCTGCGACTGGGCTCTTGGCTTTGTGCTGGGCTCTGTTCAGGACATGGAGGCTAGTCTGGGAGCTTTTCTCCGGTGGTGTGGCTCTGGACAGGGGAACTGGGGAGACCCTACTGAGGCCTCGTCTCACAGGAGACTGCTAGGGAACTGGGGAGGCAATGGCCCGCTTTGCTCTGTGAGAGGCTGGGGCTCTGCACTGCCTTTTTGCTCCCCACTGGATACAAGCTACAGGAACTGAGCTACTGAGAGCATCAAGGAGGCGCATTGTGCCCTTCACGCAAACACGTCTGTGTCAGATCCTGGGTCAAGTCAGCGCCACCCGGTGCAGTCTCCCTCTTGGTCACTTGTAAACACCCGCTGGGCTGGAAGAATTAACAACCAACGTGGCCTGGGAAACACATTCACCAGCTGGGTGGGACAGATGGCAGGGGTAGGCTCAGCCTTGGTGCCATAAAACTATTTTACAGCCTCCCGGCTTTATCTCGGCAAGTGAAATTTGCTGGCCCTATCCCAGCTCACCGGATACAATTGATAACGCAGTGTACGGCTCTGTAATTACAAAAGTTATCGAATGCCCTGTAAACAACACTCCGGGGCGCCCTGTGAGGGGATGGATTTAATGTTATTGCTTGGTAGCAACAAGTGGGGCTTGTTATGAGTCACTAAATCAATGCTGCTCATTAGCAGGCTGCAGGCATCTGCATGCAAGAGGGTAGAGTCAGTCTGGAGCGTTTTCTGCCCTTGAGTCTCACCAGAGGTAAAAGGAAGCATCTTCCATTTGCAGACATTCCACCTGTTCTCACCAGTCTGCAGAGGCAAAACCTTGCAGACCAGTTACCCTAACCGGCCAAGCCACGAACTCAGATCTGTGTAGGTCACCGGGGAGGTTGGTGCGCTCTGACCACTACCTGCTATACTAGACACGGTTGTTTCACTGTTCTTTGCCTCCATTGCACAGGCTGTGTCCGCTCTGGTGTTTCTCATCATATGCTAAAATTGTAAGCTCCTTGGGGCCGGGGCTGTCTTTTGTACGGGATGTTTCTACAGTGCCTGGTGTACAGGGACACTGATCCCTGATCTCAGCCTCTGGACGCTACTGTGATTCAAACCCTGCTCCTACAAATGTGAAGCAGCCTGGACAACTCCTAAATATTTATCTGCCTGGGTATCATATTGCCCACCTCTGGTCATGGTGGGCAATGGTGAAAAACCTAAAGCTATTTTGGCTACTAGCCAAAAGAAATCCCTCACCCCAGCTGAGTGGGGTGAACAGAACCGGACATGGCCTGGGGCTGGTGTGTGACTGCACAGGTATCTCCTAGCACTGGACAGATTTCCAAAGGCTTGACTCTGAGATGGAGCTAACGGTGGGTTGCTTATCCAAAGGTCATGCAAGACTCTTTAGTTTGGCATCAGGCTGGAAACATCACGAGAACAGGAATCCTTGTGAGCCTCCCCTCCCCCACCAAATCTCCATGACATGTGGGAGCCTCCACAGTGAGGGAATGGCCTTTCTTTCTGCCTAGTTCTGAAATACCCGGGAACGGCCTCTCTTCTGTGCATCTCCTGCTCCCGTCCAGGCGGGGTCTATCCACAGGGAACACCAGCCATAAAACAAGGCCTCCAACTTGGTGCCCAACACTTCTCTGTCCTGACACTTTAAATTATACCTTAAACCAGGCAGGCAGCTCCTTGCCTGGCAAATCCCAGTGTCTAAAGAGGCTGAACAGGACCCTAAGGTCCCTATTAATGAAGCTCTTGTTAACAACAGAGGCTTGGAAGTGACGGGTGTCATCTAAATCCTGCCAATGAAGCTATAAAAGGAAGGCGGAGGAGATGTTTGCCCTCCGTTTTCCTCTGATTGTTGGTTTATGGGGTAGAAGATGTGCGCAGTGCTTTAGAATGGAGCTGGGGGTGGGGGGGCAGCTTTGGGGAATTCCTGCCTGCTGGGGAAAGCTATGTACGCCCGCTGGTCTGTGTGTATGGGGGGCGAGGGGGATTGTTTAGGGTGCTCTCCTGTTAGTCTTCTTTTGGCCACATCCCCAAACCACCCCTGAGTTTGAGGTGACACATTCCAACCAGCATTTTCAAATAAAGAAAACTCCAGGCCGGGACTCGGGCAAGGGGGGCATCAGCAGAGTGGAGTGTCCGGGGAGCCCAGTGCTGGATTAGCAGGGGGTGCTGGGATTCAGGGTTCAGGGGCATCTGCAGAGCTGTGTGTGGGGAGCCCAGAATTAGAATGGGGGGTGTTGAGTGACAGACCAGGGGGATTCAACCTCCCTCTGGTACACACCCCTTTGTTTGGAAAGACAGGGAGCCCCAGGAAAGGGGCCATGGCTGCATTTTTTGCAGCTGGTTACATCTGTCCCAGCAACATGGACAGACAGACCTGCCATCAGTTCACTCCAGCCCAGACAGATTGCCAGGTTGGGGGTCGGGGGGGGGGGGGGCATTGGACAGCTCTTGCCTACCACAGCTGTCTCTCAGTCTCAGCACAGGAGGGGCAGAATGGTCAAAGGTGACACCAGGTTCTCGCAAGAGCTCAGGGCTGGATTCCCAAGGGCTCCACACCTATGAGCCAGAGCCCAGCACCCAACAAGCACCCAGCATGCTGAGCTCTGCCGAGAACTGGCTGCCTATTTCGGTGCCATCTCCATTCAAATGACTGTGTCCCCACAGACAAGGGAGGGAAGGTCTCTGCTCTTTGGTAGGGCCACAGCTTCAGAGGGAGTTTAGAAAACAGTGTTTCAGTCTTGGCTAAAGACTCACATATCCCATGAGTCTCACAAATACAAATGCAGTAGATAGAGGGTAACAACCTACTACTGCTGCCAGCTAATGGAGTTGCTCCTTAGGTCATGAAGTCAAGGGCTGTGTAGCTGTGCTGCAAGTTGTGAGGCTCAAACCCTGGCAGTAGTTTCACAAAAAAAATTAAACTATGTTTAAAATAATGTAAGTGAGCTCCCTCCCCTGGGTCCTGCAGGGAGTTTAGACTCTGTCTTGGCACAGAAGCCTCCAAACAGCTGTAAAACGGGAATGGCTTTTTAGCTGTATCAACCTCTTCTAGATTGCAGCCTGTAGCCTAGAGGTGAAGGCTCCTCATTGCCTTCCTAATAACCCAGCCCCATTCTAGCAGCCACCTCAGGGTCTATTCAAACGTAGAGATGGGCGGATAATGAAAAAGAAACATTTTATTTGGGAAAAAACAGCAAAATTCATTGAATCAATACAAATGCTGGTGAATTATTTGCCTAGCTCTATGCAAACTACTTATAAAGGGGAGAGAGTTACTGTTCCCTCTGTTAGAATTATATAATTACTGAGCAAGCTTATCTCAAATGAAGGCACTATCTCTTGGAGTTAGAGGTCTTGAGAATTTTGCTGCTACTGTCCTTGTTACATTAAGGGAGCGAAGTGCATGTAAACATAGAATGAAATCAATTACAGGGACCTTTGCTTTCAGGAGGGTGGTAAATAGGCCTCCCAGACTAGTATGACAAGACGTTACAGCTCTCCATTAGGAATCACGCATCCCCACAAAAGGAAATCAATATTCCACATTCCTTCAACACACTTTTCTGTCTGTACTAAACTGCTGAAATCGCATATTACCCTGCAGGGGAGGGGACCATTTACCTTCTCTGAACAAAGCTTTTAACATCTTTTGTCCTCTTACAAAGTAGGTCTAACCTGGAAAAAAACAAATCCTAAACGTCATTGTTCCTTTCCCATCCTGCTTCTCTGTTATTAGAGCTGCCCTAAATCTTTTCTGGACATCAGAAATATGTGGCAATGTGCTGCTTTTGAAATGCAGTTGGAAATATGAAGCATGTCCATTGTTAGCAGTAACAAACTTGTTATTGGTTTCAGTGGTATGTTCACTTGCAGTATATTATTCAGCTGCTAGATGACTCTGTGTGCTGCTCAGAGTTCCAAGAAGCGGCCTCTGGTAAACAAAGGAGACAAGGTTGGAAAACGAAATGTGTGGAAGTCTGTTTATTAAACAAAACACACAACTACTGACCAACAAACACATCTTGTTTCAGAAGGGCTGGGATTCTGCATCCATGTGCCCCAACCACAGGTGATGATATTACCTACCAAATGATGGCTACAGCACATCTTGCCGTAGCTTCAGGTGTGTGGATCTTCATGCAGCCTTCCAACTGACACTAAGAACAAATAATATACAGGCATACTCCTTTATCCACATCAATAATGCTACAAGCTACAGCCCAAATCCCTCTGAAGCCAGAGGCAAGATTACCACTGGCAATGGAAGATGAATCAGGCCTTAAAATGGTAACCCAAATTGAGGGGCAGAGTGGAAGTTGTTTAGGTGCCAGCCATTGAGCTGTTTGTTTCATAGTCTGTGTGCCTGTTAAGGTTGGTGTTTGTGTCACTGTATGTTTCAAAGGCTGTTTCTTTGCAGATGTGTTGAGTGGTGCATCTTCTCTAGAACGGCACTAACTGCATGGAGAAAAGCAGTGCGGGTTGTCCCTGGAAAACCACACTGGAAGCTCCTGAGGAAGGTGTTAAAATAGCAGGATCTAATGAGCTAGAAACTCCATGGAACCCACTGCTCCCAGAGATGGGTGGGAAAACCTGCTGTGGGAGCTCTCTCAGAGCTGGAGCGTGTGAACACCTGGACTTGAACTGCTCAGGTGCTTTGGGTGCTGGGCGCTCCCCTTCTTGTTCGTTGCTCAAGGGAATATTGTGCAGTTGAAAGGAGCTGCCCTGACAGCCCTGGGGAGCAAAGAGCTCTGTGTGTCTCCAGCACAGGCAGGTCCAGGGCAGGCTTCCCTGTCCGCTCCTGTCACTGGCATCAGCTCTAACCTCTATGGGTGTGGGGGTCTTCAGTATCCTTGGTCTTCGTCTCTCCACAACAAGGGTGACGATTGTGATGCTGGTTTGTGTGACCTGCACAACAGGGACTGGACTGAGACCCCTCAGCTCATTTCAGGGGAGGCACCTCCCTTGTCCCTGGCTAGTAGGAGAAGAGCTCCCTGGTGTTACTGGCCAGCCCAGAGCCGAACTGGCAATCTGGGGGTGAAAGCCTGGAGATCTCACAGCTAGCTCCTTTGCTCCAGTGCTCTGTGGGTGCGTTCCCAGCAGCCCATTCCCAACTAGCCCCCTGCAAGGGAAAGTCGGTAACTACTTGCGGTTTGAAGCTAATGCCAGTCATACAATCCTTTGGCTTTGAAGCTTTGCCGTGGCCTTTCGTGCTTCCTGCATCTCGCCCCAAGAACTGTAATTCTGAAGGGAATCTGGCTGCCTTCCCGGGGAGCAGGACAACACAAGCGTGTGTTTAAAAGTTATTCTTCTGCCTCAAAGAAGCCGCTGCCCTTGGTGAAGTGGCAGAATGAAACAGTTCCTGGCTGCAACTTCAAGGTGAGCGTCCTTTCAAACACAGCTCAAAGGAAGCCCAGGGGATAATTATGTGGATTCAAAATATTGGGGGAGGGGAACCTGACAGGAGGCTGTTGTTTCTGGGAAATTAGATAAGAAGTACCCCCTGGAAGATGCTGTGTGGTGGGGCAGGCGTGATGGGACTCCTTGGAGCCCCAGTTTCACTTTTCCTAGAGCACAGTGCCCCCTCCGAAGGCTCTTTGCTCTTTCTTTAAGAGCAGATAACACACTTGTCCACACTGCTCCACGTAGAAATGCGAGCTTGTCCCAGTGCTGAAGAGCATCACAGTCACAGAGCTAGAAGAAGACGGAGGAAGGGTGTCATAGAATCATAGAATATCAGGGTTGGAAGGGACCTCAGGAGGTCATCTAGTCCAACCCCCTGCTCAAAGCAGGACCAATCCCCAACTAAATCATCCCAGCCAGGGCTTTCTCAAGCCTGACCTTAAAAACTTCTAAGGAAGGAGATTCCACCCCCCCCCTAGGTAACGCATTCCAGTGTTTCACCACCCTCCTAGTGAAAAAGTTTTTCCTAATATCCAGCCTAAACCTCCCCCACTGCCACTTGAGACCATTACTCCTTGTTCTGTCATCTGCCACCACTGAGAACAGTCTAGATCCATCCTCTTTGGAACCCCCTTTCAGGTAGTTGAAAGTGGCTATCAAATCCCCCCTCATTCTTCTCTTCCTCAGACTAAACAATCCCAGTTCCCTCAGCCTCTCCTCATAAGTCATGTGTTCCAGTCCCCTAATCATTTTTGTTGCCCTCCGCTGGACGTTTTCCAATTTTTCCACATCCTTCTTGTAGTGTGGGGCCCAAAACTGGACACAGTACTCCAGATGAAGCCTCACCAATGTTGAATAGAGGGGAATGATCAGGTCCCTTGATCTGCTGGCAATGCCCCTACTTATACATCCCAAAATGCCATTGGCCTTCTTGGCAACAAGGGCACACTGTTGACTCCTATCCAGCTTCTCGTCCACTGTAACCCCTAGGTCCTTTTCTGCAGAACTGCTGCCGAGCCATTCCGTCCCTAGTCTGTAGTGGTGCATGGGATTCTTCCATCCTAAGTGCAGGACTCTGCACTTGTCCTTGTTGAACCTCATCAGATTTCTTTTGGCCCAATCCTCTAATTTGTCTAGGTCCCTCTGTATCCTATCCCTACCCTCCAGCGTATCTAGCTCTCCTCCCAGTTTAGTGTCATCTGCAAACTTGCTGAGGGTGCAATCCACGCCATCCTCCAGATCATTTATGAAGATATTGAACAAAACTGGCCCGAGGACTGACCCTTGTTGCACTCCACTTGATACCGGCTGCCAACTAGACATGGAGCCATTGATCACTACCCGTTGAGCCTGACGATCTAGCCAGCTTTCTATCCACCTTATAGTCCATTCATCCAGCCCATACTTCTTTAACTTGCTGGCAAGAAGACTGTGGGAGACCATGTCAAAAGCTTTGCTAAACTCAAGGAACAACATGTCCACTGCTTTCCCCTCATCCACAGAGCCAGTTATCTCATAATAGAAGGCGATTAGATTAGCCAGAAGATCTGGATTCAATTTCCACGTCACAATCAGTCGCTGAGTGCCTCAGTTTCCCCATCTATACAAGTTTCTCCTTCTGTCTGTCAACCTTTGGGGCAGGCACGCCGTATGTATCTGTGCGGCACCCAGTGCAATGGGGCCCATAGGTGCTCCTGCCAGACTCACAATAAGAGAGAAGATGGGAGCCCAGCGGGAGGAATCGTGTGTGTGTGGGTTTCTCTCCCTTTTCATTAGGTTCCTGTCCCCGGGCCCTGCGGAAGAGGTGAGGGTTAGGAGGGACTTGAATCCCAGGAGTAAGTAGGCGACAGCATTTCCCGGGCTTGGGCTGGGCTGGGAGTGGACACGGGGCACAGAGTTTGGCCCTGCTGGTGGAGTGGGGATGCAGCTCCTGGGACTGGGGCACAGAGTTTGGCCCTGCTGGTGGAGTGGGGATGCAGCGCCTGGGACTGGGGCACAGAGTTTGGCCCTGCTGGTGGAGTGGGGATGCAGCGCCTGGGGCTGGGGCACAGAGTTTGGCCCTGCTGGTGGAGTGGGGATGCAGCGCCTGGGACTGGGGCACAGAGTTTGGCCCTGCTGGTGGAGTGGGGATGCAGCGCCTGGGACTGGGGTTTCGCCCAAACTCCTGAGCTTGTGGCACTGGGTTGGTGCTTTGGCCAGGACGACATTTACTCCTTAGCACCTCTGCTTGTGGGCGGCAACCAGCAGGGCGATAAGGAGTCAGGGCCCCCTGGCTCCAAAAGGAAGGCTCAGGTGGAGATTTCAGTGAAGCTTGGGGGTGGAGGGGATCCTTGTTTCTCATCCCCTGGATTCCTGATGGGGTTGGGGCAGTACCTTTCAAACAGACGATGACCCCATTAAGCCCCAGTGACTGCCAGGGCTGCACGGTCTGCTCCGGCTCCCACCGCAGCGCTCCCCCATTGTTGTCCTGGGTGTGCTGTCACTCGCTGAACTGATCACCTCTGGAGCTGCACACAGAGTTATGGAATAATCATCCAGCATTAACAGTGCTCCCAACCGCTGGTAATGCCTGCAGTATATCCCACCTCTCCCTGGTGGACGCTTAGCCTGGGCTTTGCTTTCACTGAGCTATATAGACATGCTGCTATTAAGTCCAGGAGAAATTATGGGCTTGGATTGTGTGCTGCTAAACAACGCATAATGAGAACAAATCGCAGAGCAGAGCTTGGATGGGTTCTCAGAGGATGGAGAGAGGAGTTCTGGACCAGGTTTCTGACCCCAGGAACCTGGCAGGACCCCCAACAAGGGGCCGTATTTATACTGAGAGGCAGACAGGGAGAAGGGACCTGGAACCCATAGTTTAGAATCCCTGTCACAGACAGAAGCATGCAGCAACCACAGTGTTTTAAGGAAATAACGGCCCGTGGGAAGCATTCTGCCAGGCTTTCATGCCTTTCTGCCTTTGTATCTGGATTTGGAGCACAAAGTCTTGGCAGCAGAGCTGAAAACAGGTGAAGAGAGAGTCGTGTCCAGGAGTCCCGAGAAGGAAAGACAAAACAGCCGTACTGCTCCCTGGTGCAGCCCCACTGACTTAAGTGGGGCTACACTCGGGTGGGACTTGGACCAAGATGTCAAAGGAAAAAGCACAAAAAGGCTCCAGAAAATGCAGCATCTTTGTGAAACCAGAGAAGCTTCTGACTTGTTTAATCAATTAAAACACGTTTCTACCTTTCTTTAGCAGCAATTTGACACTTTGATTTTTCATGGGCTACAGTATATGCTTCCCTGAAGGAAAGTTACAGCTGTGAATTCTGCAAATATCAGACCACTTTAATTATGTTCTTAAATAAAGCTAGAGAATTGAATTGTAGCTTTAATTTGCCGGGGAATGAACTGTTTTTTTCCTAAACAAGTCCATTAAAAATGCAATAGGTGGGAGAGGGTAAGAAAGGCTGTTTTAGAGCTAGCTAAAGAATGAAAAACACAGACAGGAGAATTACTTCGGCCTCAGAGCTCCCGAAATACTTTGACTCGGTGACTATTGAGTTTGGAGTCAGAACAACTCTATGATTGTGCAACCTGAGCTCTGGGACCCTCCCACCTCGCAGGGTCCTAGTGCCGGGGCTCCAGCATGAGTCCGTAAGTCTGCACCGAAAGTCTGAAGAGTCCCTTAGTGACAGTCTAAGCCCCGTGAGCCCATCAGCTGGCACGGACCAGCCAAGCCCGTCTAACTGCAGTGTAGACATATTCACACACATGTGAACAAGGGCTCGCCACTGGGTGAAATTCAGCCCTTAAATGGTACATAGACCTCGCACTGCACAAAGGTGAGTTGTACCCACTGGTGAGTGCTCAAATGCACATGAATGAGTGCTTGCCTGCGTGAGGAAAGTGCACAATTTAGCCCTGTATCAGACATGTCTGTGATTCTTTGTCCTGTGTTGGCAGGGAGAGGCACTGAACGACCTTAAAATTCTCTTCATTGGTGGGGTGAATCCAGGGTGAATCCGGCTGTGTACTCCATGGGCCTGGTTCATCACGCATCACTCCGGTTTTGGAGGCAGTGACTCGGGGCTTGTGTTGTACGAGTCAGTGCCGAAAGTGGCTTTTATTCCAGTCCCATCAGGCTCAGCGGCTTCAGTTCCCAGGGTTCATGCGACCCAGTTCCATTCCGCAGGCTCCTCAGCTTTTGCCTGGTTTGGCTCCCAGAAGCTCTCAGAATTCAGACCTCAGGAGCTTCACTCAGATCTTGCCCCGGGTTTGCCTTTCCCTGTGTGCCAGGAGCTCCCCGGGGAAGTTGCTGTTGGGTTGGATTCCTGCCTCTAGGGTTAGACCAGGAAACGTCCCAAGCTTCGTAGGGGCAGACAGCCCCATCCCTAGGGGGCCCTTGGGCAGGAGCACTGGCCAGCGCAGCAGGCTCTCCACTTCGGTGGGCGGTTTGGAAGCTGCGGGAAGCCTGAGCAAGATCTTGGTGTTTTGACTGAGGTGGAGATTGCAAGGGGATTTTCTCCCTGTACCCGCAAATGAGTGGAACGGCTTTTCGAGTCACTCGCTGGGGCCAGCTCATCTCTGACTGACATTTGATTGCTGTCATTAGGTGGTAACGGTCTGGCCCAGGTGTTTATGAGAGCTCTTTTGATGCTACTGTCTTGGCCCAGCCAGGGCTAGGGAAAGGGACGTGAGTGTGTGAGAAATCTCTAATGAAAATAACATCCCCAGTCTCCATCCACCACCTCCTCTGAGGCTTCCTGCTTTCAAACCCACTGCGGCTAGGCCATGTTCAGAGTGCGCATCTCTTCCCCCTCCTCTGTGAGAGGGAGCCGCCATTTGTGACAGCTCTGACCTCAGCTCCCCCCACCGCTAGCCGGAGGGCTTATTATTTGTGTTTCATTAGGGTCCACAATGTGCAGGATGCTGTACACACACACTCAGACACACAGAGAGACACACACACAGAGACACACAGACACGCACGTACACACAGACACACACACGGTCCCTTCTCCAAAGAGTTCACAGTCTAGGATCCTGAGAGTACACCTGCACTGCAAAGTAAGGGTGGGATGATTGTAAGATAGGTAGTCAGACCCCTGCAAGCGAGCACTGGTCAGAGTAATTGTGTATTTGTGGCGGAATGGGCCCTCCTGAGTACAGCCCTGCAGGCGACCTGGGAACAGCCGTGGGTTGCTAGCCAATGATGAAAGCTAGCAATGCTGAGCCTGCTCACGCTGCCGTCACCCCTTTGCTGTCAGTGTAGACATACCATGAGTGCTGGGAGTGAGCCAGAGACTTGGATCCTGATCCAACTTGCTTGGAGCCAATGGGAGCCTTTCCAGTGAGTTCACTGAGGGCTTTGTTGTGCTCTTTAGTCCCTCTCCTCCTGGAGTCAGAGCTGATGTCTCTGGTTTGTGGGAGGGGACCACATCTATAACATCTCGCTGATTGGGCAGGAAATGAAGCGGGGCTGGTGGGAATATTTACACCTCCCTCCCTCTACGTGATATTGAGCCAAATACGCAGAATTCCAGATGCCTTCCCCACTAGGAAAAGGGGCACATTTACCACCCAGAATAGCCTGCTTGCTGGAAAAGGCAAGCATGGCCTGGAGTCTATTGTAAACATAACCCCCCCATGGCAGCTGATACTAACCCCTTGCTCTTCTCTGGCGCCTGCCAACCTGAGATGGAATTAACCAGAGAGAGAATTAATTTACTAGTCCAGGCTTGGCCTAGTGTGACCCAGCTGCGGGGAGGAGTGTAGCATCTGCTCTCTGGATGCTCCTCATTGAGTGCAAGCAGCTGAGGAGGGGATGAAGAGTGGTGGGGTATTCCTGGAGCCTTAGCTCCCCCGATCCCTACTCAAGAGGGTAGGCCTTGTGCCTCGGAAAGGAACCACGCATATCCCTGGCTCAGAGCTGTGCCTCCAGGCATAACCAAGCTCTGAGTCTCAGCCCTGCCCAAGGGGTCAGTAACATGGCCAGCTGTCCCACAAGTCTGGTGATATTTGGCAGCGTTTTTAAAGTCCCAGCTTCTGGAGTCAGGTGATCACATGTGAATCTCGACTTGATTGACTTATTGTTTTAATAGTGAGTTTTTTTGCCCTCATGCTTGTGAAGGAAAGCTTGGACACGTGACCCCTAAAGGGGCAGGCAAACCAGCAGGAGCCCTGAGGTTACGATTGTTTATAAAAATCTCATGATTTTTAAACCAGCCTGGTGGTTTTGGGAGGGGCAGACGTGATTTTTGACTGGTGCCATTGGGCATGCTGTGTAGGTGAGTATTGGCTTAGCAAAAAGAACTCCGTTCGCCTCCGGATGTTCAGACCCTCCTCAGGACAGAGACGGTTTGTGTCTCAGGAACGCAGAACATTCTTTCCATCTGTGCCACTTTTTAATGGTCCGTGATCATAATTTCTGGACCGGCAGCACGACTGGCAAATGGTGCTGATGCTGATTCCAGAAAGGTGCTTATTCTTGTCTCTCTCTCTTCCCTGCCTGGAAAAGCTCAGGGTACTTGCGGCATACACAAGCACAGTCTCCCTCATGAATATTGATGGAACATCTGGATGCAAGGGGAAAAGACACACTCTAATTTAATCAGGGTGACAGCACAGGGGCTCTCTAGAGGGGCCTTGCCATGATTTCCTGACACTAATATTACTTTTTGCAGAGTAGCAGCCGTGTTAGTCTGTATCCGCAAACAGGAAAGGAGGACTTGTGGCACCTTGGAGACTAACAAATTTGTTCGTCTCTAAGGTGCCAGAAGTCTTCCTGTTCTTTTAATGTTACTTTGTGTCACAAGGCATTTTTTTAATGGGACTTACCAATGATAAAATCAGTGCGTGTCTGGGGGCAGGGTAGAGCATGTGTCTCGCCTGTTACAATACAGATGTTGCTTTTCAGCTGTCATGAGCCCAGGAGAGAAAGGCTGGACAGTGCAACAGGTCTATTATTAAGAAAGTGTGACATGAACTGATCTGGACGTGTATTTCAACAATCCCACTCGTGTTCAGCGTCACTCTCTAGGTGACATACACAGGTGCTGGAGTTGACTATTTCCCCCAGGTTAATGTGGCATTAGGATGCACAGAGCAACCCTAGTTCTGTTCACATGAAATGCCTTTGGCAGCCTTTTCCTGAGCGAGAAGGTTTAGCTCATAGTACCGTGTGCATTACACAGTGGCATGGCGATTGCAGAATAAGCCTTGAAGATGATACTGAATGTGACTTTTTTCTCCTGAGGCAGACTCTTGAGTCAGTTCCCACACCTGACGGCTCAGCACTCCAAAATTGGCACGGCCTGTATTTATCTTGTAGGCATTTAGTGAGCTGACAAGCCTAAAGCTCAGTGTGCTAATGGCTGCCTTGGAAGGCAGTGTGGTCTTAAGGTTATTACAGGCAACCAGGACTCCTGTGTTCTACTCCTGGCTCTGCCACTGACTTACTCTATGACCTTGGGCCAGTCAGTTTCCCGCTCTGAACCTCAGTTTCCCTATCTGTAAAATGGGGATAATACCGCACTAGCTTGCAGGGGGGCTGTGAGTCTTTGGCAATGTTAGCGATGTGCTTTGAGATCCTAAAGTATTATGAAAGGGAAGAATACATCGCACAGAGGGGAGCACGGCCCGTGGGAATCAGTCTCAGTCAGAATTCTGACATGAACTCGTGATGATCTGGTTTCCCCAGTGGATCTGGAACTGGAGAGTAAACGCCCACGCTCCAGTGTTCGCAGTGCCCACACTGCCAGTGCCGCCTCTCACCTGCCGTTACCAGAACAGACTCGCCCCCCAGGAGATGGGGCAGCTGTCTCATTCTGCCCGGCCCGCTCGCAGCAGGTGCTCCACGTAGCACATTTTCAGCTTCCACAAGAGCTCTGTCAAGCCTCTGTGCCGTTTCAGTAGCGTCAGTTCAAATGACTTCCCAAGAGGTTTGTGTTCTAGCTAAATTGTTTGCTCAGTGAAACTCCCCAGCCCTGTCTGACTTCAGTTTAAGGCTGCACAGTGCATCAGGAGTCAGGCGGCATGCACTCCTTCTCATGAGCAGTTTCTCAAATGCCACCAACTTCGATCTGAACGTCAAAGCTTTAACAGACTCCAAAATAAACAGCAGTTTGCTCTGAGCTGTTGCAGACTCACAGGGTGACTGCTCTTGGAATATCTGTGCCAAGATCTAGCAGCCGCTGGAGATGGGCTGACTTGATCTAGGTGTTGTCGTGGCTGCAGGTGGGCAGGTCTGAACTGAGGTGGGGGCCGGAAAAGCTGGGGCCGTCGCAGACTGGCACTGAGCTGCACGGGCTGTACTGGAGGGTACAGCTGCTGCAGTGGTGAGGTCCATTGGCAGAGCTGGGGGGACAGAACTGAACAGTATTAGCTGGGCAAGGTGAGGCAGTGACCCACCAATTTCCTCCCCCATCACCACCCTGCACAAGATGACCAGGTGAACCTAGTGATGAGGGCAAGGAGCACTGCTGCTTTTTACTGAAGTGAAATCTACCACGACTGCTAGAGACTGGATTACACGGCTATGCCGTCTTGACTCCTCTGGCATACCTGACCTGCAGGCTGGAGAGACCACGTTAGATCTATCCACTCACAGCCTCTGGTTTAGGTACTAGGAGTTTGCTCATAGCATGGCAGATGGGGAAAACTGCTCTGATTTTACAGAAGACGAGCTGCCTTGTCTGCCTGCTGCTGGACGTCCCAGGAGGCTGCTGAGTGGGTGCGTAGGAAAGTTCACTCAGAACATCTCTCAGCTCCCTGGGCTGTGAACCTGGAGAACACACCGATGGAGGAGTCAGAGCACAGGGAATTTCCAGAGGGCCGGCCCTGGGTCAGACACTGATGCAGGGAGGCTGTATTGCTGGACATGAACAAAATCATTATGAAGGGAAACCAGAGCAGATAGTTGCCAGCAACCGTCCCCTTCATTTTAATGCCCCCACCCTGTTTCTCTGCAGCAACCTCCCAATAACTTCCAGCCCCCCTCTGCTACCACACTCAGCGCCATCACTGCCTCTGATCTTAGGTCCCTATCTTGTCAGGAGCTCCAGGTGGGCATCTCCGTGCAGCTCCAAGTGACACACACAAACTCTAGAGGCCCCAGCTGAGATCAGGTCCAGCGCACCCTGAGGCTGTACAGACACACAGGGAGAGCCAGGCCCTGCCTCAGGGACCTCGCAGTTTAAATAGTCTAGAGAGGAACTGGAGGCATGAAGTGACTTGCCCAAGGTCATGCATTGCCAGATAATGCAGGTCTCCTGACTCCAGGCCAAGTCTACTGAAGTATACTGCCTTTCCCCGGACATGGTATTATCACCTCTTGCGAGGGATCCCGCAGGCTGCCTGAGGACCAGCCAGGGCACAAAGGAAACCTTCTGCTTTTCAGTAACACCTTGTAGCTTCTCACAATCGCTGCATCAGATATTCCACTTCTCGGCTATCTGAGCTGTTTGAAATACCTGCCATCCCCAGCAGGCGTTCTGACGCAATTCACCCGCTTCCCACAAAGATCAGAACCGGGAGAAAGTGCTTTTAGGTCACCTTTTGTCATAAGCCACCCCTCTGGGTGGGCTGGGGGATGGCACCTGGAGAAGCCCAGAATGCTGGGGGATCCTCTCCTGAGAGCAGATAGGGTGAATGGGAAGTGTTTAGCTCAAACTGACTGCTCTTGGAAATAATTACTAAACAACCTGAATGGTAATGATCTCATTGAAAGGCACCAGGACCTTCCCCCAATCCAAAAGCTCCAGCCAGAGCTGGGATCTTTTCCTTTCATTCTCTCTCTCCTCCTTCCCCGGGAACACATGCCTTCCCCGGGGGAATCCCACGCTGCCTTTAGATGTCTGCCTGCTCCATGCTCTGCTTGGCATCGTAATGACTCTTGGAGCTCAGGAGGGAGGTGAGATGGAAAGAAGCTCCTGGAAGGGGGAAGGGCTGCAAAGCTGGAAAAGCACCAGGGCCCTGCTAGAAATTCATCTCGGCATGATCTCACGGTGTCGAAGAAGGTGCTGCCCCTTGTAAGCTAAAGAATGGGCACTCGTGCGAGGGCACAGGCAGCCCCGAGTCCTGGCCTGCTGGGGCTGTGGATAGCACAGTAGAGCCCTAGTAGAGGGAGCCACGAGGGAGGGGTTCAAGGTGATGGAAAGGCATCTGTTGCAGCGTCAGTCCCATCCAGTGTAAAGTGCATGCCTGGACAGAGGGACCAGCCCGAGGCCTAGGCACCCACACCAGTGCTTGGCTCTGTGTCTCAACAGGCACCATATGACAAACCTCCTTCCCAGACTCCAAAGACCTGGGGGTAGGGGAGCACATATCTCTTCCTATGGTTAAAGCTCTGACCTCCTGCAGGAACTCAATATGTTGTTGGTCAGACTGATTGCACTTGCAGGGGTTTTTCCTTCAGTGTGAACCATTCCGAATGGTACTTTCATGGCAGCTGCCTTGGTCTCTGACGGAGCATCTCTGAACATTCCCTGTAACAAACGTCTGGCCGAGTTATGTCATCCTAGCCAATGTTTCCCTCTGCCCGCTGATCAAAACAACTCCCCCCATGTATCAGGATTCCAAGGGCATTTGCTGACTGCAAAACATTTCCAGTTCACACGGCAGAGCAGAAACCCAAACAAAGCTGCAAAGGACCAGCGAGCATTGTCTTATACTGTATGTTTAATTATACATGCACTCTCTTCCAACTAGCTATATGATTTACATGTGAATGAAATAATGGACATTTTTGAGCCCATCCCAGTTATTCAGGACCCTGTTTTCATGTAGCACTTTATATATCCTGGAAGATCTCTGTCAGGTCGATCATTTTTTAATCACCTTTTGTGCTTGAAAGTCTATGGTTCAAAAAGTAAATGAACACAACCCTGCCTCGATTGATTCCAGCAACAAAAGCATCAGCTGTATTTTTTAACCAGGCTGAAACCCAGTGTGCTACTGGCTGTATTCCTCGAATGGCAACGACACCCCATTGAAATTCAACAGGCATTTAGCCCAGCAAAGCGAGATGATTCTATTGTGAGCTGAATTTCGGAAGGTCAGAGTCCAGAGAGCTAAGAGAGAGATTCCCCCAGCACTATGCCCAAGGAGCATCATTATGAAATAGACGTTGTTTCAGATTCCATGTGAATCTTGCTGGGGTGCATGTAATCTGGAGATTAAGGAGCCCCATGCAATTTGCCAGATTTGATCTGAAGAGTCTAATTTTATTCAGAGAGAAAAACTGTGCATTAAGGAATCCAGGGTGCAGAGGTGGGCCCCCAAGCCAGGCACTGCCTGAAGCCGGCAAAAGCCACATGCAGTGATTGTGGGTCACTGCAGCAGCGTGCTGTGGTAGCAGGTTTAGGAAAGAGCATCCCCTGGGAATGAGGGTGCAGAAGCAGCCAATCAGCACTTTTGGATGGTGTCACATGACTCGTAGAAGGGACGCTTTCAGGAGCGACATGAATGCCAAGGGGAAGAGCAGAGCCTGGCTCCCAGGGAAGGCCCTGGCTAGCAGACACCTGCCAGGCTGTTAAGCTAATCACGCCCGTAGTGCCACGATGCAGGCAGGTGCTGTGTCACCATCCCTCACACAGCACCCCCTGCTGGTCTAGTCCTGCCACTGCCCATCCAGAGGGCTGCCTCTGCCCCTCTGCTTCCCTTCCGCTAGCTCATGCTTGAGGCCAGGAACAGTTCTGCCAGTGCATCGCTCCACCTCCTTCCCTGCCCTGTTCCAGCCCAGCTACCACCCTCCACAGCTCTGCCAAAGCATTTCAGTCCTGCCCTGCAGCAGCTCCTGCTGTTCCAGCCTGGGCTCCACACACGCCACTTGGCCGATGCCCCTCCATTCTCAGTGGCAACAGACCCTGTTTTCCAAGTGTGGGCCCATGCCCACCCTGCTGCTACAGCACTTTGGCAGCGTTCCACTGCATCAGACCTAGCAAAGGTGTACCAGGGAAGGTCACTTTTCCTCTCGGGCCTAATTGCCTCCCCATCTTGCAATGCACTGGCGCTGGACTCCTGCAAGCAGCACAAAGCTCTTTGCAGAGAGGCAGGTGGCTGGGGCGGCCTGGGGCAAGTGGCCCAGAAAAGAGCTCCCACCCTCTTGTGAGTGAACGGTCACAGGTACATTCCTCGTGTCACCTCTGGGTGATCTGACTTGCTCTGGGACGCAGCGCGAGCTGTCTGCTCTGGGCTCTCAGGAGCCTGCTCTTTGGGTGTATGGAAACACAACGTATGAGCAGGGGTCAAGGAAATGGGCGCCCGCAGAACTCCCCAGAACGTGGGCAGCAAACTGAGTGCTGATGAAATGTCCCAGACTGAGAGCCCCGGGGCCTAGGTGCTGCTCTCTCCACACCAGTCACAGCCTGGGCATTAGCAGGGTAAGCTTCCCGCAAAGGGCCAGACACCGCATGCGGGGAGCTCGCCTCCTGTTGTGCCTTGGGCCTCTCTGCTGGCGAAGGAGCCAGCTGGGACATCACCCATTGCCCCTGCACAAGCTTCCAGCTGTAATTTATAGCTAAGGTGAATACGTCGTTTCACACCAATCGGGGCCCGCGTTGTAACTCCTGTCCATACTGCGCCAGATCCCCAGTTGGCTGTGCTGGGGGAAAAGGCAATGGATATTGTTATAATGCGGCCCAGTGGGGCCAGCAAAACCATACCAACGGGCAGCCCCGCTGTGCTCTTTGGGCTGGGATAAATCCAGCAGGGGGATGACCTGAGTGAACCTAGGACCTGATCCAAAGTCCCTTGAAGTCATGGATCAGGCCCCTCGTCTGGGTGGCAGCTAGCAACATCCTGGTGCTGAATTATCTCCCAGGCCTTTGGAGTAAAAATATTCTCGCAGTTTGGCGGAACTCAAGTGCTGCTTTGTGCGCAGGCAGCTGCGACCAGGGGAGGGAGAGACGTGAGCCGGGAGGGAGGAGAGAGCTGGGAACACTTTATTTCTATGGTACATTAATTTATGCTGAATTACATTGTGGAGCTACAAGACAATCCACATTATTCCTGAGTGATCCCCATTGTCAGGCGAACTCCTCCAGGGACTAGCTGATGAAATAATAATGATGGAAGATTCAATAATAATAGAGACATCATGACAGCTCCTGGTTCATTTTGGGAACGAGGAGCCAAACTCCAACTATACCCAGCTGGCAGCCCTGAGTTCCCTTCCCAGTCACCCTGCGCGCTCCCTGACAGCAGGAGGAAGCCTCTCCTTGGGCCAGTGTCGAGGACAGAGGGTCTAGGGTTGGGATAACACAGGGGGAGTTTCAGGTAAATTTCAGAACCTTCATTTGGCAGGCCTGATTCTCCAGTGCCCTGTGACATCGCTCGTGCAGGTGCAAACTGAAAGCCCCAGATCGGGGTGGCGAAGTTCTGCACCCATTTTGCATGGGTGTCACTGACACTGGTGAATCAGGCCCTGTGGGTGTGTTTGCACTTGATGCAGGCCCAGCTCAGCTGATCCCTGGAACTATGGCTCTGTTTTGAAGGCGGCTGGACATGGACCCATCTCGGGAGGCACTCTCAGTGTGAGCGTGGTTAAATGCCCAGGTGCCTGTACTGATGCAGAGGGTGCAATGGGGCAATGAAGGGGGGGGGGAGGGGAATCCAGAAGGGCACAAACTGTGACCTATCAAGTCTCTGCTCAGTCCAGGCCAGGCCTTCGGGAGACCCTGTGTGATAACCTAAAGCTATGCAGGCTAGGAGCTGGAAAGCCAGAGAAAACCATGGGGTGCCTCTGTGTCCCGCAGCCCCATTAAAGAATCCCCTTTACAATGACCACAGCCAAGCCCTACCACTGCTCTGCCATGGGAGCCATTAAAATCACCAGCCTTAGCTGCATTTCAGTTCGTGCCCCAGGGTGCCCCGGGGGGCCGGGACAGAGCATTTGGACGGAGAATGCATCTCCTTTGCTGTGGCTATCATTGCAAGGCAACCCTTTCCAGCATCGTTAGTGACTCTGGGCTCTGTGGCCCAGCCCCCTGCTGAATCCTGGAAGCCCAGTTAACGCTCGCTCTGGGCGACAGAACCAAAACAGTGCAATGGCCGAGTCTGGAAACAAGCAGGGAAAGGGCCAGAACCTGCATCTCTCAGGGGTTAAGCAGCAACGCCTTCTGCACAACCTGAGCCATAATTACATATCCACTCTGGCCGGCCTCATTATAGACAACAGACGTAGGTCCTTCTTTCCCATCTGCCATGCCTCCTGAGCCTGGGCCATGGGAGTCTGTCCTGGTTCCTGTGCTTATCCCCTGTGCCCTTATGTCCTGGCTAAACGCCTTGGCCTGTAATTGCTCACCAAGATTGATGGGCTCTTGGCAACGCACTGCTTTGAAGTGCCCAGTCTCTCTCCGCTATTGAAAGGATCCCCAATCACCACCACAGCAACTAGCTGCTCAAGCCGCTGCACCCACAGGGCTCTTCCAGGACTCGCAGGGATTCCCCACAATATGGCGTCTGTATACCTGAGCTAGGGAAATACCTGGTGGCGGCCCTCTTCATTGCCCATGGAGTCCTCCCCGCTCCAGTCCCGGAGCCCACGCTGGGCTGTAATTCCTAGTGAGGGATTCTGGATCTGGAACCCACCCGGGCTGTTGCCGTGAAACAGGAGCAGGATGCTGGGATTCTTTTCCTGACAACTGTTCCACTCACTTCCCAGGAAACTAGCTCGAGTCTGGACTCTTCACTGAGCTTTGTTTTGAGATGATCCAGCTGAAATGCTGTGAGGTGGGGATGGGAGTTTCCCACAACTCCAAAAGCACATCCTGAGGAATCAGATTATCGCCGCCGACTCAGGCATGCACGTTTCAGAAACAAATTATGAACTGTCCACGAGCTCCAAAACGTGCGAGTCACCAAAGCTGCAGCTGCAAACTTCCCACGTTTTACTCTCCTACTATTTCTTTGTTAACTAACCAAACGTTGTTTACAAGGCCACTTGTGAGTTCAAGCGTTGTACATTGTTAACCTCGGTTTTCTTACTTCTAGTTTCTTTCCTTATTCGGGCAAGACTCCCACAGCGGCATTGGCAGCCCAAAGGGCGTGTTACACGACAGGCAAGGCGGAAATGGGCAGTAGAGGAGCAGGTGTATATCCGCGCCGTGCCCAGCAGGGGCGCCCGCCCCATTCCCCGTCTCTATCACTGGAAGAATGTCCCGGAAAACGTGTGCAGAGCAGGTGACCCTCGCTTCTGCCCAGTCCAACCCTGTGTTTGTTACGCTCACGGGCGTGTTTTGCTGCTGAGAACACAAGCTTTCGGGGCAGAGACCGTCTTGCTCTTACTGTGTCTGTGCCCCTCCCAGCCCGACGGGGTACTTCTGCGATGCAAGTAAACCCAATAATACGCAGTGGATGGCGGTTAGGGATGTTCCCACCCTGGGGCCCCAGGGAAGTCGTGGAGGGATGGGAATGAGGCATGCCCCAGGCTAGCCCTTAGTCACACTGGGCCAAGGATGGGCTGCTCCTTCCCCCCCTTGCGGCGGGGCGTAAAGCAGCGTTCAGGGTGATGCAAAGCCCTTTACAAGGCTGGGAGTATGGCAGGTGGCTAGCACATGTCCAGCCATTCTGTCCCTAGTGCTAGCCCGCCTGCTGACTCACCCACTGGAACCCGCTCTCTGGGACAGAGGCCAGGCTGGCCGGGGCGCTGGGCAGCTGGGTGTTAGCATCACTGGTGGCCACCTGCGCTGAACCCAGCAGTCATCCCACTGGGCTGAGGAGCCCTCCCTCACCCTGAGAGCTCAATGGGACGGCTCACATCATCGCTCCCCGGCAGACGGGCTCTGCCGTAGATTGTCCCCCTTGGTTTTTCAGTGAGAAGAACTGGATGTTTCTTGGGACGGTCCCGTTTATACCTGGCAAAACCCAGTTTGCTGGATAATTGCCTGACAGTTTGTAACTCCCTTCCGGGCTGTTGCTTCCTCCTCTGTCGTGCTCCTACTCTGCTCATTGTTACACCTGTACTGTCAACTGGTGGCACCTGCGTTCCACAGGCTGGCCCAGGAGAGGAGCGATGGGTAACTTGGCGGGGGAGGTAATAGATGCAAAACAGATGCTGAGAGAATATCTAAGCAAATACACAAATCAATGAAGAAAGGCACAACGGCCCCGTCTATGTGCGCGGTGCCCTTCTGCGTTCACGAGGGAAACCAGGAGAGTTAATTAAAATCCTGTTCCCCAACAACCAGGGCAATTAGAGTTAATGGATTGGTTTGTGTTAATAAGATTAAGACATTTTTACAGCTTGGTGGCAGCAGGTTCAGTGCAGTAGGAGTTAGATTCTCGTCTCAGCCAGTGGAGAATAGACTCTGCTTATCTGGTCAGAATCCAAGGGGAGGCCCTAATGGTAATGTGATAGCACTGATGACATGGCCAGATCTCTGGAGGGACAAGGGATAATGTAGAGGGAGGTCACCTAGGTAGCTTGGGGTCTGGATTGTCACTGGCTGTAAAACTAAAGGAATGGACTAGACAACCTGAAAGACTCATAGATGTTTGACACGGACAAGACCTATGGCTGAGTTTCCAAAATCAGTTGAAGGGCATCTGACCGCTACCTTGCACTACTTTTAATGGAAGGTATTTGTCTCAGTCTCCTAGATTACTCCTAGCAGCAGGGACTTGAATTTAGCAGGATTCAAAATGGATTAGACATTGGTGTGAATAGTGAGAACAGTATCAGAAGAGAGGATCAAAATTTGTAAGGGATCTAAAATCATAGGACTGGAAGGGACCTCCAGAGATCATCTAGTCCTATCCCCTGCACTCGTTGCAGGACTAAGTGTTATCATTCTAGACCATCCCTGACAGGTGTTTGTCTAACCTGCTCTTAAAAATCTCCAATGACGGAGATTCCACAACCTCCCTGGGCAATTTATTGCACTGCTTAACCACCCTGACAATTAGAAAGTTTTTCCT
This sequence comes from Lepidochelys kempii, assembly GCF_965140285.1. Classification (NCBI taxonomy): domain Eukaryota; kingdom Metazoa; phylum Chordata; order Testudines; family Cheloniidae; genus Lepidochelys; species Lepidochelys kempii. Next base: position 2,536,308 of record NC_136398.1, on the reverse strand, counting down.
AATGTCCAAACTAAACCTCCCTTGCTGCAATTTAAGTCCATTACTTCTTGTTCTGTCCTCTTGGGTTAACGAGAACAATTTTTCTCCCTCCTCTTTGTAACAACCTTTTATGTACTTGAAAACTGTAATCATGTCATTTCCCGCTCCGCCCCCGTCTTCTCTTCTCCAGACTAAATAAACCCAATTTTTTCAATCTTCCCTCACAGGTCATGTTTTCTAGACCTTTCAGCATTTTTGTTGCTCTTCTCTGGACTTTCTCCAGTTTGTCCACATCTTTCCTGAAATGTGGCGCCCAGAACTGGACACAATACTCCAGTTGCTGCCGTATCAGCACATATCTCATGCTTTAGGGCATAAACCGACCAGTAACTGACAGAGGTCAGGAGGAATTGTCCCTGTGGGTAGGCTGGCCCATACTTGCCCATTATGAGATTTCTCACCCCTTCCTCTGAAAAAAGAACAGGAGAACTTGTGGCACCTTAGAGACTAACAAATTTATTTGAGCATGAGCTTTCGTGAGCTACAGCTCACTTCATCGGATGCATTCAGTGGAAAATACAGTGGGGAGATTTATATACACAGAGAACATGAAACAATGGGTGTTACCATACACACGGTAACCAGAGTGATCACTTAAGGTGAGCTATTACCAGCAGGAGAGCGTAGGGGGCAGGAGGGGGGACCTTTTGTAGTGATAATCAAGGTGGGCCATTTCCAGCAGTTGACAAGAACGTCTGAGGAACAGTTGGGGGGTGCGGGGGAAATAAACATGGGGAAATAGTTTTACTTTGTGTACAAGATCTCTATCAAGCATTCTTACAACTACAATACCCACCTGCTGAAGTGAAGAAACAGATTGACAGAGCCAGAAGAGTACCCAGAAGTTACCTACTACAGGACAGGCCCAACAAAGAAAATAACAGAACGCCACTAGCCATCACCTTCAGCCCCCAGCTAAAACCTCTCCAATGCATCATCAGGGATCTACAACCTATCCTGAAGGACGACCCATCACTCTCACAGATCTTGGGAGACAGGCCAGCCCTTGCTTACAGACAGCCCCCCAGCCTGAAGCAAATACTCACCAGCAACCACACACCACACAACAGAACCACTAACCCAGGAACCTATCCTTGCAACAAAGCCCGTTGCCAACTGTGCCCACATATCTATTCAGGGGACACCATAGGAGGGCCTAATCACATCAGCCACACTATCAGAGGCTCGTTCACCTGCACATCTACCAATGTGATGTATGCCATCATGTGCCAGCAATGCCCCTCTGCCATGTACACTGGCCAAACCGGACAGTCTCTACGCAAAAGAATAAATGGACACAAATCAGAAGTCAAGAATTATAACATTCAAAAACCAGTCGGCGAACACTTCAATCTCTTTGGTCACTCGATTACAGACCTAAAAGTTGCAATTCTTCAACAAAAAAACTTCAAACCAGACTCCAGCGAGAGACTGCTGAATTGGAATTAATTTGCAAACTGGATACAATTAACTTAGGCTTGAATAGAGACTGGGAGTGGATGGGTCATTACACAAAGTAAAACTATTTCCCCATGTTTATTCGTCCCCCGCCCCCTCACTGTTCCTCAGACATTCTTGTCAACTGCTGGAAATGGCCCACCTTGATTATCGCTACAAAAGGTCCCCCCTCCCGCCCCCCGCGCTCTCCTGCTGGTAATAGCTCACCTTACCTGATCCCCGCTCTCCTTACAGTCTGTAGGGTAACACCCATTGTTTCATGTTCTCTGTGTATATAAATCTCCCCACTGTATTTTCCACTGAATGCGTCCGATGAAGTGAGCTGTAGCTCACGAAAGCTTAGACTCATATAAATTGGTTAGTCTCTAAGGTGCCACAAGTCCTCCTTTTCTTTTTGCGAATACAGACTAACACGGCTGCTCCTCTGAAACCTTCCTCTGAAGTAGCTGATGAGACACTGAGCTCGATGGACCATGAATCTGACCCAGTCTGGCAATTCCGTGGATGTGGCTCTCTAGATAGTCCTCTGGGAGTCGTAATTTCAAAAAAACTGAGGAAGAGGCATAGACTGAGTCTCAGGTACCTCCCCTTCTGCCACGGCATTATCCCCGGCACAGGCTCACTTCTTTAAAGACTCCATTCTGCTACAAACACCACTGACTGCCAGGCACAAGGTTGTCACATTTTATTCTAAACCCCTGAAATCTAACAACAGCTATTTGGCTCTTCCCTCAAGAAAACTCTTGTTGTTTTAGTAACGGATGCAGCAGCAGTTTAGCTGCTGGGAAGGAGAAGGGAAAAGCAGCTCATCACTCTCTGCCACTGAACGACACCCCTGGCAAATAAACATGACAATGAAATATCACGTTGAAATTGCTTTGGATGCTCCATCAAGCAGGGGGTGCAGGGCAGGTGAAGCTGGAAGATGTTCTCCCAAGAGACACAGCAGCCCGAGGGACAGTCCCATCCTAATGCAGACTAGCTTTGGAAAGCCACAGGAGGCCCCATCACAGGGGGACCCATCTGGAGCGCCCTCTCCCCTTTCGCCTGTTTCTCATGCCACCAGCTGCAGTGGTTCCAAAGCAAATGCAAAGGTACAGAAGCTGCCACCCTCCTGAGTCCTTTGTTCTCTGCCTCGTTTTGCTGTTGGCCTCAGCTAACTAGGTGCATGGACGCCTCTCTCCTCTTCTGCCCTATCCAGAGTCAGGGCTTTGCCAGAACGACCATGGGGTGTGGCTTGTACTGGAGATGCCCATTTCCCCAGAATGGCTGGAAATCCAGGGAGCCTCTGTTAAAACCATCTCACTAAGAGGGAAGTGTAATGGCTGCCTTCTTGGCCAACACACCAGGACTTGGACCAGGGTCCGCCGGAGCCATGAATTGCTACAGGTTGAACTAATGAGTCAAGGCTCTGTAGTTGGGGGCTGTGACATCTTATAACCTTTGCAGATCAGCACAGTATGGGGACCAGTAACACACGCACAGACACGTGTGATCCTCCAGAGTGAGTGGGAGAGTGAGGCAAATTCTACTGTACTGCAGTGGGAAAATCAGCCACAATAAAACCGTCAATATCAGCATCTTCTTCTACTGGAATCTATTTCTCCCACCCTCAGGCTGCAAATCCATATTCTATTCTATTTGTGTTTAGAGTTATTTAAGTGTTCACAGCTCTTGCCACGAGATTTAAGCTCTTCCTGGTTCTTTTAAACACACATCTAGTACAAAATCCACATCCAAAGCTCCCTACCAAATGGGCTGGCCCACGGACACTGAAACCCATCTGCTCACCCCCTCCCGGGGAGATACTTCTCTCACCCCATTTCTGATCCACACACCTACATTACAAGATGGGCTTTGCAGGAAGATTAACAACTCTGGGCTGGCTCACAGCAATGCCACGCTGCACTCAACTTTGTAGACATAGCAAGAGGCATGTCTCCAGGCACAGAGAAGTCAAACTGAACAAGGCAAGACAAAGAAAGCGAATCTCTTTTAGCTGAGACCTATGTGCTCTACTGGGCAATAGAATAATCTCCCAGGGGACATGGTGGAAGCCCCATGAGTTGGTACATTTAAAATGAGAGTGGGTTAAGCCCCAGGAAATAGAGCAGAGGGGACAATCCTACATGGAGATCTCAATGGCTCGGTGATTTGATGGCGCCTGGATTTGCAGGTGAGTGGAGGCGATTGTAAAGCTTTGCTCTTTTAAAGTGTCATCCCATTTGTCAGTGTTTTAAGCCTCCCCCTGCGTTCTGGTCCTGATGCAGGATCTAAGGCAGTTTATCTATTTCTCTAGTGAGCTTTGCAGCTCACCTTTAAAAGCTCTCTGTTGTGACAAGCAGCCCTGCTCAATGCTGAGTCTACGTCTTTGATCTCTAGTGAAAACCAGGGTTTTTTTGATATAGTTCCATTTCAGAGCCAGAGACAACAATCCAATCTCCTTCTCAAGCGGTCCTGAAGGATGCAATGGCAGCTCCTCTCCACCAAAGGAACGCTTATCACCCTGCAACACGATACCCGCCGGACTCAGCTGGCACCCAGGCGGCACGGGCAGGGGCAAGCCAAGCAGAGGAAAACAGGTTTTGCTCTGCAGAGACTGCAGAAGTGGCAATAATCTCTCCCATCAAGGTCATTTAGGCACCAAGAGCGGCTAGACAAATACTCCAAGGAGCATTCAATCCATTGATGCGTCAAAATGCGACTTCATCTTCTGGTCCGAGTCTGAAGTGGAGAAATGTCTGGGAACTGAAGGGATGGTTGGCAGCACTTTACAGTGGTTTAGAACCCGGTTTTCCTGAAGACCTCGGGAACATTTATCCTGGGCTGGAAGTCTGAGACAGAGGGACGTGACGATAGTTGCCCTGTATCTTGAAGGGTCTGTGGCTACTATTGGTGGAGAAGTGCCATTGAATTACAGAAGATACGCACGGTCCCGCCTCTCAGACACCACTGTACGTGTGCTGCTGACTCTGTCTGACCTGGCAGCATGTCTGTAGTCCCTCTGGGTGTGTGTGTGTGTCTCTGTGTGTGTAAATGCATGTGCAGAACAGGCATCAATCTCTTCTTCCTCTTTCTCGTGTTAGTTCTCCCTGCTTTTCGCCCGGGTGTGCATGGGAAGGCCCGAGCGTGGTGCAGGGGGACGCCAGGCTGAGGGCGCCTGGACGGAAGAAGTACCGCAGGGGGCTTTGCCATGAACAAGTGGTGGTGCAGCTGCGTGAAGTTTCCTGGCTTGGACAAGGCCCTCCCGTCTCTCTCTCTTTGGTCAGGTCTACACCAGAAACGTGACATCAGCACGGCTGGTGAAGACGCTTTTTCTGCCGATGGGAGAGCGTCTCCTGCCGACATAGCGCCCCCGTGTGGACAGCACTTAGTCGCTGTAACTTACGTGGCTCAGGCTGTGCGCGCGCGTGTGCTTTTTTCACACCCCTGAGCGATGTAAGTTACCTTGTAGACCTGCCCCAAGTCTCCTCTGTAGTGCCCGTAGCGAGGGCCCGCTCCAGAACTAGGCCGCATGTCCGGCTTGCTTAGCGGGCACAAGCCTTGTGCAGGCCCCTTGGCTCCAACGTGAAGGACCCCCAAGTGAACAAAGCCGAAAAACCCTTCCCTGAAGCTACTGCAGGAAGGGCTTGCTCCAAAGCTCACTGAAGTCAATAGAAGGGCTAATTGCCTGTGGCGGGGGAGGGCAGCTCCAGGGGGCTGGACTCAGAGTGTGCCCAGGATAATAGCAATAATTGCTATTATCCTGGCAATATCTTCTCCTGGTGCTAGGTCACCAGGTTGGGAGGAGAGGCCAGATCTTTAGTCCCCGGCCTGACCCTTCAGGCACCGTCACATTCTTCAGCTCAGCCCAGAGGTGCTGCGGGCGGGTTGTCTCTGCTGGCGACTGTCTCAGGCTGCAGCTTGGCTCCAGGACCTCGTGACCATCAGCAAACGGCCAGAGGGAGGGGCTGGGGAGTGCTGGTTCCAATATTTTATTTTATTTTTTTAAAAGAGACGATTGCTATGGCAACTTATATAACAGTCAAGCACCGGAGAAACTGTCTCCAAGAGAAACTTGCCACTCATCATCTGACAATGTTAATCTGAAGGATTTACATAGTAATTAATGTCAAGAGGCAATCTACAATTTAAGCAATCAGAATTTCTGTTCCCAAAGTCAGACTCTGCAGAGTGCAATTTATAATGCCAAGCAAGAGATCACTTTAACCCCTTGTGCTCTGCCTCTTGGAAAATGAAAAAAGCATGAAACATCCACCATTTCAAGAAAGTACCCCAACATTTCTGTGGGGTCATGGGGAGCCCAGCAGGATACATTTGGGGGTGCTGATGAGTTGGATCAGAGTGTTTAGAATTACATGAGCACCGACATTAGTTATCATATTCCTAGGCCTATTTGGTTCTATTCTGCACCCTCTTTCCCATCTGAATTGTCGAAAGATATCCAAGGTGCATATTTGCTTTGCAAATCTGATCCTTACCTGTGACATTCACCCCTGTGCAAAGGGCTAGCATGAGGCCTATGAACCACTTAAGAGCTCAAAGTGGGGTTTAAATAGGACTTAGCTGTTGCATCAGTCCTGTGCTGGCCTGTCTGCAAGGGGTGGTTGTTCCCTGATGTGCATGTCTCCCACTCACACACACACAGTTAAAAGCACCCACCTGAGATCCACAGAATGCTTTGAAAATTCCAGCCTGGGCCATTTGTGCTGTTAACCCTTTGTTCCCCAGGGCCCTTTGGCCTCCCCTGAAGAGTCAGTAAGAACATCACAGAAGCTAGAGCCAGAAATGGCCCATCAGGTCCCCCAGCCCATCCTTTTCCTGGTGCTGGATGGCTCCCCTACACAATAGGTCCTACACAACCACACATTTTGTTGTGGCCTCATTTTAGCTATTTCCTCCCCACCTGCAGCACTGCAATTTGCTTCTTCTGCGTCAGGGCAATCTTACTTCAGCACCCGCAATTAAATCGCTGTTAGTGACCCAATGAGGCTGCGTTTTCTTTGCACACAGGCAGGGTTTGGATGTGGCAGAGCTGTACTTTGCTCTGAAACTGCGAGCACTTCAGTGTGGGGGAGAAGAGGCATAATACAGTGGGTGGCCAGACAGTGAAGTCAATTTCAAAAAGAAGGGGATTCATCATAACTTCCCGTAAAACATCTTTGTCTGGGGCTTTGCACTGGCAGGACTACGAGAGGAGTGTGATTTAGGGCTACATTTCTCCTCCCACTGAAGTCCACAGCAAACCAACCTTCCCCTAATTTCAATATCATCAGGCCCTAAGAAGGGTTCAGAGGAGGAGAGGAGTGGAGCCAGATGATATTATATTACATTGTTATGGCAGGAATCACCAGAGAGCGCTGTTCCATATAGACTTACAAGTTCTTTTTCTTAGTGTGTGTGAGCAAATTTTTAGTCTTTGAAGGAATGCTGTATTGTTGTGAGTTAGTTAGGCAGTGATCCTTGAAAAGAAACCATGGCAGAGAGCAGTTTTCTCTCTGGCTTATTCCTTATATTTGAGTAAATTCTTGAGACAGCGTAGCTCCCTGGGAACTGGGATTAGGCTCAGATTTCTGGCAAAAGAGCTTGTTTGCATATGCTTTTTGACAACCTTTGTTCCAGGACTGGTGTTTATAATGTCAATAAAACAAGTGACATGTAGCATATACCCAGAGTCTATATTACTGATTACTTTTCCACTAGGAAGCCAGCTTTTCGGCCCAGGATTCAGCCACAGTTCAGCAGAGGATTGACATTGGTGCCAATTGTGGGATGCTGGTATTAGAAAAAAGGGGTATATTATAATTATATTATATTATATTGGATAACCATACTAAGGAATATTGATCCTTGTACCCTGTGTTAGCTTTTGTCTATCTCTGATGCACTCAGCATTAGCCTTTGTGAGAGGCAGGATTTGGGACTAGAAGGGCAATGGGTCTGTTCTGTTTAGGTAATTCCTATGTTCCTACAAAGACAGAAGATGCTTGCTGTCAACAGACAGGACTTTTGGGTAACCCCAGAAAGTAACTTGTCAGCGAAATTTCCTTCCAGTAGCCAGATGTGACAACCCCAGCTGTTATGGCACAGGTGCTATTAAACTGCCTGGGGAGGGAGCTATCAAGCACAGACTCGTCTGTATCAGTGCCAGGTGGTTCCTCTACATCTCTGGCTGAGCTCATGGCTTTTAAAGACATCAACTCAGCGTTCATGGTCACTCTCTCCTCTCCCTCATCCCAGGCAAACCTTTACCCCCACATTCTCCTGAGCTCCTCTTTGTCCCCAAAATTCATCAGATATTCCTCCAGACTCACCACTCAGCCCTGCCCTTTGCAGCCTGCTAAGAGACACTGTGCATTGTTCTGATGTAATCATTAACTCAGCAGATTGCAGGATACATTTTAACAAGGCTTCCATTAGCCCTTTGCTGTCACCGCCAGATCCTTTGACTTTCGAAGTATAAGACTAAAAATCCCAGCCGCAGAACTGATAAGAGCCCTCCCCCACGCCCCCGGTCCCTAAGGAGTGGGACAGTCAGTCTCTCAGTTGCTATCCCCTTGCTGGTTGCTGGAGTCTGGTGTGTCAAACAGGCACTCTGCGGTGTCCGGCTGATGGGTGCAGTCCTGGAAGGGAAGTGCCTTTCTCCCGGACCCCAGCATTACTCAGTGGAATTCCCCCTGCAAGGCAGGTCCCGTTCTAAAGCCCCAGGACTGCTCAGCCAGCGACACAGCAATCTGTCTTCCAGGGGGCAGCTGGACATTTTGAAATAGGTACATACCTCAACTGAGCTACTGGCCGCACACCCACAGCCTTGCAAGGAAAAGAGGCCTAGACAGGCCAGCCAGTTCTAATCCCAGGGGTACAGCACACTGAGAGGGCTGGTAGCATGTTAAAAATCACCCCTCCCCCAGGAAATTACTATTTCATCTCCTGGCTTATGGCAACACCATGACACAGCACCTGGCAGTACCTGCACCCCTGTATCTACAATACCAGGCATCCTGTGGCCTGCATCCCAGATTGGCTTTGGTTGTTCCTGTTTCATTCTTCCCCTGCTTGGCACCCAAACATTTGCTAATAAACCATGGACAAGATGAGGAGTTCCAAACTGAGACCCCTCAAAGGGACCTGGTTTTCAGTGGGTGGATGCTCAACACCCAACATCGCGAGCCAGTTTGGAAAATCTTGGCCTGTATCTTCCAAAGCGCTGTCTTCAGCATGAACACAGGCCTTGAACCAGCCTGAGCCAAGTCACAGGAACTGCTACCTCTGCTTAATCCAGCAGCAAAATCTCCTGTGTGGGCTTCAGTTCTCACTGCACCAACTGCTGCCATGCACCCACAAGTGCAGCGTGCTGCAAACCCTTCCTAACCTGAGCAGACAGGACGAGGGGCGTTGTTCGGTTCCCCGATGGCCGCAATTAACCCTGTTGGCTACTTCTGACGGAGTCAACTCCCAGAGCCAGACTAAAGTGTGTTGCACTGTCATGTCACTCCGAGTCCGCTTCAGGCACCGGAGGGGCATTTGTATTGCTGGCATCTCTCTGCAGCTTGATCTATCTTCGGTGCCTCTGCCTGTCGGCCCATGCTGTGTTTGTAACATATTAACATACAGGGGAAATCACGCAGCAGCTCTGTGAGTCCAAACAAGCCGTGTCTGCCCCACTCCTTGCAGGGGAAAATGGCCTCAGAGTGTCCCCAGCTCTCGGGAACTTTTGTGGAGCGAGTCAACTTCAGGGCGGAAATTTTGTTGAGTCGGGATTGACTAACTATAGGAAACACAGCACCGCCCGAAAAATCCCGGGTGTGAGGGGAACACTGCTGAGAACTAGTAGAGCAGAGGGGCCGAGCAGACCCTTTCCCTCGCTGAGCTGAAGAGCCAGCAGCGGATCCTCATCTGATAGAAACTGATTTATGCCCGCTGAGAGTTTGGCCTTGCAGAACTCCAGCCATGGGAAAAGGGAAGAGAGATTCTTCCTGGGCATCAGCTAGGAGAGTGGGCTGGGGGGAGACGGTGCTGGGAAGACAGCAGGTACGGTGATCTGCAAATGGCTCCGCAAACGGTGACCAAGCTCACTGGAACTTCACCAGCATTATACCAGCACTATGTCTGACCTCTGAAGGAAAAAGATGAACATACCAGTGACAGAACGGATTTGTGGATATCTCCGCTGGCCTGGGGGGGCGGTGATGGGGGACTGAGGAATGGGGTGAGGGGCTAAGGAGAAGGGGTTGGTGGCAGGCACTGGGTAGGCTAGAGGGATTATCCATTTGCTAAGTGCTGGCAAGTCAGCCTCCCTCTGAACCCTGCCATTTTCTTTCTGGCCCTACCTAATAAAATGTACAAGCACTCCCTAGCGCTCCAATCCTGCTACCCCTCGGTGCAGGCGCTCAGCTCCTCTAGAAACCAGGCCTTTGGTTTTAGCAATCAGGGATTACCCTGGGTGTGGCCCAGCCTGTGTATTACTGTAATGCAGCAGCCAGGTCCCCTCCCCAGCACATGCTGACGGCTGATTTGCAATTCCTCTGCCCATTTGCAGCTGCAAGTCACTGTGTTCCTGTGTTCAAATGCAAGCTGCCCAAAGGGGTGACCCAGGCTGGTTTCCGCTGTCCCCTCCTCCGCTTCAAACTACCTGCACTAATCACACCCACTGTCCCTCCCCAACCCAGCCTGGTGGGTGATAAGTGAAGTGGGAGGTGGGTGTGAACGGTGCAGCCTTTACAGCTACATAAATGCTCTTCAAAGTGGCCGCTTGCTGCTTCCCACTGGCGCTCCCAGCAAGTTGCTTTCTATAGGCCCCTATTACGCACAGCAGTGTGACAGCTAAACAAGCGGCCTGAGCCGTCAGCTACGGTGCTGCCTGTCTGCAGGGGTGGCGAGGCTGCTTCTGTACGAGGGCCCATTGCGTGGGAGCGCTGTTATTACAGCCCATTGAATCGGCTCTTCTGTCTGCAGCCAGCCATCGATCTGCGCCCTCACCTCTGGGCTGGCAGCTGCGTTTACAGGAGGGAGAAGTAAACTAGGGTTTACTTTTAATGAACCAGTGGTTCATTAAAACAAAATCACCTGGCTCAAGACCAACCAGATGAGCAGAGGGCGAGTCCATGTCCGGCATGCACCCGACACTGGTACTGTCCCGCTGTCCCTTCAGTGCTCCTTCCTGCCATCTGATTCTTATACCTGCTCGTTGCAGCTTGACTTCAAGACAAATCAAGGGGGTCCTGATCCTAAACTGAGGCCCCTGGGTGCTATGGTAACACAAATAAATAATCTACGTCTCCTAGCTACTTATCTGGTCCCATTCCTACAGGCAGCGTGTGCCTCACAGGCCTCGAGCTCCCGACCCCCTGCTGCAGATGGGGAGCTCAGGCAAAGGGAGGCTCGGTGACTTGCCCACAGGGAGTCTGTGGCGGAACAGGGAATTGCCTGAGGTCCCAGGAGTCCCAGGCTGGTGCCCTTAGCCACTGGCCCACCCCGTGCCTCCGGTAGCAGTAATTAACAATGACAGGAGCACAGGTGTTGTATGACTTCATGGCCACATGCACGCACCCCTGCGTCTACCCGGCAGCCTCTGAGCCATGGGGTGCGGGAGGAAACAGAGATGTATAGTGCCCTGCTTCATGTGTGTTTGTATCTATGGGATTCGAGCATTCCCAGGAGTCTCTGTCACCAAGAACAAAGCTCAGCTCAAACCTGGGCTCCTTTTCCCTCCACCCTTGTGGCTGAAGCCAGAAAACTTCAGTGGAAAAAAAGGTAATTGATTTCCTCCATATTAACAAGTCAATCACCAGGGTGTTTTTCTTTTTTCAATGACTCATAAGCAAGCTTGACATGCCTGCTAATTAAATAGCCATCCTGGTTCTAACCCACTGAACGTTAATCACTGGAGGAATTAAAAGGTGTCAGCTATGAATGCTCCATTACTGTAAGTGCATTCTGCCTTTGCTCCCAGGCGAGGGGTCTTCGGGCGCAGCGCCGGGTGCTGAGCATGCCGCTCAACGGACTCAGGATTTGGGGAAATCTCTTTTCTCCGGTTTATTCTTGCAAACGTTTTCTGGGCTTCGCTGGTCTGATGTGCCAGATATCTGCCCTATTCTTAGCCTGACCTGGTTACCCTAAGTTTAGCCTCTCTACTTAGTCCTATTGTTATTATCACCTTAAAGCAAACACAAGGAAGTATTTCTTCACACAACACACAGTCAACCTGTGGACCTCCTTGCCAGAGGCGGTTGTGAAGGCCAAGACTATAACAAGGTTCAAAAAAGAACTTGATAAATTCATGGGGGACAGGTCCATCAATGGCTATTAGCCAGGATGGGCAGGGATGGTGTCTCTAGCCTCTGTTTGCCAGAAGCTGGAAATGGGTTACAGGGGATGGATCACTTGATGATTCCCTGTTCTGTTCATTCCCTCTGGGGCACCTGGCATTGGCCACTGTCGGAAGACAGGATACTGGGCCAGATGGACCTTTGGTCTGACCCAGTATGGATGTACTTATGTTTCTCATCTTATGGATAGTATCTTCCATCCAGGTTGTTCCCAAGATACCTTGTACAAACCATACAGGAGTAACTGGGTGAGGTAGCCACTCCTGGGGCAGAGCATGGCAGCTGTTTCAACAGCACCACAATTCAATCATTTCAAGCAGCATACGAAGAGTATGACAACCAAAATCTGCCAAAAGTGATCTCCCATCTCTGGTTCCTAGTGCTATTGGCACCCATGATGTGATGAGCCTTAAATTGAACAGTCAGCTATTTCAGAGCCCAGAATAGACTTCCTTGTATTGTTTGTGATCATGGCAGTTTGTGACCACCTATCACTGCACAGAGAAAAATCTGAATGTGAAGCAAGAAAAGAGAGCTGGATAAAGAAGAATCTTAATATTCAGCTAGCACAAGAATACTGTTGCAGCCTGACACTTTACTAGCCCATTTGTAATAAGAGAGAAGTAATTTGGCATGAGACATATTGCCGAGTAATACTGTTTACAGGTCAAGACTTCTGCATGGAGATTAATAGCATTTTCCTATGGCTCCTGGGCTAAAGCATCTGCCTAGTTCACAACATTCTGATTCCATTTGCCCATAGAGCTGTGTTACCCATCCAGACCCCCATGATGAAGCAATCAATGAGATTTTCATTGCTGTTTTAAATACTGGGGAATGAAAAGTGGTTGGGACTCATTTGGCCTCAGTGTAATTGGATTGCTCATATTCTTCTTGAGAACTTAAAAGGGCTGTGGGCCTGTGACCGGGGTCCTACCGTGGTCACTCAATTAGGGTGAACTGCAAAGAATGGGGCAGACAATCCCCAAAAAGCTGGTGGATACTCCAATATGTAGATTTACCAAGCCAGCATAAAACAGCTTCCCTCAAAGTGATCCAGCCTCAGGCCTCCATCCTGGTACCCACGTCAAATATGATGAAAATTTCTGTAAATCTTATTTCATTATATAAAGGAAAAGGTTCTACCAATCCCAAAGGATCGGACACATCACCTCCCAGGTTATTGAATATTCCAGATCTTACTCAAATACACACTACAGCCAATTCTTATTAACTACACTAAACTTTATGAAAAAACAAAAGAGAGAGAGTATGGTTAAAAGTCATAGAGACATGAGTTCAATTCTTCGAGGTGCAGATTCGTAGCAGAGATGGTGAGTTGTGTGGCTGCAAAGAGTTCTTTCAGAAATAGTTCATAGGTCATAGTCCAATGTCCAAATCTCACATTCAGGGCGTACCAGCATAACTGGGACCTCAGTCTTGCGACTCAAACTTCCCCTGCTGAAGCCTAAGCAGATCTGAGATGACAAAATCAGGACCCAAGGATCTTTTATACAATTTCATGTCTTCTTTGACAAGTTGGGAGTTCCTCCAGGAACAAAAGGCAATTAGGATAACTTTGAAGGAGGCCCATCACCGGTACTTAGCCATAGCATTAACATAAGGCAATGTGCTTGTTCCTCCACCATTCACAGATTATCTGCTATACATTTCAAAGAGATGAATACAGAGATATCCTGTGTTTACAATTCATTTAAATGATAGGATGTTCTTTTGACCTCTGAATTATCAGAATACAGCATAGACAGGGACTGTTGATTACACTGTGGGACCCTACCCATACACATGTAAATACACAAAACACAAACATTATCGCCCCACATGTCTTTTGAGGATTATTTATTTTGCAGGATGTTTAACCCATCGCAGGGCCATTTCCTCAGATGGTATGAAGGGAGGCAGCTACATTGAAGTCAATGGCACTGAGCCCCGTTACACAGGTTGAGATGAAGTGAGCTGTAGCTCACGAAAGCTCATGCTAAAATAAATTGGTTAGTCTCTAAGGTGCCACAAGTCCTCCTTTTCTTTTTGCGAATACAGACTAACACGGCTGTTACTTTGAAAGCTCTCTATTTGAAAATCAGCTCAAATTTTTTGAGGTCAGTTTTACACCCATAATTTATGGCATGGGCTCTCAACCCTTCCAGTCTGATTTGTCTTGTGTACCGCTGCTTCACCTCACTTAAAAACTACTTGCTTCCAAAATCATACTTAAAAATACAGAAGTGTCCCAGCAAACTATTACCAAAAAATTTCTCTGACTTTCTCATTTTTACCATATACTTATAAATCAATTGGACTATAAATATTGTTCTTTCATTTAGCGTGTAGCACACAGAGCAGTATAAACACGTCACTGTCTGTGTGAAATTTTACTTTGTACTGACTTCTCTACTGCTTTTTATGTAGCCTGTTGAGAACCACTGATTTATGACACCTGAAACTATGCAAGTTAGTCATCTAACTACACTTTGAGGGTGCAATTAGGTAGCATGTGTTCACAATTCATTACAAGGCATGTTTCAAAACCAGGTCCAAAATTGCTTTCCTGCTAAAGTTGTAGCAAGGAGCCATTCTCACTGGCTGATATAGTGATTCTAGTTGCTGTTATTTGAAAGGGAATCTGGGATCTCATGGCATTAAATTACCAGCCAGGAATTTTACAGGATACTCAGATCAGCTGATGTCATGTGTGTGTGTTTCTGCAGGTGTGTTTGGGGAGGAAATGTTTGCATTTCTGTGGGTTTTCATAATGTCCCGGGCTCTCTGAAATTGGAAATCAATAACCGATTTCCACTGCGGCCCTGCCCTCGTGTGAGGGGAAGATCCAGTTGGTGTCCCTGGGCTAGGCTTAGAGGTGGGCCTGGAGGGTGGCTGCAGTGTGGTTTAAAGTTATTCTGCACTGCTGGATCTGCATCCCTTTGCAGCAGGCAGCATGTCCCATCTGGCCTGCAAATGCTGAGGAGCAGAAAGCTAACTGCAGTCCAGCTCACTGGTCAGTTACCGATGATGCGCCCCTTAGCAGAAGGTCGTTGAGATGTGTGCAATGATCTCTCTGGAACCTGCACGATGCACAGAATAAAGGCCCACGAATGGCACCAGGCTGCCGGCACCATTCTTGGTGGAGTTGTCAATGCAGTGGAGTAAGACATCTCCATTTTGCACAGCCCCAGTCCATTCCTGCTGGCAGAAAATTGATTTGGAAAACCTGTGATCAGAGCAAATCACAGCCCTTCCTGCTGCTGACAACTGCCTCCAAGGGATAAGGCTCTCATCAGGCGTTCGGTGAAACAAAGAGTTAATTAGAGCCAGAGTAATGTAGGGTGTGAACCAGCCTAATCAAATAAAACACAGCAGATGGCAGCATTGGTCCATTTTCCTAGCAAGCAAACTCCTTCCCTGCAGTGATTGCAATGGGGCGCTCACTCTCCCTGACCGGCTGGGTGAGAGTCTTTACCTTGCAAATTACATCCCTCTCGGAGCTTGGCAAACCCTACATTTATCGAGTCACTTCAATCAGCCATTCGGGGAGTTTCAGAGTTGAAGAAACCATTCTGTTTTCAAATGTGCTGGGTCTCTCAGCCCAGATGTGCCTTTCTGTGCCAGGGAAGCTTTTAAAACTCTCTCCCTCTCTTCCCTGCCTTACCCTGGGTCTGGCTCCGGCTTCCATTCCTAGGTGTGGGAGGTTATTCCAGTGCTTTCAGGAGGGTCTGACTCAGTGATTGCAGGGCCAGGAGAAGCAGTGGCCAACGTAGAGGTGACTCGCCCCTTTTCTAACTCCTTCTGCGCTCAGTTCATTGTCTGAGCATGTTTTCTATTTGCCAGACTGGGACAAGAGGGTACCGAGATGGCACCACGCTCGGAGAGATTCCTCTCTGCAGAGGGCAAGGGACTACGTGAGAGTCAGAGAACCCGCAGTATGCTACCAAAGGAGGATGTCCTCTGCGTTATATCTGCCGAAGATTTCGCTCACGATCTCTTCTTCTTCTTCCTTCCTTCCACAAGGAGATTCCACAGCTTTAGAGCTTATGTGCAATTGTTTGGGTCTCACGTGCTAATGAAGGTGCCATGAAGTGAGGCCTCTGCAAGAGAAGGCATCCAGCTGTGTGGAAAGGGCTGGCACACAGACCAGGCATCACTGAGGTCCTCGGAAGTGGAGCTGGGGGAGCAGGCTTTGAGCGTGCTAGCTGACTGGCATGGCCGTGTTGTTGTGTACGTAGAGTTGGTGAACCCCCAACTCCACTGCTGCCATCACAGTCCTGTTGCTCATGTACCTCACGTCTGCTGGCGCCTGTACCGGATCTTTGAGCTGTGAGCTTGTGAAATCGGAATAAATTTCACTGAACCCGAAATGTGCATCCCAGCAGGCCGGGGCTGCTGTGCACTCAAGGGTGCAAACAAATGTAATAAACAGCTCAGCCGGCCGCATCCTTTCACTCGAGCGAACAACTGGACAGAAGACGCAGAGCCCGACTGGTTCAGCAGAGTCCGAATCTGCACCCCGCATCATGTGTGTCCCGCCTCCTGAAGTCCCGGCACTGCAGAGGACACTTAGGCTGCAGAATGACTCTGCTGGAGAATTCTTGTCCAGGGTTCCAAGCGGCTACTCCTCTAAGGAGACATTGTTCTGCTATTAATCTAGAACCCTCACTAAGCTACACATTGCTACTCCAGGACACTTTACAGTCCGCACAAACAAACAAACAAACGCAACCCTGTCCTCTCTCCACCTCTCAACCAAAATTAAGAGCAGAGTTTGCAATGATGTCTCATATTACTCCAGTCTAGTTACTGAAATGTAGACGGAAGCACCTTTACACGTCTTATTCTCCAAGGGAATGAAGAGAACTACCTGAGATGTACAGTGAGTTTGGGATGCAGTGTCTCCTGGCAGCACATTCAGTGACACTCTCTAGGGAGTTCCCATATGCTTTTGTGTAGAAAAAACCACTTAGGACACTTGATACTTTCCTCCTTCAGATTTTCCCCAACCCTCACTGAGCACATCCTAACCCTGGTTTGTTATTGTAGGGTTGCTTGTGAATGCTGAGCTGCACACAGGGTTTGTTATTGTAGGGTTGCTTATGAATGCTGAGCTGCACACAGGGTTTGTTATTGTAGGGTTGCTTGTGAATGCTGAGCTGCACACAGGGTTTGTTACTGTAGGGTTGCTGAGCTACGCAAATGGAGTTAGTTCTTTTCAGGGTTGCTCCGGATTACTGGCTAGTGAGATTGCACTGCTGGTGGAGGTATCCAGTGATGGCTGCCGTCTGTCTGCTAAAGGTTTAAAAGGAAACCAAACATGAAACCAGAGAACCCAAAGAATAGCAAGAATGACTGCCAGCGTCACTTGGCCCACATACTGCCTGCCAATTCCACCTGGTCCATAGGCCACTCAGGCCACGCCACAGGAAACCCTTACCCAGGTGTATAACTCAGTGCCCCTCGATGAGCTGGGCGGGTACCCCATCAGGCAGGACAGGTGTGTGTGGACATCACAAGAACATCCTGTTCCTGCAGGACATTCTAATTCCAGCTGTGATCATTGAGTAAACGGAACTTCCCCAAAGAACGTCAGAAACGAGGTGCGCATGCCCGCACCAACGGAGCGCAGCCGTCTCGGGAATGGCGGGCAGACCGCAGCGGAGCGCACCACAACAAGGGGAGGGAAGATTTTGTCAGGGACAGTGGAGCTCAACTTCCTTAGATCTGAAGCTTAGCAGGACAGGGAACAGGGGCCAAATTTTCAGGGACTTCTAGACTCTAAAGCCCCTTGAAAATCTGGCCCCACATATATGTAAAGCGTTCTGCGCTCCTATGGTTCTTTGCAAGCCATAATAATATTACAAGGAAAAATATCATGGGACATTTAACGCCCATGCAGAGCAAACAGGACCTTGGTTATCCCCAGGAGTAAATGTCACACTACTCAATTGATCAAGAGCAGAAGGATGAAAGGCTGTGTTGAACCTGCTGGGATTTGAACCTGGGTTGCAGGTTCTGAATGTTGCAGGCCTAAGGCTTAGTGAATGATGGCCTCCGAGTTATGGGTGCACGTGCCTCAAGCATGGCATTGTAATTAGTGATGAGCAGACTTGGTGTGGCCCAGAGATTCCGCCTGGATTCATTCTGCTGGCTTGGGCAGACCAGTAATTTTGTGCACAGAACAAGCATTGGGCTCATGGCAATGGCTGCTCATGTGAGTGAGTGCTCAGCTGTGCATGCAAAAGCTTGCCTGTTTCCACACGGTTGACTATGCTCATGCGGGTGCTGAGGGATGAAATTTAGGGATTGGTGACTGGCAATTTATTCCATGGTATTTGCCCCATGTTCTGTTGGGCCAGCTAGTTGTGGATGCATGAAACAGGGCTTGTAAATCAATAGGTACTTGCCAAAACTACCAAGTCTTTTCTCCAAGAGAGCCTGTAATCCAGAAAGCAGCCCTCTGGAAGTTGTCTTTGATGGAGCTCCTGCCCAGAAGCCTTTTCCCGTTTAGAAGTTTGCAAGCTCATGGGGATCTGCGTTAGGACCCGAGATGTATGGCTTGAATAAAGGGACAAGTCAATGGGACTTAGGTACCTAATCTGTTTTGTAAACCCCCATTGGCATCTTGAGGAGCCTAATATCTTGGTAATTCTGGCCCAAAGTCCCTAATGACTGTGCCAGGCAACATCTCTCCTCTGAGTTAGGTCTGGCGTCCAGTTCCCAACAGAGCTCCTGCAGCAGATTTCACTCCACGGCTCCAAAGGCAATAATATAGTAACCTCCAAATCCTGGGAGCTGCTACAGACACAAGTGGGACCAGTTCAGGGTTAATAGAGTTGCTTTTGTTTTTAACAGACAGTTCAGTTTCCTGGCTCAGGTTCTCTTTAAAGTATCACCTAACTTAATAACGGTGAAGCCACTCCAGTTTAATTTATTGGCTCAGTGCACACACCCCATGAAGGACCCATGCGACTGGAGCAGATAGCTGAATAATGGGACATTGCAGTCGCGGCACAGAGAGAGCGGCACATGCTGGCCGGGGAGCTGCTCCGCTGGTGTGTCTGAGGGCTAATCTTGTGTTATCATCCATAGAATACAATTAGGACAGTGTTATCAGGGTATTAATAGCGTCAGGGTGTGTGTGAGAGAGAGAGGGAGCGCTTCGGAGGATGTCACTGTCCGATAACGATAGAGCTGCCAGTGTTTAGCCATGATTAGCTTTCTGCCAATGGCTGGGAAGTGGAAGATTTAGCCAAGCAAATTACTGGTCGGGCTAATGTCTGGGCTCATCAGTCCCACACTTTTATGCCAGCTTTTGTGGGCTCACTCTCCATCGGACATGTAGTCTCAAAGGGACGGTTGGTGCAGGCTGGTGGTAGTTTTTGGACAAGCAACAAAGAAGTAAATAAGCTGCAGGGAGGAAGTATTTCCCCGAGCAGCTTGTCTGCAGAGCAAAGGCATCAGCAGGAGTGATTCGAAGCTGAAGCCTGTCTGCCTCCTTTTAATCACTGGGTCTATTTAGAGCACCTGGCTGGACAACACGCACTAGCCCTGCAAGGAACGGGCTTAGTATGGGTCTTTTTCTGATGGCAGGCACTTGAGTCACAGCCTCAAGTCACGAGTGCATCTGCAGGACGGACACCCAAGGGGCAATGCCATCTCACCATTCCAAGGTGTCCCAAACTCGGCCCAAGGAGAAGCTTGTCAAGGGGCAAGGAGTTCTCTCTCTGTGGGCACCATCAGCCCTTGGCTTCTCTTGCCCCTTGCCAGTGAGGGAGGTGGAAGTCCCTTTGGGGAGTCTGCTAGAAGCTCAGGCAAAACGCCATACTACTGAGCCAGGGCCCTTGCCCACTCTCCGCCCATACCGGGCGCAGAACCGTGAGAGCGAAGTGGGATCAGAAATGCTCAGCTTCCAGCATGGATTCAGCATCCAGTGTGGAACTGGCTAGTTTCAGTAAAACAGCAATGCTCCTTGGAACTCTGTCAGGTCAAAGCAACAATCGCATCACCCCAGACAACCCTACTCTCTGCCATGCAAAGCGTAACGCACTCTAACCCAGTGTGGGCCTTTGGCTCTCTAGATTGGCTGGACCACATGCAGAGGGTTATGAATCTGCTACCACCTCCAGGCTAACAGACCTGGCATGAAATCCTCACCCCACTGAAGTGAATGGCAAAATTTCTAACGATTTCAACAGGGCCTGGATTTCATCCGCACTGATCCTTTAGCTCAAGTAGTTAGACACTCAGTGCTCCATGGACGAGGTGTGGTTCCGCAGTGTTACCCACTCTTGGAATTTGGTGATGTGTTGTGATCTTTGGTATTCTCCTTTGACTCCCAGCTCCTTAAAACGTCTGATTATGTGAAGGAGTACTTGTGGCACCCTAGAGACTAACCAATTTATTTGAGCATAAGCTCTTGTGAGCTACAGCTCACTTCATCGGATGCTGTAGCTCACGAAAGCTTATGCTCAAATAAATTGGTTAGTCTCTAAGGTGCCACAAGTCCTCCTTTTCTTTTTGTGGATACAGACTAACACGACTGCTACTCTGAAACCTGATTATGTGAGACTCTGAACTTTCGTTAAAAGAAAAAAGTACATTTCTAACGCACATGGTTGTGGAGAAAAGTGTGAAAATATGATCCCCCTAGGCCTGAAAACCAGAAGACAAGTAAACAGAACCACAAAGTTACTATTTAAAAAACAATCCTCTGCCCCTTTTTCCCAACAACAAAAACAAAACAAAAATAAAGCCACGTCATGATTTTAGAACCAATCTCATGAGAATTTTCTGGGACTGACTCAGGATTTTTGACTGCTTAGATTTGGCAGTGCTGAATCTGGAACATCATTTACAGATCAGGAGAATCTAGACATGGGCCTGTGATACAGACTTCAGATCTAGACCCACATCCAGACTTTCCCCTAATCTGGGGATTTGGTTGGGGGCCCATCTCAGTAGAACTCTTAGAATCATAGAATCATAGAATATCAGGGTTGGAAGGGACCCCAGAAGGTCATCTAGTCCAACCCCCTGCTCAAAGCAGGACCAATTCCCAGTTAAATCATCCCAGCCAGGGCTTTGTCAAGCCTGACCTTAAAAACCTCTAAGGAAGGAGATTCTACCACCTCCCTAGGTAACGCATTCCAGTGTTTCACCACCCTCTTAGTGAAAAAGTTTTTCCTAATATCCAATCTAAACCTCCCCCACTGCAACTTGAGACCATTACTCCTCGTTCTGTCATCTGCTACCATTGAGAACAGTCTAGAGCCATCCTCTTTGGAACCCCCTTTCAGGTAGTTGAAAGCAGCTATCAAATCCCCCCTCATTCTTCTCTTCTGCAGGCTAAACAATCCCAGCTCCCTCAGCCTCTCCTCATAACTCATGTGTTCCAGTCCCCTAATCATTTTTGTTGCCCTTCTTCTGCTCAGACTAGTCCCCATTGCCAGCAGCCGAAGAATGAACGAATGAAGAAACCTGTCCCTGCGGTTGTGGTGGCTGGTCTGTTAATTGCTCCTAGCGGCAGGTTTCAAGGGACGATACAGTCAATAGGAAGAGTGTGTAGCTTTCCTTGGGTGCAGGGCCAATGCTGCTTGGGTAAGAGTGGCTGGCGGGGCTGCATGATGGGCTCTTCTCTTGTCTGTGAGAACTGCTGCAGTGGGTACCGCTCTGCCTGTAGGATGGCACTAGGTTAAATCCACATGCAGACTGAGGAGAATGTCGGAGAAAACCATGTTGAAAGAGAAACCTCTTTGGACAGCTGGCCTGCTCTGGCTGCCATTTCAGCCAGACCAGCAGGCAACCCGTCTAGTACCCCATTAACTTTGTGATAACCTTTGCATGACATTCCTTCCTGCAGAATGATCTGGCTGGCTGGCACCTGGTGGCTTCCCTAAGCTGGAAATGGATGCCGGCAGAAATGCCTAGCAGCGTGGAGTCCAGGAAGAGTGCTAATCCTGCAGAGGCCCTGCTTCCAGACAGCAGATCTCCACCTTGTGGGCCAAGGGATTAGTCAAAGGGACCATCTGAATTGGAGCAGCAGGTGCCAATTCTGGCCCCAGCAGCCTCGGGAGACCATGCTGTTCTCTTGATAACTTTATTATTTTAATACAAAAATTGCAGCCTTATCTTCCTAACTTCAAACAAGGCAGGATGTATCTCTAAGCCTCCCTTTCCTCCGGCTGCAACTGTGATTCTGGGAGAAATTAAATCCCTCCTTCTCTGAGGACAAAGGAGTCAAAGCTTCCATTTCCCTGGCCCCTGTCGCTGTAGCAATAGAAAGGATACACGGCTCTTCAGTACAGGCTTGCATCTGAGGAGTTCCAAGCCCTTGCAACTCTCTTGAGAGGCAGGAACTGCAAATATCATTATCCCCCCTTAGGGGCTGGGAAGCAAGGAGCAGAAAAGTTGAGTGACACCAAACGTTGAAGCAGAATTAGAACCCAGGAGTCCTGACTGAGCTTTTGGATCATGGTGAAAGCAGGAAATGGTAAAAATAGGAACTTCTCCTTGTGATGGCATGACATTAGGGTTTCCTAGAATGCTTTGCTCCGTACCCTTTAAACCTCTCGATCTGTCTGTCTGCTTAACGTGTGAACCCTTCTTTTCTGCTTGCTATTCTCCAAGCACAACATAGGGGCTACTGGAGCAAATCATGCAAAATAGTTGAAGAAGAGGAAATTTGCCTCGGTCTTATGGAACACTTCCATGTCTCATGTCCCGCAGAGTGTTTGTTACTTGTGTTTAAAACGCCCAGGGCTTTCCCAGTGCGTGTACTCTGTGTGCTGGGGGGAGGTGGGGAGGAGAAAGAAGGAGTGATCCACTGTCTTCACGGGCTTGTGTGTGTATGTGTCTGCTGCCTGCAATGCCCCTGAGATGCACAGGGGTTCTACCCCTGTTACAGTAACAGCTCCCATTCATACGGCACCCTCTGAGCCCCAAAGTACTGCTTAACCTACAGTGTGCATCCGGGGCTGGGATAGAGGGAAGCCAGGAACGGGAACATAACATGGAAACTGGACGGACGCCAGGGGGTTTTGAACAAGGGCACCAGGATCTTGTGGAAAGTGCTGTGGGTTGTCAATGTCCACACGGCGCAAGTGGGCCTGGGCACTTGAGGGCTTGTCTAAGAGTCCTGCGTGCAGAAAATTGCGTGGGACACAGCTTTAAGGATTAATGGTCACTATCAGTGTAACAGCAGCACGCCCTGAGGTTTTCTGAGACGGGCACTCTCACACACACACAACCAAAGAGCAATTTATGTTTTTAAATGATATTTTCCAAAGTTAGAACCAAATACAAAGTTTTCTCTGAGTCCTGATTTATTCACTATTACTAACAATCATTTCCTCGTGTTATCACCAGCATTGCTGCTTGCGACACAGAAGGTGATTCGTGGTATTGGCAGTTTAATACAGATTCCTGTTTTCTAAATTTCTCTTTCATTGGCTAGTGTATCCCACACACCTATCCTTGTGTCACCATGCCTTCTTGGGTCATAAATGAGAACGCTAAATTCAGGGCAAACTGCTGAGAAATAGGGAAAAGACAACCCCAAACTGGTGGTTATTCTTCCATAAGATATACCAGCAACAAAAGTAAACTTCTGTTTCACCACACTGGCTAACAAGAAGTCTTAAATACAGTTGCTTCAGACACTCCAGTTCTTTATATCACCACCCAAAAACACTGGTTTGAGAGATGACTGATTATTTAAAACCAATTTAATCAAATGAAAGGTTCTTCTGATCCCAAAGGACCAGCCACACACTAAGGTCAATATATAGCTTAGATCTTACCCAAAAATCACACTGATGCTAATCCTTTAGTATCTAAAATCTAAAGGCTTATTCCTAAAAAAAAAGAAAGGTGAGAGTTAAAATTGGTTAAAGGAATCAAATACATATAATAAATGCAAAGTTCTTGGTTCAAGTTTGTAGCAGTGATGGAATAAACTGCTGGCTTAAGTCAAGTCTCTGGCTGCTTCCAAATCATTGGAAGGCCCTCAGTCCCTTGGTTAGAATACCCCCACTAGTATAAATCTATAGTCCAGAGGTTTGAGCAGGAAAGAGGCAAAATGGAGGAGTTTCCAGGGCCATTTATATCTTCTGCCATGTGGAGGGAATGCCATTGTTCTTACTGTGGAAAATTAGAGTAACAAGATGGTGGCTGGAGTCACATGGACAAGTCACATGTCCATGCATTATGCCTAGTCATTGCAGGAGATCATTACCTACACCCCAGACAGCAGGTCTGTAGGACAGGACAGTCCATTCAGTGTAGATGGGTGTCTCCATTGTCAGTTACGTGCAAATATTTGTAATAAAAAATAATATAGAGTGAGCACCGTACGTTTTGTATTCTGTGTTGTCACTGAAATCGATATATTTGAAAATGTAGAAAGACATCTAAAATATGGAATAAATTTCAGTTGGTATTCTATTGTTTAACAGCGTGATTAATCGTGATTAATTTTTTTTAATCGTGGTTAATTTTTTTGAGTTAATTGCGTGAGTTAACTGAGATTAATCAACAGCCCTAGTACAGAGCCAATACGCAGAACTTCAAATACAAAAATGATACACACATACAGATAGCCTAATCCTAACCGGCAAATCATAACCTTCTCATAGACACCTTACATGCCACATTTTGTACAAGATTTGTTGCAAATACATAACAGTGGTTGTAACAATGATCTATATGGTTATATTTAAATCAGATAACGTCACACCTTGATATGGTCGACACTAGCTCCTTTGCACCGGCATTCACCTGCTTTACCCAGGGCTGACTCAATAATGAGCTTTGATTTCTCAGATTTTCTGTCTCTCTCACCATTTTGGCTTAATGAAAGAGCAAATTAAAGAGGTTAAGGGGGAAAAGGATGTTTGCAATTGTGAGCAAGCCATTTGGGGCCCATTGCCTGGTGCATTATACTTGCCAATTAATTATTTATCTCCTTGATGGCTGTTGTCATGACATGAGATAATTAGAGATAATTAGTTGTAAAAATTAAGAGGTGGGCAGATTGCCAGGTGGTTACAGGAGCAGTGGCTCTGTGGACAGAAATCTCGTTTTCAGAAAATCACAAGCCTGTTTTAAGGCATCGGCTTTTATTACACAGCAAGAGGCCAAAGATGGAGTGGGACATGGAGACTGAACAAATTCTTCTTTGGATCGTCCCATCCACGAAGGGTTATGGTGGGCGTGTGAGCTTGCCGCACTCACTGTTCAGTGTGTGGCATGGCCTCCCTCTTAGCCAGAGGCTATGAGTCTGTTACAGCTCCTAGAGAGGCAACTTAACCCTTTAGCTCCAGCCGTGGAGGGGCATGCTCTTAGCTCTGTGGTTTGCTGGTTCCCTTCCAGCTGCTGACCATAGTGAGGAGTGTTAACGCTTGCCCTGCTGCTGTGCTCTTTCTATGGCAAAAATATCCCTGAAATTGAAAAAGCCAGCACCAGTCTCCCCAGAAATACTCCTGAGCTGTGATGCGGGGGGTGGGTTGGCGTGAACATGTGCAGCAATCATTACCCACACACAGACGCGGCTCTAGTCCATGCGAAAGCCCCTTTGGCTAAATTTTCATATCAGTATTTCTAGATGAGTCACCTGTGTCCCCTTCTCTTGCAGATGAGACAAGCTCTCAGCCATGAGCTGTCAGGGCAGATTCCTTTCAAACCCATCTTCGCAGTCCTCTGTTTGATGTATTAAGGTCAGTTTCCAGCAGCTCCAGCGGCCCCTTGGCCTGTACCTGCTGCATGGAGTGCAAGCCAAAACCAATGGGCTTAAATATCACGAGTTGTGTTAAAATTTGTTCGGAATTCTCCTGCCATCATCCCCGTTTATCAGGCACCGTGGTCACCTTCCCTCTTCACTGCTGTTGAGCAAAAGGCCAAGATCAATGGGCAGCTGCTGCTGTAGCCATGGAAATGATTCACTAATTAGTCAAAGGATTTGCAGTATTTCCTCCCCATCTCCTCCTCCCGGCACCTTTATCTGGTAATTGCTGTGGTAAAATACATGTGCGCAGAAAGGTGGGACATGCTAGAAGCAGGAGCCCAATTAAATGCCTAACCCACGGTGGGAATTGTTCCATTTACTTCAGTGGGCTTTGGATCAGACCGTCAGTGCACAGGGCTATAATTCCTCTTACTTACTTGTCTTCCTTGCACAGTACATCCAACATGTTATATATCCCATCTATTCATCAGCTTTCCCAAATAGGTGAGCCGAGGGAATGGGGAAGATGGAGACATGGTCCAGACAGTCTTGGGAGAAAGTTAGAAGGTAGGAAGGCAATTTTGAGCTGCCTCGAGCCAGGTTTATTCCAGACCTGGGGATGGGGGAGGAGAGCGCTGTGATGCTGGCTGCCCTGATTAGTACCTGCATTCCCTGCCCGACAACCAACAACTACAAAAAACCCTCCTGTGATTTATAGTCTGAGTTTGAAAATCTCAGCCATTTCAATGCTGCATATGTCATCTGTGTTTGCCGAGAATGTCACTCAGAGACAGCTGTGCAGGAGCCTGGCTGCCATGCTTAATATCGTCATTGCCACGAGAACAGACTGCAACACACGCCGAGAAAACTCTTATGAAATCATTGCAAGTGACAGCGTAAGAAACTCAGCTGCTCTCCACAGACTAAACAGAATAGTCTGGCAGTGGCTCAGACAAACAGGTGTGGTCAGAGTTAAGGCCTGGCCAGGTTTCCTGGACTAAGACAAGAGGCAACCTTTCCTCCCCCAAACCCCACCTTCACCCAGGACTAGCCCCTGGCAGAAGCAGCCAGTCCTTTTTATCCTGCCTGCTGGGCCCTGATTGGCTTCTGCTTGATCCCAGCCCTTCCAGGCACTGGAGGACCGATACTCACTGGTTCCACTGTAGCTGATCCTGGGTGGTTTTTATTTAGGCAGTTCCTGGAGAATTAAAGCAGGTGCTCTTTTTCCCCAAAAGGACACCTTCTTCGGGTGGGGTGTGCCATGGTGAGGGGGGCCTTCAGCACGGGGCAGCCAACGGCGGGTACACCCCATCACAGTGCCACTATAGAAATAGGCCCCATTTCCAAAATGAATGTGTAAATCTGGGTTTGGATTTCAAACACCACCAACATCTGGGAACCTCTGGAGCCGGGACTTTGGTCTGGGCCCCTCTCATTGTGAGTGTTACTAGATCATACTTTGGGCCTGCTGACATAAAAGTAATTAGCTCTCCTAGGTCAGAATGGGACTGGATTGTGGTGGGGGGTGGAGAACACTCCACAAACAGGCAGGTTTTTCCCTTTTCTTCATCTCCCTGGCTGCTGCAGGAAGTAGGGCCCTGTGCTTGATGGCCCAATGGCCCAATCTGAAGCACTAATTCTTGCATCCTTATGTACCTGGCAAGTGAAGAGAAACCCTTTAGCTTCACCGGGCCCCATCACCCCCGCCTGAGTGGGGGCTGCCTGTAATCAGTGGGGAACCCACTGTGGCTGGAGTCTCACTGTGCAGTTCACAGATGCTAGGCACAAGCAGCTGCTCCATCTTGTTCCTCTGGTTAAGGTGACGTCCAGCATGCTCAGTACAGGTTCCCTGCAGGAGAAATCTATCCTCTGCCCGCTGGAGGCTGGACCCAACGATATAAGGCCTTCTCCATCTCTAGCTTATATGATCCAAATCAGAGTTACCATAGTATGAACTGACTGCTTCTCAAGGGCAGGCTCACTTGTCATTCAGGGGCTCCAGACGTGGCTCTGCCACTAACTCACTGTGTGTGGCCTTGGCCAAGTCTCCACTCCTTGGTTTCCCATCTGTGAAATGGGGATTATAATACTGAACCTCCTGCCTGGGGACACTGCTGGAATTCATTAGCATCACGTTTGCAAGGAGTTATGAAGATAGAAACACTCTGCAGGTGCTAAGTGAAATTCTTCTTCTTCTTCGGCAGTGCATGCACAGAGCTGCCCATTAGTCAAATGGGAAACAGTCCCTGCTCTGTACTGCTGAAGCCCCTGTGTGAAATCCTGGCCCAATGAAGACAAAGGCAAAACTCTCCTTGAGTTCAAGGGGCCCAGGATTTCACTGCTTATGTCTGTTGACCCCCCTGTCCCCTCTCCCTGCATGGCTTCTGCTCCTTCCTCCTGCCAGCCTTCCAGCCCAGCCATGGGTTTCTCTGAGACATCCGGGCATTCAGGGGTGGCTCAGATTCCCTTCCAAGGATACTCAGCCCTGGGCGCTGACGGGAAGGGACGCTTTGCCTGTGCTGGCTGCAGTGTGCACTGGCAGGACCGTGAAGAGGGGGCTTGTGTGCAAAGAGGGGTAGCTCTGCCCTTTGCTAAAATAAAATCCCCCTGCTCTGTATACAGGGCTCATCTGTTGGCCCACCCTGTCAGGAGGGCACTTCTATGGCCCTCATTGCTACAGCTTCTGAGCCACAGACAGTTTAATGACTTTATCATCGCAGCACCCAGGGGAGGGAGGGAAACAGCCTATTCCCCCTTTGCAGATGGGCCAGCAAGGCCCCAAGAGATTAAAGCTTTCAGAGAGCTTGTAGACACAGCTGGGAATAGAACCAGCATCAGCCTGACGGTAGCTCACTATTTGCACCACAAGACCATCCTGCCTGTCTAGCTTGACCCACCTCTAATCGTTACACAGGAGAGAGAACATGGAAACTGCTCCTCCAGCAAGGGAATCGGCTGAGCATCGCCTGGGTCTGACGCTGGGTGTCGGGAGCCCCATCTCCGCTCCCTCACAATGTATCCCCACAAACACAAGGGGTGCTGGGAGCAGAGCCAGTAGAGGGAAGCTAGCTGCAGACAACACCAACTAACTGGCCACTTATTTTAATGTGTAATTTTAAAAATGCAGTCACTTGATTTCACAGTGGGAATCTTGCGCATAAACACCCACTATCATACACACAGTTACACACCTTCATGCATGTGCACAACCGCACCAACATGCACACACATGTACAGTCTCACAGGCTTGCATACACGCAATCACACATGACACGCACAGTTACACACATTCTTGGGTCTACGTACGTGCATACAATCACACACCCACATCACATGCCCAACCCACCAACATTCACACACAGTTACACACCTACAAGCAGTTACACACACAATCACACACATGCACAGCAGTACACATTGTGTAGACTTTCAACTGACCATAGCAGGAACCCTCTACTCTGCCTTTACGCTGTTCTAAACCAACAGTCACAGGTGTAATAGATTTTTCTTCTGCTTGTAGATACAGTTGATCTATGTAGAAAATATCAGCTACCACATAGAAAGGAGAACAGAGGACAGCTCCGTTAAATCTGTTGGAATTAGTACGTTTGACGCAAAAACTGCTATAAGTTAAAGTCAGAGTGTGAATAATAGAGCTCTGTCCTCAGGCCCACAAGTGAAATATAAGATTGTCATATTGCCTTCAACACAGAAACACAATCTGGAATCAGTTTCTTCTGTTAGCTAGAGAATAGGAAGAAACACCCAGGAAACATCAGAAAAGAATCCTTGTTCCACTTTTATATTTAAACAAAGCCAAGCCCCCAGGCAGTTCCTCTCTTCAGAAAGTCGATGGGAGGCCCCCTGCACCGAGCCTTTCAACCCACCATTGATTCCTGCTTCCCACATGGGTTTGCGCATCATTCAAAATAATAGCTCCACTGGACCTCACAAAAAGGTTGAGGTAGATTCGAAGACTCTTGTAAGTTACTGTTCTGGCTGAGCTGCCTTTGGTGCCGGAAGTGGCAGCATTAATTTCATTGAGGGCGGCTCACAATTAGCCGTAGAAGAAAGACACCAAAAGCAACTCAGGTTTGGGGGCGAGGAGTCTATGTCTGGAGCTAGCTGGAAAAGAAGTCAAGTTCGGAAAACCACACTCTCCCCCATCAGAACCTGTCAGGCCAGGGGAAGGTCTTGGAGATGGTGCTGGAGGAAGGGGCTCGACCCACTTCAGAATTAATTCAGTGACCGTCGGGGATGGCTCTGCAGCAGGGAATGACTAGAATTTAATTTTAGGAGTGTCCTGAGCTATAAGAACAGAAATCTTACTGAGGTTCAACACTGACCCTAAGAATCAAGGCCAGATCCTAGCGCTGTGTAACTCAAGGGGAGCTTTGCCACTGAGTCCAGCTGTCTCCTTACAGCCGATATAAAACCAGTAGTTAGATGCTATTGTCTTTTTTAAATGCTCCTCCAGTAAATATGCTAAAGAGGTGGGGGAAGTAGTGGGGAGATGGAGGGCCTGATTCTGATCTCACCCGCACCATTGCAGATCAGGAGCGCCATTATTGACATCACCACTGACGTCTCACCAGGGAAAGTGAGAGCAGAATCAGACCCAGCGTTCACTGCTATTTAATTTCACTTAAAAATGTACAGATACCCCCCCCCCCCCCGCCCCCGCGTATTTTAAAGACAACGACACCTGTGGGGGCAAGTTGGCAGGAAAAATACAACCTGCCGGGTGTGAGCGTTTCCAGGGGTCGCTGTTCCGAACACGTCACAGGGCCCTTCAAGCGGCCTCTAGCTGCCTAGTTCCCTAATTTCTCCACCTGCATTTCTAATGCAACGTCATATCTGGCATGTACACAAGCTTAAAAATAACTCCACAGAAGACCGTGCTTTCCAGTCCTTCAGCATCTACCCTGCTCTCTTGAACTGTCTGCATTCAGAGCTCCTGTAGGCAGGCCCAGGAGAGAAATTTGGGGCTCCAGTCCCTGTTTGCTGGGGCGCCACCCTCTCCCATTTTACTGCATTTACACAGGTGTTTTGGGGGGGGGTCCCCTGAGCTCAGGGCCCAGGTACGATTCTCCCTCTTCCGCCGCCTCGCTAGCCCTGCCTAGGCCATGGGAGAGCGGCTCCTCCGGTCTCTGCAGGGCCAGGGCATAGCAGAGGCAGATGCTAGAGCACACTGATGTGAAAACAGGTTCCCATTCGGAGGCAGCTCTAGCCCTCAAAGCTCCAGCGAGAGAGAGAGAGAGTTTGTCTCGCTCTCGCTGTGTGTGTGTAAAATGAGGCTCTGAGTTTGACATGGTTTTCTTGTGCTGCACAAGCCGAGAACAAGCAGGGAATGTGATGAACATCCCCCTGACAGAGGGACACATTCCTAATTACTCCCACTCCCCTGCCCTGGTGAGAGGCACAGGTTACACTCCAGGACTAGGTGGGTGTCATTGGGGCGTTCCCACCCCAGATGTCTATGGCGCTAGGGGAGGGAATCAGTGAGGGGTGGGAAACTCAGGTAAAAGCAACTTGCTTTGGGGTGGGGTGACCAGATAGCAAGTGTGAAGAATAGGGACAGGCGGTAGGAAAGCTGCTGCTTTCTCCCTGTGACCATGTCTGGCCCAGGCATCCTGCTAGCTCAGAAGACACGTGCTACCTCACTATAATATTAAGCCTCAAGCATCCTGCCACCAGATGCTTCCCTTATGAAGCCCATTTCTTAACTCTAGGGCTTAAAGCAGCACATTGGTGCTGAGATTAATGAATGTGTAACTAGTTAAATGACCTTAATTAATGTACACTCTGGCTTTGGATGTGTCTTGGGGTCAGAACACAGAATGAACAGCATCCTGGCAAGGGACTAATCAACCCGTCAGTCTGTGGCCAGGTGGGGAGGGAGACACAGGTCACTGTAATGTTGGAGTATAGGATCTTTCTGGATTAGCTATTCTGCTCCGGATAGCAGAGGAGTTTCTGACTAATCCAGTCATTACAAAGGTACTTAGAAAGAGATTACAGGGTTTAGTCTGTCAATGAATTTCCTGGCTGCTCAGTGTAATTGTCCCACAGCCTCCTTGAAGCCTGATTGTTTTAGAAAAGTAGCTTGACTAATATTTTAGCCAGCGACTGGATCAGAGGAAGGGTTATCAGTAGGGTAGAGCTGGGGATACATCAGGAGGAAAGGGTGACACTGGGAGGGGATTAGGTTACATTGGTTCAAGCAGCTTTGGCTCCAGGGCACCTAGATTAATTCTAAAAAAAAAACAGGAGGACTCGTGGCACCTTAGAGACTAACCAATTCATCTGAGCATAAAGTTTTCGTGAGCTACAGCTCACTTCATCGGATGCATGCAGTGGAAAATAAAGTGGGGAGATTTTATATGCACAGAGAACATGAAACAATGGGTGTTACCCTACAGACTGTAAGGAGAGTGATCAGGTAAGGTGAGCTATTACCAGCAGGAGAGCGGGCGTGAGAGGGGAGGGAACCTTTTATAGTGATAGTTCCCCTGTCCTGGTTCTTTCATATGGTGAAAGCTGTTGTCTTATATTTAGGTTGTTGGCCTTCTGGGGCGGGGACTATGTGTGTCTGTGTTCTTTGTTCATGGAGTCCTGGCCCAGGATGGGGGCTCGTAGGTGTTACTGGAGTGCAGATGCTAAATCATAATTATTGTAATCATTAATAATAAAAGACAAATGGGAAAAACAGACTTTTAAAAAGTCCCCCCTAAGAAAAGACAAAGTAAAAACCCACAGCCAAGAGAGGAATGCTGGTCTTGTGGTAAAGTTGCTAGATTGGAACTCAGCAGGTCTGGGTCAAATTCCTGCATTTCATATGGAGCCCCCGTGTGATGCTGGTCAAGTCACTTAATTTCTCTGGACCTCCTTTCCCCGTCTGTAGAACCGGGACGTTAACCTTTCTCTCCTGGCTGTCTTGTCTAGTTAGAGTGAGAGTGGTGATGGGAGGGAATGTCTCAGTTTGTGTATGTGTGATGCCCAGTCGCTCTTGGGACGAGAGCCGGTTGAAACTTTTCTGTCAAAACTGTTTTATGATGGAAAACTGGGGTTTTTGACTAAACACAATGTTTAGCTTTTGTGCAGAAAAAATTGATTTTTAAAAATAAAAACAGAACACTTAAAAACCTAGACATTTTTGTTTTTTGGCTGAGAAACCAAAATATTTTGATTCAGAAATGCCATCACAGTGTCTCATGGGAAGTGCAGTTCTGTAGCCTCATGGACCCATTCTCTTCTCTGGGCAGGGCTTCTTGGCTCTGCTTTACCTCCCAGGATGGGAGACGGAGTCTAACCCAGAAGCTCACCTGATAGAGGAAAAGAAGAGTGAGAAGCAACGGGACTACAACTCCCATGAGACTTTTCCAAATATGTTGAATTTGGGGCCAAAATATTTTTGGTTTTGATTTTTTTGCCAAAAAGTCAAAGTTTTCCACACACAAAAAAGGTAGTTTCCGACCCATTCTAGCTGGGGCCTATACGCTGTCTCCCAATACAGCTACAGTAAGAATAACCATCGCGGAACCTTCCAGGCCTTCAAAACAAGGGTGCACAATATTTTAGAAATCCCCTGCAACTCCCCCAGTTTAATTCTGTCTCTCTGGGCCTGACCTCTCACTGGGCTGTAGGAGTCACAATCATAATATGTACGAGGCTCATTGCAAGACTCTTTTGCTTCGGGACAGGAAAATCATAGGGCCAACAACACACAGGCCTGCCTATGCAAACATAATGCCCTGCTTTAAATCATTACCATTGGGTGACTTATTTCTGCAGTGAGTGCCATGTGCAGGACTAAGCTGCTTTCTCCCCAGAGATCCCTGCTCAGAGGTCACACTCTCAGCTCATCCACACGGCACTCTCTATCATTTTCATTACCACGTTGGTTTTTATAGCAAGAGACAGAACATATCCATCTTATAAAATGCTTTTGTCAGACAAGCCGGGAAAGGTATTAAGAAGGTGTAAAGGATGGAATCAGAAAGGAGCAGGCAGAGATAAAGAAGCACTAGACATTTATTAACTATAGAAAGAAGTTAAACCCTGAAACGTATCCCCTCCACTTATTGTTATGATTACTGGGGAAGTGCCGCAGACCAAAGAGAACGGTGCCGTTGGAGGAGAGGAACCCGAGTGGAAAATGCCGGCCCAAGTTTGATGAACTCCCTCCCCCACTCCCAACATTGATCCCTCTCTTTAATGAGGAAGAAGAGACTCTTTTCTTTTCCTTCTCCAAATGTGAGGAGAGATTTGAATTTCTAATCAAGACAGAGCTGAACCCATCTGTTTGAGAGAAACTCTGTTTGACAGATATTCTCCTGAGTTGGGAGAGACACTCCAGCAAAGGGGAAGGGGAACAGACAAATGGAGCCTGGTGGCAAACGAGGGGATTAACTTAAAGCCCTTTCCAGCATCTTGCTTCTCATATCCTTTTGCTCCCTCCTGCACGCCTGTGCCGATGCAGTACCCATCCAAGCCAATGGGACTCTCCAGTGGGGTTTAGATCAGGCCCTCAGATACTATGAGGGTGGGGCCACATGAGTAGAAATGGACGTGTTCTCCCCCCATGGGGATCTCTGTGGGCAGGTGGCCCCCAAACAAAGCAGAACGGTGCAGCTTGGCCAGGGGTGGGGCTGGGTGGGCACCAGGTCCTGAGTTCCCCCTGCAGCTGATGCACGTGAGCCCTGTCGCATCCATCGCTTGCCGCTAGGGATTGTTGTTACATTTCAAGCCCTGGACTCTCTGCCTCACTTGAAGTAGGAGTTAGCGGCACCCTGAGCAGCCTCACTTATCCCGCGAGTGGGATCCTTGCATCTGTGACCTGTCACCAAAGGGTCAGTTTGGAAACAGCACCACAACTGCGGTGGGGAGACACAAATCCAGCAAAACCAGGGTGGGGTTAGATAAAGTGCTAGCGAGCGGTTTTGTAAACATCGTGGGGTGGAGGAGGCCAATCAGACTGGATGACCCCAGATGTCCTTCCCAGCTCTGCTGCCTATGATTCCAGCGTATAGTTATCAATGAACGTCTCCCAAGTTGTTGCTAGGCCCAACTGGTGCTGGCCTTGAGCTGCCTTGTGGAAGCAATCAGTCTCAGAGCTTCTCATTTTACTGCTTCTCTCCCTGGTCATTCAAGGCTCCTCGGTGCTGAGTCATGTGGATGCAGTTGGATAGGGTGACCAGATGTCTTGATTTTTTAGGGACAGTCCCGATATTTGGGGCTTTGTCTTATATAGGTGCCTATTACCTCCCACCACCTGTCCCGATTTTTCACACTTGCTGTCTGGTCACCCTACTGGTACATCTCTGTCAATGAAATGTACAGACATGGAACAGGACTCCAGCCCAAAGGCCCTCCGGAGGATCGCATTGCTCTCAGTCGCCTACAATGCACCTTCCCTTCCTCCTTGCTCCCAGAGGGAGGCGGATGAACCTGGGGAGTGGACTGTCTTAAAGTGAATGTACAGGTTGTTTGACTTAGTCACTCTACCCAACTGGATTCTGGGCATTTTCCAGCATGGCTGTTTCAATGTGGTTCTACTTTCACCAGGATGACCTCACCCCATGACTTCGCTTCACTGGAAATGGGAGGCTGTTGGCAAACAGGCAAAGACCTGCCTCGGCAGAAGCCAGCTCTAGACTGTGTAATGCACTGCCAGATAAAAGAAGAACGAGCATCACCCTTGCTACATTCAGAGCTGAATGCAAAATCCCTCTCCTCTTAGTTTTCCCATAGTCACCCTCCACACAGCTCAGTGTCCTCACACTTTATACAAAACCCTAACAATAATCTTAAACTTGTTCCTGGAAGAGAGAGACATTTTCGGGCCAGATTTTCAGCTGGTATAAACCAATGTAATTTAATTGACTTGAATTATGTAAACTGATTTACACTGTCTGAGGATCTGGGGCTATGTATTTATTTTTCATGGAAAGCCCTTAAATACCACAGTAATGGGTAACCTTCAAAAACTCCTGATAGACTAGATTAGACTAGACTAGAATACCTGGTAAGTGTTTGGGGAGCATATCTGGCCATTATCTTATACCTGGATCAAATGTTCCTTAGATCAGACATAACGTCTTTTTTTGAAAACGTTTCTAAGTGTGGGGAATTTATTCACCTCCTGGCACCCAAAGGTGAATGGGCATTAAGAAGAGGTTCCTTTGTATTTCTGAATGAAAAGAAAGCACCAGCAGGATTTGCACGTACAACATAAATGCGTGAAATCCACACTCTTACTAGCAGGCAAGACCAGAGGGTTTTAAGTAAACACGACACTGATGCTTGTTCATGTGTTAAATTAGCCAGCGATGGGCACAACATGAAGTAGACATAAATGGAAAGAGTTTAAACATTCCAGTGAGTTGCACTGAATTTCCTCTGACCTGTTTCTCTGGGAAGAGGGAGAGCTGGCATTGGCAGGAGCTTCCCAACTTTACTAGGGCAATTCTCCATCACCAGTGTCCTCGGCCCCATGATTTTCTCCATAGTTGCTCTGTAGTTCCAGGGTTGTCATGGTAAGTAACGCTGAGCGTTCCCCACTGAGCTGAGACCTGGAGAGATAGGCCCATGAGCTCTTGGTTGCACATTTAGTTGGGGATTGGTCCTGCTCTGGGCAGGGGGTTGGACTAGATGACCTCCAGAGGTCCCTTCCAACTCTGATATTCTATGATTCTATTTAGGGTGAGATTGTTACAGCAGGAGCTCTGGCAAGTGGATACAGAGCAATAGGTCAGCTCATGTGGAATTGTTACTCTGCCTGGTCTGTTTCCATTGGCAGCCTCATTTCAGAGGGACAATTCACATGCATTCGTTCGCAGGCTCAGGGCCTATGCCCCCAGGTCACAGTGTCACCCAAAGAAAAGACGGTTTCTCCAGTTACACCCAGAAACCTGGCACCTCATCCGCATCCTTAGATTTTGACTCCTTGTTAATGGTGATGCTGGTTGATAGTCTGGTAGCAGCCACCAGCCGGATTCCGGACTGGGGCCCTGTTGTGCAGGGTGCCTCACAAGCACAATGTAAGGAGGCAACCTGCCTTGCTGACCTTCTGCGCTCACTACAAACAAGATACACAAGGCAGGGGAGGGGAAAGGAGGATGAGGGTAGGGACAGGCAGTTGTGGCTGTTTGCCCGCTCTCAGCCCTTGTGTCTCCCAGTCAGGCACTGTAGGCTGCTTTTCCTCAAAGAAGGTGTGAATGTACTTGGCTTGAAAATACCCACCTAAAACCTCATTAGATTGAAAGGGAGACTGCCGCATTTCCCTGGGGGAAAGTGGTGTACCTGCTCTTGTTAAGAGGAACCTGGAATATCACTACATACTGAGCAATATTTTGTTTTGTGTAATTTTCGTTTGGTTGCTTTGGGCGTTTGATAGCACTGCGCATATCCAGCCAGCTTCTCTGTTCTGTTGATGCCTTTCCGCCAGTTCTACTAAGAGCCTCTTAGCAATAAGGCAGCATCAAAGCTGAAACCGAAGGCGGTATCAGACAGGAGTGTGCGTAGAGAAAGGGGCTGGGAGAAGGCAGGGGAAACTGGTCTTGCTTTCACCCAAATCACCCTTCAGTAGGAGAGAGAGAAACCCTTAGTATGTTAAAAAAATCAGGGCATAGTATTTAAAAGAAGAATTCAAGAATTCATGCCGACAATGCCCCTTTAACAATGGAGGGCCAAATTCACCTGGGCGTAACTCCACTGTCTCGTTGCCATTTATGAACACTTTCTCCTACTTCATTATTTACCTCCTGTTTCTCTTATGCTTCCGTTCCTATTTAACACAACTAATAAACGAGAGACCAAGCCTTCCTGACAGATGAGCCGGCACTGTGGTTTTCACAAACCCAATAAACCAGCCCAGCCATGACTGCAGTCCTTCTCCACATTGCTCACTCAGGAGCTGTCTTCAAGGAGAGAAAGAGTCACACCCCTAAGTTCCTTGTCGTATCATTTATATACCTGATGCTATTTCAACACCTTGCCGAGTCTCTGTGTATTGTTAGCTGGGGACCTGGGATGCTGAGAAGAATATCTGTGATTTTTGAGTGGTTGCATTTATTTTATCTCCCTGCCTACAAAATGTGCCCTGCTTTTGTTTCAGTGAGAATACCGCAAGCCCTGTGGGGAGATTTGTCCCTCTGCTTTGGCTCAGCGATGACGTAACTCTAGGTAATACTAATCTGCACTGTGATGCTGCCTCTTCGCATCCTGGGCTCTCAAAGCCCTCACTAATTAGAATTCACAGCAGATAAATTAGTACCCCTTTGACTACAGAGAGGGAAACTGGGGCACACAGCGATGACAATAAAGTGACTTGCTTGAGTTCACACAGTGAATGAGCCTGGACTAGAAGCCAGGAGTCCTGACTCTTAGTCCCTTCTAGCTCAGGGGCTCTCAACCTTTCCAGATGACTGTACTCTTTTCAGGAGTCTGATTTGTCTTGCAAACCCCCAAGTTTCACCTCACTTAAAAACTACTTGCTTAGAAAATCAGACATAAAAGTGTCCCAGCCACAGGGTCACTGAACAATGGCTGACTTTCTCATTTTTACCGTATAATTATAAAATAAATCAATTGGAATATAAATACTGTACTTACATGTCAGTGTATAGTTTATAGAGCCGTATAAACAAGTTATTGTCTGTATGAAATTTGAGTTTGTACTGACTTTTTACTTAGCGTGTTGTACAGCTAGGCCAATACCTAGATGAGTTGATGTACCCCCCCTGGAAGACCCCTGCGTACCCCCGGGGGTACCCGTACCCCTGGGTGAGAGCCACAGCTCTAGAGCATGTGTCAAGCAAACTCACTCTGGGGGTGAAATTCACCTCTGTGCAAAGGGCCCGTACCAGCCCAATGCACCACAAATCCCACTTCAGCTGATACGTTTTGAAACAGTTTCTAAACTTTTTTTTTCAAGCCAAGAAAAATGATTGAAAGTGACCCTCGCCCCCCCTCCCCCCCCGAAAAGTTTCATTTTCAATGAACTGACATTTTCTGATGAAAAAACATGTGGTCAAAAAATTCTCCACTAGCTCTGTTGCCTGGGTCTTGTGCTGTCCCCTCTTCAGAGGGCTGAATCCCCCCCTCAGCTAGAATGGCTCCCGAACATCTCCAGCTCTCTGCTTTCAGGCTGCCTCACTGAGGTGGTGCAACACACTTGCCAGTCACCCGTCACTGTGTGGGGTGTTATTTATGATGTAATATTGATTGTTTATTGTAAGTCAATATTGCCTACAGGGCACCGGGAGCTTGCCAGGCATTGGGGTGCAGGGCCTTGGCGCACAGGCTCCCTTCTGTCAAGTGGACGTAGTTAGGTTCAGCTACAGATTCTCATTAGCTTTTGCTCACTCCGTTGCCGTATCAATTTCCTCTCAGCCTCTTCATTACTAGTCTTGTCACATTTTAGAGGCTCTTCGAAAAATTTACAGAAAGAAAGAAAGAAAGAAAGAAAGAAAGAAAGAAAGAAAGAAAGAAAGAAAGAAAGGAGCCTCCAGGCTCAGGAAGCCTGTGACCAAAGTTCTGCATGAAAGAGAAAAGAAACTTCACTATTAACCCTGCACTTCCCCCTAGGGCCCAGGCCAGGGGAGACGATGGAGCTGTTACAAGCAGCTGGCTAAGGAGGGGTGAGTACTAGAAAGCCTGGGCAGCAGAACCTATCGAAACTGCCTGATGCAGTGTTGCCAACACGTGATTTGATCGTGGGTCTCACGCTCTTTGGTGTTTCTATTAAAGCCCCGGCTGCTGAGGCAGGTCATTAGGGGTATGTCTACACAGCAGCTGGGACATTGCTTCTCCGTGCAGGTAGACAGACGCACATGAGCTCTGCTAAGCTAGCATGGTGATAGCAGCGTGGTCACTGTGGCACGGGCAGTGGCTCGGGCTACCCGTCCCAGTCTGAACCAAGCTGTGTCTCCGTGGCCACACTGGTATTTATCGCATGCTGGCTGGAGCAGAGCTAACACACGTCTGTCTGCCCACGCAGGGCAGCATGCTCCTAGCTGCGGTGTAGAAATGCCCTAGGTGAGACTCTCAGCTTTCATTTAAAAGAATAAGTAAGTCTCTAGCCTGGTTGCAGAGAAAAGCTTGAAAATGTGGCCCAAGGGTCCCTCAAAGGCTCAGAATCCAGAGGACAAGGAACCCACAAAGTATTATTTTATGGTGCTAGGTATTATTTATGCATTAAAAACAAACAAATTTTAAGCCAACCTCATGATTTTGGGGATTTGACTCAATGCTTGAAATGTCCAGCTGTGAATCCTGTTTCCTGTTGCAATTCCCAGGACTCGGCTACCAGCTGGCTTGTTATACCCCCTCGTTGTGCACAGCCGGTCGATGCTAAAAGTGCCCTTCCATCTACCAGCCATCCAAGGCCTATGCACCACATAAGTCAATGGGCTGAAGTGAGATTTTAGTAGGACCATAGGCCATAGGTTGGCCTTCTGCACAGGGGGGAATTTCACTCACTGAGTGAAGTTTCGTACAAGAGTTTCACCCACTTGTTACCGCTTGTCTTTTAGTCTCAGATCCTGCTGGGGCCAGAGAGATCCCAGACTCCACCTGGAGTCTTATGACTGCAGTATCACATCCTAAAGCCCTGAGTCACCGAGCTACTTAAGCAGGTGCCTCGCTTTAAGAATGGGAATTGTCCCATTCCAGTCAATAGGAACAACTCAGGTGCTTCAAGAGAGGCAGCTGCTGAAGTACCCTGCTGACTCGGAGCCTCAGTTGGGGTGACGAGGGGGGAGGTGACACATAGCAGGGCAGAGAGGATGGGGTACGCTCGCGTTGGGTGAGCAGGCCGGGTTAGACGGTTTCTTGGGAGTCGAGGGAGGCAGTGGAGTCAGCGCACAGACGGCCATTTCTAAAGTGTTTTTAGTTCTCGAGATGACACACGCGATACAGCACGAGACGTTTTGTTATTATCACTGTCCCTGGGCAGAGTCCCTTTGGAAAGCAAGGGGTTTGGGTTTTTTTGCCTCACTGTTTGCTTTATCAGGGCAGCATTTGCATACAGTTTGGCTGCTGGCATGTGTGACTCTCCATGGCAATCACCCACATCCCATTCTGTTCTCGGAGCGTTTGCTGAAGAAAACACATTTGTGAATCTGACAGACATGAAATTGCATGCCAGCTGCTGGCTGGTAAATGACATCTTACGGTCCCCAGACCCCAGCGAAATAACTAGAGCCCCATAGGCCGAAGGAGGAAGGAAAACTCTTGCCTTGTCAGGTGAATCACTAAAATGCGTGACAGAGAGAAGCTGTCCTGCCCTCCCTCACTTTCTGCTTCATGCTTTCCGCCATTGGGTCTGTGCTATTCGGGAAGGAATATTGCCAGGATCCTGCTCCCGATGCAGCCAATAGAAAAACTCCCACAGACTTGCCTGGTGTGGATCAGGCCCCTCACGCAAGCACAGCCCCCTAGAAACAGCCGGTGACCCACTGCTGCTAGTCAATGGCAAAGGCCTGTTGAGGCAAACCCAGCTTCCCCACCCAGCCCCAGCTGCTGTGCCCCAGGCTCTTCTTGCAGTGCCCCAAGGCCGACGTGTTCACAGCGAGGGTGACTCAGAGCAAGCCCGATAATCCAGATTCTGGTTCCTGTCCTGATTTCCAGAGGTGCTGAGCAGCCTCCACTGGAGGCTGCAGATGCTCCTTGCCTATGAAAATAAGGCCACTAAAGCCACCCAGGCTGGGATTTGCTTTCTTCTCTTTGCTGTTCCTGGCAGGCACAAACCTCCCCCGCCCCCCAGCTCCCCTCACAAGGCCCTTTCCAGCCCCCAGCACTGAGCTCTGGAGTGAGCCTCACTCTGCAGGTAGAAGAAAGGAGGATTTAAGAGATTCTCTTTTCTCCCTTTGTCTAGTTCCATGCACACAAGGGCTGCTTGCCTGGCACTGCTTGGGCTGTAC
Source organism: Lepidochelys kempii (assembly GCF_965140285.1). Classification (NCBI taxonomy): domain Eukaryota; kingdom Metazoa; phylum Chordata; order Testudines; family Cheloniidae; genus Lepidochelys; species Lepidochelys kempii. The sequence goes on along the minus strand of NC_136398.1, from coordinate 2,494,828 downwards.
AGATGTGTCCTCATCTTGGCCTCTGCCATTCATTGCATGCTGCTTCTTTTAGTGGCCCAGAAGAGCCAGACTTCAGTGTTTCCTCATAGGTGAATTAATTAATGAGCGTTTGCTTGCACAGTCTGTTTAACCCGTGTTCCCTATTGGATTTGGTGTTGCAGCAGGAGGTTTCCTTTCCCAGGCCTGCTGCCAGGGGAGGGTGCATCCTTGCAAAGCTTGAGTGGGTGTGTGGGGGACAGCACTAAACCCAATCAGTCGGGTCCCAGTGTGATGTCTCATCTGCAGCGTGGTGCTTCTGAGGTTATAGCCCAACGGGGGACGCAACCATTACAGGCTCCCAGCCTCTCAGCTCGTCCATAAAGCAATGGGGTAGAAGGCTTCTAGGCTAGACCCAGATTCTGCTCTCCTGGAGTTCTCCTGCTGTGAATCGCTGGTGGGTATCCATGTCAGAAATGCATTTAAAACACACAGACCAAAATACTTGGAGTCAGGGAGAGATGGAGGCACGGGAGCAAAGGGCCTATGCTGAATGCTAATGGTGATAGAGAGGGACAATGCCTAGATACCACAGTGATGGGCACCACAGGAATGTCTAAAGAAGCTAGATAGAGGGCACCAGGAACTTCCAGAGAAGGGGGGCCCTTGTGTAAGGGCATGGAATGCAGAACAATGGCCTGGTTTAATAGATTCCAAGCCCAGGAGGGACCATTGTCATCGTCTAGTCTGATCTCCTGTATAACACGGGCCAGAGAACTTCCTCGCAATAATACCTATGGCCCATCTTGATTTAAAAATTGCTGGTGATGGAAAATCCGCCCGAACCCTGGGTGAGTTGTTCCAGTGGTTACTTGTGCATTTAGACTACAAGCTCTTTGGGACATGGGCTGTCTTTTTGCTATGTGTATGTACAGCACCTAGCACGATGGGCATTATCCCTGCCTGGGGGCTCTAAGGGCTGCTACAGTACAACTGATGATGATAATCGCTGTACAGCAGTCCCCGTTAGACCCTGGGACATCACCATTGGCTGGCAGAGTTGGCATTGCAATGGTGTCTGCAGTATTCCTATACCTCTGAGCATGAAATAATGCAGGTTAGCCCACATGCCCCTCTGGGCAATTGCACTGTAAAGAGTCAGGCGTCTTGTCAGGGTTTTAGGGCGGTGGCTGCACAGGGACCATGCCAAAGCAGCGGATTGCTCCACCTATTGTTTTTCTGGTAGCACCTAGAGATCCCAGCCAAGCCTGAGGTGCAATTGTGTGGGGTGCTACACATACACATCATAAGAGACAGTCCCTGCCTTGAGCTTACAGCCTCCAGAGACAAGAACGGCAACGGGCGAGAGGAGAAAAAAGAGGCCATGAAAGTGAGTAGCCCAAGGGGATGCAGCACATCAGGGAGTAGAACTGCTTTCTCCTGAGTCCCAGTCCAGTGCCTATTCACTCATCTCCTTGCCTCATCATTGGGTCATATAATCAAGTTTACCGTCTCATGCCGTACCAAGACAGACCACTAGACAAGCCTGCCTCCATCCGTACTGGCTCTCCCACCTGCAATAATATCTGATGCTTCAGAACAAGGTAGGGAAGAGTGATTGCTCATTTGTCTGCTTCTGATTTCGGTTCTTTCCCATTTTTGCCTACTGTTCTACAGCTCTGACCTTAGGATTCTGAGTCTGTTACGGCACCAGAGAGCACAATAAATAATGCAGAGGTGAGATTTGCTTACTCAGTGTCTGGAAAAGGTGTTTCTAGAGCAATTATCTTCCAGCAGCACATTGTTCAGCCCTTTCCCCTGTGCCTAGGGTTGGCTTTTGTCTGCCGTGGAGGCTGAATTGTCTCCCTTTGCCCTCAGAGGCAGGATCCCTTTTGCCAACCCAGCCCCTGCTCTTCAGGAATGACCACAGTGGTTAAAACCAAAATGTACAGTTCATGGCCCGGGCAGCAAGACTATTGGGGATGCTGTTCTGTGCCTGGATCGTGCAATCTGCACCTCGAAGCTATAGCACTGAGCCCCTCATAACTTTGCACGGCCTGCTGCAGAGAGAGATGTCACCTGTGCTGGAGTTCCAGGAAGTGGGACCCTGCTGTAGGCCATGGTTTTGCATCGCCCAAGAGGCTTGTGGGCAGATGTCAGGAGGAGGATTCGGCCCTTCTTGTATTGCCAAACAGGAGGGGAATTCGGCTAGACCCTGGCTACATCAGAGGGAGCTCCAGGAAGGTCCCGTGTGGAGAAGGTTGAGCACCACTGCCGTAGAAGGCAGGTGTTGCCATGGATGGCTCGAAAGCGAGAAAGGAGATAAAAATTCCTTAACATCAGCAAGCACCGCAGAGCTAGAACGGGAGGGTGCTCCCTGCAGGAGACTGGATGCTGATCATTCTCTAGTGGACTAAAGCGGGTGATGAGTTGCTATCTGGGCAGCCATGGAATAACAACCGGGCTCCTGTCTGAAGGACCCAAAGTCACCGTGTGCGGCGCATGGGCAGAGGACGATCCCGAGTGCTGCAGTGCAAGGTTCTGCCCTAAACAGACAGCAGCACATTGTGTAAAGGAAAAGCCTCGTCTTGGACTTAATGAAGCCATTAGCACCAGGGGAGCCCAGACGAGACGGACCCAGGATCCGCTCCTCAGTTGCAAACCCTCCACCCAGATTCCGCCACTCGCTTGTGACTAGTGCTAGAGCAGTGGCAAGAGATTTTTCAAATGTCTGGTTGCTCTGCCCGCCAGAAAGCAAATGTCGCCCTTAGCTCAGTCAGCAGAGGCTCCTGCCTTTAGATCCAGGGCTTCTTTCCCACAGATGACCCGCACAAGGGCCTCCTTCCTCTTAAGTTTGCAAACCCTACGCGTGGATACCATGGCTCTTACGGCTCCCTAACCAGCTGCTGCTGAGATGAAACCATCCCCCTAACTTCTCACAGCCACATGATTTAGTCCTCTAGCCAGGGAACATAATCATTATGTGCTATTGCTCATTAGAAGCCCTATTAGCGCTAGAATTAGATGAACCTTTATCATTACTTGACTGTGTGCCAGTCCTCAGGGCCCAGAGCTCAGCATCACCCAACTTATGAATGGCATGAAAGCAGCATGGGACCCCCAGAGCTAATTCAGCAAGCTCCTGAGGTGCCCATTGCTGTGTGGCACGTTCCTGAACCATTGGGAGAGTACAGGAGAGGGAAATTCGGGGACCAAACGTTTTATGAGATGGAAATGAAACCCTGGGCCTAGGGGCATTGGATCCTCCTTCCCTGCCCCACCAGAAGAATGTCTCATAAAGAAATTACAAAATCCTTTGGTGCATCAAACGCAGGTTGTAATGTTATTAATTTACCTGCCACGAGCTGGCAGAAAAGCAATCATGGCTGTTTCTCCAAAGACTGAGCCAGGGGATAATTGAATTGAATGGAAAGGAATGACTGCTCTTTGTTGTCTGGTAAGCAGATGATGAGGTGAATCTCCCAGTCCTTCCATATTGATCCAGTTTCTGGTGATTCAAACAGACTTTAGAACTGAGGGATAAAGTTGTTCAAAGAGGCTCTGATGCTCTCTGTAAAACTTGGAAAAAATTTCTGTTTAGAGATGATTCCCCTCCTTGCCCTGGGACCTGGATACAATGCTGGGTTCATTATAAATGTCTAAGACAGACAGACCAATGATAGACAGACAGGTAGATTCTGGTTAAATTCTATGACTGGGCCACTATCCCTCCCTTCCTCCCTCGGGATGTGCTGAGAGCACATGCATTTTAGTGCTGGACCAGACCCACTCATTCTGGAATAGACTTGGTTCTAACAGACCCAGACAACAATTTTGTGCTTTCCAGGCTGCAAAGGGGGAATCTCATGAACGTCTCTGAGCAGTGCTCAGTGCACGACACGTGCAGGAGCCCTGCCGTCAGTGAGAACAAGAGAAGGATGCCCAGCAATGAATGAACTAAACCTCAGCCAAGCAGTGTAATGGGCTAGGGGGTGGGTGATGGGTCACAGAGCCTCCCACTCCCATCCTGGTCAGAAGTTCAGTCATGATCAGAACTGATTCCTCCCTGAAGATCAACAAAAAGAACAGGAGGACCTTAGAGACTAACACATTTATTTGAGCATAAGCATAAGCTGAAGGTCGCTGACGTATGTGGAATGAGCTGCGGGTCTTGGTTCATGCGCCCATCTCACATAACCTGCAGTCATGGCGAAGAGACCAAGGAGCGAATGGCGTGTGGGGAATCGATTGCCTGCTCCTTCCCGGGCACGGCACAAAGGCTGTGTGGGTGGCAGCCGGAAGCCTGTGCAGCACACGGTCCGGCCTGAATTTTGCACTTTTTCAGCTTCTGGGGCTGTCAGGTCCAGCCCCTTTCAGAAAAGAAAATCATGGAGGACTCCTGGGAGGTGCCACGATTTGTGGTTCGCTCTAAGGAGGCTGAGATCTGGAGCCTGGAGCTTAATTACCTCCTTGCCCTAATAGGGAAAAGTCTGTAGCCTTAAACTGTCCTGCTTCTGCATTATGGATCCTGAGATGAGAACTCGGCCCAGAGGCCACATGAATGTACCTTCTAACATTGAAGGGAGGGGTCCAAACGGAGGTAGAAATGCCCCACCCCCGCAGGGTTAGCATTTTCCCAGTCTGAAGCGAAACACCAGCTGAGAGCGCTGTGGGGCCCCTGTTCTGCTACCTCCCCTTTGCTGCAGCGCTTTGAAGGTGAGCTGCAGCCGTGCTTGCGGTAGCTGAAATGCAGCCTGAATCCTGAGAACACGGAGTTTATTGAAAGATCACTGAAGTTTCTGTTATTGAATGTAGCGTGCACTGGGTGGACTGGCAGAAAATCAATCCTGAAATATAGCGGCCTTTACTGCCTCCTCTAAATAGCTCTGTATGATTGTTGTAAGGTGAAATTATTAAAGGTCACAGGAGGTCAAGTGCACAATGTAATATAGCTGAAAATTGCTGCCTTTCTCAAAAGTTGAGAAAATAATACTCTTGTTCGCTCTCCCCGAGGTGTGTCGCTGTTTATTTCACTTTGAAAAATGGCCCCCTGAGGCTCTTGAAAGGGGCCATTGATAAAAGAAAGAGGGCAGCTGTTAGAGGGATGCCTCAAGTGCAGGCTGAAACATTCAGATCCTGGGTGCACATCTGGATTCAGATCCTGGGTGCACATCTGGGCTCCCTCATGGAAATGTAATCAGGGAAAAAAACCTCATCTTCAGAAAGAAGGCATTCATTTTAATGGTGCGGTGATGGTGCCACTCTGCAGGGAGCCGTCTGTGGTACACACACACTAGGTCAAGGATACAGGTGATGTACAAGTTAGTGGATGTATCAAAACCCCAGGTAGCTGGAGAAGAAGTCCTAATTCACAGCCGTGGCATAATGTTTGAAAAATGCTTTTAACATGTTAATGCTATATAAATGTGATTGTCGTTAGTATCACTAATCCCGTTGTCAGCATCTGGCACAGGATAGCCATGGAACAGGGTGGAAGGCGCTCCCTTTTCAATGCCAGGGGAAGGAATAGTTTGAGAACCTAGTGTTGACTGAATTCTTACATAGCAAGCTGCAAAGTGCAGGTTGGGGCTATGTGCTATGTATTTACATGGCGAATCCTGACCATTCCAGTCCAGGCTGGGCACTGCATGACATCGCCTTAAAAAGTGAGACAGGCCAAAGGGTTTTCAGTGGATTTTGGGTTAGGCCTCATTTTGAGAATCAAATCCTTGCAGGCAGGAGTGAGACAGTTGTGGGAGAAGCTCCCCGTAAACATCTGCAGAACTAACTCCTTCTCTTCCTTCAAATCCTTTCTCACAACTCTCCTTGTCTGTGGCTAGGCTGCCGAGACCACCGTCTATCAGGCTGACCAGCACAGGTCCATTGTTTCCCTGCACTCCCCATCTGTCCGTATCCATCTGGTGTCTCTTGTCTTATACTTGAACTGGAAGCTCTTTGGGACAGGGACTGTCTGTGTTCTGTGTCTGTACAGCGCCTAGCGCAGCGGGGTCCTGCTCCATGGCTGGGGCTCCTACGCACTACGGTAATACAAATAATAAATATGCTTCGAAAGCTTTAATTTATGTTCTATTTGTATCTTTCAGCCTTGTCTCGTTTGTTTTACTCATCGCCTGTGCTCCTTACCCTTCTGTTAATTGTCCGGAGGCAAGCCAGCAACACCCATTTTCAAGACTTTCTCTCCAACTGTTGAGGTCTAGAAACTTACTTTTTCTAAAGGAAATGAAAGCTGAGATTCTCCCATAATCACTTGTTTGCAGGAACTGAGGCTTTAAGTAGAACATCGGATGTTGACGACCGGCAATAAAGTAGCAGAGATTGGCAACATTGGAGACTGAATTTGGACCCAGGTGCTAGGAGAGGATTATGCATCAGTGAGATAGAAACAATAATTTTATCAAGACGTGGGCTTTGCTTGATAAACATATCCTGAGCAGGTTATGGATGTGAAACATCACTGGTGCTTTAAATACAGAAAAGCAAAATCTGAAATATGCCACTGCAAAGAAGTGAGAGCAGTCAGCAGAATATTTAGAGTGATGAAGAGGCCGACCATAGCAGGTTGAGCCTGTTCAGTTTGTCAAGGTGCCCTAGTCCTTCCAGTCTCTGCCATTGCAAACTGAAATCCTCCTGCAACAGTACCTGTGAAAGGAAAATCTCCTGAAGTGCTTTCTGCATTTTCATTAATTAGCAGCTAATGCCTCTGAAGAGACAGAGATTTCTAGCAAGAGGGGAACATTTCAGACAGACTGGCATTGTTTCTGACGGATTTATAGTGCATGTCTGCTAACCCTCCCTCTCTCTGTGGCTGCTCCCTTATCCCATGTGGACTGTGCTGAGTGAAATTTGCAAGCACAAACTCGGGGCGAGATGAACCGATCTGGGGAGGAAAAGCTGAACTGTCCCATCTCTGTGTCTGAGCAGCACTGGAAATCTCTTAAGGTGTTCAGATCAGGTAAAACGACAAGATTCTTTTAAAGTTTGCCATTCCCTTCCATCTAGCTATCCCCACCCTGCCCAATGATTCTGTCTGTATATCTATAACCCCTCCCCCCGGTACTCTGCAGAAATTATCCTGTGCAGAGTGACCCTAATGTAAACTGTAAGGCTTGGGCCAATAATTGCATAATGAAGCATTTTGTTGCCCTAAGTTTGTGGCCACTGCTACAGAGTCAGTTTGAGGGCATCTATCTAATCGGTCTTCAGTTTTCTGAAGGCCTTATCACCATGGTGTCAAGCCACAAGAGGCAGGCATTTCACTTTAGGACAGGATGTTTCATTATGCATGCAATAACTCAGGCCTTTTGCATCTTTCTCCTTTTGACAGTTTATGTCTGCTGCAGGACATTGCAAGAGACAACCAGCTCCATTTCCTAGCCGCCAGCTTTCCCAGAGCATCTGCAAGAGAGGAGCCTCCCGTCTATCTGAAGAGACACTTCCCATCCCCCAAGGAACATGGCAGCCCAGAGCAGCTCCACCCAGCTGGAAATGAGGGACTTCATTCTGCAGTGTGGCCCAGCAACCAGGTTGAACTGAGACCCAGGCTGGCTTTGAAGGTTGCATGAATACATCTGCACAGACACAGACCCAGCTGAAATACGATTTTTTCAGTGCATGATTCTAAAGGGATGCCATCAACCTGAATTCTAGTCAGCTTCCAGAAGAGAGTTAAAAGTAATTCCAGGTGTTAAGTGGCCCTTATCTTGCTCTGACAATTTTTTGTTGTGGTTTTAAAATCAAATGTTTCCTATTTTTGAAAATATTTTTCTTCCTGTTGTTTTTATGTGAAAGCCCCAAAGGCAAACAACAATGGAAACTGATTGCGCAGGGGAAACAGTGAAAGTGAGTGTGCAGAAAATGCTGTGGAAGGACACAAATTAAACAAATGGGTGAGGGATGGGGGGGAGGGGATATTTCTAAGGTCTCTTAGTTACAGTAACCGTATTGGAACAACAACAAAACAGAAATGTGATTTTAAAATTACAGTCTCTTTAGCTGAGCTGAGTATTTCAAAGTCTCTCAGTCTTCTGGCTTCAGGACATAGGAGGATTACTGCCTGCAATCAGGAGGAAATTTCCTCTTCCTATTAAAGCATTTCACAATTAGGTGCATTATGCCTCTAGTGCATCCATCACTTCATGGGTTGTCACTGGAGACAGGATACTAGACTAGCTGGACCCGGGTCTACATTGGCATGGCAGTTTTCAAAGGAGCAGTCTTGGAGCCGTGGGCAAATATGGCTGTTGCACAACGACAGGTGGGGAAAGTAATTCTGTGAGCTTGACTTTTGATTCCTTTGATGAGATCAGATTCATCAGGGACTGGGGTCTATGAGTTTTACCAGGCCATCCACTTCAAAGTAACCTGTACAATTGGAGTCTGTGTAGTGGTCATCTATAGCTTGTATGCCAGCCCCCATTGCACCCCGAAGCGTTAGCAAATGGGTAGCTGGAAATCCTGAAGCTTCATTTTCTTTTGTGAAAATGGATGTTTGGAAGGGGTGGAGATCTTGGTATTTGTGTAGACAGATGCTGCTATACCTCGTGGAGGAGCTAGTGTTCCAAACCTCTCTCTGCTATGCACACACACACGGAGACATACAGTCTCTCTCTCTCTCTCACACACACACACACACACAGAGTGAAAAAAGAAAAGGAGGACTTGTGGCACCTTAGAGACTAACCAATTTATTTGAGCATAAGCTTTCGTGAGCTACAGCTCACTTCATCGGATGCATTCAGTGGAAAATACAGTAAGGAGATTTATATACACACAGAACATGAAAAAATGGGTGTTATACACACTGTAAGGAGAGTGATCACTTAAGACGAGCTATTAAGGCATTAGAAGTGGATCTGACCGATTCAGCCTACTCTCCAGAAGATATTTGTGTATCATTCAGCTGCTCAGAAACAGGCACCCTCTGCTTACTGGAGCTGCCAAGGTCTAAAAGAGCAGGGAGCAACCCGGGATCGGAAAGAGGTGCATGGGCAGAGCTGCCAGGTTGCCTGGAGGTCAGGGGGCTGGTGCATCGACAGGACTGGGGGTGGGACAAGCTTGCACAGGGCCTGCCTGAGTGGTGTCTGGGCGCTAGCCACACTTTGCTCACAAGTATTGGTACGCTGTGGGGTAGGCCATCCACCTGCTCCTGGAAGCTGTTCACATAATGGCACCCTTCCATTCAGGTCAAACGAGGGAACAATTAAATGCTCCTTTGTTTAGGGATAGATGAAACAATGGAAAACCTCCACCCAAGGACTAGACCACGTGCAAGCCTGGGCACTGGCTGGGACAAACAGTCTAAGGGGTTTCCCAGGGATCTGATATCAAATGCTGGGGTGAGGGGTTGATTTGTTTGCAGCTATGTATGTGTGTGCGAGAGAGAGCACGTGGGAGCGCAGATGCACAGAGAAGGGAACAGAAAAGCCAAAGACAGAGTCAAGAAAACTGGCAACTTTGCCATGAAAGAAAGCAAAGAGAGTGAGCTTTGGGGCAGAGTGGTGGCTGGAAAAAGTCTGGAAGCTCGAGCAGAGAAACTGTCTCCTGTTGTTTGATTCCTACTGTGCTCAGGGAAAGAGCACTCTGTGTACATTCCTTCTAAGCAGACAGGATTGCATCAAAGAAATACTTGACCCTATCATAAAACTTTCCTCTTCATGGAAACAATCCACAAGATCCTCAAAACTGGCTAACTGCTCGGGTCAAAAGAAAGAACAGTATTAAGAGTCTTGCAACTTGCTGGAAGTTCTTTTAAAACCTGACTCTGGCATGTTGCACGCCCAGGAAACTTCATAAAATCTCAGTGGTGCTAAGTTTTCTCCCCAGGCATAAATTCAGATGCCAGGGGATAATATAGGCCTTGGCCCAGCTGGCGACATCTAGAGGCAGAGATCAACCCCTAAATGCACATCTAATAAAAATAGATCAATATCTTAGATTTACATCCTCAGAGGGCAGCCCTGCCTGAGCCTGATGACCTCTCTGGTGCTTCCCTCTGTCCTTTATGCTAGATGGATTGCGTGTCTCCTGGAAATGGGCGAATTATTAGAAGAAATTGAACATGGAGGTAACACAGGACACTAATCTCAGATTTAAGGCCGCAAGTGAAGTTGTGGTGATTCATTCACAATCAGCCATGAGCTATAAATCTAAAAATGGCCTCATTTGTGGCAAATAGCTTATTGGTAGAGCATATTTATTTTGAACCTATTACTCTGTTGTATAAAGGAACCAAGCTGCTAAGATAAACAAAAATCATTAAAAAATCCTTCCCTCTAATAAAACTAAAGGTATTTGGAAAGTTTAATTTAATTTTTGTCCGTCGCATCTTTTTGTTAATTGCATTAAACTCAATTTGGGGCAATGAAAACAGCTTGATCTGTTTCATTTTCTCTTTTTTTGTAAATTTCACTTTCTGAGGTAGCCTGATGTTGTCCTTGTGTTCATATATCTGCAAAGGCTGAAACAGCAAATGCGATATCTGTCAAAGACCCAACATGTGGGACACCCACAAAATTACTCACAAAGGAAGCGTAAAAGGCTGTGGGCTCGTTTCCTTTATTGTGATTAACTCTTCCTGTGAACTCAGTCTTATCAATCTGTATTACTGCTGTAGATAATTTTCAGTGATAAAGGTAATGGGACCCTACATTTTGTGGAACATAGGTAACTTTGGGACTGGAATGAGGGACTGTTTTAAGGACCACAGCTACAGCTGGTTGAATGATTCATTGAGGAGCTGCCACTTGTTTTCTGTCTGTGAATCACTGCCAAACCAGTGTGTTCAGTGAAAAATCTGGATGAACAATTTTCAATCTATGGGTGGGTACTTGACTTATTTTTCTATCTGTGGTGTGTGATTAGCCACCAGAAGTCATGGGGTACTGTATCTGCTTCCTGATTGGATGATAAATATTTTAAACAGGAGAATAATTAATGATAACTAGCAGTGGATGAATGGAGAACAATGAAAAGCAAAGAAAGAAGAATTATGTTCTTCAGCTGCAAGTATTCCAGGAAATGAATTCATGTTCATAACGAAGAGCAGGATGTCCAGTCGACAGGCCGGTTGGCGAGACAGCCCAGCACTGCTTCGCAACTACACGAGCACCCAGCTCAGCCCAAGTCTGCTCTGGGTCTACAGACATGACATCCACACAGGGCATGCTCAGATGCTCAAGACAGCTGTGTTAGCATAGTCAGTCCCTCACAAACATGGCCTCGGGTCATGGCTACAGTCAGTTGCTCATGATTTTGCAGGGGCCCAATGCATGATTGTTGAATGCTTGGGTTGGCAATATTGTGACTGGGTCATTGGCCTGGCAGCCAGGAGTCCTGCCTGCCATTCCCAGCTCATATACCAACGGACCCTGAAATACGCATGAGGAGCGTTGTTATCTTCCCTGGAAGCAGAGCACTGAGCTAAGGAGAACACATTTCAAGCATGTTACTGCTGGAACCCTTTGTTTTGTCGACTTCATTTACATTTCCAATGAATGGGAATACAGTTTGTTTGAAAACATTTCCCTTTGCTAGTTAAGCTGTAAAAAGTCCCCATCAATCCTTTATCCAGACATTTTTTGTTTAAATTTCCATTTATCTTCATGCCTGGAAATCATGGTGATTCTTCTGCCGAAGACGAGCTGCGTGCTTATCATTATCAACAGCACTAATGGATTCCCTATCACACTTGTCATCTCTGGGAACTAGTTTGCTATCTGATCAGACCATTCCTGTCCATGCATACGTTGTCTTTATCCCTGGGGCTCTGTGACGGGGTGTATCAGCCCGACACTGGTACAGCTTCTCTCTTGGCTGTGGAGGCCAAGCCCTCCACCCCCGGCTCTGCTGGGCGTGCTCCAGCTGGAGCCAGGATATAAAAGGCAGCGGAGCAGCTCAGTCTGGGCTGACCGCTGGTGGGGAAGGAGGCGTGTCGATAGCTCCTGGGAGAGGACTGCCTGCACGCTAAGGTGCAGAGGCCAGCCAGATGGAGACGGACCCCGACACACCGACTCAGGATGTTGCAGAGAGTGGAGAGACTGGAGAATCACAGAGATGGAAAACCCCAGAGTCTCGGTTTGTAAGTGACCCAGGGAGGCTTTGCGGGGAAACGGTTACAGAACCGGACCAAGGCTCAACACGTTTTGGTAGGAGCCCTGCCAAGCTGGTGGCTGGTAACCCTACTGCTGACAGGGCCCTGGATTGGGATCAGGTGGAGAGAGCAGGCCCGGGTCTCCCCATCCTGGCCACCACCCACCCTGGGATGGTGGCTCTGCTCACCAATATTATGGACTTTGGCCACTAGACTGCACTGCCCTGAGAGCAAGGGCTGGGCTACAGACTAAGGCCACTAGACCATGCAGGCCCAAGACAAGGGGCAGCCCTATGGACTCAACTGTGAGGCTGTAACACACCTCTTCCCCACCCCCAAGGGGTAATGGGGTGTAGGGAGAACAATTCTTCTTCCAAAGGGAGCAATCTTTTCATCTCTCTTCCCTGTCCATAACCTCTTGTATTTGTCACCTGCCTTTCTGCTAACCGGATGAGTGCCTGACTCTCTCATTTGCAGCAGGTAAGATTATAAACGTTTTCATCTCTAATTCATGACAAATCAAATTTTCATTACACCAAAAAATCAAAATTTTATAAGAAATAAATATTAATCCTCAAAGAGGGGCTGAGTCCAATAAATCACTTGCGCAAAACACTCCTGAAGCTCATTTGCCTTTCAGACGTTCACCCTAATTTCTCTTGCCATGTTGGTTAATTCGGAAGATGTTTACATTTACACCACCCCATGCCATGCTAGCAGCCACTTGCCTTGTGATCCGGTTCCCAGTGGGGCAGGGCGTGCCTACATCATACGTACGATCATCACGTCTGCGGCTAACAGGGACCTTACTGCCAGCTCCAGCAGGGAGGCTGAATGGCAGAACCTCCATGTTATCACCAGTCTTACGAAGAACCGTTTGTAAGAACTGTTCTTCTTGATGGAAAAATAATAAATCACAGGCTGAAGGTGAAGCTGACAAAGAACAAGCTGAGATCCTTTCCCATTCCAGTGCCTCCCGTGCCCTGGAAGTCACTCTGCAGAGGTCTGGAGGGCAGGAAGACAGCAATGCCGTGCATCAGGCTGCAGCTCCAGTGCCGGACCTGCTGGAGTCGTGAGCTGTTCAACTTCATGACCTTGTCCATCTTGTGGACGCCTCAGTCAGTCTCATTAGTTTGTAAAATAGGCATCTCCTGCAGTAGAGCGGGATGGAGAGCGAACTAACGGTTTGCAATAGAGGGTGGGGAAGGGGGCACATGGTGTGGGTACGAGAAACTTGTACAGATGGTGCCCACGCTTATCTAGCAAAACAGCAGGACGTCACGTGGGTATCGGAGCTGTTATAAGAGCTATCTGTGGTGCTGTAAGTGCTTTGCCCTGTTTGGCGGGCGGGGTAGGGTGGGGAATAAATAAATAGTGATAGCACCTGCTCTCGTGCTCTATTTAGGCCTCGCTTCAGCAAATCATTCATGCCTGGGCTTAACATTAAGCACATGCTAAAGTCTGTCCCCGTCCAGGGCTGCCCCCCATCCCCTAATGGAATTAGGGAGAGGAAGTGGCAAACCAGAGTCTGCAGCTGAAACTGCCGGGGAAATCTGGGCATGCGACTGATCTCAGATGGGAGGGAAAGCGCAGCGTGCTGCTCGCCCTCCACAGGGCCAGGACCTTGGGAGGGCCTGGAGATGCGGCCCAGGCCGCGGAACCTTAGCCCACGCGTACGCACTTGGCTGCATCGGGGCCTGGGGCCGCCGAGCTATTTTGTTTCCTTCTGCTGAAAACAAGGAGCTAGAGGCTGCAGCTGGCTCCCCAGGGACCACTAGGAATTTCCCCGCTGACCGTACTTAGAGAGCCGCTGTTCTGCACCAATACCTGGCTCAGACGCACATGGGTCATGAGTATCTACAGGTGGCCAACTTCACAGGGAAGTTCCTGGTCTTAGGGTGGTTAAAATTTCAGCTCGTCATAACTAAGATCACAAGAAGGCTTCTCAAAGTTTAGTGGTCAGCTGACCACGTAACGGCATTCAGCTTCTTTGTAGTTCCCCTATTTGTTTTGCCTCTGAACAGCATCCCTGTTAGGAATTATACATGCCAATAAATGTTTAATTCTGTAAAAAGAGACAAGCTCAGTTTCTCTTTCTAATTGAGGCCACATACATTTGAGCTGCACGCCTGCATGGATCTCACCCACGTATTTTCTTGATTAATTTTCAATTAATGGACTTAGAGCCTTTCTGCATGAGCAGTTGAAGATTTTTTTTCACTCAGCATGAAAAAAGGATCGAATTAGCATCTGCTAAAGCCCTGGTCTCTAATTTGAATGGAATCCATGGGCAAGGAGTTCCATATAGGTAGGAAACTCCATCGAGTGAAAATAACTAGCTAAAACCAGAAGATAAACTCAGCCCTGGGCACAAGTCCCACTTAAGCCCTAAGAAAGAGGAAGATTTCAATGGTGGGGACACAAAGGTTTTCATGACTGCCATGTTTAGTTACTGTGAATATGAAAATATACTTGGAAGTTTCAGAGTAGCAGCCGTGTTAGTCTGTATCCTCAAAAAGAAAAGGAGGACTTGTGGCACCTTAGAGACTAACAAATTTATTTGAGCATAAGCTTTCGTGGGCTACAGCTCACTTATACTTGGAAGTAATTTTCATAGAATTAGTTGAAGAAGAAAACACCCCTGGGGAATTGCTCGAAGTACAGTTAGTTATTGATGAAGCAGAACTTGTGACTCAGTCCTTGGGCCAGAGAGAGGGAGGGAAAGAGAAGGGCTCTGTCATCCAGTGATGGGGGAGCCCCATGCCAGAATGTCCCATAGCTCAGTGGCTAGATCACTCCCCTGCGAGGTGGGAGACCCCTGTTCAAATCCTTTCTCCCATCCTGGTTGAGAGGGAGTCAACTGAACCCAGGGCTCCCAAGCCGGGGCCTGAACTGCTGGGATAAGTTATAAGGTGGGCGCCTTCTCCAGCAGCTTCCTGCTACTGTGTCTCACTCTACGGAGGGTTCTTGGCTTCAGAATCACCAGCAGAGTCTGTGTCAGGGGGTGGGACTTAGCACACAACCCTCTGGTCTGCATCACCCACTGGCTGGCTTAGGTGGCTCTGTGCTGAGCCTGCCAGCTTTAATGAACCGTAGTCCAAGACTCCCGCCTCTCCCCATTCATTGTACAGGAGCCTAGGTGCCTAAGTCAGCCTTTGGGAATCGCAGTGATCTGCCAGGTGCCTGCCATCCCGCCCTCTGGCCTTCCCAAAAAGCAAGTCCGAAAGGCAGTGGGTCTAGTGGATGGGAGTCAGCGTTTCTTTCCTGGCTTTGTTACTAACCTGCTGTGTGACCTTGGGCACTAAACTGCAATGGGAGTTAGGCACCTAAATACCTTTGAGGATCTGGGCCTAACTCCCAAGTCACTTGCCCTCTCTATGGCTCTGAGTCTCCTCCCACTCTTTGGCTTTTGTATTTAGGCTGCAAGCGTTCTGAGGCAGCAACTGTCTCTTGTTACGTTCTGTACAATGGGAACTGCACCTGGGTTGGGACCTCTACATGCTACTGCAAGGAATATACTAATAAAGTTTGTGAATTTGGCTGAATTAAGTTTGCTTCATATTCAAAAGAACATTTGCAGAAAAAAGTTTCACAATTCACTAAGTTATAAAGATAATAGAGATAAATATTAAGCTATGGGTTTGAAACCAAAAATAGTTACTTTTCTGTTCAACTGGAATTTGAAACTATACATACATGCCTCAAAATCTCTTATGTTAGTTAACAATGGCAGTGTTTTTCATACCCTAAGCAATGATACAGTATTTATATGCACCTAGAGCTTCCATATTCCTCCCTAGAGGCATTTGCTTTTCAGTGGTGGGTTAAGAAAAAAGATTACCCTACCCAGTGCACACATGTAACTTGTGAGTATGTTGATAACTTGTAAAGAGGCTAGTTTGGAATCCCTTTTTGGATAAAAGGCCCGTTAGAAATAATAAATCATTGCCCAAAGCTGTTTTGCTTATGAAAGTCTCCAAGTTGTGTATTTTTAAACATTTCTATCCAACCATTTAAAAAATCCTAATTTTTTAAAAAATGTGTTTTTAAGAAGAAAAGAGTGCCCAAGGCTAACAAGCTTGCTTCTTTTGCTGCATCCTGGTAGCCAGCCACACCTGGAATAAGACACAGTTTCTGTTTAGAGAAGAGAATCGATGCACCGTATGCATTTGGATGTTGTTTGTAAGCCTCTAAATTTAGTTCACACAACAGCTGGAGCTGCACAAACTTTGCTGAGGTTATCAGGCCCTGCAGACTTTGCCTGGTGGAAATGTATTTTATATAGATTTGTAGCCTTGCCTTGCTTCAGTGTCAACATATAAATAATATCAACACTGCAGCAGCATGGCAGGAAATGTTTATCCTCCATTATTGACCTAAAACAAATGTTCATTGAGATGGCTTGAATGCGTCCATCCATAATGCCTGCTACGAGCACTGCATGACCCCTTCTGTTGTGGCATCTCCATTAGCTGAAGAGAAGCAATTCAGCAGAAAGACGTACTACAGAGCCCTCATCACCCTTCCTGACCCCGGTGCCTCAGCTGCAGGGGTTTAATAGCCCTGTGCACCCTTTATAGGCTACCAGTGCCTCAGCTGCAGGCACGTAATAGCCTGGCTCATCTTAACTGGCCTCCAGGACCTGTCACTCAGCCGCGGATGTTTAGGCTAGCGGCAGCTTTAGCTGTGCTCTGCTTGGCCTCCACTAGCAAAGTGAAAGGGTTCAGGGATCGTGGGATTTGCGTCCTCTGGTCCTTTCCAGAAGGATCAGAGAGACAAAGAGAGCAATAGTTTTTCTTAAGCATTTTGGTCTAATTCTATTTACCCTCCAAAATGACGTTTTTAGCTATTTATTCTACGGATTAGTTCTTATCCTATGCCCCATCACTAGGCATCTGAACAAATCCCAGAAGGGCTGTAAGCGATGTGACGAGAGCCGGTCGTCAATGGCTCTTTCCTTCTCTCTCTCCTCTCACTAGAGGAAAAATTACATGTAGACTAAAAAAACCCCCTGTTTTTAGGCATGATGTGCTCTGTGCTTTTATTAGCAATGGCAGGTGGGAGGCGCAGACTGTGGTGTGTGGCTTCTGCTGGAGTTCATCCCACCACCTCAGTCCAGCCCTTGGGAAAACTCTGTCTCTGGCATAAGCAAGTTGGCAGCTCCATTTGCTAGAGGGATGGAGTTACTGACTGTGGTCCTCCTACTGGAACTTTAGGTGCTCACTGAAGTGTCCTGGGCCCAGGTCAGCCGGTGTCTTGAAGATAAGGCCTGAGACCATGAACCTGACATGATAATCTATGGGGTACAGAGCAGATAGAGGCAGCCTGGGCAGGAATACTGCCTGGACAGTGACCACAACAAGCCTGGAGTTGTCTAACCCAGTGTCAGTGCATGAGGCATGGACTCAGGAGATTAGCTTGTGTCCACTGAGCTGGTGGGGGTCTCATTCCTGGCCTTATTGACACACAGGTGCCCATATTATGAACCCACCACCCCCAGCAGGCAGTCTACTTGTCAATCTCGGCAGGGGAGAGAAGGAAAGAGAATGCACTGCTTGGAGGTGCCAGAGGAGCTCCATCTGATTCAGGGGCTGGCCCTGCTTGCCCAGTGGTTGCTCCAGGGACAGAGGCCAATCTGCAGCCAGGTCTGTCCTCTGCCTTCCACTGCCACCAAACTCTGACCTACCAAGGATTTGATCTGCCTTGCCCCTGTCACACAAACTCATCTCCGAGAGGCGCCGCTTTTAAATCCCATGAGATTATTGTTATTATTATTTTATCCTTTTCATTTCATTGCAGTTGAACCCCCTAAAAGTATCGTGTTGCTTTGTGTTGTTGAATGCTTTATTTCTACAGCCTGTTAACTATAATTATAAACAATATATCAAATGAGTTCCTTTAGTTCAGTGAAAAGAAAAGGAGGACTTGTGGCACCTTAGAGACTAACCAATTTATTTGAGCATGAGCTTTCGTGAGCTACAGCTCACTGCTGTTACTCTGAAACCTTTAGTTCAGTGATGGGCAACCTTAGGGTGACCAGACAGCAAGTGTGAAAAATCGGGACGGGGGTGGGGGGTAATAGGAGCCTATATAAGAAAAAGATCCCAAAATCAGGACTGTCCCTATAAAATCGGGACATCTGGTCACCCTAGGCACCCTAGGCAACCTGCATGCGGCCGGTCAGTGTAATCCGCTGGCGGGCCACGAGCTGCACGGCTGCCCGCAGCTCCCAGTGGCCACGGTTCATCATTCCTGGCCAATGGGAGCTGCGGGAAGCCTCATTCCTTTGGTCGCACTCCCTGAGGGTGAAGGTCACCCTTGGCAGAGGGGCCAGCAGAAGTCCTAGGCTCCAGGTAAGCCTCAGACAAGGGTTTAGTGGGAGTTACGTGGTGCATAATAAAGCGGTTCAACAATTTTGTCTAATTCTTTTTTTTTTTAAACTTCTTTACTAAAGGAAATTGTTACCCAAAAAAATCAGTTTTGTAAAAAAAAAAAAATTGGGGTCTTCAGTGAAAATTCAAAAAATGTCAACAATTTTGTTTAGACAAATGAAAATCTTCAGTTTTCATCAACCATTTGTGTGTGTGTGTGTGTGTGTGAGAAATAAATCTTTTCCTGACCAGCTCTGGGCGCTGGCCTTCCGAGAAGGGGCTAAGTGGGGGTTAGTGGTTCCAGGGTCTGGTGCTGCACTTCGCCCGGGGGCGAATTTCACCATGAGGAAAGCAGGGGGAGGGGGAGCATGTGTCCATCTGGAAAACTGGGAATTGTACTTTTAAGAGCTGGATTTTATGACACAAAGAAATAATTCACACGTGTATGAGCGGAGAGAGAGAGACAGAGACACAGCACAGACGTGTAGAAATGCCATAATAATAACAAGAATGAATATTACATCTGATGAAGTGAGCTGTAGCCCACAAAAGCTTATGCTCAAATAAATTTATTAGTCTCTAAGGTGCCACAAGTCCTCCTGTTCTTTTTAAAAGAATGAATAAAGTTGACCTGATGTTTTGGGGAAAGCTCCCTGATATCCGCATTAGTTAATTAAAATGCACTAAGGGAAAATCTATAGAGAGGGAATTAATCTAATTTGCAATGCGAGATCCTGATCCCAGCAGCACTGCTGGTTCCATAACGTCAATAGCATGAGTTTGAGATGGGGCTGCTACCTACTGCAATGCTGCCTCTGAAATATTTCAATCTTGTCTCCATAATAGCTTCTGTCACTGCTGCTGACAGGCTGAGCATTAAGTCTTTGGCACAATTGTAAGAATTATTAACATACTCGGTTTTTATATTATTTGACAGCTGTCGTCTCCCTCAGCATTTATAATGACTGACTTACAGCTGCCCCTCTCTCCCTGACCTGGGCCTCCATCCTGTGATGGCTCTGGGCCCTGTGGAAATGGGTCTGGTATTCTGGCAGGAACTGGTCTCTACTGATGGCAGACTTGGGATCCAGTGAACACTTAATCTTCTGTTGCATTGGCTAAGTGCTGCCCCTGTGGCCTGCTAATTTCGGAGACAAAAAGAAAAACTAACTTATTTCTGGTGAAAAGTGGCACTGAGCTTCGAGTAGGGTTAGAGCAAAACAGGATGAAGCCTCTTGTCCCAGTGCCTTCACAGGGCTCTGTGGGTGAATGGAAACTGTGGACAGCGGGGTGCAGGGCTCTGTTGCGGGTTCTGTGCCTTCCTCGCCCTGCTCAGCTCTGCCACAGCCCTGCCAACATCCTCTACCCAAGCGCCTTTGTTTCCAAGGCCTGTGCTGCACCAGTGCCCTTCCTCTGCCGGCTCCAGACCTGCAGCAGCCCTGCCGGCTCCAGGGCCTCCCTTGGGCAGGGCCTGACCATGAGGCTAAATCAAGGAGTGGGTTTCTAGTACAGAAAAGTGTCCACCAGACCCCAGCCATCTGGGTGTTTATCTGGCCCCCGTCGCCACAGGACTGCAGCATGTCACAACTAGCCCTGGCTTTATCGGGGGGGGGGGGGGGGGTAGGAGAGTAGCACCAAACTCCAGCAAACCTCCTGTCCCTTCCGCCCTTTGAGAGCACGGAAAACCTGGCTGCACGGGACATGCCCAAGGAGCGTGTGACAGATTCAGGAACTGAATCCTGAGTGCCTGAGTCCACATCCAAGGCCTTAGGCACAGGCCCATCCATCCCCTCACTTCTCTTCCAACTCCCACCAGCCTCTGCTCTTCTCATTCATATACTTGTGTATTCCCCTCAGGGAGTAAATGAAGCAATTCAGTTCATGGACCATTGTGGAAGAAACCTATTGAAATAAACCTTGAAGGGTGAGGGCTTGGCTGAACCCACTGAACGGAATCTGAAAGGCAATTAATGAATCGCGCTGGTTGAAAGATCGGGACTCCTTGCAAAAGTGAAGAACGAACCCAAGCTACTCCAACGCTCCCCCGGTCATTCTGCCTGGCAGGGCAGCACCCCAGCCCCAAGGCCAGATCTGGGCATTTGGTCTTTAGTAGATAAGAACAGACGGAATCCCCTAGCCATGCGCACGCATTCAGCGCTGACTTGAAATGCCAGGCTATGCTGGTCTGCCAAGCAGCAGGTACCTAATCCACTTTTATCTAGTTACTGTGACAGTTGCCCTGTTAAATGGAATGGACTATTGATTTTTGTCTCACTTCCAGCCGAAGTATTTTCCATCACAGCCCTGAGTAGAAGGGAAGAAAAGCACTTCTTATTAACTACAGTGCCACTCAGGGAGCGGAGGGGCAGGCAGAGAGCTTGGTGGGAAATAGAGGAGCCCGGGAGAAGGGGCTGAGAGCAGAAGAAGGGACGGGAGGTTAAGGGCTAGATTCTGACTGTGCTCATGTGCCAGGGGTTTAGAGTTCTCCTTACACTGCTTCCGGGTCTTGGGTCAGCACTGTGGGCTGAATGGATGCCTAGTCTTTGTGCTGCCCCCCTCACAGGGGTGAATTTCACCTACCTCACCATCCCATGAGACCTGACCTGAGCTGGCCATTGTTATGGCCCATGCAGCCCAGGGACCATATTGTCCTTTGGGACACTTCTCTCAGGGAAGAAAGTTAGCACAGATGAAGAGGGAGGCCAGGCAGCTTCAGCAGGGTGGCTAAAGGGAAAAAAAATAACCACCTGCATTTTCTCCACAAAATTTTTGGCAGTGTGGTAAGGGGAAGAAAAACCCTGTGTCTGCAGAGTAAATGAGTCTGTTGTGATGAAGGTCATCTGTAAAATGTTAAGATGCAGATAATATAGGAAGACCAAATGCCTGGCTGTATTGACAAGGTGATTTTTGTAAATGCTGTTCAAAATAATTTAAACAATTAATTTTGGCATCTACCAGGCACTTCTGCTATCTATCGGAGCAGAAACGAGTATGTGTTCTTCATTATCTGCCACAGAGTTCCTTATTCTTAATCTTCCCTCCTATTCCCTCTAAACCAGGATTTCTTCCCCTGGGCAAAACAAGGCATATGTTAATTGAAATTGCAGCACAGCTGAAAAAAATTGGATTTCAGGTTTGTACTTGGCCCCGTTTTTTGTGTCTGGAACACGACGCTCAACTGTTTACAGGCAGAACACCACCAAGGGACGCAAAGGCTATTAAAGAATAAAGCTGAACAAATCGCGGGCACGTGCCACACAAACAGAGATGAAAAATGAAACTGGATTATTCTCACCCCCCGTAATTGAAGTAATTCAGCACTTTATCCATGAACAAAAGGAGAGAGGCCAAGTCGTTTGCATGGTTCCAGCTGCATTTCAATGAGGGGCAGCCCAGGAACACAGGGAGATAGTTTGCTTTATCGTGTGTATTCTTCTCAAAACCCATTTGATTTCCAGTTTCAATCAGTTCTGCCCTGTCTCGCTCTGCGGCTGGCTAGCCATTCTTCGTGCCCAGGGGACACCTCCCTGCAATCACTTGGCTTTGGGAGTCGATGCCATGTTGCAGAATCTCTTTTTGTTTTTCATTTCCAGTTGTTCATGTTTTATTGCTCTATATTAATTAGGCAAGCTATATCTCGCCTGCTTTGGTGGCAGGCAAAGACCTTCTGCAGCCGTTACCTAAAGACTAATGGCAGGGGATTTTATTGCAGGAATTGCAATCACTCCCTGGGTATCTTTCTGGTAGGGAGACAATCATTCAGAGGCAGGAGACCCTCCAAAGGCTCAGTAGTTTGCTTTGGCCTAATGCTTAACTAAATGTCTCTGAACTCTTTGGCTTGCAAAACAGGGAGCTCATGCAGGAATAGGCTTCTGTATGAGATACTGAGTACCTCCTGGGCAGATAGGGGATATGGTGTGAAAAGCGCCTAGCAGTGCGTCTGTCCTAGGAGAAAGCCGGGGAGTGCTAGCATGTGTGGCTATTGTGTATTGAGAACAGGATGAGAATCCAGAATCTCGCAAGTCCTCATCTTCACTCTGCCACTGATGCATGGTGTGGCCTTCGACAAGTCACGTCACCTATGTGCACCTTGCCTTTCCGTTAGTAAACACTACCTCCCTTCCAGGGCTATTGTCATGGGCAGTTAGTGTCGGTACAATGTTTTGACAATGTAAAGTGCTATGCTGTGTGGGTACCAGGTAATGTAATGAACTTAGTCTGTGTGCAATACTGCCCTCTGCTGGGTAAAATCAGAACTGCTAAGTTGAGCGTCATAGGCCCTAACATTCAAGCAGCTTAGGGAGATTCTCCTTCAGCTCAAATGACAAGGCCCTGTGCTTTTGGAGTGGAAGCGTGTGAGTGCTATCCCCCTTGCTGCTGGGAAGTTCTACCTGGTGAGGAGATGCAATGGGGAAGTGGTTAGTGCATTTGATACAGCATTATGTATTTATTACCTCTCATCTGGAGAGACCTGCCCTTCGCTAGCACAGCACCCCTCTTTGGTGTGTGCTTCAAACTCAGCGCTGGGCGTCTCTGGGAGGCTCCTAACAATATCAGCAGCATTTATCCAGGGTGTTATCTAACTGGAGTGAGAAGGTGCAAGCTCTTAAATGCCTTAATGAGCTACAAATAATCAAGATGAAAGAGCAGCTGTTCTAATTTAATCTGTCGGCGCCTTTGTCACAAGCCGTGTGCCTACTGCAAAGGTCCTCTTTTGCCTTAACTGATCATTTCAATATTTATTTTACAGCTCCCCCTTGTCTTGTTTGATGGCTTCTGCTGTCGGAGGAATCAGGGCTGTGCTAATGATTACAACTAAAAGAGATTTTAAAAGTGTCCCACTTTACAGCTTTCGGCAGTTTTTTCGTCTGTGTTTAATATCAGACGTGATGCTCAGACTGGCTCGTGCAAGGAAATCAGAGTTCCACTCCCTGGTCCCTGCCTGCCCTGGCTGTACAAGGAGACAAGAGAAAGCCAACACCAGAAATGAGCCTGAATGGAAGGAGGTGAGTCTCTGGCTGCCAGTGCTCCTCACAAACAATTCTAGCAACTGGGCAATGTGTGCGACCTTTCAAACACACTGGGAACCAAATTCTAACCTGTGTCATTCCTAGAGACCTGTCGTTGGTGGAATCTGCCTGGAGCACCTGGAAGCTGCACTCCTTGCACATTGTGTGCAACTATGAAATGCCAACTCCCAGGACAAGTTCTCAGGGTCCTTGGTGAAGCAACATACGCAGGATTCCCTGCAGCGTCCTCATGATGTACAACCCCCTGGCCAAGAACCTGTCGCTTGGGGAATTTAAAACTAGACTGGACCAAAAGTCCATAGGCTATAGAACAGGGAGAATCCGCTTTGGTCTCAGGAGATAGACTGGATGGGAACCCAATTGGTTGTTAGGCCTATCTGACTACCGAGGTGGGAAAGGCCAAAGGATCTCACCTCTATGCCTCTCCCATTTCAGGGCTGCCACGGTTTCCAGAGTCTAGTAGTGAGTGCTACTACACAGAGGTTACTCAGCGCCAAAGTAAGGAGCAGGTTTGGGAAGCGAGTAAACACCACCCAGCTATGGGGCTCTGTCCCTAACTCAGCCCTGGTGTGTCTCTGTTGAGGTCAGTGGAGTTACTCCAGGGTGACTTCTGAATCTAGCAGTTCCACTGAATCGAGCAGTTAGCGCATACCGGAGTCACGACTCCTGGGTTCTATTCCAGGTTGTGCTGCTGGCAAATCCTATCTCTCTTTGCACCTCAGTTTCCACAGCTGGAGGGTGTGGACAATGACACCCCTACCTTGTGGAGGAGGTTTCATTAGTCCTTGGATGTGTCTAGCTCCTCTCACCCCAGGACAGTGATGAGGAAAATGGAATACCCGAAGCATGAGCAACATCTGACGCCAGCCACCCCTGACTAAGGCGCAAAGCCCGCCTCGCTTCAGCAGCACTCTGATTCCTCCCTCAAACAGACCGCCTGCCATTTTGCTACTTGCATGGCCTGACCTGCCTACTGAATTGTCCGTGGCCGTTCATGTCACCCACGCTGGCTGGCTGCAGTGTAGCTCTGAAAGGTCCATGTTTCATTCTCCATAGATGGCAGCATTCGACAGCTTTGCAGACAGCTGCAGCAGGAGACGCATCACTCCTTATAAATTAAGCTTGAGCCCTGCTGTGTGGATGCACATAACAACTGGGCAGCAAAATGGAGATGAAGACAGGATGACAGGTTCCAGGCAGCTGGAGTAGTTTAGAGGGTCTGATAGAAGGGTGAGGCTGCGAGAAAAATAATTCAGATTTAATCATTTTTTGCAACAATGATGCTGTAAATATCCCCTTGTGTTGTGGGACGAAGGAACTGGAATCCCCTTATCTTTGCCATCTCCTCAGTGTCAGCATCCGAGCCGCCTGCATCTGAAAATGGTTATTCTTTGGCAAAGTCTCTCTCTTGCTGCTTCTTTGTCTGTTAATCTGCCTCTGTCTCTTTATAGAAGAGAATTACAGAGGCTGTTCGCAAGTCTGCTGGCTCATCTGTCTTGGAACCTGGTTGGCAACGTGTGATTAGCAGAATTGAGCAAATAGCAAATAGCATTTCTGCAAACCTTCTTTCAAATTTGAAAGCAAATTTTGATCTGGCAGCACGTGCGTGCATCTCTTTTGTGTTAGCTCCCCACCAGCATTCCAGCGTTTGCACTTGGCAAGCACAAAATATGCATGAAAAGCAAATTTTAAGCTGGAACATTCATGAAGGGCAAAATTTATTCCACTGTAAAATTCACCATTTACAATTTGCACTGCATAGATGACTTTTCTATGTCAGCCAATCAGCAGTGAGAAGCAATACACGGCATGAATTCTGAATTGCAAATATTCTCAGTGGATGACCTGCAAACCAAGAGTAACTGACTGTAGGAAGGTGAGAACACTCTCCCTGCCCATAAAATTTTATTCACTAATTGCTGGAAGTTGCACAAATCCCGTTTCTGCAGAAAACTCTGACCCAGACATGTTTTCTGTTACATCCCTTTGTGCCAAATGGCCTTTCCAGCAGTTCTGGGACTTTAACCCATTGCTACAAATGTACGCGGAGGGATCATCAATTAAAACTGAATCTCTCAACTAGCAGCTATGTGAATTGGATAGTGTGATGGGTTACATCAGCTCTGTGGGATGAACCCTGAAGCGCCATTAAGACCTTTTACTAGAGCTCAACACTGAAAGATTGACTGGTCGTTAATTTTGCAACTGCAGAACAGGGGCTAGGGGAGTCCATCCCATTGATGCAAAGACCACCTGCTTAGCCAGTTCACATGCAGCCAGTGTTAGCGTTATGATCATTAACGCTCTTTCTAGTGTTAACCAATATGTTGCCCTTGGTGGCATGTGGCCCTGCATTAGACGGACAGACCAGCATTGGAATGAAGCCTGGAAGGGCCACCCTCAGGGTGAAGGTAAGCACATTCTTCTGGTCAGGTGGGATGGGACAGCGGGGTCCTTCTGCTTCATCCACCATGTGACAGGGTTACAAAGAGACTTTCCCTGGGGCAGGTTATTGCTTTTCTGCTACTGCAGCGTTTCTCGGCCCTTCCTCTGCAGCCTCTGGAGGGCGACTCTATAGACCAGCCGCTACTCTAACCTGGTCTGGCAATTCTGTCTAGGCGCTTCTTTGGCCCTCTCCACCCCAGAGTGTCCGAGTGCCTCTCAATCAGTGGGTTTTGTCCTCACAATACCCCCGTGAGGTAGGGAAGTATTATCCTCATTTCTTAAATGAGGAACTGAGGCACAGGGTAGACTTCATGACTTCCCCAAAGTTACACTGGAAGCCTGCGGGGTGGAGCCAGAATATGAACTCAGGATCCCTGACTCCTAGCCCAGTGTCCTCCTTGCTAGAGTACAGTTCCTCCAGTCTTCTGCTCTCCCTGGGTCATTCTGGAAACGCTTTAGCAATGCTGCCAGGAGCTCTGTCTTTTCCCCTCTTCACAATGCCAATATTTACCTGCCTAGTCCCAGGTCACCTAAAAGCACCTCTGTCATGTGCTCACAGTGCTACTGGGGAGCTGGGGAGTGCTGCAAAGCTAAGGGCTTGTCTACACAGAGAAGCGATTGTGGAATAAAGTAGGGTGTGAATTTAAAGCCCTAGAGCTATTCTGGAGTAACTCCCCATGTGGACACTCTTATTCCAGAATAAGAATAAGTGGCACAGTTGTTCCAGAATAGCAATGCCAGTTGATTTATAGACAAGCCCTTAGCCACCAGGTCAGTCAGATGTCCCTTCATTATTACACTGGCAGCTTTAATACGGCAAAAGAGACTTTAAAAACTGCAGCTGTTTTGCAGTTCAGACTAGATGAGTGTCCAGAATCCGGGCTACAAGTTTAAAACACCGATTGCTTTCTGCGGAACACTTAGAAGAGTCTAATTCAATTGGCCATATGGTCCTGGTCTCCTTCCAATCTAATTCGCCCATCCCTGGGGCATATTAAAGGGAAGGGGGGGGGAATTGAAAAAATGTAAATCACATTTTAATAGACTCATAAAAATACACAAAGTGATGACCAAGAAAACTTATCAGATTTTATGGGCATGTGCATCGCTCAGCAGAATATGGAAATGCCACTCAAATGGCAAAGCTCCCCTCACAGAAAATTTCACAACATAATCCAATTTATACCTTTTGCTAGACAGAGCAGCCAGAGTAGATCAAGCCTTATACATCACTGTCACCTTCATTTCCTGTGTGTGCCAGTCAACGGGAGCAGCAAGCTGGCATGTGTTGCCACTTTACATGTCACAGTAATTAAATAAACCCAGATGATAGCCTCCTATCAGAGCAAACTGGTAGGGTAGTTACATGGAGTGTGGTTTGAATACTGACTGGTGTGAGTTTAGTGATGATCTTCCTAACTCCCATTACCCTCTGCTGCACTCACAATAAAAGATACTTAAAATAAATAAATAAATACATACATACACACACACACACACATAAACCCGCTCACTCCATGGAATAGATAAAGTTTAGTGCAGCGTAATTGCTGCTTGATAATTACTTTCAGCCTCAGAGTTCAGTTTCAAGGTCACTGGGTCAAACACTGATCAAGAGTGGAACACGAGCTCTAGTATAAATCATTTTATGATGAAAAGAGCTGGTTGCAGCTGACAGGAGACGACGCGTGTTGGCTTTTTCAAGTTGAGCGCGGCCGCCTATTCAGACGAAGGGATCGTTAGGGTTTGCCAAGTGCTTTGAAGATGGAAAGTGCTGTATAGTGCCAAGCATGATGAAGTGTCCCTGTTATTTTAATTCCATCCTACTATAAGAGGTCATGAGCTCACGGCAGTGAGTTGGAAGGTGTGTGGGAGCAATGGTTGGCACGCTTAGAAAACAGGGCTTGCTCTCTTAGACTTTAAGGCCAGAAAGGACCATCATGATCATCTAGTCTGACCTACACTTTGGAGGCCACAGAATTCCCCCCCCCAAGGCCGGGGCTCACTGAGGTCAATAGGTATCTAGCTATTGGGCATCAGATAGGGCACTTAGTATTTTCCAAGAAACATCTCATCTCATCTGAATAAGCTATGCCACAAAATTCTGGGTGTCCCATAGCAGTCCCCCATCCAAGCTCTGTACTCTCCCACCATGGCTTAGCTTGGGATAGCTTCTAGGATTCATTCACAGGGAAGTACAGGTCCCTGGAATCCCAGCCCTACAATCTCCTCTCACCCAAGGTAGCAGGTACATCTGCCAGTTGCCTCCTTGCAGGCAATCCAGTCTTAGACTCTCGAGGCTCTGTTTAACAAAGCGGCATGCGGTTTATGCAACCTACTAAGTGCTCAAACTACCATCCACCGAGAGCTGCATCCCCCTGCCTGGTTATCCAAAGGGCTCTATAGCTGTGTGATATTCAGGAAGTTGTGATCCCCAATTCATCTCCTAAACTCCTTTGGACTCATCAGTTTCCCTGGGGACCAGCAGTGACTGCAATATCTGAGATTTCCATACAGTACCGCCACTCCCAACCATTCAAACATCAAGAGTGAGCCCCCCTTAAACCACAAGATAGACTTATAAATCATGAGATTTCAAAAAATAACCAGTGTGGGGCAGTTTTTATTTTGCCTTCTGTTTCATGAACCATTTTCAAGCTTTTCTCCACCACCATTGGGGTAGAAACTTTTTATTTTTTGAAATACTAGCTGAGATTCTTACATGATCACATGACTCCAAGAGTTGGGGCTTTAGTAGAAATAGAAAACAGCACAAGAGCTGGCAGCATTCTGCCCATTAGCTCTGGGGGAGGGGGTAGCAAGAGCTCCTAGCCATGCACACACGCCAGCGGGCCAGGCATGAGCCACATGCTGTCAGCAGTCACCTTAGTTCATTAGTGTTTCTATCTCTAATGCCAGGAAGAAAACCTGGCCCATGTGGAAATATCATTCATCCCATCAAATGGAATATTGATGGAGAACTGTCACTCACCGCTGGCAGATAAGATGACACACTAGTGACTTCCCCCTTGTGTTCTCTTAATAGCAAATAAATGCAGTAACGACCCATCCTGTACTGGCATATCTTGCCCTTGCTTGAATTAGGTTCCTGTGTGAGCGCCGTGATCGGGGCAGGTGGGCGGGGATGGCAAAATGACGGGGGTGGGGGGAAGCAGGGAGACCAGCAGCAGAGGGAGGGTTGAGTGGAGCGAAAGAGGTGGGAGAGAGGGATGGAAAGGGCAGGGCAGAGGCCTGTATGTGTGTGTATATTACACCAGCTACGGCATGGTGTCAGTAATGCTCTGCTGTGTGCCATAGCCCCCGTGCTGCTCGCAGTCAAGAGAGAGTTTACTTTAGCTGAGCTGGCAAGGGTCTGTGCTTTCAGGTAGGCGAACATGACCTTTATCCCCTGATGTAGCTGGGAAATTCTGACTGGCCATCGTGGGCAGCATAGTGACCTCTGTGAAATCCCAGGGCGCCAGCATTTTGTGCCTCTGTGCACATGTGCACACGCACAAGCAGGCCTGCCCACGCCCATGTGCTCACACGCGCCGGCCCAAGCAGCATGCTCGGGCAGGTGCACACACGCACAGAACAGTGGCAGAGGGCACCACCCAGGATGAGATCCTGCATTGCTACATGCCTGGCTATGGCAGTTTGGTAAGACCAGAATGCTACACCAGCTAAGTCTGTTTCCTCACTAAAGCCACTGCCAGGCTAGATCAACAGCACCTATCCTTTCTCTCCACGGTTATTTTCTCAAAATGTGTGCTCCTGCGGTTTTTGAGACAGCCGCCTCTGCTGAGCTGGGAAGCGGGGAGTATCACCCAGCAACAGGGGTTCGATTCCTTCTCGTTCCAATAAATAGAATTTACTCTTTGCAAGAACTCTAAGCCCCAGTGTCCCCAGGGCATCCAGGTGCCCTGGTGATATAGTGATTCAGCCTCCCTCCGTGCACCTGTCCGCTGGCTGCCAGTTGGTGCGTGTGCGAATACCACCCCCTCCTGCTCCTCCGCAGTGCCCTGCCCTGGCTTTGTGCCAGAGAGGTGACTTTCACCCTCTTTCTGCACCTGAAGGGGGCTAACATTAGAACACTAGCCCTATGGATGCTGCAAAGCCAACCCCAGAAGCATCCGTCTAGGTATTTAGGGGGATGAGGAAATAAACATGGCAGCACCCACACTGGCTGGGCATCAGGCTGGGACATAGACTGGAATATACCATCCTGATCATCTGGTCACTGCTCAGCCTGTCCATCTCCAAAGTCCAAATCTAGTGCGAGCACCTGAAGCAGCCTCTTTTATTCTGAAGCAACTGCAACAGGCTCTTCACAGCAAACAGGAGGACTGGATTTGCACAGCACTGAAGAGCGAGCGGGTCTTTGTGGAGAAGCTCCACACTGGCACTATTGAGCTGATGGTGAAAGCCACACCAGGAGGAAGCTCACACCTCTCTGCCTACATCTCCCCTCCCCTCCCCCCTTGAGTATTGAGTTCAGGCCATGCAACAGATCCCAAAGCGGCTTTCTTTGACACAGTGCAAACTTTTCCTGCATCAGCTTGTGCTGTCTGGGTAGATGTCCAAACAGCACAACATAGGACTTTGCATTTGCTCTGAATTAATGATACAGCCTCAGCCCTGAGTGAATATTCAGCATGCGAGTAGGCTGAGAGTCCCAGAGATAGGAAAATGGAGCTGTTTGGAGGGGATGAAGTGGTAAGATCCTTGCCCCCTTTGCCTGTTTTATTAATCTCACTAGAAACACAGCTGCAGCTTCTTGGTTTCACATCGGTCTCTTCATCAACAGTCTGCTCACATTTAGAGCCAACGAGAGGGAAGTTATTAAAATAAATGTGGCGAAAGTTTATCTCAGGTCTACAGGACCCATGATCAATGTAGTGCAATGGAGGGGAAAGAATATTTACAGTTCCTGTTGATACACTTTAATAAACTTGATGAATCCATTCAGTGGAAGTTGGAATTTGGGCCATAATCTCATCGGCAGGAGAGGGGGGAAAGGAGCCGTTCTCAGACATTTCACACCAGAATGCACCTCAACATTTGCAGTATCTCTGAAGTTGCCTTCTTAGATGTAATTTGGGAGATGCTGAACCAAGGGGCTCAGAACAGCAGGCATAGGCTGTGCCTTCACCCCGTGGCAAAGCAAAAAGTTAGCAAGTGTATTGGCCAAAATTTTCACACGTAGGCATCTACGTTTTTCAAAGTGATGATGAGATTTTTTGAGACTCCGAAAAGGGCCTGGACTGCAGAGAGCGGATGCTCAGCATGGCTGAAAATTTGGCCTCTTTGAGGCATCGTCAGCTGGGAAGTCAAAAATGGAGCCCCTTTCCATACCCCCCAAATCACTAGCCACATTTGGAAATGTAGGCCCAGAGGTTTGAAGTTAGGCATCTAAATTCGGGCACCCAGATAAAAGTGGCTTGATCTTCGGAAGTAGTCAGCTCCCACCATTCTTGCTGTGATCTTACTGAGGGTGTTCGCAGCTTCTTAAAAATCATGAGAGTTAGATCTCTAACTATGGATTGAGTTGCCCAATTTTGGGCACCCAGGATTGAAATGTTGAGGCTAAATGACTAGTAATTGTAGGCCTTGGCACGTGAAAATGTAGGCCTTGGAGAATTAGCAAGACAGGCCAGAAGTCTCTCCACCAAGCCTGCCTCTGCGTGCACAAAGCAGAGCAGGATCTGATTGGGGGAAGGTCGGGGGGGTGGGGGGGTTCCTCCATTCCATGGTCTGATCCTGTTTCTCCCAGCCAAGCCTGCAGCTTCCTTTGCTGCTGTGCTCACCTGCCAGCTGCCTCTAGCAGATTCCCTGAGTGGGTGGGAAACGCTGTCAAAACTTGCTTCATCTCAATGTCAGGAGAGGAACACAAGCCTTTGCGACAGGAGGAGGCTGAAATACACAGCCAGGGACGGCTTTAGCCTCACACACACACTCTCGGCTAGGTTACAACCTGCAGTATGATGGGTGGAAAGCTTGCTGGGCAGTTCCAGTGGCAGACCCTTGCTGTCTACCCAGGCCTGCGGGACTGAAAAAATAACATGTGCACGCAAGGGATTATTGGTACACTGTGGTAAAGCAGTGCCCAAACACCAGAGGCTGCTGGGTGCTTTCAGTGCACTCAGCAGCTGAGTTATGGATCAGAAGGACGGCTGCTCCACCACACTGGAAGCTCTACCTCTCCAAGTTTGGCAGTCCCAGGGATGCAGGTTACCTCTGAGCAAACAGGTCAGTGGGGCAGGTCAGCTCTGGGGTCAATCTCTAAATCTGCTCTCCTGTGTAACGCAGGCCACAGGAATTCCCTCAGTTAGCTCCTGTTTGAACTTGAGCAGAAAAACATCCAATATTCACTTAAAAATTCCCAGTGCTGGAGATTCCACCACAACCCTGGGTAAGTTGCTCCAGTGGTTAATTACCCTCAGTTGCTGTTATAATGTATGTCTTATTGCCAGTCTGAATTTGTCTAGCTTCAACTTCTAGCCATTGGCTCGTGTTATAACTTTCTGTACAAGACTGAAGAGCCCACTCTCAAATATTTGTTCCTCATGTAGGTGTTTATAGACCTGATCAAGTCACCCCTTAACCTTCTCTTTGTTAAACTAAATAGATTGAGCTCCTGGAATCTGTCACTGCCAGGCAGGTTTTCTAATCCGTTAATCATTCTCGTGGCTCTTCTCTGAACCCTCTCCAATTGATTAACATCCTTCTTGAATTGTGGATACTGCACGAGACACAATATTCCAGCAACGGTCGCACCAGTGCTAGATATGGAAGTAAAATAGCCTCTCTGTTGCTACTCGAGATTCCCTTGTTTATGAATCCAGCGATCACATTAGCTCTTTTGGCCAGTGTTTTTTCACTGGGAGCTCATCTTCAGCTAATTATCCACCCCACCCACCAAAATCTTTTCCTGAGTCCCTGCTTCCCAGGGCAGAGTCCCCCATCATGTAAGTATGGCCGACATTCTGCGTTCCTAGATGGATACATTTACATCGAGCCATATTAAAATACATATTGTTTGCTGGGGCCCAGCTCACCAAGCAATCCAGATTATGCTGTATCAGTCACTCGTCCTCTTCATTATTTACCACTCCCCTAATCATTGGCTCCTTTGGAGTTTATCAGTGATGATTTTATATTTTCTTCCAAGTCACTGATAAAAGTGTTAAACAGCGCAGGGCCAAGAAACGATCCCTGCGGGACTACACTGAAAACGACCCCACTTGACAATGATTCCTTCCTTATAATGATGTTTGGAGAGCTGTCAGTGCTTTGCCAGGGGAGATAAACCCTGGGGACAGAGTGTTACCTCACTCCCCATAGCTGACAGCAGGAGAGAAGAAGCAGGAGGTGCAGCGAGAGAGGGAATGCCAGGGGGTGATAAATAAAACCACTTCCCTCCATTCCCTGGCTGTCTGTTGGATTCCCACTGTTCAAGCTGGGGACGGGTGGATACAATTGCTCGTGGGCTGGGCAGAGAGCAACATCAGCGTCTCCAACCAAGACAGGAAGACTAGATGCCGAGATGGGACTTTCTGTGCACAGAAAATCTACTCCGGCGGCCAGGTCGGCACAGCTGCAGTGCCCAGGGTATGGATTTCTCATAGCTATGCTGACCTACATTTTAAGTGTAGACTAGGCCTAAGGCACCTTTAACCCCTATAACTGCCCCATGCAAGGGGCAGTGCTGGTAAAAAATCACCCCCTCACCAACATAGTTATATTGATAGAACTTTTCTAGTGCAGACCAGGCCTAGGAGATTTGAGTGCCCAGATCCAGACCCAAATTCCTTCAAAGGCTTTGCAAATACCAGCCTAAATGCCTCCTGTCTCATGGAGCAGTGAGCAACCCCTCCTCTCTCCGAACTGCGTAAGACTGAGGCATGTGTACCTGTCCCATTAAGTTCGACACTTCTGAAGGGATAGCAAGGTGAGAGGGTTGTGGCTAAGGAATTTCCCCAGGGATGATGCTCCAGTTTTGCAGCCTGGCTACTGGAGAGACTCAGAATTTTGCGTTTGGATATATTTTCAGTCAAAAAAGGGTCTTTTCTTCTAAACAACAACAACAAAATCATTTATTTATAATTTTTCCATGTGTTCAGTGAAACCCCTCAAATTTCTCAGATGTTGACATTAAAAAACTACATTGGTTCACTTTTTTTTTCCAGCACAAAACTGGAACATTTCCATGAAAATTTAAAACACCACCAGCCAAGTTTGTCTTTGTTTCCACTCCCAATTCTTTTGTGGAAAAGACAATTTTCCGACCAGCTTCACTGTCTACTAATCAGGATAGTTACCTACCTGTTGAGAAGCCCAGCTCATCAAATAAAGAAGTGTGCAGCCCAGTGGAATCAGTGATAATAGAAAAACTTGAATCTTTCCTCCCGTGAGTAATCCTTACTAGCAACGGGTGAAACTCATCCCTGTGCAATGAGCCAATACAAGGTCTATGCACCCATAGGGCTGGAGTTGGACTTATGTGGTACCTAGGCCCTGTAGGGCTGAAATAGGGCCTCGGTATAGTGCTGGCCCTGGAGTGAATTTCTCCCCATGGGACCACTGGCATTAGTAAGGATTGCTCATAAAAGTAAGGTGTGCAAACTTCACCCCAAATTAGTAGCAGTAATGCCATTCTCCCTCAGAGGGGCTTGTGAGGAAAGATGGCCCAGGGTGTCTAGAGATGTGCTGAGTATTATTAATAATAATAATTTAGCTGGTTACTGTCAGTGGTAAGAAAGAAAATGTTTGGTGGGGTGACACAAGTGAGAGGGAACAAAAGGAAGGTGTCACGTGGGTGAGTTGGGAAAGTTCACGCCTATAATTGCTCTCTAATTGTTCTGCCTTGCAATACATTCCTCTCCTGAGCGTGTTTTGTTCTAACGAGCACAGAGAGCAGCTATTTTGTTGAAAAACTTAATTTTTGCCATTATGTCGTCTGGCACAGTCCAGCTCTGAGTAGTTACCGCCTATTATCTGTCTGCTA
This sequence comes from Lepidochelys kempii, assembly GCF_965140285.1. Classification (NCBI taxonomy): domain Eukaryota; kingdom Metazoa; phylum Chordata; order Testudines; family Cheloniidae; genus Lepidochelys; species Lepidochelys kempii. The sequence continues at coordinate 2,459,890 of NC_136398.1, read as the reverse complement.
TAAAGCCAATATTGACACAGAGGTCCTTGATGCAGTGGCTTTGGGAAACTGCCAGAAAGGCTGGTTTCAGGCAGAATAATTAGTGGGCACAGATGCACACATAAGATACCCTTGACTGGTGAGCTGCCTTTATTCACAAGGATGTACATAGGGGTTAGTTTTGAGTTTTTTCTTTTAAAAGTTCTTGCATTTAATACCTGGCTCTGAGCAGTAAGGATTTTCAGTCTGAAATTTGTTTTGCATAGAGAAAGCCTCATCTGAGCTCCACCATTAGGATCTTAAGGCACTTTACAAGCATTAACTAATTAACTCTCTTAACAGCCCATGCTTTAAGTTAATATCCCCCTGTGCACAACAGGGACACTGTCCGTGTACAAATCACATTTCCATCGGATTTTGGTTTACCTGCTATTGCTACAAATAACACCTAAGAGTATTCAAATGGAAAGAGATTAGAGAAAAAGGAATCCTGAGCGAGTCTCACTTTTGCTTCTACGTCCTCTGGTTTAAATGCAGAGGCAGAGGGAAATATCCTGGACACGGTGCTCTGGGGGTAATAACAGGGAACGATGGGGGAGTCAGCCAAAGAATGGCACTGAAAAAGTTACAATTCTCTTCCTCTCTACCACCCAAAACCCCACCCAGTAACAAAAGAAACAAACAGCCCAATCCAGGGCCTGGGATGGTCAGACAAGCTGGAGCCCTGCTGCCTGGGATTCCCCACCGGGTTTCTCCTTTTACTGACTGATCCACTGACACCGCCCCGAATTCCAGTCCCTGCTTCAGTGACGCCTGGCAGAATGGAGTCAACAAAGATGCTGATTTTATTTATCTGGTTTTGAAATCAACAGAGCAAAGGAGTGTTTCCTGCAGGCTGGTGCCAGGCTCTGCTGAATTCTGGATAGGAGCTAGGTATTATCCCTGTCGTGCCTGTCCATCCTCTCCCAAACTCACCCCACTGGTCTCTTGGCCACCTTTGTTTCATCCCATAGAAGGATTGCAAGGTCTGTGGGACAAGGACCGTATCTCTTTCTCTGCCCTGGAAGGCACTTCGCACACTGCTGGGCACTGCAAACTAATCATTGCTCTAGTTCCTCACAGCATCACCTTAGGGCTCCACGTTATGGTCGTGCCACGGAAGGACCGGCCTCACCCTCTGTGGAGTTTGGCACCGTGGTAGAGATTTCCCGAGGCAGAGAGGGCAGCTAGGCACCCAGCTCCCTTGGACAGTCAAGGGGCATTGGGCTCATAAATCTAGTGCATGCCACTGACCATCTCCCTCTGGTGCTGCCCAGAGGGGGACGTTAAGACCTGCATTTTCCAAAGGGGCCTCTAATTCTGACCCCGTTTTGTTGTCTTTGTTACACACACACTCACACACACATAAATATATAAACTCCGGTGTGTTTTTCAGCAGGGAAATCATCAGGAGCTGGTAATATTCCAGGAGTCTTTTACACTATGGAGCTTTTCATGTCTAACTTGCTACTTCTGTGGCCCACCTGGAGCAAGTTAGTTTGGCACCAGCAGGGGGAAAAAACTGCTATTGTCTTAAAGCTGATTTACCTTTTAAGCGGTAAATCTCAACGTTTGTGCTTGTGCAGAGTCTTTGGCGCTGTTCCCCAGGGCTGTGATTTAATGTTTGTTTAGAGATAATTTCACTGGCCTCTGAGTTTACAAGCCGCTCCAGCTCCCATGTACTGAAAAGTTGAGTACACAGCATGTATGGAGGGGTTGTTTACTGCTGCCTATATATTCAGGAGGCAATAGAATAATCATTGCAGTATATTACCGGGGGGGGGGATTAATCCTTTATTTCCATCCTTTTATAAACTCTGCTCACAGTCAACCATTGTTGTTGTGATTTACCAAAGGGTTTATCTTTTGGCAGGCAAGTTCCATCTCAGTATCTAAAACAGCGGTGACTAAAAGGGGAACATGATACCTATCTGCAGACAGTGAAGGGTTTAGGGTGCAAAGCGGGGAAGGGAATTATTTGAGGGTTATTACTAAGCGTAATGAGGTGAAATTCAGAGAGGGGGATTCAGGCTGAGTAGCTGGGAAATATGCTAACAGAGAGATGCACTCGAGAGTGGAACAGTTTCTCAAGAGAAGTGGTGAAAGCCCTGTTGCTAGGAGGATGATACAATAATGGATGGATAGCGGAGAAGCCTGGTCCACTGCCCACTGAGGTCAGGGCAAAGACTCATTGACTTCAGTGGGTGCTGGATTGGGCATTGGAGGATTAGTGGCTTGGCAAACTAGAAAATGGAAGATGGTTCTGGCCTGGATAAAAGCATGGGGCATCAAGGTTGGCATTGCTGGCAGATAGAGGGGTTTTCCCCACCTGGGAAGGTGATGACGAGATAGAGGCTAGATCAGCTGTTGGACAGTGACAATATAACATGATGGTTTGAGTGTATGTTAAGAGCGTTGGTTGCGTTGTGCATCCCTCCAGTACTGCAGTGAGGGATGATGCTTTGGAAAGACAATTATTAGTTGTTGTTGTGTGTTTTTGGAGGGTGTCCAGGGGATTTAAAGCTGAGCCTGGAGCTTTGAGGTCCCCTTGCTGGCCTCTTTCTTCTTCAGAGGCTTTCCGTTGGTGTGTGAGTAAGGGGTGCGAGATGCAGCCTTAACATTTGAAAAAGGGGTTAGTGGCTCAATCCAAACTGGAAATATAAGTGGAACAATAATGCCTTTTGCTGCAGGATGCAACAGGAGCCATCTCCTTCCCCCCAGACCTGCAGTAGGTGATTCTTTCAACTGTAATACCTGGGGAACTAGAGCTGGTCATGCATTTTCCATTTTTTTTCTCATGGATTTTTTTTTTTTTGACTAAATGGAATTTTTCACAGGAAATGTCAGTTTTTGTCAATATTTTTTGAGTTTTCATCTGCCCCCTACCCCAAATCATTGCCCGACTGGCTCTTCTGGGCATGCCCTTGTATGGATTTATTCAAGTGTCCAGATGCCTTTGTTAAAAACCTGTTTGCTTGAGATCAAAAATGGCAAGATACTTTGGAGGCTCGTAGCGAAAGAGGGAATTTGAAACAAGACATAGGCCCATCCCAAGGAGAAAGGAAAGTGCCACCCTGACACAAGGCAAACGAGAAAGGCAGAGGTGGCAAGCTGCAGTCAGGCAGCGCTGTTACTCAGATACCACAACCATAATGGTAATAAGGGACGGCTCAATATTAAATATGCAAATGCAAACAGATGGTGCTGAGGAATGATCGGCGACGAGGGAGGGAAAGAAAACGAAATGGGGAGAATGCTTTTCCTGAGCATCGTTCCCGTCAGCAGCCACAATCACAATTCGACATCCCGTGAGACCAGTTCACTGGGGAGGAAGGTCAGCAGTGGCGTGAGAAGAGTGGCAGGTGCAAAGGAGCACAGGGGGAACATGACTGCTCATCTTGCACACAGGTGCTCTGTTGGAAAAACACATTGTTTTATCCACCCAGTGTTTTAAAAGCCATTTCCAAGTCAATATTTAATACTGTTTATCGGTTGGTGCTAGCAGCTCCCGGGCCCTGTCTCCCTGTGATCGCTTGGCTCTGCTCTTTATTAAACACTTCCCTGTTTTGAAAATGAAAAAGCCATGAATAAACAGGGCGGGAATGAACTGGGAAACACACACACCGTCCTTCTCTGTTAATATAAGTTGCCTTGTGACACAAGAAGGGGACATTCAATGGAATGGAAAGTAAGTACATTTAAAATGATAAAAGAAACAGTGTCACACCTTATAAGAAGGTTTGTAAATAGTTTATGAAGAGTTATTTGATGACTAATAGATGTTTTAATAAATGGTTAATTGATTATCATCAGCAGGTCACTAGATTCCTTACAACTGTGGCTTATAACCATTTAGAACACCATTTACTGATATGCTTATGATTGAGATTCTGTAACAACTAATAACTATGTCAGTACCATGCTTATCTATGAGTCATTTACAAACTATTTATAAATATACCCTTAATAATAAGTATGATTGGAAATGCTTTTTCTGCACAACACACAATTAACCGTGGAACTCATTGCCACAAGATATACTTGAGGCTAAGCGTTTCGTAGGATTCAGAAAAGGACTGGACATTTATATGCATAACAAGAACACATGGAGTCACAATAAACAATAATAACAACTTGGATCTAAAACCTCCTGCTTCAGGGCATAAACCAACCTCTAAGTGAGACGGTTGCTTTTGTGATGTGGGCCCCCTGAATGACTGGGAAACAGAGCTGCGCAAATCTGCTTTTTGGTTAGCTAGAACGGCGTCAGCCTTTTCCCTGTTTGTTGCACAGTACATTCTGTACCCTTCACCCTCTCCAGGCATGCCCTACCCCTCTGTGTTCGTGGGTGGGAATGGTGACATTTCACCTTGGATCAAATTTGCATATTCTTTGAACAGATTTGTTCATTCATGAGAATCCCCAAGGCAGAAATTTTTGTCTATGCTTTTGGGGGGCAAAGATGGAATGTATGAGCTTCCTGGAAGATGAAAGGTCAAAGAAATCGTGATGTGGCCAAATCTTTGTTTTCCCTCCTAACCTTTGTCTACCTAGACTGTAAGCTGTTAGGGGCAGGGACTGTCTCTTACTATGTGTTTGTATAGTGCCTAGCACAGTGAGGCTCCTAATTTTGTTGGGGTGATAATTTTGTTGTTGTTGACAATATTATTAATAGTGATGTTTGCAAATGCAGTCCATAGTCTGTCTGGTAACGTTTAGGCCCAGCATTTCCCATATCCCCAGGTAGCAGGGATTCTCCCCCCCCACAGTAAAACGTTTGCAGTGCCCAGCAAAAATCTTTGCTTGGAATTTGGGTGACACGACCCTGGCTTTTATTTTTTCCCCAGGCCCTGTGGCAGCTGCTCTGTACGGAGCACAGCCTCTTGCATGCCACTTTGATTTCTGCAAATCTGTTCACTTCTCAGTGGGGATCCAGTTGATACAAATCACTTCTCTCCTGAACTGAATAATGATCGTATTCACGATGACAGTGTGGGTCTCCTTCCATTTCACAAAGCAACAGAAACAGAGGATCATGGGTGGGGACAGGGAATCAGGCAACGCTCTCCAGAAGCAGAAAGAGACCAAGAAAACCAGGAGCACTTCAGCTGGTGTGTAGTGATGTAGCCCAGCTGAGGATCTTTCATATCCATCCACACAGCTAGAACTCTTGGAGGCTCTCATCGTCTCACGGCTCACTGACTGTAACTTCTTTTTTCCTGGCCTTGATATATGCAGACTTGCCCTGCTTATAGCCAGTCAGAAGACTGCTGCAAAGGTCATTTTCCAAGCCAGTTGCTTTGACCACGTCACTCCCCCTCTTTGAATCCTTCCCTGCCTCCATCTTTATTGTCTCAATCATGAGCCACTTGTCTTCTCTTTCAAGGCCCTTCCCGACCTGTCCCCATCGTCTCTCATTCAGTACGGAAATGGTGACTTCGCCTTTCACAGGCCTGTGGTGTCAGCCTCCGTTGCCCACTTGTTACATTTGACAAACAAGCACCTTTCTTCCATGGCGTCCCTCATGCCTGGGACAAGCTCCCTGTAAACAGCTGCAAAACTAACTCAGGTTTCAGAGTAACAGCCGTGTTAGTCTGTATTCGCAAAAAGAAAAGGAGGACTTGTGGCACCTTAGAGACTAACCAATTTATTAGAGCATGAGCTTTCGTGAGCTACAGCTCACTTCATCAGATGCATGCCGTGGAAACTGCAGCAGACTTTATATATACACAGAGAATATGAAAAAATACCTCCTCCCACCCCATTGTCCAGCTGGTAATAGCTTATCTAAAGTGATCATCAGGTGGGCCATTTCCAGCACAAATCCAGGTTTTCTCACCCTCCACCCCCCCACACAAATTCACTCTCCTGCTGGTGATAGCCCATCCAAAGTGACAACTCTTCACACAATGTGCATGATAATAAAGTTGGGCCATTTCTTGCACAAATCCAGGTTCTCTCACCCCCTCACCCCCCTCCCAAAAACCACACACACAAACTCACTATCCTGCTGGTAATAGCTCATCCAAAGTGACCATTCTCCCTACAATGTGCATAATTAAGGTGGGCCATTTCCAGCACAAATCCAGGTTTTCTCACATCCCCCCCACCCCCATACACACACAAACTCACTCTCCTGCTGGTGATAGCTCATCCAAACTGACCACTGTCCAAGTTTAAATCCAAGTTAAACCAGGACATCTGGGGGGGGGGGGTAGGAAAAAACAAGAGGAAATAGGCTACCTTGCATAATGACTTAGCCACTCCCAGTCTCTATTTAAGCCTAAATTAATAGTATCCAATTTGCAAATGAATTCCAATTCAGCAGTTTCTCGCTGGAGTCTGGATTTGAAGTTTTTTTGTTTGGAGAGTGGTCAGTTTGGATGAGCTATCACCAGCAGGAGAGTGAGTTTGTGTGTGTATGGGGGTGGGGGGGATGTGAGAAAACCTGGATTTGTGCTGGAAATGGCCCACCTTAATTATGCACATTGTAGGGAGAATGGTCACTTTGGATGAGCTATTACCAGCAGGATAGTGAGTTTGTGTGTGTGGTTTTTGGGAGGGGGGTGAGGGGGTGAGAGAACCTGGATTTGTGCAAGAAATGGCCCAACTTTATTATCATGCACATTGTGTGAAGAGTTGTCACTTTGGATGGGCTATCACCAGCAGGAGAGTGAATTTGTGTGGGGGGGTGGAGGGTGAGAAAACCTGGATTTGTGCTGGAAATGGCCCACCTGATGATCACTTTAGATAAGCTATTACCAGCTGGACAATGGGGTGGGAGGAGGTATTTTTTCATATTCTCTGTGTATATATAAAGTCTGCTGCAGTTTCCACGGCATGCATCTGATGAAGTGGGCTGTAGCTCACGAAAGCTCATGCTCAAATAAATTGGTTAGTCTCTAAGGTGCCACAAGTACTCCTTTTTTTAAAACTAACTCAGTAACCTACTTCAAAACCCTCCCAAAAACTCTCCTCTGCTCTGAGGCCTAAAAAACACAGAGCTATCACGCTG